>NC_045708.1:12420069-13620069 GCF_009834535.1 Camelus ferus | reverse complement strand
GAGAGGCAGACAGAAAGATGAATAATGCAGGGGGCAGTGCCGGGGGAGGTCCTTGCTCTCAAAGAGCTCAGAGTTCAATGGTGGAGGCAGCACTTGCAACCAAAAATGGCAGGACTGCAGGGACAGATGGGCCCAGAGCAGCAGCAAGGAGAGGGCCGCCCCGCCCAGCCAGCAAGGGCTGGGGACTAATAACAACTCAGCTGCCACGACAATAATGCTGGAATTAACATCTGTGGGGTGCTTACTGGGCACCAGACACTATGCTAAGTGCAACACATGATTTATCCCGCCTAATACAGACATTAACTCTATGGGGGAAAATCCTATCCAGACGGGGGTCCAGGAACCTGGCCAGGGTCACACAGCTAACCAGAGCCTCCCGTGAGCTTAGAAGGACTCTGTTTATTCAGATTGGCAGCCCCTAGCTTCACTGATATAATCCGGAGCACAATACAGATATTAAGTCTTTTTTTCCTCATGAGCAGTGCAGGGAAATAAAAGTCTTCAAAAGCAATCCAGAAATGTATGAAGTTAAAAGTGAACTTTTTCCATAATCCACCAAAGGTAAACACTTTCAGAATGATTCCTAATCTATGAAGAATATTTAACATAACCATGATTAAGAATAACTTTTTAGCTCTTTCTTTTAGTTCTTGACCATATTGGCTTTTGCTTTTGTTTCAGATTTTTTTTTTTAAGAATTAAAGCCTTAAAGATTAAATTCCTCTTTGTCCCCTCTCCTGCCCTATTTCCAGCCTTCCTCCTCTGCCCCTCGGTTACCAGATTATGAGACTGATGTGTGTCCATAAACAATATATAACATTATTTCCTTCTTTTTGTTTCTACAGGAATGGAATGATAGTGAAACGTAACATCTCGAAACTTGCTTTTTTTCACTCTATCCATACTGATCCCTATATAACTAACTTATTTTAAGATATATATTGATAGGGCAATATTGCATCATAGGGTATCCACATTTTTCCCCAAATTTTTATTTTGAAAAATTTGTAATCTACAGAAAAGTTATAAGATTCATGCAATTAACACCCATAAACGCTTCAGTGCACCAATTGTTGACATTTTGCTTTCATTGCTTTACTTTTCTCTCACACATTTGAGGGTCAGTTGCAGACACTTCGTCCTAAATAATTCAACATCTATCACCTAAAGACAAAACATTCTCCTACATAGCTTCATAAAAT
The DNA here is from genome assembly GCF_009834535.1 of Camelus ferus. Lineage (NCBI taxonomy): Eukaryota > Metazoa > Chordata > Mammalia > Artiodactyla > Camelidae > Camelus > Camelus ferus. Next base: position 13,618,864 of record NC_045708.1, on the reverse strand, counting down.
TATGACACTCAAGAGAGTTAACATTCATAGAATGTTATTATCTAGTATATAGTAACAATGTCTAATATCCAATTTTCCCCTCTTGTCCTAGTAATGCCCTTTATGTCCAGTTTGTTTGCTTTTTTTCCAATCCAGAATCCAGACAAGAATCAGGCATTGGTTGCAGTTGGTTGTGCCTCTTCTGTCACCTTTAATCTAGAACATTCCTTAGTCTTTTTTGTTTGCTGGTTTTTATGACATTGACATTTTCGAAACCAGGCCAGTGATTTCACAGAACCCTCCTCAATTTGAATTTGCCTGATCGTATCCTCATGGTGATGAGGTTAAACATTTTTGACACAAACACTTCATATGTCTGGTAGGGAGGTGAGAATTTAATTTCGTGTCTCCATAGGGAAGGTCAGTTATCTCAACACCTTTTGTTGAACAGTCCAGTCTTTCCCCTCTGATTTTAACACTCTTTCTATCACCTAAGTTTCCACTTATGCTTAGATCTATTTGGGGGATTTCTTCATTTTACTTTGATCAGTTTGTCTACCCTTGACCTAATATCACTCAGCCCGATGACTATGACTTTCTAAGTCTTTACATATATTAAGAAAGTTCCTCTTCTTCCTCCTTTTTCTTTAGAAATTATTCTTAAACCCTTACTCCTCCATATGAAATTTAGAATCAGTTCTTCAATGACAGCTCCCACGGGGATTTTTACTGAAATTTCATTGAATTTTATAGGTGATTTGATGATAGTCTTGCCAACTGTGAAAAAGACATGATCTTATGCTATATTTATTTAGGTCTTCTTCAATGTTCTTCAATTATATCTTTATGATTTTTCTTCAAAAATGTTTTCACATATATCTTTTAGACTTTTTCCCTAGAAATCCCATATTTTTTGTTCTTATTGTGAATGGCATTTTCTTTTTAACCATTACATTTTCTAATTGATTATTGGGACATATGGTGATGACTTAGGTTCTTGTGTGTTCTTATATTTAATAACTTTGACAAATTCTGTTAGTTTATAATGGTAATTGTCTCTTTGGATTTTCTACAAAGAAAATCATTGTGTCTGCAAATGACAATTTTGTCTCATTTTCCTAAATTTTACACCCATTTATTTTTGTTGTCTTATTCCATTGTCTAAGACATCTGATAAGATATTGAATTCCAGGTGTGATAGCAGGTATCTCTGTCTTATTTTTGACTTTAATCAGTTCATTATTTCATGTATTTATTGAGTGCCTACTGTATGGCAGTTACCTTACTAAGAACACAATAAAACAAAATAGGAGGTTATTGTCATGTCAGATTGCATTTGGTTCTGAAAAATGCACAAAATGTAATTATTACTTATGCTTTGAATGATTTATATATTTTCAAAAAATCAGTTGTCTGAAATTATAAAAGCTTCTAATCTTCTTTATTGAATTGGTTCAGTTAAATCATGTACAATTATTAATTTCAGATATGAGCTTGCTTTTTCTTTCTCAGATAATTTGTGAAGAAATTCTATCCATAGTCAGGATTTTGTCTAATCATAAATATCAGTCATTTATAAATAAATAACATGGTCATAATTGAGAGAAAACTATTTGTATTATTTAGGAATTCCTACTCAGACTTAAAAAAAGAAAAAGGTCTATAACCATATCTCCTAAGTGAGTGGGGAAAATGTGAAAAATAAGAGCAATTAAATAAAAAGAAAAAGAAAATACCAGTATTTGACATTCATATACAAAATAAAAAACTTCCCTGGTATGTAAAAAAATCATCAGTAAATGATTTTTACTTTCATTTCTATCACTATCAGTAATAGACCAGCTGAGATGATTCAGTTGAAGGTTAGCAGGAGGCAGTGGTAGGCTGCCAAATGTTTTACAACCAATGTAGTGAAGGGTGGGTGGGGAACCTTGACTTATAGAGTTTGCCAACTTCTGGGGTAAATATACCCAATGGCTAATTTCAAGCTACCAATATGACACCACTGAATGCGGAAATGGGAAAGAACTCTTAAGTGGGAATTTTTTAAAAACAAAAAAAAACTTCTGCTCTGTGAAAGACACAGACTAGGAGTAAATGCTTGCAAAACACAGATCTGATAAAGGACTTGTATCCAAAATGTACAAAGAACTCCTGAAAGTCAACAATAAGGGAGCGATCCAGTTACAAAGTGGGCAAAAGATCTGAGTAGAGAGCTCACAGAGAAGACACACAAATGGCAAATAAGCATATGAAAGATGCTTATTATGTCATTAGGAAATTGCAAATTATAACAACTACTACACACAGTTAGAAAGGCTAAAATCCAAAAAACTGACAACATCGAGGATGGGAGGATGTGGAGCAACAAGAACTTACATCCATCACTTGTGGGAATGCAAAATGGTACAGCCACTTTGGAAGATAGTTTGGCTGTTTCTTACAAAACTAAACATCATCTTACCATACCATCCAGCAATTGCACTCCTAGATATTTACTCAGTAGAATTGAAAACTTATGCCCACAAAAAAAAAAAAAAAAAAAAAAAAAACTGTACATGAATGTTTGTAGCAGCTTTATTCACAATCGCCAAAAAAAAAAAAAAAAAAAAAAGGAAACAACAAGATGTCCTTCAGTAGGTAAGTGGATAAACAAATGGTGAATTAACCATACAGTGGGGTATTATTCAGCAACAAAAGACATAAAGTATCAAGTCACAAAAAAACATAGAGGAACATTAAAGGTAGATTACTAAGTGAAAGAAACCAATCTGAAAAGTCTACATATTAAATGATGCCCACTATGTGACATTCTGGAATAGATAAAACTATAGAGACAGTAAGAAGATCAGTGGTTGCCAAGAGTTTGGGATGGAAAGAGCATATGAGTAGGTGAAACACAGGGGACATTTACGGCAGTGAAACTATTCTGTAAAACACCGGTGATGGTAGATACGTGACATTACCATTTGTCAAACCCCATAGCATCTACAACACAAAGACTCAGCCTTAATGCAGACTATGGACTTTAGTTAATAATAAATCAATGCTGATTCATTCATTGCAGCAGATGTACCACATTCATGCAGAATGTTAACAGCAGGGGAAACTACGTCTGTGTTCAGACTGGGAGGAGGTCTATGGAAATCCTGTACAATTCTGTAAATCTAAAACTGTTCCAAAAAACAAGTCTATTAACTTAAAAAGAACTATTGTTGCAATAAGTGCTTTTACATGGTTACATATATTGTTTTTAAAATTAAAATATACTTGACATACCATATTATGTTAGTGTCAGGTGTACTACATAGAGATTTGACATCTATATCCATTATGATACGATCACCACGATAGGTCTGGTAACATCTGTCCCCATACAAAGTTATTACGGTATTACTGACCATTTTCCTTATGCTGTATATTACATCTCCGTGGCTTATTTATGTTATAACTGGAGGTTTGTACCTCTTAAATCCTTTCACCCATTTCATCCAACCCCTCAACCCTTCCCCTCTGGCAACCACTCATTTGTTCTCTGTATCTATGAGTTTATCTTCATGTGGTTTGTTTTTTACTTTCCCCATATAAGTGAGATCATAGAATATTTGTCTTTCTCTGTCTGATTTATTTCACTTAGCATAATATCCTCTAGATCCATCCAGGTTGCTGAAAATGGCATTATTTCATTTTTATGGCTGAGTATTATTCCATTGTGTGTGTGTGTGTATGTGTGTGTGTGTGTGTGTGTGTGTGTGTGTTTGTGTGTGTATCTCACAACTTCTTTATCCAGTCATTTGTTGATAGACATTTAGGGTGTTTCCACATCTTGGCTATTGTAAGTAATGCTGTGATAAACCTTGGGGTGCCTATATATTTTTGAATTAGTATTTTTATTTTCTTTTGGTAAATAGCCAGAAGTGAAACTCCTGGATCATATGGTAGTTCCATTTTTATTTTTTGAGGAACCTTCGCACTGCTTGGCTGCACCAATTTACATTCCCGCCAACAGTGCCGGAAGGTTCCCTTTTCTCAACACTTATCATCCTTATCAACACTTGTTATTTGTTGTCTTTTTTTGTCGATAACTATTCTGACAGGTGTGAGATGGTATCTCCTTGAAGTTTTGATTTGCATTTCCACGATGATTGATGATAACTTTACGTATTTGATTACAAAGCAAGCATGGCAAAGATTGTGTTTTCTTTCTTTGCTCAGAGCCTGTTTGTGTTGGACTGGTTTTCACGCTCTTGGGCAATGCTTCTCAAACCTTATGGTGCCTATAAATCACTCAGCGATCTTTTTAAGGTACAGGTTTTGATCCATAGGTCTTGGGTAAGGCTGGAGATTTTTACCTACAAACTCTCTGGTAATTCTAATACTGCAGGCCTGTGGTCCATACTTTGAGTAGCAGGACATGCAAACAGACAAATAAACAAGACCAGAAGTCTTTGCCCTCTGTAATCTGGTTTCTAAACAGAAGGGGAAGAAATATTGAATTTCATGACAAGATTACTCAGGGTTTTTTGTGGTTACTTTTTTCATCCATCTTTAAAGGGCTATTTTCACTGCCCTTTCTTTTTGAATCATGTTCAGTGTCTGTTTCCAAAGGCACTGGAACTCCTTACTTCAACAAATGAGTCAGCTGAGATTGGAAGGTCACATATCTGAGTGAAACTCAGCAAAAGTTCCATGACAGCCAACAGAGCCACCAGATACTTGTGTTTGTACAAGTCAAGCTGCATGTCTCCTTCTGGAGGCTGTGAAGGTCACTGCTGGGGTCGCCTGGACAGTGGCTGTTTTGGGACTAGTAAGAACATGCTACTGACTTGAAGGAGAGACTTTAAGCCAGATGGCAAACATGATGAGAGGGAGGTGGTTATGTTATACCTCTTCATGCCTCTAGACAGCCGCGGTGCACTGCAAAGTTCTGCCCCTAAACGTTCTAACCCTCACCTGTAAAATGTATGGTTGAGCTCCATTCTAGTTAAGGGTCTTTCTAACTCTGCATTCCTTCCTTTTATTCTGAGTACATTCATTCCAAATAAGAACCTGACTCTTCCTTTTCCAGGGCAAAGTTTCAAGTTTCCAATGGCACCCTCTCCCCTGCCCCACCGCCTCACTACCCGCCCCCACCCCGCCATGATCACCCCCCACCACCACCACCACGCTCATCCCAACTTTGGTCCACTGAGCAGTAGTCATACGAGGCTCTGGCCTTCCACATGCCTGACTTCACAACTCAAAGCCAAGAGGAATCCAGTCCCAGAGCAAGTGGCCTCTCCTGGGAAGACCCCAGGACACCGATCACAGATAGAACCCCTCTTCCCCACACCCCTGACTAGTTTCCACTGACCTCGGATGGCCTCAGGGAGATCTGGCTGGAGAAGTTCCTGGCTCCATCCTGGAGCCAAAGAAGATTTTGCTACAATTGAGTAGATTCAGAAAGTCAACTAAGGAAATGACTATATAAGTAGCCAGCACAAACCAGAGCATTTATTTGCTGTGGGGAAATCAAACTCTTGATTTAAACCAAACACAAACTCTTCAAAAAGCCATGAGCAGGCATTTTCCTGAACATTTCTTGGACCAACTCAGCTGCAGGTCCTGGGTCTCTAGAAACTTTTTAGACCACAGTTTTGCCCAGTTGTGAGCCAATTATGACCCAGACAAGCATCTTGACAGTTAGCACAGAGCCTCCCTCAGGGGTGGGGCCTAGAATTAACCTTGTTGCCCTCCTACCTGGTGTTGGGTCCTCTGTACCTACAAATTTACCCTTCATTCACTCATTCACTCACTCGACACATATTATGGAGCCGAATTCAACAGGCCCCGCGCTATGTGTAGGGGGGTGAGATCACAGCAGCTTACCATCTCACCTTGTCAGCCCATAGCAAGTCCCCTCTGAGTTTTTAGCACAAGAGAGGCGGGGGTACTCAGCTTGGTCCCCCTGATGCTGACAGAGCTTTTCCTCTGCATAGGGCTTCTCTGCTCACCTCTGGTGTCCTGGCACTCTCCACGTGGTTTGAACCGAGGGGACGAGCTTCCTACACCTCCTTGGAGCATGACACAGGGAGATACAGGACTAGGAGATGCAGGGAGTTTCATGTCTGATAGGAAGGACCATTCCACATTCCCAAGGAGTTCTCAGTCTGCAGGGAGAGACACAGCTCTATGCTTGGAGAGCTCTCAGACTTCGAAGAGCTCCTTGTTTGGTGGGCAGATTGGATATGTAAATACTAATATCCAAAGATTTGCAATACCTTATAAAAAAAAAAAGCAGTGGGCTGGCTTATGGTTGAGGAAAGGAAGGGAGGTGGCTTATCCCTAGGAGATGCTCTTTGACTAAGATATATGGAAAGCAGCATTCCTTTAGGCCCTACTCATTTCAGGAGGAAGGAGAACCCCACATTTGCAGTTGTGCTGAGAGATTTATGACATGAGTGCACCAGGCAGGCCAGGTGGAGCAGATGTGAGATGGCCATGCTGAATGCCAAGTTTTTAAAGTGGAAAACAGAATGAAACATGTTCTCTGGGTAAGATGAGGTAATTTGATCTGTGTCCCTAGATCAAATTCCAGAGAGAAGTCTGAGCAATGGAGAGATGCAGCCAACCCAGAAAGGAGTTAAGGAATCACCAAGTTGTGTGGTCCATGAAGGGTCATCAAGTCCAGCCCCTGCTCCAATGAAAGGCTTGCTTTTATTCAGCTCCTAAATGGACTCTTGCCCTCTTTCTAGAGATCATTCCAGCACTAGCCTCTGGCTGCCTCTGGGTCTTAAAACCATCTCCAAAATGAGTTTCCCTTCACATCTAGCTTAAACTTGCCCCTGTACTATCTCTCTTTCTTGGAAATACTAAATTGATTGAAGATAAAGGTAGGTCAATAATTCCATCTTTTATAACATAGCTTCAAAGTGCCATTGGCTGACCCAAGAAGGTCAGAAGGCCTGCAGTAACCTGGCCCCCTCTGACCTCTCCACCTTCATTTTACTATCTGCACTTTGTCCGATGGGTCTTCTGTCTTCCTCCAAAAACGCACTCCCTCCTCTTCCTTCTGTACACAAGTCATAAAACTTACAGCTTCCTCTACCTAGAATGGCCCCAACAAACTACCCCTAGGGCTCCACTCGGGATTGGAGGTCTGCCTTATTTAGAAGAAAACTCTTTACAGAAGGGCAGTGCGTCCTACAGAATCACTGAGGGGAAAAGTGCTGGAAAAGCAAGTTGAGTCTCCCAAAAAGACTCCCACTGTCACATCACAGAACTAGCTTGCCAAGGGAGCTGCTGCTTCTGCCACAACAGGAAGTTGCTCATCAAATTGTGAAGCTGTCATCACAGCTTCCATGACCAGAATCATGCCTCCACTACAACACTGTAAATTGATGCCTTACATCCTGCCCCTTTTCCCATTCACTCAGTTCTGAATTCAGATCTCAAACAAATATATCTTTCTGATAGGCAGAATCTTAAAACACATGGAATCTTTTTTTTAAATTGAAGTATAATCAATTTACAATATTGTGTTAGTTTCTGGTGTACAGCATAGTGATTCAGTTATATATATATACATATATATTCATTTTCCTATTCTTTTTCATTATAGGCTATTACAAGATATTGAATATAGTTCCCTATGCTCTACAGTAGGACCTTGGTGTTTATTTATTTTGTATATAGTAGTTAGTATCTACAAATTGTGAACTCCTATTTTATCCCTTCACCCCCTTCCCCCTAGAAACATAAGTTTGTTTTCTGTGTCTGTGAGTCTGTTTATGTTTGTAAATAAGTTCATTTGTGACTTTTATTTTTTAAGATTCCACATGTAAGTGATATCATCTGGTATTTTTCTTTCTCTTTCTGGCTTACTTCACTTAAAATGACAATCTCCAGGTCCATCCATGTTGCAGCAAATGGCATTTTTCATTCTTTTTAATGGCTGAGTAATATTCTCATATATATATATATATCACATTATATATACAATATACCATACACATATATATACCATGTATATATATACCACAACTTTTTTATCCAGTCATCTGTTGATGGACATTTAGGTTGTTTCCACATCTTGGCTATTGTAAATAATGCTTCTATGAACATTGGGGTGCATGTATCTTTTCAAAATAGGGTCTTCTCCACATATATGCCCAAGAATATGATTGCTGGATCATATGGTAAGTCTATTTTTAGTTTTTTGAGGAATCTCCATACTGTTTTCCATACTGGTTGCACCAATTTAGATTCCCACAGCAAAATTAAACTAGAAATGAACAGAAAGATAGCTGGAAAACCTCAAAATACTTGGTGATTAAACAACATGGCTCCAATTAACATATGGATCAAAGAAGGAGAAATTAAAAGATATTTTTGAGCTAAATGAAAATTAAAACACAACTTATCAAAATCTGTGGAATAAAGTGAAAGCAGTGTTTGGGGGGAATTTATAACACTGAATGCCTACATCAGAAAAGCAGAAAGATCTAAAATCAATAGTCTAAGATTCCATCTTTGGAAATAGAAAAAGAAAAGCAAATGAAACCCAAAGTTAGCAAAAGAAAAGAAATACTAAAAATTAGAGAAATTAAAGAAACTAAAATCAGGAAATCAATAGAGAAAAGCAATGAAACCAAAAGCTGGCTCTTTGAAAAGATTAATAAAATCAATAACCTCTAGCCAGGCATCTAAAAAAAAAATCAATATACAAACACAAATCTTAGAAGAAAGAGGGGAAGAGGGGCTATTACTACTGATCCCATGGTCGTTAAAGAGATAATAAAGAAATATTATGAACAACTCTATGCTCACAAATTTGCTAGACGAGGTGGAATGGACCAATTCCTTGAAAAACACAGTCTACCAAAGCTCAAGCAAGAAGACATAGATCATTTGAATAAGTCAGTATTTATCAAAGAAATTGAATCAATAATTAATAGCCTTCCAAAACAAAAACCACTAGGCCCAGGTGATTATACTGGTGAATGCCAAATATTTAAGGGAAAAATTATACCAATTTTCTACAGGTCTTCCAGAAATCTCCTTAAGAAATTCCCTAACACATTCTATGAGGCCAATATTATTCTGATACCAAATAGACCAAAACATTACAAGAAAGGAAAACTATAGACCACCATCTATCATAAACATAGATATAAAAATCTCCAAAAAAAAAAAAAAAAAGCAAAGCAAATCCAATAATGTATTAAAAAATAAATAAATAAACTATACTACACAATCAACTGGGATTTATTCCAGGTATGCAAGGTTTTTTCAATATTTCAAAATCAATTAATGTGTTCCATCATATCAACAGGTTAAAGAAGAAAAACCACATGATCGTAACAATAGATGCAGAGGGCATTTGACAAAATCCAGCACTCATTCATAGAGATAAAACTCTCAGAAAACTAGAAAGAGAAGGGGACTTCCTCAGACTGATAAAGAACATCTACCAAAAAATCTACAGCTAAAGTCATACTTAATGATGAAAAACCAGATGCTTTCCCACCGAGATCAGGAACAAGACAAAAATATCCCCTCTCACCATTCCTTTTCTACATCATAATGGAAGTCCTAGCTAAGGCAGTAATAAGAGAAAAGTATACTGATTGGGAAGGAAGAAATAAAACTATCTTTTTCCACAGGTGACATGATTGTCTATGTAGAAAAATCCTAAAGAATCAATAATAGCAAAAAATACAAAAAACAAAAAAAGTGGAACCGATAAGTACAGCAAGATTTCAGGATACAAGGTTAATATATACAAAAGTCAATTGCTTTTCCAGGGGCTTACAGCCATTATCTTGTAATAACTTTTAATAGAGTATAATCTATAAAAATATTGAATCACTATGCTACACACCTAAAATTAATATAGTAAATCAATCATACTCAATAAAAAGTCAATTGCTTTCCCTATATATTAGCAATGAATAATTGGAACTTGAAGTTAAAAATAATATCATTTACATTAGCACTAAAAAAAATGAAATACTGAGATATAACTCTTACAAAATATGTTCAAGACTTACATAAGGAAAACTACAAAACTCTGATGGAAGAAATCAAATAATTAAATAAATAGAGATGTCCATGTTCATTGATAGAAAGTCTCAATATTGCTGTCAGTTCTTCCTAACTTGATCTACAGATTCAATGCAATCCCAATAAAAATCCCAGCAAGTTATTTTGAGGATATTGACAAACTGATTCTAAAGTTTTTGTGGAGAGGCAAAAAAAATCCACCAGAATAGCCAACACAATATTGAGGGAGAAGAACAAAGTTGGAGGACTGACTCCACTTGACTTCAAGACTTACTATAAATCTAGAACAATCAAGACAATATAGCATTGCCGAAAGAATAGAATAAATCAGTGGAATAGAATCACGAGCTCAGAAATAGATGCACACAAATATAATCAATTGCTCTTTGACAAAGGAGCAGTGCAACTCGAGAGAGAGAATAGTCTTTTCAACAAACGGTGCTAGAACAATTTGACTTCCACATGCAAAAAAAAAAAAAAAAAAGAAGAAGAAGAAGAAGAAGAAAAGGAAAATAAAACAGAGAATCTACATACAGACCTTCCATGCTTCACAAAAATTAACTCAAAGTGGACCATAGACCTAAAGGCAAAACACAAAATTGTAAAACTTTTGGAAGATAAAATGGGAGAAAATCTAGACAGCCTTGGGTTTGGTAATGACCTTTTAAGTATACTGGACTTTGTTAAATTGAAAACTTCTGTATTGCAAAAGACACAGTCAAAAGAATGGGAAGACAGGACAGACTGGGAGAAAATATTTACTAAAGTTTTAATAAAACTTTTTTCTCCCAGAGTCTAGGGTTTGCAATTTGGAAACTACCTTATTTGTCCTAGAATTGAACAAATAAGTAAATATGTTGTTAATAACGAAGCTTCAGTTAGAGAAAAGAGTTCTTTTGTTGTTGTTGTTTTGTTTGTTTTTAAACATTTTTTATTGATTTATAATCATTTTACAATGTTGTGTCAAATTCCAGTGTTCAGCACAATTTTTCAGTCATACATGGACATATACACACTCATTGTCACATTTTTTTTCTCTGTGAGCTACCATAAGATTTTGTGTATATTTCCCTGTGCTATACAGTATAATCTCGTCTATCTATTCTACAATTTTGAAATCCCAGTCTATCCCTTCCCACCCTCCGCCCCCTTAGCAACCACAAGTTTGTATTCTGTGTCTATGAGTCTGTTTCTGTTTTGTATTTATGCTTTGATTCTTTGTTTGTTTGTTTGTTTTAGATTCCACATATTAGCAATCTCATATGATATTTTTCTTTCTCTTTCTGGCTTACTTCACTTAGAATGACATTCTCCAGAAACATCCATGTTGCTGCAAATGGCGTGATGTTGTCGGTTTCTATCGCTGAATAGTATTCTATTGTATAAATATACCACATCTTCTTTATCCAGTCATCTGTTGATGGACATTTAGGCTGTTTCCATGTCTTGACTATTGTAAATAGTGCTGCTATGTACATTGGGGTGCAGGTGTCATCCTGGAGTAGCGTTCCTTCTGGATACAAGCCCAGGAGTGGGATTCCTGGGTCATACAGTAAGTCTATTCCTAGTCGAGAAAAGAGTTCTAGATAGGGAAAAACGGAAGGTTAGAATGAACCCTGTAGTGTTGGATCGGAATTGGAGGCATCAGTATAAACTCATTGTGTGTGTGTGTGAGATTTCTCAACTTTGCTGAGAAGGCCCAGAAGCAGAGACATCCCACTAGCAGTGAGCATCTAAAGCTCCCAGATCTTTGTTTCTAAATACTGTTATCAAAAAAAAAAAAGGAAAGAAAGAGAGAGAAGAAGGAAGGGAGGAAGGAAGAAAGGAAAGGAGGGGGGAGAAAGAAGGAAGGAAGGAAGGAAGGAAGGAAGGAAGGAAGGAAGGAAGGAAGGAAGGAAGGAAGGAAGAAAGGAAAGAAAGAAAGAAAGAAAGAAAGAAAGAAAGAAAGAAAGAAAGAAAGAAAGAAAGAAAGAAAGAAAGAAAGAAAGAAAGAAAGAAAGAGAGGGAGGGAGGAAAGGAGGCAGGGAGGGAGGGAGGCAGGGAGGGAGGGAGGAAGGAAGAAAGAGAAAGAGAGAGAGAGAAAGAGAGAAAGATTACAGAAAAGAACCAGGGCTTCTTGGAGAAATGACTGATTCCATTCCAGGGCTTGGAAAGATAAAATATAAGTTTGGAACACCTTGTGGGGCCAGAAAGGAATGCTAAGAAAATAAAAATGATGAGGGCATGCCAAAAGGATATAGGTGTCAACTTGAAGGTGCTCTCCATGGCCAAGATGGAACAATTTGAGCAAGAAAATAAATAATGGTGGTATTAATCCATAGATGAAAATAATGAATACAGACTGATATAAATAACTGAATAAATAAATGTAAGGAAAAACCCTGACCTAGAGTAGAATTCAAATTCTTAATGTAGAAGGAATGAGGGAACTAAAAAACACCAATTATTAAATTGTTGCCAGCAAAAACCATGTATTCATGCTAAAATTAGTCAGTAAAAGATTAGGAAAATTGGTCTCAAAGTAATTCCCCCCAAGATACTTACTAATTATAAAAGACAAAATAGTAACTTTCCAGTGGAGAAACGTGGCAGACACCACCTTAATCAAGTGATCAAAATGAATGTCAATAGCAATGAGATCTAGCACTATCATGTACCATAGATAAGATTTCCCGAGAAGGGTGCAATATCATTTCTGTGATATTCTTGCCAAAAATGCATAACTTCAGTCTGATCATGAGAAAATATCAGACAAATCCAAACTGAGGGGCATTCTACAAAAACCTGAGCAGAGCTCTTCAGAAGTCTCAAGGTCACAAAAAGCAAAGAAAGACTAAGGAGCTGTCACAGACCAGAGGAGACAAAGAAGATGTGAAAACTGCATGCAGTATGGGATCCTGAATCGGAAAAAAGACTTTAGTAGGAAAACAGGTGACATTCAAATAAGGTCTGTAGATTCATTAATAATGTTCATTTCCTGGTTTCTATAATCATACCATGTAGAATGTTAACATTCAATAGATGGGAGGGTACTATTTTTGCAACTGTTGAACTGAAACAAATATCTAGATATTTACCAGATATTTTTCTAGCAATGACAGGTTTATTTGGATTCAGAAGAAAATGGCAATTTAGGGTTTGCAACCATAATGAGCCACGTGCAAGTCCCTCCACAGGAAGGGAAGAAGAACTCTTTTATAGAGGGGAAAAGGAAGTTGGGAGGGCTATAGGCTACAGAGTCCATCCTTTTCGTTGGCTGAGCCCTCACGGGGAAAGAGTCTTTCTTCTCCCATTGGGTTCGGCTATTCTCACAGGGTGTGAGAGCTCCCCCTTCTGGTCACCTAACTCTATTTCATTGACGTTTCTGTTTATTATTATTATTTTAATTGACGTATAGTCAATCACAATGTGTCCGTTTCTGGTGTAATGGATAATGTCATAATCATGCATATATATATACATATATTCATTTTCATATTCTTTTTCATTAAAGGTTATTACAAGATATTGAATATAGTTCCCTGTGCTATACAGAAGAAATTTGTTTTTTAAGCTATTTATATATATATAGTAATTATCATTTATTATTTCTTACACAACTTTCCTATACAAATATTTCAAAATTAGAAGGTTTTTTTTTTTTAAAAAGAAGAGTAATGAGTCATTTTTCCTCACCAAGGAAATGTTATGAAACAGAGAACACAGAAACATTTTCAACCATAATCCTGACATTGAAAACAACACTGGTAATAGGCTGACTCTTTTAATTACTAATAACTGAAGAAAAGTTTTCTGAGTGCTGACTGTGCTCAAAGAACATTTGGTTTGAGGACATCCATCCAACGGAAAATACCAGTCCACTCTTCCTCCAGACACACTCCTGCTTCCCTTATCCATCTCTATTGCCTCTTTCCCCTTGGCTTTATCACCATTCAAGGGTCAAGGTGTTGACCCTTGAAAACAACACAGGTTCAAACTGTGCAGTTCCATTTATACATGGATTTTTCAAAATAAGTATACACTACAGTGCTACACAATCGCAGATTGGTGGGATCTATTTCTGCAGAGCCATGGATACCAGGGCCCACTGCAAAGTTACACACGGATTTCTGATGGCTCATGTTGTTCAAGGGTCAACTGTAAATCATTTATTTATTGTGTCTTTTGTTTATTGTCTGTCTCAGTCCACTAAAATGCAAGCCCCACAAGAGTAGAATTTTTGTTTTGTTCACTGACACACTCTAAGTGCTTAAATTCATCCTTGATGAAGAAGGTTGGACAAGGAGCCAAATCACGGACTTTGAATTCTTGTGGGAAATTCTGAAAAGATGGAAAAAGGAGAGGCAGTGTGTGACATCACCAGAGTCCTTGGGCACTGGGGCCTGGATGCCACCAGGATACACAGAGGGGGTGGCAGTTTGCCTGCCTGACAGTGTTCCAAAAGCCGAGGCCTTTAAAAAAGGTCAACATCTAGCCCATCGCCTCTGAACCTTCATTTAGGCCTAAAACAAATGGACATGAGAGCAGGAATCTCAGCAACTGAAAAAAAAAAATGCAGAACCTAAAAGTTGAAAATGAGATTTTATCTGAGGCATTACTGAGGACTTAAGCCTGGGACACAGCCTCTGAAATAGCTCTGTGGGACTGTCCTGGAAAGGTAAGGGAGGGGACAACATCTATAGGAGTTTTTGCAAAAAACCAAAACCAAAACAAAACAAAAAGGTGGTCAAACATCAAAAGATGACTGCTAATTAAAGAGAACGCAGACATCTCAAGTTAATGAATTTAGTGCTTTTCTCTGTAGGGGAAGATACAAGAGTCTGGGCTTAAGGAAACTATTCCTTCGATATGCACCTTCACTATGGAAGGCCAGTATCCTGTATTTCTCCATCTCGAATCCCCTCAGGGTGTACCATAGTGGGTGGCTGCAGGGGTGATGGCTTGATGGCTGCAATGTCTTCTGTTTACTGATATAGCTGGTGACATTCTTTGTTCACAAGTCCCACACTACAGAGACGCACAGAGATCTCTGGAGGCTGGATTAATTTGCTAAGAATTTGTACCAGGTACAAGGTACCACAAATTGAGCAGCTTAAATGGTAGAAATGTATGGTCTCACAGTTCTGGAGGCCAGAAGTCTAACATCAAGATGCCAGTGTGGTTGGCTCCTTCTGAGGGCTATGAGAAGAGTCTGTTCCATGCCTCTCCCCTGGCTGTAGGGGTTTCCCCACCATCTTCAGCCTTCTTTGGCTTATAGAAACACCCCCTCCGTCTCCACCTTCTTCTTCACATGGAATTCTCCCAGTGAAGATGTGTGTGTATCTCTATGCCAAGATCTCCCCTTTTTATAAAGACATCAGTCATGTTGTCAGTTAAGGCCCACCCTAATACCCTTATCTGAACTCCTCACTCACACAAAGACCCGGTTTCCAAATAAAGTCACATTCTGAGGTCTTAACTGGAAGTTAGGACTTCAACATAGGAATTTGGTGGGGGACACAATTCAACCCAAAGCACAAGCTGAGCACTTCAAGGAAATTGTATCTTCAAGATGAAAGCTGCCTGGATGGCTGTTAGTATAGATTAGATTATTGTAGTGTAAACCCTGACAGCTATTTAGGGGGTTTGTTCATTTTCTTTCTAATGTAAGTGCCTGCCAACCTTTGATTAGTGCCTGCTAGCCTTTGATGGATTGCCGACGTACCCACTCTAAAGGCTATCTTGAATAAACACGTAACAGCCACACAAGTACATAAAGAACCAAGCCGCCTCCTCTCACTGAGGCTCCTTTGTTTTCGAAATTTTGGTTAATTCTACCATGAAGCCATCTGTTTGTTCTCTTCTTGCTGCTTTTAATTCCTGCTCTTCTGTTTTAAATTCATCAATAAAGAGTGAGTACACAAAACCCTAGCCACTCCCTGCCTCCCCCCTCTCTGCCTGGAAGCCAATAAAAGCAGAACCCCAGGCCCACGATCTCAGGCTCTCTCTCTCCCCGCGACCTCGCTATGTGGACCCAGGTGTGTATTGTCATTTCCAGGTCCTGTAAGTAGTAAACCTTTGTTTTTGTCAAAGTTTTCTAATGGTTGTTGCTGCAGGGCATCTTGCAAACACAAGAACCATAAGGGGCTGGTTCAGCCACAACACTGGTTATTGGTAGGCTGAGATCGACACACAACATCAGTGATTTAACACAACCACATTGTATTTCTTGCTTACACCAAGACCGCTGAGGCTCTGCGGGACTCTCCAGGACACTCTCCTCCATGCTGTGACTCAGGGATCCAAGCTGTTTCCGTCTTCTGCTTCCAGCACGAGGGGCAGAGAAAGACGAGGGCATTGCATGGAGTTTTTACTTAGTTTCAGCCTGGCAGTGGCCTTCAGCACGGATGCTCACATTTTGCTGGCCAGGCTATTTCCGGGGCCCAGTTACCTGAGGAGTGTGGGGAGCAGACAGAATGGTGATAAGGATCACATCCTCTGCCTCGCTTGCTTCTGAGGGGACTGGTGTTGGGGAGTGGTAAGGCCGTGGAAGCTAAATTCTTAGTGTTGATGGGCCAGGATAAAACACATGTCTTAGAAATGAAAGCTGGAGTCACTGTGTCCCTGAGGCTGAAGAAGAAAGAGCAGTAGACCCCAGGAGCCTTGGTCAGCTCCGTCTCCAAACAGGTGAGGACTGGGGATGACATGGCGGAAGCAGAACTTGTGGGGGAGTCTCCAGGACGGTCTCTGGCTTTTTCCAGAAGGGGAGCGAGATAAAGAGGAACAAGAAAAGGCAGTGGAGGCGCTGATCCAAGTCAGTGGGAAGGGACCGTCTGCCCCATTGTATGTCTTTCTGTGCTGCAGTCCCTGGGGTCCCTGGGGCAGGACAAGTCCTCATCACCTCCTGAGAGGCTGACGTGGGTCCTGGCCCTTTGCAGAGGCTTAGTATGTGCTACCTGGGAAAGACTGATTGATTGAATGAATGAATAACACTAAATGCCCTTTTTCTTGTTCCTGAATGTCACATTTAGCAGAAGAAAGGGCAGTCGTTTGTGACCCGCTGATGGCCCCTGCCCTCTCCTGGAAGTGGTTGCAGGGAGGTGACTGCTGGCCATCCCCAGACCCAGTTCTGGGAATTTATTCACTCGGGAGAGAGGCCCAAGAGGCCCATAGAAAGTAATCTAAAATTCTGGCATCTGCTAATGGCACAAAGTTTTTCCATCCTCAGCTCTGTCCTGCCAGCTGATGCGAGGAAGAAAAGAGGATTGTTTAGGGGCACAGGTGTGCCGAACTCTGAGTTCCCCTACTGGCCATACCCCTGCTCCCTTCCCCTCCCAGCCCAACTCCCAAGCTCCCAATGGGAGCAGCCATTTAACTGGAGTTCAGAATAAACAAGGCAGTCACTTGGAAGTATCAACTCCAGCATCCTCTGAGAACTAAATACCCAGAAATTAATGCCCGGTCCCTGCTCCTTGGCTGCCTTCAAGTGTGGCTATGTTTTGTGTGTGTGTGTGTGTGTGTGCATATATGTGCATGTGTATGTAGGCACACTTGAACACAAGCCTGCACAGGCATGATTTGGTTTGTACAAGAGAGTGTGTGTGCACAAATGTGTTGTGTAGGCACATGAGTATATTATATCAAAGGATGTCTGCTCTAGGAGATGAACTCGAGTGTGTGTGTGTGTATACACATGTGTGCACACATGTGTGAGTAGGTATGTGTTTGCACACATAGGTGTATAAGGGGCCGGGAAAGTCTTTCAAAGAGAGGACTGCTGCTTTAGTTCTGGAGAAAAACACTGGGGATCGGACTCCATGGGTGAGACTCCCAAGCTTTGAATCCAGTGTTGGGTGGAGGCGAGTTGGATATGTCTAGAGAGGGACACACAACCTAGGACCTCAGGGATCTCCTGGTTTGTTAGGATGATCTGGTTGCAACCTTCCAGGAACTGTGAGTCTGATGAGGGGCATGGAGTTCTCATTAGTGCATTATGGGTGGGGGAATGGGTCTCAATGTGTGAAACGTTCACCGAAGATGGGAAGGACCTGGAGGTCGTGCGTGCGCACATTACTTGTAAACTCTGTGTGTGATGAAGGCAGTCACGCTGGACCCCACCTGGGATTGAGGAGCCTGTCTGTGTGCTCCCTTGAGGACTCCTTCACCAGGGTTGTTGAGTGTGAACAGGAGAACAGGGGCCAGGGCGGAAGAGTCTAGGAACGGAACCACCTGGGAGAGGAGTCTAGGCCAGGCTATCTGCATCTCTCCCACACAGGATCCCAACATGAAGACCCTCCTGCTGTTGGCAGTGATCATGGCCTTTGGTAAGAGTGGACCCTGACTTCTGGCTGCAAGGGGGAGGGAAGCACCCTCATCCCCCAGCTTCCCTTCCCACTGCGTCATGCCCTCAGTGGGAGGAAGAGAGGGACCATTATAGGGAGGGGGAGGGGGAGTAGCAGAGAGAAGCAGAGGGAGGACCCAGGGCCGCAGCCCCCAACACCAAGTGATTTCCTTCCAGGCCTGCTGCAGGTCCGTGGAGACTTGCTGGGTTTTCGGAAAATGATCCAGTATACGACAGGAAAGGAACCTGTGTCCACTTATGGCTTCTATGGTTGCTACTGTGGCCTGGGTGGCAAAGGGTCCCCCAAGGATGCAACAGATCGGTGAGGCCACGCCCAGTCCTCCCTTCCCTCTGCCCGCCTGTGGCCCCAGCGGGGCTGGGAGCTGTAAGCCTCCTCATGCTGCTGTCTCATCAGCACAGAACCCCAGCTGAAAAAGCAGCCAATTTTTTTTGTTTATGCATATAAATGTGTAAGGGGTGGAAAGTCTTTCAAAGAGAGGGTGCTGCTTTAGTTCTCAAGAAAAACACTGGGGACCGGACTCCCCTAGAGCAGAGGAAACTCCACTTTAAACTATTGCAACATCCTTGGGTCCCTGCCCAGGGTCAAAGAGGTAAGACCACAGAGCGCCAGGCTCCCTGGAGCCACAGGGGGACAGCCCCAATAGCGTGGTCTTGTCACAGGTGCTGCATGGCGCATGACTGTTGCTACAGACGTCTGAAGACAATCGGCTGCGGCACCATGTTACTGAGTTACAAGTTTGCTTACCTCTGGGGCCAAATCATTTGTGGTAAGAAAGAGTCCTACAACCCCGCCCAGCCTCCTTTGTTCATTTTACTGAGTGTCCACTGCGCCGGGCACCAGAGATGGATACGAAGGGACAGTGTCCCTGCGTCAGGATGCTCACAGTTGAGTGGGAAGTGAAGAAGGTGAAAATAAACATGGCAGACTCCAGGAGGAAGTAAGAAAAAGGACAGGGCCCTGAACACAGCCTGAATTTCAAGGAAGTTTCCTGAGAGTGGTGACCTCCATGCTGAGTCTTCAAGGCAGTGAGAAGTCAGGCCGAAGGAGGGTTTGGGGCACCACAATGGGAGGACAGAGCAAGGTCAAAGGGACCCAAGGGAACGGCAATAATTCCATGCTGCTGAAGGGAAATGTGAGGATAAGATGGAGCGGTGAGGGATGATGCTGGAGAGATAGGAGGGGGCTAGATCAAGACTCCAAAGCCATATTCAGTTTAGATTTTGTCCTAAAGCAGTAGGGAGCTCTTAGGCAAAGGAGTGACATGATCAGACTGGCATTTCAGAGGACTCACGCTGGCTGAGGGTGGACGAAGACAGATGGAAGGGGGGCAGCAGTGAGAAGGCCGTTGCCATAAGACAGAACATGAGACAGTAAGAGCTTGACCTATGGCAATGGTGGTCAGGATGGAAGGGGTGGAGAGCGACATTAAGTTACATTTAAGATAGAATCTGCCCAGCTTGGTAGTTGACTGGCTGGGGTGATAGGGAGCTGTTGAGTGGCTCTACAACTGTGTGGGCTGTGTAACTGAGGAGGTCCTGGTGGGTGAGGGGAGGAGGAGTTCTACTGGGAGCATGTTGAGTTTGGAGGCTTCCAGAACACCCAGGGAGATGTGCATCAGGCAGCCGGATGAAGGAACTCATCAGCTCAAGGGAGGGGTCTGGACTGGGGCACAGGTTCAGGAGGTGGCAGCAGAGAGGTGGGTATATTCACCCATTTCATGTTAAAAGGCCCAGAAAAGAGACAGAGGAGGGAGAATCAGAGAGAGAGGAGAAAAATCAAGAAAGTCAGGGAGTTGGCAAGGAGGAGATGATTAATGGCAGCCAGCTTAACAGAGGAGTCCTCCAGGATGAGGGCTGACAAGGCTCCTCGGATCTAAAGGCGGGAGGACCACTGAGGACCTCAGTGGGAGCTGGTTCCATGAGCTGGTGAGGGTAAAGCCAGATTAGAGCAGATTGGAAGGTGGGTGGGAGGTGAAGCAGAGGCAGCGAGTGGGAAGTAGACCCACGAGTGGGATTTTGAGAAAGCGTGGACTCTTGCCCAACAGCCTGAAAGATCAGAAATTACGTCTCCCCATCATGACCTCTCCATAAGGTCATGCGTCTTTCGCAGGCTTTGGGTGGCAAGCAACAAGATTCCCAACTAAAAGAGGCTCAAACATAGAAATTCTGACTCTCACATAACTGAAGTCTGGAAGGGGGCAGTGCCAGGGCTGGGGCAGCTTCTCAACTTTGTCTTGAAGGACTCAGCCTTCTCCCAACCTTCTGCTCTGCCGTGTTGGCAATGTGATGCCAAGACATGCTACAGCTCCAAGCATTATGGCTTTACTCTCCGAAAGAGGCTCTCCTTTTGTATGTCTCTCTGAGGGAGGAAATTAATACTTCCCAGAAGCCCCCAGCAGACTTTCCCGTGTGGCTCATTGGTCAGAGCAAGGTCACAGGCTACCCAGAAACCAAATCACTACAAAGGAAAAAGGGATGACTGTGGTGGGTTTACACCAATCATGACCCATTCCATGGTCCCAGGGGCCAGGGGCTTTGCACCCTGGATGCATCTGCTAGCAAGGAGAAAGACACAGGAAGGCCTTTAACAAAATACCAGTGCATGGCTGCTGGTGTTCCCATCATACTGGAGGTAAGGGTTCTGAGGGCAGGAATTCTGTCTCCCCATCAGTCAGAAATGTCTGGAACATAGATGCTTCCCAGGCTAGAAGCCCCTGGAAGACAGGGGGGCTTCTCCCCCTGACTTCCCACAAGAAACCGTAAAATATTAACAAACCCCTCATCCTGTGTTTATTTTCTTGTGATTTCAGACAAACAGGAATACTGTAGGAGAGAACTGTGTCAGTGTGATAAAAAAGCTGCCGATTGTTTTGCAAGAAACCAGAAGACCTATAATAAAAGGCTTCAATACTATAGTAACCTGCTGTGCAGTGGGAGTGCCCCCAAGTGCTGAAGGTCCCCTGATCCCAGAAGCCTTGCCACTCAGTGCTGAGTTTCCTTTTCCAGCACCTGCCCCCCTCCCCTAGCCAAGTTTCCTGGCGAATGAAGGAAACCCTCTTTCACATCCTAGAGGCAAGCCAGGAGTCCCTCCCTTCCCAGACAGAAGCCGTCTATCTGGAATGAGAAGCCCAAAGCCTGAGCATGTATGCCTGGCCCCTTCCCTCTGCTTCCTTGGGCAGCGGGGGATTTTCCCATTTCCATGCTCTTTTAAGTCAGACTTCATGCTTAGCGTAGCAGCTACACTTCTGGTGGGCTCTTCTGAATAAAGCAATCCATTTGGCAAGCTAGATGTGAGTGTGTGTATGTGTGTGCACGCACTGCTCCAGGCACTTTCAGTGTGAGAATAAACTGGTACTGTTACGGAATCGACAGGCCAGCCGAGAAACAAGCACCACTCGGAGGGTTGGAGTACTCAGATGTATTACGCCGCAGGCTCAGAGGGGTTTCTGCTCCGAAGCTCTGAGCACCTGCAAAACGTGTGCATGAGGTTTTATAGGGTTAATTACAAGCTTGGGGTATTCGGCCAAGAGACATGGAACAGCTTTAGCAGCATCATTATCACAAATGCAGAGGCAGGAAGGCAGCAAACAGACATTCCAAGGCCAGATATGCCTCTCTGAAAATCCAGCTGGCTAGCGAGAACAAACATGAGCAGGGAATCAGCAAACCGACACTTATTAACTTAGATTTATGAGTCAGCCCAGCAGAACTCAGATCAGTAACCCGACACTTGTTACACTTAGATTTACGAGTTAGGCCCAGCTCGGCTTTTCCTTCACAGTACAAGGCAATATAGTATAAGACGTTAAAAACACAGACTTTAGAGTCAGACTGGCTGAGTCAAATCCCCACCACCATCACTTCCCTAAACCTTAGTTCCCTCATCTAAATGGAGATAACCAAGTGCACAGGCTTGTTGGAGAAGTAAAAGGGTTAATGAATGTAAAGCACTGTAAAGCATGTCTGAATTTTTTATTATTATTACAATAATAATACCCTCTCCTTCCCTGGGCAAGAGCAGCTCCTGCTGGCCTGTTAGGGAAAACAGGAATGTGGTTCTTGATGTTTGGGCAGCTATAGCTCATGTCTTCCACGTGGTACATTTTTCTTGTATGTTGCCAGCCTGGTGAAGGTGGGTCAGTGTAATGCTGGCCATCAGCTGGATTCTCAGGGCATTTGTCCCCTCACCCAGGGCTGGCTCCCTGGACTTGCAACCCATGCAGAGTCCCAGTGGGCGCTGCACCTAGTTGAATGCACTGCCTCAGCCATCTCAGAATTCTTAATGATGTGGAGTCTTGCATTTTGTCTCTCACTGGGACTCACAAATTATGTCGCTGGTCCTACCCTCACGTGGACGCTACTTCCCCTCCCATCATCCAGGGTTCTGCTGAGATGTTCTTACCTGGACCAGCTACAGCCCACCCAATTCTTTAATAATTATCATCAGGGCTGCTGGGTGTGGATCTCAGAAAGGTACCCTGCTTACAGAGCATGGATGGGAGCTGCAAGCTCTGCATCCACCCAGAAGTGGTGCCTTTCTGTAATTCATCCTGGAAGGGGTACTTTTTTCTAATTCTGCATAAAGATGCTTCAGTTGCTAGCAGTAGCCCTGATCACATTCTCACTCTCATGATAAGAGGAATGTAAATTAAATCTCCACTGAGATACTATTTTTACTGATCAGAATGGATAAAAATCCAGAAGAGTGACAACCTGCTCTCTTGGCAAGGCTGCACGGGGAACCCCGCCTCTCAGAGGTGGTTGGTGGGAGGGTAGAATGCCCACAGAGGGCAAACTGGCAATATCGACCAAAATGAGACATGCACTGCGGAAGGGTATAGCTCAGTGGCAGAATGCTCGCCTAGCATGTATGAGGTCCTGGGTTCAATCCCAAGTAACTCCATTTTAAAAATAAATAAATAAACCTAATTGCCTCCCCCTCCACCAAAAAAAGTTAGACATACATTTATCCTTTGGCTCAACAGCCTCACTTCTGGCAATGCACCCTATGAAGGCATATTGATTACTCAGATCACTACTTCTAAATTTTTATTTATTTATTTATTTATTTTAAGGAGTAATTAGGCTTATTTATTTATTAGTTAGTTAGTCAGTTTATTTATTTAAATAGATGTATTGGAGATTGAACCCAGGACTTCGTGCGTGCTAAGCATGCACTCTACCACTGAGCTATACCCTCCCTCCTTCAGATCACTATTTTTGCGAAATAAAATACATACAAAATATCAACCCAGGTGTTTTATTATTTGATTCAATGAACATCAAATTACTCTGTCAAATTTCCAGGACCAGATAATTTCATAGGTGAATTCTACCAAACATTTAAAGCAGAGTTAGTACCTATGCTTTTCAAACTATTCCAAAAACTTGAAGAGGAGGGAATGCTTCCAAACATATTCATGAGGCCAGCAGCATAACCCTGATACCAAAACCTGACAAAGACACCACACACACACACACACGCACATTACAGGCCAATATCACTGATGAATATAGATGCTAAAGTCCTCAAAAAAATATTAGCAAACCGAATTCAATAATGCATTTAAAAGATCATACACCATGATAGAGTGAGATTTATTCTACAGATACAAGGATAGTTCAATATTTGCAATTCAATCAACATGAAATATCACATTAACAAACTGAAGAATAAAAACCTATGATCATCTCAATAAATGCAGAAAAAGTTTTTGTTAAAATTCGACATCCATTTATGATTTTAAAAAAAGCATTCCACAAAGTGGGTATAAAAGGAGCATACTTCAACATAATACAGGTCATATATGACAAACCTACAGCCAACATCATATTCAATAGTGAAATCTGAAAGCATTTCCTCTTAAGATCAGGAACAAGACAACGATGCCCACTCTCACCACTTTTATTCTACACATTATTGGAACTCCTAGCCACAACAATCAGACAAGAAAAAGAAATAAAAGGAATCCAAATTGGAAAAGAAGAAGTAAAGCTGTTACTGTTCAAAGATGTCATGATACTATATATAGAAAACCCTTAAGATTCCACCAAAAATCTATCAGAACTAATAAATGAATTCAGTGATGTTGCAAAATATGAAATTAATGTACGTAAATATATTGCATTTCTATACAGTAACAATGAACTATCAAAAAGAGAAATTAAGAAAACAATTCCACTTACAGTTGCATCAAGAGAATAAAATACCTGGGAATAAATCTAACCAGCAAGGTAAAAGACTGGTACTCAGAAAGCTATAAGACATTGATGAAAGAAGTTGAAGACAACACAAAAAAAGGGGAAAACATATGGTCCTCATGGATTAGAAGAATTAATATTATTAGAATGACCGTACTACCCAAGGCAGTCTACAGAGTCAGTTCAATCTCTATCAAAATATCAAGGAAATTTTGCTCACAAAACTAGTATAATTCTAAAATTTGTGTAGAAACACACAAAAAAAAAACCCTTAATAGCCAAAACAATCTTGAGAAAGAATAACAAAGTTATAGGTATCATGCTCACTGATTTCAAGCTATAGTACAAAGCTACAGTATGGTAAACACTGTGTGTTTCCAAAAAGTATGCTACTGGCACAAAAACAGATGCAAAGACAAATGGAACAAAATAGAGAGCCCAGAAATAAATTTACACTTTTATGGGCAATTAATCTACAACAAAGACGGCAAGAATATATAACCAGGAAAAGACAGGCTCCTCCATAAATGGTGCTGAGAAAACTGGACAGCTACATGCAAAAGAATCAGACTGGACTACTTTCTGACACCATATACAAAAATAAACTCAAAATAGATTAAAGACTTCAATGTAAGCCTGAAACCATAAAATTCATAGAAGGAAACATAAGCACTATGCTCTTTGACATGTCTTAGCAATATTTTTTTGATATGTCTCCTGAGGCAAGGGAAACAAACAAAAATAAATAAATGGGACTACATAAAACTAAAACATTTTCACACAGCAAAGGAAACTATCAACCAAATGAAAAGGCAGCCTACTGAATGAGAAAATATATTTGCAAATGATATATCTGATAGGGAGTTAATATCCAAAATATACAAAGAACTCATACAACTCAGCTTAAAAATGATAAACAAACTGATTAGAAAGTGGGTAGAATTTTATCAAATGCTTTTTCTGCATCGATTGAGATGATCATGTGGTTTTTGTCCTTTCTCTTGTTGATGTGATGTATTACACTGATTGATTTGCGTATGTTGAACCAGCCTTGTTTCCCTGGGATGAACCCCACTTGGTCATGATGTATAATCTTTTTTATGTGTTGTTGGATTCTATTTGCTAAAATTTTGGTGATGACTTTGGCGTCTATGTTCATCAGTGATATTGGCCTATAATTCTCTTTTTTTGTAGTGTCTTTGCTTGGTTTTGGTATCAGGGTGATGGTGGCTTCATAGAATGAGTTTGGGAGTATTCCCTCCTTTTCAAACATTTGATAAAATTCAACACCCATTTATGATAAAAACTCTAGCCAAAGTGGGTATAGAGGGAACATATCTCAACATAATAAAAGCTATATATGACAAACCTACAGCCAGCATAGTACTCAACGGTGAAAAACTCAAAAGCTTCCCACTAAAATCTGGGACAAGACAAGGATGCCCACTATCACCACTCCTATTCAACATAGTCCTGGAAGTCCTAGCCACAGCAGTCAGGCAAGAGAAAGAAATAAAAGGGATCCAAATTGGAAAAGAAGAGGTAAAAGTGTCATTATATGCTGATGACATGTTACTATATATAGAAAACCCTAAAAGGTCCACACAAAAGCTACTAGAGCTGATTGAAGAATTCAGCAAGGTAGCAGGTTACAAAATCAACGTTCAAAAATCAGTTGCATTTCTTTACACTAACGATAAATCAACAGAAGAAGAAAGTAAAGAAACAATCCCCTTTAAAATAGCACCCAAAGTAATAAAATATCTGGGAATAAATCTAACCAAGGAGGTGAAAGAATTATACACAGAAAACTATAAACCACTGATGAAGGAAATTAAAGAAGACTTTAAAAAATGGAAAGATATTCCATGCTCTTGGATTGGAAGAATCAATATTGTTAAAATGGTCACACTGCCCAAGGCAATCTACAGATTTAATGCAATCCCTATCCAATTACCCAGGACATACTTCACAGAACTAGAAAAAAATCGTAATAAAATTCATATGGAACCATCAAAGACCTAGAATTGCCAAAGCATTACTGAAGAGAAAGAAAGAGGCTGGAGGAATAACTCTCCCAGACTTCAGACAATACTATAGAGCTACAGTCATCAAGACAGCATGGTATTGGTACCAAAACAGACATACAGACCAATGGAACAGAATAGAAAGCCCAGAAATGAACCCACAAACTTTTGGTCAACTCATCTTTGACAAAGGAGGCAAGAATATACATTGGAATAAAGACAGTCTCTTCAGCAAATGGTGTTGGGAAAACTGGACAGCAGCATGTAAAACAATGAAGCTAGAACACTCCCTTACACCATATACAAAAATCAACTCAAAATGGATTAAAGACTTAAACATAAGACAAGATACAATAAACCTCCTAGAGGAAAACATAGGCAAAACATTATCTGACATACATTTAAAAAATTTTCTCCTAGAAGAAATAAAAGCAAGAATAAACAAATGGGACCTAATGAAACTTACAAGCTTCTGCACAGCAAAGGAAACCAGAAATAAAACAAGAAGAAAACCTATGGAATGGGAGAAAATTTTTGCAAGCGAAACCGACAAAGGCTTGATCTCCAGAATATATAAGCAGCTCATACGACTCAATAAGAAAAAAAATAAACAACCCAAACCAAAAATGGGCAGAAGACCTAAACAAGCAATTCTCCAAGGAAGACATACAAATGATCAAAAAGCACATGAAAAAATGCTCAATATCACTAATTATCAGAGAAATGCAAATCAAAACTACAATGAGGTATCACCTCACACCAGTCAGAATGGCCGTCATTCAAAAATCCACAAATGACAAATGCTGGAGAGGCTGTGGAGAAAGGGGAACCCTCCTACATTGCTGCTGGGAATGCAGTTTGGTGCAGCCACTATGGAAAACAGTGTGGAGATTCCTCAGAAGACTAGGAATAGACTTACCATATGACCCAGGAATCCCACTCCTGGGCTTGTATCCAGAAGGAAATCTACTTCAGGATGACACCTGCACCCCAATGTTCATAGCAGCACTATTTACAATAGCCAAAACATGGAAACAGCCTAAATGTCCATCAACAGGTGACTGGATAAAGAAGATGTGGTATATTTATACAATGGAATACTACTCAGCCATAAAAACCGACAACATAAAGCCATTTGCAGCAACATGGATGCTCCTGGAGAATGTCATTCTAAGTGAAGTAAGCCAGAAAGAGAAAGAAAAATACCATACAAGATCGCTCATATGTGGAATCTAAAAAACAAAAACAAAAACAAACACAAACAAAAACAAAGCGTAAATAAAGGACAGAAAAAGACTCACAGACAGAGAATACAGACTTGTGGTTACCAGGGGGGTGGAGGGTGGGAAGGGATAGACTGGGATTTCAAAATTGTAGAATAGACTACACTGTATAGCACAGGGAAATATACACAAAATGTTATGATAACTCACAGAGAAAAAAATGTGACAATGAGTGTGTATATGTCCATGAATAACTGAAAAATTGTGCTGAACACTGGAATTTGACACAACATTGTAAAATGATTATAAATCAATAAAAAATGTTAAAAAAAAAAAAAGAAAGTGGGTAGAGGAACTGAATAGACATTTTTCCAAAGAAGACATGCAGATAGCCAACATCACTAATCATCACAGAAATGCAAATCAAAACCACAATGAGATATCACCTCACACTTGCAAAATGGCTATTATCAAACAGACAAATATGAAGGTGTTGGCAAGGACATAGAGAAAAGGGAACCCTTGTACACTGTTGACAGGAATGTAAGTTGGTGCAGCCACTATGGTAAACAATATGGAGGTTCTTCCAAACGGCCATACAATCCAGCAATCCCACTCCTGGGCATTTATCCAGAAGGAACTGTAATTTGAAAACATACATGCACCTCAATATAGCACTATATACAATATAGCAGCACTATATACAATAGCCAAGACATGGAAGCAACCTAAATGTCCATCAACAGATGACTAGATGAAGAAGTTGTGGTATATTTATACAATGGAATACTACTCAGCTATAAGAAAGAGTAAAATAGTGCCATTTGCAGCAACATGGATGGACCTGGAGATGGTCATTCTAAATGAAGTGAGCCAGAAAGAAAAAGAAAAATATCATATGATATCACTCATATGCAGAATCTCAAAAAAAGAAAAAAGAGGACACTAATGAACTCATCTACACAACAGAAACAGACTCAAAGACATAATAATCTCATGGTTACCTGGGGCAAGGGGATGGGAAGGGATAGATTTGGGAGTTTGAGATTTGCAAATGTTAGCCACTATATATCAAAATCAATTTAAAAAAATTTTCTTCCGTATAGCAGCACAGGGAACTATATTCAATATCTTGTAATAACCTTTAATGAAAAAAATATGAAAACAAATATATGTATGCATATGCATGACTGGGACATTATGCTGTACATCAGAAATTGACACAATATAACTGATTATACTTCAATAAAATAAAATAAAAAGATATATGCATCCCTATGTTTATTGCAGCATTATTTACAATAGACAAGATATGCAAGTAACTGAAGTGCCCGTCAACAGATGAATGGATAAAGAGGTTATGGTATATATGTACAATGGAATATTACTTGGCCACGAAAATGAATGAAACCTTGCCATTTGTGACAACTTGAGGGTATTATGCTAAGTGAAATAAGTCAGACAGAGTAAGACAAATACTGTATGATTTCACTTAAAAGTGGAATCTAAAAAAACAAAACAAATGAACAAATATAACAAAAACAGAAACAAACTCATATACAGAGAACAAACGAGCAATTGCCAGAGGGAAGGTACGTGGTGGGATGGGTGAAACAGTAAAGGGAATTAAGAGGTACAAACTTTCAGTTATAAGACGAATAAGGCAGGAGGATGAAATATACAGCATGGAGAATATAGTCAATAATATTGTAATAACTTTGCATGGTGACTAGACTTACAGTGATCATTTAGTAATAAGGCACAGTAATATCAAATCAGTAGGTTGCACACCTAGAGCTAACATAGTGTTATAGGTCAATTGTACTTCAATTTAAAAAAAAATTTCCCTCTTTGTCTTTGAGGTTCTTAATTTAACTACAGTGTGTCTAGCTGTCAGTTTTCCTTTATCCGTTCTGTGTGCATTCTTAGATCCTTTCAGCTTTCTTTAATATTTTCTTGAAAATTTCCTTTCCTCCATTTTCCCTCTCTCCTTCTGAGACTTCTATTATCCAGATAGTTAGCACATTTATCCTCTGTATCTCTTAGATTTTATTTTCTATTTTCAATATTTTATCTTTACACTTTCTCCTAAAGGATTTCTCGATCTAAGACCCTTGTGTCATTTTGCAGCTAGCCGTCCCATTTCAACAATTATATTCTTCATGACTAACATTTACACTGAGATTTTGTTTGAATAATTTCTTATTCTTGGCTTTTATAACTAATATCTTCCCCTACCTACATACATGTGTTTACCATGCTTATTTTAATTTCCTGCTCATCCATTCTGACAATTCTGTTCAGACGGTATACTTTGTCAAGTAAAATTCTTTTCCTTTAGTGGGTGTGGTCTGTGTGCCTTGAGGTAATTTAGGGCGAGAAGAGAGGTGCTCCGGGCAGGATTTCCTCATTAAACACCTGGGAAGCAGCAGCACTGGCAGGAAGCTGCATCCCGAGGTTGAAATCAGCCATCCCCGGGATTGGGGAGTTGCTGGAGGAGGAATTAGTGAAGGATGAAATGAAAAAAATGAATGCCTGAGGGTAGATGAAGAACCTGTATTGTTTTTAACAATTACTCACCCCAGCAGGATTTTGGACAGCCCTAATATTTCCTCTAGAACTTGAGCATCTCAGTTCTGGCATCTAGGATGAAGTGACAAAGGGAGAGGCATAAGAGAACTTAAGAAGCTTCTTTCTAGCCTATCCAGTCCTTGCCCAAACTGGCCATCCTCTGCTCCAGGGCACAGCTGGTCCCTTTTCAACATCCACTCCCAGCTGTGGAGATCAGCTTCAGACCTCCTTGTAGGTCCCTGTGTAAGTTCTTTTGTCAGTTCTTCAAATCCTAGATTCTCCCTCAAATCTGTAGTTTTGCCAGATTGGATCTGGCAAAGGGAGTCAGCAGCCTCTGCAAATTTGCAATCTTGGCAGAAGAAAAAGGGAAAAATACAGTGCAGAATCTTGTGTATAGCTGAAAAGCACACACAGCAGAATCACTAAATATTTTTCAAGGAAACCATTGATCTAAATAAACATATGAAGGATAATTGGTAGTGGAAATGAAGGAAGAAGAGAAAAAAATGAAGAAAATAAAATAAACCAATGCACAAACCAATGATAACAGCATGCTATGAGGAGAAATCATAGGACAATTGGTCTTTTGTAAAAGCACTTATCTTTGACTCAGCATCCCCACTTCTGGAAATGTATCCTATAAACACATCTGCGTGCACACACAGAGTGATGCACGTGCAGCATATAATTGATGGAATGAGAACTCAAATCCAGATCTATCTTGATCCAAAGTCTGTTCCTTCCACTGCTCATGACTTTAGGAAGCCTTGCCTGGGATGTTGGTGTGAGTGCCAGGTGACACACAGGCCAGCTGGGCCTCTGGGTTCTTATTTATACCATCCAGCCAGAGTGAAATGAAACACTCAGTTCTCAGTTATGGCTCTCTCTTGGCTATTTTAACAGAAATCGTACACAGTCCAAAACTCATTTTCATTTTGCTTTTGTATTCAGTTTTAAGATGGAGTTAAAATGGCACATACTGCCTGAGCAGGTGGAATAGTCAGGTCCATGCTGAGTGGCAGGAAGGTGACCACCTGAGACTGCAAATCTTCTATACATGATGCAGTGGGACACTAGTTAAGTAAATAAAGGAGTGAATGATCACAAGTCAGTGATAGAAGCCACACCTGGGGGCCTGGCCCGGATGCAGCAACTGCTGCAGGTCCAGGACACAGGCGGGGCGGCAAGAATCTGGGGGGGCACGTCAATGGCTCCTCACAGAGTTCACCCCTTGAGTCATGCAGCTCCGCTCACGCTTTTCCATTGGACCCCGCTTCTTCTCTACAACACGAGGCCTCTGTAATCATGTAACAACAAGGTGCCCTCACTTCTACACTGAGAGGGAGGTACAAGGCCAGTGGGTCACAGAGCTCTCCAAACCCAGATCTCCCAAAAGACTTCCATCAAGAAGGTTGGTGAAATCACAGTCACAGTCCCTGCTGCTTCAGCTGCCTCTAAGGTCTTGGCTGACACTCCCCATGCCCGTCCAAGCCCATTGCAGATTTCCTTCACTCCCAGCCAACACGTGAGCTCACTTCTTGCTCATGTGGCAAATGTCACCTTCACTGGAGAGGACGAACCTGGGCAAGTGACCCACACAGGTCCAGGCGGTGACTCAGGGCCACTCGGGCAAGGACATTCCAGAGTCACAGGCACCCCGATCGTGGTCCAGAAGGAGGCCCACAGGCTCTCGGCAGGCGCTTTCCGTGGCCTGCAGAGTCCTCACCCCAGGGCAGGGGTCTTGGCTACCCAGGTCGAATAGTGGTACTGCTGCCCATCGTGCCTCGAGAAACTCTGGGAAGGGACTCGGCAAAAATGATTTGTCTCAAAGAAGAGGAAAGGGGAACTTTTAGGGGAAAAAAATCAGCCTTTTTTCTAGTCACCTTCCCAAAGGCATATCTTTATTTCCATGGCTTTTATTTGGCCAGTGAAGTGACGAGGCTTCCACTGGTCTCTGAAGACCTGGAAAATCAAATTTAAACCATCTGAGCTTCCCATATTTAGTTCAAACCTAGCCCAGGAGGCATTTCAAGGGCAGAGCCGCTGCTGAACTCCATCCCCGAAGGGAAACAAATCACACCAACTGCTTTGTGCAGCACAGAGGCGATGAGAGCCAGCTGGCTGGCTGAGGGACTTTCCCACTTTTCAACTGGGTCATGGCCTGGGAATAATTTCCATCCAAATGAGAGTGTGATGGAGAAAGGTGCTCAGAAGCCGGGATAATGACAACACAATGACAGCATCAGCAAAAACAATGTGTCTCAAAATTCCCACTTACTGGCATTTAATTTGTAGCAGGCAGGTCCCGGGCCAAGCACTTTAAATGCATTTTCTCATTCAATCTCTTAGCACGCCTATAAGGTAGATAATCTTGTTATTCCCACTTTCCATTCATTCATTCAACAGGACATTTATTGAGCTTTCAGCGTTCCAAGCACAGAACCAGGCACTAAGGATTTATAGCAAAAGCCAGTCAGGCAAGGTCCCTGCCTCTTGGCACTTATAAGCTACCAGGAAGAGACAGATGCAGCCAATAAACAAATTGCAAGGGGAAAGAAGATAGTAATATATGATATATGGGAAAATAAAATAGAAGATTAAGAGAGGGGAGGGGGCAGGTGGGGTATGTATTTGGGATACAGTGCCCAGGGAAAGTGCTGCATAAGATAAAGCATCTGAAATGAGATCGCACATGATATGAAGAAGTCAGCCCTAATACAATCAAAGAGGAAACTGGTCCAGGCAGAAGGAGCAGCTAAGACAAGGGCACAGAGGCAGGACCAAGCTTGGCATATTTGCAGACAGAGTGAAGGAGACTGTGGTTCAGAACAGAAACAGAAGGAACCAAAAGAAGGTGCAGTTAGCAAGCAGAAGAGTATAAGACGTCACCCTGAGGATAATTAATCTTACCTATGTGTGAAATCTCTTCTCAGGCAGGTAATCAAGACAAAAGAAGAGGAAGGAAGAAGAGAAGGAGAAGAAGCAAGGTCTTTTAGGTCTGAATAAAATGTGGGGAAAAATGCATAGCTAGCTGAAAACTTTGGGAATTAATAGTAATAATAAGGACGTGCCTCTGGATCAAACCTTACCTGAAAGCCTCTAGTCTTTTCCTTACACAAGCACAATAGATTTCTTTAATTGTTTAAACCAGTTTGAGTTGGGGTTCCTATTACTTGTATTGAAAGCATCCTGAAGGAGGAATCAAAATGGCAGAGTAGGAAGACCCTGAGTTCACCTCCTCCCGTGAACACATCAAAACTACAATTACTTATAAAGCAACTCTCTCTGAAAACAATATGAAGACCAGAAGAATGGCTCTTCCACAACCAAGGTTATAAAGAACGAACCGCACAGAGTCTGATAGGAGGGGAGGAGAAGCCATTTAGTCAGGACCTACACCCTTAGAGAGTGACTCGGAAGAAGAGGGAGGTATCAGGGGCTCAGGGATCCTCCCTAAGGACTGAGGAGGTCAAGACCCATATTAGGCCCCCCAGCCCTGGGGTCTGATGCTGGGAAGATGAACCCTTGTCTGGGCTGAAAGCCAATGGGGCTTACCAGAGGGTTGTAAGAAACTGAAACTCTGCCCTGGAAGATTGTGCAAAGGATTTGCTTGCTCCCAGTCTTAGCAAGAGGCAGCAGACTGAAAACCGCCTGGTGCTCTGGTTGGCCTGCCCGGACAACTCCAGTGCATACCCCACCCCACAGCAGACTCCTACTCCAGCCCCATCTGCTCTGGCCCTGCTCCCCACCCAGACAGAGACCACCGTCACACACAATGGGAAGAAGCAGAGCCAATTCAGAAGTGCAGTTCTAGCCCCTCACCCAGGGCAGTAACCGCCATCGCCTGCACCAGGGAGAAGTGAGGCCAGCTCAGAACTGCCGCTCCAGCCCCTCAGGCCCTGCCCTGGCCTCCGCCCTCAATCAAAGCGGAAACCTCCCTCTTTCCAGGGAGAAGGCCAGCCCTCTCAGGGCTCCTGCCGCAGTCCCTCAGGGTCCAGTCACACACACACACCCCTAATAGAGCAGTGACTGCCACTGAGCCTGGGGGGAGCCCCAGCTCACTCTGTGCTCCAGCTCTAACCCCTCCAGCTCCAGCCCTACCTCCCACCAAGGAGTTGGCTGCCAGTGCACCCCAGGAGAAGGCAGCTCGTGATTTCTTCGGATCCATTTCTTCCACTGAAGCCACTGGGCACACACAGATTGCACAGGGACACTCCTACACAAGGACACGCCTTGAAGGCCGGGTAACTGGTTCACCTAATTTCATAGCGACAAAGAGAGAAAGTGAAACAAAATGAGAAGCAGAGGAATATGTTCAAAGTGAAAGAACAAGGTAAAAACCCAGGGAAAAAAAAAAAACCCTAATGAAATGGAGCTAAGTAATTTATCCGATAAAGAGGTCAAAGCAATAGTAATAAAAATGCTCACTGAACCCGGGGGAAAATAGAGGAACACGGTGTGAATTTCAACAAAGAATTCGAAAATATAAAAAAAAAAAAAAACCAAGCACAGCTGGAGAGTACAAAAACTGAAAGATAGACTAGAAGGAATTAGAACAGATCAGGTGTTACAAAAGAACGCATAAGTGATCTAAAAGGGAGAATAGTGGAAATCATTCTATAAAAACAGCAAAAAGAAAAAAAAATTAATGAGGCTAGTTTAAGGGGCCTCTGGGGAAACACCAAGCATACTAACATTCACATTATAGGGGATCCAGCGCAGAAGAGGAGGGAACATTTCCAAACTTATTCCACCGGGCCAACATTACCCTGACACCAAAACCAAAGACCACACAAAAAAATAAAATTACAGGCCAGTATCACTGATAAACATAGATGCAAAAATCTTCAACAAAATATTAGCAAACTGAATTCAACAATACACGAAACGGATCACACATCATGATCAAGTGGGATTTATTCCAGGGGTGCAAGAATGATTCCGTATCCACAAATCAATCAATGTGATACACCACATTAACAAAAGGAAGGCTAAAAATCACACTGTCACCTCAATAGATGCATAAGAAGCTGTTGACAAAATTCAACATTCATTCATCGTAACAACTCGCAACAAAGTTGATATAGAGGGAACACACCTCAACTTAAAAGGTCATTTATGACAAACCCACAGCTAACATACTCAATGGTGCAAGATGAAAGCTTTTCCTCTACGATTGGAACAATATAAGGATGCCCACTCTGGCCACTTCTATTTAACATAGTATTGGAGGTTCCAACCACGGCATTAGAGAAGAAAAAGAAATAAAAGCCATCCAAATCGGAAAGGAAGAAGTATGACTGTCACTATTTGCTATATATATAAAATCCCAGAGATGCCACCAAAAAACTATTAGAACTAATCAATGAACTCAGTAAAGTTTTAGGATGCAATATTAATATATAGGAATCT
This sequence comes from Camelus ferus, assembly GCF_009834535.1. Taxonomy (NCBI): domain Eukaryota; kingdom Metazoa; phylum Chordata; class Mammalia; order Artiodactyla; family Camelidae; genus Camelus; species Camelus ferus. The sequence goes on along the minus strand of NC_045708.1, from coordinate 13,583,066 downwards.
GTTGCATTTCTGTACACTAAAAATGAACTACCAGAAAGAAAAATCCAGAAAACAATCCCATTTAAATCTCATCAAAAAGAATAAAATACCTAGGAATAAATTTAACCTAGGAAGTGAAAGACTTTACTCTAAAAACTCAGGATACTGAAGAAGGAAATTGAAGACAATGCAAATAAATGAAAAGGTATCCCCTGTTCATGGATTGGGAGAATTAATATTGTTAAAATGTTCATACTACCCAAAGCAATCTACAGATTTAATGCGTTCCCTCTCAAAACGCCCGGGACATTTTTCACATTTCCAGTTTGTCATAATAATTCTAAAATTTGTATGGAACCACAAAAGACCCTGAATAGCCAAAGCAATCTTGAGACAAAAGAACAAAGCTGGAGGTTTATTTTCTGAGGTACTAGGGGCTAGGATTTCAACGCATGAATTTGGAGGGCGGGGACACAATTCAGCCCCTAACTCTGGGAAAACCACTATTCTTACCAATTCCACATTCGATTAATTTGCTTTAGAACTTCCTAGTTGGAAATCATATATTGTATGTACTCTTTGTGTCTGGCTTCTTCCATTCAGCACAGTAACTGTGAGATTCGTTCATGTTGTTGTGTCTGTCACCATTTGTTCTTCTTTACAGCTGAGTAGCATTCCAGAGTAGAAATGTACTACAATTTGTGTATTCATCATCCTGACAATAGACATTTGAGTTGTGAACAGTTTGGGAATATTTTGAATAAAACTGCTCTGAAGATTCTTATACAAGTACTTGTGTGGGCATAAGTTTTTCATTCCCTCGGATAAATATCTGGAAGTGGAAATGCTAGGTCAAATGGTAGGGGTAGTTTAATTTTATAAAGATCAGACAAAGTCTTTTGACAAAATGTCTGTCCCATTTACGTTCCCACCAGCAATGTACGAGAGCTCTGTTGCTTGACCTTTGGCACATAACCTTTCAATGCTTGAAGACCCTTCCACCAGCAAAAATGGTCCAATCAAGTGTCCAAGCATTTGACCAATCCAGAGTAACCCCTCCAGTGACAACCTTGGAGGTGCACCCTCATTGCTCCCTTCCAATGAGAATCTGTTTGAGGAGTGTAGTCGGTGGACAAGTCCCCAAACTCCTGCACCCTTGGGAACCACCACCTGCTCATGACCAAGCCATGTTCTTCTGAGCTGACCTTATCCCTGAGATGACAGGGGACTAGAGCCAGGCAACTCTTACCATTGCAAGACTCCTCTACTGGGCATTCCTCATTTGGGGACGCCCATCAGATTAGCTGAGACTTTCCTCAGAACTGCCCTGCAGTTTGAGGCTCTTCCTGCCCAATCCTCCTTCCTTCCCTCTCTCCTTTCAGAGGTGTCAGATCTACTTTGGGATCTGAATGCCCTCTCTCCTTACTTCTCTCCCTCTCTCTCCCCATTGTCTTTCAGAGCTCTTTCTCTCCATAAATCTCTTGCACTTCCAACTCCATCTGGGCATCTGCTTCCAGAGGACCTAAACACACAGGCCTCCTCTCAGGAGGAAAGCATGAAGAGGAGTGGAGAAAACGAGATAAGGTTTTGACGCTTCCCCTAGCCAAGAAGCCTACCAAGCTCCACTTTTCATCCGTCTGTTCATTAATCAAATATAAAACATATATGGATAAATAAGATGCTCAAGATTGTAGTAACTGCCAAGAAGGACCTAAACAGGATGATGTGGAAAAGAAAACACCTACTTCCAGGTCATCCTTTGGTTTAAACCCTTCAGACATATCTCAAGGATGAAAGGCAAACCTCTTTCTGGGACCTCCAAGGTCTATGCCTTGGTCTCCTCTTTGGCCTCAGGCCTCGGGCTTGTCCCTGCACCGCCTGCCTTACACCCATCACTCTGGTCCAGAGGATTGTTTCTTTTAACCTTCTTGCCTCTGCTCTTGCTGTCACTCCAACCTGGAAATCTTCTTGCCTCTGCTCTTGCTGTCACCCCAACCCTTCTCTTCTTCCCCTAGGTTGCTACTATTCTTTTTGTAGACTCAGTTTTTAAGAGCCTCCTCCTCCAGGAGGGCTTCCTGGATGTTCCCAAACAGGGTTTGAAGATCCTCTCTCCTCCCACTGCACTATGTGCTTTCTTGTGTGCACTCAGTATGTTTTAATTTATTCATGGGTCAATCAAGAAGCCAATACTAGACTAGGTTCCTTGAGGACATGGGCTGTGTCATATTTATCTGTCTCCACCCAGTTGTCAGCAAAAGAGCAATTGCACACTAGTACATCAGCTTGGCCGATGTGCACCAAATAAATGAAGAGGTTGAGTGGACTCTCTCTTACCACACATAAATTACATTTGTTTAGCGTGAATTGAAACTAAAGCAATATTTCAGGATTTGGGGCTGGTACCCACTTGCTTCCAAATGGCCCGAGCAACAGTCACACTTGAAACAGCACCTGCGTGCTTCCCCCAAGGCCAACCCTGGCTCCCCAAGGCTCTCCCCACTCACTCTCCCCGCCCACCCAATCCCTGCCATAGAGTCCATTCTTTCAGAATGCTCCAGACCAGCACAGCCCAAGAAAACTTTCTGCAGTGATGGACACATTCTATATCCCCACTGTCCAGTATGGTAGGTAGATATTAGACACACGGGGCTGTTGAGCTCTTGAAATGTGCCTGGTGCGGCTGAGAGACTGAATTTTTAACTTTACTTCATTTTAATTCATTGAAATTTAAACAGCCACGTGTAGCTAGCAGCGACCGTATCAGACAGCATGTGTTTAGAATCTAAACTTCAGGCTTCTCTCCATCTTGGTCCCCCTGTATTTTCAGCATCCAGTGCAGGGCATGTCTCAACAAATGCTTGTTGAATGACTACAGGGCCAGACTCGACAGCGTGAACAAGGAGAGCGCCCCAGATGCCCTCATCCTCTTTCCTCAAACTCTCTCCCCTCCATTCTGAACCACACTATCCTGGTTTTTCTCTCATCTCACTGGCCACTCGTCCATCTCCATTGTAGGCTTCCTCCTTTAACTGACCAGAGTTCCCCTGGGCTTGGCCCTGGGCCTTCTACATGGAATATGGACACAATGGTTGGCACTCAAGCAACCATATTTAAACATGAGGAACTACACTTAGAAAACCCAATCAGCAAAACAGAGGATACCCAGTCCTTGATGACTGTAAACTCATTTTCACACTCAAGACTGCCTACTTCCAAAATTCTTTTCTGTGAGAGCAAAATCAACTTCCGTGTTGTTTAAGCCACCATTATTTTGGGTTTTATCAGTCACAGCTGAACCTAATCCTGACTCACCACCCCAAAACCAAAGCTGAAAACCCATTTCATGTTCTGTTTCCTGTTTCATGTTCAGGCTCATTGTCCAGCACAGCCTATTAGAGGTCCTGGGAGGAGCTCAAATGACATCAGAAAGATACTCTAATGGCAAATTCCAACAGTAAAGTGCCCCTCATTTGAATATGAATGCTCTCCTATAATCACATTCCCAGGAAGAAAGTAAAATCTGAAAAGTAACCCAAAATATTTATTCTAAAATGCACGTTTTCCACTGGAATTTGACACAACATTGTAAAATGATTATAAATCAATAAAAAATGTTAAAAAAAAAAAAAAAAAAAGAATGTGGCCCAGTGTGGCCGGATGTTTTGTTTTGTCAAGAGAAAAAAAAAATGCACGTTTTCCCCCTTCCTTTTAAAGTATCCAGATTTAATGCGATCCAGAAACATCTTAAAATCAATATCATTTTACAACTGACAGGTAGAATACTTCATCTAGTTGTGTAAAAACCTTCTATTGACCACTTCAGATAGGAAAAACCAGCATCAGGGCATATTAGATTAAACAGGAGATTAATTTACCTTCCAAGCTAACATCCAAGGGAATTATGGTTCAGAATTTATCCTCCCTAATTTTCCATTGGCTTGGTCTCAGCTAAAGGATCCAAGATCTCATTTTTCCTTTTATGTCTCTAGGGAGCCTCCCAGTATCTAGCCTTTCTCCTAAAGCAGTGGTTCTCCAACTGCAAGGAGCATCAGAATTACCTGGAAGGCTTATAAAAATGAGTTTGAGGGCCCTACCCCTAGAACTTCTGGTATAGAAGGTCTGGGGTGTGGCCTGAGAATTTGCGTTTCTAACAAGTTCCCAGGTGATGCTGCCACCGCCCCGCAGGGGACCACGTTTTGAGAACTACTATTGTAAAGAAATCTCTCCCCTAAATTAACCTGCCTGGTTTCTTTTATTTTGTTTTCCTCCTTCTACTGCTCCTGTTCAGACTGAAAACAAAAAACCCTGAAGCATACTTGTCAAATAATTCCAGCTCCTTTTTTAAATTTCCTGAGCAATTGGACACCTGGAGACAGAGTATTACAAACGCAGGCCACTTTAATTGCCTTCTTAACCCTCAAGTTGACAATGATTTAATTGCATCATTTATTTCTATACCTCACCACAGGTAGATGGCATGTTATGTTTGTAGTAAAAGTGTCCATTCCTTTTTTATTTTTTTCTCTGTTATAAAATCTACTATCTTTCCATGGGTGGATCTCAAAGTTGACCATGGCTTGACTTCTGTATTTAATAAATCCAGAGCTAACTTGAGACTTTATGTGGGATTGACCACGTTGGACAAGCCATCTAAATTCAAGGCTGATCCCTCTGCAGCAGGGTTTTCAACCTCGGCCCTATCGACATTTGCGGCTAGGTTAACTAACTCTTGTAGGGGCTGTCCTGGGCATGGTAGGATGTTTAGCAGCATCCCTGGCCTGCATCCACTGGATCCCAGTAGCATCCTCCCAATTGCAACTAAATATATCTCTAGGCATTGCCACATGTCCTCTCAGGTCCAAGTCACCCTTAATTGAGAATAGTCCTCTACAGTTTAGTGCCTTGTCTCTGAGGTCATTCAAAGCAAATTAAATGGAAAGGAATTTGCGTGGTCCATCTATACCCTCTACAGAGGACTTTAATGCTAAAAGCTAAAGCCCTCATGCTCCAGAGCAACTCTTCTTAAAGTGCAAAATGCCTGAAAATCTCCCAGGATATCTTGTTAAAATGCAGATTCTGGTTTCCGGTCTTACATTTAGGTCCACTGTAGAAAACAGTTTGAAAGTCCCTCAAAAAACTAAAAATAGAGCTACCATATGATCCAGCAATTCCACTCCTGGGTATAAATCAGAAGAAAACAAAAACACTAATTCAAAAAGATACATGCACCCTAGTGTTCATAGCAGCATTATTTGCAATTACCAAGATACGGAAGCAAACTAAGTGTCCATCAACAGAGGAACAGATAAAGAGATGTGGTAATGTATACAACGGAATACTCCCCTCAGCCGTAAAAAGGAGTAAAATTTTGCCGTTTACAACATGGATGGACTTGGAGGGTATTATACTTAGTGAAATAAGTCAGACAAAGACAAATACTGTATAATATCACTTATATGTGGAATCTAAAAAACAAAACAAACTAGTGAATATAGCAAAAAAGAAACAGACTCACAGATATAGAAAACAAACTTGTAGTTAACAGTTGGGAGAGGGGAGGGGGGCATCTATAAAAAGTAGGGGATTCAGAGGGACAAACTACTATGCATAAAATCAATAAGCTACAAGGATACACTGTACCACACAGGAAATACAGCCAATATTTTGTAACAACTTTAAATGGAGTATAATAGAGAAAAATAATGAAGCACTATGTCATACGCCTGTAACTAATACAGTATTGTAGATCAATAATACTTCAATTTTAAAAATAATTACTTCATTTTATAAATGCAGATCCTGATTCAGGAGGCCTGGAGTGGGACCCACCTCTGTACTCAAAGTCCAGTGCGATTCGAACTAAGTGAATCAGAATCTGCATTTTAAGAAAATCCCAGGTAACTTATATGCCCATTAAGGTTGAGAACCGCTGTCCTGTAAAAACGTACTCAAATTTAGCTGGAGCTCGAGTCCTGGTTTCCGGACCTGGCTGAATGAACCCAGGAAATCCAGCAAATCATCATTCTGCCCCCAGTGTCTGTAGGGTGTGCCTACGGGAAGCCTCGTTCCTCCCACAATGAGTCCTTGCCTCAGCTGTGCACACCAACTAAAGCTCCCACAGCTCTCTGGCATCTGCTAAAGATGTCTGCTATCCCACGGACATGTGCTAAGGCCGGCTCCTAGTTCAAGGTGAAGGTGAAGTAGCCCATACAATAAGGCCTGCATGGTCCATGCTTTTACTAAGTCCCTCCCCATAAACCTGCCCATGTCTGCTAACAGTGTCACCTGAAGCCCCACCTGTAGGGGAACAGCAGCTTGCCTCAAATGCCACCTGTATTTTGCCTCCCTAGTTCTATTCCTTTTTTTTTTTTTTTTTTTTTTTTATGTTCCTTGCAGACATTAGCTGTGAGTTTTGGAAGAAGGGCATTAAATAATATTTTTCCCTTCCCACGTCAGTAGCTTTTGTAGTGAACTTCAAATCCTGTCTTCTACTAACCCAGATCCAGAAGAACATCTTATCTGACCTGGCTCATTTTTTTTTTTAACAATTTGAAACATTTTAACACAAATACTGTCGAATTTTATCTCTATCGCTCCTAATGCACTTACTAGATTCTACTGAGTCAAAGTTATTTCTGCACCGGCTTGTCTCCTCTTTAGGACAATAGACCTGGAGGATAGGCTACTTATCTGATTTGGTCTTGTACCAGGACATAACCCTGCATGTAAGAGATACTCAATCAACATTTATTTAATGATCGTGACTGTTTTGCCCCCTTAGTCTGTTTTATAATAAATTAACTCTTCAACTCCTTTTAGACGTGATGTAGAGCCTGGCCAGACCTCCTCCCTCATATCAGAACTCTGAAACTGTGTCTTGCAGATCTTATGCCATGTTGTCTAACTCACTGATGGATTTTTTTCCTTGTGTCATTCTGGCCTTTTGTTAATGTTTGAAAACGTTTAATTGCTTTCATCTGTTCTTGTTCCATTATCTCAGCAGCTAAGGATCTGAGGGGCAATTTCAGGTCTTGATCTGAAAATGTTCTGTGTCTAACATCAAAGTTTAGCAAGGTGACCCTGGGTAGGAACAGACTTGAAGCTGCTTTAATCCTTGGTAAGGGAAAATGAGAAAGGGATGGGCCAGAGCTTGGCTGTTGGCATTTCACACATGGTGTCATTTAACACGAGCAGTGTAGACTTGGGAGATGTGATGATGGGGAAGGTGACAGGTAGATGATGATGATGATGATAAGGATAAAGAGGGAGAGTCATCAGCATGGTCTTTTCCATGACACTCAAGTACATGAAATTGCTTTAACTTTCCGAGTCAAATCCATTTGGCTCACCTGATGCAGGTTGGTGGGAAATTTAAGTCATGCTTTGGAGGAATATCTTCCCATTCCCTTAAAGCTGTCCAATAGTCCTCAGGATTTATCCAGCCCAGAACATTCTGGAAAGGGTCTTGGTTCACCATGGCTGCTCTTCCTGGTGGTCACTTGGCCCATTTGAAAAACTCGGGCTCTTCTCTCTCTAAGCCATGGTTGCACCCATGGATCTTTGATGAGGTTTCTAACCTCCACACCTGGTGTTCAGCCTCACCTCCATGTACCACCCAGACACCTCCATCCTGGGGATCTCCTGAAAACAAGTAGGACCAGATTTCTGCTATCCATGGAAACCTCCTGGGTTAGTCTGGATTCTTCTGAGTTTCGAATAACAGAACCCAAGTCAAACTAGCATTAAGTTACAAAGAGAATTTCTTGGTTCACATAATTTGAAGGTTCAGAGTAGAAGTCAAATGATGTTGGATCCAAGAATCTCAGTCTCTAACTCTCTCTCCCTCCATCAGCATATTGGCTTCATTCTCGAGGCAGCTTCTTCCATGTAGTCAAGAAACATGGTCACTGACGGCTCCAGATGTACATGGTCTTTATTGCTGAGGGCCCCAGAGAAATAAATTAAAACTAATGGAAGATTCTGATTGGTCCAGTTTGGGTGCCTATTCCTGGAAATATCCCTGTGGCTAGGAAAAACAACCTGTGCTTGGACATCTTGGGTCACAAGTCTACACTAGTGATGGAAAATACAGGGCACCATGACAGATAATCCTACAGGATCTTATGAAATAGAGAGGAGAGATGGTTTCTGAGGTAAAAACTGGTTATTACTAACAAAATGGAAAGGAGATGTTAACACAAACCCTCTCCACTACACACACATAAACACACATACACACGTAGAAAGTCTAGTGGCTGGGCATCCAATCTCCCCATCCCGTCAGACCACCACCACACTCAAAGCAAAAATAAAAAATTCAGAGGACTTCTCTATTTCAAAAAGTTGTCCAGGAATAATTAGGGTAAGTAATGTGGACTTCCATGCCTAAGATAAAAGAGCTCTTCATTTTGGCATGAAGACTGGCTCCCTATGCATCCATCTAAAAGCCCTGGATGGCAGGCCCCACCCATATGCATGGAGATGTTTATTGTCTTGTTTGTAAATATCAGCAGCCAATCAAGGACCACCAGAAATGTTAAAAAACAAAAATGTAAAATGAAGGAGGCCAACACAGACAAAGTGAGGGAAGGTGGGGGAGATGACCTGGAAGAAATAGAGATAATTCAAGGAACAGAAGATATATATTTTTTAAACCTCTAATTGTTACCCTCAGAAAGATTCAAGGAAATAATGCATTCATAAATTGCCAGGAAGTTATGTTAAAACAGTAATTGGATAACAAGACAGAAGTTTTAAGAAAAGAGATGATTGCTGGAATTTATAAAATCAAGAGTTGGAAGGTAAAGACAAGGGAATTCTTAGAAAGTAAAACCAAAAGAATATAAAAGAGAAAAGATAACAGAAAAGACAAGGGACTCAGAGAATCAATCCAGGAAGTCCAACAGTCAGCTTACAGGAAATCTAAAAAGAGAAAACAGAGCAAAAGAAATTCTCAAAGAAACATGAGAATTCCCCAGAGCTGCAGAATAACAGCCCTCACATTGAATGACAACTTTTGAGTGCTTAGAAAATCAGATGGGGAAGACACTCACACCTGGCCACATCACTGTAAAATGTTAGAACAGTAAGATGAAAAAGGGAAACAAACGATTTATCTACAAAGGAATAAGAATCTGGCAGAGGGCTGGATTTGGTCCATGGGCCATAGTTGCCAACCTCCGGACTAGAGTTCTAAATCCAGAGAAAGTGTGAGGCAACCAAGATATCTGGGGACATGGAAGGATTTAGAAGTTTACTTCTCTTTTCTAGAAAATTATCTGAGGATGCACTCCAACAAAAATAAGAATGTAAGCTAAGATAAAGATGTAAAATTAAAAAAAAAACAAAACAGGGCATCAAACTCACAAAGATAATAAAAGAAAGTTCCAGAATGAAAAACAGCTGTGCCTGACGAAAATCTGTGACAGTCTGAGTCTCCTTCTAATTTAGAAGAGACATTCTGATAGGCTCCTGCACCCTAAGGAACCTCATTGATGTTGAGATGCTATCTGTTCACCATCTTGTCATTCAAGTGTGTCAATGACTCAAATCAAATAAGACCTCAGTGGGATACCAGCCCATTTCATTTCTGATGACTTTCATGTAGCTCAGCCCATGCTCTGAGATCACCTCACTCACCGACTACCTGCCATGATGACCCCACTCAGTTTGCCCCTGGTGATTGCCTGCTGCCTCCTGGCTGGGCCACCCAGGAATCCCTCAACCCCACTGAAGTAATGTTACCTGGAGCCCCTCCCACTAGCATTGTCAGACAAGAAAGAAAATCTCAGAACAAACTTTTTAAAAGTTCTGATGCTCCCCCCACCAATCAGGTTCTCAAAGTGACAGGAAGACATCGGGACCCTCTCAGAGGGACAGTAGGAGGGTGGAGGGGAAGCAGGGTGCACAGAACAGATACCACCAGGACCTCATGTCTCCTCAACATTGTTTCATTCTTCTCCACTGTGAAAGGAAAACCAAAATGGAGTTGGTACTGCTAAGAGAGCTCGCTAAAATGAAACAAGGGGGGAGGCCACTGAAGAAGCACAAATTAGGCATATCTCAGCCTCAGTGGACTCTGACCTTTTGACCACTTATCGTCCTAACAAAGGCACCTGGAACATCTGCCAGAAACTCAAGATACTGATTGGACCTTACCCTAAAACAACTCGTGCTAGCCATCCCTTAAAGGACAAATATTTCCTTTCTTGTTTCAGAGTACAGCCTCATGGCTTCTGCCTTTATAAGCCCCTCACTCTTCCTCTTCCCCAGAACACTCTTTCCTTTTTACTAGAATCTGTGTCCTAAATTGCAATTCTTAAAACTCCAAATAAACTTTTCTCATTTGTAGCCTTCTGCAGTTTTTTTGGTTGATGCTCCATGTTAAGGCAATGAGTTGTGGCTTTCCACGTGCTGTGAACCAGCGTATGAATTCACCAACCCAGGCAACATTCGACTCACAGAGCTGCCCAAATTAGCACATTGAACTGTAGAAACCTGGGCAAGGGCATCCGTAGTAATGAATTCAACCTGACCCAACATATTATTCTTGGTGGAGGAGCCTCAACATCTATCCTCACAGTGTCTCCTTAGATCTTTTATTATATGAATGAGCAAATTCCTTTGATTCTTTCTGGGATAACACTTCAATTTCTTACTCTAAGTGCCTACTGTGCACCAGGCATTGTTCTAGGCACTGGGGATGGAGCCAAGCCCAAGACAAAGTGTCTGCCCTCAAGGAACTCATATGCTATTACAGGAGAACAGAAGAAATAAACAAAGAAACCTGACATCTAATATGTTGGGTAGTTCTGGGGTAGGATAAATATCTCCCTCTTTAATTAACCAAATGCTGTCAAAACCATCACCCCATCATGATGTCTCTCCATTCCTCATCCCCTTTAAATTGTTGTGTCCACAGCCACCCAGTGCCCCAAGCTTTGCCCTTGGGGAGTAGGTGGCTGTTTAGCGACCCTGAATACCATGGACAGCTCCTGTCCCAAATCGTGGTCCCATCTCTGCCTAATAATTCATCCCAGATTCCCTATTTCCCTCAGGGCCTGTTGCTTACAACCTTCTTTCTGGTGCCAATTTCAATATGAAATATAGATCTTTGTTTGCAAGCCCAATGAATTGTTACAGAAATCTATTCTGGTTAATCAAAGCCTAAAAGGAATTTGATGAAAGGAAACTGGATGACTCATAAAATAGAAGAGCTGGTCCAGGACAGAGTCTCAGTAACAAGATCTCATGAATGGTCTCTTTAGGACACTAAGGACCGGATGGCTCTGTTCCATCTGCCTTAAGCTAGTGCATCCTTCTGCTGAAGATGTAGACTCTGAAGAGAGAGTCTGATTGGCTGGCTTGGGTCATGACCTTGCCTCTGGGGTGGGGCTTCACTGTGATTGGCAGTTCCACCAGGACCACAGAGAATGAGAGAGAGAAAAATGGGGTGACAATATCAAAGGAGAGGAGAAGGGATTCTGAGCAGAGAGAAGCTAAGACATCCACAGAACTTCCGAGCTCGTGGGCTTTCGTCCCTATGGCTCCTGCTGCATTTCCCTCCTTGGGGCTATTGTCAGCTGCATCCTGGTCATGCTTCCAGGCCCCAGTGCAGCTGACAGCTCCTCTCTGCAGCTCTCCGTAAAGGCCATCCAGGCAGAATGAATTATCCCTTCCTCTGTGGCTCCCTTGTGCTTTGTTCCACACTCTGTCCTAGCCATTCACACGTTTGCTTATCTGTCCACTGAGGTCAGCGGGAGTCTTTTCATCTTGCCAATCGACACAGCATTAGAACCCTAAATGTCCACTAAATTGAACGTGTTGAATTCTGTTCTCTCTTCGTAAGGACTTGGTAACCATTGATTTGCACCTACTTTGGGTATCTCCAGGCAACCCTGGGGGGTTGCTGCTGCTCTGGCATCTTCTCTCTGACTTCTGGCAGCTCCTTTATTTGTGCTCTAAGACTTGCAGGGAGCATTAGAGCTGCCTTGCTTTGCTTTTGAGATGTGCTCTTTGTTCTTACATTTTATCTTTCTGGCTTTTTGTCCTAGGGTTCTCATTTCTCTTTGTCTAAGGGAATCCAATTGTTTGTTTTGTGTTCTGGCTGACAGGGAGGCACCTGGGCCATCCTCAGTGTGCTGACGTCCTGAATATAACTCATGCATCTTCCAAAACCTTAGAACATCAAACATCATATCTTTAGATTAAGACTCTAGGGCTTAGAGCAAATATCTCCAGAATTGCCCAAATCCAGTGTGGGTTCTTCTAGATTTTCCTCTGGGAGTAGTTTCAGCTCCACAATTTTACTGAATCAGTTTGGCCTTGATATTTCTCCCCAACCTCATGATAATGGGCCCTTCTGTCTACCTACCTCCAATTAAATAGGCATTTCTGGATTTACTCTAAGTGGTTCTAGAAACGCCCCCATTTCTGGAAACACAGTAGGGAAAGGGACATGCTCTGTGTTTCTGCAGCATCCATTTGCCCTCTTAATACTTTCCTAACAGAACCCAGATTTTCCCTTTGGGGATCCACCCCTTCCCCATTGCATAACATCATTTACTTGAGCCAAAATTCGTGGTAATGTGTGAGCAATTCTTTTTTTTCTTTTCTGTTCCTTACAATCAGTAGAATGTAAGTAAGCTCCATGAAAACAAGTGAACCTCTGTCTTGCTTGCTCAGTGCCTAGAACAGTGCTTTGCATTTAGCTGGTGCTCAGCAATATTTACAGAATGAATGAATACGCTGAAAGTAATCTGATCGGTACTGTTAGTGACATGGGTTTTAGGAGTTCATTGTGTCTAAAAGCAGGAACCACTTCCATGAAACGCTGTCCCTGACCTCAAGATGCTTCCGGGGTAATCATCTATGTGTGTGTAAGTCAGGGGTTGGCAAACGACAGCCCACAGGCCAAACCCAGTCTGCTGCCTGTGTTTGTAAATAAAGCTTTATTGGCACACAGTCATGCCCTTTTGTTTGCATATTGTCTATGGCTGCCTTTGAGCAACAAGGGCAGAGGTAAGTAGAGTGAGGGACCATATAACCCATAAAGCTTAAAATATAGACTATCTGACCCTTTAGAGAAAAATTTGCCAACCCCTGGTATAAGTTAATCTGAAATTACCCCCAAGGATGGTGCTATCAGTCTGGGATAAATTATTTAATAACCACAAATTCCTCCCACCCTAGTGTGTAGGTTTCTTCATAACGTGACATTGTCAGTTCTCCCATTCAGAGGTGGAATCTTTTTCTCCCCCCCCCCCCGCCACCCCCTTGCATCTGGACCGGCTCTGTGACTTGCATTGACAAGTAGAATGTGACAGAAGGTGTGCCAGGGGAGTAGGGGTGGGGGGTTCCAGGGCCGGAGCCTCAAGAGGTGGCAGAGCTTCTGCCGTGGCCCCCTTGGAACGCCAAGACTCCCATGTAAGGAAGCTGGTCAAGCCAAGTGGAGGACGAATTGTCACCTCTCTCATCCTAGGGGAGGAAGAGAATTGAGGGGTCCCAGCTGACAGCCAGCTCTTTCTACCAGACACGGAAGTCCGGCCATCTTGGACCTCCCAGCCCAGTGGGCCGGCCAGCGGACGACAGCCTCGTGAGTAAGCCCAGCAGAAACCAGCAGAGGAGCCACACAACCAACCCCCAGATTTATGAGAAAGAGTAAATTGCTGTTGCTTTGAGCCACTGTGCTTTGGGGTGACTTGTCACCAGCAGTAGATACCTGGAAGTGGACATCTTTCACATCTGGATCCCTTGCTAAGAGTCCCACCAGGTCCAGGGCCACGGCACGAATGTGGTGTGGCACAGCGAGAAAACAGAACAAACATTGGCCCGGGAGGTGCTGGGGGCTACATGCAAAGCCCAAAGCCTGATGTCTCACCTCCCCGTTTGGGGTTCTCTCCTCCAGCCTGTGTCTCAGGCTGCTTAAGTGCTGAACGAGTAGCATCCCTGAGCATCAGGGCACTGGTGACATCTGGTGATGGATTCTGGGAGGGAGGAAATTTGCAGAGTTTCAGGAAATCCAGATCATAAGCCAAAGAAGCTCCAAGGATTGGGTTCTGAGTAGCAGGGCACCTGCAGGGAGGGCAGAGCTGCAGGCTCTGAAAGATCAAAGCACAAACAGTGAGAGGAGGCTGCTGAGGTCAGCCTCAGTGCATCCACCGAACTACCACCAATTCCTGGGACCCTGGGCCTTGGGGACTCTGAGCGAGCAAGGGATATCAGGCCTGTGCCCAAACTCACCACTGGGAGGCAGCGTGGAGCAACAGCAGCAGGCATCTGATGTCCGACCCATCCTGTGGCCCTGCCCATCCTGGGTAGCTGAGTGGCCTTGGCTGATTATTTCCTCGGAAGGATACTGAGCCTAAGTGCCATCATCTATAAAACAGAAACAATAATGCCCACTCCACAGGGCTGTGGTGAAGGTCACATGTAGAGCCCCTAGAACAAGACAGGAGGTGCTGAACGGATGGATGGTGGCGTCACTGTGAAGAGCACTGCCCTGAGATGCAGGCAAAGGAGGTCCTGCCCGGGCTCCATGCTCCAGAGGACCCCACATGTCACACACATGCACACGCACACACACATAGACACACACACACAGACACACAAAGCCACGCATAGGTGCACACAGAGATGTACAGACACGACAGTCACATATGCATACGTGCACACTTAAATACACAAAGACACACGTGCACACAGAGACACGCAGGCACGCAGACATGCACATACTTACATGCATGCACCCTGTCAGACGGACACACAGGCACGTACAGACACAGACATATACACACAGACACACACACACTAAACTTATTCCAAGGCCCAGGAGTCCCTCTGTCCCCCGAAGAGTGCGCGACTCCTGGCAGGACAGTCCCCAGCGTCCAACACTCACTCTCACATCTAACTTTGCTCAGGCCCCAGTGAACTGCTTCCTCACATCTCTTGCCTTGTGTCCTCAAAACAAAAGGCAACTGCATCAAAGTATCACGAAGGCTGCAGGCTGTGCTGTGGCCACACCGTCCACGGACGCTGCTTCACAGGGAGGCTGGGAGCAGCAGGAGCGCTTAGGGTGAGCCAGCCCTTCAGATCCTTCCTCTCGGAGGACGTGGATGAACTGGTTCTTGCATAACAGAGTGTCAGTTCCCATGGGTTTCAAATATCTATTTCTTGTGTCTGTTCATTTCCAATTCACAGGTCTGGAAGGGCTCGTGAATTAGTGGGGTATCCCCCGAGGAACATTTGGCAAGATCAAACAGTGCATATCACTCGTACGTTCATATACATGTAGGTCTACACAAAGACAAATATCATATGATATCACTTAAAAATCTTAAAAATGATACAAGTGAACTTATTTACAAAACAGAAACAGACTTACAAACATAGGAAACAAACTTATAGTTACCAAAAGGGAAGTGGGGTGATAAATTAGGAGCCTGGGACTAGCAGATACACACTACTATACATAAAACAGATAAACAACAAGGACCTACTGTATACATATGTGAATATATATATGTATAGCTGAATCACTTTGCTGTACAGCAGAAACTAACACAACATTATAAACCAACTATACTTCAATTTTTTTAAATAATTTTAAAAAATAATAAAAATAAACCTAGGTCTGCACATAACCCTGTGTCACAATAGTAGTTCTTTACATTGGCAACTAAATGACATTGAGCATTAGAATTACAAATAGTTTTATTTTTATTAAAATATTTGGCAAGCGTGATTAAATTTCAACCAAAAAGAAAAACTTTCAAAGATTCAACTTTATTCAAATACTTTTATTTAAAATTTTTGGTATTCATCAGCTATCATTTATATTTTGCCTATTCATTTTAATAGAGAATTCAGAGTGTTTTAGAAGAAAAAATTTTAAAAAACATGTATTAAAATAATTTTAATTTTTTCTCTTTAGATTTGCTTTTTGATGAAACATAACTCAATTGCATATACTTCATATACAATTACGTCTTTTAAAACTTTTAGATCATTACTGTCAGAGGAACAAAAAATTACAGAAGATTTTGATTATAACATAATTGGAGATTTTGCTGAAATGAAAGCAAAAGAAACACATTTTATGGAATAAATGTACAATAATTTGTGAAGTATGTATGTCTTTGTAAGTCATTCAAACATCACCAGCCTATCAACAGAACACCCAGACACACAATAATAATTAAACTCAATCGACCTGGACGTATTTCTGACTTTCAGTCTTCTAAAAACTGTGGTTTTCCAAATATTCTTTAATTTGTTGTCAGGAAAGTATATTCAGATAGAATGACAGAACGTGCTTTATTTCTCAATCCGTCAGCTTGATTAATAACTTTTAAATATTTAGACACACAGCAAGAGGACCTCCCAGCCCTCACTAAAGTTAAAATGTTAGGGTGAGCCCCACCACCACCAACCAGGACAGGGTCTTGAGGCCTCAAGGAAAGAGGGGAGGAGTCCAGGCAGGAGGGGGCTTTGCAGGGGAGGCCCCCAAATCTGTGTTAACTAGCATGACTGCCACTAACAGCAAGAAGAATCTTAAATATTGTACCTGCCATCTCCTCTTCCATGCACTTTGTAAATACTGTTTTATGAACTTTCCCAACAACCGTTATGAGATGGGTACTATTCATATCCCCATTGTACAGGTGAGGAAACGGAGACTATGGGAAGTGAGGTCATTTGCCCAGGGATACCCAGTTTGCCAGTGGTAAAGCCAGGCAGCTTGACCCCAGAGCCCAGAGTACCGTCTGAACCAGGACCCTGGGGCACCCGGGATCAAAGGGGCCCCTCACAGTGGGCGGAGCCTGCACGACCCCACCCCCCCCACACCCACGCACAGGCACATACAGACACACCCCAAGCAACACGCAAAGGTGTTCATGCAGTACACCTGCCCGTACGTGTGTGAGCATCTCTGTTCCCCAGCACCTTCCCCCTGCCTCTCCCTTCTTGGGTCAGCTTGAGGACCGAAGCTGTTGTGGAACGAGGATCCTCGGTTTCCTCTCCCTCCCCATGACCCTCGCACCCATGAATGCTCAGTGAAGGGGCGGGGAGGGGGCGGTGCCTGAGGCTCTAATTATCCCTCTTCAGGCTCCACCACCCACCTAGTACATCCCAGCAGGGCCCGTCCCCATCACCTGATATGGGGTCCTGGAGCCTGGGATACCCTGCTACCCTCCTATTCATTCTCCTCTCAGCAGCCAGAACCATTTGAGCAGGACACCTCCTGGTTTCAAACCTTTCATTGGCGTCCCATGGTTCCCTGGACAGAAATCAGCAAGACACGGCGGTGCCATTTTACAAGGATGCTGGCAACCTTATAAAAGATGACGACAGACCCAGACCAAGGATGCTTCTCTTTACCCTCCATCACAAGTGGGAGAGCCCAGCTGTGGAAGGACAGCTGCACAAAGCCTGTTCCTGCTGGGGGACAAGCCTCCCTGTCCTCTGGTTACTCACAGAGGCTCCTTGTTGGGATGAAAACGTCACCAGTTCTTTCAGAGAGGTGCCTCATTCTCATGGGGGACCACCGGGCCCTCTCCAGCCTCCTGCAAGCTCTAGGCCACCTGCCCATCAGGCTCAAGCAAAAGGCTTACTGTGAGGTGAATGCGAGGTCATGGTCAGCTTCCCAGTGAATCACACCCTTCAAGGCCCGCCCACCACCAGCCCAGCTACCGCAGACTCCTTTCAGCCCCATCTAGGTGCCATGTCCCTCAGACCACAGGGCCTTTGCACAGGCTGTCCCTCCACTTAAACTCTCTCCACATCCCTCTTCACCCAATTAACTTCTTGAGATCCCTGCTAAATCATTTCTTCCCCAGAGAAGCCCTCACTGCCCCCTGCACAAATCAGACGCCCCCGTTAAGTACTCTCATAACCCCTAGAACATTCTATCAAGCTACCTATCCCTGTTTAAAAGTTGCCATTCAGTACATAATTCCTTATGTCGGTCTCCCTGTTGGACTGCCAGCCACATGAGGGCAGGAATCAGGTCCAGTTTTCCTCCCCAGTGCAGCCCCAGCACATAGTACATCCTCAATCAACTTTATTGACTGCACAGCAATGAATACTTTCTAAACTACAAGGGACTGGTTTACACCAAGAGAAAGACGACATTGCAGAGACTGGGTTCTCTTCCTTCTGATCTTCCTCCAGCGTGGAAGTTAAAATCTGTCAAGTAGGGGCAATAATCCCACTGAGATGCTGGGGGCCCACCCAGCTCCAGGCGCTACTCCAGTGGAGGGAGGGCTTCGAGTTTCTGGGACAGCAGCTGCCTCCTGTGTTGCCAGGTAAGGAGGGAGGAAAGGAGGGCCCCAGTGTTTACGGGTTCCTCCTGTGGGCATGGCATTCTGCAAAGAGCTTTAAACATTCCATTTCCTTTTCATCTGGTCCCAAGCTCTAAAAGGGAGGTCTAATTATCCCCCTATTACACATAACAAAGCCAGGCTTAAGCGGTGACAGGACTGGCCAAGGTCACACAGCCCCTAAGTGGTGGAGCTGACACTCAAGTCCGTGGCTTGGTGATGGAGACCCAGTGTTTTTGGCTGCATCATGCCACAGGCGAGAAAAACCAAAAAGCTAACCCCATTTCCTGAATGCCTGGAATTCTCCTCCAAGTCCAAGTCCTCCCAAAGCTCCCACTTCAAACCTCAGCTGAGGACACCTCTGCGTGGAAGCCTGCCTGGATTTCCCTGCCTGGCTCTGGCCTTACTTACAGTAGTTGGTTTTCTACTGCAAGTCCACACTGGCAGGGCTCACAGGGGCCCCATCCTGGCCAGGCCAGAGTTCAAAGTGGGTCAGCAAAGGGGTTGTCTCAGAAACCTGGCTCTTCCTGGAAAACACTCTCATGCTGCTGGAGGAAGGGCTGTGGCCCAAACCTCCCCAGGAATCAAAGCTAATTTTCAGTTGTTTAGGAGGTAATTTCTCAGTGACTCACCGTTTGGACTCTCATGACCCAGGCCAGGAGCCAGGGGCTGCCAGGAGGCACCCTCGTTAAAATCAAAAGGCAAAAGTGAGAAAGGGGACCCCTCTCTCTGGACACCATGACTCACCGCTGCTGGGTGATTCTGGCCAGGTGAACTCACCACTCTGGCCCCTCCCCCAAGTCTTCTCCAAAGTGGTGAGAAGAGCCGAGCATGAAGAGCAGGAACCGGGAGGGGCAGGAGGCAGGGCCACAGCACAACGCTGCACTGTGTACCCAGCTTTACTCGCGTGCTAAAAATCCTTTAATCCCAAATCTCTGCTACCAGCCCGCCCACCCCACCCCAGTGTCACCTCTCCAGAGACTCTAACCCTGACTGGGTAGGATCGGGGAAGTCGTGTTGTAAATCCTCCCTGTCTGCGGTGAGACCCAGCCGCCTGCCCTGGAAAGGAGGCCAAAGCCAGACCCCGAATCAGCTCCTGAAGGGGAGGCCCTAGGCATGGTGGTCAAGCTCAAGGCCGCAGCATGATTTTTGTCATGGACTCTGTCCGCTTGGGCTTTTGTGGGCCCTTTCCTCCATTAAAAAAAAAAAAATGAAAAGCAAATGTTAGGACCACATTGATAAGAAGAAAAATGTTAATCCAAATTGGGTTATAGTCACTTTGATTTTAAAGAAATTAAAGGATTTGGGGGGAGGGTATAGCTCAGTGGTAGAGTGCCTGCTTAGCATGCACAAGGTCCTGGGTTCAATCCCCAGTACCTCCATTTAAAGAATAAATAAATAAACCTAATTATCTCCCCCCTCAAAAAAAATATTTTGAGGGCCCCTAAACCTATCATGGGTGCCTGGCACCCTGCATACTGTTGGTACTAGCTAAGTCCTTTGAACTGCCTGAGCCCAAATTCTAGCTCACCAAACACTGAGCCATGTGCCTCACTTTGCTTCTCTGTAAAATGGGGATGATTGCAGCTCCTGCATCACGGGGTTGTTTGAGGGCTCCTTGAGATCTTGCTCGAGAAGAGCTTGGCACAGGCCTGGCGCATGTAAGTACTGGGTACAGGTACTGCTTAGTTGCAGGGGAGCACCCCATCCATCCCATGAAGGAGACAAGGCCGGGATGCCTTCTTATCCCCACAGCAGAGACAGGAAAACCGAGGATCTAGCAAAGGAAGGGACCTGCCCAAGACCACGTAGTATGCCCTGGAATCAGGACTTTGAGGCCACAGACCAAGCAGCTCTCAGGCCTGGGTGTTGATGGAAGTGGCTGGTCAAGTTATCCCAGTTGCAGACCGGGACCAGGGAGGGCAGGGACAGCAGGAAGGCTCAGGCCAGGACAGGGCGTCTTGCCTTCTATTCTGCCTGAGTGAACTCCAGGGAGGGGGCAGCAACCAGCCAAGGGGGCCGCTGTGAGCGCACGGCTAGTGGGACCTCGACGTTTCTGAGCACGACAGAGCCAGGCCCTCCCCTCCATCCCGCTGACCTCCAGCCCCACTCTGAAGCCGGGCCTCCATGTTCTGACCTGACTTCGGGGACAGCAGCTCTCTCTGGGGGCCAAGCTGGACCGGGAGACTACTGTCTCCCCTCTCTAGGCCCTAAGATGACATTAAAAGGATAGAAGCTTCTAGTCCATGCTGGAATGTGGCTTTTCCAGCTGACTCAGACAGAGCCTATTTCTACAGCAGCCAGACTACACCACTGCTCGAGGATTTAAGGAGACAGAACTCACATCTGGGGGTGTTTTTGCTACCAGTCCAACAAGCAGGAGCCTGCCCAGAAAAGAACAAAAAGGAAAGATCCCTAAGTTCAGCTGGCTGAGCTCC
This sequence comes from Camelus ferus, assembly GCF_009834535.1. Lineage (NCBI taxonomy): Eukaryota > Metazoa > Chordata > Mammalia > Artiodactyla > Camelidae > Camelus > Camelus ferus. Next base: position 13,562,329 of record NC_045708.1, on the reverse strand, counting down.
TAGCCTTTGGACTCTAGGTTCTCGGACAAATGGCCCCCGGGCCCTGGTGCCCTGCAGTGCACTCAGGCTGCCGTCTCTGTTCTCCCCGTGGGCCTCCCGGAGGCCGGCTGAGGGGCAGGGCAGGGAGCAGGGGCCATGCTGAAGGAGCTAGCAGCATGGAAACAGGCCAGACTTGCACTTGGCACTCCCAGGCCATGTGAACTTAAGTTTCTCAGCTTCTCTGGGCCTCAGTAGCTGCATCAGTAAAATGGGGGTGAGAAAAAGATACTAAGAGTCCAGAGCACCAAACAGCCTAGGCTCACAGCTCCGTGGCGGAAGCTATTGCAGCCATCTGGGGAAAGGAGGGTGTGATGGGAAAGGCAGTGCGATCAAAGCCCACAGATTGCACCCCCGAACTTCCCCCAAACTGCCTGAAAGCAAAGCGCATGGGCCCCAGTTTGGCCCCTCCCTTGGGGACTTGGCCCAAGTGTCAGACCTGGAAGTACTGTTGCATCACTGGGCAATGGGGGTTGATGAAGGGGAGTGGACAAGACCAGGTATTTAACTAATTGGGGACGTGCCTTGAGATCAGAGGCGTCCCTGCTCACTTCCTTCTCCTGCAGCCCAGCTTCTCTGCCGTCTGTTCACCTCCCCTCCCCCCAGGATGAAGCCTTCCCCTACTCTGACCTCACTTTGCCTCCTGGGTAAGTAACCTTCCTGCCTTCACCCCTCCCCTGCCCCAGCTCCAGTTCCCTGGAGGTCCCTAAGCCGGTCCCTGGGGAGGGCGTGGTGGGACCTCTGAAGCCAGTTCTGCTTAAGCAAACACTGGCCAGCAGAGAGGGGGGACGACTGAAGCCCAGGAGGCCCCAGGGGGCATAGGAGAGGGGCTGGCAGGGATCTCAGACAGCACACATGGGGCTCTTGCCACTCACACTCCAGCCATCACCTGAGCTTGGACTCCAACCTGCCTGGGTGGGCCACCCCCCATTGCTGCATCAGCAGGATCTGGAGGAATCCAGGGAAATCCAGTTAGTTCAGAAGGTTATCCAGTGGCATCCTATGGGACATGGCGGGGACAGAGTGCTCCTGGGGGCATGGGGCTGACAGCTGGGGAGATGATCAGGACCCCGTGGGAGACACTGGGAAGCAGCCAGGAGGATGGGTGGGGGGTGCTCTGGGAGATGGTGGAGGAGAGTGGGAGGGGGGCTGAGTGTGCCGACACGATGGGGATGAGGACTCCAGGATGGAGGTGCGATGCTATCATGATGTCATTATTGATTAGCATTGTTATTATTGGGAGCGAGGTGCCTGGGGAGGTGAGATTACCTAGACAATTAGAGAGGTCTTGACTCAGATTTGAGGGGACATCAGGGGAAGCTGGCTGCAGAAGGTGGGGCCCCAGGGAACCTGATGTCCTCCACCCTCCCTCCCCGCAGTAGCCCTGGCTGGCGGGAACCTGGTCCAGTTCGGGGTGATGATTGAGAGGATGACGGGGAAGCCTGCACTGCAATACAATGACTATGGCTGTTACTGTGGAGTTGGCGGTTCCCACTGGCCGGTGGACCAGACAGACTGGTGAGCAGGTGGTCCAGCAGCGGGGCCTCTCTGGGAGATGGAGGGGCTGGGGGGAGCGAATAGGGAAGAGGAAGGAGCTGGGGAAGCATCCTGGGGAAGGAGGAGCTGGGGACACCTGGAAAGTGGGGGCTCACTTGAGCTCTTAAGGGACCCGGGCCCCTGGGCAGCCCCTGGTCCAGCCCAGCCTGGCCCACAGGCCCCTCCAGGCTGACCATGACCTTTGCAGGTGCTGCCATGCCCATGACTGCTGCTATGGGTGTCTGGAGAAGCTGGGATGTGAACCCAAACTGGAAAAGTATCTTTTCTCTGTCAGTAGGCACAAAATCCTCTGTGGTGAGTGAATAGCCCTAGAGACCCCCAGATGTTGGGAGGGGGAGAGCTTCAGCCAGGAACCTCGTCCTGGTGGTGACTCTTGGGCCTTGTCAGGGTCAGACCCTGGACTGGAGGGGTGGGGTCTTCCATCATCAGGGAACTGGGGAGAGTCCTGTCCACCCACCCAGATGCTCACGTGGCACCCAGTCTAAAGACCCATCAGCTCCTGCCCTGGCCCCAGGCACTTCCCCCGACCCAAAGGCCTCCCAGCTCCAGCCTCTGGGGAGAGAAAGGAAGGGGGCAGAGCTGAGCGAGAGCCAGAGGAGCTGTGTTCTCACACTGGCCTCCCCTAGGCTGGGGCGGCAGCTAGAGACAGGCCCCCAGGACAGAGCCTTGAGAGCACTGCCCCAGACAAGAGAGAGCTGGAGCTTGGATTTGGGACAGCAGACCTTGCTCCCGCAGGCTGACTCCTCTTTGCCAGGTCCAATGGGTACTTGGGACAATTAGCTTCCCTGGTGCCAGGCCCAGGGAAGCTAACTGAACTAATCGAGAGTGTGGTGGAAGCTCAGATCAGAGAATGCAACCTTTTTCCTGTTGCAAAACCAGCAGCAGCCTGCAGGGAGGGCAGGCCCAGTGCAGGGCACAGCAGGAGGAGCTGGGAAGGTCAAAGACGACTCAACTCAGATCTCTCAGGCCTGATCTGGGGGAGCGGTGGAGCAAGGACCAGAACCACTGGGAGCATCTTTGGCTCAGAGTTTCTGTCTCCTGCCACCATCCACTCAGCAAGGCGGCTTTGACAGGCAGTGAGCTCCCTGTCATGAGAAGAGGGTCATGCAAGACTGGGACAGCCACCTATCAGGGACGGCATCGAGAGAATGAGTGAGGGGAGGTGCCAGGTGAATAGAGACACAGGCTGGGGGGTTCACCTTCTACCCCCTGTGTGACTTTGGGCAAGGGATGTAACCCCTCAGAAGCCTCTGCTTCCCGATCTGGAAAATGGCGATGATCACTCACTTCCCCAGCTTAGTCGGGCTCCTGGCAAGAGCCGCCCAAAGGAGCTGACGTGGCGCTTAGGCCCCTTCCAACTCCGAGTGTTGCTGAAAGGGCAGGTGTGAGCAGAACCCTGATGGGAGCTGGAGGCCGAGCTTTTAGAGAGAACATGAGGTACAGGGACATTTCTGAGCTGTGGGATGAACTCATGGGGACAAATAGGGGCCAGAGCCACTCAGAGCAGACGCAGTGGAGAGAAGAGGAGGATTTGGGGCTTCAGGTGCCCGCAGAGCTGACGCCGGCTCTGATCCCCAGGCTGGGTGTGGGCGCATACGCGGAGGGGAGACCCTCAGGGAAATACCAGAAAAATGGGCTCTGTCTCCCTGCGGGAGACGGGCATGGGCCCAAGCAGGCCCCCAGCTTCGGTCCCTCTGGGGCACACCCAGGTCGTCTGGGACTGAGCGGTTTCATTTCATAGCTTTCCTTTCTGACTGATGGCCGCCCTCCACCAGCAGCAAGGCATCACATAGGGGGAGGTGTTGCCTAGAAGCACCCCCCACACACACAACCTGGGGCTGGGGCAGAGGAGAGCCAGTGGACAAGATGATCTCCCCATGGTGGGGGGGTGGGGTACAGGCAGCGGAGGGGGCTTGGGAGAGGAAGGAACAGTGAGGACAAACTTCCAGGTTTCTAGCATCCCGGGTCCCAGCAGGCCCTACTGTGCCTGCCCCTTCTCTCACCCATCCCCAAAACATGCCCCTCCCTGGTGAGGATGGGCTTCCAGCAGAATGGGGCTGAGAACAGGGACCCCAGTGCAGTCCCCTGTGGGTCCGAGAGTGGCAGGCCCGAGGTGCCTAGTCCCTGACTCGCCTCGTCCCAACCAGCCGGCAGAACCACCTGCCAGCGATGGACCTGTGAGTGTGACAAGAGGGCCGCGCTCTGCTTTCGCCACAACCTGGGCACCTTCGACCGCAAATATGTCAATTACCCCAACAAGCTGTGCACTGGACCCACCCCGCCCTGCTAAGTCTGTGTTCCGGCCTCCTCCCTGCGGCCCCTGCCTCCAGCGGCTGTTGCCCCAGACCTCAGGAACACTGGCACCCAAGGCCCTCCCTCTGGAAAATTCCTTTCCTGCAAACCCATCACTCCCTGAGAGCTCCCAGACTCTGTCTGGCCAGGACCACCACTAGCCTCCCAGGCCACATCTCCCCCTAGGAAACGCCATGCCCCTGGGGCCCTTCAGCACCCAGAAGGCTCTGTAACCCACCCCTGGGATCTGTTTCCTCTTCTGAATGTGATAAGGTTTTCCCATTATTCCAGTACTGATCTCAGACTCTATTATGGGTTTAACTAGTCTACAGTTTCATTCATTCATTTGTGTTTTGAGCCCCTACCAAGTGCCAAAAAAAGTGCTAAGCACTGGGGCCCAGCATTGGTCTGACATGGGTGGCCCCAAACACACAATTCCAACATTCTGCTCTTTTAATTTCCCATTACAGTAAGTTTGGGGGATTCTCTTTTTCTAACATTCTACAGTCTTATCCAAGACAACAATGGCAGTCTCTGGAAGGAACATTTCTGGATGTATGGCCTAATCTGAGAGGCATGTGAAATATCAGCCTAAAAATATTGTCCCCACTATGTTATCGGGCTTCAAACCCCTCCCATCAGAATGCTGGCTAAGAGTAAGAAGAAGCTCTCGAATCATCTTATTCAAGTCCCTCCTTTGACAGAGGGGCATCTGGGGATTCAGAGAGCGGAAGTTCTGCCTAAGAGGGTGTCCTCACTCCCGAGCCAGGATGTCTCCATTTCTTCGTGAGTCAGTCTCAGCCACTGACACTCTGCCCCTCTGGTTGTCATCTCAGACACCCCAGAGTACCCAGGGAAGTTCAGCCATAAGGATGCCCGGGCCAGGTCAGGCTCCTGATACAGGGAGGGGAAGAGGAAAGATGGCAGCATCCAGCATCCTGGGGCCAACTCTGGAGCCAGTTTAATGCACCAAAGGATTCCCATCAAATGGAATGCAGCCTCCCCTAGAAGCAGTGTATTTCAGCAGATTCTCCTTCTAAATATGGATAAAATATCTCCAGTATCCGTACTATGCTGATAAAAATCTTCCAGGATTGGGATGAGTCTATTCAATGAGATAAAGCGTGTAAAAAAGCATCGCACAGGCGAAGTTCACCGCAGACGGGTAATAAATGTCCACTCCTTTCGTCCTTTTCATGGCGTGTGTACAACATTCAGGACTTTGAGGGCAGGAAAGAGCCTGAGGCAATCAAAAGGATCATCATCATAAACTTTAAACGGTGAATTTCTGTGTTAGGGAAAAAAAACAAAAACAAAAAACAGGAGACAACAGATGTTCATGCTTGGCTGCTGTGACTGACAAACCCTCCGTGAAGAGGCACCAGGAGACCAGTTCTTAAAGCACGAGCGGGTCTGCAGGGAAGAGGGTGTTTGTTGGGAAGAGTAGTCCTGAGGCGCCCTCTGGTGTCTATTTTGTTCAGCTACAAGGAGGAAACAAATCTGGCTTAAACCTGGATTTCCCTTCATGGGGGACAAAGTGTGTTCCTGGGCTAGTGAAATCTGTCCCCTCCCATTTTCAATAACAAATATGCTGAGAAATAATCAGTAAGTCCTTACAAACATCTTAGAGTGATGGTGCCACTACATTGATAAGAAATAAAGGAAAAAGTAACTGACTTGGGAGAGATGGGGAGAGGCTGTGTTCTGGGCATGATGGATTTAAGGCAGCGATGGACTGAGTACCCGGCGATGTTACAGCTGTTTAACCACCTGACAGGGTGAAAATCAGAACTTTAAGAACAAGCCCTGGTGCAATCTGTTTTCCCAGGCATCAGTAAATGTTCGGTGAATGAATGAGTCTGTCTAAATCCTGATACAGAGTGTGTGTCTGTAGGATACACACTTGATTTCCATCTGCAGACTTGGTGGAAAGAACTGAAAAAAAGGAAGGAAAACCTTGACCTTGCTGTCGGAGGTTCCCGGGAGAGCTCCGTGCTCTGCCAGTTAGCAGAAGTGCATGGGATCCAGACCTTACTGCTCAGGGAGCTCGTTAGAAATGCAGACTCTTGGACCTGCCCCCAGACCTGCTGGTTTAAAAGACCCCCAGGGGATTTGTGCACACATTACAATCCAAAAAGTGCTGCAAAATGGCCACAGCCCCAGTTTCTGCATTTGTCAAATGGAACAATGACATTTTCCTGGCAGGTTGGTTGTAGCAAGGTTTTACTAATTTGGCATGTGTGAATGTATACAAAATAACGCCTAGCACACAAGCGTCCTGTAAATGAATGAATGATAATCTTCATGACAATAGTAGCTAACATTTATTAAGCCTTTGGCATTCCCCAGGCACTGTTCTAAATGATTTGTTTATTAATTCATTGAATGAATGAAACGAGTGAATGAATGAATGAATGAATGAATGCAGCAGGGGGACTAAATCAAGGCTGGAGAAGGGACTTTGTTACCTGAATGTTTCATAGCTGGCCTCTCCAGTTTGGATGACAGGATTTGGATGGTTTTTGCTTTTGTTCCCACTTAGCCCCTAAGAAAAGCTATTAACCAAGTGTTCAATTAAATAACTTGCTGAATAAGTGATTAGAAGCCAAGTCACATTGGAATTCCCAAGTTAACCTGAGTCCAATTATGATTTCACACATATTTGTCTGCTTCTTTGGGGTTGTTGGCAGTGTCACTGGGAGAGAACTGAATACTGTATTAAATTTCATTCTTTCCTTCAATACACTTTTATACAAACTATGCTCCTGGCCCCTTGCTGAATGCTGGAGATAGAGACAAACCTGATGTGGTCAGTCTGCAGCCAGACACCAGTTACTGCACACCAGGAAGTGTTATAATAGAGCTAAGATCGGGCTGTCAGGACCAAAAGTTTTTCAGCCCCCTATTCTCCATCCTGTCCACCAGCGCCAGCTTCACCTTCCCATAGTTTGACTTCCAGTTATGTCATTCTTCTGCCCCCAACCCATCAGTGGCTCCCCATCATCCAGCAACCCCTGACATTCAAGCCTGGTATCATCTGCTTTCCCAGCCTCCTTCATCCAGCCATATATATTTCCCTATGCTCCTCACCGCTGCCAGAACACACCCACCTGTCTCTACCCCTCTGTGCAATAGCTTCCTTCAGTCCAGAAGCCTCCCTCACAGGCTCCTCATCACGTTAACATCCACGTGCTTTAAGGTACATCTCAAATACCACCTTTTCCAAGATGCTTTTCCTCTTGGAGAAGACTTCACCCTCCTCTGAATGGCCAGCAATGTTTGTACCTTCCCAGGAAAATCTAACTGCAGTATTTAGGTTGTTTTGGGTTCCTAGATGGTGGGGACAGACTGCCCTGGATTCAAAGCTGTGATCTTGGACCCATTACTTATTCCGCCATGTGTAAAATGGGGGGTGGGACCATCAGTCTCGTGGAGTGGTTTTAAGGTTTAAGTGAGACAATGAATTCAAAGGGCCTGGCTAGGTCACTTTGAGTTTTTGTCTGCCCTGTTGAATTCATTAAGTGGATGCTATCTGTTCAACTGAATCCACGGATACGTGATAATTACAATTATTTTAGGGGACGGGCATCATACACGTGATAAATACTGTACTAATATATTTGATAGCCCCCCTGGTTCACTGCTCTGAGTGCTCATTTATCTTGAATGGACAAGTGTAAATGATTACCTTTCAGTACCCTGAACTGCGGTCCCACACAGGCAATGAGGCAAAACTGGCCAGAGAGACGCTGTGCAGCACTCTTCCTGCAGGGCTGCTACCGGGGATGTGTTCCAAGGTCAAAACGCACACACAGGCCGACTCGTGACACCGTAGGATGCGGTCATGAGGGACCAGGCACACCTGATCTTCGGAATTCATTCAGCAAGCACATCATTATTCTTCCAGAAGCAAAAAGCATGTGGCAAGTGCTTGAAAAAGGAGTTCCTAGTCTTTCTGCAAACTAATGATATACCCTTGATAAACTGTCCTAAACACGTGGGGCATCCCACTCCCCCACTCTGGGCTTTTGTTTATGCTGGCCCTTCAGGCCCAAATACCTTAGCTCCCTATTTCCTCCTCCTGTCTCCCCTTTCATGCCTTGTTCAAATGTCACTTCCCCCACCCAGCCTTCCTTGATTTCTCTTCTGAACTCATAGCCCCTCCTATCAGTACCTCCTTCAATGGCCTGTGTTCTCTTGGATCATGGTTACGTGGCCACTGTCACTGCTGGACTGAACGGTTTTTCTAGGACAGAGTCCATGTCTGATTCAACGCCCAGAAGTAAAGACTCTTAGACAGAATCTGTTCAGTAAATGATGAATGGATTCTCGGATGTTTGGATTGGTGAGTAAATTTAAAACCTGAACATTTGGAGATATCTAAGTCTCTCTACCATGGGGAGATAAAGACAGGTTTCTCCAAGGTGGCAAATTTTTCCTTCTGCCAAGCCAGAATCTATGAATTGGTAGGATGGGTCTCGATCCTATTCAATCAAAATAGCTCTAAATCGCTGCGTCACTATGGTCTGAGAGTGGCCATTCTGTCCAGCAGTCCAGCCAAAATCATACTGGAGCAGAGCATTTTTGTATCAAATTTTGGTTGTATCTCAAGGCCACCATACACTTTCTGTGCACTGGGGGAGGCCTTGTGGCGTGTCTGGCAAACTTTATAAACATGGGTTTGCAACCCTGTTTTCTCCTAGGCAACCACGAGCAGTTACCGAAGAGAGACACAGAACAGCCACTTTTCCCCTTATGGTACCTCAGTCTTCAGCATCATAAATTGTCACTCACCCAGACTAAGCAAGGCTGCAGCCTGGAGGAAAATGTAAATAATTAACTGCGTTCTCTAATTATTCCCTGCCTGGCCTGAGGACGCTGCTGTCCTTAGACTCATCTGATCTCATGGGTCACCAAGACCCAGGAGGGAAGCCCCGGAACACCCCCGCCCAGCAGGTGGCCGTGGCCTCCGCTGAATCACTGCGGGGATGGAGTTAAGGAGGCCGTGAGTTTTCCAGCTGGGGATGGGAACACGTAAACCGGGACAGCCCTCTAGTCCTCTGGTCCGAGGCTCTCAGAGTCTCAGTTGGGTTAACAGGGTCCAGAATCTGGGCCTCGTGGGCTCAGGAGCTGGAGTGTCTGTGCACCCAGTCGTCTCTCAGTGACGGAAGGAGGCAAAAATAAAAAAATCACACGAGGCCAGTGACAGAGAGAGAACGGCCTTGCCGGTAGCTGGAGAATTCCTCTCTCATCCAGGGTGGTGCTGGATGGTGCTGCAGAGCCAATTCAAAGGCTGCTTGATAAGCACAAACAGAACAAGAGAGAGCAGGAACCTCAAGGCCACAGTCACGAGGACACGGCGAGGCCAGTAAGACCAATCCTGCCCCAGGGACTGACTGGAGCCCTGGCGCCTGCGTTGAGGGACCCCGAGGACCTCCTTCAGGTGAGTCGTGCAGTCACTGCCACCCATGTGTGTCGGGAGGAGGTGGCTCTTCCTGGGACGGGGTCAAACCAACCCTCAGAGTTCAAGAGAAACCCCAAGGTGGCGGCCAACAGACAGCTGCTCTGTAATTAGCCATCATCAGAGACGTTCTTAGATATCAAGCCACAATCGTAACAATGGCCCTGCCAGGGGGTGTGGTGGCCGGACTCACCTGAACGGAAGCTACAATCAGCTGTTTAAGCTCAGAAAGATCCCAAACGGCTACATAACCAGAAGAACATACACATCTTCCACGTGAACATCTCCAAAAAGGTCACTTCCCCACGTGCTCTCTGACACGTGCACTCAAACGGTGGTCAGACAGTGACAGGAACAACTTGAAGCTTTGTCTTTAAACTAGAATTTATTGGTATACAAAATGCCATTTTGTAGATAAAGTGGCACATCTTTGCAGCTTCTATTGCACCAAGTATTGGAGATTAAAAACACAAAAAAGAAACATTTGGTTCTGAAAACACTGCAAATAGCCAAGTACAGTACTTCAGTAAATAAAAAACAAAATGGTTCAGAGTAACACAATCTGAGGAAAGAAACAACCTAGGGGAAATGAACTGCGGACATCAGACAACGGTCACGTTTCTCCACAGACAGTCGAGTTCCATAGACGAGGCAAGACTTGCCAAGTCTACGGATCATGACCCCAGGGAGGTCTTAAGTATTATCTCCAGACTGCAGCGAGAACATGTATAGTGCAACTAGAGAATAGAGAAGGCGGCTGAGCCCGTGGAGGCCCCTGCGTTCCCCTCAGACCCAAGCGCCCCCCTTCACTGAGGTGGTCAACACCCCCCAGCACTCCGACATCAGCAAGAGGAACACGCAGCTTGAAGTCTGACTCCTGGCTCCTTCCTTCTTCTCACTGAGCGCAGCGCTGGTGGAGGATGCTGGGAGGGTAGCCAGGGCGGCCGAGGGCCCTTCTCCCCAAGGAAGATGAACATGAGAGGAGCCCACGCCAGCATTCCTCAAGCTTTAGTCGAGCAGATCAAACCACAGGCAGAGGTCTGTGACTGAACTCAAACGGCTGTCACAGACAGCTGGCGACAGTGACCTGGTGGATGCTGACATACAGAAGAAGAAGGGCAGACCACCGAGGTTTCATCCATGGTCCTTACCTTCCATGACCACCAGCGCGGTGAGCAGAAGTAGTTCTGGATCACGGGTAGGCCCTGCTTAAAACAAAGTCACCAAGGGGAGTTCATGCTTTTACAGAAATTACTCTTTACTGGTACCAGCCCCTTCTCAAGTAACTTTGCAAGGATGCTAAACATTTAAATCGAGCTACAAACTAGTTCCAACTAGAACAGCGAGGCTCTAGAAAGTAATCCCTCAGAAGAAATGGTGAAGAGCCTGAGGTTTTTACAGGGAACGTGACCTTGGACAGAAGGGAGACAGGCAGCCCACGCAGCCCCACTCCTCCCCGGGGCCCAGCTCTGTGGCACACATTCTGAGTTCCGCACAGCACGCACTTCGTGACTGGTGCTCAGTATCTCCCCTTCAAATCAACGATCCATTTCCCCTGCTGATATGTGATGCCAGAAGGTTTGCTATAATTTAAACATGCCATCGAGATCAGCAACTTAACGACATCAGTGGAAAAATACAATTTGCTTTACAGTCAGAAAAACACACCTCGTAAAAAGTGCCATTATTAAATCTCCTCAGAACAGCCGTTGGAAGGCCCCAGAGTTTGAGCAACACCTGTTCTGAAAGCTGAGATGAATAAAAGTGAATCGTGAAAATGTCAAAACAAAAAAACTGCATTGGACTCTGAGTCTAAAAGGTTTGCTATAGATAGACAAGAGCCTTGAGGTAAAAAGGTGAAGAGCTACGCATCTACCCAAAATGGGAGTCAGAGAGGGCCACAGATGTGACGCAGAAACCAGGAAGATCCAGTCGCCCACCCTCGCAGACCCTTCTGGTCGGCGTGAGTGTCAGCTCTGACAGGGAGTCCAAGTTTCCTTCAACCGACTGCACATTCGAGTTGAACATTTCACAGAGGTAAACTGACAGCACTCTATGTGGACCCAGTAAAACCCAGGCAGTCTAGAGAGTTTCTCAGAATGAGAGAAATTGCACATTGACAGCAGGGACTGACTGTGAGCACAGTTCAATGCCAAGTCCATCTGGTCGCTAGCTCTCCCCCGCTAGCGCGGCCCTCCTCCCACCCAGGACCATATCATTTCCCATCGTCCAAGCTCCCCAGGGAAGCAGGGCAGGGTGCTAGACAGAGCCGCCACAAAGGCCCCCTCGAAGCCCAGCTCTAGCTGCCCCACGAGGGAGACCCCACTTCACAAGCCCTCGGAATCAAAATGGGTTTAGAAGTGTTTTCAAAGCTTATGAAAGCAACTATAGACAACTGCAACTAACATGATTCTTTTTTCTGCCACAATTCTTCAACCACACTTTGCTCCTGAAAACATGTTTTCTATTATTGAAAAATTAAATATACATATACAGTCCCTCTCTCTAATATCTCCTGGTGGCAATTATATTAATTTAGAAGTCATGGCTCTATGCTGTTTTAATACTCTCTAGCACAAAGCTGTTGCCACTAAAATTGTATTTCTTATTTTGACCTTTAAAAAAATCTTTTTTTATCCATAAAACCTTTATATACAGTTTATAAGACTAGTAAGCAGCTATGGACCACTGCCCCATCCCCTTTCTCCTGATCAAAGCCACCGAGACAATCCCACGTAACAGACCTCTAACAGCCACGGAAGTGAAGAGAGACTCACTCCCTGACACGGTGTGCATGTGAGTGACTGTACCAGGGACCGCCGCTGACAACGGCCACCCCAGGACTACACACGCGGGGCCTCCATTTCGGCTGTCGAGAAAGTCAGCCTCAAGGGCCTGCCCGGGCAGGGAAGTGCCCACGCACCTCACACCCGGGTGAGGCTGAGGCGGCGAGGTCTGAATTCGTGCCTTTAGCTAGAAGGCATCACTAACACTGGATACATGTACCCCATTCCTAACAGTTAACATACTAAACACAGACAATTACAACTGGAAAACTATGCCATGGTAATAAAAGAAAACTACTGAAGCCATTTGATTAGTTTCTAAAACCACTATTATTTTACCCCAGAAATGTGGGAAGCCTAGCATCAGAATTAGGTAATTTATAAATAAATGTGCCCAATATTCTTTAATGACTTTTTAGCAACTTCTAAAACCCAACAGGGTCCAAGGCCACCTTCATTTAACCAAGTCAATAAAGCAGCTCTACTACTTCGGGTAATGGGTCTCCCTTCAGCCGTTTCTGACGCTGAATTCTGCTGAATGTCTGCTACACAATCTTGATCTTTCTGGGAGCACCCAGTCTCCGGTACTCTCACAGGACAAAGCAGGCGAGAAAGAGTGTTCCCTCAGAAATGCTCGGCCACGGTCAGAATGTGCCCAGAGCGGAAAGTCACGAGACAGCAGATCCTAAAGCACTGGCTCTCACTCCCTAGGAGACAGTAAGGCAACAGAGACCTACCCTTCACTTGTCTGGACTAGAGGCTCTCACTCAGGACTTCACAGTGTGCAAAGAAAAACCGCCGTGCACTTTCTAAATCTGCTAAATATTACAATGTCCTGTTCCAGGATGTCCTGAGAACAATTCCAAGAGACCACTGATGCTGCAACCACAAAAAGTCACCAAACAAAAAATTAAAACACATCATTAAAACCGAAGAAAGCAAATCACCTGATGAAGACAACCCAATGGCTCCAAGGTCAGCCTACACTGACATGTGTATACATGTCAAAACCCTTTTATAATTTTCCTTTTGTCTCGGAACTCTTAAAATTTTGAAATTTGAGATGGGGGAGGTAACTAATAATTTACCTTTTGAGTCAGCATATGTTATTTCTCCCAATATTAGGTCCCCAAAAGGCAAAGACTGTCCAAGACTGGCCACTGCATACCTTACAGTTCTAAAGCTCACACCCACCTAATTCAGTACGAGGAGTGACATCTCTCCACCGCCCGGGTCCACCTATCTCAGCACTGTGGAGTCATTCAAAGGCCTCAGCCAAAGTACGTTCTCTGGCCTGCTGGTGTGACCTAAGTCACTGACAGCTTCCGGAGGGTGCTAGAGAGCTTTTCAACATCAAAATCCCAAACAGGGCTTAAATAAAAAGAGGTAAGTGCAGCATTTCATGGGATTTCATTTTCACGATACTAAGAAAATTGAGTAACAGGTCAAGTTACCTTTTATTTCTCTGAAGGCATCTTTCTAAATCTAGAATGGTAGGGAAGAAAAGACAGTTACTTAACATGGGAACATGAAAAGCCTCAGACATTCTTCCAGACACTCTCCCCCTATAAAAACTCTTCCTGAGCACAAACTCAGGACTCTCCTGATTCCTCCCTTTACAACTATGGACTCCGTTTTCCATACTATCAGAAGCCCAGAACTGCCATCAGAAGCCGTAACATGCCGTCTTCTCGTTGTCAAGAAACAAGTACCCAAAACTCAGCAACACTATCAACTTTCCAGCAAAGTCCAGGCCTAAGTAACAGTCAGGCCCATTTATCATATGGCCTGAGAGCAAACGAACTAACAGCACCTGCATCCCATCTGAAATAACATCAGAATCCAGAAGAAAAATGCGGTAACTTAACTTCCACCCCGACTACAGGCCACAACCTGTGTATCATATTACTTTGGGAAAACACTTCCTGAATTATTTTCTCATTAACTTGGATTAGAAGAAAATTAATTCTGAACAGGTACCTGAGTTGGAGATCGCTTATAGACTATCCTGCATATTAATATCTGTTTGAGAATGAAAGCAAAACAAAGGAAACTTGTTATTCTCAATTCCTAGCAATTAATCTAAACTAGTTCATGACCAGTTACAGCAAAACTCACCCTAAGTGTTCAGGAAAGATCCCAGGGTTACTGAACTCTGATTTTTAGGGCAAAAAAGACCACACTTACAAAGTTTTTCTTGACCTAACTATCCAGCCCTAAAACTCGATACTTTAATTACAGAACATGAATGGCTTCACTGCACTTTCATTAAATAAAACACAGCACTAACAAAACTTCGAACAAAAAAGAGGCAGCTTGAAGGACACTAACTCGGTGTGGGAGCGGCCGTGTGGATACTGTGGGATGAGTTCCGTTTTGGAAAAGGACAGCCTCGCTGGAAAGCCGGTCCACTCCACTCTCCCCTCGCCCCTCCCATCTCCCGGGAGGCCTGAGTCAGATGCTGAGAGCTGCGAAGGTCTTCACCAAGGTGACCTGAGCGCTCGCATCCGCTTCGCTCCTGCTGCCGTCCCCGTGGCTGCCCCTGCCCTCCAGGGCTTTGTGCCGATGCCGCTCCTCCTGCCGCTTCTTCTTCTCTAGCCGCTGCTGCTCGCGCCGCTGCCTGTTTGTGACCTGAAAGAGAAGACTGCCGGCTGAGTCGCCGGCCCGGCACCCGCTGCACCAGCTCCAGGGGGACGCGGGCCCGACAGATGCAAGGGGCACAGGCAGCCTTTCAACAAGAACAGGGAATAGCCACCTACTAGACCAAAAATGATTTACTTTCCTTACTGCTCAAATTCACACTTAAATGGCAAACAAAATCAGTTCCACTCCCCTCATAAACTAATTCAAAATGACCTAAAGAAACATGAACCCCAGTCCAGCAGGAGACAACACTCAAACATGCACAGGACGCCTTTCTGGACATAATTCAACGTCCCAGGCCATCCTAAAGAAATCCTCAGAAGCTTATTGCATCATAGCCTCTGTGGCTTTTTACACGATGTTGCATTTTTGAGCTCAGAATTTCTTGGTGAAAGTCTTTAAAATAAGTTCCAAATTCAGTAAAATAAATGGTGCCACATATGATTTGTTAAGAGTGGAGGCAGAGAGGGAGCTGTACAACCCTTCTGGGAAGCATTTGACAATTTACCAAAAGGCCTTAAAAAAGATTCAAATATCCATGCCCTTTAACCCATTAATTCCTCTTCTGGGACTCTAGACAAACAAAGAATGCAAAATACAAAGTTTATACACAAAGGTGTTCACCGAAAATGATGGCATTTATACAAAATGGGGTTTTTGTCACATGGATTCGCATGGAAAGCAGCCACGCACACAGTAAGGTGAGGCTGGAAAAGGGGCCCATCCACGTGGACAGAGCAGGAGTTGAGGGTGTGCTTCCTTCCAGTCATCACTGCAGACTCCAAACAGGACACGCAAGGTCTTCGCTCTGCTTCACAGTATACCCTCATGCACGCCCCATATTTCCTACAATAACCACTTTTATAAATCACAAGAAAACTGCACACTAAACTGCATTCCAGGTTCCCTCCACTGCCCCCGACTTACAGCAGCCCCACCACTCGCCCTGGCAACCCCATCTTTCCTACCTTTGGGAGCTGGTTTTTATTTGCTTTGTTTTCTTCAGTAGGGCTGGCCCGTGCCTTATTGTTTTCAGTCCTGCCTTCATTTAAGCCCTGATTCCCAAAGATTCTGGTGCCACTGCCATCCTCCTCCCATAAAGGGCCACACTGCTTCAGGACTCGGCCACTGGACTCAAGGTTCTCCTCTGCATCTTCCAAAGAAAAGTATTTTATTAAAATCGAAAACCTAAGATAGTTACACAATGCAATTACTGTTAAATGACTCCAAAACTACCTGGGTCCCTAGATCACTGCCATTTGAAGAGCAAGTTTCCTTAAGACATAATTCTAATATCAAGCCGATACAGTGGTGAACATAGGGGAAAAAAACAATTGGTAAAATTTGGAAGATAAACTTTTTAAAAACCTGTTGACCAGTCTTATCATCAGCTTCCCACCAGAAGAGTGTTTTATTAGATTAACCATTTTTTAACATGAATTTTTATGGGGAAATCTTTCACTTGTACCCAAAAACTAGAAAGGAAACTGGCTCTAAAGCTGTGCTGTTCAATAGAGTGGCTACTAGCCACATGTGGCCAAATTAAAATCAAATGAAGTTAAATAAAATTCTACATTTAGCTCCTCAGTCTCAGCCACATGTCAAGTACATATCATACGGGACAGCACAGATACTGGACAGCAAACATTTAAGAGGAAAATAAAATACCCCATCAGAAAACTACAATGCCAGGAACAGGGCCTGGCACATAATGCCTGGCAAGAAGTACTGAAACCATTTAAAATAAGTAACTTGAGAAAACAGATGTTAACATCTTTTTTTCCCTCCTCTGAATCACAGAATTAAATTCAGTTCAAGCAAAAAAATTCCGAATTATCACCAGTTGATAGATGCTAGTAATCTAAATATTTCCATGAGAAAAATAATTTTTCTCTCCATTCCTTGTCAGTTATCCATTTTGTATTATAATGAGATGTAATTTCTAAAAGGACAAAGCCTTCCCTGACACTTTCCATTTTTCCAAAGTTGGGCTAGGAGGCCCTTTCATGCGCTCGCCTAGCATCCTGTACCCCCTCCATTACATATTACACTAATTTACTTATGACTCTCCACCACGCCCTGCCCCCCCCCAGACTATCCCCTCCCTAATGCAGGGCTAGCACCTGGTAAAATCGCCTGCACATACAAAGTACTCAGTAAACAACTGCTGAAAGAATAGGTGACAACATAATTGCTACCTGTCACTTGATTAAAAATAAATATTTGGAAAGTCACCAACACATCCATTTTGAGAGCTTATCCATATTAACCATGGACTTACTATTTCTTCTCCCCTGGTTCATCTGGAGCATGGCAATTATCGCAGATTCAATGTTGTAATTTTCAGCTTCCAGGTTCTGGACTATCAAATTAAAATCCTACGCAAGAAACAAAGGACCACGTCAAGACTCTGCGTATACTTCTCTACCTATCGCGGCTTCAGCAATTTGCTATAAACAAAAGGATGCGATAGTGAGAATTGAGGTAAGGTTTCAAGACCTTCCATTTAGAAAATGTCTTAATTTTCAGTAAAACTGGTCATCTGAAATAACCATTTAATAAAATTAATTCTTATAAAACTGCACTAGTCAGAAAAAAAGAATAAATTCACATACTTCCTCAGGATTTTGAACGGTACTGGGTAAAGTCTGGCAAACGAGAGAGAAATGAATAAACTGCTCTCATTAAGTCATATCACATGACCTAATCAAACTCTAAAGATCCTGGACCTATCTTGGCCCATGGGGTGCTGGCACGCTAAGAGTGCTGGCACAAAGCTAGCAGGTAAACGAGGCAGAGCAAGTTTGTGAACCACTGTTGCTGCGTGACAGACACTAACTGAACACCCAGTTGCATTGCCGACTTTCTGGACGGCGTCTTCTACTTCATCTTTCAGGTCGTCCTCAAAGTCGACTCCCTTTGTCTTGATCTTCTCTCTTTTATTTGATTCATCTTGATGAAGCATCTGAAACTAAAGGATGCAGAGGAAGAATCACAGAACTCTAGCAAACTCTGTTCAGAATCTTCAACATAGGGAGACACTCTAAGCTCAAAAACATTCAAATACATGGGAAAAGGTTCCAGGAACAATCTTAAAGGAATGGCAACCACCAGGCTAAATTTCATCCAGACACTGAGATTACAGGCCACAGCTGAAGTATTAAGAAGAAGGGCCCACGACATGGGATAGACTCTTCAGTGAAAACGGCATTAGAGCACTGACAGTTTCTAGATACCGACATTGTGGCAATGACTGCTGACTCGGACAGCACACGTCTGTCTCAGCAGGTCTCCAGGGCTGTGAGCTTAGGAACAGAATCAGTCCTTGGCACTGGCACCCGACGGGCTTTTTCAGCGGACAGCGTGTCTTGAATAAACACGGTATACCACTGTCATCTGGCTCCCTAGATCCTGTTTGATCATCAGCAAGCTCAGTGTGCTGACAATCTTGTCCCAACCAGATTATCGCAGTGAGCATGACTCATCCAACCTCCCGTGCTTCCACACCCAAGGGGATCTGCCAATCCAAATTCTAAAAACGTGAAGAGCAGCTCACTTGGTATCCACAGGCCTTTACAACCTAAGCCCATTTCAGAACAGCCAAAACCATCCCTCTGTGGCTCCCAACCACTTCCTCCCTCTGCTTCCTATTGATGCAGGGAGATGGGAAATGAGCAAGGACTTTTCTACTTTTTGTATGTAAAACTGTAAGTGGAATCCAGCAATGTGCGGTATATGCCTTAGAATGTTAATATAAAGCAACCTGTTCTAAAATTTTACCCTAACAATTTGGCTATGTGTATCAAGAGTCTTTGAAATTCATCCAAAGGAAAGAATGTCAAGGGTAGAAACGATGTATGTAAAAGTGCTCATGCCAGTGCCACTAACAGTGGTGAATAACTGGAAACACCTAGAGGTTTCACAGCGTGGCTATGGTTAAATAACTGTGGTAAATCCACAGAACAATGCTTCGTTCCCACTGAAGTAAGGAGCACAGCAAGGATTTTCACAGCCACCATTATCATTTAGCAATGTCTTGGAGGTAACAGCAATGCAATTGCCACCCCCCCAAAATTAGAAGTATAACACTGAAAAGGAAGAAGAAAAGTTTGCCTATTTGCAGATAATAGAATTCTATACCTTAAAAAAAGAGAGGATCGACAAAAAAACTACTCCAAGCAAAAAGAGCTCTGGCAAATCATGTGTTTATAGAAGAATCAAGTGTCCAAAATACGTAACTTTCAGAACTCAACAACCAAATCAAAAATATCCCAATTAAACACACAAAAAGGACTTGAATAGACTCTCCAAAGATACACAAATGGCCAATAAGCAAATGAAAGATGCTGAACATCATTAAACTTTAGGGAATGAACATCAAAACCACAAGACGCCACTTCACATCTAGGAGGCTGGCCATCATTTTAAGTAGAAAGAAAGAAAAACAACAGGTGTTGGTGAGGATGTGGAGAAAGTGGACCCCGCATACACTGCTGGTGGGAACGTAAAACGGTGCAGCTACACACTGTGGAAAACACTGTGGCACGTTCTCAGAAAGTTAAAGATAGAATTACCATACGACCCAGCAATTCTACTTCTAGGTATATAGTTGATGGGTTTTGGAAGGTCCACTTACAAAATTTTTTTCATTTGTAAATACTACAGTACCACACAATTCACGACTGGCTGACTCCGAGGATGTGGAACTGCAGATATGGACACAGATATGGAGGAACCTCGGATACAGAGGGCCAACTGTAAGTTATACTTAGATTTTCAACTGTGCCGGGTCGGTGCCCCTGACCCTCGCGTTGCTCATGGGTCAACTGTATCTCCAAAAGGTTGAAAACAGGTACTTAAATAAATACTATACACACATATTCACAGCAGCACTATTCACAATAGCCAAAAAGTGGAAACAACCCAAATGCTCATCAAGAGATGAAAAGAATACACAAAAGTAGTGGTAGAGCAACACAATGGAGTATTTTCAACCTTGAAAGTGAACGAAGTATTGAGACATGCTATGACATGGATGAACCTTGAAAACATCACACTAACGAAAGGCAGTCACAAAAAGCCACACAGTTGTGGGACTCCACTTAAAAGAAACATCCAGAATAAGTGAAACCATAGAGACAGAAAGTAGGCTGGTGGTGGAAGGGGTAGAAAAGGAATGGGGAATGACTGCTTGATGGGAAGCAGGTTTCCTCCTGGGGTGCTGCAAGTGTTCCGGAACAGCGTGGTGGGTATACTCAGAGCCACTGAATTGTACACTTTAAAATGGTTATTTCATGTTATGTGAATTTTACCTCAATTAAAAACAAAGAGAATTCTGGAGAATAGCTGGGTATGTACATAAGTAACATTTTCTCAGCAACTTTCATACATACAAATATAAAGGGAAAAAAGATCCTTTCCTTACAACAGGAACAGAAAACACAAAACACCTAAAAATAAACTCAGAAAAAAATGAGAAAAGATCTATATGAAGAAAATGCTCCTACAGACCAAAAAAGTCAATTTAACAAATAAAAAGCTTATCAGGTTCTTGGCTAGGAATATTCAACATCATAAAGATATCAATTTCTGCCTGTTAATCTATTAATTTAATGAGATCCCAATAAAAACAAAAATCAACAGGACTTCTCTTTAACTGGACAAACTTGTTCTAACATTCATATATAAAACAAAAAAAAGCAAGAGTATACAGGAAATTATAAAAAAAGAAAAGTAATGATGAGTGAAAAACTACTAGATTTTAAAATATACTCTTTAATTAAAATGATGAACACACTAACATATGAACAGAGAAATCAGCGGAACACAATCAATGTCTAGAAATAGACCCAACTGCATATGAAAATTTACTATATGAAAAAAGCAGCACTTTAAATCAGTGGGGAAAAATTTATAATTAATAAATAGTTTGGGCACAACTAGGTAACCACAAGGAAAGACATAAAGTTGGATCCATACCCTCACACATTTATGTGACTATAAATCCCAAATAGAGACAAGATCTAATTCTCTTTTTAAAAATGAAACTATAGAAGTACTAAAATAAACTATGGGAGAATTCTTTTTTAACCTCAGAGTGGGAAACAGCTTCCTAATTATGACCCAAAACTCAGAAGACACATAAGAAAATCTGATAAACTTAACCACATAAAAATCTAAAATTCCTTCATAGCAAAGACCATATGGAAAAGAATAAAAAGACAATGACAGACTGTGAAAAAAATTCGCAACTTATACCACAGATAGAGGCTAATTTCCCTACTATATAAAGATCTCCTAAAAATCGTTAAGAAAACTGAACAGGAAAAAAAAATGGACAAAGAAAATGCATACAGTTCACACACAAAAATACAAAAAGGTTTTAGACACAGAAGATGCATAAACTAACTAATAAGAGAAATATAAATTAAAACTATGTTAAGAAAACAACTTTTCCCCTAATAGAGACAAAGATTTAAAAACTTGATAACACGCTGTGCTGGCAAAGGTACAGGAAGAGACACACACCGCAAGTGGGAGTGTAGACTGGGAAACCTCTACAGAGAGCGAGGTGGCAATCCCTACCACAATTACCATGCACGCATCCTCTGATGTGTAAGAAGAAACTTCCAGGAATTTATTCCACAAATACACTCACATATGCGTGAAAAGATATGCATATACGTACTGCATGTTATTTACAAAAGCAAAGTGGCAAAGCCATCTAAAAGTCCCTCAAAGGGACTATTCAAACACACTATGATGCATCCATACAACAGAATACTATGCACATTTAAAAAGATTAAGGAAGTTCTGTGCTGCTATGAATTAAACTCCAAGATATGTTCTACTGAAAAATCACGGTGCAGAGCAGTATGTAGAGGATGCCACCCCTGTGCACAGGGAGAATGTAATCCAGCAAAAGTGGAACACATGCACATACCCATACATCTGCTTGGTATGTAAAATATCTCTAGGTAATTTTACAATATATTAGCAACACTGGTTGCATCCAGGAAAGTAAAACAAAGGTGAGAGAGTGACTTTCACATTTTTTTAAATTATGAAAATGTCTAATAATGTAAGAAAAGGCTTATGAAATCATGCTAATTGAAAAAAAAGCAGGAAACAAAGTTACATAAGTATCAAAACAATAACAAAAATTACTGATTTTATGTATTTTTTATTTTCTTCTTTACCTTCTCTATAGTTCCCAAATTTTAGATATGAAGCATGGATTAATTTTAAAACAAAAGTAATCTAAAATATTTTTATAAATTATACTCATGTAATCATAAGCCTCCGCTGTTAGGCAAAGCCAAAGAATGACAAACAATTTTAACTGTTGCTCTCAGCTAACAGTTAAAAAAAAAAAAAATCAAGCCTACAGATTCAAGAGAGGCAACTTCCTATAAAAACATCACTGGTTTTTAGCTCCAGGGCACTCGGCTCTCAACCTGGTTCCTGCGGGGCTGAGAATAGAGAAGAAAATGGAGATTCACTCACATCAGTCTGGAGGTGCGCAGGTGCTTCCGAGTTGTCGTTGATCCTCCGGACGCTGTCATAGTGCTCGCCACACCGGTACGCGATGTGCAACTCCCGCACGTTGCTCTTCTCTGTACCGCGGATCTGCGGGCAGAGGAAGGGAAGATGCCAGCCAGGATCTGCACACTGTCACTTTCGGAAGGGAGCCGCCACCTGGAACGCCCAGGAAGCCCAGCCAACGGGCTCTATACAGGACAGACTAGGAAGATAACTGGGTTATGTCCTAAGCAATTTCTGAATTACCTTTCTCCCACTCATGCACATATGCTTCAACGCGCTTTAATCTGCAACTATATGGAAATAAATCCACATGAAAATACAGATTCAAAAACCAGGGGAAGATTTACAATGAACTTAAATAAGCTGAAGTTTCAGGAGTGTCAGTATCTCTCAGCCCCTCAAATGCACAGGCCCTTCCAAGAGGGAAGGCCAGAGGCAGACGTAGGTTTGTTGGGCTTGAAGTTCAAACAATTTGGGACCCTCTTTGAGAAAAAGAATATAAAATTAAAAATACAAAATTGCTAGAAGCTCTCCCAAGCCCTTGAAAGGGGGCCATAAAAAAGAGGAACCTAACACATGCTTCCCTGGCTTCACAGTAAATTCACCCCTGTCCTTAAAACAAAAATAGCATGCTTCATCAACCACATATTGAGAATCATTAACAAACTCAAAATCTCCCACGTGTATCAATTTCAAAACAAAATTATATACAGTCAAACAGTACCACTGCACCGCACAAGCCTAGAGGTGCTACTCACAAGCTGTTCTGTGTGAATGGTCCCCCTGGAGCACAGCCCAACAAGAACAGTGCTCCCTGCAGTTGTGCAATACAGATGCCCTAAGTAAGGTGGAACCTGCGTATACCCCCCAAAACCACCACCTCCACAGAAACTCCAAGGTAATTCTTAATCGGTCCTTCAGAAAGCCCAGTAACTGTCTCTTTGTTAAAACCCCCAAATAGCAGCACCTCCTTCTCGTTTTTGCTGAAAGTCATAGGCAGGAAGGTACTATTATTAAACAATAACTGCGGTCTAAAAACACAGCAAAACCATGGAGCAAACAGGAACCACAGAGGCCTAGAAGTCAGAACGGAGGGAGCTTTCTCCAGGGAGAATGCTAGGTGTCAAGGTGCAGAGGGTTCTGACACATGCACAACAGAGGGACCCATTCACCTCCCAGGAGGACTCCAGGGAAAGGAACCTCTCAATGACATGATCGCTAGCACACTTACGTACGTAAATAACAATGACACTCTGCGCACATCATGAGTAGGAAAAGCAACTTGAGGAACAGTCACCAAATTGTTAAGCGTGAAGTTCACGACGAGGGAGATGACAGAGGACTTTCGCTTTCTCTGCTACACACATCTATATTGTTTACAGAAGCAAATGTTCCATTCGTAACTAGAAAAGTGTAGGTTGTGAATATAAACCTACTCACTATTAATGCAAGCACTCTTACCCATGACAGCAGCAACCAATCCAGTTTCAATTCTCAAACTAAGATGCTTCACTGGGGTGGAGGGAGATGAGGGAAACCTAGTGAATAGTGCCAGTTTACAGGAAACACATTCATCAGTGTTTAGCAATCCATGAAAGAGGACACGATAGAAATACATGTATCTGAAAAAAAAATTCTAACTATGTAGAATTATCTTCCACAACTACCTAGATAATTAAGAAACTTTAAGAAAGTTATCAATGGAAGAAAAGGCGAGCTACAATTACTAAATTGGCATTGAGTACATTCCTTCAAGGATAGGATCATTATGCTGTATATTCAAATGATTTTGATGACTTACGCTAATTTTGATGACTTCTGCTAAGCAGTAAAGATTTAAAGACAAAAACTGGGACAACAAAGGAGGTAACCAGTATTCTCGACTCAAAGACATCCTTAGACAGAGACAGCCTCACTAAAAACATGATAGCTCTCCCTGGTGTCAGTACCAGGCCCCAAAGAACAACACACACAGATACCGTTCCCATACTGCTCGCTGTGTCCCTGTCAGGTAAAAGTCCTCACCAACCATGCAGTATCTAACCTATTTTGCTGTCGTGTAATTTTGTTAAAAGGACATTATGCCAGACATAAAAAGCTATATACTTCCATTTATATGACATTCTGGAAAGGCAAAGCTGTAAGAGACAAGTCAGATTAGTGGCTGGGGATGATGGGGAGGGGACTAGTGACTGCAGAGGAGAACGAGGGAAGTTTTTGGGATAGGGGAAATATTCTATATGTTGATAATATTGGTATTTACGTGGCTATGTCAAAACACATAGAACTGTACATCAGAGAAGGGTGAATTTTGCTTTACGTAAATCGTATCTCGATAAAGTTGACTTTATTTTTAATGAGCAAAGGCTAGGAACAATCAATTTACAAAGGAATATAAATGCAAGTGGTAGGTACAGGAGAATGACGAGAAAAAGGCCACTGTTGCCTTTATAATAATATAATACATAGGGATAGGTAAGTGAGTGTGTACATACATACAGATGTATCTGTGTGTCTAAACGTGCTTAAAACACGTGACTTCACCAGACATCTTTTCCCAGTGAAGTGAGAATATTTTTACAGCTAACAGTGTGTGGGAATAACAAGGATACATACTAAAAAGTTAACAGTAATTACCTCTGGGGAGTGCGGCTCTGGGTAATTTTATTTGCCTTTATGCGCTTTTTGGAATTTCCAAACTGTTCTATAATCATTATGTTCTACTTTCAATTAGAAGAAAAGTTAGAAACAGGGAAGTGGGGGAGGGGGAGGGGGGAGGACTGGCAGCAAGCACACGAGCAGTCTTTAGAAGCTGGGCCACAACGTGAAAAGCACCCGGAGGACTGAGGAAGAGTAGCGGGTGGTAGTCTGCGCACATTTTCACCTGCCCTTTGACCTTCCATCCTCCACAATGTTTGGTTTGATGCATTATTTGGGAGATTAGGTTAATTTAGAATACCAGAGGCAAAGGGGTGGGGGTGGGGGTGAGGAGGGGGAGGGAAGGCTTAGGCGGCCCAACAGCACAAACTGAACGTCTGTTGTAGAATCTTATTTGTTACAGAAAAGCCACTGGAACCGCTCTGTACAGCTGGACAGAGCACAGAAACAAAGCTTGACAGCTTAGGCCATGAAGTAAGTTTTGTTGTTCAGAACATACTTTTTAGCAATGGTTAGTCCAGTGAATTTAGTCTTTGTTTCCCTCCATCTAAAAACTAAAAACATACCCATGACACAGGTAAATGTCAAACTAGAATTTGTATGCAAATCCTTTAAAGTCTCATTTAGATATTTTTGCAAAATTATCTGAATTATTTCCCCATTAGGCCCTCTGTCTCAAATTACCCAATTAACTGACTGCTGAATAATATTTCTGGCATTTTAAAGGTTTTTGAATTATACTCCAGACCCCATTTGTAATGTAGGGCTTATTTAATTCCAAGCCACCACAAGCCTCCTGTCTTTGGTTAGGCTCACAGTTACCCTGCATAGTTCAGTAGTCAAGCCCCATCACCTTAGGACAGCCCCACAGCTAATTCCTAAATAAGAGCTTAACATAAATTCCTGCATAGGTGACCTACCTGCCACAAAGGGGCATTAAGTTGATGAATCACCACATTCAACTGATGATTTCTTGCAAAGGCTACAATAGCATCATTGCCAGCAAATGTTCCAGGCTTTGCCAAACTGGCCACTGCATGAAAATAGAGGAGTGAAAAAAAAAAGTCTTTATAATGGAAAAATCCAAATAGTAACACGCTTTGATATCTATTTAGCTCCAAACAATGAGAAACAAGGGTATATACCTGAAAAAGTCCATTAGCTTTGTCAGAGTCTAGGAATATAAGCTGGTTGAACCATACGTAGACTGCTACTCGGAAGGGCACCAATCACTCAAAAGAAAGGATTCATTTATTTATTCCTTCAATAAATAATTTCTGAATGTTTCAGAAATGCCTAACTCTCTGAAAGACACTGGAAATGTAACAATTACCACAGTAATCACTATAGTTTGCATTAATGAATGCTTATTACGTGCCCAGCACTGCTTCACTCACTTCTCATAGATTCAGATTTTATAATTTCTTCTGATAAATCACTTTTAACTCTCAAAACAACTCTCTGAAAGAGGTATTATCATGCACACCACCTTATCAATGAGGAAACTGAGGCAGAGGGTACTTTGTAACAGTGCCCAAGGTCACGAGTCAGTACACAGCAGAGCTGAGTTGATCCCAGGCAGCCTGACTCTAAGACCTTGGCTCCTGGCCACTCCGTTATACAGCCTGTCAGTCTGCCCTCAAGAGTTTACAACCAGTGGGGGGACAAACAACAAGAAAACAGACACTGCTGATATGTAAGTGCTTTCAGAAAGAAATGTGTAGTGAAGAATTCGGCCTTACCCAAAGAGAGGTCTGGCCTTTACCCCTGGCTCCTGGGATATAACCTCTAAACTCTTGGGATTTCCCAAGTGACAGGGGTGTCTTTGTTATCCATAGTGGGCCCCTCAGCACATCTGACAGTTTATACTAAGTTTATGCATGAGGCAACTCATGGTGGACCTCTCTGGCCATGAGATATCAGAAAGACCTGGGGGACTGGGGAGCTGGAGACTGAGTTCAACCACTTAGGCAGTCATTCAGTATCACTCACCTAATGAAGCCCTCATAAAAATTCTGGACACTGAAGTTTGGGTGAGGTTGCCTGGCTGAGAATCCTCTTTGTGCACTGTGTAACCTTCCCAGACTCTACATTTTGGCTAATTTTCATCTGTATCCTTTCCTTGTAATACACTGTAACTGTGAGTATTAACAGCCGTCAGTGAGTTCTCTGAGTCCTTCTAGCACATTATCAAACCTGAGAATGATTCTGGGAAACCACGAACTGGCAGCTGGTGTCCCCAAACCTTGTAGCTTGGCTAACTCTAGCAGGGGAACGTAAGCCAGTCTGATCAGTGAGGAGAGGGAGATAAGGTGTACTAGGTAAGTTTCTCACCTGAGACAACTACGCTGATTCCCAGAGGGCAGGTAGGAGACAGACAGAAGAATGGATGATGTTTCAAGCAGAGGTGAGAAAGAGAACAGGATGAGCCTGTGGACTCCACAGTATCGGCAGGAACTTAGAATGCTGAGATGGCAAGCTTGGGGAGCAAGAAAATATATTGGGAAATGACAAGAAAAGAGGGTAGGGAAATAAAATCATAGATCTTAAAGGGCTAGAGTTTGGACTTTACAGGCGCTAGGCAGGGGAACACCTACTAGATATACATTTAGATCACTACTCTGGCTGCAATTTGGAAAATAAACAGAAGGGACCAGGAGGCAATGAGACCAGCCCAAAGAGTACTGAAGAAATCCAGGCAAATGGCCATAGAGGCCTGATCTGATGAGGTACTAGAAACGAGAAAAAAAGTATTGCAGTAGAAGTGATAAGACTTACTGAATGACTGAGTATGAGGAGGAACGCATGAAGAACATTCAGGTTTCTGATCTGGGTATCTGCATAGTTAGGGAAAAGATGGTGCTGATTCTACAAAGCCACAGTCTAAAGGAAAGGAATCATCCTGAAAGATACAGCCAGACTCAAGGGTAACGAGGTCCTGAGGAGTTAAGTGAGCCATTCGTTCATTCAGTTAACAAAAATGAGTGCCTACCATGTGCCCAGCCATCGCCACGCTGGGGAACAGAACCCCTGCCCTCAAGTGTCTCATGGTGTGACACGGCAGACAGACATTAAGGACACATAATGGTAAGGGTGATAAATGCAGGAAGCTTAGTCTTCAACCAGCACACAAGTAGCACGAGCAGACTTCCAGGTTTCTCTTCATTTCTGCTGTCAGAGCCACTTCTCACTTCTTAAATACAAACTCTTCCGCAGCACCAACCAACCATCAGGCCGGCACAGTGACATTTCATGGAAACACCTTCCCACTGTACGTCTAAGGTCCTGCCATACCCCCAGATCTACCACATGATCTACACTGAAGATATTCAAAGTTTCAAGTCTCAAACTAAAAACTCACTTCACCTAAAATGTTTTAACTGGATCAATGACACAACTCATTTTACATAGCACTAAACCACAAAATGGGTACCATATACCCACATTTAATATGTAAACTGCTGACCTGTCTAGCATGCTGCCTATTACAGAGCAGGTAAATAAATATCTGTTGAATAAATGAACGTTATAATTGATGTAATCCAATCCCTGGCTGGGAAGGTGGGGGATGCTGATGGATTTAATTACCCAATGCATTACTCCTGGAGGATCCGGTGTCCCACGATGAACCTACCATGTTTCTCAAAAGGAACGTCATCTTCTACAAAGGGTTCAAAATCTTCCCGCTGCTTTATCATGTAGTCCACTGTCTCCTGTCGGTGCTTGAGATGATTTCTTGAGTGTCCCTCCAATTGATCACCAAGAGCTCTGAATAGGCAATTGCTATTGAAACAGAAACACTGGTCAAGGCCTTTTAGAAATGAACTTGGTTCATCTAAAATAGTGATGCTTCTTGCTAGGCCACCCATGGAAAGCTTTCACCCAGAGACAAGACAAAGCCTCGACTGTGGACAGCCCAGGATTCTTCCCAGATACTAGGGGGAGAGCACCAGGGCAGATGTTCAACCACATTACTTTCTTGAGAGGCAGCAAACAAGGATTCTATTCCCCACTCGCCAGCTGGCTGACTCAGGAGCGCTACTGGACTTCTCTGGGTCTCAGTTGCTTCAACAGATGAAGCTGGTGATAACTGTCCACCTCAGACAGGGTCCAGACACTACTGGCCATTTCACGCCTGGGGGCCGTAGCTCCCAGACCCCCTTCCAAAGTGATAAATTGTATCTACTGCCTCTCTTCTGAGACCCTTTTCACTCCAGCTGCCCAGCTAACCAGTCATTCACCTGACAAAGAGCACCCAAAAGACAGCAATCTGTCGAGCTCCCAACAGAAATAACTGAACTTAACATCCTGTTTGAGTCCTAAGAGCACAGTGGAGAAAGGCACGGAAGGAGAGCACTTGGACAACAGGCAGGTGCAAGGTGCCCCGCGCAAGCATCCTCTCCCTGCGTGGCTCCTCACCTCTCACCTGAGGAGCCACAGTGCTGTTGTCATTCTTGCCAAATAAACTCTTTGCAAGTTTGCTT
Organism: Camelus ferus; assembly: GCF_009834535.1. NCBI lineage: Eukaryota > Metazoa > Chordata > Mammalia > Artiodactyla > Camelidae > Camelus > Camelus ferus. Next base: position 13,532,867 of record NC_045708.1, on the reverse strand, counting down.
CTTGTTTTGTTCTGTTTCAAAAATTAAAATGCTGGTAATAAATTTTAAGTGTTATCTTTACTTTCAAACCCCTTAAAGGCTTCTAAAATTCCGAACTATATCACAAATACAGGGCCCAGAAACACAGAGACTGAAACAAGACAAGCGCAATCTGGTAACCTCAAAACCAAGGAAACAGCCATTTTGAAGCCAAACAATAGCCCACTTTTGCACCAAACTGTTTACTCTTCTAAATGAAAATCTATGATATTCTAATTCCAAAATTCAAACTCATCACTTCTGGAAAGACTTCGGATACTTAAATGTGTAGATGATGGAGGATTTTCAGTTTTCAACTTAGAAAAGTGAGTTTTCAATAGAAAATTATAGAGAGGCAGGAATCTCTTCAAAACGTATAAGGATTTATACCTTTTTTTGCAGAAGGGAGAAGAGAACTTAAAGACAACTGATTCTATAAACTAGAATCCAAGAAACTCTGTTATCAATCTGGGGCAAGATTCTAGAAGAGTTTGGAACATAATAGTTCTATACACTAGAATGGGATGTCTGTTGCTAAATATCTAACAATAGCAGCCTTTTTTCCAACCACAAGGGTAAAAAGAAGTAAGCTAATGGAGAAAATGTTCTCAATTTTAAGTGTTTCTCTCAAACTTTTCTTAAACCTTTAACATCTGCCACCACTAGTCTATTCTTGAATCCAGTTTAAAAGAAGGTATGATTTAGCACAAAGTTGCATTTTTAGTTATCTTATATTTGATATATCAAAATGCTGTTCTACGGAAAGTAACATGCTTTCAGTAATGGGCAAATGTTCTCCATGTAAGCCAAAAAAGTAGGTATAAAACTGTGTACACTGTATGAGCTCAATCGTGTTCATCTGCATACTATATACATAGACGGAGAAACATACACAAATGTATGCAAAGAAAAAGCACTGAAACCCCCATCACTTAGCCAGGGACTGTTCTAAATACTTTTTATGTATTAACTGTGTTTAATCCATGTGGCCATGTGATATCAGAAAGACCTGGGGGACTGGGGAGCTGGAGACTGAGTTCAACCACTTAGGCAGTCATTCAGTATCACTCACATAATGAAGCCCTCATAAAAATTCTGGACACTGAAGTTTGGGTGAGGTTGCCTGGCTGACAACCCTCTTTGTGCACTGTGTAATCTTCCCAGACTCTACCTTTTGGCTAATTTTGATCTGTATCCTTTCCTTGTAATACACTGTAACTGTGAGTATTAACAGCCTTCAGTGAGTTCTCTGAGTCCTTCTAGCAAATTATCAAACCTGAGAGTGATTCTGGGAAACCACAAACTGCAGCTGGTGTCAGAAGTCAGGGAAGTCTCGTGTAAAACTGTGTCCCCAAACCTTGCGGCTTGGCTAACTCCAATGCGGTTCCCGTTTTATCTCTATTAGACAGCACTGGTCTACATCACGGACTCTCAAAGTATGATTCGTGACTTGCAAGATCACCATCACCTGAGAACTTGCTCAAAATGAAAATTCTGAGGCCACACCCCATGCCTACTGAGTCAGACACCCTGGGGTTGGGACCCAGCAATCTAGTCCCTCCAAGTGTCTAATTAGTCCTCCCGGAGATTCTGCTGTATGCCGAGACTCCAGGCTCTAAATCAGCAGTTCTCACTTGCGGCTGCACATCAGAATCACACGTGGACATTTTTTAAAAAGATCAATAAGCAGGCCCCACTGCCTGAGATTCTGGTGTGGCTGATCTGGGGGGGCGCCCAGGCACTTTATTTTTCCAAAGTTTCCCATGTGATTCAAGGTTGAAAACCACTGAGCGAGACACAAAAAATGAGGCTGCTGTACAGGGATGCAGGTACCAGTGGACAATTAGACAAGATGACGTGTGAATGCCTTTCCATCACTAAGATTCTACAATTATAAAAATAAGATAAAAATTTAAAAATAAAACTGTTTGAGACAAAAATACATGGCTAAAATTAGTGATTCTTTAATGTCTTAATTTTAGAACACTACTAATTAGTAATGTAATTTGAGGCTACATTTAGTAAGATACAAATGGATATAGTTCAGAGAGATGTTAATATTGTACTGCCTAATCCAATTCGAGATTCTTTTCACGACACAGCCAGTCATGTTTTTAAGGACAATTTATCAAGGTTAAAATATTTCTTTCTTGTTTTGAAGTTGAATCCAATTTATGTGGGTCTACCCTCCAGACAACACAACAAATATGAAGGCGATGATGCATTACAAAGACCCATAAGTAACTCCCTGATTAATCTATGCTACACTGTTTCAACTCATGCAAAGGTTACATTAGAGAACACTTGCTCATTTATTCCCAAGCACCCAAAGGTTCCAGGATGCTACAAGTATCATATACTACCAGCAATGGATACCTATAGTGAGGTGCTCTCTCCGGCTACACAATATTGTGATCAGAAAAGAATGGAAAGATGGAAGAGTGGAGATGGTCAACTTTTCTTTTTATTGCCACAATTTTATATTTCACCAAGAGTAGTCAATAAGCTACTAACAAAGAATCTGTTGATACCTACTAACCCATAACATACACAGGAAACGCCATCCACTGCACAGTGATAAAACCTGTCTCCCCATATCCGAAAGAGCAACAACGCTAAAGAGGGCTGAACAGTCCACCTCATGGCACCCATGGGAAGAGTTTGTAAACAGGAAGGGATTAGCTTCACAGAGCCTACAAAGGTGGAAATATCATTATCATTTATTTTGGACAGGGACCTCAGAAGTGAGAGACATGAGCATTGTAGTCACGGTGGCCTCTGGCCTCTGGCCCCCTGCACTCCTGTCGCCCTGAACAACTTGCAGGTCTCTCAAAAATAATGTGCTCCTGTGCCTTTACATTCATTACTCTTCAGCCTGGAATGTTCTCTTGGCATATTTTTGTTGTTCGTTCATGACCCAGTCTGAGTGTGACCTCCTCTGAGAGGCACCTGGCATGGTGTAGGTTTCAGTGAACATCTGCTGGATGAATGAGGTTCCCCTGACCATTTCAGGGAGTGTTGGCCACTTCCTTCTCAATAGTACAGCTATAATCAGTCACTGTTAAGAATATATCAACCTGAATTTTAATTATTTATAGCATCCATTCTTAAAGTGTGGCCCAGTTTGGGGGGGGGGGGGGCGGTCTCTGAGACCCTCTCAGGTAATCCACGAGTCCAAAACTAAGATGTTACTCATTTCTTTCCCTCTCATTCTCTCACAAGGGTACAGTGGAGTTTTCCAGAGGCCACCTGATATGTATGATGTTATCACTCTGAAAGCTAATGGAATGTGTGTTTGTGTATTACATCTTTAATTTTTGTTTTACTTCCTAATATAGTAAACATTGATAACTAGAACCCACATAAACAAAAGCTCTTTGTAGTCCTCGGTAACTTTTAGGAGTGTAAACGGGAGCTAACACCAAAATGTTTGAGATCTGCCATCAAGCTTCTTTCTTACTAGGCCATGAACTCCTTAAGTACCTAAGTCTCCAACGTATTCCCAGCATGTTGCTCAACCAATGTTCGCTGAATTAACCAAAGAAGAATGCTCTCTTTGGGGGCAGGAGAGTAGAGGCAGTACTCCCAAAGTTTCCCACAACATCATGAAAACCCCCTCAGGATTTTACAACTCCCCATGCTGCCATTCCTGCTCATAAGCAACCTTCTGTTGAGCACTTTTAGTTTCCTGGACACGCCGACAGTGGGAATATCACACCCGGTTTAGCAGACACAAGCAATCCAATCATTTGCAAGGAACTGCCAGCCTCACGCCAATCTCACAGAACTCAACTGGTATTTTGGCTTATATAGCAACGTCTTGTGCTTGTGAGTATGATTAGGATAAGTAAGTCCCTGAATATTTAATAAACTATATTTGACAAAAATCAAGCTACTAGGCTAAAAGCAAGACCCAGCAAAGTAAGCTTTTAACTGTAGCAATCCCACTCAGAAAATGCCCCTTTGAGAGGCCCTGCTGAGAGTCTTGCTGGCCTCCCTCTATGATATTTTTATCATTCATTCAACAAAAAATGCACTGAATGCCTTCTGTGTGCCAGGCACTGTGCCGGGTGATGGTAAATAAATTGCTATAAATCCAATTTGCCTGAAGCACTGCACATATATAGGAAAGGTGGGAAAGGTAAATAAAGTCAGTTCAGAAACAGTCTTGACTAATAAGCTTCAATGTCATCATGTGAAATCCAGAAAACATTTTCTTCCCCTCTTCTACCATTAATACCTAAGGCAATTTTGTACAGTCTTTAGCTTCATCTTTTTCTTCCCTCTGCCCTATCTGATCCCCCAAATGAAGGGAGGAACAACAATGGCAAGGCTGTTATTAATACTGTCTCTTTTAGAGGGACAAACCCTGGCAATCAGACTCCCTTTTACCTACCCCTGCAGTGGGATGCTAACTGATCTCCTCCCCTCTCCCCTACCCTTTTCCTTCTTTCCTCCATGCTCCTGGATCCATACCCCCTTTCCCGAGGCCATTTTTCCTTCCCTTCACCCATTCTCTCCCTCCCACCCCACTCTCTCCCATCCCGTGTTCCCTAAAAGAGCTGGATCTAGATTCCAGACTAAGCCCCAAGCAAGCTTGGGTAAGCGCCGTTGCTTAGAGGAGAAATTGAAGCCCATGGAAGTAAGAATTAGAGAAGCTGCCTTCAGCTCAGCAAACAACAGGCCCTCACAGACCCAATTTCCCAAGTGTACAAGGAGTCCAATATCCAACAGAAAGGACTCAAAGGCGGCCAAGCGTTATACCAAGTGGGGCTTATGCCTCTATTTGAGCGTCCTTGTGACAGCTCTGCGTGCCGTCCTGCTCTTCCACTGAGCGGCTCCATCCCACTCCTTCAGGTCTCAGCTTAAATGTCACCTTTCAGGGGGTCTTCCTGGGCACCGATCTAAGGGAGACCTGCTCCACTATTCTCTCTGAGGACCCTTTCATAGTTTGCTTGGGGCCTTTGCCACGATTAGAGGAACTGGGGGTTACTCAAGCGTCTCGAGGGGAGGACCTGGCCGCCTCGCTCGCCGCCGGACCTCCTGCAATGGGAAGCGGCTGGCTCGCGGCTGGCGCTCAGGACCACCCGATGAAGGGGTGGACGAGAACCGGCGACGATCGCCGTGCCCGGCGCGTCCCCCGGCGCCGCCCCCCGCGCTCCCGGGCCCGCCTCACCCGTCCCCCGGCACCTCCCGCAGCTTCAGCCCCAGAGCCTGCAGCTGGTTGGCGAAGCTGACGAACTCCTCCTCGCAGCCGCCGCCGCCGCCGGACTCCGGCCGGTTCCGCCGCTCCTTGGCCAGGGCCCGGCGCGCCGCCCGCTCGTCCCGCTTGCGCTCGGCCTCGGCTTTCCGGCTGCCGCTGCCCGGCCGGCTCTTCGCCGCCTGCTTCCGGGACATGGCCTTGGCCCCGCGGCCCGCAGCGGCAGGAGGGAAAGCCGCAGGACCGCCGGGCGGCGAGAAGGAAGAGCGGCGCGGGAGCCCGAGCCCGGCGACGGCGAGGCGGCCACCGCGCCTGCGCCTGCGCCGAGCTCCCCTGTCACGTGACGGAACCCCGCCCCCTCCGCCAGGCTCGGCTGACAGGCGCCATAAAGGGTGCACCTGGCAGAGCTAGAGGGGCACCGATCTTTGATCCACTCCGCCCCCTAGCGGTGGGTGGTACTCCAAGTGAGGGGCTGGTGCGACAGAGAGAACAAAGCAGGGTAAGGTCAAAGAGAGCCCTAGTTCCAAAGCCCATACACTTTATTTACTCCTCCCCTTCTCTACCTCTCTACCTTCCCTCCTAACTCAGGGAGAGGTAGTCCTTGCCCAAAACCACTGGTTCCTCTGGTAATCTTGATTCAACCTGGTCTAAGCGTTCTCCTGGGTCCCAGGACTAATATTTTTAAAATGGGGACAGTCCCAGGCAAACCGGGGTAGTTGGTAACCCTAATCCACATCCACCTACCCTGGAAACTAACTCCGTCAGTAATCCCCTCTCACCTGCCGTAAACCCCTCTTTCTCTTCCCACAAGGATGCCACTGTCTCCTCCACCTCTTGCTCCTCAAACCAGTCTCTTTCACCATTTATGGGGATGTTGCTAACATTTCTGCCCTTAATAATCTTATTTTCTCACCCTATCTCCAAGTTCCCCTTTGGGAACAGCCTCCATGATAGCCACGACCAACCTCCCCTTCGTGATCCACCACTCCTTTCCCGGATCCGCCACTATTTCGGGACAAGCCCAGTGGACCCTAAGTAACAACTCCCGCCTTCTGTAAAACCCACCAATCAGGATTTACCCTTCGGCATACCTCGTCTGCATAGCAACTTCCGCCTCCAGAGACCTGAGTGAAAGCTACTGGCGGGAAAGTTCATCCCCGGCCCTCTCTCTTTCAGACACACCCCTTTCACTTTCTGTATACCCACCAATCAAAACTTACCTCTCAGTATCCCTCATTTGCGTAAGGACCCACCAATCAGCTCCTACCCATGGGGATAAATATCAAGCCTGCAACATAAAAGCAAGCTTCAGTCTATCTGGGGACTCATTCTGCAGGTTTCCAAAATGGTGAGCTGTCTCCCTCTCTCTCTGACTCTGACGCTCCACTTCCTCAATTTCAACTAGTGTGTGTATTTATCTTCATGGTGTAAATAACTCTCGTTTCAGGCCCTGGGTTAGATGCCAGATGTGACACTGAACCCAGGAGACATGGCAGTTGCCCTCAAGGAGCCCACATTCCAGTCGGACATACAGGCAAGGAAACAGCAATTATGATATTGCATGACAAATGCTATGATGGAGGAGGTACAGGGTGCCATGGAGCAAAAAGTGGAGTGAAAAATGCAAAAAGAGGATGCCCGAAAGAGCTGAGTTCTAAGCTGAAGCTTAAAGGATGAGTAGGACTTGGCCAGACAAAGACAGTCAAGAGAGAAGGGATTGTGTGTCCAAAAGCAGAGATCGGTATTTAAGAAAATTCACTCTGATGGGAGCGGGGGGGGCTTGAGTTATGAGACGGGAAATGGAAGGAAAGTCCAGCTCTGGCCCCATCTCGTAGGCCATATGAAGGGTTTTTGCCCAAGTCCTTAGAGCCATGGAAGCATTTCAATCAGGAGATGGCATGAGCAGGCTTATGTTTAGAAATATGTCTTTGGCTATAGTTAGGAGAATGGGCTGAAAGCAGGATGCCAGGTGGGAAGTTCCTGTAGCCATCCAAAGACAGAGATGGGGATGGTGATGCCAGGTCTGGGACCGAAGGGAAGAGAAGTAGATTGGAAAAACAGAGTCTCATGCTAGGAAAAGTTCAGTAAACAGAATTGGACTGAAATACTGTGGAATGTTTTACTTCTCTGAAGTTCCTGAAATTCCTCCTCTACAAAGCCATATTTTTTGCTTAGAAAGAATGTGTGTAAATTATGCCTGGCCACCACCTTTTCTTGCACAGACATTGCCAGGCCTGCAACAACCCCTCTGTTTGTATTTAGTTAAGTTGATAGGCAGTGCAAGGAGTGAAAAAAAACTCTGAACAGGATGGCAGAGACCCAGGTTCTGGTTCGAGCCTATCACTGACTGATTCCATGATCGTGGGTGAGTTACTTAACCTCCCTAGTTTCCTTTTTCTCATCTGTAAAACGGGAGTAACAACAGTGAAGATCAAATACAATAAAAATGATGATAATAAAACCTTTACTGTGTTTATTGTGTACAAGGCACTATTCTGATTGCTTTACAAATACTGCCTTACTTAATCACTATGACAATGGAAGGAAATATGTGTTATTTTTAATCCCTACCTTATAGGCGAGACGACTGAGGCACAGAGAGGTTAAGTATCTTGCCCAAAGTCACACAGCTGGAAAGTGGCAGAGGCAGGATTTGAAGACAGGCCATCTGGCTTCAGGGTGGATGTTCTTAACCACTATGTTATACTACATGTATAATTTTTTTCATAAACTACTCTATGCAGTGTACCCTATAAAGTACCTGAATTTATTTCATGATGAACTCCTTTACACTGCCCATATTTGTTGCTGATACACCTTCCTACCATGTCTGTTGTCACATACCACTGTTGGCTGATTTTCTAGTTAACTGTCCCTGCATTAAAGTGGATCACAAAGCTTTAGAGCCCATAGGCCTGGGTTTCCATCCTGGTTTCATTTCAGGTGAGTTATTTAACATCTGAACCTCAATTTTCTGTTCTGTAAAATGACTACGGTAACATAAGGATGGGAGGGAGAGTTGTAAAGATTATATAAAAATATAAAACTCCAGGCCAGCGGTAAGTACCAGCTTAATGGAGTTGTGCGAATCATTCCTCTGATTGTGGAAAACTCCTGGGCTCTGAAACCGGGGAAGAAGGGTTTGTCACCACAAAACATGTGGAAAGGCACAAACGATAAATGCTGGACGGGGTGTGGAAAAAAGGGAGCCCTCCTACACTGTGGTGGAAATGTAATTTGGTGTAGCTGTTATGGAAAACAGTATGGAGATTCCTCTAAAAACTAAAAACAGACTTACCATATGATCCAGCAATCCCATTCCTGGGCATATGTCTGGAGGAAATTTTAATTCAAAAAGATACATGTGCCCCGATGTTCATAGCAGCACTATATACAATAGCCAAGACGTGGAAACAACCTAAATGTCCATCAACAGATGACTGGATAAAGAAGTTGTGGTACATATATATACAATGGAATGCTACTCAGCCATACAAAAGAATAAAATAATGCCATTTGCTGCAACATGAATGGACCTGGAGATTGTCATACTAAGTGAAGTAAGCCAGAAAGAGAAAAAAATACCATATGATATCACCTATATGTGTAATCTAAAAAAAAAAGATGCAAATGAACTTATTTACAAAACAGACAGACTCATAGACAGAGAACAAACTTATGGTTACCAGGGGGGAAGGGGGTGGGAAGGGATAAGTTGGGAGTTTGGCATTTGCAGATACTAGCTACTATATATAAAATAAATAAACAACAAGTTTCTACTGTACAGCACAGAGAGCTATATTCAATATCTTGTACTGACCTATAATGAAACAGAATATGTAAAGAAATATATGTACATACATGTATGACTGAAACATTATGCTGTACACCAGAAATTGACACAACATTGTAAACTGACCATACTTCGATTTTAAAAATGTGGAAATATTGACAGAAATGCAAACACTTGCCCTTCTTGTTAAAATCTTTTCTTTCATAAGCCCTTGGCCCGTCGGGCCATGCCCAGAATCTTGAATGAGCTAGTTTCTCTTCTGTCATCAGAGGCCTGTGTTGAACAATGTCTCCCTTTGAGTGCGAATCAATACTGCTTATAAATTACATCTAAAGGCCAAAAGGAAGGAGTACTTGTGAATTAAATGAACGCTCTGCCAGCATCACCAGAAGTCATTAAAATAATCATGAAACCTCAATGAGCGGCATTAAGTTCAATTTAGTAAAAAAGCGTGATGAGTAGAACTTTCGTGAAGAAATAAATGCGTCTTTAAGACTTGCAAGAACATACCAATGACAGTGTGGGGAAATGAGAAGTCTCACACACTGCTGCTGGGAGGTAAACTAGTCTGGCCACTGGGAGGGCAATTTGGGCAGTCCCTGGTAACATTTTAAATGCCCAGTGACCCAGAAATACCTCATTTTATTAACTATCTTAAACAAATCTTGCACTCATGCACTAGGAGTTCTTTCCAAGGGTATTTAAGGCGTAGTGCTGTGTAAAAGCTGATAATTAGAAATAGTGTGAGTATCCATCAATGGGAAAATGCCTTCTTCAATTATGCAAGAGCCATTTGTTAAATACTAGGCAACCGTTTCAAAGAATGGTGAAGGGGAAATGAGGTTGGTCTAGATGAGCTCACATGGAAAGCTCTCCTGGATGTGAGGGGGAATGAAAAAACACATGGCAAAGAGATCTATTCCATGTAGACTTTAGGTTAAAACACAACAACAACAACATAAAACAAGACAGAAGAACTGTATGTTTTCTGCAGTGTGTACAGTTCACCCCTCGGTATCCACAGGAGATTGGTTCCAAGACTAACAGATACCAAAATCCATGGATGCTGAAGTCCCTTATATAAAATGGTGTAGTACAGCTGGCCCTCTGTACTCAGGATTCCCCATCCACGGATACAATCAACCTTGGATTGTGCTTGAGCCAACCTTGGATCTGTGGGTGTGGAGTCCATAGATACGGAGGATCAACTGTTCTCACATATGTAGGAAAAGGTCCAGAAAGATAAACACCAAATTGGTAAGAATGGGGAGGGAAGAAAGAGTGAAAGTGAACTTACCTTTATACATATTTTCTTCATGAGGGCAATATGATAATGTATTGTGTATATAACAAAATTAATATAATTCTTTTTACTAGACTAATAAAATCTATTCTTTCCTGCAAATTGAAGCCCATAGAGTTCTTTTGGGGACCTGCTTTATCAGCTAACACAAATTTGTAATAAGCATATTGCTTTTCCCAAGAAGTATTTCCTAAGTCTTTAAAAGTTCTTCAAAAAATGAAAATGAATATACGTATGTATATGCATGACTGGGACATTATGTTGTACACCAGAGGTTGACACATTGTAACTGACAGTACTCCAATTAAAATTGAAAAGAAAAGAGTTCTTGGCATCTTGCTTTCTTGCCTCTCTCACCATATCACTCTCGGATCAGTCTTGTTTTACTGTTAATTGGCTCTTCCGGGGAGGGCAAGGGTTCCTAAGCAAAATTAAATATCAACACAGCTGTGTCTAAACCATCACAGATTCCGTAGTAGGAAATTTGAGTTAATGATAAGTCGTTCTATTTGATGGGCAGAAAGCACACACATAGACGTCAAACACTCAGGGCAAAGAGCATCACATCACCCCACCACCCACACCCACTCTGCACGTTCCCTTGGGTGGGTGCTCAGTGCAGTTAATTGGCTGAGAGTCTCTGAGAAAGCAAAGTTCAGGGCAGGGAGTACCAAGGCCACGTCTGATTACATCATTTGTATCCAATGTTGTGAGAATGCAACATGGTTTAGTTATCTTCTGTGTCATCTCCTAGTAGACCACAGGGGAGAATGGTAGTCACCAAAAGTATTTCTCTCTCTCTCAGGCATTTTCTGTTTCTGTGTCTGTTGTGGGGGGGGGGGTGAATTTGTGTGTGTGTGTGTTTGCATATGTGCATGCACGCACACGTGAAGCTTGATCTCTCCATCACTTTCTTCATTTGTGGCTCCTGTTCTTGGTGCTGGTTGGCCCCACTATGTACCCCAGTCTGTCCTGCTTTCCCTCTTATCCTTTCTCTGGATTTCCAGCACCTCTTTGGTTTCACCCACTCAGCATATGGTGGACCAAAAAGAAAAGAGTTTTGGAGTAGTCATGTTGAATTAAGTCCAAATCCCATTTCTGCTGCCCATAGCTTCTATGATCAGCAGTATTTCCCATGCTCTTTCCAAGTTCCAGTTTCCCTGTCTGAGAAATGAAAGCAATCATGACTCCTCAGAGTTGTTCTAGGGAATTGATATCATGACCCTAACCAAGTATCTGACTCAATAAATATTCATTTCCTTCCTCCTCTCTCCCTGACTTCCTTATTTTCTACCTCACCACTGCCCATTCTCCCCACTTTCCCTTAAATGGCTCTAAAACTGAAATCTATTACATATACCAAATTATTTATATGGGTGAAGTGAATAGTTCAATATCCTCCATTGTTACTTTCTCTAGCAACTGACTAGCACATCACCCTGCTCTCCAGCGGAATAAAAGACATCAGTTTTTGTTTTCATGTGACCCTCACTTGATTTTTTTCCATTTCATCAATGACCCTTGAAGAGAGAAAACAGTGTTGCCTAAGGGAATGGGGGCTCCTGTCCCTGATCTGGATGCCTATACTCATTCAAAATGACTTTTATTAGTCCTTGAGCTGCAGGGTTTGTCTTTACAGCTCCATAACCATTTCTTTGTTTGGTGCCTCTGTGCGAAAGATCCTAATTGCTCACAGTGTCTGCTGTTACAGACATCCGGCGTAAACCACCCGCAACTGCACCATGGGCACCTGTGCCGGGACCCCACCCTGCGGTGCAGATTAACTAAGCCGGCAGGTGAAGGGAAGGGGAGCCTTGTGCTGCAGGGCACACAAGGGGGCAGCAGAAAGACAGCTTTCTCTCTTCCTTCTCCTACAATCTGCAGCGAAATTTTTCTAATATGAAAAATATATGCATGGGAGAAAATCTGAAAAGACTTGAAAGAATTTTTTTAAATTCCCCTTAATCCCACTCTCGGAGACAGTGATTGTTGCCATTTTAGTGTGTTAGGTTGACCCATATATTGCTGATAATCGAGCATTTTTTAACCAGCACAAATGATAGTTTCTTGTGGTTTAACCTACTGTTTCCTCCCATCTTTTCTCTACCATGAACATAAGTCCATTTTTAAATACAAAATTGAGATGGGACTATATGTGCATATGTGTGTGTATTTTTTAAATCTACCTTTTTTTATTCTTATTTTTTATTGAAGTGTAGTCGATTTACAATGCTAGTTTCAGGTGTACAGCAAAGTGATTCAGTTATACATATACATACTTTTTTTTTCAGTTTCTTTTCCATTACAACTCATTACAAGAAATTGAATATAGTTCCCTGTGCTGTGCAGTAGGTCCTTGCTTCTTATCACATATAGTAATGTGTATCTGTCAATTCCCAGACTCCCAGTCCGTCTCCCCCACCCCCCGCCCTTTCCCCTGGGTAACCACAGTTTGTAAAACTACTTTCAAAATGAAATTAAATATTAACAATTACAAATATGGATAAAGAATAATGCACTGTACACTAACATGACTAACACTCCTTTCTTGGGATATAAAATATGGCATATACTACAGAAGTCCCCCATACACTGCTCCCCAACAGCTGCCCCCTCCCTAGTAACTTGGGGTAACCACATTCATAAATCTGGTGCTTACCATGCACAGATTTGTATTACCACACAACATGCAGTATGGTTTAGCATTTTTAAGTTTACGTAAATGATACCAAGGCGAATGTATCATTCTGTGACTTGTTTACCGAATATTATATATTTTTAATTTATCTATGTTTATATGTGTAGCTTTTGTTGATTCGTTTTCAAGCTTTTGCTATTAAATATTCAGAGTTGCTATCTGCCTCTCTCCATTAGACTGGCTCTCCCGTGCTGGAACTCTGGTTTAGTTATCTATGGCGTTAGAGGCTCCATTAATGGGTGTTGAGTGTCCATTAAAGGAAAAATGCAGGAAGTGAAAGAGTGAGGACTACTGTGCTAGAAAAGCCCAGGCTCCTTTTGCTGGGTACCCGAGAACACTGGGGATGGAAAGGCTCTCATGTCTGGGAAAGCCAGACATCAAAGCTGAACATTTCACTGTGATGTCACCTCTCTAGTGCCAGACTTAGGATGCTAGGACATCCCATCCAGAAGTCAGGGGGCAGAGCAGGAGCATCAGGCAAAGCTTCCAGAGGGTCCTGAGTCTATTCCTGAAAGAGGGGTCCCTGTCACCATGGCAACCAAAAGCCCACAGTTTCAGATAAAAGCATTGACATGTTCTCAGGATTCTTTGAGAATTTATCTCCAATTTTTTCAGACAATCACAATTTATGTTTGATAGGAAATGGCATTGGTGGAGCCTTATAACACAGGCAACCAAAAAATCCAGTTCCTTTAGTAGCCAAAATCTTCCTAGCCCTGACTGAGTTTAAAGTTTACCTGTAAAATGAACTGCAAAACCCAAGGATAACAATAAAGCAGAATAACAATGAGGCATAGCGGCAAGAGTTTAGGGGCTCTGGGATCAGACAGAGTGGAGTTAGAATCCTGACTTTCCCACTTCCTGAGTGTGTGATGCTGGGTGAGTTAGCTAACCATTCGATTTCTGTCTTTTCATCTGCAGAATAGAGATTTTAACGCCCGCCTTGCAAGTTGATGGGTCTAAACTGCCTGATCTACAGCAAGAGTTCTATAAATGGGAGCGACTTTTATTGGCAGGCTGGGTTGGCAGGGAACTGCCTTTGACACCTGAAACTGGACATGGTTATGAAAACCCAGAAGCTCGGAGTGACGGCTGCTGCCAGCTACCGGTGCTGGAAATAGCTGTCCTCAGCCCTCCTCAAGAACATGTCTGTCCCTTGAAGAAGGTACATCTCTGACACTGCAGGAGGCTGGCTTCGGTTCTGTGTCCATTTCTCTTCTTGGAGAAGATGGAGGGAATCAAAGGGTGTGTATCAGGAAAGTTCAGGAGAGATCCTTACCTAGAGAGAGAGTCTCCAAAAAACTCAGTGTCCCCAGCTCACCTAAGAGCCCTCTGTGAAATCTCCAGGTGCAAAAGCACAAACTCAGAAGCATCCTGAAAGGAGGTAAAAAATCTGGTGGTTCCACCACACCTTCTCATCCCCAGGCAAATAACTCTTTTTTTTTTTTCCCAGTTAGATGAAAAAGGAATTGGGGTCAAAATGACCCCCTTGGAGTAGATCTATTCAAAGAAATGAGCATATAATTTTTGTATTTACAGTTAATCACGCGCGCACACACACATACTTTATTTAAATCAGCCTTTATTTTAATTTGTTCAGCTAGAGCGGCTGGGATCTCTCCACTTTGCTGGTGAAGAACAAATCATGCCTTTAAAATGCACACACCATTTGACTCGATGTCTAGCCTCAAAAATAATCATTACAGCATTATCATGGGGAAAATGGTAAACAACCTAAATACCCACCAATAGTGGATTTTCCAAATAAACTAGGATGTGGTCCTATCATAGAAATCTGTAGCCATTCCAAGTAGTCTTATCGAAGATGATCGATCAAATGAAATGGAATGGAATAATGTATGCAATGTGTTATTAGGTGAAAAAGCAGTTCGCAAAGTGATAAGGATCTTCTTTTCGTGAGGGGAAAAAAAAAGCATGCACGGAAAGAGTGAAAGAATAGATATCAAAATGCTAAGTTGATTACCTCTAGGCCCTTGAAACTAGAGGTGATTTTTATTTTCCATTTGTTTGCATTGTTGCATGCTTGTATTTTTCTGGCTTTCGGACATTGAAATAAGAAAAACATTCCCCCAAAAGATGTGAGTAGTCCTTGGAACACCTCTCTTTGCTCGTATCCTGTTCCCTAAAGCTTCCCAGGGCAACAGAACTCACAGTGCCAGGACTGGAGCAGCCTCTTATGGGGAAAGGTCAAATACATCATTCTCTAGCATCTGACTCTAACTTTGATTCATGCCAGGCATGTCACCCGTGACGTTGTCTAAGCATATTCATTGCATCGGGAATGGAGTAGCTACCATACCAGTGGCGTGGCTTACCCAAAAAGAAAACTGGAGAATAGGAACTCAGATTTTTAAGAAAAACATGAAAACCTCTCCTTGGGGACTCATGCTTACAGCTGTGACATTGGCATTGCTGTGGCATCAGAATTTGAGATGGACTGGCCATCTTGTTGATGGCTGGGTCATTTTATTTATAGGCTAAAGAAAGCTGCCAGCCCTTTGCTATGAACCTAGAACCTGCCTTGGTACCCACCTTGTCCCATTGTGAGTCCATTCTCTACTCTTTTTATTGTCTATAATGTTCAGGAGCTTTGCAGTCATGAAGTGGTGGCCAGGCTGGTGTCTTTGCTGAACAATGGTAGTGAACAAACCCAGGGGAGAAATGCTTTTGGTTACAGACCAAGTGAAAATGTAAAAGTGTCAAGACAAGTAATACGATACCCCTTTCTCAGCTTACAATTAAATAGTCCCTCAAGCTCTAATACCACCACCTATAGGAAGCCTTCCAGGATTTCACAAGTTACCCTTAGACCAAGGACTACCATCTCTCTATCTTCAGATTAGGCTCTGTCATTTGAGAAAGAGTCTATGAACGAATGAATGAATGAGTAATACATGAGTGAATGAATGTGAGAATGAATGAAAATGAATGCATCTGCACTTTGTAGATACGCCCACTCATTAAATTCACAAAAAATTTATTGAGTATTTGCTGTGTACCAGGCTCTGGGATGGGAACTGAGATACAAAGACAGGCAAGCTCCCTGCTTCCAGGAAGCTTATATTCTAGTCAGGGAGTTAGTCAATCCACAGGAAAGAAACATGTGCCTGATTTCCAACAGTGCTAGCACTGTGGAGAAAATACACAAGGTTACATGAAACAGAGTGCCTGGGGGTGCAGGGTGTTTGGAAGAAAAGAAGAGCAGAGAAGGCTTCTCTGAGATGGTGTCATTTGAGCTACTTTGAGTGACTCTTTTCAAGTGCTTATTGAGTTTATTTCAAGTGTTTTATTTTTGAAAATAAAATTCCAAAGGTGTGTCTGACATTTTCTTTTTCTTTTATTCATCACTGTGAGCTAGCAGATTACAATAGCAAGTACACGGGATTTGAAAATGGACCACCCAGGTTCAAATCCAGCCTCTGCCACTTATCAGCTACAGACCTTGGGTAGGTTATTTCAGTACCAGAGCTTCAGTTTCCCCATCCAAAAATGGGGATGATGATAATGATGACACTTTTACAGAAGAGATGTCTAGCTCTACACCAAAAATCCATGCTTCCTCTTCCATAGGTTCCATTTTCCAGCCCATCTTGCACCCAGATGCAGCCAAAGACAAATTTTTCTCTCTGAGATGTGAACGGAAGTGATGTGTGGCCCTTCCAGGCCAGGGTCCCTGAGTCACCAAATGGAGGAAAACCACACATTGACCAGAAATAACCTCATTGGACTGTTAAGTGAGGGAAAAAAACAAACTTTGTGTTAAACCTCTGAAATTTTAGGTTTTATTTGTTGTAGCATCTGAGGGAAGGGTATATAGCTCAGGTGGTAGAGCGTATGCTTAGTATGCACAAGGTCCTGGGTTCAATCCCCAGTACCTCCTTCAAATATAAGTAAGTAAATAAACCCAATCACCTCCCCTCATAAAACAAAATTTAAAAAACATGTTATAGCATCTAGTAGGATTATACTAACTAATGCAATCTTAAAGCATTGTGAAGATTGGATGAGTCTGTCATGCAGTGCCTATTCCAAGTGCTTGCTGGCTGAACATGACTCCAGGGCTTTGAATCCTTTGAATCCTTTGAAATCAGCCTCATGGGATTTTGACCCCTTGTCCCTCTCACCTTTCCAGAAGGTGATGGTTTTTACTATACTGGATATTTATTTCTGAGAAGGCTAGTGACTATAAGATAAGGAATATTAGGATCCTAGGACCTTGCTGATTTGTCAAAAAAAGTTTTTCTAATTGCCTGGGGTTGCAGGAGGAGAGAATCTTGCTCAACAAAGTAAACTCTCTCCTCCTCAAGCTCAGAGTTTGCAGTGGAAGTTGAAAATCAAGAGCTTCCCCAAGATCTAAAGCATCTTTTCTCTCTCTCTCCTTCCTCTTCCTCTAAGAAAGTTCTCGGATGTGATCTCTGCAAGGCGTTTAGTTCTCGAGTATCTAAAAGGGAAGAGGAGAACTGTATGTCTCATGTTGTCATCCACCTTGAAATGAGATAAAGAATATGATGCTCCTAGCACAGCAAATGGCATGTGGTAGGAATTTAACAAGTGGGCTTGGCCCTCTTTTGGCTCATTTAACTGCCGTTAGCTCACTGTCAACTACGACGTGATTGATAGCTTGTCTCAGCTTATGCTAAAAATGACCTAACTGATACTATTTTCCCACTGAACAAATATGAAAACAGAGGTTTAAGGAGTTCAAATATATAGCACTATTGCATCAACCGAGGTCTGGTACCTGTTTTATCTAACTTAATTCTTATAACCATATGCAGACTGCGTGAAATTGGTATCATTGTACCCATTTGTACCCAGATGAGAAAACAGAAGCTCAAAGAGTTTAGATGATTTTCATCTTCTGACACACATTTTTAAGTGCTTTTTTGTGTGTGCCAGGCTCTGTGCTGGGGTGCTGGGGTCACCAATGAGCAACATAGACACATTCCTCCAGCTCATGGACCTCACAGCCTGGTGTGAGAGACAGCCAGAGAACGAGGCAATTTCAGGTATGATAAGTTAGAAAATCTGAGTAAGCCCAGGATGCTGTGGAACAAAGAAGAAGGGCCACCTAACTCAGAAGTGGGGGAAGGAGGATGGACATGAAGTGTTCTAATCTACATTAGACAGAAAATAAAATGTGACTTGTGAATAGGATTTAGCTAGAATGGGCCTTGTGGAAGAAGGTTCCAGGAATAGGGAACCACTGAGGCAGTTTTACCATTAGATGTTCCCAAGTGAATTTCTTTCTGTTTATTCTGCCTAGAAATATTTGGGTTTCTTGTGTCTTTGAAAAGATGTGCCCTCATCTCTGGAAATGTTTCCGTTATTTTCTTCAAATATAATCTGTGCTCTGTTCTGCTTTTTTCTTCTGGGAAAAATAATGTTTTTCTGGAAAAGCCAAATTCAGTTAATCCTAAATTGGACATTCTGTGTCACTTCTCTTCCATAGGTCATGTCTTTTGACTCCCTATGCTTTTTCCTGGAGATTTTCTTTTTATCTGTCTTACAGCTTCTGATGTTAATTCTTTCTTTAGCTGGGTCAAATCTGATGTTAAAACCATCCATTGCAGTCTTAGTTTTGGTTCTTATGTTTTTCAGTTCTAGAATTTCTGTTTGGTTCTTTTTTCAAATCTGCTGTGTCACTTTTTGTCACTTCCTGTTTCCTGACATAATTTTCCAGTTTTCTGTGAATCTCTTTGAACATAGTGAGTGTGGTTGTCTTATTGTTGTTTTCTGGTCATTCCAACAGCAGTGATCCTTATGGATCTGTTTCCCTTGTCTGTTGTTTCTCTTGACTTCTGCTCATGGTGCCTTGTCTCTTAGTGTGCTTGGTTATCTTTAATTAGTTGTTGGATTTTGTATTTTAAAATATGTTTGCTAAAATAATTTGAGACTTAGCAAGATGCTATGTTCTCCCAAAAGAGACTTTTCATTAGCTTCTACTAAATACCTGAGGATAGGAACTGTCCAGGATGATTTAACCAACCAAACTCAAAAGACTGAGGTTTTCTGGACCGCCCTGATAACTCAAAGACTGGCTACAGTCTGAGCAAGAGCTAGTTTATTTCCATCTCATCCCTTCTCCTGGGGTACAGTGCTTTTGAGTCCCAGCTAAAAATGAAAATTACCAGGATCATTACCCTTGATGAGACCCAAAATCCTCCTTTAGTTCTATTATCTCTGAAAGAGCTGCCTATTTGATATCAGCAAATGTTCTTGAGCAAAAGTGGCCCTGAGTGTAAGGCGAATTCTCTGGGATCCTAGGTGTTCCCAGATCTCAACCGGTTCTCCTCACTATCTTGTTAGCTATTTACTAGTTTTAAGATGTTTCTGTATTTTATACAGCTCATGTAAGTATCTCCAGCTTCCAGCCATTACTGAATACAGAAACTTAAGAATGGTTAAGTATCTAGAGATCACAAAACTTCTCAGTAGTACAGGCAGGGACAAGAGGTATATCTGGAACAAAAGGTATATCTGTTTCAAATCCTAGATTCTTTCTTCTACATTGTACTGCTCAGTCCAGATGATAAAGATATTGATAGATAGATGATAGATAGATGATAGATAGATAGATAGATAGATAGATAGATAGATAGATAGATTGACAGATAGATACTAACATGTATCAAGCCCCTATTCTGTCAGACACTCTGTTCTAAAAACTAGATTTTTAACTCATTCAATTTTCACAACAATCCTATGAGTTGTGTACTACCATTATTCCCATTTTACAGATAAAGGAACTGAGGCACAGAGAGATTAAGTAAATTAGCCCAAAGCCACACAGCTAGCAGGAGTTGAGCTGAGATTCAAACCTGAGAGGCCAACTCCAGAATGTGCTTCTAACCATGAGGTTTTAAGTAAAACTTCCCTTTTGCCAAGGGTCTGAGAATCATTTATCCTACCATATTGATTCAGGAACAAATATCAGTCCTAGGACTACTGGTTCTCCAATATTAATCTCCATGCTATTTCCACCTACACATGCCTGAGTCTACATAGAATAAAGTCTTCAGTTCCAGGTATCAGGAAGTAGTGCTCTGAAAACAAGTCTTCAATTCTGTAAACTGCAACCATCTTCATCGCTTCTGTTAGATGTTATTCTCCAGGTTAGACCAGACAATTTACAGGCTAATCAATGCTCCCGTCAGCCTCATACATTAGGAGACAAGGGTGAGGCAGTGAAGGGGAAAATGTTTTATTGTCCCCATTTGCAAATGCAGGTTTCAAGTCAAAGCAGGTGAGTCATCCACAGGGATCAGAATCCAACACCCGCTCCATTCCACCCCCTTGAATTCTCTCTTGCCCTGGGGGACTTTACTCTCAAAGAGAAAGCCACTTGTCTTCTAGGAAATATGCAAAGTAGACTCTGGACTGCCAGGCAGAGGGATGCTGGGTCCGTGAGTCTCCGAAAGGGCTGAATGATCCCATATGTTGAATTTTCAGGACATTAATAACCATCCAAGTTACTACGAATTGAGCATCACCACTGTGTTAAAGCCTCTTCGTACATTATTTTAATTCTCACACAACCTTGTGATGAAGATTTTATCATGATCCTCACTTTCAGATTAGAAAACTGAATTCTGGGGAGGTTAGGACACTTGTCACAGCCATCTGGTTAGGAAGCAGCAGGCCTTTGGTTCAACACTCTGAGGTCAGTGATCTTCCATAGCCTCTCCTTCTCCATCTACAGATGTGTTTCTAGATATTGACAGACAGAGTTGGGACAGAGAGTTTTTCTGGGGCCCAGGTTCACTCAGAGTCATGGCTGAGGCAGCTAAAACCCAGAGCAAAGGACACCAGGAAGAGGAGAGGGTTTCTGAAAACAGCAGTGTGGGTGCAGACTGACGTGCTTGTTGACATGGCAACCTGGACACACCTGGAAACACCTGCTCCACCACCCAGATGGGGCAAGTGGCACTTGGGTCATGCTCTTTCAGTCGTTGCTCTCTTCTCACTTCTTCAGAGTTGTACAAAGGTCAAGTCCCTTCAAGGGGGAGCCCAAGGATCCCTATTCCCGTCTTATCTTAGGATAAAGCTTGGGGAATGTTTTGGTACCCAAGGCCCACGCATTGGAAAGGCCTCTCCAAGACAAGGTAAGTGCTGTGTCAGTTGCATGAGCTGAGTGGCCTTGGAAGCGTATCCCTGCCTCCAAATAGACGTCTTATCTTGACACATCACACTGGCTTACGTTTCACAATTAGAGCTGTCAAGCTTTTGGGATAAGAAGTGAAACCTCTTTCAAAATGCAAACATTCCCAGAAGGCTTCTAAATGTTTGTGAATCTTAATCTTTTTCTCACATAAAGATGTTTTTCCCAGACTTTTGGAACTTACTACCATTTGTCTGCTGAGAATCTGACCCCCAATAAGTATAGTATCTGTTTACTGTCTGATAAATGCTCAAAAGTGACTAAACAAATAAATAAGTAGCAGCCTAAAATTAAAGAGAAGGCTCAAAGAAAGCCATGTTTTATCCAATCTCTTGCTCTCTTTTTTTTTTTAAAGACTTGAGCATATAGCATAGTTGTATTCATTTGTTCTTTGGAGGCAGTATATATAAAAGTTTATAATGTTCCACAAAAGAGCACTATGACTAAAGGTGCTTTTGTACCTAAACAATTTTTTTAACATTTTTTATTGATTTATAATCATTTTACAATGTTATGTCAAATTCCAGTGTAGAGCACAATTTTTCAGTTATACATGAACATATATATATTCATTGCCACATTTTTTTCTCTGTGAGCTACCATAAGATCTTGTGTATATTTCCCTGTGCTATACAGTATAATCTTGTTTATCTAGTCTACAATTTTGAAATCCCAGTCTCTCTCTTCCCACCCCCCGCCCTCTTGGCAACCACAAGTTTGTATTCTATGTCTGTGAGTCTATTTCTGTTTAGTATTTATGCTTTGTTTGTTTGGTTTTTTTCAGATTCCACATATGAGCAATCTCATATGGTATTTTTCTTTCTCTTTCTGGCTTACTTCACTTAGAATGACATTCTCCAGGAGCATCCATGTTGCTGCAAATGGTGTTATGTTGTCGGTTTTTATGGCTGAGTAGTATTCCATTGTATAAATATACCACATCTTCTTTATCCAGTCATCTGTTGATGGACATTTAGGCTGTTTCCATGTCTTGGCTATTGTAAATAGTGCTGCTATGAACATTGGAGTGCAGGTGTCATTCTGAAGTAGGGTTCCTTCTGGATATATGCCCAGGAGCGGGATTCCTGGGTCATACAGTAAGCCTTTTCCTAGTCTTTTGAGGAATCTTCATACTGTTTCCCACAGTGGCTGCACCAAACTGCATTCCCACCAGCAGTGAAGGTGGGTTCCCTTTTCTCCACAGCCTCTCCAGCATTTGTCATTTGTGGATTTTTGAATGATGGCCATTCTGACTGGTGTGAGGTGATACCTCACTGTAGTTTTGATTTGCATTTCTCTGATAATTAGTGATATTGAGCATTTTTTCATGTGCCTATTGACCATTTGTATGTCTTCCTTGGAGAATTGCTTGTTTAGGTCTTCTGCCCATTTTTGGATTGGGTTGTTTATTTTTTTCTTAAGTCGTATGAGCTGCTTATATATTCTGGAGATCAAACCTTTGTCGGTTTCATTTGCAAAAATTTTTTCCCATTCCGTAGGTTGTCTTTTTGTTTTACTTATGGTTTCCTTTGCTGTGCAGAAGCTTGTAAGTTTCATTAGGTCCCATTTGTTTATTCTTGCTTTTATTTCAGCAAGGTAGCAGGTTACAAGATTAACGTTCAAAAATCAGTTGCATTTCTTTACACTAACGATGAATCAACAGAAAAAGAAAGTAAAGAAACAATCCCCTTTAAAATAGCACCCAAAGTAATAAAATATCTAGGAATAAATCTAACCAAGGAGGTGAAAGAATTATACACAGAAAACTATAAACCATTGATGAAGGAAATTAAAGAAGACTTTAAAAAATGGAAAGATATCCCATGCTCTTGGATTGGAAGAATCAATATTGTTAAAATGGTCACACTTCTCAAGGCACTCTACAGATTTAATGCAATCCTTATCAAATTACCCAGGACATATTTCACAGAACTAGAACAAATCATAATAAAATTTATATGGAACCATCAAAGACCTAGAATTGCCAAAGCATTACTGATGAGAAAGAAAGACGCTGGAGGAATAACTCTCCTAGACTTCAGACAACACTATAGAGCTACAGTCATCAAAACAGCATGGTATTGGTACAAAAACAGACATATAGACCAATGGAACAGAATAGAGAGCCCAGAAATGAACCTACAAACTTTTGGTCAACTAATCTTCGACAAAGGAGGCAAGAATATACAATGGAATAAAGACAGTCTCTTCAGCAAATGGTGTTGGGAAAACTGGACAGCAGCATGTAAAACAATGAAACTAGAACACTCCCTTACACCATACACAAAAATCAACTCAAAATGGATCAAAGACTTAAACATAAGACAAGATACAATAAACCTCCTAGAAGAAAATATAGGCAAAACATTATCTGACATACATCTCAAAAATGTTCTCCTAGAACAGTCTACCTAAACAGTTTTTAAAACCAGTGAATTCAGGTGATTGGCCTCGCTAGTATTCATTCATTCTTTAGAATAAACTACTTTGTGAAGCTGTCTTTCTTCAGACATCTTTCTGGGTGTCTCAGCATCAGCAAGAAGGCATATCAAAGGGGCTCAGTACAGAGCCTGGCACAGAGCAATTGCAGGATGTATTACAGCTGGTGTTATTGGTATGTGGGGACTTGAACTTGGAGACTCCTAGTATTTGGTCTAGAGTATTTTAATACCACCCAACTCTGTCTCCTAAAGAGCAAGAACACTGACGGAGAGGTAGTAGACACCTCCACGCAAGATTCCCTGCAGCCTGGGGAGACAGAGCACACAGCAAGCCAGTAAGAGGAACAAGCACCAACCAGACACATCTTACACCAACACAGGCTCATCAAGAATGTGTATAACTAGGAGAAAAGTGGAAATGGAGTGGCAGGAGAAGAAAAGAAAAGAAAACAGAAGAAATTGAAAAGATGGTGAGAGAGGAGAGAAGCTGCAGGTTGATGCTCCATCTGTAAAGTTAATGGGCAATGCTAGATGATTTTTAATGCCCTTTTCTAGTACTTTACTATGGGAAAGTAGTGAGAAAAAAAAAAAAAGTAGGGGGAGAAGAAGAAAGAGGGTATGTGATGGTGAAGAGTGATCCAAAAGCCTAAATGAAAATGCTAAGGCCGTGAGGCTATGTTGCTTTTCCATGCATTGTATCTAGTCTACAAACAGTGCAACACAAAATGGCAGGAGGGAGAACAGCAACAGTAAAGATACCATCCCGTCACCTCAGCCTGGATTTTCCACTAAGACCTCATCTGTTCTGAATTTATGCCAAGCAACCAACACAGTGCCCAGGACATGGTGGGTGCCCCGCAAACGCTTGTTGCTTCAAACATTGTTATGCTTTCACTGTAGAAAATAGGCAAAAAAGACTGAAGAGTATAAAGGGAAAAAATAACCACCATTCATGAGCCCATCACCAAGAAAGAGTAAAAGAAAATGATAACTAACAGTTCTTTGAGTGACTGTCACGTGTTCAGCACCTTACAGGATCTGCCTCATTTAGTCATTTACTTAACTAACCACTGCCCATATTTCTGATTTCCTTCCAAGTTTTTTTTCTATACATGATACATAAATATTTCCAACAGTTGTGCTAAATTCTTTACTTATGTTTTCTTATTATCATTATTCCCGCTCTTATTTCTTATAATTCTCACAAAATTTTGTGAGGTATCTGACTTATTCTTCCATTTTACAGATGAAATCACTGAGGCTCAGGAGGTAAGTTGCCTAAGATCACAGAGCTAATTAAATGACAGGGCTGGGATTTGAGTCAAGGTTAGTCTGGCAGTAATGCCTATGATTTTGCCCATTCATCTCTTTCTGTCTCTCTCTGTCTCTCCGTCTCTCCGTCTCTCTGTCTTCCCAGATTTTCTTCACCATAGGATGTGAGTGAGGAGTGATGGACTGAAAGTTCCCAGGGGGTCCTAAAGACAGGCGTTTAACACAGTAAAAGGGTTAAACCCGTGTAGCGTATGGTGACTGCTATAAACAGCCAGAGACTCTTGATTCATTCCGCCTTTCTGCCAAGGAGATAGCTTTGTGATATCCAGTGATCCAACCGGAAAGGTGTGGGCAGTGCTAGGGTCCACCCAGGGTTTCCACTGTGGGAAGCAGAAACCAAGCTGCCAAGAACTCTAATCTGATTATATACTTTTATGATTGCCTGGACGGTTCAGCTAGGCAGAGGAGAGAACCTACCAATGTACTGAGTCTAGAACTACCAGGTAAAACCCATGATGTCCAGTTGAATCTGAGTTTAACTTTTTATTTAACCACTGTCAACATTATAGATATACTCATATGTCTAATTATGGAGACATGTTTATATTAAAATGTTATCTGTTCTTTATCTGAAATTCAGATTTAACTGGGTGTCCTGTACTTTTATTTGTGAAATATGGAGCAACCCTAGTTAAAGCCCCCATTTTAAATTTTACTCTATTTTTTCCTTTTCCCTTCATCTTCCATTTCTTCTTCTATTCCCCACTATAGGCATCCAAATTGATTTTATTTAAGATAAGTCCATCTAATTTACCTTCCATATGTTTATTTTGATATAAATATAAATTTGAAACTGTATCCTTTTGATTTTTTCTTTTTTTATTGAGTTATAGTCAGTTGTATCCTATTGATTTTTTAATTCATACAAATGGAATTATACTATAATCTTACTCTATTCCTGTTTGTTTCCGCAACACTTTCTTCTTGAGATCTATCCATGTTGCTACATATACCACTGGATCATTAGTTCTGGATTCTATATCGTATTTCATTGAATGCATAGACCAGGTTTTAACTAACAGACTCCCAGTGGTGGGCACCTAGGTAGCTTCCACCTCCTTGTTCCACAAATAATTCTGAGTCAAACTGTGTGCACATTTGATAGGTGTCAAGTCAATCCTGTTGTATTTATTTGTATTTCTCTGATTATCTTACAGACATGCAAGAGAGAGTTTCTCTGGGGCTCATTAGGAGTGGGACAGCTGGTTTATAGGTTATACACATGTGTGATATTCAATATTTAACAACCATCAAGATGCAGGCAGTTAGTGGTCACTCAGAACAGACACTGCCCATAAGCCGTCTTGGTGCCCATGAACTGAGTATCTGCCTTGAATAGCCACAAACATAATTTCATCAGGCCACTCGACTTACTCAGGAACAGCTCTGCCAGTCTACATTCCCACCAGCAGTGCATGAAGAGCCTCTTTTTTTTTTTTTTTTTTTCTCACATGTTGTCCCCATTTGAAACTATTTAACTTTTGACTTTTGCTGATTTGATGGGCGTCAAGTTACTCTCATTGTTACACTTGTTTGTTTTTCTCTGGTTATTAGTAAGGCTGAACACTTCTTCATACACTTTTTAGCCATTTTGGTTTCATTGTAAATTCCTGTTGATACCTTCTCCCCATTTGGGGGGTAAATTTACAAATTGCTTGTTCATAACTTGTACTCATTTTTCTCTTGGGTTTCCACTCTTTTTTCCTGCAGCTATATAGGAGTTTCTCATATAGTCTAGAACAGTTGTGTCCAATAGAAATAGAATGTAAGCCACATATGTAACTAAAATTTTTCTAATACTAACAAGTAAAAAGGAACAGATTAAATTAATTTTGGTAAGATACTTATTTTAATATATCTAAAATATCATTTCAACATGTACTCAACATAAATATTATTGAAATATATTGCATTCCTTTGAATATGCTAGGTCTTTGAAATCCAGTATGTATTTTACATTTATAATATATCTTAATTTCTAGTAGCCACATATAAAGTGCTTAATAGCCACATGTGGCTAGTGGTATATTGAACAGTGCAAGCCTAGATTCTAGACCCTACTTCATAGTTCTGTGTTGGTTTAAGATTAAAAACATCTTTTTCTGGTTCATCCATCTATTAACTTTGTTTATGATGCCCTTTGTTTAAAAAACATTAACATGTTTAATTTACATGTAGCTGGATCCATTTTTTTCCTTCTAAAGTGTGTGTTTCATGCTCTTGTTTTTGAAATCCATACCCACGCCAATATGTCCAAGATAAACAATGGCACTTTTCTTCTATTAGCTTTATAATTTTTATCTTTCATAGGTAGGTATTAAATCCACTGGAGAATTTTTTTTTCATATTGTAGGAAACAGAGATGCAACGTTTTCATAGAGTGGGCTGATTTCCCCAACACCACCTACTAAATAATCTGTTCTTTCTTCATTCATTTGTGAAGACACGTCTATCATATATCAATGTCCCATATATACAATCTGTTTTCTAATTCTCTGTTCTGATATTTAGTTATCACCATAACCCTTGTTTTTAAAAATATGATGATAATTTGGGTAAATGGCCCAAAGTCACCCAAATAGTAAATGTTGGGATTATGATTTGAATCCACTCAGGTATGTCGGATGCTGTGCCAGTTAAGACTGTATTTGACTCCATATAACAAAAACCAGGCTATGGTGGCTGGAAGTGCTTATTTTTCTCGAATCCCAAGAATCCTAGAGACAAACCATCCAGTACAGGAGTGGTGGTGCCATGGTGCCACCAAGGATGAAGGAGTCTTCTATCCTTCTGATCAGTCATATTAATGTGTGGCTTTTGTCCTTATGGTTGCAACGTGGCTGCTGCACCTCCTAGAATCTGTCCTCATTCCAAGGAGTAGAAGGGAAAAGGGAAAGAGCAAAGGCTAAGGAGTATGTCACTTAAATTTATGCCTTTTAATCAGGAAAACGATTATTTTTCTACAAGTTAAATCTCCTTGGCAAGAAGTAGGTCCCATGGACATGCCTTGCTGCAAGAGAATCTAGAAAAGGAAGCTGTTATTTTTTCATCTGAGACCATGTCTACCTGTCTTCATCTGTTGGGGCTGCTGTGACAAAGTACCATAGACTGGTGACTTATAAACAATAGAAATTTATTTCCCACAGTTCTGGAAGCTGGAAAGTCCAAGATCAAGGCATGGACAGATTCAGTATCTGGTGAGAGCCTGCCTCCTAGTTCACAGATGGCCATCTTCTCACTACGTCCTCACAAGGCAGAAGGGACTAGGAAGCAATCTGGGGTCTCTAAGGGCACTAATCTCATCCATGAGGACTCCACCCTCATGACCTAATCACCTGCCAATGGCCCATCTCCAAATACCATCACATTGGGGATCAAGTGTCAACATATGAATTTTGGAGGAATGTAAACCTTCAGCCCATAGCACTGCCTGAACAAAATTTAAGTTATGTTAAAAAATAAGAAGTAGAGAATGGGATTGTGTAGGCATCAGAATAGATTACTGAAGAGCTAATTTAGCTGAAGTTTTATGGTATCTCATTTGTCACTCCCCTTCTAGTGCCCTATACCTAATTTTATATATTTAGCTTTATATTCTTTTTTCTTAACAGCACACCTCCCAAATTGCATAAACTTCAGGTTCCACAAAACTTGCATCTATCCCTGGCGGGCATCTCGCAGTGCCTGCCACACATGTCAAAACCCACATTCTGCCTTCTGCTTTGAATTTTTCTGGTTTTAGTGGGTGATAAAGTGAAGTGAGTGCCTAGGTTGTCCAAGTCAAGTATGCATTTCCAACTAAATCCCCCAGCATCCACATTTATGCTTTCTTGGCCAGGACAAGAGCCTGAGAAAGGGCATTATTCTAAGCAAATGATAATAATAGTAATAGTTGCCATTTTTGAGTGCCAACTACATGCCAGGCCCTACTAGGAACCTTCCCAAATGCTTTTTTCAATTAACTCTTACTACAACTCTTTGCAGTTCAGAGAGGTTAAGCAACTTGCCCCAGGTCACAGAGTCTGTAAGGGGCCAAATTAGGATGTGAACCTAATATCAAAACTTTTTCATGCTTCCCACTGCACTAGCTAAAAGTTCCCTAAGGACTTTGAACTCATGCAAGATTGGAAGATTTAGCAAGTAAAAATACAGTTACATAATGAACAGGTTTTTTGTTACAAGTATTATTTGTTATTTATCTCAAGGTCAGACTTAACTGGTTGTCCTGAATTTACTCTGGCAATCCCACCTTTTACAAACAGTTACTGGTGCCGTGAATGAAAAGTGTATGAACTCTGTGCACATACCTTTTAAAAAAGTGAAACAAGACAAAGTGTGTTAAGTGTCTGGAGCTCAATGCCGTTTAACCCCTTGATGTTGGACATCGGGACTGCAGGGACTGTGGTCTTGGCTGGGTGATCGAGGACAAGTTGGTTTCCCTTCCTGGGCTCAGTTTTCCCTTCTGTAAGATGAGAGGTTGCTCCGATCATCACTCACAACCCTGAAGCTGCAGTGTCCAACAGTGACCTGTCATCTTTGCGTATCAAACTCCATCATCTTTGCGTGTGAAGAAAGCGGCTTTTCCTGCGAGGGAAGGCACATCGGCTCCGTTTTCCTTTGCTATTTTCAGAGACAAGGTTCACTTTGGTGGTGGTTGCAGGCACACATGGGCGCACATTTAGTCTTCAACTAAATGAAACCTCAGCCAAGTTTCTGAAACCATATTCTGCTGAATCCTAGTCCTGGAAGATGTTCTTAAAAGAGAGAGGGGTGGTTTGATGATCAAATAAGTTTGGGAGACAATGTCATATACATCTACCTGTACATCCCTTGACAATTCAAAAACATGTGTTTGTATAATAAAAGAAACCAGACTCGAATTCTGTTTAACTTGGCTTAACACTCCGTTTCCCAAGCTGTTTGATAGTAGAATCCCTTGTTTGCAAAACATCCCACGGGATTCACTTTGGGACACTGAGCTGTAAGAATTAGAGCTTCTATTATAATGATGCTTCTAAGATGGTAGTCAAAACTGAGTTTCTGCTCCTGGGGTGACTTTAAAAGAGGGCAGGTACTAACATTCAAGCTGGGATTCAGGGGCATACAGCCTAGATTCCTTTTTCAATTTTATCTTATTTTCTATTTGGAAATGGATGGAGAGTCCAGGAACTGTGTGTGAAGCAACCAAGGGGAGTCAGGCACAGGACGGAGACTCAGACCCAGAAAAGGAAGGCGCGATCGTGTCCACACCAGTAGTACATCCTTTATACTCCTTACACAAGGATTTAAGATGAGTTGTTCTGATTGAGCTTCACTTTATTTCCAATAAAAGATCCATTTGTAATCAAGCAAACTGCGCCACTGGCAGAAAACATACACTGCCGACCACGTGCTCTGACCTCAGTCCCAACACCAACTGGGCGAAGGTCTCCCTAGCTGCTGGCTCAGTTGTTTTAGGAGTCAGCTAAATTCCTTGAAGATGAATAGGCAACACTGATCCCAGTGTGAAGACATTCCCCACAGAAGGCAAACAGAGAAAGGAGATTTTTTCCAAACCCCCACCCTTTGCCCCCTCTCACCCTCATACTCTTACATTTGAAAAATATTCCGTCTCTCCTTCTTCCTGTTTTTGGATCACAGCCATTTATTTTAGAACACAAGGTCATTGTCAAGGAACAGCTGAACAACCCTGGTGATTTTTCCTATGACGTGCTGGGGCCAAGACTACAAACCAGGACTTTACTCTGAGATGGAAATACATTTTTCTGAGGCCTCTGTACAGAGGAGGGTGGCTTGATTACTGGCAAGATAACTTAATGCTTTTTTTTTTTTTTTTAATGAAAGAGAGACAGAAAATCAAGTTCAGCAGAAAAAAGAGATGGAAAAAGCAGGCAGAGTTTAATCTCAGGGAAAACATAAATGCTCCAGGATTGTCAAAGATAGCCATGAATTTGCTATCCGGTGTGGTTCAGAGGAGACACAAATGTATTGAAACAGGTCTGTGGGAGGGAAACAAATTGATAAGAGGCTGCCCCTATAGAGGGGATAGGATGGGGGCCACGGAGGGGACAGTAAAGTGGCCAAGGAGAAGTTGGTCTTACATGTAGTATATTAAGTTTTAGGACGGGTATATACTCATGCGATCCTTGTGTAATTAAAATTCATGTTTAAAAGTTTAATTTAACAGAAAAAGTACTTGAGATTTGGAGCTACAAATTCCAGATTTCAGACTTGTCTTTTCTACTTGGAGATGTTCTGCCATCATTTATTGATCAACTATTATACGCAAAGGAATATGCCAGGCGCTGAGTGTACATAGATGAAGAAAAAGAGTCATTGTCCTAAAGTTTAAGGACGTAACTAATCTAGGTCTCAATTTACTTGTTTCTATAATGGGTGTGACAATTTCTACTTCACAATGTTGTCAGGAATATTAAGTGAAAGTATAGAAATAGACTTCTGTTAACTATAAAATACTATACAAATGCTCCTTCTATATTTATGGCAAGTCTTGCTCAAAGGAGGGGTTGAAACAGTAACTTATTAAATCTTTTCTCTTTTTTTAATTTGATAATTTTTGTAACCATAAAAATATTCACCAAAAAAAGTTGGAAAGATGCTATAAAGAATGGTATGCTGATAAATGTTCAACAATTGGCTCCCCGGGGCAAAAAAAGGTCTGTGTTGTAACATTTGCTAATTTCTGTGGTGTAAATGCACCAGTCAATTTCAAGCTACCAGCATGATGTTACTGAATGCAGAGTTGAAAAAATATAAGCATATGATCTCCAGCACACCACTGACAACTTTTTTTCCTGAACCATTTGAGAATAAGTTGCCAATCTGATGCATCACCCTCAAATACTAAGGATATATTTCCCACAAACTCAGACATTCCCTTACACAACCCCATTAAAACTATAAAAATCAGGAAATGAACACCCTCTAATCCAAAGACCCCATGAAAGTTTCACCAATTGTCCCAACAATTAGACCAAAAAAGATCCAGTTCAGAATCACATGTTGCATTGAGACAGCAGGTCTCTCTCAACGCCTTAACTCTGGAACAGTTCCTCAGTTTTACTTTGACTTTAATAATTTTGACATTTTTAAAGATTACAAGCCATTTATTTCACAGAGTGTTCCTTGCTAAGGATTTGACTGATATTTCTTCGTGATTCTATCTAGGTTTTCATCATTGGCAGGAAAGCTAATGAAGCAGCGCTGAGTTCTTCCCATTGCAATCCTATCCCCTACTGGGGGAGCATTATTTACTTCCATCCATTATTGATGTTCACTTTAATCCCTTGATTCAAGTGGTGTCTGCCAGGCTTTCCCACCATGGGGTTATTCTTTTTCCCTTTTGTAATTGATAAGTATTGCATGGAGAGGTACTTTGAAGTTATGTCCATATCCTGTTTCTCAGGACATTTTCAAGCTCTTCTGTGATGGATTTAGACCTGGATGACTCATGGTTTCCTATTTTATTTCACGGATTTGAATCTGTTATTATCACTGCTTATTTTAATGCTAAATTGTCGCTGATTTGGACAGTGGGACATTGTTTCTTTGAGCACCTCCTTCCTCCCTGGCACACGATGTTCCAGGCTCAGCTTGTAGTCTTTCCACTCCAGCCTTGGAATCAGCCATTTCTCAACATGTCCTTATCCCTTGGACTCCTTAGCAAAGTCCTTAGTGGAGAACGATATTTAGAAACCAAGATCTGAGTTGGCTAGTTGTGCTCATTGCTACAAGAACATCATTGCTCCCAGGCCCTTTGATTGGACAGAGGTAAGGAATGTGCGTGCAAACACACACGCATACACGCACATACATGCACACACCCTGAGACCTATATTTATGTCTCTTATCTTTTCATCTGTATGTACTGAAAGCCATGAGCTCACATGGGACCTCCAGTTCCAACCCAAAACCTCAGAGTTTATTCCAATTTTCTCCCTTTCCATACTTGTATCTTTCTCCTCTAACAGTGAAAAATTAGATCTTATTTTCTTTGAGATGTAAATCATATACTGTAAAATTCACCAGTTTAAAATGTGCAATTGACTGACTTTTAGAATATTCGCAAGATTGTGCAGCCATCATCATTATCTAGGACTAGAATATGTTCGTCACCCCCCAAAAAGAAACTCCAAATCCATTAGCAGTCGCTCCCCAAACCCCTCCTCTCTCTATCCTCTGTCAACCACTAACCTGCATTCTGACTGTACATATTTGCTTATTTTGGATGCTATAAATGGGATCAAATACTATGTGACCTTTTCTGCCTGCCTTCTTTAATTTAGCACAGGATTACCCGTGTTGTAGTGTGTCATTACTTCGTTCACTGTTGCAGGTGGATAATACACCATCGTATGTATATTCCACATTTTGTCTATCTACTCACCAGTAAATAGAAATTTGGCAGGGAGGGAAATAGCTCAGTGGTAGAGCACACACTTAGCATGCACGAGGTCCTCGGTTCAATCCCCAGTACCTCCATCTTTAAAAAATTAACCTACCAGTAAATGGGTATTTGGGTTGTTTTCACTTTTTCAGCTGTTATAAGTAAAATGCTACTATGATCCTTCATTTACAGTTTTTAGGTGAACATGCGTTTGATTCTTTTGAGCATCTACCTAGATGCACAATTGCTGAATCATTTGGTAATTCTACGTTTTCCGTTTTGAGGAACTGCCAAAGTGTTTTCCAAAGTGTCTGTATAATTTTACTTTCTCACCAGCCATGTAGAGGGGTTCCGATTTCTCCACATCTTCCCCCCTAAAACAGTTGTCAGGTTTTCGTTTTAATTGTAATCATTCTAGCGGATGCAAAGTGATATCTCTTCCCAGGTTTTTCCTGAGCACACGTGTAACCCTCCACATGCTCACAGCCCTCACATGCATGTGATTTTCTAGGATTCCCAGGAATATGCCAGAGGTTTTCACAGACCCTGTGAATATTTGATTCTCCAACTTCTCCTTTCAAGCTTTTTGGTTAACCTTTTGTTTACACCAAATGTTATCCACTACCTCAGGCAGCCTCAGCATTAAACAACTCCCTCTAAACGTTGCTGACAAATGCCTTTGGAAAAAAAGGCTTTGCAAACTGGGTGAGCTGCAAGTCAGGGCAAATAAAAATAGCCTTGCAAATGAAGTCTTCCAGTTAACCATCAGACAAGTCAAATAATGACAGTTCTCTGAGGGCAATACTTCGAGGGATCTCCAACCCCACTGTGCCTCTCCACTGGCTGCCTGGCTGCTGGTTTTCACCGTCTTAACTTTCAAGGCTGCCATAGAGCTGGAGAGACTGGTGGGAATCTCACACATTAAAATACCACAAAGCTGATTGTTCTTACCAAGATGTAGCCATTTTTCTAGAGTAAATGCTCCCTGCACTGCTGAAAGCCTTTGGTTAATTTCCAGAGTTCTGAAAAGAATGGATTCTGACTATTTTTGCCTGTTTTCTCTTCACTTTTATAAAGGGAAGGAATTTCAGCGGCCTTTACTCTGACATTTTCACTGACATCAACTTGGTCTCATAATTTTTAACTTTTAATTAATATTTATTTACATGGTCAGTCTTCATATGTCACAAATCTCCCAAGCATGCCACCACGTCGGCCCTGTGCAGATATGCCCCTCACCCCGCTAGGCTCTGATACCCCACGATAGAGTATCCGTCTCACCCCGCCTGGGCTCTGACAACACACACCGGGTCATACCTCACACAAATATTCTCCTTTTACTGACCTCTGGTTCTTTGTGCCAGGCTGCACCAGTGTGTGGACACCCCTCCTACCCGACTC
Organism: Camelus ferus; assembly: GCF_009834535.1. NCBI lineage: Eukaryota > Metazoa > Chordata > Mammalia > Artiodactyla > Camelidae > Camelus > Camelus ferus. The sequence continues at coordinate 13,498,092 of NC_045708.1, read as the reverse complement.
CAGGTCATTGCAGCTTCCCACCCCACCTCCTTCCAGCGCAGACACCTACCTTGCTTTCCCCTACACAGTGATTTTGGAACTAATCTGTTCAAGAAAAGAACGTGGAGGGTAACAATTTTCTTTTTAAGACAAGAAAATAAACACTCAGACCAGCTAAGTAGCTTGCTCAAGGACACAAAGCAAGCGAAGGCAGGGCCAGGAACAGACCTAGATCTACTGACTCGTGGTGATTCAGTTCCTTCTTCATTGGAATAGCTAAAAACAATGGCTACTATTTGACTGAACACTTTCAATTTCTTCAGATCTCAATATAACTTTCACTTCCTGACCACCCAATCCAGATAGCCACCCAGTCACTTACAACCATGTCATCCTGTTTTAATTCTCCTTATTACCTTCACCACTGACATTTTTCTCTATTTGCTGTCTCCAAGAACACAGACTGTGTCTTTCTTGTTCACCACTGTGTCCTTAATACTTCACCCTTGGACTGCTTCATAATTGATGCTCAATATACATTTGCTGGAAAAATAAATAAACCGTGTGTCTGTCACAAACTAGTTTCTGTTATATTTTTCAGAAAAGAGGTTAAATAATTTTCTTAAGGTTACATGCAAGTAAAGGCCTTATTCGTTCGATCAGGTTTCTGTAAGTGATAGTAATAAAACTGAGATTGTAACTGGGCACTCGGCTTCTTATATAAAGACTAAATGTTCTACCCTCCTTTACAGAGAGGAGTGGCTGTGGGATTGGCCGATAAGATGTAAGCAGAATTGGTCAGTGCAGCTTCTGGGAAGTGTCCTTAGTGGCGGGACCAGTGCACTCTGTCTTCCTTTTCCTCCTTCCTGAAGGATGAAATGCAAACCTGAGAAGCCAACTTGGAGTACAAGGTGAACTTGAAGATGGAGGCCAGTAAAGACAGAGGAAGAAGAAGGACATCCTTGAACTGTGGAGTGTCATACCATCCCCAGATCAGCAATCAAGACTTCATGGGACAGAAAAATAAGTTTCTGTTATGGACTGAATTATGCACGTCCCGAATTCATATGTTGAAGCCCTAACCCCAATGTGAATGTATTTAGAGATAAGGCCTTAAGGGGGGTAATAAAGCTAAATGAGGTCATGGGAATAGGTCCCTAATCCAACAGGACTGGTGTCCTTATGAGAAGAAGAAGAGACACCAGAGCCCTCTCTCCCTGCACGTGCACAGAGGGAAGGACATGTGAGGATGCAGCGAGAAGACAGCCATCTACAAGCCAGGAAGAGAGGCCTCATCAGGAAACCAACTTTAGTGACACCTTGATCTTAGCCGTCTAGCCACCAGGGCTCTGAACAAATGAACTTCTGTTGCTTGAGCCACTCCATCGTGGTATTGTATTATGGCAATCCTAGCGGATTAACACAACTTCTGTGCTGTTTAACCCTTCGTAATTTAGCATTTTGCCAGCAAGCAAAAAGGACAGGGAAGGTCATGGCTGTTCAAAAGCCAGAGAAAAACACGGTCTACCGCAGAGACACACAGAGCTATAGAAACTTGTCCATAAACAAATATTTAGCACCTGCTATGGGCCCGGCTCTATTCTAGGCACTTAGGATACAGAAGTGAACCAAAGAGACAAAGATATACCTGCCCTCTGGGAAGGCTGCAGGCAGAATGGGCTTTGTGGCTGGAGTCGGGGGACAGGAGTTTAGTTCGGGACATGCTGAGTTTGAGATGTCATTAGACATCCAAGTAGAATGAGGAAAAGACAATAAACATAATAAATACACACATTATATAGTATGTTGAAAAGGATAAATGGAATAAGAAGTACAAGATGGAGGAGAGAGTTTGTTGTAATGAACAGGATAGGGTAGACGTCATTGAGCAGATGATATTTCAGCAAAGACTTGAAAGGCAAGTCAGTATCTGGGAGAAGAGAATTCCACGCAGAAGGAACAGGTAGAGCAAAGGCCCTCGGTCTGAATTGGGAGTCAGTGTGTCAAGTGCGGTGAGAGGGAAGAGAGCAATAGAAGAAGGTCAGAGAGATAACAGGGCTGCTCATGGAGAGCCTTGTGGGCCACTGTAGGGACTTTGGCTTTTATTCAGAGTGAGCTGGGAGTCACTGCGGGGTTTTGAGTAGAGGAGAGACATGAGATGAGAATCATTTCTAAAGTTTAACTGTAGCTGGTGTGTTGAGAATGTGCAGAACATGGATGGGAGCAGGAAGACCTATCAGGAAGCTAGCACCAAGAACCCAGGCGAGAGACGACGGCAGCTCAGACAAGGTGGCGGAAGTGTCAATGGTGAGAAGTGGTTAGATTCGGGATAGAGTTTGAAGACGGAGGAAATTAGATTTCTGACCAATTGACTGTGAGTGTGAAAGAAGAGGAAAGTCAAGGACAACTCCAATGTTTTTTTTTTATTTGATCAACTTGAATGACAGAGTTGCCATCAACTGGGAAAAAGGGGGAAGGCTGCAGGTAGACTGGGTGTTTGAGAGGGAGAGGTTGAGAACAGGAGTTCAGGTTGGGATGTGGAGAAATTGAGCTATCAATCAGACATCCAAAGAGAGATGTGAGCACTTGGATATGCAAATTTGGAGCTCAGGCGTGAGCTTCGTGGCTGGAGACATAAATTTGGGAGTTGTAGCATCAAGGTGATGTAGTAACCAAGAAATGAAAAAGATTCCCAAGGAAGTGAGTGTAGATGAGAAGCGAAGAGGATCCAGACCTCTTGATGAGAAAGATTAGCAAAAAAGACTGAGAAGTGACTGGTAAGATAAGAGAAAAAGGTAAGTATTGAGAGTCAAGTAAAGAAAGGAGGGCGTAATCAACCAGGTCAAATGCTGCCTGTGTTAGATCAGTAAACCAAGGACTAAGGATTGCCCATTGGATTTAGCAACATGGAGGTCATTGTTGGAATGGTGGGGATGAAAGTCTGATTTAAGCAAGTTTAAAAGTAAAAAAAAAGTATATGTCTAAAACAGGTACATTTCAATATATACAAATTTTTCCACAAAAGAAAAAACTGTGAACAAATATATACTAGGTAATAACAAGCATACTAAAGTATTTAGGGGAAGTATACTGATATCTGCAATTTACTTTGAGCTGCATAAAAATTAGATGGATTGATGGATGGATAGAGGAATGGATGGATGATTAGATATATGATGAAGTGAGTATAGTAGCATGTTGATGGGAAACTCTAGGTGGTGGATATACAGGTGTTCACCGTGAATTCTTTCAAGTGCACAGTATTTTTTTCATAATAAAATGTTAGGGGAAAGGAACAAGGGACAGAGACTACAGATGACTTTTTCAACGAATTCTTTTCAAAAGAGAGTAAAGAAATAAGATGGCAACTAACTGGGGAAATGGAATCAAGATAAGTTTGACTTTTTCAAAGATGAGAAAATAATAGATGTTTTTATGCTACTGGGAATGATTCAGAAGAGAGCAAAAGATGTGATGTTGTAGAAAAGAATGAATTGCCTGTGCAGTGTCCTTGACCAGACCCAAGGGGATGGGATCTCGTTCACAAGTGCAGGGGTTGGCTGCCCACCTCCAGGTCCAGCAGCTCAAGGGCAGTGGGAGGGAAAACAGGCATGGCTCCAGAGGGCAGCAGGGACAGCAGTGTCCCAGGGGGGAGCCAGGGTCCTGTTAGAGCACATGGGTGACAGGAACTTCCAGGGAAGAAGTCAAGATATGGGGATTTTTGCTGATAACCAACTGTGAATTCCAGAGGTTTTCCGGAGCTGGGGAGGGGCAGAGAAGGGGATAGAAAGGGCATGATAGAGCCTTTTGGCGATTAGCAAGCCCAAGATCTGGATCCCTAGTGGTTGTAAACAAACACGAGGATAAAGGTCCTCTAAAGATGAGTCTTGAGGCTCATGACAGACGGCAGGGTTGAGGCAGGAGTGCTAGGGGAGGGAAGGGCTGGCGTTGGGGGCTCCCTCTTTACATAAGGGGCACATTATCACTGTCACGCTTTGCCGGCAAAGGAATCTAACTCAGCAAGGTGTAGTGGTTAGAGTGCTGCTTTAGGAGCCAGACTCCCCCAGGTCGCATCCTGGCCAGCCGTGTAAGCCACTTAACTTTTCTGTGACTTAGTTTTCTCATGCATAATTCAGAAATAATATTCATCTCTTAGGTGTGTTGTGAGGAATAAATGACTAATCCAAGAAAGCCTTCAACAAATGATGGTTCTCATGAAAGCCACACAGTCCAGCTCACCTAAAGCCAGACCACCTTTGGACGTCTCAGTCACATGAGCCAAGGAATGCCTTTTCTTTGTGAGCTATGTTAGTTGGAGTTGAGTTTTCTGACTCTTACGACCAAAAGATTCCTGGCATAGACACTATTTTGATCTCCACAAGACAGATGAAGAAACTAAGAATCAGAGAGGCTGGGTTGGTTGCTCAGAGACACACAGCTAAGATTTGAACACAGGTCCATCTGACATTCCAGTCTGCTCCAAAACAGCCATCCTACCACCAACTCCAAGGCCAAGTGCCCGGAAGCCTCTGTTATTTCTAGTCGAGGGTCTCCCTCCCTGGGGGTCTCTGCAAAGGTCAGGACTGAACACTTTGGGAGAAAAGAGGGGCTGGTTTGGCAGCTCCGTGACCTTGGGTGGATCACCCTGAAGAGCAGTCGAATGAGTCACAGGTCACGCTTGGGGGGATTAATTTTCACATGGTCCAGGTCCATGCTCCCTGGACTGTGGCTGGCAGAGGACAAGTGAGAGGTGTTCTGATAGGCACACGTCGTCTCCAAGCCTCCAGTAACCAGGACACCATGAGTCGAAGGAGGAACGAGCCCAGGGGTTTAATCTCAAGAAAGGATGCCAGGTTCCATGCCCACACTCTCCCCGCCGCCTCTGCCTTCTGTCCTATACAAGCACGTCTTATCTCATTGCATTTCACTTTATTGTGCTGTGCAGATAATTTGTTTCTTAAAAATTGAAGGTTTGTGGCAACCCTGCGTAGAGCAAGGCTATTGGCAACATTTTCCCAACAGTATTACTTTTAATTACGTACAGCTTTTTTTAGACATAATGCTATTGCACACTTAGTAGACTACTGTATAGTGTAAACATAACTTTTATATGCACTGGGAGGCCAGAAAGTTCATATGACTCACTTTATTGCTATTTGCCTTACTGCAGTGGTCTGGAACCAAACCCACAATATCTTCGAGGTCTGCCTGGATTTACCCATTCTTTCCCTATTAGTCTATCTTCATTTCTTTTCTTCTTTTTTCTACATCTCCTCTTTCTACAAACATTTTGGAATCATTTACCAAAAATATATAAAAGTAACATATAAATACAAAGGTAAAACATCAGCCTTCAGGACTAAGTAAACCATTAACTGGGCTTGGGGGGTAAGAAGGGACTGCAAGACCACATGCCAAATGTGATATTCCATAGATGCTATGGAAGAGCTCCCTGGTGGCCAAAGCAAAATGGGAAACTATAATTATGTAGTTCAGAATATCTGAGTAGTATGAACAGACACAATCTGCCTTCGGAGGAAACAAAGCTTTTTCCAGCACTTAACCCAACAAGAAAAATTTCACACATGTATACAAATGACACCAAATAGTGTCATGCACAGGATTCCCTGGCCACATCCCTGAACGTACATGTAGTAACGGGTTTCCTAAGACTATTTCTTAGAATATCCTCTGAAGAAAGCCAACAAAACAGCCCCAAAATACAACCTACCCAATAAGAGCCTTTAGAAAGCAGGGTCAAATGCAACTTTCTAAAGGCTTAGCTTGATCCAACAGCCTTTCCCAAACTGTGTTCCTTGGAACCCCGGCATTGTATACAGCATTAAATAAGTGTTCAGTAAGAAAAGGATATCATGGGAAATAAGCTTGGGATAAAATCAGGATTAAACAAAATCAAGCAAATTTGTTAACTGTAGGAGCTCTAGGAGCTCTTAATACTCGAATGCCCATGTGAATCCTCATGTTCAGGTGAAGGATGTTTTATTTCCTGTGTTTGTCTATGGAACCCTCCTCCCCGCCCATCTCCAGTTTTTTCAGGAAACTCTTTTAGAAGCTCATAGAAAGCTAGGCAAGTTGAGTAATGCTGATCTGGAGGAGCAGATGAATTAAACTCCTCCAAATCAATTTTCTCTCGGCCAGGCATTTGATAGAGTTAGTTGTCTGATGGTTTAAAACAACAGTGTCTGACATGACCCACCCCTCAGCTTTTCTGACAGCCTTATGCTGAAATAAGAATGCTTCTTCCTGCAACTCCTCTTTTCCAAGACTCCCATTCTTAGTCCAAACAACTAGGACACAGAAAGGAGGTCAAGAGGATGAAGATGAGAACTTCTCACAACCTATGAGATGCTCCTTCTCCACCAAGGGGACCAGATGTGCTCCCTGAGGGCCTGAGCCAACAGCAAAGGTGGGGTTCCCTGTGCCCGCCAGCTTAGCTGCATGGAACGGAGGAAGTAGTTAAGGGACTGGAGATCAAAGACATGCCAGCTGTGTCCCAGGAGACAGTCAGAAGGAGGTCAAGGAAGAATTCCGAGTTGAGGGGCTAACAGGATCTGGCTAGGGGGAGGGAGGGACAGGAAAGGAAGTTTAGAGGTGGCAGTGAGAACTGGGTCTGGACCCTAGAATCATTCCAAAAGCAATGAAAATGTGGTCTTAGGGGCTTGCTGTCTGATTTCTGTAATCCAAGGGATAGAAGCATTTGGATAATTCTGACTCAGACAGAAGGGATCTCATCTATTGCTTATCAGCTGGTAGTTCCAACCTTCATGGCTTAAATCAGGTTCATAAACAACTCAGCACAGAACCAAGTTTGGGACCTGAACCAGCAGATGCTCCTCAGCCAAAAAGGCAGATCGAGAAGGTATCATACATGTTGCAACATTGAAAGGGCCAGATATAAAAAGTGCACGTCCCAGGAAGCTCATCATAGGACTGTCAATAACGGTAGAAAATGAAAACAACCTAAATATTCCACTCATGGGAATTGATTAACTAAAATATAAAACATTAATAGTACAGAATACAATACAGCCTTCACAAAGGATTCAAAGTGTATCAATTAATATGGAAAAAGATGTATGATAAACTATTCATTAAAAATACAGATTACTAGAATATAGAGGGTGTTTGTTTTCTTTTGTATGTATTTGTTTTTATTGAAGTCTAGTCAGTTTACAATGCTGTGTCAATTTCTGGTGCACAGCACAATGCTTCAGTCTTACATGAACGTATATATATTCATTTTCATATTCTTTTTCACTCTAAGTTACTAGATATTGAACATAGTTCCCTGTGCTATACAGTATCAACTTCTTGTTGCAAGATCCCATTTTAATGGGGAAAAAAAATTTTTGTGTAATTGTGCGCAGAGAGAAGTCTAAAGAGAGATATCCAAAATTAAAACTGGTTCTCTGTGGGCTGAGAGATTACTGATTACTGACGTCATTTTCTTTATGTTCATCAGTAAAGTAAATAACTCCTTTATTTTTTTTTAATAATAAACAGGGTTTTTTTTTTACATCATTATTTTTAGAAATCCGAGCCTGGGAAGTGCAATTTCCAACCTCCTGCAGCTGGGGTTCTGGGGCTCACTTTCTCTCTTGCATGATTTCTCTCTCTCCGAACTTGATCTTCATTATCCTGTTACTGTTATTTTGGTTTCAAAGCCAGGTCCTCTATCTCCCCCACTATCCACCTGCAGACACACAGACCCTTTGAGAGGGGTGGAGGCATAGCCAGTTGGGTTCCAAGGAGCACAGAGGCAGAAATTCTGGACTAAGAGTGAGCTAAAACACCAGGCAGCCTGGGGAGAGGAGGGGACAGGGCTGATGGGGTGTTTGGCTGGGACACGGCTCTCTGGGGCCACTAGGGTGTGGAGTAAGGATGGGCTGGCCAAGATCAGGGACCAGGCAGGGATCAGACAGTTTGACCTCATGACATCATTGCTCTCTCACTCCTTTCCCAGTGAACCTATGCAGAACCTAAAGCTCAGATCAGAAATGTCTCTATAAGGCATGGGTCTGTGGTTACCTGCGTGGTGGGATTTCTGAGATGGTCCATCAAGAGACCTGGCTCTGGTTTCCCCACCTGCAGCAGGCTGTGAAATTCTAGCCTCACTGACGCTCTGCTTCTCAAACTCCTTACAACCCCGGGACTGTGTTAAGCACAGGACGGAAGACATTGCATTTCAAAAGGGGAAAAAAAAAAGTTTACTGGGAATGAACAAGCTCACATTTGTATAGTAATTAATATATTTTTTGAAGATTTGGAAAGACAAAATTTCTGAATCCTAAAATCACCACAAGCACCAATATAACATAGTGTAGAATGAGAAACCTAGATAAATTTAACATTTTAAGCTCCAGAGAACTTTTTTTCTTCCACTGGGATACATCTGCTTCAGGCTTTGCAACAGATTCAGCCCACATTCACTTCTCTTTAAGAAGCACTATCTAAACAGATCACCAAAGTGTCCAAAGTGTCTTATCTCTGTGTCCCCAGGTGAGGTCAATTACACTGAGATCAATTACATAGCATGGCGTATAAACTACTGTCTCCTCTGAGCAAGGTTTGATGGAGGCAAGGGGCTGAAGTAGTCACCCACAATTTCCTATAGTATTATTGTCTCCATTTTATCAAATGGAAGAGCAAACTTCAGTGAAGTTGAAAAGACTTGCCTAAGGTCACACAGCTAGTAAAGTAACAGAAGCTGGATGTCTAAACTACGAAGCCAGTGCAGACGATGGTTAAACCAAAGCACCTTTAAGAAACAAAGTAGTTCCCCAGCCAAGATGGTAGGATGCAGGCAACACAAAGGAACACTCTGTTAAACGCAATCGTTTCTCAGGAAATGGAACTTTTTCAAAGGAATTTTCACGTTTTACTTTACATATTTCTGTAAGATTTGGGTTGTTATAACCAATATGTATTTTCCTAATGGTTATGGTTGTTGCCCAACAACATCAAACGGTTATTCTTTATATACTAACCCCAAATAACTTCCCATGGATTTCCCCTATTCATCTATTGCTGTGTTACACAGATGTCTTTCCCTTGAGATGGACAAAAATCCACCTCAAGCTGGCTTAAAAATAAGCCAGCTTTATTTTCACAGGTTGCTATAACCCCCCCCCAAAAAAAATCCAAAGAGTTCTGGCTTCAGGTATAGCTGGATCCAGGCATTCAGTGTCATTGGACCTTTTTCTGACTCTTTTCTCATCTTCCTTTTGTGCTACACATTGTGGTCTTGGCAGTACAAGGATTCCATCCTCTAGCCTGGAAACCCAGCAGGTAGAGAAACCTGTCAGTAGTTGCAACAGAAGTCCCAGAGTTGAATCGCATTGGTTTGGCTTAGATCACATAATCCATGTCTGAACCAGTTCTTACAGCCAGTGGGGTGGAATACACTGATGGGTCTGTCCTGAATCACATCGCCTCTCCCCTTCCATGGAGCTGGGAACCACACAGAATGACAGTGGCGAGCAGTAGTCAACTAAGAGGAAAACAGGTAGCTGTCAAAAGAGAAATGGATGCTGGGCATGGGGAGAAAACATGCCCAGTGCAAAATCTGAGGCCTCCTTCAGCTTGATCTGAGGAAAAAACAATGGAAAGAAATAATTGATTGTCAAGCTGAAGGCTAAAGAGAAGAGATGTGGTGGCGAGGGTGGAGGGTGGGGAACTAGATTCCGAGACAGAGGGCCCAGGGGGCAGGTGAAGCAAGAGAACAAAGCCTGTTCCTTGGAGTAGGGGAAGGGGCTGAATCAGAAGAGCTAGATTTTGGGGACCTCAGCAGGTAACAGGGGCAGCAAAGGATGGCATGGCCTCCTTCCAGATTCGGCGCGGCCTTGGCATAATTTCGAGGAAGTGGATTGTGCCACCCCGCCCTCTTACATTCAGGACAAGGTGAGAGAGTCCCATTTTCTTTTCTTTTCTCTTTTTATTTGTTATTGAGGTGTAGTTGATTTACAATGTTAGTTTCAGGTGTATAACAAAGCAATTCATTTATACATATACATACATTTTTTTCAGATTATTTTCCATTATATGTTGTTATAAGAAATTGGATACAGTTCCCCATGCTATACAGTAGGTCCTTGCTGTTTATCTATTTTATATACAGTAACATGTATCTATTGTCCCAAACTTCTAATATATCCCTCCCCGCCATTCCCCTTTGGTAACTATAGTTTGTTTTCTATGTCCATGAGTCTATTTTTGGTTTGTAAATAGAATTTGTATCATCTTTTTTAAGATCCCACATATAAGTGATATCATATGGTATTTGTCTTTCTGTCTGACTTACTTCACTTAGTATGATCATCTCTAGGTCCATCCATGTTGCTGCAAATGGCACTATTTCAATTTTTTCTATGGCCGAGTAGTATTCCATTGTGTGTGTGTGTATATACACACCACATCTTCTTTATCCAGTCATTGATGGGCATTTAGATTGGTTCCATGAGTTGGCTATTATAAATAGTGCTGCTATGAATATTGAGGTGCATCTGTCTTTTCAGATTGTAGTTTTCTCCAGATATACGCCCAGGAGTAGGGTTGATGGATCATAGGGTAAGTCTATTTTTAGTTTTTTAAGGAACCTCCAGATTGTTTTCCATAGTGGCTGCACCAATTTATATTCCCACCAACGGCGTAGAAGTTTCCTTTTTCTCCCACCCTCTCCAGTGTTTATTATTTGTAGACTTTTTAATGATGGCCGTTCTTACTGGTGGGGAATCACATTTTCTTAACCACCATGCTGCATCTGTCTGTCCGTCCCACATAAGTGCTGTTAGCTTGAGTCAGCTGCCCGAAGGCCAGTTCCCTCACGCCAACTGACGAGGTTGAGCTTCTGGACTCATGGGGCTGGGACCCGACTTTGGACGCTGGTAGATTCTACGGGTCCTGCCTCCACAGAAGGCCCCTTGGCAGGCAGCCAGCAGGCCTGCCCTGACCACACCCTGCCTTTGCTGCCAAGCCTCGGCCATGCCTTCCTTCCAGGGTTGGGCCAGGTTGCAGGGAGACGCAGGTGAGGACTCAATCACGGGGCCCGGCTCCCAGCAGGCCCAGATACACGGGAGCTGTTTTTATTACTACTGGGTATGCGGTGTGCCCAGCACACAACATAGGGCACCTGTCATTAGATCTGTGCAGTGCACAGCAGGGTAGCAGTGAGATGCTGGTGAATCAGGCGTGGTTAATCCAACTGTTGTGACTATAAAGGAACTGACGGCAGCAGCAGATGCTAAATACCCATGGACGCTTTGGGCTTCCCCATGTTTGCCTGGGCTTTCTTTCCCCCTGCTACTCAAAACACTTTTTCCATCACTTCTGTCTGCTTTTTTTCCATCACTTCTGTCTGCTTCACCAGGCCACCTGCTTGCAAATGTACTTAAAGCACAAATAAACTTTTTTCCCCACGGATCCTGACATCCAGAAGGTTTGGTCTGAGACCTGCCTGTGGCATGTTTCTCAAAGCACGGTCCCCTGGTCCACCTGTGTCAGAATCACGGTGATGTCTGTTACCTGTGCAGATTCCGAGACCCCACACAGACCTTGCTGAATCTCTGTGTCTGGGTTTGGGACCTAGAAATCTGCATTTTTAAAGGCTTCTGAGGTGGGGTGGGGGGATGGGTGTTTGCACTCCAAAGCTCAGAAGCCACCGTCCTGTGGGCACCCGGCCCCAACAGGAAAATCCTGATTCGCGCACTGGCCCTGCCCCTTTGGCCCTCCTATCAGGCAATTCAAAGTCTCCAGACCCGCGAGTTACTGATTAACCTTAGGTTTCAAGGAAAGAAATAATAATAACTGAAAGGACAATGTTAGCCAAGAAGCAAGCTGAGCAGCCCTAGGAGAGTGGTGCCAGACGGCTGGTGGCAAGAAGGAAGAGGAGGCTGGAGACGCCCAGCTTGAGGTCAGGCCACATCCAGGTCCCAGCCACACAGGTCGAAAGTCCCCGTCAATGCCCAGGCCCTGATCTGCCACATCCCAGGGGCTCCCGTGCCCAGAATGGCCTGCCCTGAGTTCCCGCAGCAGCCCCAGCTCATCTCCAAAGGAGCCCCCACCTCCAGCACCGTGGGCTCTGCGGGGGGTCATCGCGACTACGTGGACAGAGACCTGGAATGCCTGGTGTGCCGGGAGCCCTACGGCAGCACCCGGCTGCCCAAGCTGCTGGGCTGCCAGCACTCCTTCTGTGCCGTCTGCCTGAAGCTGCTGCTGTGCGTGCAGGACGGCACCTGGTCCGTCACCTGCCCGCTGTGCCGCAAGGCCACCGCCGTGCCCGGGGGCCTCATCTGCAGCCTGCGTGACCAGGAGGCCGTGCTGGGGCGGCTGGCCCGGCCAGGCCAGGAGGTGCAGCTCTGTCCTCAGGGGCTGGCGGGTCCTGCCACCTCGACAGTGGGGCCGCCGAGCTTAGCAGAAGAGGAGGAGCAGGATGCGGTGAGTGCCAACCGCGTGGCAACCCGGCGCCTGGTGGCACACCTGCTGCTACTGGTCTTGCTCATCATCCTCATCCTGCCCGTCATCTACCCAGGCGTCTTCCGGTGGGTGCTCAGCCTCATCGTCACCCTGGCCCTGCTGTTGTCCGTCCTTTTCTGCTGTCACTCCCGCAGCCAGGGCAGCTGCTGGCCCTCCCCCAGGACTCTCTTCTGCAGAGAACAGAAGCACAATGAGATCTCTTCCATCGCCTGAGCTCCCATCAGGCAGTCAGGGTTGGGCTTCAACTTCTGCCTCTGCCGCCCATTCACTGTCACACTGAACAGGGTCAGGGGCTACACATAAGACTGGCTCCCTTCAGAGATTAAATGGCAGCTGGACGCAAGCCGAAGCCAGAATGGCTGTCTTGGGTCAGGAGCTGTGTGCTTGGACAATAGACTTGTGCCTGCCTGCCCAGGGTGCAGCACAGCTGAGCTGTTTGGGGATGGGGAGGAGGCGCAGACCACTTGAACGCTACATGGGGGGCTCCTGTTTCTCTTATTCCAATGCTCCTGGTTTTTCTTTCTATATCCTGATGAAAGTATTGCAGGTATTGATGTTATTGCTGAATAAATAGAACCAGAATTCCTTTTTTCACAATTTATGTGTCTGGTCTTTTCTCTTGCTTTGGTTTGGTTTGGTTTTGTGTGTTGGGGGCCGTTTTTTTATCCTTCCAGCTGTTCTGCATTTTTCCTCCTGGGAAGTCAGAGCGGAAAGAAAGTCCTCTCCTGCTCCCCGCTGGTGCTGCTCATCCCATGCGCATCCCACCTCACCAAAGGTCCTGGTGACTTGGGTCTCCCATTGAGCTGCCCGCAGGGACGGGGTGGGGAACTGGTGTGGAGTGGTACTTCTGGCGCTGGCGAGAGGCCCACCTTTGGCTGGCCGAGTTAGGGAGGGGTGGGGCTCACCCAGATGGGTCTGGGAATTGCTCTCAGCAGTTTCTCAGCTCCGTGTCATCAGACCCTAACTTAACAGAGAATCTCAGGGTTGCAAGGACTCCCCCACAACAGCGGGTCCAGCTGCCAGTTCCACACCCTAGAACCACATCTTTATGGGTGCTATTTTCTTTCTTATTGCATGTAGATGCCCATTTGAGTTTTTGTCATAAAGATAAGAGACCCATAAATGCAACAGTCCTCTCTAATAACCCAATCTTTCCCACCTCGCCCTGAGAGTCACAGTCATCTGAAAGGCTTTTTGTGTCTTCTCGCAACCACTAATGCTCCATAACAGAGAGGTGGGTTCTGCTGAAGGGAACGACCTTCTGTGGTTCCCGAGTCAGGCATCAGCCAAGGGGGGACCTGTGGGAGTGCAGAGGTGGGAAAGGTGGGAGATGCCATCTTATTTCCTTCCAAAGACCCCATAAATGGGAAGCAGACTTGAAACGTCAGAGGGGCTCACAGAGCACGATCCGTTGTCCCTCCCTGCCCCTTTCCTCCTGGTAGGGCAACAGCTGCAGGTTGAATACTTGTTCACGGTGACTGTACCTGTGTCTGGGAGGGAGGGACGAGACAACGCTGCTACCGTAGCACTGTGGGGTTGGCCCTGGCCCCGTGATTGGGTGCATGTCATGGAGTAAGACCTTTTGGCTGTCTGAGTTTCATTTCCCCAAAATAAGCTAGGAGGGCTGAATTATTCCTAAGACCCCTGAAGCCCTGCTGGGCCCTGGAACAATGGACTCATGCCACATCACCTGTGGAGTCACACAAAGACAAATCAAGACATCAGTATTACACAATTAGCTGTTCTTGCAATCTGCAAAAAAAAAAAAAAAACTTCCCTTTTTTTCTCATAAGGTCCTTCCAGGGCAACTCTGTGACTCCCATGCTATCAGCCCTTTTAACTCCTGGTGATGGAAGAGAGCGCGTACACTTACATTTGGGTGTACGTGTGTCTGTCCTTTTAAACCAAGGCCAAGTGGGCCTGGAGAACACCTTGTCTCCCCAGCATGCATAAATGACTAGTATCGTTTGGCATTCCTGGAGCTGGCCTCAGGCGTGTGCAGTCTGGGATGGCTGCCAGTAGGATGGGGAAAGAACGTTCTCTCCCCACTCACCTCCACAACTATTCCATCTAGTTCTTGGACCCTAGGTTTCAGTTGCTATTAACAACACCATTTCTACAAAGTAATGGTGGATTCCTGTTTACTGAGTGCTTACTATGTGCCAAGCACTGCATTAACTGCTTTCTGTATCTTATCTAGCTGAATCGCCATAGTAACTTTATGAAGTAGAAACCATCTTGCCGATAAGGAGACTGAGGATCAGAGAGGTAAATTCATCTACCTAAGGATGCACAGCCAGCCACTGCCAGAGCTCCCTGGGAAATTAATCCAGGGTTCTCTCTGCTCCAACATGCTTCCTCCTTCGTGTGCAGCTGCCAACCAACCAGGCAGCTGGTTGCTGCTTGTGGGCTTGTGAGGGAGAACTGGAGACCAACCTCAGGAGCCTCCAAATTCCAGGAGTTGAGTGCTCAGAGAGGCCAGGAGATCCTAGAATCTGCTGTCTATGCTAAAGAGGAAGAAAAGAGAATGATAAAATGGGATGGCTTTCCTGGCTTTTACCCCCCAGGCCCAGCCTTCTCTGCGGGGAGCTGTGTTGACACATGGCCCCCAGCCAGTGTGCCCTCTATCCCCATGGGCAAAGATGGGACACTTCTGTCCCACTCTCCTGAAGCCCAGCTGGCCCCTGACAGTGTTGGGACAGAGAGAACCAGAGGCCAATTTCTGCCCTAGAAGGGAGCAGAGGAAACAGGCAGCACTGTGAAAGGATGTGAGTGGAAGAAACCAAAGAGACAAGCCAGGGCTGAAAGCTAGGCTCTGACCCAGTGCGTGACCAGCAGAAGTCACAGAACGTCTCTGAGACTTAGTTTGCTCACCTGCAAACTAAGAGAAGACGCCACATACCTCCCAGGACCTCTATGAGGATTCAAAGTGCTCCTGGATGAGAATCCCATGTCCTAACAGACTGCTTTTAATTATCATCATTGACCCTTTCATGGGATTGGGTTCCGTGGGGTCTGTTCAGTGTGACAGAGAACAGGGGGGTCGACCTTGACGATGGGGCGAAAAAGCCGGTCCAGAGTGTAACTGTTGTCCAGGGCAGGCCAATCCGGTGCAGAACTTTGTGCTTAGTCCTAAGGATGGAGAGGAATTCCGGGGGGGGTGCACACTTCAGCCCCATCAGCCCCATCTCCCTATTCTGTGGCCTTGGAATCAGACACTCGGCTTGAGTTCTAGCTTCACCACTTACAAGTCACCTTGCCTCTCTGAGCCTCAGACTCCTTACTCAAGAAACAGAGGTTATAAAACATCTTTCATAGGGTTGCTGGGGGAATTAATGAAGTAATTCATGGTCTAGCACTTAGGATTGTGAATCGGTAAAAAGGGAGGATAGACAAGGAGAGAAAGATGGGTTGAGTTCTAGAAAGCCCTAACAGGAATAATGAGAACAGACTCATCTTATTTTATTCAATCGTATTAATAAGGCAGTTTATTAAAACCTGGGCACTAGAATTCACCTCCTCCATTATCAGCCTCAGCTTCATCGTCTTCAACCGTGTAAGGACACGGTCATCGCTAACATGATTTGAATGCACCACGTGAATTGTGTTATATATGAGGCAGGTACTATTATTACCCCTAAATTGCCCACAGGGATGCTGAAGAACAGAGAGGTTACATAACTTGTTCAAGATCACACAGTCACACAGTGATGCAGTGATGGGGCCAAGAGAAGACGGCAGAAGTACAACTCCAGAGTTTAGACTTTGAGTCACTTTGCCATATCAGATGAAGCATTCCCAGCATGCTGTAAGCATTCGAGGTATGCGGGCCCCATGGTCTGAAGGGTGAAAAATTTAGAAGAGACTGCATTTAGCCTTTGGGTGGGGGACTGAGTGGGAGTCTGGGGCAGTAGGTTGTGGGAGCTCACCTGTTCCACAGCCATGTTCTTATCTCAACTTACAGCCCCTGTTCATCATTGGAACCTCTTTTCAAATGATTGGAGGAAGTTTTTCCATCTTTGCTGGAACAATTAATTCTTTGTGGCAATGGAAAACATTTCTGGGAATGAAGGTCCTTCCTGCAATCTCTCAGGCTATGGGAACAGCGCAGCACATTCAAAGAGAAATCAGATCGGAGCTTTTGAATCTGCCTGGAGCTATTCTTATGAAATTTATATTCTTGTCCATGAATCTTGAAGTCACTGTTTTTTTATTTTATTTTTTTATTGAAGTGTAGTTGATTTACAATGTTAGTTTCAGGGGTACAGCAAAGTGATTTAGTTATACATATACACACATATATACTTTAGATTCAGATTCTTTTCTATTATATGTTATTACAAGAAATTGAATATAGTCCCTTGTGCTATATAACAGGACCTTGTTATTTATCTATTTTACATGCAGTAATGGGTATCTGTTAATCCCAAACTCACTTTTTTTTAAAGGAGAATATTTCTTGGGTCAGTAGAAAACTCTGGAGAATTCAGGACACCATGGAATCTAAGATTCATCCATGCATTTATTCAACAAATATTTATTGAGGGTCTGCTCTGTGCCAGGTACTGAGCAGGATATTTAATCTTATTTGATAAGGAACTTCGATGAAGAAGGAAAACTAATAAGTGCAAAGCAGCTGTGATGGGTTGAACTGGGTCCTCCTCCCACCAAAAGATGTTGAACCCCTCTGTGACCCCCACTACCTCAGAATGTGACCTTATTTGGAAATACAGTTTTTACACTGATAACCAAGTTAAAATAAGGTCACTAGGGTGGGTCCTAATCTAATATGACTGGTGTCCTTATGAAAAGGGGAAATTTGGACATGGAGACAGATACACATAAGAAAAACAATATGAAGACATGTAGGAAGAAGACAGCCATGTGCAGGTGAAAGCAAAGACCAGGGTTATGGTTCCACAAGCCAAGGAATGCCAAAGATGGCCAGAAAATGGCCAGAAGCTTGGAGAGAGCCCTGGAATAGATTCTCCCCAGAGCTCTCAGCAGGAACCAACCCTGCCAATGCTTTGATCTTAGACTTGCAGCCTCCAGAACTCTATGAGACAATAAGGCTATGTTGTTTAAGAAACAAAGAGTTCCACCAGCAACCATTACACCAACTGGGGAACTTGGTCTTTCCTCTACTCACCTCCCATTTCACCTGAGGCAGTCACATGGTACAGGTCATACGATCTTTTCCAGAACTGGAATCTGGAGCTAGTGCTGAAGGGGAGATGACCGCTTAAAGCGGAGCAACAGAGCAGGTGGTCCCCATGGCTCTGGTTCTTGAGACGCTGGCTGATTCAATGAACCCTCAAATTCCTTCCCTACAATTATTGTTTTTATCTTGAGATGGCCAGAATTTGTTTCTGTTGCTTGCAACCAATATTCCTGACCCAATACAGGAGATGTCCAGTCTCCTGATTCCTGAAAAGTCCCACTCTGAACCTCAGCCACTCCAAAGCCCAGTAAAGGAAAGCTGCAATGCCACAGTGGGAGCCCTCTTGCACCCCCTGCCCCCAAGCCTCCTGAGAGCCAGCCTGATCTTGTAGTGAGGTTGCTCTGATGTCAAGCCCAGAAGGGTGGCACTCAGCTCAGCTCTGCTCAGACGTGGGGTCATTGGATCTCAAGCCAGCCACTGTCAGAGGAGGCTGGTCTCCATTCTATTGGCCTCAGAATCCCCAGAAAAAACGAGCTCTAGTTCTGCAAAGACATCCAGCCAGTTGCCCTTCACTGGAGTCAATCTGCAAAAGAAAACAGCGTGCCAAATGGCTACAGATGCAGCAGTTTCAAAACAACTGTGCCAGTCATCCTGGCTAATGTTTGTCAAGTGCTTACTACATTCAGGCTACTGTTCTAAGAGCTCCCTGTACTAAACTTAATCCTCTGGCTCCTCACAACAGCCCTATTACTCATTATGCTAGACATCTGACAAGTCATCTCAGGGAGCTGACACAAAGCCTCTACTGAGGTAGGAAGCTGAGACATAGAGAAGGTAAGTAACTGGCTCGAGTGGCAGAGCTGGGGTTTGAAAGCAGCCAGTCCAATCCAGCTCTGTGCCCTTCTCAGTCGCTGCACTTACCATCCCCTTCTTACGCCCACCTCTCTTCCTTCCTTCTTCACCTTCCCTGCCCCCATCAAAACAAACCATGAAAAAAGTAGGGCCCTCAGTCAGACAGACCTGGGTTCAAAACCAAGTCCTACCATGTGTTCCCCGTGTGACCTTGGTCATGATATATGCCTTCCTTGAACCTTAGTTTCCTTGTTTGGAAATGCAGGATAATCAAGCCTACCTGATGGAGGTTTTGTGACAATTCAATGAGACGATGTGTCAAACACCTGGCACAGTTTCCAGCACATAGTAGGTGCTCGTCCATCCCAGTCAAGCTGTCAGCCAATGTGAATGACACCTGTTATTGGCCTGGCAAGTGAGGAAGGCAAACAAATACAGTGGAAGGGACAGTACTTACCACCATCACCCCCCCATCAGCCTCTCCCTAGCTGGGGAAATAAGTTGTACACATACGTGGTAAAAATCAGACCACAGAGTGAGACTTGGACAACGTAAGACAGCGATGTAGCTCTAGAGGACAGGCAACCCAGGGGGGGCCCTGAAATGCTGGTCATGTTCTATTTCTTAACTTAGGTGGTAGTTACACTGGTGATTATTTATTTTCTAACTATTCATCAACAGTGCCTACACCTTGTATGTGCTTTACTGTACATATTTCATAGTTAAAAATAAAACCTTAAGCCCAGCAATGCCACGGAGTCTAAGGAGCTTGAAGGCACAGGCTGGGTGTGAGACAGGTACCAAGCGCTGATTCCACAGAGATGCTGCCCCACCCACGCCCACCTCACCCGGTGTTTTGGAGCTTTGTGGGTTGCTCTGGAGACAGTCTGTCTGGTTTGAATCCTGACTCTGCTACTTACTGGCTTTATGAATGAGTTTCTCAAACTCTCTGAACCTCAGTTCCTCCATCTGTAAAATGGGGAAATTATCACTGAGTGCTAAGCATCAAAGGAGATCACCTGTAGAGATCATTTAGCACAGTGTATCAGCACATAGGACGTGCCTGAGAAGTCCTAGCTGCCCAGGTTAGGCACAAAGATGGATGTATTGGCTTCTTTAACCAAATGGTGACAGGGGCAGGTTCCTGCTGGGCCTTGGCAATGATGGAACTGGGGCGTGGACTTTCATTAAGACTGTTTCTCTCCATTTCCTTTTCCTTTTCTCTCTGCGTTTGGGTCTTATTCTCTCCCACCAGCTTTTCTCAAGAGACTGGGAAGTTGGCCAGCTCCTACTCCTGTCTTCCTAGCTTCACCTCCAGAAAGAAAGGAGCAGACTTTTTTCCTTTGGTTAAATAATGAAAACTCCCAAGGAAGGACTCTGACTGGTTGTCTTGGGTCACATGTCCTCCTCTGTGACCAGCAGACTGTGACTGGCAGCCCCAGTAGAATCTTGTGGCTGGGAAGGAGAAGGATCTCAAACAAAGGAGGATGTTATTTGCAGAAGAAGGAGGGGCATTGAGCAGACAGATAGCAGTTGATCACCCTGCAGAGAACCTAAGCAGCCAGCAGGTGTGTGAGCCAGTCCCCACCCCCACCACAACTAGTTAGAAGTGACCATCAACCTGACTGGGGCTGTCTTTGAGGGGCCTGCCTCCTCCTCACCCAATCTCAGTCCACGTAGGTTCTGATAGAAATAATACCACATTCATATTTTGTGGGGAGCACGTGTGTCCCGAACCTGCCAATCAAAGCATCATGTCTCCTGGCCACGGGGTCTGGTTCAAGGCTAAGCCAGTGAACCAGCTCTATCCAGGAATATTATTGGAGCTATCCAGAAGAAGTGTTTTCTCTGCCAGAGTTGCTAAGCTGATGGGATGTTTGTCTGGACTTTCCCATAACCATCTTGCCACACCAAGAGAAGGATTTTTTCTGTGGGTGAAGTCAACCCAGAGAAAAGCTGAGCCCAGTGATAGAGAAAGATTCCCAATCATATTATTTGAGCACCTAGATCCAGCCATGCCTGAAAGCTGTTTCCTCTGTACTTTTCCATATTTACCTGAGTCAACAAAGTCCTTTTCTTGGCTTAAGCCAATTTGACTGTTTTGTTTCACTTGCAGGCAAAGGAGCCCTGAATCATTTGTGGGTGCTTGACTCATAAGGTCATGTAGAGTGAAAGCTAATGTCGCCAACATAGAACTAGATGTATGTCAAAGTAGGAAGCTGGATGCGAGTGATGAATGAAGCTGATACTCAGAGGCAGACAAGAGGGGAGGCCACACGGCCTCTGAGAGGCAAAGAGAGAAGACTTAGGTCCTGACTTCCCAAATCGCCGGTCTCAGTGAGGCCCAATTGTTTGCCAGTCCTGCCCTGCCTGTCCATGAGACCACCTGTCCTGCCCTTTAATATCCCCCCTTTAAATAAGCTAGCTACCCAGAGAATTCCAATACCGCCTCATCCCTTCCCCTAAGACCTGGCGCTCTGTTGAAGCCTACAATCTCTGTTGAATATCAAATGGAAGAGTCCCCCGGGGCAGAACACAGCATCTGTGAATTCCTAGGGGAGACGTGAGGAAGGCAGCTTGGGTGGCCAGGGCAAGCCTCAGGAAGGATATGGGAACTGGCTGGGCCTTGAAGCAAAGATTTGATTTGAATAGCCAGAAACATCGAGGTGAATGGGGGTGTCGCAGGTGGCAAGAAGGGCATGGAAGCCGGAAAACGCACAGCATATTCAGAGAGCAGAGAGGGGACCTGTCTGGGTTGAGGATTTATCAGGTGGAGCAGGGAAGGAGGCTGGGCCAGCAGTGGAAGGTCCTTCATGCCAGGCTCAGGGGCCCACTATTTCACAAGCAGGGCTTGGCATGGGAGTGCTCGGAGTTATGGAGCAGCCCTGAAACTCTGAAACAGCTAAAGCAGACCCTTTCTGGCAGACCCTGATGGGGAAGCGTGGCTGTGCGCATGGAAAGATGTGTCCACAGGAGACGAATGTGGTGGGAGTGGGAGGCCAGCAGGGATGGTGTCAGGGGTTCTGGGCTCTGCTCTGCCGTGGTCCCTGAACAAATTCCCTCGGGGTTTCCCTTCTAGACTCTGGCCTCCAAGGGTGTCCATCCTTGTGTAAGGGTGATGCAGGGCAGTTTCAAACAATACTAGTAGTGAGAATCATTTGTTCATTCATTCACTCACTCATTCATTCATTCAGTAAGTATTTAGTGAACATCTACCACAGGCTAGGCATTGGGTTAGGTCCTAGGGAGATGAAGGTCAATAAGACATAAGACCATTGACCTTACACTGGGACAGATGTTAAGGGTCCCTGCTCAACAGCCGTTCTACCTCTGCCTTAAGAGAAACCAGATTTTGTCTGTGCAGCAATGTGTCCCATCAATGCTGGCAAGTGGTCTCTGCTCTGGACCTCATCCTTTAGAGAGCCCCACTCTGCCCTCCCCAGCCACGCCCATCCCAGCAAAGAGAGAAGTCTCCAGGGCCAAGAGGATGTGCCCACCTAAGCCCACACTCTGGGTGCCTGGTGCCCCAATATTCCCTGTCCAAATCACTCCAAGCCCACTTCCGGCCTGGAGGAGTGAGCCTCTTCCCTGACCCATTCCCCAGGGGTACAGCCACTCCTCGTGGTCCTAGGTTTGAGAAGCGGCCAAGGGGCAGTTGTTTGGGGGAGGGGAAGGCAGAGCTTGGATGCGTGGGCCAGAGAGTCCACACACCTATGGGAAAGACCACACATGGTACAGGATGGAACTGGGGACGGGGAGAGAAGGAAAATGGGCAGTGAGCCAGAAGCCACATCCTCGTGTAGAACTCCGAGGAGTTAAAGGATTCTAAATTCACACCTGATCTTCCACGAGGTTTTGAAGGTGTGTCTGTCAAGTTGGAAAGTTAGGACATGTATTATTTATCATTTTGTGTTCTTGCCCCAAGCTCTGTTAGGACTGGACTGTTCCTGCCCACGGGGTTCTGAGCCAGTCCCCTTTGCCAGATTCCTGGCTTTCCCAGACTCCCTTGCAGCCAGAGGTGGCCATGTGGTCCAGACATGTGATCCCAGCAAAGGGGCTTCTGGAAAATCACTTCCACTTTGACCATGGAAGAGAAACCTAGGAGGAAAGATTCATGAGGAGAGCTCCATTTTTCTCTTTTCTGCTTTTGGACACAATTGCTTAAGGATACTCGCCACTGAGGGAGCCGTCTTTGGACCGCAGGATGACACAGTGAAGGACAAAAGCCAGCATGCAGAGGGTGATGAAAAATGGAAAGAGCTTACGTCCTTGAGCTTTGAGGCCAACTCTGGAACCACCTACCTCTGGATTTTATGCTCCATAAATCATCGGTGTCATTATGATTTTGGCCACATGTTGGTCAGTGTTTGAGACAGCAGTGGCCATCCTAATGGAAACATCATTCTAATGACTAGTGAGAGAAACCAGTCTGGCTGGTGACCAGCTTGCCAGCCATGGGGAGGGTTTTCCCACAGGTGAAGTCAATCCAGAGGAAAATTCAAAATGTTTCGCTATGTCTGCTTACCACGTTCACTATTTTTTAAGTAATTTCATTTTGCTTAATGTTTTAAAAGGAACTGTATTGCTGTTGTAAATTTTTTAAAAGGATTATTTGCCATTATAGAAAGTAATAGAAAGATTTTTTAAACGAAATCAATACTGAAAACAAAAACTAGGTAACACTAAGTGCAGTGTGGTGTCCCAGACTGGATTCTGGGAACGTAAAAGGGCCTAAGTAGAAAAATCAATGGATAACATCTATACTTTAGTTAACGGTAATGGGCCAGTATTGGTTTCTCAGACTTGACTAACGTACCATGGTTATCTACGATGTTAACATTGAGGAAGACAGGGTGAAGGATTATATAGTTCTTAGGTAAAAATTCTGTACTCTCTTTGGAACTTTTCTGTCCAACTTAAATCTTTCCAAAATAAAAAGGTTATTAAATTAATAAACAACAATGATCTAAATCGTAACTCAGCATTTTGGGGAGACGAAGTCTCTGAGCTAAAAGCCTGTTCTCTCTTTGTTAAAAAGAAAGATGAGCAAATGTTATAAGGAGTACAATGGCGTATTATTCAGCCACAAAAAAGACGGAACCCCTTCCACTTGTGACAACATGGATGAACCTGGAGGACACTGTGCTCAGTGAAGTAAGCCAGTCACAGAAAGACACCTACAGGATGACCTCACCTACATGTGTAATTTAAAATAGTCAAGCAGACGGTAGAATAGTAGTTGCCAGGGGCTGGGGGGGAGGGAGGAGGGGGTTATGAGGACATGTTGGCAAAGGGTACAAAGTTTCAGTTAAGCAAGATGAATGACTGTGTGCTAGAGATCTAATGCACAGCATGGTGACCACAGGTAACAACACTGTACTGTACACTTGAAATTTGCTAAGAGGATAGATCTTAAAGGAAATCTCAACACGCAGACATACACACACAAATGGTAACTATATAGACATGATGAATGAAGTTATTTAGCTTGATTGGGGCAATCTTTTCACAAGGTATACATATCTCAAAACATCAAATTTTACATCCTAAACATATATAATTTTATATGTCAAAGATATCTCAATAAAGTTGTTTTAGAAGAGAGAAATACATACTTTTGTTTGTTGGTGAACCTATAAGTCACAAAGGAAACTAGTTTAAATATGAGTTAAATTAATGGACTTGCTTATTAGTTTATAAGACACAAAACTCTAACTCAAAAAAAAAAAGATTCAATAACTCAAACTGAGCTCACAATAGAATGAGGATTGAAGGGAGTAACTCTCTCGTGTATGATTCAAGGTGATTTAATGCAAGTTCATGTACCAGCTAAAGATAACCTTGTGTACCACCTGTAACATGTCTCATACACTAGAAGATATCAGATCAGGGGCAAAGCATTCTTAGATGAGAAGCAGGTAGGGGTTATCACTCAAGCCTCTGTGTAAAAGACAAGGCAGAGGACTTCAAAATTATTACCTAACACACAAGAACAATGAGGGAAAATATTAACTCGAGTGGCTTTGACCCTAAATGACTACCACTTAGCCAATTCTTGTTGACAGTCTCATTAACAGAAGGATGTTTAGTTCTTTGGGTCAAAAACACCTTAGGAAAAAAATATAAAAAATGAATATATGTATGTATATGCATGACTGGGACACTGTGCTATACACCAGAAATTGACACAATGTTATTGACTGTACTTCAATTAAAAAAAAAAAAAAGACGTCTTAGAAACACAAACAAGAGATTGCTCAGCAATGTTACAATATCCATGGTAACCACAAACCATCCACAGCAACTTCCACCCTGGCCTTGCTCTGCAGGTGTGTCCAGTCCCACCTCATGGTAGCCCTGTTTATTTCTGAGCATCGTTAGGGAAGAAGTAATCATAAATTATCTGGGTCATTCAGTCTCAAGTTCAGCACAAGTGCATCATAAGGATAATTTATGGGAAGGATGTGGGGTTGCCTTCAGTGACATCAACCGCAGAATTCAGTTCCATTCAACAAACACCCATGCCAGGCCAGGCCCCACCTACATTCTGGAAAGATAGACACCAATGGGACATAGTGAAGGAGACTTCTTCTGCTGGGGAGCCATCATCCAAAACTCATCAAAATATCTGTGAACCTGAGTTGATGTTTGAGCCCGTGGGAGGGCAGGATAGCAGAATCAGTCAGATCTGGGATCAAATTCTGGCTCTGCTATCTTGTAGCTCAGTGTCCCTGGCCAAGTTATTTAACAACACCCACCCCGAGCCTCAGTTTCTCCCTCTGTGAAGTGGGGCTAATAGTATAACCTGCATAGGATTAAATGATATAAAGTATGTGTGGAACATGTAGAGCCAGGCACAAGGATAATGCTCCTTAAACAATATTCATGGTTGTTTCTATAATTTCTGGGAGAATCGAATCCAATCATTGAGTTGTTCTGATCACCAGAATCATCAGGGGAACTTGTTAAAAATATAAATTCCTAGGTTCCCATACCCCTGAGAAATTCTAAATTGGGTCAGCCTGGGGCAGGACCCAGGAACTTATGCCTCCAGGGTAAACTTGTGCCCAGCCCACAGTGGGCACTCAGCAAATACAGGTCCCCTTCCCGGCCTGGACTATTGAAGCACCTTCCTAACTGGTCACCTGTGTCCAATCTGATCCGTCTGTCCACCACCAGGAGCCAGTGGGATGCTTTTAAAAGGTGAGATCCTGTCACATCACTGCCCCAAACCCTCTATGATTCTCATCTCATACCAAATAAAACCGATAAACAAGGCCCTACATCAGTGGCTCCTGACACTGGGACCACATTAGAAATACTTGGTGAAGGGGGTAAAGGGAGTGGGAAGGGATAAACTGGGAGTTCGAGATTGCGGGTACTAACTACTATATATAATAGATAAACAACAAATTTATACTGCATAGCACAGGCAACTATATGCAATATCTTGTACTAACCTGTAATGAAAAAGAATATGAAAAGGAATATATGCATGTATATGTATGACTGAGACATTATGCGGTACACCAGAAATTGACACGTTGTAAACTGACTATGCTTCGACTACAAAACATAAATACATCTTAAATAAATAAATAAATAAATAAATAAAACTGGAAGGAAAATAAGAGGGAAAAAAAAAAAGAAATACCTGGCAAGCTAGTGAATAATACCGACACCTGGCCTGAGCCCAGACCAAGAGAATCAGAAACTCTTTGGGGTGAGGCCCAAGTAGGACTGCCAGATAAAACAGAGGACACTAGCTACATTTGAATTTCAGATACCCGATGCCTGGCTTTTTATTATAAGTACATCCTGGGCAATATTGGGACATACTCTTACTAAAAGTGTATTTTTAGGGGGAAGGTTACAGCTCAGTGGTAGAGCTCATGCTTAGCATGTACAAGGTCCTGGGTTCAATCCCCAGTACCTCCATTAAAACAAATAAATAAATAAACCTAATTACCTCCCCCCCTCAAAAAAATAATAAAAAATAAAAAGTATTTATTCCTTGCGTATCTGAAATTCCAATGTAACTGGGTATCCTGTAGTCTCATTTGTTAAACTTGGCAACCCTAGGCCCAAGCATAGGGCTTTATATTTATTTGTTTGTTTGTTTGCTTGTTTGCATTCTTGTTTGTTGAAGTAGTGTCAGTTTAAAATGTTGAGTCAATTTCTGGTATACAGCATAATGTTTTAGTCATGCATGTACATACATATATTCATTTTCATTACAGATTAGTACAAGATATTGAATACAGTTCCCTGTGCTATACAGTAAAAACTTGTTTATTTTATGTGTAGTAGGTAGTATCTGCAAATCTTGAACTCTCAGTTTATCCTTTCCCATCCCCTTTACCCCGTGGTAACCATAAGTTTTTTTCTCATCTCAGCATCTGCCTTTTTAAAAAGCTCACGGTGATATGGTCCTCATTGCCTCTCTAACCTCATCTACTCCTCTCCTCCAGCTCTCTCTACCCTGGCCTTTTCCTTGAAAGTGTCAACCACCTTCCCCTCTCCACACCTTTGCAGTTGCTGGCTGCCTGGGATGCTCTGTCTACGCCAGACACCACAAGCCTCCCTGACCACTGCAACAGCGCCCCCTCCCCAGGTTCCCCTCACCCTGCTTTACTTTGTCTTTATAACACTTAACACCGCCTGATGGATTGTGTACCTACTTGGTTGCTGTCCATCTCCCCTACCCACAAACTAGACTGTAGGCTCCGTGACTTTGCAGGAAACACTTTGGTTCTTTCCCTGCTACATCTGCAGTGCCTAGAACCTCACCAGCTGCTCAAAAAATTCTGGTTGAATTAGTTAATGTTGATGAAAAGATTTCTCCTTCCAGCACAACCCCCTAAACATCCCTTTGGGAGGAGTTGATAGAAGACAGCTTAGTAGAAGTATCTTTCATCAAGAATAACAGCTGATTTTTACTGGGCGTGGCCTGTGTGCCCTTCAAAGTGCTTGCACATCCACATTTAATCTTCATGGCAACCCTTGAAGCTTGTGGGAGCCATGATTATCCTCATTGTATAAGACGAGGAAAGTAAATTCTTCAGTGTTCAACACCGAACCTCAAAAATCTCAAAGGGAGGGGTAAATATACTTTCTCCACCTTTCTTTCCTCTAGCCTTGATTATGGATTAAGTCTTGTGTGCTGTTCATTGGCGGTGGGCAGGTGGGGGGACTGGGGTGAGGGATGGGCAGTGGGCACAGCTACAACTGGATCCAGTGTCTAGAGTCAAGAGTGTTTAACACAGGGTCTCTAACCAAACCAGAGACAGGGCAAGGCCATTGTGCAGAGTGGTGCATGGTCCCACAAAGCCAATCTGGCTGGCAGGGGCCACTAGTCATTGAGTGAAGGAGGGCTGGCTAGAGGTTTTCTGTCCCCAGTCCACTACCGTATGGTTATTCATGCTGCATCTTGACAAGACCCACATGCTCAGATATAACGCCTCATGCCTCTGAAGGGTGCCCACTCTTAACCCACTTGACCCTCACATTGGCCCTATAAGTAGACAGAGCTGCTCTTCTTGGTCCTAAGTGGCCAGCGGGAAGATAAGGAGCCAGAAGCCTAGAGCATTCCACAAGGAGCATGAGTCTCAGGCTCTGCACTGGAAGCTGGTCTCTGACCCTATTCACTGCCTTTTCTGTTCACAGTACTGGGCTGTCTTCACCTGGAGAAAGAGCACAAGGATTCACGCTTTGGCTCTGGCGCTCGTTAGCTCTGTGGCTTCTGCACAGCCTCGACCTGAGCCTCATTTTCTTGTCTTGTAGAATGGGTGTGATGAGAATTCACAGGATTGCTAAAGAAATGAGATCCATTCATGCATGCATTATATGAGTCTGAGCACCGACTAAGTGCCAGCCACAGTCCAGGCACACAGTAGACGACTCTCCAGGCTTTTAAATACTAGTGGGGATGGCAAGCAATTAACTGAGAACAGGAAGATAAAATAATTCCACCGAGTGAGAAGTACTGCAACTGAAATAGAACAGGACTGGAAGCCCCTGCCCTTGGAACAGTACCTGGCACATAGTAGGTGCTCAGTATTTGCTCTATGATTGAATGTGCTGGGTGGTCAGGGAAGACTCGCAGATGCCACCCTGAGCACACCAGAATGGAGAGCCAGGCACGGGAACCTCAAACGCAAAGGCCGTGAGACCGGACCCTACCTGGCGTTATAAAAAACAGAAAGGAAACTCAGGGAGAGCACGGATCTCTCAACCCCCTGTAAACTTCAAAGTGCTGCGTACACATCTGGGAAGGCGGTTTCTGTGGCTGGTTCTTGGCTTTTACGTCGTTTACTTTCGACTTCTTCCACCCGGGTGGCTGTTCGGCCCTCCACCCCGGGGGGGACCCGAGCCCCTCGCGAGCAGCTGCCGCGGGGCCGGACCTGGAAGGGCGCTGACATCTGGCGCCCGCAGGGCGGGCAGACCCACAGTCGGAGTTTCGCGCCGGGTTGGCCAGTCACTTCCTGAGGCCGGCACCCCTGTCGCGGGGTGGCGGCAGAGCGAGCGGGTTGGGACACGCAGCTCGGAGCCCGGAAGGACCAGGCGCGCCAGGGGACGGGCTGCGCGGCGGCCGGGACCGGCCGGGACCCGAACGGAGCAGGAGTGGGGCGGGGCCGGCGGGAGCCGCGGCGCCGCCTCCGCCTTCGCCTTCGCCACTGCCACCTCCAGGTAAGGGGCCGGCTCGGCCGGAGCCCCCGCCCGGCCCGCGGGCCCTTTGCCCCCCACCCCGCCCTCCGCGCGTCGTGCGCGCGGGCCCCGCTCCCCGCCAACCCCCCCCCCCCGCGCGCGCGCAGACCGCTCGGGGGTCAAGTCCGCCCGGTGGTGGCTTGTTTTCCTTCCGAGCCGGAAGTGCCCTTAAAACTTACACGCCCTGGGGAAACTGAGGCCGGGCCCAGCACTCAGGCGTCTCCTGCCTCCCTGCACAAGTGAGGAGGCTGGTCCGGGCCGGGGACGGGAAGGGACTAGCCCAAGGTCACACGCGGTCACTGGACTTCCCCTTGGCCCACGTGGTCCCTCCAGGACCCCTCACCTCCCCACGACTCTCCTTGGCCCTGCAGCCCTCTGAGCGCACTGCAGACATTCAAACTGACAATTCCAAGGGCAGAGGGAATAAACTCTGGAGAAAAGCCCAGGCCCCAAGTTTACAGGGGGCCAGGTCCCCTTGCCTGAACCCTGTTGTTAGAGGAGGAAGAATTACTGCTCCTAACTTTGGAGCAGAGGCTGGAAGAGGTGACGGTGTCTACCCACTACCACACCGCTAGGAAGGAGATCAGGATAAGAACGTGGGGGACCTGGCTCCAGAGCCTGACCCAGTGTCTGGCCCAGTGTAGGCCTTCGGGGTCCCCTTCTCTGCTCCCCATGGGGTGGCACAGGGCGTCAGGAGCACAGCTGGGCCAGACCCCAGGCCTTGGTCTAGAGACAACTGCCTAGCACAGAGCAGGAGTCTGCACGGTTAGTTCTCTTTTCCCTAACTCGATGTTCATTGCATGGCAGAAACATGAAACCCATTTAAGCTTTGGGGACATCCATCCATTCATTCATTCAACAAATATTTATTGAACACCTACCGTGTGCCAGCTTGCGCACTGTTTAGGCACTGAAGGTACAGCAGTCAACCAGATAGGTGCTGCCCTGGAGGAGGTGAGGGGATTGGGGTGGTACATTCCAGTGATTGGAAGAAAACACTGCCCTTCAGCCTGGGGTGGTGGGGTACAGGGAAGAGCTGGGCAGAGAGGGGAGACTATTGGAACCTTCCCAACTGTGAGGTATGGGAAGAGGGCCGAGAGAGATTAAACCTTGCAGCCTCAAATCCTCTGAGCCTTCAGCCCTTTTTTGGCCTTGTTTGAGATGCTCTGTCAGCCTGAGCTCCAGCAGCCCCCACCCCAGCCCAACTCACCAGGGATTTGGGGACGAGCGGCTAGGTGGGTTGAGAGTGGGCCAAAGGAAGCCTTAAAGTGACCTCAGAGCCTGGAAACCTAGCTGTGTGACCTTGGGTATGTCATTCTACCTCTCTGGGCCTCTATTTTCTTATCATATAAAGGGGGGTCATAATACCATGCCGAAATGCTTCGTAAACGGTAAAGCAGGATCCAGAGTGTGGCCCATATCTGAGGCCTTGCCAAAGCAGGCATAAGCAAGGGTAGAGTATTTATTTAGAGCATCTTGATTTAGAGGCTCCAGTGACCCTGTTGATGACATGTGGCTGCTCTCGATCAAGACATGTAAGAGGCAGGAGAGTGGCGGAGTTCAAGGCGAGAAGCCTGACGCTCCCTGCCCGGCTCCAGCTCTCGGGAAATGAAATGCTGGTGTCACTGGCAGCATTTGAGCTTTTACAACCCTTGCAGCCACGTGTACTGCATCAGGTAGATGTGTCTCAGGTCCTAGCTTTGCAGTTTCCTAACTGAGTCATCTTGGATGAACTACATGGCCGGTCTTTGCCTCAGTTTCCTCATCAGTAAAACACCTGTCTCCAAGGAGGGCCCTGTGCAGAGCTGCCAGGCTGGGAGGCTTTTGGCTTTTTAAGTCCAAGGCCCAGGAGCGGTTGGACAGGCACCGTTGACTGAGTGGGTGAGCACATAGCAGCGTGTGCACTGTTTAGGCACTGAGGGGCAGCAGTTAATGAGACAAGTGCTATCCTGGTTGAGGTTGGGGGAGGTACATCAAGGTCAGAGCCTAGAGAATTTCTCTCCCTGAACTGGTACCGCCAGGCTACAGGGGCTGGATCAGCCTCCAGGGCCCACATATATGGGACATGAAAAACATCATTAGAAGCTTTTTCATTGTGTCCTCTATGGCCTGAATGTTTTGTGAACACTGCCGTATGTTTTCAACTGGGGCTACAGATAAGATGGGGGCCTCACTGCCTTGAAGATTTTACAGCGGGCAGAACAGGGCTGGAGAGAGGATCCAATCCACTTGCCACTTCAGCCACCCTCCTCTCGGCAGCCAGACCGATCTGATTGTTAACACCCTCTGCTTAAAAGCCTGCTGTGGCATCCCACTTTCTTAAAGAACAGAACCCTTAACATGGACCATAAGGCCCTGTGGCCTGGGTCCCACCAACACCTGGCCTACTCCTCCGGCTGCATCTCAGACCACTTTGTCTGTAGCCCTCTGTGCTCAGGCATGCTTCTCCCTCCCTCCTCAGGGCCTTTGCATGGCTCTTCTAGACCTCCCCCCCTCATCTTGCTATTCCCAGGTTAACACCTCCTCTACCTTCAGCTCTGAGCCCAACCTGGACTTGCATTCCAAGTTCCCCAGGCCGTAAGACATCCCCAGGTACATGGGAGGTTTAGCTCTAGGTGGAAAATTATACACTTATGATATCGCTAGGATTTATTTCTACCTGTACCCTGTCACCACCCCACCATGACTTCCAGGGCTGGTCTGAATTTGCTCAGAAATGAAATCTGCCTTTAGGAGTAGTTCTTGAGCAAATATGAGGACCTTGCTTTATATGAAACTGGATTGTCCGTCATCCAAAAAAAATAATGCTGACGTCATTTCTTAGTTGTGGGGGTAGCTATTCATTCATTCTTTCACCTGTTCTTCTAGAAGGACACTGTTCTAGGAGACATCAGGGAAAGTGACACAAAAGCCACTGCCATCAAGGAGCTTTCTCTAGTGACGAAGACAGACCACAAACAAGTAAACCTGTAATTCATTGCCAAGGGGTAGCAAATTCGATAAAAGTCACACAGGGTCTGGTGGGAGCGGGGCGTTCTGGCACGTGCTGTCATAGACCTGAATGAATAAGGAGAGGACTCTGCTGGGGAGGCAGGGGAAGCCCCGATGTCCTGAGCATCATCCACTCCCACCCTGACCCTCCTTATCGGAGAGAGGCACCGCCGTTATACCTGAGAGGAGGTGAGGCAGCCCAAAGCCTGGGGGGCTGGACAATTCCCAGAAGCCTCATGGCAGCCCCTGAGATCCTTTAGTAAAGTGGAGAAGAACTTGGGTTTAAAGTCACGCACGCCTGGACCTGGGCGATGGGGGATGTCCTGGTCCTGCCATTTGCCAGCTGTGTGGCCCTCACCTCTGTGGGCCTCAATTTTCTCATCTGTAAGACGGGGACAGTGTTAGTCTCTTCCTCGTGAGGTTGTTGTGAGGCTGGAATGGGACCAAGAAAGTAAGCCCACAGGAAATGATTTTATGTTTAAACTGTGTGTTTGAAGAAGGGCCGCATTTGGACACGAGGACCCGCATGGAGAGAAAACGCATGAGTGCAGGCCTGAGGTGGGAAACCCAATGTGGGCTGGAATCAGCAGACAGTTCAGCTTGGGTGAAAACTGAATGGGAGAAGGGGAGTGGAGAAAAATAAAGCTGGAGGAGATTAGGCCCTGGCTGGCTGAAAAGTGGGATTGTTACTGAACCAAACTTGGGTCCATTCATCCATGCGCAGTAAAGCCAATCTACTGACACAGGGTTGCGGTGAAGGAAAGTGCAGCGTTTATTGTAAGGCATCAGACAAGGAGTCCGGGGCAGCCAATGCTCAAAAAAAACCCAAACTCCCTGATAAGTTTCAGGGAAGCATTTTTTAAGGCCAGGTGAGAGAGGGAAGTCACAGAGTGTGTGATCAGCTTGTGCACAGTTCTCTGACTGGTTGACAGTGAGGTAACAGGGTGGTGTCACAGGGGTTAACATTATCAATCCTCAGGCTCCAGTCGGTCTGGGGACTACATGCTCACGGTCAAGTAGTTAACATCTTCCACTTGGTGGGGGTTTTAGCATCTGTAAAACAACTAAGAAATGCACTTCAGATACTGTTATCTAAGTACTTCAGAAAGGAACTAAAGATTCTGTGCCCTGTGTCCGATATACTCCTTAAATTGTTACCAACTCCTGGGCTGACTGCTACTTTTGTCACTACGTGTTCACATCCATTCAGTCACTAATTCTTGAGCCAGGCTTTTGTGGCTCAGGGGAGACCTGGGAGACTAGAGTTTTTCTATGAACAAGAGGCAGGCAGAGGACCTAGGCGGAGGGGTCTGTCGCAGGAAGGCCCCATAGGGTCCTGCTCAGTTACAGGGTGTTAGCCTGGGACAGGTGGAGCTAGTGAGATTCTAATTTGGTGGTTTGAAATCTTCTGGGCCACCTCAGTGTATAAACTAGACCAAAGAGGAGCAGTGTGGCATCATAGTTAAGATGGCTGCCTTTGGGCTCAGACCCAGGTGCGAGTTTAAATCCCACATCACTTATCCAGTGACCCTGACCTCCATTTCTCAGGGCTACTCTGTCTCTATCTGTAAAACAGAGATAATAACACCTACCTTATAGGATTATTGGGAGAAAATGAGATGGTGCGTGGAAAAGGAGTGGCACATGGCTAACATTTACCAAGCATTTACCGTTCTGATTTTCTTAATTAAAAAATTTTAAATTGTGATAAAATACACATAACGTAAAATTTACCATCTTAATCATTTTTAAGTGTACAGTTCAGTAGCTTTAGGTGTAATCACCGTTGTGCAACCTCCAGAGCATTTCAACTTGCGAATTTGAAATTCTGTACTCACTAAACAACAACTCCCCATTCCCCCAACCCCCAGCCTCTGGCAACTGCCATTCTACTTTCTGCCTCTATGATGTTGATTGGTCTAAGTGTCTCATATAAGTGGAATCATACAGTGTTTGTCGTTCTGTGACTGGTTGATTTCATTTAGAGTGTGTTCTCCAGGTTCATTCATCTTGTGATGTGTCAGAATTGCCTTCCTTTTTTGAGAGTGACTAATATTCCATTGTGTGTATATAACACATTTTGTTTATCCATTCATCCATCAGTAGACAGTTGGGTTGCCTCCACCTTTTAACTATGGTGAATACTGCTGCTATGAACATGAGTGTACAAATATCTTTTTGAGGCCTGCTTTCAATTCCTTGGAGTATGTAGCCAGAATTGCCATTGCTGGCTCATTTACTGTTAAAATTTGGAGGTGGGCCATTGGTGGCTCCCCACTGTGTCTTCTCTTGCCTGCCAGAGTAAGAGAAGTCCCTGGGGCCCCAGAGAGCAGTTTGAAAACCAGTGGATTAAATGAACCATTACAGACTTTGCCATTTCTCCCCCTTCCTTCCCAGGTAGATTTGCCTCTTGAATTATTTTTTAGTTATCCCTGGTGGAAACCACCAGCCATTCAGCAAATGTTTCTGAGTGGCTACTGTGCTTGCTTGTGGGCAGAGGAAAAGAGCCAGTAAGCAATAAACTTAAACAGGTAAAGGATACAGTATGTCAGACAGTGATGCATGCTCTGGACCAAGCTGGGAAGTCGGGATGAGTACTTGCCCTCCATGCCAACATCCCTTTTTTTCTTCTGGTCTAGACTGGGATGTCCAAACCCTGTGGGTTCTTCTGTGTTGGAACTGTTGCCATGGAGACCTCCTGAGATGCTGCATTTACCGCCGGCCTCCAATTTAACTTCCAGATAGAGGTATGGAATGAATGGATTTGTCTCCTAAAATGCTGAGAGTGGGGAGAGGGGAGTGAACCGGGCCTGCCTAGAATCTCCCCATCTAGGACCATATTAAGATTGTCTTATTTTGTGTGTGTGTGTGTGTGTGTGTGTGTGTTTATCTGTGTCTGTGTGTTTGTGTGTCTATGTGTGTATTTAACTTTAGACTAGTCTTCAGAGTTTCTGGCTCTAAGAACAGTGCCATCGGCTCTATTTGTTGCAAGGGAGCTCTTCAGCCAGAGGCTTTTCCTTGTCCTTGGCTCCAGGAAAATTAGTCTTCAGCCTTCCTTTGACACTGTAGCTCTCTCTCTAGTAATGCTTATTTTTCTGTACTGCAGACTCATTTAAAAATGCACCTGCAGCTAGGAAACTCAGAAAAAGAGGAAGAGAGAGAAAAAGAACATCACTTCCCCCGCCCCACTCCCCCCTTCCCCCCTGCCAGCACACACACACACACACACACACACACACACACACACACACACCCCAAATTTGACCTTGGCCTTCACTGACTGCTCCAAGTTTAAAAAAAAAAAAAAAAAAAGGCCACAGCTGGCTGGCATGTAAGAAAAACAAAAGTTCATTCCTGTATGTGATCTTCACAAGACCCAGGTGGTCATGTGGTCATGGAGTTTTAAGGATGATTTAAAGGATTTTCAAGGATGATATTGACCGCATTTGATTTTCTGCTCGGTGCTGACTTTGGAATTTTTCATCTCCCCAAGAAGAAACCCCATGGCGTCATTTAGGGCATTAATCAGCAGACATGGGCTGAGCACCTGCTGTGGGTGCTTGCAGAACAGATGTTTGGGAATGAGCGTCTCCCACCACTGCTGACAGAAATAACCCCGCTGGTGTTTTCACTGGCGACGAATAAAGTGACTGGTGAGACAGAAATCATCATTGTAGTGTATCAGGACGAGGTCCCCCTCCAGAACAACCCCGTCATCCCACGTCCGGGCCTTGCAGCCCAGCCATGAACCAGTGTTCTCCCTGGGGTTCTCACCGTGTACATGCTCCCCTGAGAGTCAGGGCTTTCCTGGGTCAAATGTGGACCTTTCTCAGAGTTCCTTAGTGTCTTCCTGGCACCAGGAGACCCCAGGGAGCTGGGAGCTACTCCGTCCATCAGTAACCTCCTGAGCCCAGGGCACTGCTGGATTGGTCCTGTGCACATTAGGTGGTCCCAGGGGCAGAGGTACCACCAGCCCTGACCATCTGGGTCTTTTTCTCTCTGCAGGAATCTAGCTCTCTCTCTCTCAGAGTCACTTGAGAACCTCAGTTCAGCTTCAGACTGGATCCTGATCCAAGGACCAGAATTCGCAGTTCAGGCCACACATCCCCCCACCCCACAGCTCCCACCACACTCCCTCAGCTGGAATAGTTTGGGGCCCATCCCATCCGACTGGACCGTCCATAGTGTTGTAACCACGGGCTCCTCCATCCCACCATCGTGTGTAGCTGAGAACAGCCTCCTTCTGTCGGGCTCCCCCTTGTCCATCTGGATGATTCCAAGACCTGTTGGTCCGAGGAATGGGACTTAACGGTGACCGCAGTCCCACTGGCTTGGCTGGGCCACGTGGGGCCAGGGCTTTCTGAGATAAAGCGCTCCTTTTCTAGGGATCAAGAACAGAACTGTTTTTAATTTTTTAAAAATTGCTATAAAAGCTCTCATAAGCTCAGGACAGAAAATGGTAAAAATTTAGAAAAATAAAAAGACTAAAAACCAATTACTTCTAGTCCCACAGCCCTACCACTGAGAGACAATGATCATTAATGTTTTGTTGTATTCCCTTGTGGTCTTTTTGATCTGTGAAACATTTTTTAAAAACACAACCGGAATTGGCGGGAGTGTTTAGCTCAGTGGTAGAGCGCATGCCTAGCATGCATGAGGTCCTGGGTTCAATCTCCAATACCTCCATTAAATAAATAAATAAACCTAATTACCCCCCCCCAAAAAAAACAAAACCACAGCCAGAGTCATATTGTATATTCAGTGGTACGCTGTTAACCACCTCCCCGGAAAATAGAACCCCTTCATTTGTAGTACTTGCCAATTGCAGTGGTGTCCATACCCCCAGCTGTGGCCCGTTTCAGGCTTCCAGCATCACTGAACACAGAGCAGGGAAGAGATGCCAGTATGAGCCAGCAGCAGCACACCAAGTTATAATTCCAAATCTTATCTTTTTTTCTGATCTTATCATCAATACGTAGTCGTTATTGAAAACTCATAAAACACAAACATACAAAGAAAAAATTAGAATCATCCAGACTCCAACAACCACCCCCACTCGCTCAACCCACCCCCACTTAGAGACAGCCACTGTCACCATCCTGATGTAAGTCCCCTTTGTATGGAGAGAGACATAAACGAAATAACCGTCTTCAGAGTTTGAAAGCAAATACGTATCGGTGGCAGAATGTTGGGGAATTCCAGAAGAGTCTCTGGCATCTCATCTTTCAGAGATCACAGTAGAGGCTCTTCTTCCAACCACATTTCTTCTCCATATCTTTTTAACAAGGTTGCACTTGTGGCTTGAATTTCCTAGTTTGCAGTCTTAGTACAGTCTCATGCCTCGTAAAAAGGTAACATCCAGGAGAACAGTGTTACCACTGATCGTTTATTTAAAACCCTACCGGAGCTTGAAGAACAGAAAATATTCTAGTTCCTTGAACATGGAAAATGGCCATTAGGATGAAGCTTAGATTATTTGAAGTTTGGTGGCGGTAGGGTGGGGAGTGGTCCCTGGATTTGGGGCTCTGGAACCTCCCTGGGTAATTCCAGGTGCCTGGCCCTTGTCCCAGCTCCCTTCCTCGTCTGATGCTCGATGAGTGTGTAAGAATAGCAGTGCTTTTTGAGAGAGAATAACCAGGAAAAACTAGTTTTTGCATAAGCCTGAAACCTAATTCATTCATTTGCTCGTGTCACAGGCATCTCCGAGCACTGACGCTGCGGCAGGTCAGGGGATGGGCCCCAGAATATAGATCCGGTGCCTGCCCTCTCCTGCCAGGCCAGCCAAGGAGCTGGTGCAGCAACCACAGCGCAGGGTGCGAAGACTTAGAACAATCCATGCAAAGCGCCAGGGCTGCTCTCAGTGAACGGTGGCTGCCTGGGAACCTGTGGGGGCAAAGGCTGAGAAGCAGGAGCAAGTGAAAGCTGGAGCAAGGCAGCCCTAGCCTTGGGCTAACCCATCCCTCTCCCCCACAGGCCATCTCTGGATCCCACACCCTATGGGCCCACCGGCTGGTTTTTCTGGTTTGCTCCTCCAGGGCCATGTGCATATTTCTCCAAAGAACCTTCCAGAAGCTGTAGAGCCTGTTTGCAGAAGGTAGTCGGGAGGCCCGCAGTTGTTTCCTGAAATCTGGGTAAGTGTGATGTAAGGTTTCTTTCTCTTCAGAACCCTCAGCATATGTAAAATGATCTTAATTTAAATGTTGTGAGTTGACTTATAGTCTGTCTGCCCCACTGGAATACATCTCCGCAGTGGGAGGCCCTTGTCTATCTGTCTTAGTCACCACTCTGTCCCCAGCATGCAGGACCTTGCACCTACGGGTGCCAGTACCTGTTCATTAAATTAACAAACTGGTTGGTTTGGAGTGGAGGTGCAGATTTATTTTGATTTTACTTAGAACTTAAGAAAAGATTTTCAAAATCTATAGAGACATCCTACTGCTTTTTTCTTTTTAATATTTTAATTTAAAACAATTAGAGATTCACCGGCAGTTGCAGAAACAGTACCCAGGGGTCCGGTGTACCCTCACTCAGCTCCCCACCTCCTGAGCTGGAAGAATTTGGTATAGCCCCTGGCAGCTTCCTTCCAAACTCCTTTCTTCCCTCCCACCCCTGTGCAGTCCCCGGCTGCACTGAGCATCTTTTTGGTTCTTCAAAACCATCGTCTCTCTTCTCCCCCTAGGACTAGACACATACTGTCCCCTCTGCTGAGAATATTCTCTTCCTACTCACCCTACCCCTGTCTGACGCTACCTCCTCCCAGAAGCCAATTCTGGGTTCCAGGTCCCCTCTTTTTTTTTTTTTTTCTTTAATTGAAGTACAGTCAGTTACAATGTGTCAATTTCTGGTGTACAGCACAGTGTCCCAGTCATGCATATATATACATGTATTCATTTTCATATTCTTTTTCATTAATGGTTATTGCAAGATATTGAATATAGCTGCCTGTGCTCTACAGAAGAAAGGGTCCCCTCTGTGTATCCCTCTGTGTTTCCCTCGTCACAGCATTTACCCCGCTAGTTTGTCATCGTCTGTTTACTTCTCTATCTCTACCACTGTCCTTTTTCTTCTACTGGAAAACCATCTCCCATCCATCCATCCACCAGGCTGTCCTTCTTACTTCCTGCCAGCCTCTGCTGGAATGGCACCTTTCATCTGCATACTGTTGTCACTCCCCTCCGACCTGACCACTCCTTAGCCCCTTCATCCTGATTGTTCTTTCCCAAGGATCACTTCCCAACCCAATGTTCACTTATTCATTTAGTGGCCTGTTAAGGGCTTGGATCCTATCTCCAGCTCACCTGAGTGAGAATCTCAGTTCCACCACTTAATAGCTATATGATCTTGGGCAAGTTACTTAAATCACTGACATCATTATACATTGGAATAATATTGCCTGTCTCCAACCAGAATTTTAGTCCCTAGAGAGCAGGGGATTTGTCAGTCTTGTCCCCTGATCTTCCCCAAGGCCCAGAACAAGGCACCATATGTCATGTACCCCCTTTCATTCACCCAGCGAGTAGTTATTGAAAGCCTGCAATATTCCAGGGCCTGTTCAGAAAGCTAGGGATACAGCAGTGAGAATAAAAACCAGGGGCCTGCCTTGACAAGTTGACATTCTCTTTATTCACCTGAGTAAACAAGTAATTTAAAACCATATTATTTCAGAGGGAGAGGGTGTAGCTCAGTGGAAGAGCCCATGCTTAGCATGCATGAGGTCTGGGGTTCAATCCCCAGTACCTCCTCTAAAAATAAATAAGCCTAGTTACCTGCCACCCTGCCAAAAAAAAAAAACAAAAAACATTATTTCAGGCAGGAGTAAGTATTACAGAAACAGAACAAGGTGCTGGGATAGAGAGGCGGAAGTAGCGCAGCCTAGGGGATCAAGGAAGGCCTCTCAGAGGAGGTGACACTCAGACTGAACGTGAAAGTCAAGGGAAGTGTCCCAGGCAGGGGGAATGGCAGGTGCAAAGGCCCAGAGGGAGGACCAGCGTGTGTATTTGAAGAACAGAAAGACAGCCAGCGTGGCTACAGAGTAGTGAACAAGTCAGGTGATTGAAGGCAGGCAGGGGCCAGATCATGCAGGACTCCAGGCTATCAGGAAAGGACTGGTACTCCTCCTGGGGCGATGGGAGGCCTTTAAGCAGACAAGTGACATGATCGGTATATATGACAAAAAGGCCACTTGGGCTGCTGGGTAGAGAATGGATTATAGGGCAGCAAAAGTGTACTTTATTGAATGAATGAATGAATTTGGCCTGAGCTGGGCATTCAGTGTGCTCAGCCCAGCCCCCTCTCCCCTGCGGTCAGAGGCAGGCCAGCTCATGCTTCTCTGATTAGAAGGCTGTTTATTCTTGAACCGAGAACTCACGTGGGGCTCTCCAGATACGAGCTGAATAAAACACCATCTTGGGCTCTTATGGCTAATAGGTACAGTTACTGTGGCCGTCAAATGGCACATGGAGTTGATTGAAAGTGGTGGTAATTGCTAAGCCTGCTGACATCCAGGCCAGGTGCTGCCCCCAGTGATGTCCTTAGTTTGTGGCTTTTTTCTGTCCCCTTTGTCCATGGTCTGGGCTGATTGTTCAAGCCAGGAAATCTGCTGCAAACAGACTTCAAACTCGGATTCCTGGAGCAACCATCAGAGGCCAGTCTTGCTGGGTGACATTGGGCAAGATCTTAACCTCTCTGGGCCTCAATTTCTCCATCTGAAACAGGGGAAGGAGAATCCCTGTGCTGGCGTAGAGGAAAGAGCATGGAGTTTGGAATCAAAGTCTGTTTTGACTTTCATCACATACTTACTGTGTAACTCTCAGAAAATGGCTTGGTCTCTCTGAGGATTATAGCTATAAGAGCAAATCATAATCACCTTCTACTTAACCTTACATGGTAGTTATAAGAATTAAATGGGTTTAAAGTGCTTTGTAAACTGTTATGTGCTGTACAGATGTTGGTTTGTTGCTTCTTAATTACCCCAGGGATATTTTTTAAAGCTGATGCAATATTAGTTATGGACAAACTTTTAAATTACTCCTCCATAGAAATAATAGTTTGAGAACAAAAATGTTTACTGCTTAGCTGGATGAGAACGAATTTATGGACCAAAATCAATGTGGAGTCCGGATAGTAGGCTAGAAATGTCTTGGGTGAGTAGCCGTGTCTCACTGGGATGTTAATTTCTGTTGCTCTGGTGACTAATGCTGTTGAACTCCTCTGCGTGT
The DNA here is from genome assembly GCF_009834535.1 of Camelus ferus. Lineage (NCBI taxonomy): Eukaryota > Metazoa > Chordata > Mammalia > Artiodactyla > Camelidae > Camelus > Camelus ferus. The sequence goes on along the minus strand of NC_045708.1, from coordinate 13,456,692 downwards.
GCTTATTGGCCATTGAATATCTTTTGTGAAGTACCTATTCAAGTCTCTTGCCCATTTTTAAATGTGCCTTGTTTCTTTTTCTCAGTGACTTGTAGGAGTTGTTTTTATACTGTGGATACAAATCCATTGTTGATACACACACTGCAGATATCTCTCCCCATCCCCACCCTGCCGATCTCTTAAAGATGATGAATAGAAGTTCTTAATGTTAGAGAGGGCTCATTTATCCGGCTTTTCTTTCATGACTGGTAGTTTCTGTGTCCCATCTAAGTAAGCTTTGCCCGCCTGCTGGAAGCATTTTTCACTGGGATTTTTCCCTACAGGGTTGGAAATGGCCACACAGGACAGGTCAAGCCAGAAGCTGCCTCAGGCGGCCAAGCCGGCTGCGGAGGGGGAGCCGCACCTGCCCATGGGCCGGGAGCTGACCGAGGCCCACCGCTTCGCCTACGCCGCCCTGTGCGGCGTCTCCCTGGCCCAGCTGTTCCCAGAACCTGAGCAGAGGTGAGTGCTTTTATCCCACAGAGGGATGGCCATGCTTCTTCAGGGAGACGATTATTGGCAACCAAGCAGCCTGCCAGGTATTACTGGACACTACAAAGAGGAGAAAGTCACTGTCCTTGCCTTTAAGGAGCTCACAACCCAGTAGGGGGATAGGACAGCCCTCATTCACTTTGCACTCATTTATACCTTCACCAAGCATTTAAGGGGCACCAACTGTTTCACGAGGCATCACTCAAAGTTCCTGGAAAGTATACATGAGTGAGACGAACAAGACAGACACTCTCCCTGCTCTCAAGTAGGACACACCCTAATTGGGGGATAAGATGTCTATGCATTCGTGCAACATGCATTCAGTGAGCACCTACTGTGTGCTGGGTGTAGTGTGAAGCCCTGTGGAGAAAACAAAGAAAAGCAAGGCCTGGCTCCCATCCTCCTGGTACTTACAGTCTAGGGGGACGCCCACATGACTGATTTTAACAGCGGACTAAATGTCATGATGGTGTCAGGTTCGATGACAGTATTAACACCTGCCACTGCAGAGCTCCAGCTCTATGTTTAAATCGTATATTTGGATTCAGATTGTAGAGTTGCTAAGAGCTTGGGCTTGGCCTTCAAGGACTTCAGAAATTCTTTGGGGAGAGAATTTGGAGGCCAGAGGAGGCCAGTTAGGTGGGGTTGTTTGGATAAACCAGGACAGTGACTGAGAGCTGGAGGGACACAGGTGAGACAGACTTTTCTCAGGGAGAATGCAGTTGACGTGGGACAGGTTGGGTGCTGTGGGCGGGGCAGAAGGAGGAGCTAACTTTGGCCTCAAAGGTCCAGGTGGGGAGAGGGGCCTTAGAGGATGGAGATATTGCTACTGAGATGAGGAGCAACTGGTTGGGGGGCCAGAGACATCAAGAAGGTTTTGCATATGCTCCATTTTCGAGGACCCCTCCACCCACCATGGTCTCCTGTGAGTAAACTTCCTTGGATCTTTGCTGGATTTTGTTTGTTTTGTTTGTTTTTTATCTTTGTCTGTCCCACTGGACTGAACATTTGAGTGTATTCATTTCCTTGGAGGTCACCTCCAGAAAGCTTTTCCAGACCCTCCTCACCTCCTAGGCAGGGGGCGTCTCCACCTGTCTGTTCTGTGACCTGTCACTGTGACCACCATGCTGCCCTGTAATTCTTCCCACACCTGCCACCCCTCCAGTCTGAGCTCCTGGAGGACAGGAGCTGCCTTGTTCATCTCTGAGTTCCCAGTGCCTTGCACACAGCTTGGTGTAGCAAAGACACTCAGTAAAATTTTGGAAAAGAAGGGGTGGATAAATGCCGGCTTTATTAGCACAAGAGACATTCCACAGGCTTTGGACTTGGATCTGGATTCAAATCCTACCTTTGCCACTTTCCAGTTACATGTGACCGTGGACAGGTTGTTTAACTTCCCTTAACATCTTAATCTGTAGAATGGGGCCAATAATACCCACCCTGCAGGGCGATTATAAGAATTAAGTGAGATAATGTAGGTAAACCTCATAGCATAGTGTTTGACACATAGTAGGCTCAGTAAACAGTGATGGTTGCTTGCTAACTCTGTGACTCATTTTATTTGTCCCAGTTTCCTCATCTGTAAAATGGAGACAATCCTGGAACTTACCCTCAGGGCACTTTGGGCTTCAAGTAACAGGACACTGTACTAAAAGAGATTTAAACAAGAAGAGATTTGTTTTTCTCACTTAATAAGAAATTGAAAGGAAAGAGTTCCAGGATTGATACAGTGCCTCAGAAAGCCTTTGGGCTGGCTTTTCTGCAGTTCTCTTGGCCTTCCCCTCCTGATCACACAATGGCTGCTGCAGCTCCTTACATCACACCTTCACAGAACAAGGCTCAAGGCAGGAAAGAGAAGGACAGGGATTCTCATGAAGTCTCTCATTGGGGAGGAACTCTTTTCCAGAAAACCTCGAAAAGGCTTTCCCTTTTATGTCATCTGCAAGGGAGGCAGGGAAAAAAATAAAGGCACTTGCCTTTTTCTGTCTTCGTCATGGGAGGGGGCTTCTGCTGGGCAGGAAAGAGAAGCTGAGGAATCACTGCTGTGGAGAAACAGCCATCCATCAGAGAGGGTGGTCCTGAGGAAGGAATGTGTTGATGGCTCCTGCAGAGCCTGGCACAGAACTACTGCCAAACGGACTTTGGCTATTCACATTATTGGTAATGAAACCACATACTCTGTCTGGAGCTTAGAATATATCTCGTTGGCTATTTTGCTCCCAAGCAAGGCAAAGCCCCATCTCCTGCAAGGGTCCAAGTCTCTCCCTGCTCTGCCCCATGCCTGTACCATACCTGGGAGGCCTCTGTCTTTCCAGAAGCTTCCCAGATCCAATAAATACCTACCTAATAAGCCAGTAAATAGGGAGGGAAGAGCTTTGTGTACTTTGTTCACATAAACAAGTATGTATGAACCTGGACCGTGTGCCAGGCCTGTGCTGGGCACCACCAAGAGGACACATAGAAATATTATTGTCCTGTGTCCCTCCAAAACCCAAGTAGTGTCCGAAGCACACGTGGCTGTTACTTAGCTGGGCATTTTCTTCCTAAAAGTTACAATCAGTATGCCACCTCTTTCCACGTAGTTAATCTCAGACCTCTTGGGCCCAAAACACTTTTTAAAACTAACCTTAATCTTTTTACATCCCAGATGTGCCGCTGGTTTCGGCAATCTTTAGGAAACACTCTGTGGCAGTTTGTGTCCACATGGGGCATAAAAGCAAGCCTTTAAAATAGTTATTTCTTATCCATGCTGTAAACACCACAGATGCTGTCACTTATAATTAACCCTATTTATTAAACATGAAGATATTAATGATGTAGAGCAGGGGTCTGCAGACTTTTTCTGCAAAGACCCAGACATTTTAGACTTGTGGGCCCTGTGGTCTCTGTCGTGGTCACCAAACTTTGCTATTATTGCCGAAAAGCAGCCGGAGGACAGTATGTAAAGGAATGGGTGTGCTGTGTTCCAATGAAACTGAATTTCAAAAAAGAAAGAAAGAAAGAAAAAGAAAAAGGCTGCACCCCCTGGTGTAGTTTGCTGGCCCGTGTGAGTTGGAGGAGCTTTGGACTAGAAGTTAGGACTCCTGGATTCCAGGTGAGGCATTGCCCCTTCCCAGCGAGGAGACCCTTGATAAGGTATTTAACTGCCGCAGCCAAGGGGCTCCATCTCAAGGCAGGGTGGGGGTGACACCCCTGGTATGCATCTGCTTAGCTGGTGTCCAGCACTTGGCGGGTGCCCGGGAATGCCTTCACCGGAGAGGGGCAGTCTCTGCAGTGGTTAAGCACGGCCTCCTGAGTCAAGAGAGATGTGGCCGTGAACCCTGGAGCTGTCACTTAACCTCTCTGGGTCTGAGTGCCCTTATCTCTAGAATGGTGGTAAAAATCGGACCTCCCTTCCCTTGTCAGGCCCTGGTGGGGAGTAAGCGAGTCTGTGTGTGTGAAGCAGTAAGCACAGGGGCCGACAGGTTGTTGCACTGTGATCACCGTTTATTGTCACTATTGCTACTGATTTTTGTATATTTCAACCAGATCACTAATCACATTAGAAGCAATTCCCAAGGCCCTGCCAGTCTAAAATGTGATTCCTTCTTTGATAGATGGCTATACTGGCACTTTACATACATATTTATCAATTCATTTGTTCATTTAAATGAACACCTGCATAGGGCTTTTGTATGTGCCAGGTTTTGTTCTAAGCACGTGGCAAATGTTAACTTAGTTAATCCTTTCAACAACCCTCTGAAGTAGGTTTCATCATGATCACCACTGTTTTCAAATAAAGAAACTGAGGCCCAGGGAGGCTAAGTAACTTGTCCGAGATCACACAGCTGGTAGCAGAGCTGGGATCTGAACCAGAGTTCACGCCCTTTACCCCTGCACTCTTATGAGATGCTTCTCTACATCCGAGGCTTTCTTCCCGGTCACAGGGCCAGGCCATGCTGCTGCCCTCCGCCCTGAGCCCCTTCTGCCTAGACGTTTACCCCTAAGTGGTGCTCAATTCACTGAGTCATCCCTGCCCCTATACACACCCACATGTCATCCCTGGTTAATCCCAGTAATTGCAGCGGGGCAAATTATAATTGTAGCAGCCGTAGCTAACATTTATGGAGGGTTATTGAGCGCCAAGCACTATTACCATGTCATTTAATCTTTCCAGCCAATCTGCAAAGCAGGCCCTATTACTATCCTCACTTTACAACAGGGGAAAACGAAGCTAAGTGGGGTGGAATAAGGACACAAAGCCAGTCACCCAGGGAGCCGGGACTCCTCCAGGGTGTCAGACCTCAGAGCCCGACAATGAATCCTCTTCTCCGCTGCTCCATTGGTCGCCTTATAAATAAAGTAGTGACGCCCGCTCACATTCGTTGAGTATCTTCTCCATGACAAGCCCTGCTCGGGGTGGGTATCATCTCATTTAATCCTCAAACCGTTTTCTGAAGTTGGTCTCGTAGATCCATTTGCAGATAAGGAAATGGAGGCACAGAGAGATCAGAGTCCTTTCACCGCCTCACTTCGGTGTCCTTTGGGAATGAAGGACTCTCCCCCAGCGGCTGGGAGGGCTGCCAGCACCGCCCAGGCCATCGCAGCCTGAAGAAAGCCAGGTCGCGCAAGGTTCTGCCCCCTTCCTGGGACAGCCTTTGTCCGATGACTGTCTCCTGTGGAGGCATAAAGCCTCAGCCCTCTCGCCCCGCTGGGGGCAGCTTTCAAGGGTCACTCCATCTTCAGAGGATGCACAGAGGCTGTGTCAAAGCTCGACTGTCCCCCGCCCCCACCCCCGCCCAGTCTGGCATCCTCCCTGTCCTTTCACAGGCCTTGACCCCAAAGGAATCCCCAGTAATCATTTCAGAGCTGCTTCCTGGGGCCCTGGACCAAAACAGTGGTGAGGTCAACATTTGAGCCTGAGTCCTTCACCACTCCTGTCAGCGGCCTGGGCTGCAGCGATCTCTCCGCTGGGGCTTTGGCAGCCGCAACTCTAAGGAATGACGAGTGGGCCTCCTGGGATCCATGGGGACTGATGCAAGTGGGGAGCCTCCTGAGGTCGCTTCTGCCACCAGGGAGTTCTGCTGGCTTCTGGGAAGCCCTTTCTCTGCACCGGTCTAATACCTCCCCTCTGACTCCCCTGCTCTGTATCCCCAGCCCACCCACCCCCCAGCTCACCCCTCACTGCCACCAGTTGTGGCTTTGAATCAGAGCTGGAGTCCCCAAGATACCATGTGCTCCCTGCAGCTCCTGGGATCCCTTCTCCCCTGGAGCATCCCATCCATCCCCCGCCCAGGCACTCCCGGGGGACTCAACTCAAATGCCTGCTGTGGACAGAGACCCCACGGTGGTGGTGAGCACAATGGGAGGACGGACTTCCTCTGCATTTTATTGTTTCCAGAAAGCATGTCCTTGGCCATTTCCAGCAGCAGCGAATCTCCACCTGAGGGAAGACTTTCCTGTTCGCTGCCCCTCCCTACAGGCAGATTTGGGGGCTCCCTCTCTGGACTCACCGGGGCTTGATTCTTGCCCCGTACCACGTGATGCTGGGATCAGTCGGTCCCATCCGAGTCTCCACCCTGCTGTGAGCTTCTCATCTGAGGCCACCTACTTGTCTGTGGTTCCGCAGCCCCCAGTGCAACCCCCGGCTCAGGCCGGGCCCAGGGCATGTGGTCAGTAACTGGTCATTGCCCTCGTTCCTGTGGTTTATCAGCCCCTGTGGTCAAAGTTTTGACAGAGGAAAAAGCTAAAATCCACACACCTGAAGTCAGGGTTTGGTTCTCTCTGTATTCCATGGGCCAAAGTCACCATGGTTTTTGTACAGGCCAGCCCTTCACATCCCTGAACTCATCTCATCTCAACTTCCCAGCGGCCTCGTGAGACGCGCGGTCCAGGAAGCCTTGGGGTCTCAGCTGTATCTGTCTTTCAGACCCTTCTGCACGGAGTTCGTGGCTGGCCTGGTGAAGTGGCTGGATTTGTCAGAAGCCGTCTTGCCAACCATGACTGCTTTTGCCAGTGGCCTGGGAGGCGAAGGAGCAGACATGTTTGCTCAGATTTTATTGAAGGACCCCATCTTGAAGGATGACCCCCTGATGATCACTCAGGTACACCCACCACCCAGGTGGCGGCTGCCGGGGAAAGTAGAACAAATTCCTTTCAAAGTCAGTCTGAAAACTGCTTCCAGTGGGGTGGGGGAAGTGAAAAAGTAAATATTTCATCATAATATCATATGGTGATGATGCTCTTAGCTAATGCTGAATTCTCATTATTGAATACTTACCATTGATATATTACTTAAACGGTGCCTATGATATGCTGACACCTTTACAGATATGAACTCATTTAATTCTCAGAGCAACTTTACTAGGTGGGTAGGATGATCATCCCCATTTTACAGATAGGGAAACAGGCACAGAGCTGTTCAGTGACTTGTTCAAGGTCACACAGCTGGTCTGAGCCTTGGCAGTCTGCCTCCAGCGCCCGTGCTCCTGACTGCCCAGCTGTGGTGCCTCCTCTTGGAAGTGCACACCTGCTCTGTGTGCACTTGAAGCAGGCAGCTTGTGACACAGCAGTTGGTGGGTCAAGGGAACAGATTTTAAAACAGTCCTTCCCCTCCTTCATCTGACTCCCTGAAATTCTCACACACTAACTCGGGGATCGGCTTGCTTGTTCCTCTGGCGCGCTGCTAGAATGCAGGGCAGGGGTGTTTTGTCTGCCCTGTTCTCCCGCTTAGTAAGAGTCAATAAATATTTGTCAAATGAGCGGGCTGGTTACATATGCAGCGTATGCTAATTCCTGTTTCTTTTCCCTTAGGACCTTCTGAGCTTCTCACTCAAGGATGGTGAGTTGATTTCTAAGTTCTGTAAATTGTGGGCACGGATCTGCATGTCAGCCGGTGAAGCCAGTAGTCAGTGTTGCCCCTGCGGCCCCATCCCCCGTGGCATTTTTGATGCAAGAGAGAAAAGGGAACCCAGTGCAGGCGGGGAGCTGGGAGTACTCCGTTCACACCAAGCGCCACGGGCTGCCTCTTCGTGGTTTTCATTGATTCCTCATGAGGCTCTGTTGTCTCACCTTCTAAGTAGCTCTTGAACCTGGCTCATCCCCTCTGATGTTTATTTGGATGGCTCGCAGGGAGACGGAGCACGGAACTGAAAATGAAATCCCAGCACCCTCTGCACCGTGTAGTAAGGGACGTGTCACCAACTCCCCACCAGGACCCTGGCTTGTGGGGGAATGGAGGGTAGGAAGAGGAGGAGGAACAGAATTTCAAGAGCAGGATCAGCATGTGCGGGAGCATCGCCAGGAAAGAGTGCTCAGGGGGCGGTCCCTGGGGCGGGAGCCCAGCAGGTTCTGCAAGAACCCAGGCGGTTCCCGTGTATTTATAGTCTGAGAATTGCAGCTTCAGGGCTCAAACCCCAATGTACATTGTTGGCCCTACTCTCTCCAAACAAAATATTTTAAGCCCGGATCTCAGAGCTGAATGGGAGCCCGAGGGTGATCTGGCCCAGCCCTGCTTTCAGGCAGGCACGGCCTTAAATAATACTTCTGTTTAGCTGATGTGGCCAGGGGGCTGAGTTCCCTCTGAGGATGTGGTGGAGCTGGTCTGAGGATGCTCATTTGTATCACTTTGTTTTTCAAGCAGAAGTAAGGGAAGAATAACAATGTCTGGTCCTCCTGGACACTCTTGGAGTGAGGGGTGGAGTTTGCACGGGGGTCCGAGACCCAGGGTGCCGGAGCCAGGGCAGCCCATCAGCACGAGATACCCACATATTGTAATCATGTAACCGCAAAGCTCCAGGTCTCAAGCTCTTGCTGTGTGCCCAGCCTGGTGCTACGGGCTGGCCTGGCCTGGAGCCCTCTCGGCCCCCTGAGGGATGCTGAAGGCCGTCGTTCCCATTTTGCAGACCTGAGACTCACCTGCCCAAGGTCATCTTGGGTGAGCCTCTCATATTTCCAGGTGGAGAGATTGAGGCCCAGAGAGCTGAGGGGGCTTTCCCAGAGGCACACAGTGGCAGAGACAGCCCGCGAGTCAAAACCAGGTCTCCAGCCTCCTGGGCCAGCTCTCTGTCCCGCTGCCTTACCTCTGGGGAGGAGAAGCCACCCCAGCGCTCCTGTGTCTCCCTGACTTTCCTCACCCAGAGAGTCGTGTTCATCCTAGCCCGCTTCCTGCCCCCACCTGCCAATCACAAGCCCTCCCGAGCCCCCAAGACATCTTAACTTACCCCTCTTTGCTGTGGGTGGCCTTGGCCTGGCTCTCAAAGAATAACTGCCCTGACCTGTCTAATATCGCCCGGTACTTCATGCTCTCCCTGGGACATTGTCATAGGCGGCCTCTAAACCAATACTGCCGTTTAAATTTCTCTTGAGAACCACCACCACTTACTAAGCACCTGTTAATGCTGGTTACTGGACCCGGCCCTTGTCAAACATTGTTGCGTCCCATCCTCACAGCCATCCTTTCGCGTAGGCACTCACACTTTACAGGTGAGTAGACTGAGGCTCAGGGAGGTGAAGTGCTGGCCTAAGCGGATACGTGGCAGAGCCGGACATCCTGCAACATTTCTGTTAACGAAAACCTTAGTGGATATTACTCACGAGGGTTGGGGAACACAGAGGTATCCCCACAGGAATACTAACACCTCGTTTCTAAAGAATACCAGTCTCTGATAGCATCTGAGAGGTGCCTTTGGTTTATCTGAAAGCCCCACCAGACACCAGCGTCTACAAACAGGAGTGGCTTCAGTGGCACGCTGGGACCCACATGGGAGCAGGTGCTAGGACTGAGAAGTCCCCCAGAGATCAGAGGTAGCTGGACCCTCAAGCCACCTAGCCCGCCCTCTCATCACGCACAGGTGACCCTTGGAGATATTGCAGGTTCAGTCCCGGACCCCTGCGGTAAAGCAGATATTGCAATAAATCCAATAAATCGAGTCACATGAATTGTTTGGTTTCCCAGTGCCTGTAAAAGGTATATTTACACTATACTGTAGTCTATTAAAGTGTACAATAACACTATGTTTAAAAAAAAGTACACATCTTAATTAAAAAGCAGTGCTGTTGGAAAAACAGCATGGATAGACTTGCTGAATGCAAGGTTGCCATAGATCTTCAATTTACTAAAAAACAAAAAGAAAACAAAACACAATGTCTACAAAGCACAGTAAAGTGAAGCGCAGTGAAAATGAGGTCTGTCTGTAGCTGAGACAATGAGGCCCCGAGTGGGAGTGGCCTGCCACCAGTTGTCGTGTCCACCTCTGTCCTTGTTCATGAAGAACCAGGGACCAAGAACTGGGAGCATCTGGGGACTAGCCTACCTAGTGTTAAAATTCAGGCTCTACCTTGGCAAGTTGCTGAATGTCTCCGTGCCTCAGCTTTCTCAGGTATCAAATGGGAACAACAGTACCCCTTACGTTATAGGGAAGTGGTAAGGATTAAATGAAATAACCCAGGTACAGTGCTCAGAACAGAGCTAGCACGCTGGAAGCGGACTATGAGTGCCACTGGGAACAGGGTTGGTGGTGAAACGGGGAAGCCCTGGGAACCAGGAAACCTGGACTCTCATCCCGTCTCTGAGACTCTCGTGTGTGTGACCTTGATCAGGTCACATAACTTCTCTGAACTACGACTTCGAATACAAATGAGAGGCAAGCGCTAGAGGCTACTTCAGAGCAAAACAAAACAGCACTGTCTTTGGTCCTGAGAACAGAGTCAGGGATCTTGTAAGGAGAAGGTCAGTGTCATAGTCGGGCCAGTTGTTCAAGTCCTTTCCCACAGCTTCCATGAAGGCAGGGCCCTTTGTCTGGCTTGTTCACTGTCACATCCCAGTGTCTGCAGCCTGATGGAGACATGGTGGGCATTTACTGTTGGGTGGGTGGGTGGGTGGATGGATGAATGGATGCAGGGAGGGTTGGATGAATGGATCAGTGGATGGAAGGATGAATGGGTGGAAGGATGGAGGGGAGGATGGATGGCCTTTCTTTAGAGCATGAGCTTAGATACTAGCAGGGTTGTTTGAACTGGAGAGTTAAACCATCTTCTACAGAGACTGATGGGGTGGGACACGCAGTAGAAAAGGAGACTGGCTGTCTGTGCTGTGGGATTCCTCTCTGATGCGAGACAGGTGATTAGTCATGGAATCGGCCCAGGAAATCAATACGAAAAGCTGCATTTCTCAGAACTTCCTGGAAGGTTGACTTTTACTGACAGTATTGGGATCTTAGTCACAAAACAGTGCCATGTTGGCAGCTGGGTGGAATTTTTTGTGCCCGCCAATCATTTTCTTCTCCTCATCCAGTAACAACCCATGAAGCTTCTTGCCCATACAACTGGAAAAATAAGCCTTTTATATGCTGAAGGTTAAACTGAATCTGAGCTCACTCTGAACTGGATTTCTCAACTGCAGCACTATTGACATTTGGGACTGGATAATTCTTGGTTGTGGGGCCACTCTGTGCATTGTAGGAGGTTTAGCCGCATCCCTGGCCTCTACTCACTAGATGCCTGTGGCACTTCCTGAGTTATGACACTAGAATTGTCTTCATACGTTACCAGATGTCCTTAGGGGGACAAAAACGTCCCTGGTTGAGAACCATTGATCTCGGACCCCAAATCTGGCCATCTCAGGTGGGGCTGGTTTATTTGTAGTTGGTAGTCTGTAAGTTACCTAGCTGCTCTTTTAAGTCCTGTACCTAGATGATGAATTATTCATCATGTATAATCCTCAGGTCAGCTGCTAGAGAGGTTACTGTTATCCCCACTGATAGGAAGTTAGGCTCAGGAGGTACAGTAAGTAACCTGAGGTTTACATTTAAGTGTAAGTTTCAAAATTCCATTTAAGGCAGCGAGTCTCATGGTGAATGAACTCTGCATCAGGGCGGAAGAGACTTACACTGAATCATGGCTTTTGCCCTCTGAACTCTGAATCCAGAGATAGCATCAACCCCAGGCCTTGAGACCCGAGGAGGGACACGCCGCAGGAGACACAGCAATCTTTACTGCAAACTTGAGTCTACTTTCTGACCTAGTCTTTATTACTGAACTGCAAACCCTACCTCCCCGATGAATCAGAAAGGTTTGAGATGTTGGTCTTTGGTCGTGGTGCAATGCAAACACTGTCTCTTGGTTGCAAGGTTCTCCGTCAGGATCCTCAAGATTTGTAAAGCTTGCAATTAGTATTGAAAGTGGCTGGTTCCTTCATTCAGCAAATGAGAACTGAGCACCCGCTGCGTGTACTAGGCCCTCTGCTAGGCGCTGGGAGTAGTTCCAATCAGGGCCAATACTCCCTGAGTGCCTACTGTGTGCAGGCCCTGAGCAAAGTGCTTTGTAATTTGTTTAAACCCCTCAACAACCCCGCAGCATCCAGGAGATAGATGCTAATACTGTCTCCCAGTTTACAAAAGAGGCACAGAGGGTGAAATAACCCGTCCAAGGTCACACAGCTGGAGAGTGAGGGGCAGGATTCGAACCCAGGCAGTGTGTTTCCAGAGTCCACCCTTAAGTGCTGTTCTGCTTCCCTCTTGGAGATAAGTTGATAAACCTCTCATCCTTACAGCTGACTAAGGGGGTTTAATGAGGCCAAAACGAGGAGGAGCCGGAGGAACGCATCCTGCAGCGTCCGAGAAGGTGGCACTGGAGGGGGACCTCAGAAGGGCCCCCTCAGCTCCCATGACCACTGGCCTTAACTTGTTGCCCCCTTAATGCCCTTAACTGCTCCCCCCCAAATAAACCATGGAGAAAAAAGGCAGGAGTCACCCCTGAAACAATCTTTTTTTTAACATTTTTTATGCATTTATAATCATTTTACAATGTTGTGTGAAACAATCTTAAGTTCAACTTCTGCCCTGAGACGGGGTGCATCCTAAAAGTCCCGTCCCTCCAGCCGTGCTCTGCCTCACAAGGTAAAGACCCTGGGCAGACCTGGAAGATTCAGCCTTGTGCCCAGCAGGGGGCCGAGGGGTGCACGAGATTGGAGTAAGGTATGGCTTCTTCATATGAAAAAAAAAAAATTCACTGAGGGTGAAAATGGGAATAAATATTCTAAATGTTACATAAAATGTACTAATTAGAAAAGTTGGTCAGTTGCCGGATGGCAGTGCTGTGGGCTGGGTAAGTAGTTGTCTGAATATGGCCTGAAAGTGTCCTTGGACCCTCGGGAGAGGCGGGACGAAGGGTCCCCCTCTAGACACAGCAGCAGGCACCTCGCCCCAGCAGCCCTGGCTTCTTAGCATCTAAGGACTGAGGAAATGTGACATTTAAATAAAAAGAGTACGGTTTGCCCGCTTTATTGAACACTCACTGCATCCTGGCTGCTGGCCAGGCTCATCACATGTAGCTCCTCACTGCATCTCAGCAAAAAGCTAGATTCAAAAGATACTCTTGCCCTCATTTCACAGATAAGGAAACAGGCTCAGAAAGCTCAAGAAACTTGCCCGAAGCCATTCAGCTTGCAGGTATTCAGATGAAAACGCGAACCCCAGCCTGGATGGCAACAAAGGCTGAAGTTTCTGCCTCTGAGTTCCTTTCCTTTGGTCTTGAGGGCAGTCTGCAAAGGGGAGGGGCTGGCCGTGACCTCTTCCCCAAGTTCTGGGGTTGAGCTGCTCTCCGAGGAGGTGCAAGGTCAACCCCAAGCTGGCCATCCCGGCTTGGTTCCCGTACTCAGAGCCATGCTGAGAACGGGGGATGATTCAATGCCTCCCAAAGGAGGTTGTACTGCCCCCTGGAGGGGTGCATTTGGAAATGTGGGGAGGGTGCTGGTGGTTTTCACAATGTCCAGGGTGCGACTGGCATTTAGTACCAAGCTCCAGGGGTGCTGTTCATCCTTCAGTGCACAGGACAGTGTTGGATGGTGACGTGCAAAGTGTAGCAGCTTCTCTATTAAGATGCTGGTGGGAGAAGGAAACTGGGTTCTGCCTCTGGGTCTATCATGAACACACTGGGTGACTCTGGTGACCCGTCCCTTGCTCTTCCTAGGCCAGAGGGACCAGTCGGGCTCCAAGGGTGTCTGGGGTAAGAGCTGGGGCTGCCCAGCAGTTGTGGGAGGCCGGCGTAATCCTGCCTCCCTGGGGCAGAGCCAGGGTCCCTGAGTCCGCCTCCCTCAACAAGATTTTCCAAAGAACAGGCTGCCTGGGTGATGGGTCTCTTTTACGTGCATCTGTGGCCAGTGACCCAGGGCTGTGCCTGGAATTGTGTGTGCAGCCCACATATCCCATGCACACAGAAGAGCGGGTTCACAGCTCACCACGTGGGATTGACCTGAAACCCTCAAACCTCCTCGAATAGATTTGCCTTTAAAAGACAGCCACAGGGTGGGTGAGTATAGCTCAGTGGTAAAGTGTGTTCTTAGCATGCACAAGGTCCTAGGTTCGATCCCCAGTACCTCCATTTAAAATAATAAAATTCAAATTTAAATTTAAAGAAAAGACAGCCACAGTGAAATGAACAGAAACTTCGGCATGCTGGATTTTAATCCAAACCCCACCACTCTCTCAGCTGTGCAATCTAGAAAGTTTCTTAGCATCTCTACACCCGTTCTTTTCTCTTGTGCAAAATGAGACATTGTAATACCAGCTTCATCATAATACCAGCTTCCCTGGACCGTTGGGAGGATTAGCAATCGTGAATGCCAGCTTCTCGAGTGACACCCTGCTCTTGGCAGGAGCACCATGGATGCTGCAGAGGCAGTAGGAGGAGGAACTATCTTGATCACAGCACTGCCTCCAGGCACGAGTGCACCCAGAGCTCCTCAAATCATGAGGCTGACTTGTATTGCGACAAGGAGTGAGTTGGCTGCATGGCAAGTTGTCCTCGGTAGCCCAAGACTCCTGCCCCTCCCCCACTATCCGCCACCTGTGTTAAATGGAACCTCAGCTCCAAGTCCAGCAGCCTGGCTGTCAAGGTCCTTGAAATGAGCCTTACACGAGGCTGATGTTCCAGAGTCCCATGCCCGAGACTATCTTGGGAGGTTAATCATCTGGGCACCTGGCAGTCTGTATTCCAGAAACTGAATCACCGCAGCCTTGACCAATGGAGTATGAATTAGTGGCTGATTAATTGTCACCAATTAATCACCCTGACCAATGCTTGCTTAATTTCCCCAGCTCGATTATGACCTGGGTATAACAGTCTGTGATTCCACGAGGGAGCAGGGAGCTCCTTTGTTCATGGAGCTTTAACTGATCAATAACCAGCAGACATGGCATGTGGTTACCCGCCCCCCCGGCACATGGACAGCACCTCACCTAGAGAGGCAGCTGAAGGCAAGTGGGCTCTGGGGACCCCCGTTCATGGAAGGAACTGGCTTATTTTGCAGATGTTGAAGTAGTGGTAGTCACTACCACTTTAGTATAAAATTATTGCATAGCATGGTAGACGCCCAGCAGAGGAGTCCAATTCTGCAACACTTACTAAGGGCCCGCCGTGGGCCCGGAGTCCTCTCCTCGAAACTTTGAGAGGTGACTCTTAACTATGCCCACTTCCACCTGAGCGAGATGAGCTTTGCCCAAGGTTAGACGCACAAATAGAATCCGTGCCCAGGTCTGTCAGGTCATTAGTTGAACATTTACCCAAATATAACATTATTTGCGCAGGGCAGTCTTCTAAGGACTGGAGATAGAGCGGTGAAGAAGGCTACCCTCAGAGAGTTTGTACCTCAGGGGGGGAGAGACAACCAAACAAAAGTAAACAAATATGGTATCAGAGCAGGCGAGATCTGTGAAGAATAAGATGCGGGGCAAAGGGACAGAGTAATGGGGGCGGGGGGTCAGGAAGGCCTCTCTGGGCAGGAGGCATCTGAGCAGAGACTTGAATGAGGAGGAGGAGCCCCACCAGAAGAGCTGGAATGAGCCTTCCGGGTGGTGGGAACAGCTGGTGCAAAGTCTCCCTAGTAGGAACATTCTAGAAGGTGAGGTCATGGAGTCGGCCAGGGACCTTCTAGTTCACAGTAGAGTTGGATTCCAGTCTAGTTGTGACATTACCTCCTTAACAGCTTCGGGATGTGAAAAATTGATCTTTGCTAATTCAGCTGGTGAAAAACGCCGCCTTGCTTCCGATTCATATTTTTAATAGTTGCGCCGTGTTCCGCCCAATTGTTCAGCCGACTGGTTCTTGCGGGGCTGTGCATTTAGGACGTTTCTAGGGTTTGGGTTTCATCAGTTGCTCTGCTGTTAACATCTCTGTGCTCAGAAGCTGAACTGATTCCCGGCTGTTTCTGTCTTTCGAGGACGCTATGATGCGCGGGCACGAGTCCTCGTTTGCCACGTGACCTCCCTCCTCCGAGTGCCCTTGGAGGAGCTGGATCTCCTGGAAGAGACATTCCTTGAGAGCCTGAAGGAAAGCAAAGAGGAGGAATCTGAGTAAGGGAGCCCTGTGACCCCGGCCCTGCCTGTCTGGAATCGAGGACTTCCACTTGAGTGCGCTTTTCAGATGTCTCCTCCCTCCCCGCATTAAGAGATGCTGCATGGAGGTGGAAGGAGCACTGGACAGAGAGTTCTAGTGTACCCCTGACTTGCTATGTGTCCTTAGCAAGTCACTTCCCCTCTCTGGGCTCCATCCTCATTTGTAGGGAAAGGGGACTGAATGGGTGACTGCTAAGGGCCGTGAGTCTGTAACTTTGACAATCTGTGACCCCAACACCCCACTCCATTTCAGCTCTGAGACAACTTGTCCATGGGCTGGAGTGGCCTGGGTTCAAATCCCACCTCTGACGCCCATTCACTTTTTGACCTTGGGCAGGTGGTGCCCCCTCTTCTCTAAGCCACAATATTCTCATCTGTAAAATGGGAATGAGAATAGCACCCTGCTAGGGTCGTGGTGGAAAACAAGTAGTTATGCTATCAAGTGCTCGGTATGTGTGAGTCCTTCCCTCCCCCCGCGGGCCCCCGTAGCGGCTTTGCTATCTGTGTGTGGCCAGGTGTGTGTAGAGGGACCTGTGTATATGGTCAGATGTGTGTAGAGGGCAATTACCCTGGTAACTTGGCCAGAGCTCAGCTCTTTGCAGGACGCCTTACACAGGACCTAATCCCCCAGTGATAGATCAATCCCAGTTGCAGCCTAATTGCGGGCTCCTTGCACCAGTCACATGTCCCAGTCGTGGCTTTTGTCCGGCCATGGTGGCTTTCTCGGAGCAGCCAGGCTGTGCCAGTTCAGCCCAGCTGGAAACTGAGCTCTGAAGCTCAATTCAAGTTCAGAACGGGAGCCGCCCTCCCACCAGGGTTTGTAGGACAAAGGGAGGGGGTTGTTTCCTTGAAAAAGAAGGAAACTTGGTCTGTTGAAATAACCTGAAAATAGACTTGTTTTGACTCCCAGAGCTGTGTCAATAAAGAAACACCTGGATCCAGGCCAATCACTGTAATCACAAGGGCTATCCAGAACCTTTGGGTTTATTGGACATTTGTACTATTTCAAGTATGCCTTGAAACAAAGGAGACACTTAGGTATTGCTTGGAAATCTATTGTCAGAAAGAAACATATTACCCAGAAGATTTGTTCTGATAATACCAGTAATGCCAGATCAGGGAATTCGTAAAACAGCCCAGCTCTGCCACTTACTGGCTGTGTGATCTTGGGCAAGTTATTGAACGTCCCTGGGCCTCAGTTTCCTCACCTGCAAATGGGTATGATAGCACCTTCTTCACTATCAGTATTTGCTATAGGACTCTTATCACTGCTGTTACTACTGCGTGTGGGCCCTTTCCTTGGAAAAATACTCCACATGAGTCATTTTTTTGACTCAATTTTAGGGACTTTGGAGACCTTTCGGGTTCTATCTGTGGTCTCTGGAAGGATCTGAGACCCAGAGAAACACAGTAACTGGTCAGCCAAGCAGCCTGGTTCTGGTTTGATTCTGCTGCTAAGTCCCTGTGTGGTCCTGGGTGCATTGCTTTCTGTCTCTGGGCACCTGCACCAGTTTGTTTGTTTGTTTTTTCACCCGTACAGGTAGAGGATCGAATTATATGTACGTTTCTTTTCACTCTAAGGTTTTGTGTTTCTGCAAGATGAGCTGATCACTTGGCACCCCAGGGTGATCCTTTGCAGCCAGGGTTCAGGGGGAGCTGCCCCACCTTTCTGTTCTGGGGTCCCCATCTGAGCCTTGAGGCGATCCAGGCTTCCCCTGCTTGTCTGGTGACTTCACTTCTCTGTGCCTCGGATTCTTCATCCCTAACAGAGAGGTAGTGGTACTGATCTCTCAGCATAGGGCTGTCAAGAGGATTAAATTAAGTAACACATACCTGAAGCTTGAAGAGCGCCTGGCACACAGTAAACGTTAGCTAATGCCGTGCTGGAGGTTGACACTGAGCCCACCGTAATAACATGGTCGACATCTAACCTTTATTAGAGTATTTTCTAGATCTGCATCTAGGCACAAGATGTCTTCCCATTTGGTGCTCATTTCAATCCCCTGAGGCTTTTGCAGAGGAAGAAACAGGACGTCAGTGGGGTGACATAAGTGGCCCAAGGTCACCCAGCTGGTCAGTGGCACCATCTGATTGAACCTTCTCATCCAGTCTGCAAGTCACTTACCAGGTCCCTTAAAGTGCAGTTGACAAGCCCGGCTTCCGTCCTGAATTCTGAAGGAAGCAGTAAAGATAATCCTTTTATGGGGCTTTCTGAGCTTTTATGAGGGCTGTATCTCTAGACTCCCCAGTGGTAAGTGTTCCCTCTCTATTGACTGGAGTAGGTGATTTTAACAAAAGAAGAGGATGGTGGCGAGGACAGGAAGGGTAAGGGACACCCTGTCATGGGAGATAAGGTGGCGGTGAGTGCAATTTCTCTGTGGGACCACGAGATGGGCAATGTGGTATCTTTGCTCTCGACAAGGTATCTGTGACGTCAGCCAGTGGTTCGGCCCAGCGCTGCATTTTGGCTTCAGCCTGTCTTCGGAAGGTTGACGTGGAACGCCAGCTCCAGGTCACTTCTGGGATCCCAGGTCACAAGTGTGGCCAGCGGCTCTGTGATGACACAGATTGCCGTGGTGCCTCACCAGCAGGCAAAGTCAGTAACAGGAGGAGGGCTTCGTTTGGGTTTAGTGTCGAGCTCTGAATTCTCGCTTCCAAATATAGGAAGCATTGTGGATGTGGTGACTCAGAGCCAGCGTCTCCGCTTGTGCTTTAGATGTTGAAATTCAACCAGACAACTGAAGTTTATTGCAGGGGTGAAATGTCGTGATAATTAATGATTAATGAGAAAGCTATTCATTTTATGTATTATTAAGAGCGTTCAAGTACTTAAATAAACAAGGAAATCGGTTGACAGTTCAGGTGTGTGTTGAGAGAGTGCCTTAGCTTTCAGCAAGTGTTTATAAACATTTAAATAATAATACAGAGCAGAATACTGCAGATTGGGGTCTATCACCCATCTAGTCTTTGTAAAATTAATCTGATATACTAACATTCATACATTTAAATAAAACAGCTTCAAGAACTACATTTACTTTTCAGTTACTTTATTCCTTTAGGCTGTGAGTTTCCCCCTCCATAAACTCAGCTAAAAGTGAAGACAGTCTATCACTGATGTGCAGGTGCGCTGCAGGAACAATCTAGAAGCAGACGGGGCTGAGTGTCAAGGTCACCAACTCAGGAATTTGACTATGTTCTTAATAACAGATCGTGACATTTTTATAACAGCCTAGACTTGTTCCGTTATCCCAGAAGTTTCATTCTTGATGGTGATTGGCCTGTACTCTGGCTGAATATTTTATTTAACCAAAACGTCTTATTCCGTGACCTCTGGTTTTCATAGAAACGGACAGTGAGTGGGAGAACAGATCCCTGCGGCAAGATGCTCACGTCCAGTCCTTGCTGGAATGAGTAGATTCCATTCAAGAAACAGTTTCTGAGCCCCCTCCAGGTGCCAGTCCCGGGACAAGCTGCTGAGGGTGGAGAGCAGGAAACGTTTGATCCATGCTCTGAAGGTTGAGCCCTGCAATTCTCAGACTTGAGATGTAGATCCCTGGAGAGCTTGTTACAGGTGGTTTGCTCATCCTCATGCCCAGAGCTTCTGGCCAGGAAGTGGTGCTGTTAACAGCTACCTCCTGGATATTCTGACGCAGCCGATCGAAAGCTCACTCTCTGAAAAATCAATAGTCTAGAATTCCAGGCTAATACTGTCCAGAAGTTTAGAAGGGCCCAGAGTCAGGGCATTTAGGCAACCTTGGGGCTCAGGCAGGCTTCCTGGGGGAGGTGACTCTTGAAAGATAAGTACTGTTTAGCCAGACAAAGGAAGGTAAGAAGGTAAGAAGGTCCTTGGCACCCAAGGGCCAGCAAGAACACAGGTACTGAGGTGTAGTCAGGTCACAGGGGGCCTGAGGGTCATGCCATCCTCAAGGCAGTGGGAGGGCTTGGAGGGAGGGAGCGAGGGGTCAGACAGTCATGGTTATACTCTCCTGCTGGACATTGGTCACGTGGTACTGTCATCATCCTCCCATTTCCAGTCCCCACAGGAGAAAGTTGAGGCTCAGAAAAATCAGGTGAGCCAGTGAGGTCATGGCAGAGCTGGGCTCAGACACCTCGCCCCAGATTTGCAAACGATTTCCTGGGCAGTGTTTGCTGAACGAGATGCTGCCGGTTCACAGAGTCAGCTGCTCATGCCCCTGAGCATTCCTCTTGCCGCCCCCAGTAGCTGGAATTTTTCCCCAGGCCTTGAACTCGGCTGAAAACAGCTAACTTCCAGCTTTCCTATTTGCCCTGAATGGTGCTAGCTGTTAAGGGCCAAAGTATATCTCCAGCCTGTGTCTAAGAGGAAATTATCATAATCGTGGAAGGAGTGATAATAAGAACAAACATATTGAATGATTGCAACATGCCAGTCACTGTATGCGGACTGTCTCATTTCGCCCTCCTAATACCTCTGGGAATTCAGTGCTATTTTTCATTCCTTCTTCATGGATGAGGAAAGTCAGGCGGGACAAATAATTTGTGCATAGTCACAAGGTTAGTAAGAGTCTCTGTCCATCAGGATAGGCGAGGTTTTGCTGCAGTAACAAATGATGTCCACGTCTCAATGGCTTACAGCAACAAAAGTGCATTTCTTGCAGATTGGCTGTGGCTTTAGTCCACAGTCTTGGTTCTGGGTCCCAGGTTGACAGAGTGACCACTATCTGGAGTGTTGCTGGTCTCAGGGCAGAGCAAAAGGAGACCTATCAGGCTCCTGCACTGACTCTTAAAGATTTTGCCAGAAGTGACACATATCCCTTCCACCTGTATTTCATTGGCTAATGCGGGTCATGGAACCATTCAGTTCAACAGGGCAGAGATGTATAATCTTTCCATAGGGAGGCCCAGCCCTGGAGGGCTAACTGAACATCTGGTGAGCAGTGATACACCACCACAGCAGAGGTGGGATTCAAGCCTGGCTTACAGGGTTTGAATCCTGGCATCAGAACCATGCCCTCCACCACCATCCTGCCTTCTACTTCCCTAGATGGACATGGTTCGGCCTCATCTCACACGTCTGGTGGCGTGAATTTCAATCATGGCAGACCAGCCCCTGCTATCATGAATTGGTTTCTGCTTCTCCATAGTGAAGCGACTGAGAGGTGCTGTGCTGTGCGCCCAGGAGGTGCTTAGGGGAAAGTTGGTTGATGTGAGCTGGCAGACCACCAAAAAGCATAGCAGGTTTGCAAATACCCAACTCAGATCCCACTGCTTTTCGACCACGGGAGGATGAACTGTCTCTTGCTGTCACATCTGGTTCAGGAGGAGAGAGATGGGACACATAGCACCCAGAAGGGCCAGCCCACTCTCCATAGAAGTTTGTTGATTGAATGGATAGAGAAGGAATGAATTTAATCTTTACAAACCAACAGCCTTGTGAGGGAGATGTGATTATCCCCACTGTACAGAAGGGGAAAGTGAGTTTCAGGGAGATGGAGTGTCATGGTAACAGCCACTATTGTGGTCCTCACATGCAGTGCCAACTCTCATGCTCTTTGCTGAGCCCCACAGCTGCTCAAGAGGCGGGTACTGTCATCTCTGACCTTATGTGTGATGTGCGGACAATAATGAAACTGCTTCTAGGAGTAGATAAACCATGCGAAGTGCAAAGCACAGTGGCAGGCATGTTGGAAGTCCTCAATAAATATTAACTATTCCATAGTCCCCTGCCATCGTTCTGCACATTGAGTTGTGGTCCAAACTCCAGCTTCGGTTCGGAGTTCACGCTGGTAACGTGCGCACCATCCCACCCTCAGTCTCTCGTCCTGCTCCTTATTGCCTCCGAAGTACCGAGGGTTGAATGTCAGATAGGAAACTTGGGCTCAGTGATGCTCTTGGGCCATTTTCAGGACTCACCTGACCCCAGTTCACTCTAAATGCTTCCCTTGTACTACATTTTATCACTTTTAAATTTCAAGTCTGAACAATTCTGGCTATTGCCCCAAGACTGTCACCTCCAGTACAGACATTTCTCTAATCCGTCTTTGGAAGGATTATTCTGCAGGAAATTGATGTCCAAACATCCCAGAGGGAGGTGGGCTCAGATGGAGGAGTGGGGGAAGGGGAAGGGAGGAGGGAGGTGATGGAGTCTCTGTCTGGTACTTGTTCTGGGTCCATCTGTTTAAAGATAATTTCTTGCTTCTTTTGCTATTATTATTATTTTTTTGTCTTTTCATTATTCAAATTGCAACCCTGTTAGGATGGATCCGTTGGGTAAGTAGGACATCCCACCTACTGGGATTCCCCAGCTGGGTTTTAGAATGTTTTCAGCTTTTTGAAACCGTCGATGGGCCCAGGGTAACCTTGGTACCTTGCTCTGTACATCAGAGTACCCAGCACTGGTTCTAGTTTGGGGGCTGGAGAGGTGGGGGGGGCGTGTCAGGGGATCCCAGGCCCAGCCAGCCCTAGAGACCAACCTCTTCTCCCCCAGAACGGCCGAGGCATCCCGGAAGAAGAAAGAGAACCGGAGAAAGTGGAAGCGTTATCTCCTGATAGGTCTGGCAACGGTTGGAGGCGGTACAGTGATCGGTAAGGCCACCTTGAGATGGTGGCACGTGGCCAGGGCATCGTGCAGGGTGAGGGGTGACGCCAGGCTGGGAGCAAGAGTGGGGAGAGCAGGGGGTGAGCCGGGAGGGGCCTCCAGCACGCCCAGAGTGTGTTCTCTAGTATTGTCAGGAGCCCCCATGAGAGGCAGTGGGCAGCTGATGGAGGAAGAACCCAGCGGGCGTCCTCACTCCCCTCCCACCCTTACCCACCAGGGCCACTTTCCTTGCAGGTGTGACTGGGGGTCTAGCTGCCCCTCTTGTTGCTGCCGGAGCCGCGACAATCATTGGCAGTGCTGGGGCGGCAGCTCTGGGCTCAGTGGCTGGCATAGCTGTCATGACCTCGCTGTTCGGTGCCGCTGGAGCCGGCCTGACAGGTAAGGTTCCAAAGGAACAGAGGCGGCAGGCAAGGGCGGGGAGGGTATAGCTCAGTGGTAGAGCGCGGGCTTAGCATGCACAAGGTCCTGGGTTCAATCCTTAGTACCTCCATTTAAATAAATAAATAAATAAATAACCTAATTCCCCTTCCAAAATAAATACATTTTTAAAAAAAATAGAGGTTAAAAAAAAAAGGAGTGGCAGGCGATGAGGGGTTTTGGGCCTGGCCCGGGTGGCCCAGCTCCTTAACAGACACACCCAGATTCTCACCAGTAATGGCTCCCCAGGAGACGGAGAAGGAGGATGTGGCTTTTCTCCTTGCCAGAACTTGTAGCAGGCTCCACAGAGAACTGGGCTGGGAGCTTGGCATGGGTCTGGGGGAGGGCTGACTTTGAGAAACTGCTCCTTGTGTAGACTTCCTGAGACGGGACCTGCTTGTCAGCGTCCAGGAAGCTTCCAGGCCGCCTAGGAGACACCTGGGCTTTCTTGTGTAGGAGGACGTGTGGCTGCCCCTCATTTACCAGCATCACCTGGGGAAGTTTTTCCAAGTCATGTGGGTCCACAGCCCCCGAACCACACCCAGAGATTCCTGGTCCACTTCCCAAGGGACATGTGGATCTTGGTCAGTTCAAACCACTTTTACTGAGAAGAGTGTGTTACCCCTGAAGTTCGTGGGCAGGAAAAAAGATAGAGAGCCAGCTAAGTCAGGCAGAGCAGTGGCTGTGAGCCCGGGCTCTGAGTCTGCTCCACTCCAGAGGTATCCAGCCTTCAGGAGCCTCTTACCTTCATCTGTAATCGGGACAGTAAAGGCACTGACCTTTACGGAGTTTAAAAACGAGATGTTTATCGAGGGCATAGGGTTGGTGCTCACTGTCTGAGTGCGAGTACACAGCCACTCTGCCAAACATTCCCCAGGGTCCCCAGTCACCCCATTCTCACTTTTATGTCTGGATCTTTAGGGTACAAGATGAAGAAGCGTGTCGGGGCCATTGAAGAGTTCACATTTCTGCCCCTATCCGAAGGCAGGCAGCTGCACATCACCATCGCCATCACCGGGTGGCTGGCGTCCGGCAAATACCGTGAGGACCAGAGTCAGGGAAGGATGCAGACGGGGATGGGGCTTGGCTGAGCTGGGTCAGGTTCTTGCCTGTGTATGTCTTTAGAGGGGTAGGTAGGAGAGTCCCATTTTTCAGAGGAGGAAACTGAGGCTCAGAGAGGTGAGATGACTTCATTGAACATCTATCTTCCCATCCATCTATTCATTATCCATTTAGCTACCATCCATCCATCCATCCAACTATCCATCCACCCATCATCCATCTATCATCCCTCCATCCATTGTCTATCCATTCATCCAACTACCCATCCATCCAACTACCCATCCATCCATCATCTGTCCATCCATCCATCCATCCAACCATCCATCCATCCACTCACCCACCCATCCATTCATCAGTCCATCCTTTCAGCAGTGTTTATAGAGTGCTGTGCACACCATGTGCCAGACACTGAGCCAGGCCCTAGGAACTCAATGGTGAGCAGTACAGTCATAGTGTCTGCTTCTATGGAATGCGTGGTCCAAGGTAGAAGACAGGCCATTGAGCACGTAATCACAGGGAAGGTCTATGGAAGGCTCAAAAGGGGAGAAACAGAGTGTTTCTGGGGAATGAGGGAGAGGTTACTAGAGGAAGTGACGTTTAGGCTAAGGACTGGCTGGAAATTAACCAAATAAAGAAGGCGCAAGATGTGTATACCAAGCAAAGGGGCTGCATGTAGAAAAGCCTGGTGGTGCAAAAGATCCAAAAGAAGCACAGGATGGCGTGAGGAGGGAGCTGGAAGGCGGGAGTATGGGCAGGGCCAGATCGGGCAGGAGCATGTGAGCTGTGGCAAGGAGTTTGAATTTATCCTCAAAGCAAGTAGCAGATAGAAAGACTTTCAACACGTAAGTCAGAGATCAGTACATCTTGGCTGTGTGACCTCAAGCAAGTTGTTTAACTTCTCTGTGCCTCAGCTGCTTCATTTATAAAGAGAAAGAAATGATTCCTGCCTTTCGGGGTACTTACACAGGTTAAGTTCAACAAGGTGACATGTGGAAGGCACCCGGTTTTTAGTGGCATCCCACAAACATGAGTCCCCTTTGCTGCTGTAATTTTGGGAGGATTCTAACCAGGTTGGCCTTGAGGAACAAGACCATGGTCTGCTTACTGCTGGCTCACTTTTGCAAGTGCCTAGTGTGAGGCTCACAAACAGGTCATCACTCAGAGAGAGAGCAGGGTGGGCCAGGGAGTCTGGAGTGTCCCAAACAGACCCACGTGCAAGAGCCTCCTGGGTCCCCAAGTCCCTGGGATCCAAGGGTGGAAGTCACAACTCTTCTAAACGACACAGAAGAAAGCAAGTGAGAAAATGCTCAGGCCGGGCTTAGAGGCATTACTGGGCGCCAGAGTCTTCCTGGTGTGTGATCGCCAGGCCCCGTCCCTGGTCTCTGACGTTGACCGAGCACCTAGCGCGTGCCTACTGGAGTCAGGCGTTCCACCCACGTGACCCTCACATCCACCCTCTGAGGTGGGGGCTGTTCTCATCCTGATCTGGCTGAAGAGGAAACCAGGAGGGGTCACGCGGCAGACAACTGGCAGATGCAGGATTCGAACCCAGGTCTCCTGACCAATGCTCACGGGTTCCTCTTCATTTATTTCATGATACCATCCACGCTACAGAAAAGAGGGAGCGAGAGCAAGCATCTAGGTGAAGGAATTTACAACTCAGACCAGTATGGAAAGCAAATCCCTTATGGTCGTTTTACCCCCATTGCTGGATGGGCCCCAGGTCAAAGTCAAGTTTATCTTGCGGGGAGGAAATTCAGTATTCTCCTGCAGCCCAGGGCAATATGCTCCCCAGGCAGAGGGGGTGGTTACGAGAACTCTAACCAAGCTAGATGAAGGTCAGGAGGGAAATGTGTCACCTCGTCGTGTCTCCTTGACAGCTGGGAAAGAAGTCTTGTATCATCACAGGCTTGCTTCTGCGTCTGACCGGAATAGTTGGACATTCTTCAGTCCACCCCGTTTTGAAATAGGACTCTGTGTAATGGTGATGATGATTTTGTAGCTCACCACCAACCCAGGCACTTCACAAGCATCGGCTCACTTAGTCCCTCACTTCAGGCCACGGAAGTGGGTGTCATTATCACCCACACTTTACAGATGAGGAAACTGAAGCTTAAAGGGGCTGCCCAGGGTTGCCTAGCTGGTCAGGGACTAGGGCACGACTCACTCTCATTCTGTCTCGCTCCATAGCCCATGTTCTTGGCCACGGGGTGGATAGAATGCAGGACAGCACTTTACAGTTTATGTAATGCTTGGTGTGCAGCCTCTCGTTGTGGTCCCAACGACACCTGTGAGTCAGATGCCATCATTCCATTCTGTGGAATGAATGAATGAATGAACAAGTCAAAGGCATGTGTTTCCAGAGGGTCATGTGTTAAGTCAGGAATTACCAAACGATGAGGCTATGAAGAAGGCGGGGGCCAGGTCACAGGGGACCTGAGTGTCCCGCTGGAGAGGTGACACTATCCTCTCCAGGAGGGAGGAAGAAAGGGGGACAGACAGTCATGGTTATATTTTCCTGCTTGACATTGGTCACGTGGTGGTGCTGTCATCATCCTCCCATTTCTAGTCCCTGCGGGAGAAAGTGGAGGCTCAGAAAAATCGAGTGAGTCAGTGAGGTCATGGCCGAGCTGGGCTCGGACACCTCGCCCCAGATTTGCAGACAATTCCCCAGGCAGTGTTTGGTGAACAAGATGCTGCCAGCTGCTCGTGCGCCTGCGTATCCCTCTTGCCACCTTCAGCAGCCGGTTGTCAGAATTCCTGCAGAATGAGAGAAAATAGCGCTCTCCGTGTATAGTAGTTCAAATATTTAATTCTTACAACTAGTCTATGAAGAGAGATAAATGCCAGTCTCCCCACTTCACGGCTAAGCAAAGTGCGGCTCAGCACGGGATAGTGATGCGCCCAAGGTCGCCCAGCTACTAATGAATGCAGGACGTGAACCTGGCCAGGCTGCTGACTCGCAGGGGCACCCGGGCTCTGCTGGGGGCTCCGTCTGCTCGCTGTCAGCTGCGGGGGGTGGGCCTCTTGTCTCCCACCACCGGAGAGTGGGTTTCTGCCGCTGTCTGGGAAAGTAGGGTGGGGCGTCTTCTATCAGACAGGAGAGACCCCACCTACCTGCACTCTCCCCAGGCACCTTCAGCGCCCCATGGGCTGCCCTGGCCCGCAGCCGCGAGCAGTACTGCCTGGCCTGGGAAGCCAAGTACCTGATGGAGCTTGGCAACGCCCTGGAGACCATCCTCAGTGGTCTTGCCAACATGGTGGCCCAGGAGGCCCTAAAATACACGGTGTTGTCTGGTAAGCTGCCCCCTCTCCCCTACCCTGAGCCAGGCACTGTGCTGGTCCCTAGGAACACAGAGAGACAAAGACTACATTCCTGTCTGTAAAAGTTTATGGTTTTTGTAGGGAGAAGACAGATAAACAACCAGTCACATTATCCCATGGTGTGTCAGTTAGTAATTGCTGCATAACAAGCCATCCTATAAACCAGTGACTTAAAATAACAATCATTTATCACAGTAGCTCAGAAGTCATGAGGCTTCATTTGCCTCTTCTTTGCTGGGCCTGCTCATGCATCTGTGGGTCAGCTGACTGTCCACTGATCAGGCCAGCCTGGCCTGGGGCCACAAGGGTGACTCAGCTCTGTTCCATTTGTCTCTCCCCCTCTCCAGGGATCTCAGACTAGCCCACACCCGTGGTAGAGGTGCACGAGAGGCGCGGGTCCATTTCAAGCCTCGAATCTAGTAACATCTCATTGACCAAAGCCAAGACATGACTGAGCCTAGAGTGGATGGGCAGGGCAGGGACAGGGGGCACTGCAAGGTTATGAGGCCAAGTGGGAGAATGCAAGGTGGAGTGACAAATGGGGGCCATCTTTGGAATCTCACACACGGCAGATGTTTGGACACATGAGATCTGGTCCATGTATCAGAGATGCATGAGCTTCAGTTTTCTTCTTTACTATTTAGTAGTTTGACAACACTTAGAAAACTTATAGATTCCAAAAGACTCTGCATGCATTCACTCAGGCATCTGTTAGCCCTTAGAAGGCACTCCACCCCCCACCACCACTGCCTTCATCACTGATATCCCACCTCCCCAGGCATTGTGGCTGCCCTGACGTGGCCAGCCTCCCTCCTCTCGGTCGCCAATGTCATCGACAATCCCTGGGGCGTGTGTCTGCATCGATCAGCAGAGGTTGGCAAGCACCTGGCCCACATCCTGCTCTCCCGACAGCAGGTACCTGGGAATAGTGGGGTGTGGGGAGGAAGACGGGGAGCAGGGAAGCAAGGGGGTTGACTTACACACAGACATCATATCTAAGACAAGCCCACGTCGGGGTAGCCCAGTGGCTTTGAGGGAGTGAATGATCTTCACTACTCCTCCAGTTCAAGTGACAAAAGTGTCCTAGGAATGAATGACCAGTAAGAATGATAAACTCTGCATCTCTAGCAAGTAATCAGGTGAGGACTGAGAAAAAGAGGCGTCTGTAGGTATGGACAAGGCCAGGTGTTCTGTCCTAGAAGTATAGAGCTACCACTGAGCAAATCTTCAGTGGTCCAAATACCACGTCAAACGGTCAGAGGTCCATCCACAGTCCAGACAGTCAGAGGTGGGAAAGGAGAATGAAGGGTGCGCCTAGAAGTTACACCTGTTGCTTCCTTTCACATCCCTTGGCCAGGACTCAGCCCTGCAGCCATCCATAGCTGCAGGGGAGTTGGGGAAACTTAGTCTTTGGCTGGGTAGCTGTGGGCCCAGAAAAACTCAGGGGTTTTAATAACCAAGGGCAAAGGGAGGATGGGTGTGGAGTGATAACCAGCAGCCTTTGTCATGGAGTTCCTGCAGAGCTGGAATACTGTTTGCTGGAGGGTTTCCACTGTAGTGAATGGAGATGAGATGGGGGAGGGTGGATGCATATATTGGCACAAAAACAAGGGACAGGGAGAGAGTCCTGAGATCAGCTAGACCTTTGGAACCCATCAGCTCCTTCCATGTAGAATTTGTACCCCAAAACTTTCTACAGGCAAACAAGAACTCAAAATGTACCGGACTTTCCAATATTAGAGCTTGATCCCATTTGACAATTGACTGTCCCTATT
Source organism: Camelus ferus (assembly GCF_009834535.1). Taxonomy (NCBI): domain Eukaryota; kingdom Metazoa; phylum Chordata; class Mammalia; order Artiodactyla; family Camelidae; genus Camelus; species Camelus ferus. Next base: position 13,427,635 of record NC_045708.1, on the reverse strand, counting down.
TCCAGTAAAATTGGTTTTTAATACAGAATTCCATTCCTAGCTAAATAATCCACCAAATAATAAGGATACTTTCATATCTGGGGGAAAAAAAAGAACTTGTACCCAAATAGCCCACATAACTTTCTTTTTCTTATGAGTTGCCTTCTCTACAAGTTCTTTCATCAGAAAATTCCTCTTTACATCTAACTTACTACCTCTTCTTGTAGTTTAAGGCCAATATTTCAAATCCCGCTTTCCCATCTAGGAAGAGAACGGTTGTCCCCCTCCACCATGTCACTCTGCCTTCTTCCCCATTGCACCTTGGGGCACCTCCTGCCTCCTCTCCCGGCTCCAGAAGGGCCCCACTTCACTGCAGTCCTCGGCCACAGGGAGATGCGGAAGGAGAGACAGAGGCAGGATAGTGATGTGTGATGAAAGGGAGTTAACCCAGCCAGCCACCTCGGAAGAAGCCAGCTCCCGCGGCAGGTGCACCCCTACATAAACAAGGGCCCCGACTCTCCTGATTGAGACATCAGAGCTCAGGGCTGGGAATAGCACGGGCGTGCTTCATTCAGCGCGAGGCAGGCGCTGAGCAGTGTGCCAGGGCTGCCGTTGTCAGGGTGGATGTTTTGCTAGGACTGGCTCTGCACCTTCCCCACAACACCTGTGTCCTTTCTCCCCCAGGGCCGGCGGCCTGTCACCTTGATCGGCTTCAGCCTGGGAGCCAGAGTCATCTACTTCTGTCTGCAAGAGATGGCGCAGGAGAAAGGTAAGCCTGGCTTATTGTCGCAGGTGGAAACCCTCCTGGCGTCCATGTTCTCAGCCCTTAGTTAAAAGTTTTAAATAGTTTGAAAAAGACAAAGTAGTTAAGTCATTTGGAACATTGTGTATTTCTTCTGTACGTAAGTTAGAGTGGATGTGAGACTGTCCTCTAATAATGACATTGGCCTTTACGTTCCAATGCGGGATCTTGAGTGGGAGGTGTCTGAAATCGGGGTGTCAGCAGAGCAGCAGGGCCACGGTCCCTCTGAAGGCTCTAGGGGAGAGCCTCCCTCTTCCAGCTTCTGGTGGGGCCCGTGTCACTCGGCTTGCAGATGCCACACCCCCGTCTCTGCCTTTGTTCTCCCATCATTGTCTCCTTTGTGGCTTCTCACCTAAGAACATTGTCGGTGGCTTTAGGGCCATTCACATCCAGGATGATCTCATCTCAGGATCATGCAAATTTGCATGACCTACTTACATCTGCAAAGACATCTTTTCCAAAGAAAATCTCACTCACAGGTTCCAGGTGGGCACATCTTTTGGGGGAGCTACTGTTTAACCCTCTACAGACACCTTTGGGATCATGTCACACCATCCAAACACACACTTCCCAGGCTGAGGCAGTGGAAATCCTGATTGCCCTGCCCTGGGCCTCTGGCAGGTGAGACCTCCAGGATGGAAGGCTGGTTTGGGACAGATCTGTCAGCAGGGGCTTAGAGGGGTGAGGTGCACAGCATGGGGCACTTGGGGCGCTGCACTGTTCATGGGACCCAGGCTAACCTCTCTCCCATGTGGCACAGCAGGAGCAGAGAGGATTCCTTTTGTGGATGGGAAGAGTGGCAAAGAATTTTCGGTGATCTTGAATCTTCCATACATTCTGTTGGCCAAAGCAAATGATAGCCAAGCCCTAGGTCAGTGGGGTGGGGCAGTGTGCTCTGTCCACAGCGGAGTGGGAGGGGAGCAAATATTTGCCAAATGGTAATCCTGACTCTGACTCTGGGGAACTCAGAGGTCCTGAACCCAGAGAGCTGGGCACTTGTGCACAGTCTCTCCGATGGCCCCCAGGGGATTTGGGCCCAAGGCCACCCAGATCACAAAGTAAAATGAATAAAAAATGGACATACACATACTCACAAAAAATACACTCACATGCCTGCATATTGGCACACACACGTGGCCTTCATCTTCCTGCAGTTCTCCCACGCCCTCTTCCCAGCCATCCAGAAAGCCTCTGGCCTCCAGGGCTTTACAACTTATCACCCCAGTCCCCACCTCCCCACAGAGGGGGGGCCAGGCACAGCTGGAAGGACGGCTCAGGCGCAGGCCTCCGCGGGCGTCAGGTGACGGGGCCACGCAGCTCCTCCCCACTGAGATCCCAGGTCAGTTACTGCGAGGGTGCCGGCTCTGGCATCAGGGCATCTGGTTTGAATCCCACACTCACTACTAAGCAGGTCGCCTAACCTCTGAAACACAGTATATAATAATAGTCTCAGCATGGAGGTGGTGAGGATTAAGTGCACTAGTGCAGATAAATGCTGGCATGTAATAAGAGCCTGGGACTGAGCATTTCTGTTATGCCAACATCTGTCTTAGGCTTTATACAAGGGAGCGAGCACATCAGATTAGAGCACCCCTGCGCACGTGGGTGACCCAGACCATGGACCGAGTTGAAGAAAAATCGGCCTCCCACAAGGGTGGGGGCCCAGTTCCGGTTCCTTTCTGTCCCTGCCCCCACCTTGCCCCCTCTTCCTTGGCCACCCCCTCCCAAGTCCTGGCCTTGTGTTACTCACGGGGCACCTCCAAGTCTCCAGCGGCCCAGGGTCATGAATGAATTAATTCACCCTCTGCCTGGAGCTGCTGTTCCATGTCTAATTCCTTCCAGCTTGGCCGTCTGGTTCCAGGCAGCCCTGCTTGTTTAACACCCAGTTAATCTGCACATGGAGGAGACCCTCTCCTAATTGCGGGAAAGCTGTCATTATCTGAGTTAGGGGATGTAAAAGAGGAATTAGTTTAATGCGATTGAATCCGCTAATTGTTTTGTAGATTCCCTCAAGACTGAGTAGTAAAATGAGGCAATAAATCCCTGAGCTCAGAAGCCTCAGCCAGCCTCCCCCACCCCTCCCTCCCAGCTACAGCCAGCCTGTCCTTCTCTCCCCTCCCCTAAGAAAAGCTGCCTGTAGCAGTCATCCTTTCCCAGGTTCACCTTCCGCTCTTGGTGGATGTTGCAAACAGCAGGGGGTTACTGCTTAGGGGTATGCCGCCATTCACCAGGTGACAAGGTGCCCCTCACCCGGGCCTGCCTCTCCCTCAAGCTCAGTGTGGGCAGCTTCCTTTCAAATAGGAGTCCAGACTACAAGCCCCGTGAGGGCAGTCGTGTCTGACCAACCTCTGTTCCTCCTGTACCCAGGATAAAGCCAACAGAGGGCGCTCTATAAGTGAGCTGTCAAACGTTATCAATGTTCACATCATATCAGTCAGGATAGGCTAGGTTATGCTGCAGTGACAAACATCCCCTAGATCTTCAAGGAGTAACACAACAAAGGTTCACTTCTCATGCTGCCTGTCCACTGTGGGTAAGCAGAGGGCTCTGATCTTTGTAGCTGCTCAGAGATCCAGGCTGACAGAGGCTCCTGCAGGGGGGATGGAGATTGTGGTGAGTTAGGCACTGGCTCTTACAATGTTTTCACCTGGAAGTAACACAACACTGTCACTCATGTTTCATTGGCCAGAGCAAGGCAAGTGGACATTCCTAACATCCAGGAAGGGCCAGTGAATGTATTCCTACCATGTGCTCAGAAGGGAAAGACGCAGAACTATGTCAGGAATGGCCCCGGTGGCTGCCACACACACCTGATGTCCACTGCAGGGAACTCATACTTCCATAAAAGTAGCATCCAATAGTGGGCTTCACTTCCTGAACACTCTCAGTTGGTAGCCAGAAGACCCTAAGTGGATTCTGGCCTCTGGAACTAATTCTCAGCTGAGGCCTCAGCCAGACACCATCCTCGCTGAGCCTCTGTGTCTTTATCTACAAAATAGGGACTTTCCTCTCTTCCCTTGTTTTGCCTTACAACTTAGGGGATAGAAGTACATCTTGATGGAAAGCCAGAGGGGAGCAGGCCCTGAGGATGCTTGGGTGAGAGCCCCCAGGAGCCCCGGAGCTGGGCCAAGGAGCCCCACGCAGACAAAAGCAGGAATGACACCCAGCACATTACCTACCAGAGGACCAGAGCTGGGTCCAGTCTGGCAGGGAGCAGGCCCCAGGCAGGCAAAGCTCTGAGCTGTGTTGATGGTGATTGGCTCCAGACCGTGCCCAGGAGCCGGAGAAGCAGGGGAGGTGACCTGGTGAAAATGCCTTGAAAATGAAGAGGTGCCCGCAAGTGGGAGTGGCTGCACCAGTCAGAGCAGCGGTGGCAACTGCAGCCACTCATGAGGGCCCAGCTCTCCGCCTGGTTCTTGCTCGGGGATGTATGTACCGTCTCCTCAACCCTCACAACGACCTCACGAGACGAATAGTCCTGCCCCCATTTTTCAAATGAGAAGAGTGAGGCTTAGAGAAAAGTGGAGTTGCTTGCCCGAGAACTACAATTTTGACACCTTTCTCTGACTCCAGAGCTCCTGTTTATACTATTATTTGGGGCCCCTCCTGGTTGGATGTTTTCACTCAAAACAGTGTCTCATATCAGACCTTCCCAGTAGAGAACTAGTCAAAATCAAATTCACTCCATTGGCTTGTATCCGTGAAGCACCTACTGTGTGCCAGGCACTAGGCTGGGCTTTGAGGAGATGGCGACAAACCAGCCAGTACAGCTCCTGCCCTCATGGAGCTGACAGTCCAGCCTGTTAAATAATCTGCCCTCCCTGAGACATGAGTTGGGGTCTTGCAGAATGGCTGTGGGAGTCGGCAGTGATGTGTGTCAGTCATCTGAAAAGCTCTCAGTGCACAGTAGGCGCTCAGGAAAAGGAGCTCTTACTGTTCTTCCATACCAAGTTCTAGGGCAGCCACCTGGGTGAGGCTGACATCCTTAATCTGAGTGTCCTGCCCTTAGGTGGAGACAAATGGCTCCACCACATAAAGCCTGTAAGTACTTGGTTTAGGAAATAGAAGGAGACACAAGAAGCCAGCCCCCCAGAATGCAGTCAGATGCTCAGCAAAGCTTCCAAGTGTGCTCTGCTCCTCCCACAGCCCAGGCAGGTGGTTTGGGTTTGCAGAGGCTCCTCGGGGGCTGGACCACTCTCTACCCGTATGTGTGCGTCACCTTAGAGACTGTCAAGGTGTCTGCTGAGCTTTCTCCGTCAGTTAGTTAGATTCTCAGAGCCATCTTGCCACATATTCAGGTGTGCCCAGGCTGAGTGGAAGGACTGACTCCCAGTGGGACTCCCTTGCTTTCTAGATGAGTATTTCAATGCCTGATGTGGCTGGGGAATCTTCATGCAGAAATAGACCCAGATTCAGCGGGGGTTAACTGAGATCCCTACTACCTGCTTCCATGATCGATTCATTATCATCATCATCGTCATCTCGCCAGCTAACAGTTATTGGGCACTTACTATGTACCAGACCCAGCTAAACACTTCACATGCCTTGTTTTATTTACTCCTCGCAATAATCCTATGAGGTTTTAATTATCCCCATTTTGCGGATGAGGAAACTGAGGCTTACAGAGGGGGCGTAATTAGTCCATGGTTGCAGGACTGGTAATGATGCAGCTGGAATTCGGATCTACAATGGCTAACCCAGGCCCTTTTTCATGACTTGTTCTCTAATTCTTATAGCAACCTAAGGTCAGGATAATTATCTCCATTTTACAGCTAAGGCTTAATGTGCTCAGGTGGGTCCCTTAGGATTTTTTGGTTTCAAGTCCTGAGATTCCCATCAACTGCCTTCCTTCAGCCACACCCAGAGCTCCTCTCTGCCAAGAAGGAAAACAGGGAGTTCCTGGTGACTCCTGTCTGCTTTTGTCCAGGCATCCTGTGGCTTTACACCTGTCCTCACCGTCCTTTCCCCTACCCCGCCCCAAGGCGTGGAGCCAGCGCAGACGCATCCTTCAGGGTGGGGCTTACAAGCTCCCTCCTCCATGTTCCATGTGGAAGGAAGCCTCAGACCAGGGAGCATTTAGAAAAGTTGTTTCTTGCCAAAAGGTATAAACTAATTAGACTTCAGAAGATCTGGCTTGCCAAATTACACACACACACCAGGTTCTTAAAGGGGAAACACACACACACTCAGGATCCCCAGGGTTACTGATCTTTCTTCCATCAGTCTGGTCTTGATGAAAAAGCAGCCATTTTCTCCTGAGGTTATTATTGGTGGAGCCACAAGGACGCAAGCTCTCCAGACGTCAGCATCCCAAACACTGGGGACAGGATGCTTATTAGGGAGTCAGCAGCTCATAGGAAATGCTCCTTCATTTGGGGAACTAGAGCTGGACAAGGTGACCCCATTATCCTTGCTTTACTTCAGAGGGTAAAGTGTGCATTTGTTTGTTTTTGGTGTCGGTCACCACAGATCGGAGGTCTGTGCTGATGCCTAACAGTGACAGTTTATGTTTTTTTATTGGACTATAGTTGGTTTACAATGTTGTGTGAATTTCTGGTGTGTAGCAGAGTGATTCAGTTATATACATATGTATACATATTCCTTTTCATATTCTTTTTCATAATAGGCCATTACAAGGTATTGAATATAGTTCCCTGTGCTGTACAGTAGGGACCTGCTGTTTATCTGTTTTATACATAGTAGTGTGTATTTGCAAATCCTGAACTCCTAATTTATCCCTCCACCCCCGCCTTCCCCTCCGGTAGCCATAAGTTTGTTTTCTATATCTGAGTCTGTTTCTGTATTTGTTTGTGTGTGTGTGTGTTTAGTTTTTTTAACTCTGATCCTCATGCATCCTCAGGAGGCAGGCGTGTAATTCAGCACATTTCACAGAGAGGCAGACAAGGACCCTGAGACTCAGAGTTGAAGGGATTTGCCCAAAGGCAGAGCCGGGAGATGGCAGAGCTGGAATCTGTGCCCAGCGCCCGACCCTGAAACGTGGGCCACTCTCCTTGGTCCAGCTGCCCCTGCTCCCTGCCTCCCCCTTAAACAGCTGTCTGTCTCTGCATTCACAGCTTTGGGTCTGGCATTGTCTGTTCTGTTCGCCACTCCTGGCCCAGGACTCAGCACACACGAGGTACCCGATACCTGTCAGCAGTTGATTCGTTAACGAGGGACGTGAAAACCCCATGAAGTTTGCTGTGAGTGCTGCTGCTGCCGAGAACAGGGCCAAGGCCTTCGGGTGGTGACAGGCTTGAGCTGCCTCAGCTCAGCACAGCCCCCGAGACCCGGGCCAGCTGAACAGCCTATCGCCCAAGCCTCCTAGTGACCCAGGGCCCTTAGGCCACTCGGCTTCCAGGCTTCCCCGCAGGCGCCATCAGCCTGCACGTGTTCACTCTGCACAGTGATCCCGCCTGCCAAACATTGGGGCCTGTGGGCAGGAAATGAATGCAGCCAGAATTCCCAGAGACGAGCAGTCCACCTCTGACAGCGCTCCATCAGCCAGCCGGCAGGAGGAATTTGCTCCGGAAGCAACTGACCCTCCGACCAAAGGCATTTCTGGCCCCAGCAGGTGGCAAGGGTGGGTGGAGGGGCAGTGCCTGATGCCAAGAAGAGCCACGATCCAGGTACTCCCCGACGGCCCCTGGGCCCCTGGTCACAGTGAATTGTCCATTTTTCTATGTATTTACTTGACAAGGTTTCAGAAATTGAGTAGTTGGACAGAGCTCAATTCAAACTGACTCAGGGTATCTGGCTGAGCCAGGAAACGGCCACACAAACCGAGAAATCAGTTCTGCTTCAGTTATTTATGCATTTATTCTCCTCTCCACGCCCAAAAGATCGGAAGGGAGTTAATTAGTGACATGACATAGTGTCTCTGGCCGGTGGCCCTGTCCGTGCCGTTGGCAAGACACCGTGTGATAAGCCAGCTTGCCGGTTCATGTTTTCACTCAGCCAATCAAAGCCCGCAGGGCCCGCCGCGCTCTGGGCATCTCGGAGCGCGTTAATTACGTCGGTCCTGGCTCCCCCACCTCTTCTTCTTCTGTCTTCTGGCTCCATTTGATTCCTGCTCTTTGTGCCTTCAGGATGCAAGGGATGGTGACCTGAGCTCAAGTCCAGGCTCTGCTGGTTACTGTCTAGGTGGCGTAAGGCAAGTCACCTGACCTCTGAGCTTCAGGCTGACTAGTCAGATGGGAAGCTGAGGCCTCTTGGGACTTAATAGCTACTGCTTGTTGTACATACCGTGTACCAGGCACTCTGCTAAGTGCTTTGCATGTTTTCTGACCCTAAGATGTAGGTATGGATGTTCCTGTTTTGACAATGAAGAGGTTGAGGGCCGGGACCATATCCATTTCCTTCTTCCTTGTGTCACCAGCACTGGGTGTGGGACTTGGCACAAAGAAGAGGTACATAAAGGTATATATGGAGGGCCCAGGGTCCAGCTCCAGCCTGACTGCCCGGCTGGCCTCTCAGTAAGGTGGCTGTGACCACACGGTGCTTGGCAGTGAATCAGAGTTCCTTGCTCCCGCCTCCAGTAGTTTATCCAGGTGGATTTCCCAGGCTCACTGTGGCTCGCTGCCTCTGAGCTCTCTGGAAGAAACTAACATCTTCAGACTGGCAGCTCCCAGGGAAGGAATGGAGCAAAACGTAGGATTCGTTTTCTCCTTTAATAAAACTTTTGAACAGGTTTGGCTGCAGACTAGGCTGACCCCCTTTGAAAGGCATTTGCGTCCTCTTAGCAACTCAGACATCCTTGACCTTAGCGGTCGCACCTGCTGAAGTGCGTTTGCTCGCACACGGAACCTGGGTTGTCTCAGCTGTGTAAAAGCGGGGCCCTGGGGCCTTGCTCTGGCCTCACCTCTGGGGCCCGGCCCCCCTGCTCCACCATTAATTAACCCTCTAGGCTTAGTCACCGCTTGATCCATGTCACCCTCCTCCCACCAATTGGCCATAGACCCCCAGTGCCAACTAGGGTGCTGGTGTCCAGATATGTCCAGGGGGGCCGCTGGCACCCCAACAGAGCCCCAAGGGCTTCAGTGCCTGGGTGGCCAGCATGTCCCCAGATCTGCTCCTCGGCCTTTCAGAAACATGATTTTATCCATTTGGAACCCCGAGCTGATCAGAGGCCCACTAAGCACGTTGGCAAGAGACCGTGTCGGGAACTGAAGGCTGATTCATTTCGGCCCACCAAGAATTGTCACTTGCAAGGAGATGGAGCAGGCGTCCGTGCTCCCTGTCCGAGCTCCTGGGCAAAACAGACTATCTGCCAGAGCTTCTGCAGTGAGCACGGGGAGATGGACGGCATTCTTCTCATTCTGGCCCTGGTGAGCCCTGAGGACCGTCCCAGTCCCATGGACAGATCCCCTCTCCAGCGACTGCTTCCAGTTTCCTTCCCTCCCTGGCCATCCCCTCACCCAGAGTTTAGTGTGAACAGGTCCTGTGCCTGAGTCCTGGTTGATAAAAACTGAAGAATCCAGACCCTGGCCAGTGAGGAGCATTCCTGTGGGGACTGGGGGTTCCAGCAGGGGAAGCAAACACCCCAAGTCCTCTTAATTTACATATTAATGAACCGTCTCAGTTCACAGCATTCTGTAATGGAAACTGTCGGGTTATTTTCCCTCTGTATCTAAGATGTCCATGACCATCAAGCCTGCTTAGCCGCCATCACCAAAACAGCTGTCTTTTAGAAAATTGCCTGGCCTGTTTTGTAGAACAGAAGACTAGAACATTCCTGCCTCTAGTTAGTGTGTTCCCCACACTTTGTGTTTTAATGACAGAGTCTGAGTTTGGGAGCCCCTGTCCCTGCCACCCCAGCACGGATGTCCCCGTGTGAACTCTGACCTTTCAGGTCTCCAGTATGTTCTTTATTCTTCATTTCTTCCATCTTTGGTTCACTCATTTACTCATCCATGTATTCATGCAAAGCCTCATCTCCTGGATTTCCACGACTTCTCAGGAAATCCAGCCGTGAGAGCAACAGCTTATAGATAAATGTAAAACATTAGAACCAGAAAGAACACCGATGTGAGCAGGAGGGGTGAGGCGGTTGGGAAGCCCAAATGCAGGAGAGTGGACTTTGCAGCCGGGCCTGGATCTGAATCCCAGCTCTGCCACTTACTAGCTGAGCACATGTACCTAGTCCCTGTGCCTCAGTCTCCTCGTCTGTGAAATGGGTCTACTAATGCCTTCGTCAGAGCATGACTGGAAGGATTAAGTGGAATAATACATGTAAAGCACTTAGCAGAAGGCTGACGAGTAGTCGGCATTCAGTCCCCACTCTCTTTGTCACTTACTGTTATTGTTATATTTTCTCCTGTTATTACCCACTTGCTATCATTGAGCTGTGAATTTAACTACTAGCTTCCGAGCAATCGAAGCAAAAACAGAAAGCATTGAAAGAATATAAAGTACCTGTTTCTCACTTCCACGAGGGGACGTGGAGATGCCAGCTCCACAAGTAACAAGACCTTCCGTTTCAACCTGACATTCTGTCTGACGGTTGCACCCTCTCCTTTTAGGAGCGAAGTGCTCAGGTTCTGGCCCAATTAGCCATCAGAACCTCAAACAGCTCTTGATGGAAAGGTTACCCACCTGGAGCTCTGAGGACACGTCATGGTTGGGGATGACCTTTCCAAGGGGCTGCCTAATTGTCAGGTTGTCGCAGGGGTGTCTGCAGACACTCAGACTGGAGATGATTTCTTCAGCTTTGAGCACCTGGGTACTTGGAAGAATGTTAACTAGGGGACCAGTCCCAGGGTGGATCTTCATTGGGGTGATTTTACACTTTGTAACTTAGCCGTGGCTGGAGATTGAGGCTTCAGGGGACTCTTGTTGAACCTGGATCACAGCTTAGAAAGCAGCGGAAAGCATGGCTTTTAGTGCATCCTGCCTGTTCATCCTACTTTCCTCTGCAGGAGTTTGATGGAGAACAGCTGCTCATCTCCAAAATAAGAAGCCATCCTTCCAAGATGAGGGGAAGCAGGAGGGGAGCTGACGTTTATTGAGGACCTACTGTGTGCCAGGTAGCAATAGACTCCATCTCAGTCTTCTTCCCAGTCACCTAGAAAGGTGTGGACGTCATTACACCTGGAAGCAGGTGTTAACAGTTTCCATTTTTATGGATGGGGAACTAGACGCCCAGGGAAGTTATGTGACTTGTCCAAGGGCACACAGCCAGTAACAAGCAGATCTGGGATTCTAATTTAGGTGCGTCTGACTCTAAACCACTTCCTTCTTTATGTTGCCTCTCGTCATAAGCTTGCAGCCCTCAAATTGCCTCAAATCTGAGTAAGAGAGTGGACACCAGCCTTAAAACAAGGGCAGTAACAGTACCAAATGCCTCATTGCAAGGGCCCAGATATTAAGCAGTTCCCAGGAGGGAGCCTTTCTTTCCAGGTGGCAGGGGAGGCTTCAAGGAGGAGGTGGCAGGTCTTGAGAGAAAAGGTAAACCTTGAGAGGCTGCAAGGGAGACAGGCCTTCGAGCTGGGGACTGGCAACAACAGAGACCCAGAGGGAGAAGGATGAACAGTCTGGGGAGGGCAGGCGACCTGAGCCAAGGTTTCTGCTGGGAAGTTGGCAGAGGTGAGGTTGGAGAGATGAGCAGGGTCCAGAACGCAGGGGTTGGACCTGTTGAGCGGAAAGCAGGGACCTGGATGCAGGCTGTGACTTGAGTCTTTCATGTCAGTGCTTTCACTTGATGTCTGTATTTACCCATCGGTCAGCTGAGGACCCACCACGTGCCAGCACCTGTGCAGGGCACTGAAGGGACAAAGGTCAGCCAGACTCCATCCGCCTGCTGAGATCACAGATGGGAAGGGCTCCCCGCCGATCACGCCCCCCACCCCATCCCAGCCACCCCTGCCTGTGACTGCACAAACCTGCCCATCTGCTGGTCCCAAAGGCCCCTCTGCTCTCTCTCCGCTTCCCAGAGGCTGAGATCTCCAGCCGCCAGTTCAGCCCAGCCTTCAATACCCGATAAGAGGCTTGTTGAACTGCACCAAATGAAGCCAGCTGACTGAGTGCCCTTCCTGCCAGGCCCTTCCCAGTTAGAGTCTCATTTGTTCACAGTCACACAGGCATAAGTGAAGGAGCAGAGGGTGGGCCCCAGGGCTGCCTGACTCCCACAGCAGGACTCTCTCCATGGCCCCATGGGGACCCTAGACCTGTCCCTTAATTTGATAGCTGAGTGTTGGCCCAGCTTATCCAGGATGCAAAGCTTGTTAAAGGCACCGCCAGGCCTGGAGTTCTCTTCTCAAAGTTCCTCTCAGGGACCCCAGGGAGTGGCAGGTGCTCTGGGGTGTGGTCAGCCCACCCCTTGGCAGTGGCATTTCAGGAAGCTTCTGGGGGAGGGCCCGACCCTGGAGACACCTGGTGCATTTCTGATCGCTGCAGCACCACCTTGTGGTGACTTTCAGGCTCACATTTCACAAGCCTAGCACCGAGGGGGTTTCCAGCAAGTGCTGACTGGGGAGGGTCTGCCAGCTGCCTTCCATCATGGGCCTGTGCAGAACTGAGCAGCTGCTCCTGCTGCCTGAGAAACTCCCCTGTCACCTGCTATATCTTCCTTGTTTGCATGTATTAGGCATCAGTCGCTGTGCCGTCTGTTTCTGACAGGGAATAAAAAGTTGTAAAGCTTTGGGGGTTAGGGGTAAGAGGAAGCAACCACAGGGAAATCTTATTTTGTCCCTAGATCCAGTCACATTCAGTAAAGTACCAGTTGAAATATGACCACCTTTTAGAATAGCTGTGCCGTCAGAAAGCAAACCTCGTGTTGCAGTCCAAAGAACATCAAATGTTAAGTCGACTCAACTTGCTAAACTGTAGCCAATGCCGTGAAGCCAGCAGGTTGTCACCATTAGCAGGAGGGTACTAACCACTGTGGACTGACAGCCAGGTTCCCAACCACAGGAGTTATTAAACAGGTTCATGATTCGAGTCATTTCTTTTGGCATGGGTGTTCCGATATAATATTTTCATATCAACTCATAATCTTAAGTAAATTTATTTTATAAAGAACCATTACCTCAAATGGAAACTCAGTATTGTCATACCTGAAAGGAATCATTAAAACTTTAAAAATAAAACAATTCTTATAAGATCTAGCATGATGCTGTCCCCTGCCAAAGGCTCTGAGCCTGAGGCCTGTCCTTTTTCTTTAAAAAGAGAGATGACTAACATATGATGGAGAAATATTAGAGCTATAGTAGCAAGTTCTAGAGTGGCAACCGTGTGAACTGATTAGCCTGAAAATTCTCCTCCTACGAGTACTCCAGAAATGATAGGTAAACTATAGCAAATATGTTTTTAAACGCTTAGCTGAGCTTCCAAAAAGTAAAGGAAGTCACCAGAGGTGAGAAGCAAGGAGGGAGCAGGACCACAGTAATAAGCATGTTGCGCTGACTGGAAGGGAGGAAATTCAGGGAATTCAGAGACACAGGACCATGCCTCACTTGGGTTTAGGGTTCACGTTTACACCACCTGCGTGATCCAGGAATTCCCCAAGTCAAAAAACTGACACCAGAGTACTCTGGAGAAAAAATGGGTCCTCAATCTGAACTATACAGATTTGCATATAAGAGCAGCTTTAAAGATGAACTTATCTTTCAGATGAAAAAACACACAAGGGGAAAAACCCACTACATGGAAAAATTACAGACAAACTAACATCAGAATTAGGCCCTCAGTCCTCAACAGAGCAGTCTGAAGGAGCCCCCCACCAAAAACAAGGGCAGGTTTACAATTATTAAAGATATAAATTAGGGGGGTGAGGGTATAACTCAGGGTAAAGTGTGTGCTTAGCATACAAGAGGTTCTAGGTTCAATCCCAAGTACCTCCATTAAAAATTCTTTTATAAATAAATAAACCTAATTACCCTCCCCCCAAATAAGCAGGTTTACAATTATTAAAAGACATAAAATAAAACATTGAAAACAACTGTGTAGAGCAAGACACTGGAAAAAAATAACAGGGAGATTTTAAAATAAATCAAATGGGAATTCTAGAAATGAAAAAACAGTCATTGAAATTGAAACCTTGGTGGATGAGTTAAACAAAGATAAGACAAAGCTAGAGAGAGAAATCATGAGTTGGAAGATTGATTTGAAGAAATTACCAACAATGCATCATGGAGAAATAAAGAGATGGAAAATAGGAAAGAGAAGTTAGTGTTTGACAGTTGCCTGCTACCAACTCCAAAAAGAAGAGAATAGGAGAGAGATCCAATTTATTGGCTGAGAATTTTCCAGACTTGATTCCTGAGTTTCAAGGAACATGAGTTTTGAGCAGGATAAATATTTTACACCTACACACATCATAGTGAAATTGCAGAACTTCAAAAAAAAATTATTTAAATCACTACTTTAAAAATGATTTTAAAAAAATTACTTACAATGAAAGCTCAACTAGACATGTGATTTCTCAAAACAATAGAAGCCAGAAAAAAGAAAAAGAACTGCCAATCTAAAATTCTATATCCAGCTAAACTATCAATCAAGATGGAAGCCAAAAGATATTTTCAAAGACTGAGCAAGTTTACCTCTAACAGACCCTGCTACAATAACTAGTTAAGGATCTACTACAGTGAAGATTACTGTGATAACAGGGGGAGAGCATCTAGCACAGTTCCTGGAATCCAGGACCATGCTGGGTAAATGCTCTCTGCTCTTATCATAATTGAATAATAGCCTCCAGACCCTGCTCTGCAGCTGTGACCTCTGGCCCTCTAGTTCTGGTGTCTGTGCTTGATCCTGAACTTGATCAAGATCAGCACTTGAACACCCCACCTTGATCTTGCCTAAAGGCTTCTGCCTTGGCCTACTTTTCCACTTCTCTAGGTGGATCCTGCCTTCACTCAGGGCTCCCAAAAACCATGTCCCTGAAAACTAGCCACTTGCCCACAACCTGGCTGGGCCACCCCTGCACCCTGGCATCCTTCCCACCCAGTGTTCTTCCCACTCCTTCTTCTTTCCACCAGGTGAGAATCAAAGAAACATTCATCTAGCACTGATATCACCAGAGACTTTTAACCCCTTGCTCACTGCACATGAGCTATCAGCACTTTGCAATGTCTCAGCAGTACTGTTCATATCTGTGATAGACTGATAACAAAAAAATGGCCCTAATTCTCCACCTGCCTTGTATCCACATCCTTTTCAATATGATGTTGAAGCTTTTTCCATCAAGAAGTGGAGTCAGTTTCTCCACCCTTTGAATCTGGGCTAGCCTTGTGACTTGCACTTGCTAAAAAAGGTAAAGGAAGTGACATCATGTCAGTTTCAAGCCTAGGCCTCAGAAGGCCTTGCACATGAATTCCACTCTCCTAGAACCTTGTCACAGTCCTAAGAATAAGTCAAGGTTAGCCCACTGGAGGATGGAAGACTACATGGAGCAAAGCCAAGTTATCTTAGCCAGCCCTGAGCCTGCCAACCAGCTGACTATAGGCACATAAGTGAGCCCAGGGGGATCAGGCATGCCTGGATAATCTCAGCAGAATTACCTAGCTCACTGGTAGGCTCATGAGAAATAATACATGGTTACCTTAAGCCTCTGAGTTTGGGGGTTGATTTGTTACACAGCAGTAGCTAGCTTATATAACATATATGATCTTTCATTTATGTATATGCATATATATAATGAAACGGCTTGTTTTATACTGGCTCACAGCCTGCAGTTTACCAGCAGCTGTATTTCTAAGTTATGTCATCTTACTCTGTTTAACCTTTCTGATGGGAAAATTGAGTTCACGTGTCAGGGTGTGAGCTTATTACCATAATTCTCCATCAAAAAATAGAAAGTGTGACATGTTTCACGTGGGCTCCTTTTTCTTTCTCTTTGCAATATCTTTTCACCACTTGGTTTGGCAAACGTTCCTGAGAACAAAGCAAAAGGTCATGTACCTTTGGCATGATGCACACATCGGGATATTAATCTTCAAGCAAATTTTAGCCTATTAGTGTGTCTCTTGAATCAACCAGATTGGAACTGTTAATCTTGGCAGGTTGTGTTGTTCTGTTTTTAATATATGATTTTAGAAGATGTCCCAGTTATCAAAAGACATATGTTTTGGTTCAAGATTATATTTGATCACAAAGGGAAATGAGACAGGAAAGAGGGAGAGAAAACGTAGGAATAACTGACTTCCACTACGCCTGTTACTGTGTGACCTTGGGCAAATTACTTAGTGTCTCTGAGGCAAGCTTTCCCCATCAAAAATGAGAGTAGTCCTAGGATCATTATGAGAAGTAAATGAAATGATGTACATGTGAAAAACACTTCGCCTATCCCAAGGTAAGCTGAGATGATGATGGTGATGAAGGAGGGGGATTTAGAAATAGAATACCACAGCTTTGTTCTTAAAAAAACAAAATAAAACCTTTGCAGCAAGAGCTCTCTCTTCAATTTCATTCCCAGCCCTTATGAAGTTAGACCAACATTGCCACCCATGATGTCTGAAGCATAAAACCAAGGCAAAAGAGTTTGCCAGTAAGCTCAGATACATTTAAACATCCTGACCCTTGAGCTCCTAAACTCCCACTTGGCCGAAAACTCTTTCTGAGCTGTCACTAGATATTAGCTGAAATGCAGAACAGACTGTCATCCAGGCAACTGCCTCTTTCAGCTCCATGATAGCAGACGTCGCATTTGATGTGATTTCTTTGCGTGGAATTGCGTCTCCAGTTGCTTTGTCCTCAGACAGACCCGGCTTTAGCCGCCCCGTGGAAGAGCTGGGGTGAACAGCAAAGAGAGGCCAGACATACAGATTAATTTCCAGGGCCCCAGGATGCAAGTAACAGCTTTCCCACTTTGCCAAATGAAAGAGATGGGGATCAAAAGGGAGAGATGAAGGCTTACTCCTTCCCTGAAGGATTCATCCTGAATCCTTGTAATATATCCAAACAGGCTGCTTTAAACGAGTCTCTCCAGTGTGAACCTCATTCTGCTGGGGGGTCGGGGGTGGAGGATGGTCAAAGCTTCTCTTTCTTCATCTATGTTTCCGCCCGGCTCCTGGTGACCCTCCCTCTCCCTTTAGCCACATCTGTGTGTTTATTGTCCACGCGTCTGTGTGTCTTTGGAATGGATTGTGTTTGTGTTCAGTGCAGTCCATATCATTTTCTTCAAGGTCTGTTTTCTGGACCCGCAGTCAGGAGATAATTTCCTCCTTCGCTTCCCTCCTTATCAGCACTCCACACACGCCCCCCTGCCAGGAGGGAGAAAATTCTTCTTTTTTGCTTCTGAAACTTTGGTCTTTGCAGCCCAGGAGAATCTCATTATTGACAACGTGATTGGCATGTGGGGGTGTGCGATGTTGCCTTCCCAGCCGTTTGATGAGTTTTCTGTGTGACTCCTAGAGTTGGCTGTTTAGAAATACCTGGAAACTGCTCTCTGCCCCTGCCTCACCTTTCACAAGCCCACCATATGGAAAAGACAAAATGGCCAAGGTAAATCTGGGAGCGGTCATTCCCAGTGACCAAGCATTCCCTTCTCGTTGTCCAAAAGGGTTCTCCGTGGGACTCTTTGAAAGAGCTGGCCCCTCCTGGTACATTTTAAGAATGTTTAATTTGACAAAAACTCAAGTATATACGATTTTCAAGACCAGAGCTATATTGTAAAGGGACGCTTGCTGCTGTGAACTGCCCATTCTCAGCTCTTGGGTTTGGGGGGAGGGTTGGTTTTTCGTTTTTGAAAAGCTAAGACCGTCTCCAGACGGTGTGTGAGGAGCGCCAGGTGGTGAAAGTGTCATATCAGGACTTGAGTGTGAACTGCCGAATGCATGATAAGGGCAATTGACAAGATAGAAACTGATTTATCTAAATTCTGAGTGATAAAAGCAAGTGAGGATGGTTGCACAACAATGGGAACATACTCAACACAGTTGAACTATATACTTAAAAGTGGTTAAGATGGAAAATCTTATGTTACGTGTCTTTTACGACAATTTTTAAAAAAAATTTTTCTAAGGAAGCGAGAAAGTGTTTAGTCACTGTTTACAGCTCTTCAGCCGCTTCTCTTCCAGAGGCTCTGCCCTGAAGGGGATCAAGGCTACCGTTCACTAGGACCACGTGCCCATCATCACCACTTCCCACCACTACTAACTCCTAAAACAGTGCCTGCAATTAGTGGCTGCTAGAAGCGGGCACCGTGACTAGAAATGGCCGAGCCATCTCCAAAGACAGTGCTTCATGCCCACCATTTTTACCTAGTCACCAAGTTGACCATCTGCTCGGGAATAACAGTGGAGCAGAAACCACTGACCACACCATGTACCAGACACTGCCCTGAGCATATAACCTCCCCAGCCCTGGACAATCAATATTATTCTGTTATCTCCATTTTACAGAGGAGGAAGCCGAAGCTCCAAGTTATTAAATAACTGACTTCAGTTCACACAGTAGCAAAACCAGGATTTGAACATATCTCTCTTGTGCCAGAGGTCAAGCCACTTCCCCTGGGCAGATGATCCCCAACCTTTTGTGCACATGGGCCCTTTCTAATGGCAAAGATTTCACAGCCCTGCACACGGTAGTTGCCCCACATTTCGTGTCTCCTGGTTGAAGTATGTAATGATCAAAAGCTACCTGAATCCAGGAATTCTGTGAGTCACAAGAGCATCTGACACAGTCTTAGAAACAGGACACCTGCTGTTGAGACAGGAGGCATTTCATTGGCTGACAGTGGTTTGTACTTGTGTTGTTTCTTGGGCCCTCAAAGTCACTCTGGATCTTTGCCCCCAGAGATGGGGCACCCTGAGCTGTACTGTGAATCATTGGAAGGATCTGAAGACCCTGAGCCTTCTTACTATATTGACCAAGCCCAAGGGATTCTGTTAATACAGCTGATGTCAGATGCTCATTGAGGGGGCTCCCATGAGCCCCTGGATCACATTGTCGGAAGCTGGGGGAGGAGACTGAGGCAGCATCAGCTTTGGAAGGACCATTCATTCTTCTTGCCCATTGCAGACTGCACTCAGTCACAGTAGCATCCATTCCCCTGGAGCAGAGCTCTGGAAACCAGCAATTGGAGAGCTGGGCGCAGCGGTTAAATATTCTTCCATTGACTTTCAATAGAGTCAACACTCTTCCTTTGTTTTTATCCAATCTACAGAGATCCTTAACTACAGCCTCTCAGAAAAAGTTATACCAGGAGGAAGATAAAAAGAAAAAAATCCTCCTTACATGTATTCTCAGCATGAAGGGTTCATCCTGCTGAGTCCCACGGCTGTCATCCATTCCACAAACACTTGCTGAGCTCAGCACCTGTGCCAGGCACTGTTCTAGGCACGGGGGTTCCCTGGGGAGCATAAAAAAGAACAGTCTCAGCCCTTGGGGAGATCCCGTGTAGCAGGAGACAAACTACAAAAAAGATTTTAAAACAGCAAGGTGCCACTGTAGAGCACAGGGAGCCACATCCAATACCTTGTAATAGCTTATAAGGAAAAAGAATATGAAAAGGAATATATATGTGTGTAACTGAATCACTAGGCTGTCCACCAGAAATTCACACAGCATTGTAAACCAACTATACTTCAATAGAAAAAAAATTGAGAGATTTTAAAGATAAAATAGATGGTCTCAAATGCTATGGAGAAAAATAAATCAGAGAAGGGAGATGGGGCACCTGGTAGGGGTGGGAGGTTGCATTTTCCTACTTTTGGAGGGTGACCGTTAAGCCAAGAGGTGAAGGAGGGATCGGGGAGGCTTGTGGATGTCGGAGGGAAGAGCCTCTGGAAGAGGGACCAGCACAGGCTAAGGCCTGACATGTTCTGGAACAGCAGGGCCAGTGTGGCTGGAGCAGAGGGAGCAAGAGGGAAGCGTGCGGCAGATCACACAGGGCTTCAAGGGCTGTTGAAATGACTTTGACTCAGACTCCATGAGAGATGGGTCTCACGGGAGGTTCGGAGCACAGGAGGGAATTGCTCTGACTTTTCTGCTGCATAATTTGCATGCTGCACCATCCCCCCATGTTAAGTGTACAATTCGATGGTTTTTAGTGAACATGTCAAGTTGCACAACCATCAGCACGACCCAGTTTTAGAACATTTCCATCCCCCCTGAAAGATACCTTGTGCCTATGACTCGCATTTTAAAGGGATCGCTTTGGCTCCTGTGTTAAGAATAAAAATAAGAAGTAGAAGCAAAGAAAGTATGAGAAAGCAGTGTCTCTCACCGCACATGTGAGCGACAGAAAGGACTGAAAGTGGAGGGGCAGAGGCAGGGCCGATAAAAGCTTTTTTTTTCTTAACTGTGGAGACTCCTTAATGCCAAAGTCATAACAGGATGAAGGGCCTCCCGCTTTAACAGTAAAAGTACAATATTAATAGCATACACAGCACTGTTTATAGAATGGGAAATCCAAGCCTAAAAGCTGGACCTGTCTGTGTCCTGAGCTTAAAGATGACCGATGAATGTTGGATCCCTGACTATTCGTAAAGCGATGGGACCTTCTTAATATCTTAAAAATCCACAAGAAGAAAAGTGGATGGTAGCGATAGGAATAAATCCCAGCATGGGCCCTGCAGTAAAAAGGCAGTGAGGTCATCTTATATTTGTTATTACTAAAATAATGTTAAATTCCAGTTTCTTTTGCTGGTCTTGAAAAGCAGGGGCATTCTGCACTGAATATACATCGTGATGTGAGGGATCGTCTGTGCCCATGGACGGGGCCTGCTTGACACTTCAAAATGGTACCTGAGTGAGGATTTTCTGTATTTTACCTGGAAGCCTGAAATCTGGTATTATCAAGTTTTGGACCAAACAGCAAGTTTTGACTCTTTTTTTTTTCTTTTCAGGATCCACTCCAGCAGCCAGAGTTGGCTCTTTCCTAACTCAGGTTTCCCCTCCTGGACTGTTCTGTTCCGGGAACAATACCAGATTCTCCCTTGGGTGGGTCTAAAGTGATTCTCGCTGACTTCCTCTAGCTAACACCTGTGTATTACCAAGAATCGGCCCCGACGCTTACCTCCACGTTTGCAACCTCACAGGGAACAAACAGTCTTTAAAACGTAAGAAGGACACATGTGAGTGTGGCGCCAGTCTGAGGATGAAGGGGAGGAAGTCTAGAAAGGCAGTTTGCAGCCAGGCTTCAGAGATGGGTGGATGTGTTTCCAGCTCGCCGCCTATCCTGACTTGATTTCACTGTGCTCTGAACTGTTTTATGAGGTTTTATGAGGTTCAGCTCGGCTTCAAAAGGCAACTACTTTTTTTTGCTTTTCGTAACAGCTGTCGGTTCGCTAGTTACAGCAACCTGGCAGTTGGTTGCTGGGGGCCATCTCATAGAGAATGCTGCAGTTCCACTGCCAGCCACAAGGGGTCCCAGCCCTCCAGGCATCAGCACCCAGGGCTGCAAAGCTGTCCCCGCTCCTCAGGTGGAGAGATTCTGTGCAGGTGCCCTGAGTGACCAGGCTCTGGAGAGGGCTGCTGAGCTCAGTCGTCGGCCCTGGGCCCTGGGCACTGTGGGAGCAATGATAACCCAACTGCGATCACTGTGGTTCAGGAGTTGTTACCTCAAACAGCAGAGAGAATGGCCCCAGGTCCCAGCAGCCCTCTCTATCAGCTTCTGGGCCCAGCTGTATTCTCACGGTGTGACCTGGGGCATGCCCCACCCCGCCGAGACTCAGTTTCCTCATCTGCCAAGAGAAGGGGTCTGAGTAATGTCTCCTTCTCTACAGCCTTGCTAGCAACATAAGCCCCTGGAATAGCTGTCACACCAAGGCGTATCTGAGTCATCCTTGTAATTCAACACACACTACCAGCTTACTGAACCTTTACATCCTTCTGCCAGGTGATCATGTCCCTGGAAGCAAAGGAGTGAAATCAGAATTCTACGCCCTTTTGGTGGGGGTGTGGGAGGAGATAATTAGGCTTATTTATTTTTTAAATGGAGACACTGGGGATTGAACCCAGGACATCGTTGCATGCTAAGCACTCACTCTACCATTGAGCTGTACCCTCCCTCCTGTACCCCAGAATCTTTTGACGTCAGAGCCAGAGGGGTTCTCAAACTCCTGTTGGCCTGGAGCCATTTATTCAGACAAATTCTTACACAGCAGCCCAGATGGAAGACAGATGTGCTCTGGTTAGAAACTGGCACCCAGAGAGAAGACGCCGCCTGTCCTGTTACCCAGCAGGAGAGCAGCAGGGCTGAGTGTAGCTGTCCCTCTGGGGCCAGTTCCCCAGGGATGACATGGAGCGTATAGCTTTCCAAATGCATGGGAACTCAGAACCATAAGAACGAGCTTACGGGGAGGCAGGGGTGCAGGGCAGGGAGGGACACACTGATTTCCACTGTGTTGTGTGTTCACTATGCTGGTTTTTTTCCCCACACTGTGACTCCATTGCCATGAAGACCCTCAAGATACTATCATGTCCACTTATAGGCTCAGAGGAGCTAAGCTAAAATTTGAACCCAGGGTTTTGCAAAGTGCATATCCTGGCTTTCCTGGGGAACGGCAGTGTATTTATTCACTCGTTCACTCACATCTTTATTGAGCTCCAAGGGTATACCAGGCACTGTTCTATACAGCTGTGACTCGGGCAGCTGGAGCCCCGCCCTCAATGAGCCTTGATGTTAGAGGAGACAGACGTAGACAAGAGAATGTGACAAGAGGAAAAATACAGCCGGGTGGGGGGGTAGAGAGTGACAGGTGGGGGTGCACTGCACCCCTCATGGGTCTAGGGCAGCGCTTCTCAAAGTGCGGTCCGCCTGCCTGTCTGTGAACTGTTGCTTTCCAGTCTGCAATGAGAGAAAAGAAATGCTGCGTCTCTGTTTCTGTACAAATAGTCCCTGGACCAGCCCTCGCCCAGGGCCTGCACCCTGAGGAGCCCCGACCTAAACTACGCTGAACCACTAGGTCAGTGCAGTGGTTGAGTGTTCGCCGTATCCTGGGACACTTTGCCCCGCCCCCCACCGTCTCCTCTCTGCTCCCTCCCGCCAGCGTACAGACCCCAGGGAACCTGTTGCACAGGAAGGCTGTGGTGTCTCCTACCTACCACGTGCACTGAGCAAGGGACCACCAGTCCCTTCTAAGGGGGGACACCCCCTCCGAGTCCACGGCCAGTTGTGAGCTCCATGGAGGGTGGAAGCAGACCCGGGTCCCAGCTTGCTCTGTGTCACTTACTAGCCACGTGATCTGGAAAATGTCTTCGGTTTTCCTGAACTCTAACATGCGGATCTCGGTGCTATGCAGGGATAGAACAGGCACACGAGGGCTTGACCCAGGGCTGGGAACTCAGTAAATGGAAGCCGCCATTACTGTGTGTGTGAGTGCATGTGCACATTTGTATACTGGAATGCTTGCCCTTGTGCACGAGCATATGTGTGCGTGTTGGTGTGTGTACCTGAAGTGTGTTTGTACAGGCACGTGTGTGCACAGGTCTATGACATCCTTTTCCTCCGCCACTCTTGCAGAGTCCCTCACAGGTCCCGCTGTGGCCTGGGAGGCTGACGGTCTTTTCTGGGGTCTCTCTCCAGATTGCCAAGGGATCATCGAGGATGTCGTCCTGCTGGGGGCACCCGTGGAAGGAGAAGCCAAGCACTGGGAGCCTTTCCGGAAGGTGGTGTCTGGAAGGATCATCAATGGCTACTGCAGGTCTGTCCAAACCTCAGGGGCGAGGGGGAGTTGACGACCCTTACTGAGCACCTCGTGCACCCAGGCCTGTGCTGGGGACACAGATATTCGAGGCCTGGCCCTCAACCCGGAGGATCCCAGGGACCAGTGGGACCCTGGCCCTGTTAGGAGCGAGGCCCAGGCCAGGTGCGCTGACCAGGGCAGCATCCTTCCCTAGAGGATGACTGACAACCAGGGACGATCCTGAGAAGGAGTCCCTGTGTCAGGCCTGGACCAGCTTACAGGACGGCAGGAGAGGCCAGGCTGGTCACCGTGATCTGGGGGAACAGGGACGTGGGTGAGTGGGATGAGAATGAAAAGCAAAGATTGGGCCCCAAATGGGAGGTCTCTGAATATCAAGTAAGGAGCTCCTGTGTGTGTTATTTGGCAGCACAGGAAGGGAGCGGGGAGGGTCCAGGCTGAGCTTTCGGAGCGGCTGTGGGGCAGGCCAGGTGACAGAACAGGGGCCTGACAGCCACGGGGAGCCAGCACCCACCCCACGTAACAAAGCCTCTAACAAGTGGTGGGGACCGCGAGGCCTGGCGGCCGTTGGGCTGGAAAGGAGTCATCCCTGGCCTGGGGGGGCGAGGAGGGGGACTTGAGGGGCTCCAGCCAAGGCCGTGCCTGAGACCTGCAGGGAACAGAGAAGGTGAAGCCCAGGACAGAGCCCTCAGGAGACCGGCCGGAGAGGATGCCCGGGCCTTTCAGCCTCCAGATGAAGCAAAGGAGGAAGGGGATAGTGTCAACACGACAGCGTGAACAGACCACACGGATTTGGAATCGCAGAGGCCTGGCGCTTAATATTGGCCTCACTTTCTCCATCAGTGAAGGAGGGATCATTGTAGCAACTCCCCCGCAGGGTTGTGATGATAGTGAAGCAGTTTACAGAGTCGCACATGGTAAGTACGTGCTCTGTGAGCGACAGATGGTGTTACTGTTTATCACCATCATCACCAGTCAGTTGGAACAGTCACTCAACAGCTGTCCGTGGGCACCAACCTCGTGCCGGGCATGTGCTGTGGCGACAGCAGGAATAAGCCCCACCCAACCCTGCGGAACCTCACCCCCAGCGGCAAAAATAAGAAAACAGGCAGCTGCAGGTAGGCATGTGGAGGCTTGTCTGCACCACCAAAATCCAGAAGCTTTGAAAGCAAAGGCTTTTCCCACAAACTCGTTTTGTGACAAGTTTGCTCAGCGCGAATGAGACAGATTTCTAGGCTTTGCTTCTGTCACTGGGCTTGTGGGTTGAGCGACTCAGGGGCACCACCCCAAACCTCGCATGGGTGTTACATGCTACACGGGCTACAAGCCAGATTGCCTTCCTAAAATCCAAATCATTATTCTGAATTCTGAAACACAATAGGTCCCTGAGGATTTGCAGTAAGGGACCCGTGATTTGTAGTCTTAGATGCAAAGGTGCAGATTACTGACAAGAAGGTGACATTCTAAGCCCAGACCTGAAGGACAAGTTTGAAGTCTAAGAAACAGTAAGGTTGGGTGACTACTTGTAGGGTTCCATTAACACAATTTTTTTTAATAACAATTAAAAAAAAAATGAAGTAAGACTCATTGGTGAAGCAGCTGACTCACTATCCTGAGAACGTGAACTTTCCAGCAGGGCGGGTGGGATACAGAGGTGGGGATGCGGCACTGGAACTGAAATTAGAATTGGAGTGAGGACCAGTGGGGTTGCCAGCATCAGCTGACGCCAGAAGAACAGGTGAGATCATTTGAAAGGCAAATCATAGAGTAAGAGAAATGTGTTGGGTTCCTGATTCTAAGGAATGTATGTCAGGGTGAGAGGAGGGAGAGGCTCCAGCCTGAGGTTGAGGGCAACTCAGAATCATCCAGCATGCCAGGCTTGAGCCTGCATCCTGAGCATGGGAAAGATGGACAAGACAAAAGAAGCTCAAGTCTAGTAGAAAAGATAAATGGAAACAGACAATTATTTGTTAAAAAAACATTAAAAATGAAATAATGCAGTGATGGGGGTGGATATAACAAGTATTAGACTCTTACCACCTGCCACATCCTGTCTTTGTTGTCATTATCTCCATTAATCCCTCCCTGAACCCTAAGATGTTGGTATTATTAATCCCATTTTACAAGTGAGGAAACTGAGGCTCAGAAAAGTTAAGGCAAAAGGCCAGTTAGCTTTAATTTTTATCTAAGCCCATTCATCCCAAGTAGAACCCAAAACTGAATAGAACAGATTTGGAAAGTCTTTATCATTTGGATGATTTAGCCCACAGCAACAGCTGTGTAACTCAGAGATAAAGATAAAGATGTTCTTTAGTCATGGATCGAGGGCATTAACCAAGACATGAAAGTTCACCCCATCATTTGGCTTTATCGTTCATATTCTAAGATGAGTTCCTAGAATCAGGATTTGGTAGAAACAACAAAGAAACAAAAGACAAAGAGCCATAATATATAAAGAGCTCATACAAATCAATAAGAACAAGGTTTAGTAAGAAAATGGCCAAAGGGTATTTACACATAAACTCACCAAATAAATACAATCAACAAACTTTTGAAGAGATACCCAACCTCATTATTAATGAAATAAATGCAAATTAAAATCAGTAGAATACTCTTTAACATCCATGAGATTATCAAACATCTGAAACATGAATAACATTCAGTGTTGGTAAAGATGTGGAGCAGTGAGCACTGTCATACACTGTTGGTGACAGCTGAATTTAGTGAATGCTTTTTGGAGGATAATTGGCAATAGCTATTAAAAATTTTAACGTGCCAGCCTCCTAACTCCACAAATTCTGACTTCTGTGACCCTGCTGTACTACATACACCCATGCACAGAGATGGCTGTACAAAGGGGATCATTGCAGCTTCATTTATAATTAAAAATTTAAAACAACCTAAATGACTGTAAAGAGGGGAATAGTTAAGGGGGGAAAAAGCAAGTGCAACAATACATACTGTGATCCCATTTGAGGGAAGAAGTTTCTGTGTGTGCGTATATGTATCTATAGGTCGAGAATTGCACAGGGAGGTGAGAAGGACCATGAGACGCTAACAACAGTGGCCATCCTTATGGAATGGACAGGGATTGGAAGTAAGGCATAAAAGAGCTGATTTGACTGTTTAAGGTAAGGGCAGTTTAAAAAACAAGCAAAAAAGAAGAATGGACACAACTTTGATGTCAGACAGTCCTCGGTTAAAATCTTGACTCCACCATTGACCTCTTGGGTGGCTTTGGACTAACAAATCTGAATCTCAGTATTCTTACCTATAAAATGGGAATAGTGGGGCAGGGGGGCGGTTATAGCTCAGTGGTAGAGTGCATGCTTAGCATGCATGAGGTCCTGGGTTCAATCCCCAGTACCTCCATTAAAAATAATAATGATAAATAAATAAATAAACTGAATTACCTGCCCCTCCCAAAAAAATTTTTTTAAATAAATTTAAAAATAAAATACAATGGAATAACAGTCCCTCCTTCACAGAGTTTCTGGGAAGATAAAATGAGATGAGGTAGGATGAGGGCTGGCACTTTAAGGTGCCCAATAAGCAGTAGCCATTCTAATTATTTCACTGGGCATATTCACAGCACATGATTTCTTGGTGCTTTCATACACAGCAAAGGGAAAGAATTAAAATTGCATGAGTACCATATGAAAAGAACAAAATCTTATTAAACCCATCTATTCTGTTGAGAATCTGAGGCCAATAAGGTTTTCCATTATTTTGTGAGATCCTGGACCATCTCTCTGGAGAAAAAAAGGGGGGAGGGGGAGGGGGAGGGGAGGGAGAGAGGAAGGAGAGACGAGGGAAGTCTTGACCAGACCAAAACATTAACTGCAGTTGCCTGATGAAATTTAGCACCTGCCAGGAATTCATATTCTTGGCCCCCAAAGGTATTTTGGCTGCCGTGAACCTACTTAAATATGGGGAGTGGAGTGAGGGGGCAGGGGAAGCCTCAGGCCAATAACCCCCTGGAAGCAGCCGGAGTGAGCGGGACTGCTCTCCATCGCACTGTGCAGAGATGGCAGCTCAGAGAGGGTCAGGGACCTCGCCGAGGTCACTCAGCAGAGCTGGGATGTGAACTCAGTGAGAGGGTTTCATTCTGAGCCCCCGGGGGACTCCTTGCGCCATCTCTACTCCAGGACCATTGGGGAGGGGATGACGGTAGAAGGAGCAGGGAGGACTCCGGGCCTGTGAGGAGCCAAGGCACACCCTTCAGCGGGCCAGCGTTCAGCTGTGCGATTCATGCACCGGCATGACATGGAGGGCCATTGAGGCCCGGCTTGCTGGGCACCACCCCCTGGGAGTTCCTGATTCCGCTCAGGATACAGGATACAGGATAAAGGCCCAGTCCTGCCTTCTACAAGCTCTCAGCCTAGAAAAGGAGAAGACTCAGGAAGGGGCACACAGAGGACATGTGACAGACGTCACCAAAGGAGCACAGAGCCAGCACGAGGGGCAAGGGATTCATACTTTCGGGAGGAGGGGCCTAGGGGCACCCCCTGAGGGGTGGCCAAGAGCAGGGAGGACTGCCGTGTGGGTGGCATAGCTGGTCCCCCCAGCTCACAGATGGGGGCCCCAGACCCAGAGTTCCACCTGGAGGAGCCTGGCAGCCCCAGCTCCCCATGGCCCTCCCCCCAGAGCAGAAGCCCTGCTGCCTTTCCTTCAATTCCCAGGGACCCCTGGACCAGCCTCCACCCCCTAGAGACTGGAAGCCCCTCCCCAGCCAAGAGCAGTTCTCCCAGCGATGGGCTGACCTCATCCAGTTTCCACATTCATTCACTCAACAGATACTCATCATTTGCTTTCCAGCACTGTCCTCTGCTCTGGGGACCCAGCAAAGAACAAAACAGCCTCCCTGGAGCTGCCACACCCCAGGAAGGGCTCTCAAAGTGTCAGCGGCTGCAGCCCCCATCATCTCACCAGGGTGCAGTCGGGGCCCTGGTTTCCCACAGAAGCTGCAGTCCCACCAGGCTTCCCGGGCCAGGCGGGGCCCATCCTTGTGCTCCGGCTCCCCGAGGCTGACATCCGCCCCCTTCTCCGCCCGCAGGGGGGACTGGCTGCTGAGCTTCGTGTACCGCACGTCCTCCGTGCAGCTCCGCGTCGCCGGCCTGCAGCCCGTGCTGCTGCAGGACAGGAGGGTGGAAAACGTGGACCTGACCTCCGTGGTGAGTGTTGCCTGTCCCTCCTGGGGCCAGTGGGGGCACTTCGTTAACTCCAGCCCAGCCACCTGGGTTCCAAGGACACTGGCCCTGGCTCAGTCCACCCCAGAGAAGGGAGATGGTTAGAATTAGCTTGGAAAGAGGCAACTCCTGTTCACGGACACGAGTTCCAGGGCGTTGTTGCCAGGCCCCTTACACACATCATCTCTAACCCTCACATAGCCTCTGGGAGAGACACTATTTTATCCCCACTTCTCAGAGGAGGAAACTGAGGCTTAGAAAAGTTCCTATCACACAACTAGCAACTAATAGCCTGGATTTGAACTTCCAGAGCCTATGCTTTTGCCCCTCCATTAGTGCCCTCCCTCCACTCCCCTCCGCCTCCAACTCTTCCTCCCACTGCCCCCCACCCCAACCCTCCCAGCCCAGGTTACTAGTCAGGACAGCCTGTTTTTCCTGGAAGTAACTGAAACAACCAGAAGACACAGGTGGAGGCATTCATGCTGCTGGACCAGAGCAAAAGAACCTGATTGCCAGGCTGGGAAACCATGGAACAGCTGGCAGGGAAAGTGTGTTCCAGGCTCCTCTAGCTTGGAATCACCTGGAGAGTTTATTTAAAATGCAGATCCCAGGGCCTCACTGGCCAGACTTGCTCAGTCAGTCTCTCAGAGTGGAGCCTGCAAGTCTGCATTTTGATCAGACCCCCCAAGGATTCATATACATCTCAGACGAGGCTGGACTACAGGTGCACATGGTGAAAAGAATTCTTGCTGGGAATGGTGTAGGAGGGAGCCGCCCGGGCAGCCACACAAACCTAACTTGAGTCTCTAGAGCCATCTTTCAGGCTTGAAGGACCCTCGTCCACCCACCACAAGCCTGCCATAGACGTAAAGTAACTTCGTGTCTGGACACTCACTCAATGTCCTAAGCCTTTTGCAACACCTGTCCCCCCACTGTACAGATGAGGACACTGAGGCCTTGAGAGGCTAAGGGACTTGCCCAGGGTTGCACGGCAGGAACCTGGCCGAGCAGGACTCAACCCCAGGTCTGAAGATGAAGGGAACCGCCCCCGGTTGGGTAGATATGAGGAATACTGGGAGTGGTGCCCGCTACCAGGAAGGGAGAGTAGTAGGCTGTGGTTACCTCCACAAGCAAACCCAGCTGGTGAAAAGCCTCGTGATGCCAAGTCCTGCGAGAACAAAAACTTCGGTTTCCAATTATTACATTGCTGGCTGCCGTCTATCAAGTGCCAAGCACTTCCTGAGCGTAACCCAGTTTCCCCAGATCCCACGTGACAGCAGTTTGAGCCAGCCAGCCGCACTATCCTACGAAAAGCAGACAAAGTCCGCCCCTCCCTGGGCTTCTGAAAACTCCCCTGGGGAGGGCACTCTGGAGAACCCTGGCTTCACCCTTCAGTTCCAACAGCAGCCTGGCCCATTGATCCACCACCACATGCCCCACCCAGCACACACACTGCACCTCATTGTGGGGGAAGATGGGCACCCTGACCCACGCCCACCAGCACAGCCAACCCCGGGTTTCATGTTTAGTGAAACTTGGCTGAGGGTTGAAGAGAGCGTAGGGAGAGTCTAGCACAAAAACTTAAAACCAGAATGTTAGCAGGCACTGCTGCCCCTGAAGTCCACGGCCCGTGTCCTTGCCCCAAGGTCCCCGGGGCCCCTCACCCGGCCTGCCCCCAGTGAGGCTGGGGCCAACTCGTCCTCCCTTACATCTTCACTCCCCTAAACTCCCAGGACCCTAGCTCACAAGTCCAAACCCACCAGAGGAACACAGGTAAAGCAGCCCTAGGCCTTCCTAACTGGCAGTTTGGGGGGCCAGTGTTGGCCCAAGAATAAGGAGTTTCTAGATTCATCCATCCCTGAAACTGATGCCTCCAAGTTCAAGAGGCAGTCTTCCCAGGACAGGTATGAACTTCAACCCCTAGTGCCATCTCTTTAGATCTAGAGACTGCTTCATGTGATGTGACCCTCACAGCAGTCCCATATTATGCATCCCCAAGTCACAGACTGGAAAACCAAGGCTTGAAAGAATAAACTCACCCAGCCAGAGAGTCACAGACCTGGAAACCAGGACCAGGGCCTGCGCTGTGCACCTCCCTACAGGTGAGGAGGTTCTGGGTCACAAGCCCAGGAAGCTGCAAGACTCAGTGATGCCTCCTGGCCCATGTCCAGGGATCTCTCTCCTGTCTGAGGGTCCTGATGGGGTGAAGGGGAGAAGTGACTTTATGCTTCACCACCCCAAGAGTCTCCCTCTGCCACAAGAATAAAATGTGAGAAGGGACAGGTAAAAGTTCGTTTTAAATGAAAATTTCTTTTAACTGCTACAAGGACCTTGAAAGACACTGTTTCTGCCCTGGGAAGCCCCTGAATGGGAAGAGCACAGCCTATGGTGCCAGAGAGGCCTGGCTTAGAATCCGGGCTCTGCTGCAGGTATACTGGCTGTGTGACGTTAGGCCAGTGACTTGACTTCTCTGTGCCTCAGCCTGGAAACAAGGGAAATCCCCTACCTTCCAGCTTAGTGCTTAGTGCAGAGTAGGCCCTCATTTAATGCTAGTGCCCTCCTCTCTGGCCCCTGCCACCACCTTCCGTTCTGCCTCTGGGACCGCAGCTTCAGAGACACCTCCCCCCCCACACTGCCTTCTTGGCAGCTCCCCAGCTCTTGCCTAATAATAGCTCTTTATCACATTAGGAGCACATTGCAAAAAGCAGTGCTTTCCTCTTCTGGGTAATTAGAGGTAATTAGCGTTGCCTTTGTGCTGCCCCTCCTGTTTTCCTTGAAAATTCTTGCTGGAGGAGAGGTTGCTGGCAAAAGAGTCCCTGTGGCTGCTGCTGGGGAAGCACTGGCTGCCCCGTGCTCGGAGCAGAGACCTGCAGGCCCGGCCCTCTTCCTGCTGGCCCGCTGTGGACAGGGCGCAGGGTGCATTGTCCCTGCGGCAGCCATCGACACAGACATGGTCCCCGGGGGCTCCTGATCTTAGGACAAGCCTGAGCAGGAGTGAGCCAGGGGCAGCCTGCTCGCAAGCAAGGAGCATCTCCAGTGAGCGAAGCAAAGGCCAGGCTGCCCGCTGCCTTTCAGTCTCTCCTGTGTGGGGACTGAGATGCAGCGGGTAGGGGCTCCTGGAGAGGCAGAAGACTCAGCCCAGGGTCTCTGGAGTCTTGGTGTCCCAGAAGAAGTGCCAGCTGGCTTCTAGAACTTAGCACAGGACTTGGCACAACATAGACACTCAACAACAATAAAAAACGATAGCCAGCATGCCAGACGCTGCTCTGTACGTACAGATCGATGTCACTTCATCCCCAAAGCTGTCCCATGTGGTAGGGATAATACCCCATTGTACAGATGTAGAAACTGAGGCTGCAGGAGGGAACATTGGATGTGAGTGGCAGAGCCAGATGGGAACCTACGTCAGAGCCTGGGCTCTTAATCAGGGTTTATGCATCTCTGTGGCTTCCGGTCAGTGACCTCCAACTCTAAGCCAGTAAGCCTGGGACATGTATTATCTCACTGAATCTTCACACCTAGCCCATGTGGCATATGTATCTTTATTAGCCCCATTTTACAGAGGAGGAAACTGAGGCCAAAGAGGTAAAGGAACCCCAAGGGCTGTAATAGGCTTGGAAATGGTCAGGCTGGCAGAGGTGGGTGGCAGCAGCCTCGGTTTGGTCAAGTTGAAGTATCTTGCAAGGCAGGAAGCAGGAAGTGCAGAGGCCCATTCTTACCATGTGGATGGATCCGGTAACCCTGAGCACCACAATGCACAGGGCTGGACGTGGGGAGGACTGGTGAGTGAGTAGTGGTGCCTGCACTTGCTCAGCTGACACAGTCTATCGGAACACAGACATGAGCAGATGAAGACGATGCGTGTTGAGAGTGCTGTCACAGGGGAGCCCTGGAGAGTCCCTAACCAGCACGGGAGGTCAAGGAGGCTTCTCAGCACCAGGACATCCAGTGTGTATCTGGGCAGGTGGCAGATTTCAATCAAGACAGCCAGGGATATGGTCTTGGACTGAAATCTTTATCTAATATTACCCACGTTGGAACATTCCACTGCTGAGAAGAGATTCTTTTCCCACCCACCTTGCTCCTGCTCTCCCATCCCTCTGGCTGACTGTACCAGCCCTTCACCAACATAAATAAGCTATAAGGAGGCCATCTTTGTCCCATGAGTCAAGGTTTCTGCTGGCCGGGGTTCAGACGTGATGGCTAGAGCTTCAGCAGCCATCTTGGGTTCCCGAATGGATCAGCCTAGCTAACTCCCTACCTTCTATCCCTCCTTCCAAGAAAACTAAAGTAAAGGAACTCATATTTATGGAACACTTACTATGGGCCAGGTGCTGTGCCTTGTGGTTTGTATTATTTCTTCCCACCAAGCCCATGAGATGGGTATCACTAACTCTAATTGGGTCATGTCCCTGTAAAAGTGTTTTGGGTCATATATGGAAGGGAATAGTTCCCACAAAGTCCCAGACCCTTGAACTCTCGTAGCAAACGTTCAAGGTATGGGGTGTCATGATCTTCATTTGATAGATGGGGAGGCTGGGGTTCAGCGCGTTGTGAGGACTCACCCAGTTACTGGTAGGAGATGGAGCCAAGGCTGAAACCCCCATTTTTCTGATTCTAAACTTAGGTTCTTTCTAGCGCCAGGCAGCCACTAACGTCCGCCCTCTCTGGAAGGACACTGCCTCACCTTGACCCTCACCCTGAACCCAGGGATCTGAAAAGCCTCTTATATGTGTGTACCTGTGTGTATTTTCACTGAACACTGTTTAAACACGTTTGTAAAGAAAGGAACAAGAAGTAGGCAGGTTCTGGTTCTGAGAAAGTAACAAAAGCGTACTGGGAATTGTCTTTTATGTTCTTGAAAAGTCACTGGAATAACCCGGTGCGATTTGTGATTCAGATGGAAATGCAGATGTTACCAGCTGAGCCTTTGTGCTGTTTCCTAAGATTCCCAGCGCAAGCCTCCTCAGTGTTTTCCTGCCTTCTTTTTAAACAAAAATCTTCCTCTTCAACCTTGAAGGAATGTTCTGTCTTGTGCTTGCCTTTGGCCCTCAAGCAGGCCCCCCAAGCTGGCTGGGGAGGGCATGAAGCTCTATTTAAGGGAGATCTGAGCGAAGCAGCCTCCACTGTCAGCATCTCAAGCACAGCACACACGGCTCTGCTCTTCAGATGCTGTGTGTCATTAAGCAAACCACCAACCCTCTCTAGGCTACTCTTTCATCATCTGTAAAATGAGAATGATTTTTAATGTCTCCCCCAAAACATATTTGATCTTGTATGAAGAGAACAAGCCAGGATTCAAATCCCAGCTTTGACATCTCTGTGACCTTGGGTGGGTCCCTTTACCTCCCCTATGGCTCAGTTTCTTCTAATCTACAGTTAGCAGCCAATGCCTGTCAAAGGAGTATATCCAATAAATTCGTTGTCTACAATGCATTCAGGACCTACTGTGTGCTGAGCACTGTCTGTTATCACAGATACCATCAGATAGTCCAGTCACATCCCTAGTTTTCACTGAAATATCCCAACACAAAACTGGGGAGTCTCTATTCTCTCAGAGATTGGGTGGGCACTTCTGAGTTCTTGACTCTTGTCTCGATGGAGATTCCGTCCATACAACAGAGGGCCAGATGAAGTGGCTTAAAAACACAAGAGTTGATGCTGTCACACAGGAAAAAGGGCCAGAAGAGGTAGTTCAGGGTAGGCTTGGTAGCTTCACAGCCTTCAGGAGCCAAAATTCCCTGTCTTGCTACTTTGCTGTCCTCATGGCTCATGATGGCCGCCAAAGCTCTGGCCATCCTGTCGGAATTCCAGCCAGCACAAAAAAGGAAATCAGGGAGGGGAGTGAGGAGCACTCTTCCTTTTAAAGAGACTTCCAGGGAGCATCGCATAATAGTACTGCTTCATCTCATTGGCCAAAACTTGTCGCAAGGCTACACTTAGTGTACCCAGCTATAAATTGAAATTCTTATGTCTCAGGGGGAAGGGGAAGAATGAATTGTAGGAAGTACCTAGCAGTCTTTCCAGCCATAGCTCTATTTTCAATTTGGGGGCTTTTCCTGGGGGGCCCTTATAGCAACCTTCTGATGTAACTACGCCTATTGTCCCCATTTGACAGCTGAGACAGGCGAAGGCCAGAGGGCTACAGAGGCTTGCCCAAGGTCCCACCGCTGGTGAGCAGCAGAGCCCTTCCGCTGTAACCTGCAGCTGAAGGCAGAGAACGAGAGCTCCCACTCCAACTTTCTATCAGGAGAATCCTTCCTGCCCTGGGAGGACCAGATTCTGTAGAGCAGCTTCCTTCAACTTTATTTAATAAATTTTAGAGCAGCCTTGACCTCAGAGGCTTCCCACCCACCCTGGACTTGAGAGTCTTTGAGGGTTGGAGTCACGGCATTGGTGACTGAAGATGCTGAGGGAGTGGGTGAGGCCCAGGAACTGAGCCTGGGGCCCTGGGGAGGGCTGGGCTCTGCCTACCCACTGGAGTCCTCACTCACTGTCCTTCTGCAGGTCAGCGGCCACTTGGACTACGCCAAGCAGATGGACATCATCCTGAAGGCCGTGGGCATCCGCACCAAGCCCAGCTGGGATGGGAAGGGGCTCTCGCTGGCTCCAGGCAGTCTGCCCCATGAGGAGCCTCACCAGGCAGCAGCCACCTCATCAGATAAGACAACCAACCAGGATGGGCAAACCCAGGGTCCCGCATCCAGAGACACCCCCAAAGCAGCCGCATCCCCTGACCCCAGCCAAGACCAAGTGCCAACAGGGCTGGATCAGTCCGAAGGCGCCTCCCTTCCTGCTGCTGCCAGCCCTGCTAAGAGCTCCCATATCTGCAGCCATGGCGTGGGCCCCAACCCACTGGGCTGCCCCAACTGTACCAGTGAGACCCAGGAGCCCTGCCCAGGGCTGGACTGACCCCAGAAGAGTCACTTTCCCAGACTTCCATGTGCAGCACTCTCTTACCCTTCACCACCAGGTTCCTCACATGAGCTCTGGAGATGCAGGATTTCTACCAGCGCCTTTCCTAAATTGAAGACATTGGTATCAGAAGGAAGAGGGACTTGTAAGGAATCACAGTTCCCTCTCTGAGGAGGCAAGGCCAGCGCCCTGCAGAGTCAACTAAGCACAGCATAGCATCCCAGGTCTAACCAGCTGTGGGCCTCCTGTGCTTTGGGTTGGAGCCATGGGGTCTGGTTGCCCATCAAGAGGCCCAGGGGGCTCTCTGGAACCCGGGGCTCCTATCCTGCCATGCTCCCCAGACTCGGAAGCCTGGTGTCTGCCCTCTCTTCCATCCACTCTCCAGAGCTGCCCACCAGCCCACGGAGCAGGTACAGGTTGGGAGCAGACAGCTTTTTCTCTCTGCTCTTGAGAGATCCGATGAGATCTGCCACGTGCAGCCATGCTGGCGGGCTCTGCTCAACCACAGGGGCATCCATCAGAAGACGTGATGTGAAGGGCACCCCGCAAAGTTATGCCACCTGGTGGCCCTGGATATCATTGTTGTAGAGCAAGGTGAAAAAATGCTGGAGCAGCATGCAGTGTGGACAGGGAACTGGGCCTGGTGAAATATACGGGGGAAGGATTTCCTATCGCAGAAACAAAGGTGATGATGATTATAATAATAAATAGTCATAATAGCCACCATTTATTGAGTATTTACCATGTACAGAGCGCTCCCATGGAGTGTGTCCGTTGACCTTCAAACAACAACCCTATGAGGTAGGTACTATCATTATCTTCACTTTACACTTGCAGGCCCAGAGAGGTTAGGTAACCTGCCCAAGGCCACACAGATGGTCTCCAATCAGTCGGCCCTGAGAGCCCAAGCTCTTAGCCAGTGTATGTGCATCCATGGGAACCTTCCCCTTGGCCCCCTCACTGTCCCTGAATGACAGGGCTAGAGATACTCTGCCCCCTGCCCGCATTGCTCAGATGGGGAAACCAAGGCCCAGGCGGGGAAAATATTGACAAGCTGCGGGGGAGGCGGCCAGGAGGGGAGAGATGCAGGGGAATTAGAATATTGGAGCTGAACTGGTCCTCAGGGATACTTGTTTTTTGTTCACTCCACAAATATTCACAGAACTCCTACTTTGGGGAAACTGAGGCCCTAAGAAGTGATGTTGCTGAGATCCCAAAGCAAATCCAGGGCAGAGCCTGCACCTGGAGTCTCTTCCCACTTCCCCAGCTGCTTCTCCAGCCCAAGTGGCCCCTCAGGAAAACTCAGTCCACACCAGGTCACCACCTCAGCTAATGCTTATTGAGAGTCCCCTGGGGCAGGCCTGGGGTAGAGGGGGAGCCCTCACGAGCACCATGGCCCCTCTACATCCAGTGGCCTTGCTAGAGTTGAATCTGATCAGCACCAAGGAGAGCGCCTGGCCAGCAGAGGAGGCCCCTGAAGTTTGGGTTGATGGAACTTGGGGATGGAAAAACCTCAGACTGAAATGGAATCTACAGCAGGTAAACTATGGGAACCAAGAGTTCCCCCTCAGAAAAAATCAGGCCCCTGTGCCAAGGTCCACCTGCCTGCACCAGGGACATCTCTACAACTCTGCTGACCCAATGGCCACCACTCCTACTCCCTCACTGACCTCAGGAAGGCCAAAAGGAGGTGGGCAAGGGGCTGGTTCTGTCCCCATCAGCTGGTTCCCTAATAGGTCCAAGGAAGCCCAAGGTAGAGGAACATCCACCCCTGGTGTTGAGCAAGAACCCGCCAGCTGCCCCTTTGCCCCCAGGAGGTGGGATGGGAACACCACCCAGTATCCAGAGCAAGTTGAGGAATCAGAGCCAGGTTGTGGGATCTGGGCCAGGGCTAACGAGGAGGAGGAAGATGGAAAAAGAACAGTGGGGAGCAAACAGCCCTTCCCGGCCTTCAGCAAGAGGCTAGCAGGCTGGATGGCCAGAAGTTATAACAACAGGGGGGACCACCCACTGACCACCTGCCAGGTGCTGGGTATTCTACACCCATTACCCTGATTTTCATGACACCCTATGAGGCAGGCATCATTACCCTGTTTTGCACATGGAACAGCAGGCTCAGGGAGGTTAAGTAATTTGTCCAAGGGCTGGTAAGTAGTGAAGTAGAGATTCAAATTTATGCCTGCCCGACTCCCAGGCTCAGATATTTTCTGTGTAGCCAGATACATCCTGAAAGTCTGGCTGGCCCAAAAACTGCCTAGCAAACCATCCTCAAGGTTAAAGATCATCTGAGCCAGCACATCTCAAATCGTAACGTGCACATGATTCACCGGGGGATCGGCAGGTCTCGAATGGGGCAGAGGCGTGCATTTTTAACGGACTCCTGGGGGCTGATGCTGATGGCCCATGGACTGCACTTTGAGGACCAAGAAGTTTGGCCCAGCACTAAGCCACCTCAGCAGACAAAGGCATCCCTCACATGCCATCTGATAGAATGTGCAAAGGAGATGCCTGTCTGCATCCTGATCTGGACCAAGAGGTCCTTATGCCCACCCGCAGGAGTCCTCCAGCCTTGCTCTACACACATCCACAAGTTACACTCAACAGCGGAGCATCCTGGAGAAAACTATCTGAAGCAGCCTTTTCTCCTCCAGATAGGAGGCTGGAGTGGGCAGGGGGAGCTGGCTCAGTGCACCCAACTGGAGCTCAGAGGGCTCCCAGAGGACCTATGGCCCCCTGGCTTTAGCCAAGAGCTAGTCCAAGGCTTTGGGAACTTGGTCCTTTCCAGTTCAGCTTCCCACAGACCAACTCCAAGCCCGGGTCAGTTCGTGGGGGTCCCAAGTGGATGCAGCCGCAGCTCAGGCTCCACTGGATCGATGTTGAAGAAGTTGGCTGTGGTAGTGGCCCTGGCAGGCGGTGGGGGGTCCCGGGTGGCCTCTCCAGGCAGTAGGAGCTGGGCTGTGAGTTTCAGGCCTGAGGAGCCATCTGAGCCTGAGTCCGAGTCTGAGTCCAAGTTAGGTGGCAGGGGCAGTGGCAGCACGTGCTGCAGGCTCAGGCCGGGCCGTGGGCCACTGTGAGAGGTACGCATGGAGGGGGAGGCCAGGCTGGCCTGGTGCTCCCGGGGGCAGTGGGGACATGGCATGAACCTGCCCAGGGCCCGCTTGAAGTCCCGCATGAAGAGTGGGTAGATGATGGGGTTCATGGTGCTGTTACAGTAACCCAGCCACGTGAGGACATCGAAGAGGCCTGGGGAGATGCAGTCGCACACGGCCTAGAGGGATGGCGTGCATCATGCCTGGTCCCAGAGCAGGGACACAGACCACCCCACCCAGCATGGATGGGATGGACACACGAACACATATGCCATGAAAGGCAACCCACCCTCTTCCCTCCCCGGATCTGGGCTGGGATGGGATTCAGGGCCTCCCCAGCAAGGCATGGACTCACCTACCCCCTGCGGTGGCATTACCTGGGCTATGTTGGCCACAAAGAAGGGCAGCCAGGTCACAAAGAACATGCCCAGTAGGATGCCCAGTGTCAGGCTAGCCTTCAAGGCCTTCCTGCTGTGCTTGGTGGCCAGACGCCTACCGTCAGCTGATTCCACCCCTGGGCATGGGGTCCTGGGCACCTGCGGAAAGGAAGGCCACATGATTCAGCTAAGAAAGAACCCCAGTCTGAGCCTATTCCCAGCCACAGACTGAGCCCTAATCCTAATTCTAAACTGAGCCCTAGTACCAGTAATAAACTGAGCCCTCCTCCTTGAGTGAGTCCCAATTGTAGTCCGAGACTGAAGCCTGACCCTGATTCCAGACTGAACCTTGACCATGGCTCCAGACCAAGCCCAGACATCATCAATCAGCTAAGCCCTGCTCACAGTCCTGAGCCCCTGATGCCTACTGTAGACTGAGCCCTGCATAACCAAGGTCTCAAACTGAGCCTCAACCATGGACCAGACTGAACCCAACTTTAGCCTCAGACTGAGCCCTAACCCCAGAAGTAGACTGAGCCTTGGTCCTGATCCTGCACTGTGTCCTGACCCTGACCCAGCACTTCACAAGGAGCTCTAGGAAGTACCACGAGATTTCCTGGGTGCTGGGGCTCATAGCCATGTGTGATGGCCAGTATCAAGTGTTGTCCTTCGCAGGGAGCGTGGGTCTTCTGAACTGTTGGATTTGTGTTTGGGGGCAGTGTTGTCCTGCACTGCATTTTGGCACTACCAAGAATTAGCTGCAATTGAACTGGACTTGGCAAAAGAGGACAGTTGCTCTCCAGGGCTTGGCAATCTCTTTGCATATGGATTCTCTTCATATTTTAGACTGATGGTTTTGCCTGCACCACTACTCTCATGTTTCACAAAATAAAGTGCATTTTTGAAAAGGTGTGCCCAAAACAAATGTGTGCAATTAAATTGGTTAGAAATTACTAGGGCTGCGAGTGACCTTGGCATTTTAAACTCAGATTTTGCTGGGAACTGGCAGACATCTCCATTCTCACACGTGGACTCCGTGAGCAGGAGCTGGGGGAGAGGTGGGGGGGACACGGCAACAGGGATTGGAATGTGACCTTGAAAACTGGAGACCAGGAGTCCCAGACTTTAAAAAACCTCTCTGAACTTTTTAGCCCAGTGGTCCTCTTAACTTTTTCAGCTTCATGAGCCTGCTAAGACTCTAATAAAATCTACAAAACCACTCCCCAGAAAAGAAAAAACTTACAAATTTTTATACACACACAGAAGAAAAAAGTTCCCACACATCCAGAGGGTTCAGAGGCCACTGCAACGTTCATCCATGAAACCTCTATGGGTCCACAAAAGCTGGAATGGGAAGCTCTCCTCTAAACCACGTGTTGCAATCAATCTGTATTTTCGTCTATCAGATTTACACAAAGCGAGACCCACCTATATTTACAATTAAAGTAAATACTAGTATGCAGAGATGTGCACAATTCACAGAGTTATGAAACAGTATGTGTGCTGCCTGGGAATACACAGTACAAATCCTCAGACCAAAGGACCAGTGACCCTTTGAAATCCAGGGATTCCCCCCAACATTTCCTAAACTGCATGGGAGCCCAGCTTAGCTCCTGAGGCAACCAGAGGTAGCTTGGGTATGGGAAGATGAAAGAGTCAGAAGGAGGCAGGAGGGGAACCAGATTCCCACGCAAACTTCGCAGATGGAAAGGGGGCGGAGGAAGCAAAGCCAAGATTTGTCAGCCCTGAGAGCACCAAAGCCAAACCCCTCTCCCCACTCTCAAGCACAGGAACTCCCCTCCCAGCCCCGTTCTCTCCCCGCCTCCTCAGGGTATCCAGGCTTGGTTCCTCTCCATGGTGCTGAACCCCAGCTGCTACTATCTGTAGAATTGGAGAGTCTCATTCTAGAATGGCGGTGGGCAGAACAGGGGAGACGAGACACACTGTAACTCTCACCCTTCAATGTGTTTGTCCAGATGAAATCTGGTTAGACAAATATTAAGGACACATTCACACAGAGCAGCCTATAAGAGGCCCTTGATTACTACCCCCTGTCTTGGTGGGGCAACACTGAGCGGAGGCAGGAGCTGGGCTTTTAAGACAAGTGGTCTGGCTTCAGATCATGCCTCTACCACTTACTCACTCTGTGATCTTGAGAGTCTCTGTTTCCACATCTGTAAAATGGGAGAAAATACTCAGCTTACAGAGTTGCTGTGAAGTTGTGGATAATAAACGCATGCACAGTGTCCAGCAGAGAGTGAGTGTAAATACATAGCAGCTCTGATGTTGGTTCGGTGGTACATGCATCAGGTTGGGGAAGTTTTTGGCACCATCAGGAGCCCTGTCCCTCTGCCAGCAGCTCCGGTTTTCCAAAACAGCATGCACATCAGGACAAATGCTGTGACTCACTACACTGCAGCGAGGGAGAAAAAGAGGGCTGCTTTTCTCTCCTGCTCATTTTCTCTCTCCAGAGTGGACTCTGTATGGTTTCTGTGGCTCTGTCGTCAACCCAGAGGGAGAGGGCTCTACTGCCCTAAAAGAATCTCCTAAGATCTGCCATGAATTCAAATTGCTACCATCAGTGAGGACAGACATATGGGGAGGAGGGAGACAGCGTCTTCAGGAAACCCCAGTCACACAGAAACCCCCTGGCCCCTGGCGACCTGAGGAAGGGGAAAGAGACAGCTGTGACCTTGCCAGAGCTCTAGGGCACCAGGGAACTGAGGCACGTGGGGAGATCTGCTGGGGTCAATCATCAGGGAGAGCACTCCAGAAAAGTTAAAGATGATCTGAGATTCCCTCTCTTGTCTTCCTGGGAATAAACCTGCATTTTTCTTTCTCCTCTTCTCTCCAAAGAGTTCATCCAAGAATATAGGCAAGAGGGGAAGGAACTGAGGCTCAGAAAGGGTAGGGGACCTTTCCAAGATCACGCTGTGCCAGTACAAGTCCTCAGCCAAGGCACCAGTTACCCCAAATTATCAACCCCACATACTAAGCGCTTACTGTGCATCAGCGCTTGATATTCGTTCTGCCGTCCAGCCTTCGTGGGAGGTGGGCATCGTAATACCCATCCTGCAGATGGGATGCAGAGAGGCAGAAGAACTTGCCAGGAGTCAAACAGCAGGTAAGTATTGAGTCAGGGAATTAAAGTCATTTCTGGCTCCAGAAACTGTGTTTTTCCCATTTGCCCATGCTGCTTCCACTTTAGAGGATGGCACCCCCAAGTAAAACCCCACCACTGTCACAGAGAGGCCCTCATGGAGCAGAAGCCAATGGCAACCGCCAGCCCACACTCTGGGGTCTGGCTGATGCCAGCCTCGCCTTCCCACTTCTCTCTGCCCTGTAGCCCCTTGCAGCCCCTCATGGCACATTCTGTTGTTTGCATGTCCCTTATATGCGTCAGTGGCATTTGTCACTGTCAGGGGGCAGCCACTGGATGACGATTTGGCAGTGCCCTTCCAGAAGGCAATTCCATTTACAGGCCCCTATGTTCATAAACACCAGCACACATGTCTGTACACTTGGCACATACAAGAATGCATACCACGGCGCTAGTCGCGATAGGAAAAACTCCTGATAGGAAACATCCCAAAAGTCCATCAAAAGGAGAATGGTTAAATACACCCCAGTACGTTCCCACTATAGAATACTATACAGACGTTTAAAAGAATGAATTGATCAAACAGAAAGATCTCCACGACACATTATCAAGTGATAACGGCAAGTTGCAAAACAAGAGATATTTTTCTAAACAAGATGATTCCCTTTGTTTAGAAAAATACACAAAGCAAAGCACTAAGTTTCTTTAGGTCTGTAAACAAACATGGAAACACAGAAAAGAACTGGAAAGACGCTGATAAAAGTGTCCCTGGGAGTGGGAGGTGATTCGATAGACATCAGAGGGGTCTTTGACTTTATTGATGAATTTGCATCTTACAGTGTGTTTCCGTATTCCTTTGTGTAATTTCAAATTTGTACAATCATTTAATCATAGTGAGGGTTATAAGGTAGACTCTGGAGCCAGACTGCCTGGTTCAGATCGGGGCTCTGTTACTAACTAGCTGAGTGGCCTTAAGCGAGGTACATCACCTCTCTGTGCCTCAGATCTCTCATCTGTAAAAAGGTGATTACAATGGTATTTGCCCATAGGATGGTCGTAAGGATTAAATAAGATGATAGGAAGTTACTGGAACAGCGCACGGCACATGGTGAGCACCTGTGAGTGCTGGTTATTGTTGTTGTTGTCATTGTTACTTGTGTTCCCCTCAGCTCCTTGATAACGGTGACCAGGCTGCTGATGGCAGCGATGCTGCTTTCTACCCCTCGAAAGGCTCAAAGGGACAAGCTCCCCAGAACCACATGCTTTACCACCAAGAGGAAAGGACAGGAATTAACACTAGTTGAGCACCTACTATGCACCAGGTTTACATGTATCATCTCATTGATTCTTCAAACTGCCTCAAATGATAAATACCATTACCCCTGGGGTAGAGGGAGGTGAGTGACTTGTCCAGAGTCACCTGGCTGAGATGAGAAGGAGGCGGGATTTGAACCCACGCCCATCCAGGCACACAAGCTC
This sequence comes from Camelus ferus, assembly GCF_009834535.1. Lineage (NCBI taxonomy): Eukaryota > Metazoa > Chordata > Mammalia > Artiodactyla > Camelidae > Camelus > Camelus ferus. The sequence goes on along the minus strand of NC_045708.1, from coordinate 13,384,122 downwards.
CTGCGCCCTGCCCCCGCTGCACCCGCCGCCTCGTTCTAAGCAGCAGCCATGGCTGTCATGCTCCGCTCTGCTCCTCTGGCAGCCTCTCCCACTCAGCCCCCTCCTCCACCTCCAAGATATTTCTGTGATCACAGCCTTCTCTGAGGAGGAGGAAGCAGAGATGGAAGGCAAGATGGATCGTTAGGACAGAATGATGCATAGCTGGGTGATAGAGGGTGAAAAAAGCTGGGGGAGGACAAGGAGGAGAAGTTGATGGGAGAGAAGGAAGAGGAAGACAGCACTGCAGAAGGAAGGAAGAGATTGGGGCGAGGTGGAACTGGGGGAGGGGGCCTGGGAAGGGGGAAAGACGAAGTAAAAAGGAAGATGATGGGGAGGGGGTTCTAACCACAGAGACACAGGAATCCTGGCAGAGAGAGAAAGGAACTGACAAAACGGAAACTCCCATCTGGGCTTCTTTCTGCTGCTCCCCATCGGGCTGAGTTCCCACACTGGTTCCTCTGGTATCCCCCAAGGATGAGCGCCACCCCCATACAGGCGCCCACCGTTCACACACACACACAAACCCCTGGCAGCATCTCACTCCGACACCGCCACCACCTCTCTGCCCCCTCTCCACCCCCCGCCCACAGCTCCTGCCTCACCTCAAGGCACAGCCCCTTTCTCACAGCCCCTGTGGCCATGAAGACCTGGATGAAACTACTCCCAACCAGTGGCTTTTTAAAAGCCTGTTCACATCAGTAGGCAGAAGTGGCGGGTAGAGGCAGAAAAAGATGCTCCAGCTGGCTCAGCCTCCATGTCCAAAGCCCCAGAGGAGGCAGGACTTCAGGGATCAGTGCCCAGCCCACTTCCCTCTTCAGGGAAACTAGAGGCTGGATCAGGAAGGAGCTGAGGGTTCAGTGGAGCTGAGAAGAGGAGGAAAGGGGCCTGACACACCCCAAGTTCTGTTCACTCTCATCAGTTCCTCTGGATCCAGGCATTGAGAGTTCCTCCGCCCTCCAGGCTGGACGCTGCTGGTCTCCGGGGCAGGCCAGCTCGGGGTGGAGGTGGGTGGGGGGACGGGGTCACAACCGAAGAGGCTGGAGTAGAGACAGCATCCCAGAAGCAAGTTCCCCAATTACAAGCAATTCTCCAGGCGGTAAGGAAAATAGCCCTGTGGAAGGCTTGCTTTGGATCCAAGTGGTTTTAGAAGCAAAGGCGGTGGTGGAGTCTGACACTTTCTCATTCAAATCAAGAGAAAAGGCTTTCCAGAAAGTGGGAGGTGTTCGCACAGACACATTTCTGGCTTGAGAGGCTACGGGTCCTTCTGCCTCTGAGGCAGGGTGCTGGCTAAATGACCCCTGAAGACTCCTCCCAGCCTTTGGTTTTGTGACTTCCTCACTTCAGTTTGCAAACGTATGCACAGGGAGTAATAGGTTTTGAATATTATAAGCTCCATAACCCTCATCACGATAGGGTTTCATGATCAATGTCTCTCTCTCAAACTAGAACATAGATTCCAAGAGGGCAAGACTGTCTCCATCCGCTCATGGCTGCACCCACAGCCTAGAAAAGCTCCTGCACATGGGAGGCACTCAACACAGTACTGAGGAAGTCAATCAATGTACGAAACAGCACAGGATCCATCCACTACAAGAACTTCTTGTAAAGGAATTGGGAGAACAGGGAGCAATGTGAGCGGGGCTTGAATCCCAGGCTCTGCGAAGCACTGCATTCATTTCATTCTTTCCATTACTGTGCACTGCGCGCTTACAACATGGCAGGCGCAGTTTTAGGTGCTGGGAATATAGCAGTAGAGACAAGCCCTCACCCTCATGGAACTTACGTTCTAGTAGGAGGAAATAAACAATCATTAACCCCCTAACCTCTATCAGTTTCTTCTGGGTTAGGGGGAGAACCAGCTGATGTGGGGAAAGGGCACTCCGAAAGAAGGAACAGCAAGTGCAAAGGTCCTGGGGCAGGAGTGTGCTTGGTGTGCTCAAGAAACAGCAAGGGGGCCAGTGGGGCTGAAAGAGAAATAGTGAGGGGCGTGGTGGAAGGGGAGGAGACCAGAGAAGGAGAAGAGGAATGATGCAACAGAACTTGCATATTAAAGGGATGGCTCAGGCTGCTGTGTCAGATGGAAAGGGAGTAAGAATGGGATCAGGAAGCCAGTGGGAGATCACTGCACTAACCCAAGCAACAGATGAAGGGGCTCAGCCAGCACCGGGAGGCAGCAATAGACATGAGAAATGATCAGAGCCTGCACGTGTCTTGAAAGTAGCGGTCAGAGGACCGACTGTGCAGCGTGAGAAAAAGAAAGGCTGCCTCCAGGATTCCTGGCCTGAGCAACTCATGTCAATGAGTCGATATGAGGAAGACAATGGAGGGATGGTATCTGGAGCCTGGAAGACCCAGAGTTCTGTTTGGGGTGGGGTAAGTAAGTGGTCCCTGCTGGAAGTCATCACCGTGTGGGTGGTACTTTCAGTCCTGGGATGAGATGAGCACACTGAGGGAGTGAATGTGGAGGGGCAAAAAAGCAAGGAGGCCCAAGGACTGAGGTCACAGATGGTGGTAGATCAGGAAGACCCACAGAGGAGATGGAGAAGGCACAGCCAGTGGAGTAGAGGGACAGACACGGGGTGGTGTCCCTGAAGTCAGCGTTTTAAGAGCATGTCACCGCCCATAGGCAGCACGATGCTCAGACCCAGGCTTTGACATCAGTCAGATCTGAGCTTGAACCTCACTCCTCAGCTGTGCAACCTTGGGCAATTCACCTCCCCTCTATGGCCCTCAGTTTCCCCATCAGAGGGATGATGACAGCACTTGCCTCACTGAGTGTTGGGGGGATTAGCTGAGCTCAGTGCTTGGCATGCAGTGAGCGCTCAAAGGCTAGGGGGCTGCAGCTGCCAGCACCTGGGGGATGCCTGTCCGGGTGCGGAGGCTGCATTGTCTCAGGTTCAGTCCTGGCACCAGCCAGTTAGCTTCATGGAAAGAAAATCCGTGTGTCACAGGCACTGTTGGAACCGAGAATCCAGACCTCTCCCACCTCAGCCTCACCAAGGCCAGCCAGCTTCTCGCGTCCTTGATCACTAGGGCAGAGCTTCCCAGAGGGTGAGAATGGGAGATGAGCTTGGGCGGTAAATGGATCCCATAAAAGAACTGAACCTCAGCAGGAATGGACGTCTTTCACAGTTCCCTCCCTGCTCTTCTGGCTCCATTGAGAAAAAGCCCTGCATGGATGCTACTACGTCTTTAACATCCCTCTGACATCTGACAAAGAGAAAGCAGGCCTCAGCTCAGTCTCTCCAGCCAAACCAAGCTGGACTTCAGGGACACTGCTGGGGTTTCTGCAGCCTCACTGGGGTTGTGTTTGTGATCACCTTCTATTTTACGGCAAGGAGACTGATTTTTCCATTCCCAAAAGAGATAAGAAGTTTTCTCTCTAAATAAGTTTATGAAGGTAAAAAGATAAGTGAGATGATTTCAAGCAAATGCTAAGCACATACGAACGCAGAGGCTTACGGCATGTGTGAGGGTAGCAAGGGTGGACGGAGCAGGTAGCAAGGCAGATCTCACAAGGCAGTTCCCAAACACCTGCAGTTTCGGGAAACGCTCCTTCACAAGAACCCAGGGGGAGAGTGTGGATGGCCCAGGCAGTCGTCTTCCCGCTGGAGAACTAAATCAGGGTCACTGCCATCTGCTGAGACTCAGGAAAGTTCTTCATGAGCACAGATCAGGGAGAGAGCAGGGCTGCAGCCTGTCCATCCAAGACCTTGTCCTTCTAGTTGGTGGACCTCACTGCTAGGGTGATACGGACAAGCTGCTCCAGGGGACTGCCGACCAGGATGTTAGCCTCTTAGCCCCCATCTACCCAGTGATTCCAAAGGCACCCCACCTCCCCGATCCTGCAGGCATCTACACCAAGATGAGCTCAGAGAGCCCAGTCAGGACCTTCCTTGGGACCTGTGACCTCATTCTCTCGGGCTCAGGCAGGATCAGTGTAGACCCCCATCCTTCGGGATGGACAATAGGACCCAGGCATTGTGTGAGCCACTCTACCCTAGATGCTGCAGGGCCTTGAGTTAAGAGCACCTACCCCATTCACAGGGAATCAATAAGCATTTACTATGTGCAGTGGAGGGGCAAAGCCAATCCGGACACACCCAGCCCTCAAGGGAGCTTACACTTGAGTGGGGTGAGATGGACACTGATCGAATCAACAAATACACTGGGGGTCGGGACAGAGAAAAGCAGGGTGGGGAGGCCTGCAGACAGGGTGGTCAGGGACGGTCTCTGGGAAGGGGTGGCCTGGGAGCTGAAGAAAAGTCTGGCAATGGCAGCCCAGGGGGGAAGGACATGCCAGGCAGAGGGGACAGCGAGTGCAAAGACCTGGCCACAGAGTCAGCCTGGGGCTTCTGGGAGCATCAGAAGGGCCACAGGGCTGGTGCAGGAAGAGACGGGGCAGGGAGAGGTTGGAAGGACGGGGTCCCAGGGCCAGATTCTGACAAGTGTCCCCTCCTCATCTTGAGAGCAATGCCGAGCTGCTGAAAGGTCTGACGCAGGGGAGTGATGTGACCACTTTTTTGTTTTTATTTGTGCTTTTGGCTGCTGCACAGAAAATGGATAAGAGTGAGTCTGGAGTGGAAGTGGGACGGGGTGGGGTGGGCGGGCAGAAGGAGACTATCAGAGACTCCAGGTAAGAAACAATGGTGGTTTGGATCAGGAGGGTGGTGTTGAAGATGACACGTGCTTAGAAGGCAGCACCAGCAGGGCCTTGGCAATGAATCCCACAAGCATGAGGGAGAAAAATTATCCCTAAATTTCTGGTGCCTGATGCCAAGTTGGAGTCATTTGTGGCGGTGGGGAAGATGGGGGACGAGCAGATGGGAAGAGTCAGGACACCCTGAATTCCCTGTTGCACATGTTACATTTGAGAAGCCTGACCCACATCCCAGAGCATCCTGTGGACAGTCGGGCATTGAGTCTGGAGTTCAGAAGAAAGGTGGGAGCTGGGAATGACCACTTGGAGATCGCCAGCAAGTGTGTATTAAAAAACGGTGGGGGAAAAAAAGAAAAAGAAAGTGATGGATGCGCACTGGGCACCCAGTGGCGGCTCATTCCCCTCCATCCCACAAGCCCGGATCTCCCTGAGCACCCTGGGTACCTGCAGCGTCTCCAAGGGCTGGCAGGCCATGCCGGTGGTGAGGGAGGCCACCTGCACGGCTTGCTTGCGGGCGGCCAGCAGGATCCTGCAGTAGGTGAAGCAGATGGCGCCCGAGGGCAGGAAGAAGGTGATGCCGGACGCCACGAGGACGAACGGCAGGCTGGCCAGCAGGCGGCACTGGCCCGGGGCAGGTGCGCGAGCGCCGCCCAGCTCGTGCCAGCCCAGCAGCAGGGGCGGGAAGGAGGCGAGCGCGGCCAGGCTCCAGGCGCTCAGGATGAGCGCCAGGGCGCGCGGGGGCGTCATGCGCAGTTTGTAGCGCAGCGGCGAGAGGATGAGCAAGTAGCGGTCCAGGCTAATGAGGCAGAGGTTGAGGATGGAGGCGCTGCAGCACATCACGTCGAAGGCGGCCCAAAGCAGGCAGAGGCTGCGCGCCAGCACCCAGCGCCCGTACAGCGCGTTCAGCATGGCCGGCGGCATCACCACCAGCCCCACCATCAGGTCCGACGTGAAGAGCGACACCAGGAAGAAGTTGGACGTGTTGCGCAGCGCAGGCTGCGTGCAGATGAGCGCGATGAGTAGCGAGTTGGCCGCCGCCGTCAGTGCGATGACCACACACAGCGCGGCCGCCACCCAGCCGCTGCCTTCCTGTTGCGACCGTGGCCCCGACTCCCAGTCCGGGGTGCTGTTGTTGGCGGGGCCCTGCTCTGGGACCATGGGGGCAGAGGGCCGAGGGCGAGGACGTGAGTTTCAGAGGGGTCCGGGGTACGAGGTAGGTTGGGCAGGAAGACGCGGTATGGGACCTGGAGGAGCAGAGTGGATGGGCGTCGTCGGTGAGAACAGACCCCCAGGGCGGCAGGTGAGAAGATAGGGATGGGTCTCCGGGTCAAGGGGCAGCAACCTGAGGAGGACGGAGAAGGCTTCTTTGGACGTCCTCCGGTGTGAGGTAGGGGCACCTGGTGCAAACGGGTAGGAAGTTTGGGCGAAGGCACCTGATGAGAAGAGCCTCCTAGAAGGAGCGGGCAGGAAGTCAGAAGGACCGGGACGGTGACTCTGCGCGGTTGGCTGGCGGGAGCAGAGTCCCCTGAAGGGGCGGGAGGTAAGATGGGGCAAGGACGCTGTCGGGGACAGGGACCCCAGGGGGTGGGAGCCGGGTGCGAATGGGCGCTGTCGGGCCAGGGGAACCACCCCGCGGCGGATAGACGTAGAGGGATGCCAGGTGGGGAGCCGTGGTGCTGGGGGTCGCGGAGTAAGAGGTTGGGGGAGGGGGCCCGCGGGCCAGAGCAAAGCCCCCGGCGGGGAACACAGGTCTCAGAGCCCGCGCAGAGGCACCTGGGGCTTGGGTGAACACGGTCCCCGCAGCGAGAGAGGACGCCGGGCCGGCCCTCGGGGAGAGAAGGAGCAGCGGCCGCGCCTCCGCCGCCTCCCAACCCGGCCACGGGGCGCCGGTCCCGCTCCCGCCCGCGCTCGGTACCTGGGGCGCTGAGCGCTGCTCCGCCGCCTGCGACTGCGGCACAGCTCCGGCCGCGGGGCCGGGAGAGGAAGAGGAGGCTGCAGGCCGGGCAGGCGCCCAGGGACCCGGGAGGCTCCGCTAGGGGCCGGCGCGCGCGGAGGAGCGGCGGCTGCTTCCAGGAGCGCGCGGTCCCCGCGCCGCGGAGCCTGCGCCCCGCCCTGCGGTGGGCGGGGAGAGCCGAGCCCCGGCCTCGCGGGCTGGCAGCGTCCCCGGTACCCCCGGGCCTGCGGAGGGACGACCGGAGCGCCCAGGCTGCGCCAGATCGCCTCCCAGCTGTAGCAGCATCCACACCCCCGCATGCCCCTCCCCAACCCACACGTGGCGCAGGAGGAACTCAGAGGAGGGGACTGTGGCCCGCCTTCATCCAGGACTGCTCCCCAGTGCGGGGCCGTCCACCCGCAGCGAGGGTCACTGCGGGAGCCCGTTGGGGGAGATTAAGCAGATCGCTTGACGTATATACGTACACATATATAATATTACACGTAGGTACGTATATAACAGTATATATGGTATATAACAACCTACATAATACTTACTTAAAACTCTAGTTTAAACATATGGCTACCTCCTCCTCACGGTCTTTCTGGGCAGAAACCATCCCGTTCTCCCGACAGCACCAGGCACTGAAGATGAAGTCCGCGAGCTGCTGGCACTCCCAAGTCTACTAAAGAGTGTGAACAGACTGGGGAATCCCCAGGCCAGGTGGGGTGGAGTTGCTGCAGGAAGAAGGGCGGGGTGTGGCACAACCCGGGCACCACTGCTGTGTCTCTCTCCCCCTTGGCTAAGGACAGTCTCTACCCGACACTTCACAGATTAATATTGTGGATTCAACACATATTGAACGCCTACTAAGTGTCACGCACTGTTCTGCCTAATCAAGACACCATAGTAACCAAAACAAAGACCCAGCTTCACTGAGTTGACAGTCTACTGGAAGGAGACATGCAAAAATAAGCATAGTAAACAAAGTAGTCGTAGAGTGAAAATTGCCATAGAAAGAAAGAAAACGGGGAGGAGTGAAAAGGGAATCTGGAGTGGGCGGGGGTCTTTTTCCCTTCGCAGAAGCAGGGAAATAATACTGCCCACATTTATGGTTCCTGCTGTGTTCCAGGGGCTGTATTATGCCATTTCTACTGATACAGCAACGCTCAGAGGTAGCTGTTAAAATGGGGCTCAGAGAGGCCGAGGGCCTCACCCAAGTTCACCAGCAGCAAGTGATCAAGTGGAACTGAAACTCAGCTCTGCCCAGTGCCCAAGGCAAAGAAACCTCAAGACCCTGCACACAGCCATCCCCCCTGAGCCACTGCTTGGTGCTTGGAGTCTCCATCTTGCCCACAGATGGGTCTCTGTCGCAGGAGGAGGCCTGTCCTCCCTCCCAGCACCACCTGCACCACTGTGACAATTTCTGTTGTGCCTCAAGGAACAGGCTATCAAGCACTGGCAGAGAATCAGAAAGAGCAGACTTGAGATGCCAGCTCCACTGGTACCTAGCTCCATGGACTTAGGGCCAGCGACTCCATCTCCCTGGTCTCTGTTTTCTCCTCCGCAATCATTAGCAGAACAACACAGCACCCACCTCACAGGGTTGTTGGCAGGACGAAATGACACTGGTATAATCTGTAAACTTTACGATGCTGTGTCAGTGCTAGCCGTTGGCCTCAGTGTTCCCACCTGTACAATGGGAGTGCATTCAGCTCTACAGTAACGCCATCAGCCCAGGGATTCCTTATATGAGCAACAGAAAAGCTGAGAAGCACTATGTAAAACACACTATGGAGCCCAGTGACCTGGGTTCATAATCCCAGTTGTGTTACGTGCTCTGTGAGCCTCTTCATTTCTCTGCTGCTGTGAAACTGGGGCAGCGAAGATACAAATGGGATGAGTATTTACACCTTTTTGCACAGAGGAGGCGCCTGGTAAATTCTAGCACTGTGAAAATTAGAAGTATATAGTAGGATAGCACATTAGTCCCTCTGCTTTGGCTTTTTCAGTTTAATGTCCTGTTTTTTTTTAATATCTAAAGAAAACATGACCAAAAATGTGAATATTTGTTCATTCTAGGTGATAGAAGCATGGATGCTTATTATATTATGATCTGTAGTTTGCTTATACCTGCACCCCAATGTTCACAGCAGCACTATTTATAATAGCCAAGACATGGAAGCAACCTAAATGTTCACTGACAGATGACTGGATAAAGAAGATGTGGTATATATATACTATAGAATATTATTACTCAGCCATAAAAAAGAATAAAATAATGCCATTTGCAGTAACATGGATGGATATGGAGATCATCATTCTAAGTGAAGTTAAGTCAGAAAAAGAAAGAAAAATACCATATGATATCACTTGTGTGTGGAATCTAAAATATGATACAAATGAACTTATTTACAAAACAGAAATGACTCACAGACATAGAGAACAAACTTACAATTACCAGAGAGGAAGGGGAGATGAAGGGATAAGTTGGGAGTTAGGATTTGCATATAGTAACTACTATATATAAAATAGATAAACAACAATGTTAATACTGGATAGCATAGGGAAATATATTCAATATCTTGTAATAACCTATAATAAAAAATATGAAAAGGAATATATATGTATAACTGCACTGCACACCAGAAATTAACACAGCATTATAAACTGACTATACTTCAATAAAAAATAAAAAATGAAAAAATGAAATTAAAATTTTAAAATAATAATTTTTCAAGATTGGGTCTGGGTGATGGTGCCATCTTGTGGCCACAGTTATTATCTTGACTTTAAACCTTTTGAAAAGTTCTGTGTGCTCACCTAAATTTGTCATTTCAGTCATGGAATAATATAGTCTTAAATATCCTTAACACCTCATGGTACAGAGGGACCTTCAAGGATGCTCAGTGTTTTCTTGATTACTTCTAGCTGTGGGTTGCTCTCTCCCTAGAGGAGAAGGCTGATGCCACAATGGGACAGCTAAGTCTTAGAAGTCCTCTGTGCCTGTCAGTACGCAGAGGACCAAGGAGGACTGCTTACGACAGAGATGGAGAAATTGAGGTCCAGGGAGGTTGTGAGGCCTGCTTAGAGGGGCTTCCATAGGAAGCTGGACCAAGTGGTTAACTCCATGAGGGCAGGGATTTGTCTATTCTGTTCACTGCTGATGCCTTAGCATGTATTAGGCTTCCATAAATATATGTTCAATGAATGAATGAACAAAACTATCAGCCCAATCACCAGCTGTCATGGGCCTATCATTCAGTCTCAATAATTATTATTATAACTGCTGATATTCATTGAGGTCCTAGCATATGCCAGGCACTGTTCCAAGCTCTGTATTTACACTAATTCATGCAAAGATCACGACTCTGAGAGTGAGGTGGTACAATCATGATTCCCCGACTTCCTAATGGGAAAACTGAGCCTCAGAGATCTTAATTGACTTGCTCAAGATTGTGCAGCTAGGCAGTGGCCCAGCCAGAATTTAAACCCAGGCAGACTGGAATTTCTCAGAGGCTCAAAGCAGGGGAGGAAACTAGATGGGAGTTATTGGCTCGATACCAGTGGCTCAGACGAACTGGGGAAACTGGTACCAATTATCCGCCCATCCGGAGAGGGTCCAGCATAGACAGTGCGCATCAGTGTTTATCCCTTGTGAAGATTTTAAATTTACTCCACTCTCTCAGGAGGTTTGGGGACAAACAGTGGAGAGGGACCTGCGATTTTTTTCTGGGATATCATGGTAGTTCAGTTTGAGATCCACGAAGAGAAAAATTGGCAGTCACTAATCCACATCTCACTGCCATTGGCAAGCTGGCCCCACTAGTGATGCTTCTCTGTTCTCACAAATCTGGCTCTTCCTACTCGCTGATCCCACATTCAATCAGCAGCGCCTCTCCTCTGTGGCCCCACCCCTCTGCTAGGGCCCTACCTCCCTACCCTCTGCCTGTCCCCACTCCATTCTGGCCTCCATCACCTCTTGCTTGGACTATTGCAGTCTCCATCTGGTCTCCAGCCTCTCTCTCCTCCTCCCACGAGGCTTCTTTTCATCTCACTGAAATCGAGTTCTGTGCAGACACCTCCAGGGCTCTTACTGCAAAGAGACTGAAGTCTGAACTCAGGCTAGGATTCCAGGTCTGCCACCAGCCACACCAACCCACCTTCCTGCTTCCTTTCCAACCAGCCTCATATTAATTGCTTTATGTATCTATGAATTTATACCCTGCCTTGTTTCATACACAGGATATAAGCAGCTCCTGGTCAAGACTCATCCTGCCAAGACGATGCTCGGGTCTCAGAGGCCCAGTACCAAGGACACAGCCCCCAGGAAGTCCTTTATTTGGGCCCGGTCTCTGAGTCCTCCAAAGCCCCTGAGTTAGACCTCACAGCCCCCAGGAAGTCCTTTATTTGGGCCCGGTCTCTGAGTCCTCCAAAGCCCCTGAGTTAGACCTCACATCTAGCACATATATTCAGAATATATGTGAATACGGCCAGTCTGTCCCTGCCAGACTGAGAGGTCACTGATGGGTTCTCTCCAACCCAGTTCCATGTCAAGGGGCACAGGGCCACCCTAAAGAGTTGTGTCCTGCATGACTGCAGGAAGCGCCATCCTGTAGCTGGGCAGTACACAAGCATGCAGGGCATCCATGAGGGGAAGGTTTGGTACCCTGAGGAACTGACGTGTGTAGTACACAACTGCACCACTAGAGGACGCCAAATTGGAATCCCGGCACCGCCGCTTCCCAGCCTGGGAGACACTCCCAAAGCATAAAGGCCCTCAGTTCTCATTTGCAAAATGACGATCATCCATGGATTGAAATAATATATGCAAACTGCCTGCTATTGGTGGTTACAGCAATGTGTGCGAGGAATAAAGAGCATCATAGCTCTCACCCACACCACCAGCCCTGCCTCAGTGGAGAGTCTGGGGGGGCCCCACGCTCAGCTGCATGCCAGGAACGGTACCAAACCCGTAGGGCCATTGTGAGGGGGAAGGGACTCCAGAGTTGCCAAACAACCAGCCAGGCACACAGTAGGTAATTAACAAATGGCCATTACTCAGGTTATACCGGAAAGAATGATTCTGCCAGACTGCCTGGGTTCACGTCCTGTTGGTGACATTTCTCACCCCTGGGCAAGTTACTTAACCCCTCTGCACTTGCAATGCCTCGTCTGTAAAATGAAGGCACTATATCCACCTTGCCAGGTGGTAGCGAGGATTAAGCGAGTTAATTTATGTAGAGTACTTAGCACAGCACCCACCTCACACAGCAACTTGTAACCACTGGTTTTGTCCATTTCCCCTTCTCCTGAAGCCAAGCCAGACTGGTCCCTGTGAGGGTGAAGCGATGTCCTGGGGCAAGCCCAAGGGATCAAGGGCCAAAGTCAGACAAGAGGTTCCAGAAGCCCCACCAAGATATACAAGAGGCCAGAAACAGACACCCAAGGAAGGAGGCAGGAGCTGGGGAGCCAGGAGCCAGGGGGCCACAGCAAGGTGGGAAAGTGGGGGCCCCTAGGACGCAGGGAGGGCCTGCGGGCCGCGTTGCCTGGTGGCTCTGCTCCGGGCTCGATGTGCAGCCTGACTCCCTCCCCTCAGGGAGCCCTGGGTCAGCAGAGCCACCCAGTGAGGAAGAGAACACGCGTTGAACGAGTTTATTCATGAGAAAACTCAGGGTCCATCAGGGAGACAATCTACTGGTTACAAGCTCCAGAAGCTCTTGTCGCAACAGCTGCGAGGACCGTGGCGCCCCCAGGGAGGGGGCTGCTGGGCTGGCAGCAGCCCTGGGGACAGACAGGCAGATGCAGGCAGTTGTGGGTGCTGCGGGGCCTTCCTCATTGCCCGCCTGCCCGGCCCTCCCCCCGGGCCCCGCGCCCCTTCTAGGGCTAAAGTGCAGCTGGGGGAAGGGAGGCGGTGGGACTGGGCAGCTGGGGAGCCACAGGGAACACTGGCCACCCACACGCGCCCGCGCCCCTCCCCTTCCACGTTTCTTGAGGCTCAGCCAGAGTCCACCCCACCCAGTCCCTCCTGGCACCTCTGGGGAAGGGAGACTGCTCCCCACCATCAGATACTCAGAAAAAGCTTCCCAAGAGGGTGAGCTGAGCTCCAGCAGCTGTGAGGGGCCTAGAACTTGGGGGGAGGGGGAGACACCAAGATCTGGGAGAGGGCGAGGAGGGAGGGAGGCTCTTCTGGTCCAGGGGGTCAGCCCCTCCCCTTGGCCCAGCAGGGCTCCTCTTCCCCGCTTCCCTCCACGCCCTGGGAAGCCAAAGAAGCCGGAGGGCCTGGCTTCCAGCTCCAGGGCCATGAGTCAGCAGGGTCCTGCCCAGGCCTGACTCCCAACCACGCCATCAAGGGAGGGCCACCTCTGTGCCACCAGGAAGAAGTCACCCTGGGGATGGGGAGTAGGGTGGGAGGCCTTGGGGGAAGCCTGTGGGCCAGAGCTTCCTGCTTCTGCCAATGGTCCTCCCAGCGCTCCCTCGGGCTGCTGCAGTCAAGGTGCCCACCCTCAGCCTGGGGCCCAGCACCACCATCAGCACACCCAGGGCCCTGCCTCACCAGCGGCTGTTCAGGCCTTGGCCTGGCTCCCGCCATTTTGCACGGCCTCACCCCAATGCAGCAGCTTAGCCAACTGCCCCCCGTCCCAAGGGCACACCTCTAGGAGGCAGAAAGGAAGAGAAACCCCCTCCGAAAAAGAATCCTGAAGACCTCTGCTTCTTCCCCCCAACTCTTGAATATATTAAATTGTGCAGCTTGGCGCCAGCCCCTCCCTTCCGATCTCCATGGCAACCGGGAAGCATTCCAAGTCCAAGTCTGAATCCAAGTCCATCCAGTGCCAAAGGGGGGACTTCAGCCTCTCCCCCAACTCTTCCCTGGGAGGGTGAGACCCAGCATTCCACAGGGGATGAGAGGGGAGGAAGAGTTGGGGGCCTCAGTCCTCAGCCCCCTCTTCCTCCACATGGGGAACCCCCGGGGGATCCTCGGGGTCAGGGGTCTGCCCACCGGGGTGGGGGTGGGGGCCAGGCTGGGAGCCCTGCGCGTCCTCGCCCTGCACGTAGACGCTCAGGCCCTCATGACTCGGCTCCTTGCCACACGCCTGGCAGCTGCAGTGCAAGATCTTCTCCACCAACTTGTCCACCCTGGGCACCTCCTCGTGGCCAGGGCACTCCAAAGTCACCTGGGAGGGCAGGAGAGAAAGGGAGAGGTGTTTCCAAAGGCTTGGGGTGGCAAGGAGGCCCCAGGGTAACACTCCTCATGAGACCAAGAATCCCAGAGGCCCCAGAATCCTGAGCCCATCCAGGATGCCCCAGTGGGCTCTGTGAGCCCAGCGAGGGATGGGGGCATCCCTGCATGAGCCACCAGACTTCCCTCCTCTCAGCCAGTCTGCCAGCCTCTTCCATTCCCACGGCAGCCAGAGGGCGCCTCGAGGGAAACCCCAACATGGCCACCTCCTGCCTGAAATGCCCCCCGGGCCTCCCAGCGCACCTGCGGAAAAATCTCCTCTCTCCAACCCTGACCTCGTGCCACTCCTGCCAACTCTGCGCTGCCTGATCTGCCTGAGACTTTGCACATGCTGTTCCCTCTGCCTGGCGAGCCAGACCAGGCCTTGTGGGGCTGGCAAAGGTTTAGGTCTCATCTTATAACAATGGGAAGCCACTGAAACAACTGCAGCGTGCGACTGACATCAGAATGGAGCTTCAGAAAAATCTCTAGTCCTGTATGTGTTGGTGTCAGACTTATAAGCCATCATGTGGCAAGGACCATGTCTGTCTGTCTCCCTGGCACAAGCCTCGACCTCTGCACACAGCAAGGCCTCCCTAAGCACTCACGGCCAAGGTCGGCCCAGGTTCAGGGTGGAGGCTGGGTGGGAGCGGGCGGCGGTACTCACGATCTCCCACATGGACTGGGCCGGCATGCAGGAGTCGCAGTGCACCAGGGACTCCGTAGACTGCGGGAAGGTATTGGGAACGCTGTAGCTAAAGCACTGTCCCAGGCACGCCCTGTGGGAGGAGAGGCCACCGCATCCGTGTCACCGTGGCGGAGGCAGGAATGGGCGGCCCTGTCCGTGTCCTCATCCCCTCCGCCCACCTGCCCTTCCCCCCGGATCCCACCTGTTCTGGATGGACTTGGCCTCACAGCCGCTGTGGCCCACGATCTGGGTGATGTTCTTGGCCTCGCACCAGGCACTCTTATCTGGGAACAATGCCAACTTGTTGATGGGCGGTGGAGCGGCCAGCAGCACAGCGGGGAGGACAGCCCCCACCAGGACCCGAAGCATCGTGCCCGTGGCCTCTGGAGCCCTAGAACTGAGAACAGACCGCAGGTGAGGCTGGCAGGGCCCAGGAGGCAGGGCGGAGGAGTGGGGGGCGGTGATGTTACAAGCATGGGCTCTGACTCCCGATGGCCTGGGTTCAAATCTTGCCTCTACCACTTACTGTTCCAGGACAACCTTGGACAAGTTATTTCTCCAGTATGAACCTCAAAAGTGGAGCTGCTAACAGTACGAGCATCAGCTGGGTGTCTTGAAGATTAAGTAAGGCATCTCATGAAAAACCCTCAGCAGAGAGACAAGCAGATAATACACACTCAATATTGTTAGTTATTTTTATAACTTACTATGTAGCTTTGAGCACATTACTTTTTATCTCTGTGCCTCAGTTTCTCCATCTAAAAAACAATGGGGATACTGGGTGTGGCAATGGATTGTTGCAAGTACTAAACTAGACATTAAATTCCCAAGAAGATTTTTAAGTGTTGAACAATCATTAGCTCCCTCCTCACTGTGATGTTGTGGGTCCTTCCAACAGCACATGCCCCCCAGGAGCTGGCCAGCCAGCCTGTCTCCTGGACATGCTGCCACTGTTGTCAGAACTGACATCAGGAAAGCTAACCTCTATCTTTATGTCACTGTGAATTCTTATGCCACCTTGGCTGGCTGCACCTCAGTGAAGGAACTAACCCTGAACCAGACTGTATTTCTCTTTTGGATGCCCCACCAGAGCCCCGAGTCCTGAGTCTACACACACTTCATCATCTCCAGCTCCTTCCTAATCCCTGAGTCAAAGAGGAGACAATCCAAGCCAAGGGCTTGAGCCTCTGTGAATCAGACGGAGCAAGGCACTAAGGCAATACCAGAACCAGCCAGCAGATGGCGCTGCAGGGCAGACTGTGTGTCAGAAGGCTTCAGCTCTGAGGGGATTTTCCCAATGTCCCCCAATGTCATCTTCAGTAGGTTTTGCCACTTCCTCACCTCAAAAAGCATAGAAGAGGGTAATTTCAGAGAGACCTGGAAATGAGGGCAATGCTCACAAGGGGGTCCTCTGGAGTCAGAACCTTGGGGAAAAGGCACTGGACTGGGAGTCAGGAGTCTACCCACGCTGTGGGGCCCTAGACACTCCGGCCTCAGTGTCCCCACCTGTAGCATGAGTGAGGTGGTTTCCAAACCTGGGAGAGCATCAGAATCCCCTGGAGACTTGTGGAATGAACGTTCTAGGGCAGGATGGGATTCTGTGGGGCTTTTTTGTTTGTTTGTTTGTTTTTTACAATCTTCTATAATGGTTCAGATATACAGGTCAAGCTTGAGATCTGGTCCAGCTCAGTCAGACTAGGATTCTGGGCATGGGGACAGTCCCCAGAGGGGCTGGATGGGGCTGAATTGAAAGCAAGGGCCAAGTATGGCTGCACTGGTCCCACAGATGCCCAGTACCAGTCAGGCCGGCTCAGGGCTGGACATGCCACTGATCAGAACAACCCTACTCTCAGCCCACTTTTTGCTGAAAGCGGCAGGTACCTAGTCAAGTGTTGGGAAGTGGGAGGTGTTGGGGGGGTCTTGCCCGCTCCTGCAGGCTAACTAGGTGGGCTGGCTCAGCCGGGCTGGCGGGGAAGGCCTGGGCCGGCCTGCAGGGCTGTGACCACCTCCATCCACAGCACTCTGCTCTGTCCAGCAAGTTCTCCTCATGGCCTGCCCCTCTTCCCTGCAGGAGGTCTCAGTTCCATCTCACAGGACCCCAATGCAGGGAGCGGGGAGGGGAGAGGCGGGGAGACCAGTGGGAGGTGAGTCCAGACAGCCTGCGCCAGCCCAAGTGAGTCTGTGTCACGACCCAGGCTCTCACCCACGCACATCCGGTCTCGCTCACAAGATCGACAGCAAAGCCTGTGTTTTTAGTCCTAAGAAAATCGAATGGACTTGTTCCTAACTGGCAATCTAATTTTTCAACACACTTGGCATCCAGGAGGCTTCCTCACCCCACCAGGTCCTCTTCTGTCCCCGGGGAACCAGCCTCTGCCTCCGACCACAGCTCACCAGCAGAGGCCCCGGCGGCTCACCCAAGGCCACAGCTCCCTGGGCCCCCAGGCTAGACTGGCCCCCCTGGAGACCTCAGGGAAGTCTGGGGAATTTTGTCCTCCACCTGACCCCATCGTGACTCCTCTGGACGGCCAGGTCAGGTAGGGCCAGTGCAGTGACTGGGCCAGGGAGTGGGGTTAGGTCTCCTCAGGATTGGGGACAGATACTGGGGCTTGGGGCTCATTTGGGGCTGGGATTAGGGGAGGTTGGACCTGAGGCCATGGGCTCGGACCAGGCTCGGGGTAGGGGGAGAGCTGAGATAGGGCTGAGGTTATTAACAAGGGATAACGGTGAGTGTTTTAGGGGAGCCCTGGCCTGCAGAGTGAGGACTGGTTACTGTGGGTCAGGTTGTAGCAGAAGTCAAGGAGAAATGAGATAAACAGAGGCAGAAGGCCACCTCCCTTACCTCCCTCCCTCTCCAGCACCTCTCCTAAAGGCCAGCTGGGCCCACAGAAGGGGTGCTGAACCCAAAGTGCCAGGCTCCCCAAGCCCTGGCCAGGACCTCAGAGGAGGGGCCGGGCCCCACTCAGCTTCCCCTGGCCAGCAGCCCTGAGCTCTTAAGTTCAAATCCCAGGCCTCCAGTCTAGGAGCTGTGTGACTTCAGAAGTCACCTCTCTGTGCCCACCCACCTCAGCCTGGACACAGGGAGCAGAGCACTTTCCCTGAGAAGGACGGCGAGGGTGCAATGAAAGCACCCAGCACCCAGCAGGCGCCCAACTCAGCAGGTCTCTCCCCCCGCCCGGGGGATGATGGGAAGGCTGGGCAGGCATCAGAGCCAAAGCTGGACACTGGAGCAGGAGGCAGGGGGACGCCAGGCTGGTCACCTCCCACCCTCCCGCCGTCTCCAAGGAACCCTGCTGCCCCCCGCCCTTCGCAATGGAGTCAGTGCTTTGCTAGCAAGTTTTATTTTTTGTTGGCTTGTGTTTTGTTTTTTCAAGCAGAAGCTCAGCTGATTTTTTTTTTCTGATCAAGCCATCAGATCTTCCTTCCTGAGACTGCAGAGCTTTACCCAGATTCTCATCCCTTCCTCCTGCCCTGAAGGTCACACCACAAGTCATGGGATCCCCAGGATGCTGGAGCGGGAAGGGGATCCCCCAGGCTAACCTCTAGCTCCTTGGAGCCTCGAGGAAGGTATGACACCAGCCATCCTCAGAGTCACGGGGAGGCTGCAGTGAGGGCGTCCTCAGCCCAGAGTGGGAGTCCTCTTCCCATCCCACCGTCCACTCCCAAGTCTAAGCCCTCCAGATCCTCAGAGGCCCCGTGCAAACACCTGACACATCTGGAAGCTGCCAGCAACACAGAAAGAAATTCCCTGGGGGAGAGGAGGGGACACAGGCTGATCCAGCCCAGCACTGTGGAAACAGGCACAGATCAAGGAAGGGACGGCTGATGTCTCCCACACAGGGGAAGAAGGCAGTGGACAAACACTGGACACCTGCCCTGGTTGCTTCCCAGGGAAGAACGAGGGTGGGGCAGCAAGGACACAGGCTTCAGGGTCGGGCCTTTGGGGTCCTTTCTGCGTCTCACACCTACCAGAACCTAGCATCTTCCCTGAGATGCTTGCCAAAGACTCAGACGCCCGGACCCCAGCCCTGGACATTCTGACCTCACAGTGTGGGGTCTAGGGTGTGACCCAGGTATCTGGACCTGCTCCTGAATGATTCTGAGGCCCCCCAACTCCCCAGGGAAGGGTCCCCCATAATAGCACTGCTGACAAGTGCCACCCACCCCACTACCTGGGCCTAGAGTCTGGAATGAAAGCTTAAATTCACAGAGGGGCCTAGATTTCAAGGAAGACCTCTGCCTGACCCCACTCACTATGAAGCTCCCTTCGTAAAGAGCCAATCTCGTATAACAAGAGTTCACCACGATTTTCTAGGTACAATGGTCCACTCACCCCTGGCTACACACACATACACATCCCCCTAGGCTTTCGATGCTGTGGTTCCCAGCAACCAGCCCGGTGTGGGAGCAGGTGGAAGGCAGGGCTGGCAAACCCTTGGTAGAAACACAAGCCTCTCCCCAACTTTAACTCCCCTGGCAAACCTTCCCACTTACAGGCCCAGGACTCGGATGGAAGCTTCTACCTGTGCACTCAGGTGACATCTGGATTCGCACAAAGCCTGTGGGGTTTGCGGTGAGATGTTTTTCAAACTTATCAGACCAGATGCTCCCAGTCCCTACCTCTCCCTGTTTTCCTGCCCACCCCACCCCCCACCGCCCAACACACACACACGGCAGGGTCTGGGTGTCCTCCATTCTCCACCACTGACTGGGACAGACTCCGGTGCAAATCTTAGCTCAGCCACTATAACCTTTCTGTGCCTCAATTTTCTCACCTGCAAAGTGGGGATAATCCACCTCCTAAGGGCAGCTGTGAGAACTGAACTGAAGAGTGCAAGGAATTTTCAGGAGAGGGCGCTTGTCACGGGATGCCTTCAGTAGATGTCACTGGGAGTCACTCTGGGCCACTCCTCCTCCCTGAACTCTGCCCACGCCCTTCTGCCTCCCACACTACCTCCTCGCCCTCCCCTCCCCCACCCTCTCCCTCCCACCGGATCCTGAGTGGGTCCTGAGAATATCTAAATCTGGGGTTGCATCCGCCTGGAAGAAACTGGATTTAGGGGGAACTCATGAACTGTCCAGTGCCGCCCAACACACTTGCTTGCCAGGGTAGGAAGTAAGAGGAAGATTCCACTAAGACTAATTCTTGGGCCACTGACGGAAGGGATAGCGTCCTGGAGAGACCAGCCCCCTCTAGAATCCATCTTCGAGAAAAAAGGCTGGGCCTGGCTGCCACACTGTACATGCTGTGAGGTGCAGAGGGTGTGGCATTTGTGGCCTCGGCCCTGGGCTTGGGGATCAGCAAGGGTGAGGCAGGCCACCCCTGCAGGTCTTGGAATGAGCGCAGGGACTTCCGTGAATGGTGTAGCTGAAAAGGTCGGTCTGGGAGGGGCGAGGCAGGGTCAGACCCCAGCCCTGATCAGCTCAGCAGGGTTTCCCAGGCCCACTCTGGGGTCCGAGGACAAGTTCAGGCCCAGGCTTATCTGCTGACTCACTGTGTGCCTGGAGGCAGGATGGTACAGTGGTTACAGGCCAAGCCACTGACCACTTGTTTCACCTCCCGGAGCCTCGTGTTTGCCCCATAAAATGGGAAGCGAGGCCTGCGAACATCCATTTGAGCAGATTCTCTCAAGAGGAGTCCAGCTCCAGCATGCTGTTGAAGGCTGCTGGGATTCCATGTGATTCCACTGTGATTCCATGACCCCAGTCACCGCAGGGTGGCTTCCTTCATTCCATCAGCGCTGGCAGAGCTTGAACCGACGGTCCAGGGCCGGACATGAAGGGCCAAGCCCATGCCCAAAAGGCCTGCCTGCCTCCGCCAGGCAGCTCCACCATCCTGGCTACAGCCCCCCAACCCAGACCCTGGCCCTCCTGCCCGCAAACCAAAAAACCGTCTCCAAAACAAATCTATGCTAATGAACTGCTGCAGGGTCAGCCTACACATCTGCTCAGCAGAAGTCCCACTGCAGACTTCACCAGCATCCCTGCCTGCTCCCGCAGCCTGCGACCCTTGGGGGTGGGGGTGGGGAGAAACAGTCCACTCCATTCAAAATTTCACTCTAAAAGAAGGAAAATAAAGCCGTGGCTAATGCAGAGCATATACTGCTGGGTCCACCCTCCAGCACACAGGCCCAGGAGAAAGAGGTCCAGCTTGCAGGGGTGGAGGGGGGTCACCAAGAAAATGCTCCAGCCTCGCCTTTTCTTTGGCCCCAACTAAAGGCAAACCACACCCAAGCAGCCCCAGCATCTGGAGGAGTTTCAGGAGGCTGGTGGTTTCCACAGTAACAAAGGGTGAGGGGCTCCTTGTTGACAAATTGCTTCCCCACCCCCATCCTCTGCCAGCGCCCAGCCTTTGGCCTCCCGCCCTGACCTCTGTTTTCCTGGGGTTCCCGTAGTTACAGGCTGGTGTCCTCCAGCTGGGCAAAAGCCTTGGAAAGCCTGAAAATGTGCCCTTCTCCCCTGGTGCCCGCCACCTCCCTGGCCAAGCCAAGGCAGCCAGCTGCCCCCTTTACTGCGGCTTGTAAAACATCAGAATCGCCCCGCCCAGGGAGCGGGACGGGCAGGTGGCCGGCAGCACGGCCCTGTTGTCCAGGCCGCCTCGCGGGGGTGGAAGTCTTAAGAAAACTGAGCCCCCGGAAAGGCTGGATCCCCTGCCCTAGTCTCAATTCCAGGGGGATGACCCAGGCCAGGCCCCGAGGGCAGGCGGAAGGTAGGGGGAGGGTTTCGCTTCTTTTACCGGGTCTAGGAAACTATTCACGAATCCCAGTGGGGGACCCGTGCCTCTGACACGGTTTGGGGGGGGGGTCTGAATTTCAGGGTGGGGGATCAGGGAGACGCACAGACAGAGACTCCCAGAGCAGGGCAGGCAGAGAGACGGAAAGAAAACATAAAGGCAGAGGCACAAGCCCAGGGAAACTGAAAACAGGCAGAAAGGGAGAAACAGAAAGAAAGGGACAGAACCTGAGAGAGGAACGGAAATAGAGAGACGGAGACAGACAGATGGGGAGACAGAAACACACAGAGACAAAAAGGAGGCAGAAACGGACAGAAGTGGAGAGACTCGCGGCGTAGCGAGGCCCGGGCAGAGCCGGGGGGACACGCGAGCCCTGTGGCCGAGCTCCGGGCGCTGCCCCGGCGCCCGCGCGGCCCGACCAGCCTTCGACCCGCCCGGCTTGCCCTCGGCCGCGCATCTCCCTCCGTTTCTCTCTTGGCCGCGGGACTCCTACCGAGAAATGGAAACCCCCGGCGAGTCGGGGGACCGGCTCGAGGCGCAGGGGTGCTCCCTGGCCACCCCGTGCCGCGCCCACGTCCCCAGCCCCGGCGTCCGGAGCCCTCCGGGTTCCGGGGCTCGGCAGCGGCGCCTCCGCCCGGTGCCCTGGGAGCGCAGCCGGCGGCCGGGGGCGCAGCGCTGCGTCTGCGGCCGAAGCCTCTGGAAGCCGGGCGCCCGCGTGCCGGCCCGGGCGGGACTTACCGCGCGCGCGGCGGCGGCGGGGAGCGTGGCGCGCCCGCGGGTTCCTGCGGAGCTGTCTGCGGGCGGCGGGGGTCAGGCGCGGCGCCCCCGGGAGGCTCGGGGAGGCGGCCGGCAGGGTTGGCGGCAGCCCCGTGAGGCTCTGCTGGGCTGCGCTGCGCGCCGTCTGCGGCCCCGGGCGGGCGCGCGGTGCGGGGGAGCGGCGAGCCGAGCGGCTCCGACGTCAGGGGTGTCTCCGCTCCAAATAGGGAGCGAGGGCGGGGGCAGCAGAGGGAGGGACGCGAAAAAGAAAGAGCGGGCGGGCGCGCTGGGCCGCTCCCTCCGGACGCGCAGGAGGGGGCGCCTCGGCCGCCGGGGGCCCCGGCCTCTTCTCCCCGCCGCCCTCGAGCCCCGGGACGGGCTCCGGAGCGGTCCGACGGCACGGCGGAACTGCGGGGGCCGCCCTGGCCGGCGCCCTAGGGGCAGAGCAGAGTCCGGCGCCCCTGCTCGATCTAAAGTGCCCTCCGCCGGATTTCTCTGCCCTCAGACTCCTCTCCGCGTAACTTTCCTGGAGCCGGGACCATCAGGCCGAGCCTGGCCTCCGGGTGACAAAGATGGAGGTGTTCCTTTTTGTGGGAACCGAGCGCTGCAGTCTTGCTCCGAGGGTGTGGCGCTCCAGTCCACCGAGTCTCAGTACGGGGAGACTGTCCTCACCTCGCAGTCCTGCTGTGCGCCCCCACCTCTCCACTCCCGGGCGTGCGACCCAGGGCAGGTCCGCGCTCTTAGTTTCCTAGTGTCACTCGACCTCCGCCAGGCCTCGCCTCAGCTCCAAGCCCTTGGCTTAAGTGTGCAGAGAGGAGTCTGAGAGCCCCAAGGAGGACTATTCGGAACGTGAGCGTCAAAAGCTGGACTCACTTCCCTGGCCCCTGGGAAGAGCCGAGCGCCCAGCGCATCGTCCAGCCTCAGCTGCTAGAGGAGGAGGGGTACCCAACTCATCAGTCCACACTGGGGCATTTGGGTGGGTTTCGGCCACGCCCTCTCTGTTGGGTGTGCCCAGTGAAGTGAGAAAATAGCTTTGCTCCTGGAAGTAGTAGCCCAGGACACAATTGTGAGACAGACTGGAGAATACTGCTTTCTGTCACAGTAGTGGGTTGGTGTTCATGCATTCACCGCAGCCTGGCTGGAAGCTCCCAGGTGGACGCAGCCCTGCTCATCCCATGTCAGTTTGCCGAGAATCCCAGTGGCTCCTAGTGGCCTGCTGATAACTCCATAGTGTACTCGGCCTATCTGTCTCTCCAAGCCCAGTAATGCATCCCCATGCCTCCCAGCTCTTGCTTACTCTATTTCCTTTGACCGGGCTTCCCTTCCCCTCCTTTCATGTCCTAGTAAAGGCATTCTTCAAGCACCAGACTGGAAAGCCTTCCCAAGATCCAGGTAGCATAAACCCCTCCCTCCTCTAGTGTGATCCTGGAAGCACAGGATACATACCCCCTGTTCTTTTAATTTCCCTCCCTCTAGACTAGTTGAGTGAATCTCTTTCCACCACTTGACAGTGGGCTCCTTGAGGGCAGGGATCACCTGTGTCAGTGTCCCCAGGACTTGGGGGTGGAAGGGCAAACAAGGTGTACAATATATTTGGCTGAATTAAGTAATTATTCCCCTGTAAATGTTTCCACAAGGATTACTGTAATAACACTCATAATAGCTCACACATATCAAGCATCTTACTATGCTATGTGCCTGGTCCCTTATAAGCACTTTTCACCCACACAACAAATCTATGGGATAAACAGTATTGTTATCCTCATTTCATAAGTGAAAGAGTCAAGACCTAGAGAGAGGTTAAGTAACCGACTTAGAGCCACAGTAAAGGGGATGTCAGCTACCATCGGTTGGAGGGACTCGTGGCACAGGGTCTAGCTAGCCTCACTGCACGGTAGGCACTCAGGAAACACTGAAAATTTTGCTTACCACTGCCACTCTCAGTGTCGACCCTGGGTGGGGCAGGGACTGGATATCTACCTTTTGTAAGAACCCATCCCACTGCAAGAAGCTAACTGTGTAGATTGATGAGGTTGTCAAGTCAGAGAGCCTGGAGAAGAGGCCCTCCAAGTGGACAGTTGCCAGCCACTCAACCATTTAATCAAGTACATGGGGTTTGGGATTGGATCACACCTGTCTGGTGAAGACTGGTAATTACCGGAGGGCTACCACGTGAACAAGGGG
The DNA here is from genome assembly GCF_009834535.1 of Camelus ferus. Taxonomy (NCBI): domain Eukaryota; kingdom Metazoa; phylum Chordata; class Mammalia; order Artiodactyla; family Camelidae; genus Camelus; species Camelus ferus. Next base: position 13,359,910 of record NC_045708.1, on the reverse strand, counting down.
TCTGGAAGGTGACTTTTGTTAATACCATCAACAACTATCATTCTGTGCTAGGCATTATGCTTAGCGCTATGCCTGCTTTATTATATAGACTCCTTACCACTATCTTGTCATTATTCCCATTGTACAGATGAGAAAAATCAAGGCATCACAAGCTTAGTTACCTGCCCAAGATCACACCACTAGTGATGGACAAAGTCCAGACTTGAACTAGACCCGTCAACTCCAAAGCCCACCCTTGCCACCAACCCTCTTGACTGCCTCCCTCAGGCTGCAGCAAGGATGCTACAGCACCAGGACTCGGGGTGGTGGGGCCCCAGCGGGAAAGGCAAAGCCTCCAAGCTCCTGGACATGCACCTGGTTGGCAGCAGTGCGCCAGTTGCCCCGACAGGCCTGGCTGGCACAGGGCACGGGCCTGAAGCCAGAGCCTACTGGCCCTGGGCCAGCCTCTTGGGGCCGAGGTAATGTGGGGCCCAGAGCTGGGGTAGAGGACTGAAAGCCTCTCTCCCCAGCTCATTAGCAAACATCTGGGCTCAGAAAAATGACCGACCTGGAATGTGACTGGGCTGTGGGGAGCTGCTCCCTCCCCGAGTCCCGGGAATGTGCACTCCCTCCCGCAGGGCACGGGCTTGGGCCAGCTGTTTCCTCTAATCCCGTCAGCCTGGCCTCGACAGGGGTCCAAACCTCTGCACTCTCCTGCAGAAAGTGTGAAAACAAGCAAAGGCCTTCCTTCCCAGTCTGGCCCACTGATTCAGGCGGTTGGTACTGGGGTCCGGGAGAACCACGGTCCCTCTCTCTTCTGCAAGATAAAGACCAGGAGCGTCCACACTTTCAAGTCTGTAGGTAGGAGAGGTCATGAAGACTCATCGTGGAAAGTTCTGGAGTCTTTCTGCTTGGGTGTACATCCTTGCTCCATTACCCACCGACTGGACAAGTCGTTTCCTGTCTGGGCCTCAGTGTCCTCCTCTGTAAGACGCAGCTGTTAGCAGTACGTGCTCTGTAGAGGTGTTATCAGGACTTACTCGCTTATTTAACAAATACTTCTTGTGCTGACTGTGTGCCAGGCAGGGACAGAGGTGCTGGGGACACAACAATGGACTAGACCGACAAGGCCCCAGCCCTCCAGAAGCTTAAGTTCTGCAGCAGGGAGGCACAGCAGGTACGCGTCTGTAGACGAATGGGTTTCTCATAATCTAAGTGTTATGGAGGAACTCAGGCAAGCCAGAGTGAGTGATGGGATGGCAGAGCCTCAGAAGACATCTCAAAGGGATGACGTTTACGGTAAGATTATGATGAGAAGGAGCCAGGATTCAAGGAGATAAATGGATGCAAGTGCTCGGCACAGTTCCTGGAAAATAGCACGTGCTCCAGAAAGTGAAAGCAATTTTAGGGAGGTTTGGGTACAGCAGAGAGAAGGCAGGGAGTCAGAGTCCTGGATCAAACCCAGGCTTTAGCACGAAGTTTTCTCAAATTTCTTACTAATGCACTTTCTGAGCCTCAGTTTCCTCACCTGTGAAATAGGAATTTTAATGGTGCCCAAGTGCATGCTTACTGGGAGAACTCACTGAGGGACACATACGTGAAGCACAGAACCTGGCACCAGCTCGACTCTCAGGAAGTGGAAGCCACTAGTGTCATATTATCCTTTCCCATGGAGGAAGAGGATTTGCCTAAGTTCATTCAGCAAGTCAGTAGTAGATCCAGGAGCAGAATCAGATACTCTGACTTTGAGCCCACCCCTTGGGCTGGCTGTTGCCACCTCCTCCTGTCCCTGGGAGCTCAGGAAGCCTCTGGGCCCCATCTTGGGCTCAGAGAAAGCGGGAGGAGGTGACGGTTCCTTATAGTGTCCCTGAAGGCTATGGAGGGTGAGGGAGGTGTGGCCTCGGCCAAGACTAGAGGCCAGAAATGAGGACCCAAGCGGAACCTGGCCCCAAGCAAAGATGTCAAATGCCCTTTGCAGGTAGAATGGGAGACCAAAAATCAAGAAGAGGGATCAAGTGCTAAGAAGGAGGAGATGAGAAGAGAGACTGTCAGGGGAGGGTATAGCTCAAGTGGTAGAGTGCATGCTTAGCACACACAAGGTCCTGGGTTCAATCCTCTGTACCTCCTCTAAAAATAAAATAAATAAGTAAGCCTAATTACCTCTCCCCCAAGGGGAAAAAAAAAGAAAAAAATTAAAATAAGTAAATAGAATAAAATGTTCTTTTAAAGAGAGAAGAGGGTCAGAGATGAGAACTAATTCTGGGGAATTTCAGAGTGGAGATTTAAACTCAAGTCGGTTTGACTCCAAAAAATGTCCCTTTTCCACTCAAGAAAGGCCGTGGTGGTCATGGCTGTTTCCTCATCCATGTCATCAGGAATGCGGCCTAAATGCCAGGGACAGGGTGCCAGGCGCCTTCCCAACCACCCACTTTACTCTTTGTTTGCTTCCTGCCCCCATCACTTTCTTGTTTTCTTCAGCGGGGGCCGCCTGACTCCACAGGGACACCCACCCACCTCCACGTGACAGCACCAGAGCTGGGTTCTCAGGAAAGGGCCTCGGGCCTGGAATTCGTCCACCCTGCTGCCAGAGGGGAAGGGGGTAAACAGGGCTGCCACAGTGGTGGGCAGCGTTAGCAAGTCAGTTCTTTTACAATGTCCTTCCGCCGTTCTCCCTTCCACTGATTCTTCCATTTCTCAGCTCCCAGCAGCCCACAAATGCCCACAGAGGAGAATTTTTCTCTCTCCTCAAGACCTGGACCTTCGGTGTGTGTTTACTATCCCACAGAACAGTTTTTTGTTTTTTGTTTTTTGTTTTTCTTAAGGCTTTTGTGCTCCAGATAGATTCATTGAAAAATCCTCCTGTTAGGAACATGGGTATTGAAGAAAAAGAAGGCACAAAAGAATACTATCTGGGTGTCTGTCCAGCCCCTCCACTAGGGAACTGGCTTCTAGCCACATCCACCAATAAACACAAGGTACAAGCCACAGCCACGTGTCCTCCATGAACCTGTCCTGGTCAGAGCGGATTGGCCCGGAGGTGACACCTGACCCAGGCTGGGCCAATCAGATCCTCTTTCTGAGGAATTGGAACTGAAAGGCACAGGGACCCAGTGGCATTAAGGGCAGAATTCTAGAGAACTCTGGCTGCCGAAGCAGCTGACAAGGGCTTGGTTCTCGCCTCATGTGTCCTGATAGTCACCTTTCCTTGAACTCGCTGAACTTTTCCAGTATCTTACAAACCTAAGCTGATTTGAAGGAGTTTATTACTTACCTCCCAAAAGTCTTGATTAAAACTTGTTTTCAGTTGGGGGGGTACCACGTACTAAGTGTCCAGCACAGCACCAGGAACTGGAGACAGAATAAGGTGTAAGGTCTGCCCTGGAAGGGAAAAGGGCAGAGGAACCAACAACGGGAAGCAGTGGAACAAAGGAAAAGCTCGTTGGCAACCCAACCATGAGGCCACAGGCGTTCAGAGAAGGGAGCAGTCCCGGGTGCTGGTATGCCTGGGAAAGGCTTGCTGGGGGTAGGACTTAAACCAGTGCTCTGACGTATGAGCAAGGCTTGGCAAGTTGAGAAAGCAGTCCACGGTAAGAAAGAAAGGGCTCAGGAAAGGGGGTGTGCATTGGACAAATATGTGGCCCTCAGACCTCCAGAGCACCACAGCCGACACCATGAACGTAAGAAAACACTTTCTGGGTTGGCTCAGAAGTAGCCTCAGAATCCTTAACATAGCTCCTCTAGGCAGTCACCAAAATGGATACATTTGGCTTGTGAGATAAACATATTTGTTTGAATGAATGTGTCACCTCTAGAAGAATGTTTCAAGAATAGATAACTAGTTTGACTGAAATGGAGGTAATATACTAACATTTACCTACTCAGCAAATATGGAGTGCCCACTATGTGCTCGGCTCTATTCAGATACTAAGGATATGGCAGTCAAAAAAAAAAAAATTAAAAACCCCAAATAATACAAATATCTGCCCTCAGGGAGCTTACCTTTTGGTGGGAGGAGACAGACAGCCAACAAAATATGTAGGTTAAAGATACAGACTGAAATTGCGATAAACGCCAGAGAGAAGAAGCAGGGAAGTGGGTTAGAGTGAGTACAGGGGAAGGGTCACAAAACCCAGAGCAGTCAGGGAGGGCCTCCCTGCGGAGGGTGCACCGAGCACAGACCCGAAGGAGAGACACAGCAAGCCATGCAGACACCTGGGAGCAGAGTGGCCCTAGTGGGAACGTGTAGTGCGTTCAGGCCCAGCAAGGACCGAAGGACTGGAGCAGAGAAACGGGGAGCAGGTGACAGGAGTCAAGGTCAGACAGGCACCAGGACGGTCAGGTCACGGAGGGTCTCAGAGTCCACTGTGCTGACTCTAGCTCTTTCTCTCCAAATGGGATGAAAAGCCATTGGAAGGTTCTGAGAAGAGGACTGACATAGTCCGATTTATTTTTCAACGCTAGCTGCTGCGTGAGAATAGATTCAAAGGGGGCAATAATAGTAATATAGTCTAATATTACCATATGCCAGGCACTGTTCAAAAGGCTTTTCACATGTTCTCATAATAACCTTTTGAGGTGGGCATTCTCATCGTTGCTCCCATTTCCAGATAAGGAAACTGAGGCACGGACAGGGCAGATAACTTCCAAGGCCCTACTCACAGAGTAAGTGTCAGAATTGGATTCAAACCCTGAAAGTGTGGCTCTAGAGCCCTGCTCTCGGCCTCCCGTCTTACTCCATGGAAGGGGTAGTGGGCGTAGAGCAGGAGGCAGAGATAGGGGCTACCAGGCAGGGGGCCTTGAGTACTAGACTAAGAAATCTGGACCTTTATTTTGTGCATTACTGGGGACCGACTGAAATTTTCTAAAAGGAAACAACATGCATAAAACGGTGTTAGGACCGGGAGGAGGGTGAGAGGCTGGGAAGCCACGGGGAAATCTGCAGAGGTTCTGGCAAAGGGAGAGCAATCCTCCAAGGGTTCCCTTCCTCAGCTAAACCGAGGCTTTACAGACCACAGGTCCAAGCCAAAAAGAAGGCTTATGGCTGCTTTCTGGGGCCAAGGGAGAGAAGTCAGGAAAGCTTATTAGATGGGGCCATGTTCCCTCCCTCACCTTCTGTGGCTTGCTCTCCTGGTCTTCAAGAAGGGCCTCTACATAGATTAAGGAAAGATCTGGAACTAACTTGATACTCCTTGACAGTCCTCTTCCTGGTAAAATGAGCAGAACTTGGGTTTTATCCATGAAATCTCCCACAGAGAGAAGAGGATGTCAAGTCTGGAACAGCAGTGGGCCTTTCCTGTATTTCTGTGGCGTGAAAGAGTCTGCCCTGTGGTATCGCAATCAACATACCTACAGTTTAAAGGGGGATGATTCTTTTGGTCATAATTTGTTACATAACTGATTACACAAGAATCTTATTCGGCTGGCTATTTCACCCTTCTCCTCGATAAGAGAGTGGCTGACCTCACATGGGACTGTCTGACAGGAAGGGATCATTACAACTGTCTTACAATGAGGCCCAGAGAGATCAAGTGACTTTCTCATGATTACACAGTGACCCAGGGAAGCCGCTCAGTTGAGAACAGAGGATGCTCTATAGTAAGACTTTTGGGAAGCCTTTCTTCCAATTGAAAGTCACTGACCCATGGAAATGACTAGGCAGGGCCACCCACTTAAAAACCAAGTTAATTTAGGAGTCTTAAAAATTTAGAGAACTCAAATTTAGAAAAAAAAAATTTAGAAAACATTAAACTCAACTTCCTAACTGAAAAATAGTAAGGCTAAAAGTACTCCATAAATATTATGATAAAATGTACTCTGGGTCTTGATTACATCCAAAGATACAGACAAGCAAGGAATGACAGACACTGGAAGACATATAAAGACTAAAAGAGGCCAGAGCATGCATGCTTGTGCGCGCACGCACACACACACACACATACACACACACATACACACAGACTGTCTCTCAAAGAATCATAGCATATTTCCGCTCATGTACAAGTAGGCCTAATTTATAAAACATTGCTCTTTGGAAATTAAATCCCTTGGAGCCAGAGTTCTCATTGTTAGATAAGGGAGTTATGGATGGGGAGAAGGCCAGACAAAACCCTAGGCTTTGGACTTAAGATATCAGCACAAACTCAAGGACGGACACACACCCCTATTCCTCGCTCTGTCTGCTGAGAGGAAGCACCGACACACTAATAGCGACGAGCACACACACTCATCTTGGTTTCTAACTACCATCTCCACTAGAAGGAACTAGGGCTCCTTGGAGAAAGGGCTGACACCAAGGCTGGGGTAAAGCAAGAAGAGTCTGGAAGAGCTTGTGCTTTAAGTATGGAGTTGACACGTTAGAGGATACAGTCACCGGCTCGAGAGAGGTCCTTCCTCCTAGAGAAATCTGGACAGTTTGAGTAATAAATATTGAGGGTAATGGATTACAATCAACTTAATAAAATGAGAACCCACAAGTCCACACTGATATAAATGATCAAATAAATGGGGAAGAAGGGAAAATTATTCTGTATAGGATGTCAATAATAGGGAATAATGAACTTAGAAAATCATCAGTAGAGGCTAAAACTATTATGGTTTGATAAAGAACAGGATATTTGCAGTCCTAAAAGTTTCTCCACACAACCTATTTAAAAATCACAAAGAGAAAAATAATAAATTCATAGTGGGGAAACCAGGCAAACACCACTTCAACCAAGTGACCAAAGTTCACATCACTCATGTTGAGACAAATGGACATCGTGTGCCTCCTGATATGATTTACTGAAAAGAACACAAGGGCAGCTCTGCCAAAATGGCAAAAGCTGAATCTAATCACGAGGAAACATCAAACCCAAACTGAGGAACATTCTACAAAATAACTAGCTTACACTCTTCAAAAATCTCAAGATCAAGAAAAAAGGCTGATGAACTGTTCTGGATTAAAGAAAGAGACTCGACAACTAAATCCGACACATGATCCTGGACTGGATCCTAGACTGGGGGAAACAGCTAGACAATACATTGCTTTGATAATCTACAAAATCTGAATATGTACTATGGATTAGATACTATTATATCAGTGTTAACCATTTGATTTTAATAATGGCACTTTGATTATATAAGAGAATCTTATTTTTAGGAAATATATATTGAAGCATTTAGAAGTAAATGGGCATGACATCTCCAACATCCTCTCAAATAGCTCAAAAATACTAGACATACACACAAAGAATGATGAAGTAAATGAGAAAAAATGTGTACAACTGGTAAACACAGGTAAAGGGTACAAAAGAATTCCTGGTTATTACTTTCATAACTTTTCTCTAAGTGTAAAATTGTATCAAAATCAAAAGTTACCCCAAAAATTTAACCCCTTAAAAGTAAAACAGGGGGAAGGTATAGTTCAGTGGTAGAGTGCATGCCTAGCATGCATGAGGTCCTAGGTTCAATCCCCAGGACCTCCACTAAAATAAATAAATCTGATTACCTGCCCCACCCAATTAAAAAAAAAAAAGTAAAACATAAATGTAGTGAATATTACCAGTGTACATTATAAAACGGTCTCCATTTTCTACCTAGTGATGGGTGCATTTCACTGTCTATAAATCATGACTTATGAAAACTAATTGAAAAGCGTGTATAGTTTATAAGATGCATAGGTCAATAAAATGTCATGATGCTTTATTATACTCGCAAAGATTTAGCAAAACTCATTAGTAACACTGACCTGAAGCTCTGGATGACAATTACATATCTGACTAATAAAGATAGCAGTTATTTTAACAAATACAGCTGATTTCAAATTGGAACAACTTGTTCTTATCAATGTAAGCTCAATGAAACCGACTCTGATCAATTTCAACTAGTTCAACCAGGTTTGTATCAAACCAGGTTCACACTGGATCAAACCACTTTGAACAATCCTTCCCAGTTTAAATGGCTTTTGACCAACATAGCAGGGCAGTTAAGTGCCTGGGTTCTGAAATCAGGTAAAGATCCTGCCTGTATCACCTCTTAGCTGTTTATCCTTGAGCAAGTTAATTTACTTTCAAAATCTGTGTCTTCATCTATAAAACGAGGACAACAGCGCTTCTCTCCTAGGACTGTTGAAAAAATTAAGTGTCATGAGGTTCGTAAAACTTCAGAATAGAAACTGGCACAAAGTAGGTGCTTAATAAGTACAAACCATTACTATATATTCATTTGAAGTGATCAAATGAAATGCTGCCAGGCTCAAACTGGCTAGACCAGGAATAGAGAAAAGATGACCGACAGTTGATAATGAGCTCCTTTTTCTAGTCCCGCTTTCTTCCCTGTTAAACACTCATCTCCTGCCCACTCCTGAATTCCTCCAGAATTCCTGACATCGTCTTCCTCCACTTAACATCTTCTGGCTTTAAACTCTTTGCATGAGGATCACATAATTGAAGCCAATTATCCTGAATGCAGGTGTTCGGTCCTCGCCCTGTCTCCTACCATGCCAGCAGCCCCTGGAGTTCTCGGGTCCCCTCCTGGCCTAGCACTGAGGCCATGTGCTCAGTGACTGGTCTTTGAAATGCTCGGTGGAGTTTCAGGAGCAGGGAGGCCACGATGGCTTTCCTCATATGTGTGTCTCAATGGAGTAGAGTGAAAACAAATGACACTGACACTTGTTTATGAAGATGCAGTGTTTTCCAACAATTTTAGGCTTTTTGTTACCAAGAACTCATTTGAGACACCCATTCTGTCCCTCAGGTCTTGCTAACTTAGACACTAAGAGCCAACTCTTTGAGCCCAAGGATTATACCCTCTTTCTGTCCTAGAACAGTCCCCAGACTACCTCCCATTACCATGCACTCTGATTCAAACAGCAGCATCCTCCTTTGAAATACTCGTGTTAGCACGTATATTTGACCCTCAAAGTCCATATGGTAGAAAATTTTTTCTCCCTTTACAGATGAGGAAACTGTAGGTTGAAGAGATCGAGGAATCCCTCCATGGTCACGTGGCAAGTCAGCGGAGGAGCAGGAACTCGGACCTAGGTCTCTCTAACTGGGAACCCTGTGCTCTTCCCGTGTAGGGCCCTGCCTCTCCCTTGCTGCCTGTCCGTGCCCTTCCTTCGAGGCACTTTCTGGCTGTGGCAGTTACCACTGACTCTCACACTTGCTCCGCACGAGGCTGCTCAGTGAACACGGGAACTTCTGCCCAGCTCCTGCCCAGGTCTGTTTACCCCACCACCATCCTTCGGTGTCCAAGGGCAAGTGGTGCTTGCAGCTCACTTAAAGAAAAAAGTGGTGATAGCTTCCAGATGAGCTTGTGATTCTAAATTTAGCATTCCTTTTGGTACTGAGAATTTCCACTTTCTCCCTTCCACCCTTGGCATTTATGTAATTAGAAAGCATGCAACAGGAGATCGTTTGTCTCAGCACCACTTGGGATAAAGGCTGTTCCAGCCCCATGGAGTACATCCTCGTGGAAAGACTTTGCAGAGTTTATTCGTGCAGGTTCAAAAATAGTCCTTCAAACAATACAACCAGATTGAACCACGACAAGTAAAATGTAATTATGGCTTGGTTACATTTTTAAAAAATGTAAACAGTGAGGTTTGGGAAAACTAAAAGCAAAACTACATAGATATCTTCTTCATTCCCAGTCTCTAGATTTCCTGCAGGCAGGATTTCAAGACTGCATCCTTGGATCCTTTGAAATGGATGACAGAGGATGACACTCAATAAAGGAAACAGCTCAACAGAGTGTGCTCTGAGGCCATTTCTCAGAACAAAGGCATACTTCTGTATAAGGCAAATGTAGCCTGATAAAAACTACCCCAGTGGGTACTGGGAATGCCAAAGTCATTCACCTAAATGAGTTCAAAATACATATTGTTCTGGGCCAAATTATACAGTGTCAAGCTCAGACTGAATGTATTTATATATGTTGGCAGGGCAGGCCACTTTCGGGGCGTCACAGCTTTATCCCAGAATCCTGTGCCCAGTTGGGTTCCCATCACTCTCTCTCCAAACTCATGAATTTCCTTGTATTTGGTTCCAGAAGGGCAGACAAGAAGCAAAGTCAAAGTTTCACAACCCCACAAGGGAACAGGGCCCTGGAGGACTTGAATTTTTAATGAAAGTTAAAGTAGAACAGAATGTATGCCTTTGCCAACAAGCTGGAACTTTCAGAAGGTTGATTTGAGACGGGGGCAGGGAGTGGGGACAAGATCAAGCATTGTGCTTTGGGCCAGTCTCTGCAAAGAGCTACAAGGCAGGAATACGAAGTACTCTGGAGCTAAAGCAAACAGCCCATGCTTCCTTTGGTTGGCCTTTGCCCAGAACTATTCCCTCACAGGCTCAGTTTCCCAAAACACACAAGTGATGTTTCAAAGATGCCGGGCAAAGGGGCCCATCTTAATAAATGCCTAAAACTGATAACTGATAAGATAGAGAAGTCTGATTCCAGTGTCCATTTCTACTCCATATTCTACTGACATATCTAGAGATCTAGTGGGCATGTTGTGTTTTCTCTTTTTGTCTTTTTCGGAAGGGGACCTGTTATTCTTCTCTCTGCCTGAATAAAGATAGGAAAATGGGGGGGGGGAATAGTAGCTAAAAGCAAATACAGAGAAAACAAGTATAAGAAGTAAAACAGCTTGTAAAGTTATTTTTCTTTTAATTACATGAGTGTCTTGATTGTGGAATGAAGAGGGCAGAGTGAAAACCAGCCTAGTGGCTGGCAAAGCATGGCCATGACTTATAGTCCTGGGCTCAGGCCCATCTTTGGGCTTTAACTGATCCAAAGAGACAAAAAAAAGCCAAGAGAGCAGAGGCACCTGGACAGTCAGTAGAGCTACTGCAGCCTGTTCTGGTCCAGAGTTTAGCACACCTTTTCTGGAAAGGGGAGTGGAATGGAGAATGACGCAGGGAAAATGAGGTGTTTCTACCCTGAATCTACCCATTGGAACACTTGCAAGAACTGTCTGTTCAGTGTTCCAGAATCAGGGTCGGGTGCCCAGCCCCTCCCTCTGCACCGCTCCCGCGCCCCTGCGTGCGCCGCCCCTGTGTGCGTGCACTGACCTGCTTGCAGTTAGTTCCCCAACAGTAAAACGCACGTCATGATTCTGAACCTTCACAAAAGCTGCCTTCCTTCTCTTCCTCGTCTGTCTGGAATGTTCAATCAACTTCAAGTCTCAGTCCACGTTACTTACCCCTCTGCCAGGCCACCCTAAGGAGACTAAGCTGCTCCTTCTTGTTTTCACTGCACTTTGTCTACACCCCTCCTGCATGTCTGTCTTTCCATCAGACACTAAGCTCCTTGAAGGGGCCTGATGCTGTAAACAGTTACAGGATAAAGGGACAATGGAGTCAAGTTCTGCCCATCTTAATTTTATTATAAAGAGAGAGAAGTAAGTTACGAAAGGCTGAACTCCGGGGTTCTGCACATTTTAAGAAATTGCCACAATATTATTTTTTGTCTAGCCTCCCTGGTTCAAGCAAAACCAAAGGAATAAACATAGAGGGGCATGAGCAGTGCCCCTCCGGTCCTCAGACTTCAGCTGCTACATGAAGGTGGAATCAACCCCAAATAGGGCCTTCTGGCCAGTCGTGTAACCATGAGCTCTTCCCAGTCCCTGGGACAAAGCCCCCTGTGCCAAAGCCTGGACGGTGTCAAGCTCCATGAAGAGGGAAACTGCGACCCTAATGGAGTAAGCCACCAACAGAGCAAGGTTCCATACCTGCCAAGACAGCCAGCGACCTGACCTCAGCGCGGCAGGCAGAGCTGAGACCTGCCCTACCGGGCCCAACAGTGAGAATAACATGCAGATTTTAAAGAGTTGCTAGAGCAAAGCAAGGATCCTCGAGACATTTGTCATCCTCACCAGACAATGCCGCAGCACTCTCCAAGCTCCGATTTATGAGGTGGAGGTAGTTCTGAAAACTACACATTAAGGGGTGAGTGGGGAGGGATGCACAAGGGCTGTGGTTCCAGGAAGGCTCTCAAGAGAGGCTGGGACCAGGCAGTTACAGCTGCTGGCAATTCAAGTTTAATTTTCCTCATGCTCAGAGACCAAAGACAAAGAAACGCAGGCGATGCACTGGGCAGCCTATTTTTGTTTAATTTATTTCTTTTAAGACCACCTCCTTGCAATTTCCAGAGAGAATATACAAAACAAGAAACAAACTTGGTTTCAAATACATAAACAGTGTGCTGGAGTTTAAAGCATTACTGATAACATTGTTACAGAAGAATGTCAGCTTACTCCAGGGCACTTCAGTATTCCTGAGGAATAAACATGATTTCTCTTTCCCTCCCACGAGGATGTTCTCAGGTGGAAGTCACGGCTCCTGCTCCTGTAGAGTAAGACACTCAGGTTAGAACTGTGTGGACAGCACTTGGACAACCCTCTCTAACTTGCTGCTGCAGGTCAGAGCCAAGCAACCGACAGGCCCCAAACCTTACCACCCTGTTTGCTTTAAATCTGTCTCAGGAGAGGACGGTATCCATCCCACCCAGGTTCTTAAAAGTGGCTTCCCAATCTTTGCGGGGGGGAAAATGGAAAATGAGCAGAACAGGGCTAAACAGTCAGTGCCTAGATAACTGTATTCTTAAAACGCATCAAAAGGATGGATCCCAGGTGAGCAGAAAGAGCAAGGCCTGGACTCAGCCTCCCGATGACGGGAACTTTGGCAAGTTGCTTAACCTCAGTAAAATTCGGTTTTCTCATCTGCTGAATGAAAGTAATAAAACCTCTCTACAAATCTACTGGGAGAGAGGTCTAGAGAAAGAATATAAAGATAAAGCACCTAGGATGGTCCACAGGGCATAGCAGGCACTCAGCAAGCAATTACCATAATATGACTACATCGAAAAAGCCCCGAGTTGGGATTTTGTTCCCCTTTTCAGAGAATGGAGGATGACAACACCGAGGCACAGACTCAAGTTCAGATAAAGTTACAAGGCCATTTTGGAGCAGTACACACAAGGCTGTAAAAAATGTAACAATATTTTCCACAGTAACTCCCAGCCATTAAATATATACGCACAGAATCACCCCTGAGCCATTATCCATGACAACTCAGTTTGGAACAATGAAAACATTTTAAACAATTAAAAGACCTGAAGCTCCTCTCCCAGTTCCTTTCTGTTCTCCAAATTCAGCTGTGGCGCCAAGAGAGCGAAGGCTGAGGAGCAGTGGAAACTGCCTGTCGTCAGCTCCAGTGCCGCGCAGCTGCGCCTCTGCCCGCGCCGTCCCTCTGATGAGCTCACCCCGGCTTTGGCGCAGGGGTGGTTCATTACCGTGCAGGAGCGGGGCAAGTGCCTGCAGGGAGGCCTGCCAGGCTCTCCCGCTGGTCAACTCCCCTGCCCCAGTCCTCTCCCCAGGCATGCACAGGCTGGTCAGCAGGCAGCTGACAGTCTAGATCCAGTCTAGATCTAAGGTAGAGGCTATCAGGCTGGGGGGGGATATTGTCATTTAAGATTTGGTGACCCTTGTGGCTACAGCTTTTGACCAGAATTGGGACGCTCATTTGTACCCATTTTCTGCTCTACTTGTTATTATGGTAGAACAACGGACGAGTCAATCACCCTTTCTCAACTGGCCTCCACTATAATAACCACCATTTCTATTCATATAGCACCTCACAGCTTAAAAACATTTGCACATTTAATCCTCACAACAACCCCGGAGGTAGAAATTACTACCCTTTTTTATAGATAGAATCTCAGAAGTGAAAACCTCAAGATCAGATAGAAAGCAAGTGATGAACCAGGACTCACATCTGGGTGTCCTGGCTCCGGTGCTCTTTCCACAGGCCCCCTGCCGCTGCCCAGATAACAGTGATTCCAGCTCAAGGGTAACTTAGAAAGTGGATGATTCTGCACTTCCAGGTAATGTGAAGTCCTTCATGAAGGCTGTGTTGCTGTGAAGGTTATGCCTTAGTAATAAAGAGCCTGAGGCCACTAGCATGTCTAGTAAGATACATTCTTTACTTCATTCATTTATTTTACATTTATTTGAGTGCCTACTTTGTTCCAGGCCTTAGGGATACAAAAATAAATACCACCTCTGTCCAAAGGCTGCTACACACAAAACCTTCAGGAAATGAGCTACCTCCTTCCTCTTGAGGCATGTATTACAGTTTTTCATCTAGTCTGCATTGTTAAAAATCCATCTGTAGACAAGGAGTTCAGAAGAAACATGTGGGACTTAGTCAAGGACAGGCCCTCTTCAGCAGAAAGCAGGATAATGGTTGAATCTCAGTCTTTAGGTTGAGCTCGAGTGTGCGTGAGATGTTTACAGGGCACTCTGAGACCTCAGACAAAAGTGCTACCTACAGATATTCAGATATTTAACACAAAGCTACTTTATCACAATGACAAACTCCAAGACAGGCTCGTCAATTCCCACGAGCTAACACGAGTGTGTATCCGAACGCACACAGGCATTTCGAAGTGCAGGGCACCAAAGCAGCGTCGACATCACTAAAGGTTGAAAGACCACTTAGGGTCTCAGTAGTGCCACAATGACACAACAGTTTATTTATTTATGAATTATGTGTACTCGAAAGAATTCTTCAGGGACTCAGGAGAAAACATTTTCTTCTGAAAGAAAAAGAAATATCAATTCTGTACATACTTTGACATATTTTCCATGTAGAAGATACGGAGCCTGGAAATCATGCTGACAGTTGGAGTAGGCCATTCCCAATCCCATTCCAGAACCAAAGGCTAACGGCCACGTTTTTCCTAGTGAGCAGAAAAAGGAAAGTCCCAACAGGGAGCATTAAGGGAAAATAAAGCTTTCTGTCAGCTTCAGTACATTCAACGTGCATCATACTGATGGCTCTAGCACGCCATTCATTTCTGTCAGCGTTTCATCAACGGCCAGGAAAAGGGAGAGAGGCATCTATTAGGTTCTGAGGCCACTAGGTTTGCTGGACTAATAAGCGGTACAATGATGAAAACAGCAGACACAGTTGAACCTTTTAATTTACCTATATCAGTTTAATCATTTGCTCATTTTAACTGATTTCTTAACCTTATCAGAAATAATGCCACCTTCGGTAAGGTGTTTGAATTTTTAAAATATGAATTTCATCAATATTTACATATTTTGATTCTAGTAAGTCCTGAGGTTTACTTAAGCCAATACCATAAAAATGATTATTTCATACCAGCACTATGTGTTAATTATGATTCTCTAGTCATGTGTTCCCCACCAGTTTTTCATGGAAAGAGGTCAAAGTGACCCCTCTGGCTTCTATTTAACATCCAAACTGCAGAAGTTCTTCCACAAAATGAAAGGGACAGTGCCTGCCCTTTGCTTAGGAGAATTTTTGGCCAGAAAGCATGTGTATTTCTGCTCTACTTCTTTTTATTACTAGCAGGACTCTCATTTTCAAGTTCCTTTAGAAAAAATTATAATTAATTAGAAATATTTGAGCATGTAGGTCTGGCCAAATGACTCACTAGCAGAAAGTACAGGCTTTTAAAATGATATCATATTTAAGATATCAGGCACCCGGACTCAATGCCCAGGGGGCATTCTGGAGATGTCCAACCCATTCTGACCTCTTTTGAGTCCACATTTTTTGTCTACTCCTTTCACAGTGGCCTACCTAAACCCATAAATGGATGGATTGGCAGCCAGGTAGCCATGCCCTCCAGAAGTGTCCCTGCTATGTGTGTGTATACACTAGGACATTATGTTGAAAAGGAAGTAAGAGTCACACTTACTTTTAAAGAAGGTAAGTGAGAAGACAAGTCCTAATCCAAAACCAGTACCTACAAAGAAGGAGGAAAAACATGTTAAATATCTTAATAACTTGACAAAAATTAAATAAACATCTATAGAACAGATTTTTTTTTCATAATTTAGTACAGAGATATGATTTTCTCATTTCTAACCTTCCTTCTTGTCGTCAGAGGATTTACAGATGTCTTTGGCCTCCCTGCCCCGATAGGGGATAAGAACTTTATTCCCCATTCTGTCTAGACAAGTCTTGGGGGCTGGGGAACACACCCAGAGACAGTTCTTGAGTAGACACTCTCTGCACTGCTTGTGATCCGCCCCCGGCACTGGGGCTCTCCTACCCATCCTCCGTAGGGGTGCCACAGCCAGGACATCAGGGCAACAGCTCCCCTTGTCACTTCAGCACTTTGAATGATGGCTACTTTTAGAGGAAGATGGAAAGGAGTGATCTAGAACAATTCCCAAAGGTTGTCATAAGTAAGTCAGAGTGCCCAGACAGAGGGGAAGCACTTCCTCAAATGTGGAGATTAAATCCCTCCCCTCATTTCATTCACAGGGCATTTTAAAACACTCTCTTTCAAAATAAAAGAATGAATGCGAGCCTGTTTTAATGATTTGGTAGAAAAAAATTTTAAATACCTAATTTTAAATCAAACTTCACAAGAATCTAAGCTTGGGGTTAAAATAAAAAGGCTAAGTCCTCATTTTGAACAGTATTTCTCAAAACCTTGGTCATTCTTTTGCTATGGTCACAATTTTTGCTAATCTACACATCATCTGCACAATTATTTACTTATTTTCTTTAAAAAAAAAGTATGTATTTAATTATATAAATTCAACCTCAACCTAAATAATAACATTGGTAAAATCACAAATTTGAGTGCTAACTATTGTTCATAAAGTGTGTTAAAGTGAATGTAAAGCCATTAAAATAAAAATATTTACCTGTGGGGCCAATTTAGGAAAAAAACTATGTCACACATTGTGGAGATGTATGTCCCAAACTTCAAGATAAACTTATTTTTCCATTATCAAAAAAGTAAGTTATACATGCCAAGAAAGAGAGCCTAAATCTGATTTTTCTTTTCTACTAGACTTGACAGATAATTGTTTTCAGACTTTTCAGAGTATTCTGATGCTCTTCACTAAGTGTCTGTTCCATTGTCCAACAGAGCCCCCGACCAATCTCTTTACAACTAAGTACCACATAAAAGTCCCAATTCTCACTTGCCTTAATGGTTTTCAAATATGTGCTCTTGAAATTCCAAAAGCTTCTTCTCTGCCTAACCATGAATTTAGTTCTCCAAACACAGAGAACTTCGTCTTGAGCAAGCAAGCTAATCCACACCTTTTTGGATTCACCTATGCAACAAACAGCTGATGCTGGCCTGAAGAAAAGTATTTTTGCTATCACCCAGAATGATTTCTGATAATCCTCTCTTACACTTTATATGTGGCCATGATGTGTGTTCTTTCCTATGACTGTATCTTACACAAATATGAATTTTAATTAAAAATCATTATTTTGTCCTGTCCAATAGACCCTGCATTAGGTACTGGGTGCCCAATTTTAAAATGTAATTACTCATGTCATCCCAATTTCCATGCAATTTAATAAAATGATGGAACACTAGTCAGTTTACAGACGGCATTAGTTAACCTATTCAAGGCTGACATGAGAAGGAAAACGAAAGAACATCAGTATTTCCCACGAGTACCCAACATTCTCTCCCTACTCCACCAAAAAAATTATCTGTTAAACCAAACAACACCCTGATATGGTATTCCCCATTTTCTAACTGCAGAAAATAACTTGTTCAAGGGTATCTGTTTATTTAGTGGGAAAGCAGTGAACTGGGCCCAAGTCTGCCAAAATCCAAAGCTACTCTACCCACTATGTCCTGACATTGGATTCCATGATAATCTCACCCCTAAACAATCACCACCTCCCCCAGGGGAAATTGGGAGTGTCAAGATTTCTACTGCCAGTGAAGTAAGATACAGCCAAAAACCAAACTGTGCAGCAGCCCAGAACACTAGGCAACCAGGGTAGTAACAAGTCCACACAAGGCCACAAGGACTTGTTCAGATCCATTCCTGGACTAATCCTACAGCACACGTCACAGACACAAGTCTACCTGGTAGGCGGGACTCGAGAACTGCAGAGAAATGGCACCTATCGCGATTGGTACCCCTTGGCAAGAATCTCCCGTCACTTGGTTTATAAAATGGTACAAGGTTCAATTTCAAAGCAACTTGCCTCACCCCCGTGCAGCTGGAAGATGAGTAAGACAGTAAATTGGTACTAGAAAATGAGGTAAAGAATTTGGACTGGCTTACAGATTTCAAACCAGGCAATGGGAAGGGGAGGTAGGCCAGTAAAAACATAATGGCTTACAATCAGAGCTTTTGGTCTTCTCCATCTGGAAGGCAATTTTTTGGCAAACAAATCAAAAGCCTAAAAGGAAAATATTTCAGCATTTTTCTTGTTCCTCTGACTCCATGCCTGTCTCTCCTATTTTCCCCCAAGGAAAAAAAAGCTCTCTGAAACTCAACTTTTCCTAATAGCAGACCAAGAATGATGCTAAGCCCACTGCTACCAGTATCACTCAGCCACAGAGATGAGAAATGCTTCAACATTAATCAGTGTAGAGTAGACACTCTTTAATCTCTAGACTTCATTTCAGTTCAGGTATATGCCCAACCACCCAGTTTTACTCCTAGTAAAGGCATTTATCTGCAAGTATAAATGTGAGATTAAAATCACAGTTCAGACTAGCCCAAAGACGGAGTGTGCTCTATGGTCATAGTTAAACTGGGCTGCTACATTCTCAATTCTTACAAGTGATTTTTTCCCCTCCGTTTCTATATTTTTAAGACACAAAATAACAAGTCTGTTCTCCTCAGAAAAAATAATATGGAAAATGACTTTTAAATGCCAATGTTTTACTTCAAGTTAACTATCTCAGTTATTGAAGAGATAAACAATGGTAGAACTGCTGATGAGTTTTACAGGTTCAAGTTCTTACATGCTCAGTTTTCTTTTAAAAGGCAACATGTTGCTTCAAAGAAAGTCCCACCTGATCAGGGGACACCAACTCTGCAGCTGTTTCCACTAAAGACTGGCACCTCTAGGCCAGGTTTAAACTTCATAACAATAAAACTTGAAAGGTTTGTCTTACAATAAAAACAAACTAACATGGAAAAGAAAAGAGTTCTCTGCCTTTGGCCACTTTTTTTGTTGTTGTTGTTGAATGACAAGTTTTCTTAGAGGAAAAAAGCCAAAGGAAAAAGTACAAAGCATTTTTCACCTTCCCTGGAAGCAAATATTTAACCATGAATAAAATTTATATAACTCTGCCTCCCCCTTTAAGCCTGTTCTTTTGGCCCATGCTGTCTGGAATGACAAATAACCCTAAAGTAAAGAAATTCCTGACTACAGGTACACATCTTCCTCATGACAAAGTCCAGTTATGGGGGGAGGAAGGGGGAGCAAGGAAAAAAAAAAACCACAACAGAGAAGCCTTATGGAATCGACATTAGGCAAGGAGCCCATGCTCTGAAACCATTTCTTTTAGAGAGGAAAAAGAATTGGCACAAATTCTTTCAAAAAGAAATTACTCTAATCAATTTAACGCTGCACTTTAATGCATGCTTAGTGCCCAAAAGCACACCATAAAACTGGCTAGTAGATAAAACACATTTTTAGAAAGAAGTAATTCCTTAACAGTTCATCTGATACCATTTTAGTAACAAAAACAACAGTGAACTCACTCCACTACATAACTACATAAAAAATATCGCCTTATCATATGCCCAAATGGATTTTATAACAAATTTAAAAGAATAACAACCAACAGCAGTATACCAGTATACACCTTTATCTATATACATAATCTGATTGCAGTCCTGGGGTAGAAATGTACTTTGGATGTTAGTCCCTAAACAGAACAAGTTGGAGCAACACATGTTCCTATGGAATCAACTTTGTAGAAGTTGCAATTCCCAAGAGACTTTCAACTAAGGAGGAACAACTCATTGTTGGGAGAGGCATTAAAGAAATCCTCATTAAGTCACTTAGAAAACATTTCTATGAAAGATCGATCATAGGGGAAAAAAGATCACAGACCCATTTTACTTATCAGTAATTGATTATGTAATTGAGATCTCATTTCAGCTTATAGTTACCATTTTAAACAAAGCTCTTAAATACATTAACTCCAATGTATAGTTATCAATGCTACATTTTGATCTGCATCTAAAAATTAATTAAAATTGCAAAGCAACTCCATT
Organism: Camelus ferus; assembly: GCF_009834535.1. NCBI lineage: Eukaryota > Metazoa > Chordata > Mammalia > Artiodactyla > Camelidae > Camelus > Camelus ferus. Next base: position 13,339,911 of record NC_045708.1, on the reverse strand, counting down.
TTAATTTGCTTATAATAACATATCAAGGTGTATGAATAAAAACTTAAGTACCATATTCAACTGACAGTTAATGAATATGAGAAAATACAGGAATTATAAGTTTTTAAGATCCTAAAAGCCGTGTGCCAAACAACTTTATTCTTAAATGTCTAAAAGAAAAGATATAGCTTCCAAAACATTAGAGATTTACTCTCCAGCCCAGTGGAATGGCAAGAGCATGGACGGACGTGTTAAGCGAGGGAGCCCAGCTGAGGCCAGCGCTCGACCCCATGCCAGCCAGCTCTCTGACCTCAGTCAGTTCTCTGGCCCACCTCAACATGCTCATCAGTAGAGTGAAAACAATCTTCTAGGGTTGCTGTATTAGGAAAATGTAAGGTATCTAGCAGTGTCTGACACAGACTTCAATAAATGGTAGTAAGTTCTGCTACATCTCTAACAAAACTCAAAAGAAGTCAGAAGTGTAATGTAATAGCTAATCCTCTATTAACATACATCTCCCTAGCTTGCTTAGGATCACAATGTGGGTAAACCACGGCTGAAAATCAGAATCTTTTTTCTCTACTTTTTGCATAGTTGACTATATTTCACTGGCATTAGGAATTGTTTATAGGAATACATCAGGTTTTGATATATATTTTTTTAAATAGTGGATTCTTTCAGTCTCATTGCTGAAACTAGAACATTCTGCTTTAAAACATAATAAAGATTTTCCTAGAACTGCCTTGTGTTTAATAAAGCTACATTTATGCTTTGAACATGGATTAGTATCAGACTGACCGATTTATAATGGGCATGCTTTCCTGTTCAATCATGCTTCTATCAACACTATTACAATCATCAAATACATTTGTTATGACAGAACAAACAAGAATGTGCTTTTATAGATAAGTACCCTTGGGACTTAGTTTAGTGAGAATTACATTTCCAAGAAACATTCCTGATTTATGAAAGATGCTCAGGGCCCAAATTATGAGGGCAAAAAATAGTTTAAAGTCAGCTCCAAACTGTGTTACTTAATCCTCCGAGGCAAAGACGGAATTGTCCCAGGTGTCCATGCGTAAATGCCAAGTCATGCAAATTAACCAAGAAAGTGTGCCAGACCAACGACCCAGAGATGGTAAATTTGGTCTGTGTTAATCAGCTTCTCAAAAGTCAACATTGCTGCAGGGGATGCAGGAAATAGACTAAGAAGGTGGCTATTTTACAAGACCTTAGCCTTCCTGCACCTATCAGACTAGACAGGCTGAAACATCTGTAGGAATTTCTTGGGTGGACATCAATTACCTGGATTCTGATCAGAACAAGTAAACCAGTCAGCAGGAAAGAGCAAAGATAGGGAAAGTAAATGTGGAAGTCATTACTGGTATGCTCTGCTTCAAGAAAAGCCAAACTCATAAAAAGGGTCCTTTTAAATGAGTACATACAGCACATGATCCAGCTTTCAGAATTTTGACAGCCATACAACTTCCCAAGAATGCACAAAAGAAACACCGCTAGACACATTTTACTAAAATACAGTTAATGTAGGAAAATGAGAAGCTCTGAAGACTATTATTAAAAAGACACTGAAAATGCAGAATTACTAAGTTTCAATAAACACAATAAAAGATGCAATGCATTACATTTATTTGGAGGGAGGTACTTTGGCAGTACTAACATTTATGGTGGCAGGTACTGCATTAACACTTCTATGTATTATTTCATTTGATCCACAGAACCACCTTACCAGGTGTACTATGATCCTGTCTTACAGAAAAAGAAACAAGGTAAAGGGATTAAGTGACTCACCCAAGTACACACAACTAAAAAGTGGAATTCAAACCCAGACTGTCTGACTCCAAAGTCATGGCTCTTTCCCCTCTGCAGAGAAAAACCTCAGGCAGAGGTCAGGAGAGCAGCAGAGAGACTAGTCTATTGTTACATATGACAACAGAGCATTCTTCTGGATTCTCTGGATTGTAGTACTACGCACTACGCACGGGTAATTTATGACTATGTTACTGTCTAGTCCCCAAGTTAACAACAGAAAGCACAGATGTTTGACTTACCAAGAGTGGTAACAAAACCCTGAAATTATTTAAAATCAACAAGAAACAGTCAACAAAGCAAGCTGAGAAATACTTTCCTCTGTGCACTGACTGGAGATAAAATAAATCCAAACTGCTCAAAAGGGTGTTCTCCAGCAAGTCCCTTCTCTCCCAATACCTGCAGTACCTCTAGACCCTCCTCATCAGTATCAGTAACTGGACTCTCATCCTTGTGAAAGTAAATATAAGAATCAGGGATTCATTATATCCTATGTATGCATCATTACAGCTATGGTGCTGTTGCCTATTCCTGACACAAATGAAAAATCAATGGACAAACAAGAACCAATAATTTATTTTCCTTACACATTTACTTGATTTATACTTACTGGCATGTATTAAGTAGAAGGCATTAGGGATAAATGTCTTCATTCTTGGAGCACATCATTCAAGTGTATAGTGTTTATTCTTCAAGAAGTGAGAAGCATTACACAGTGGTTATACTTCAGTTGTAAGGTTATTTGGACTTGCGGTTAAGACAGGTTAAATATGATTGAGAATAGTGGCTAGGTTACTTACTAGCTGTGTGTGTCAGTCCCTGGACAAATTATGTACCTTTTCAAGGTGCCAGGTTCTTCATATGGAAATAGGAATACTAATAGCGCCTGTCCTTGACTTGGGAGTAACACCAATGAAACAGCATTTTGTAAAAAACTTGGAAGAACAGTGCATTGCACACAGTAATTTTAATTGTCTTCTTCTCCCACAAAAAGTATTTCAAGAACAAATGTTTACTGAGTGCTGAAGGGCATGAGTACTGGGTTCAACTAGGGTCAGAAATAAATAAGACACAATCTCTTCCCCAGTGAGCTTGGGATCAAGAAGGAATAACAAGGCAGGTATCCAGAAAACTGAACAAAAGCAGATCCTCGGTGGCAGGAGAGGGACAGTGTTTTGCTGGTTGAGAGGAAGGTGGGAACTCATTTAGCCGAGGTTTCTTTCTGTTTTTGTTTAATCTTTAAGAAAGAGGTAGCATTTGAGTTGTCTTAATGGGTAGACTTAACAGCTAGAGTTTGGGGGGGATAGGAACACACTCCGCCCAGCAGCCACAGACAAGCAAGGTTTGTGCAAGGAAACTGGGAGGGGCAGTGGCGGGGAGCAATCTAGCTGAAGCACGAGGCCTGTCCTGGAGAGCAGGAGATAAGGCTACAAAGGGACAGGGGCTGTTTGGAAGGTACCAGGAGCTGGGCCAAGGAGTCTGCTCAGCACTTAACTCAGTAGGCAGGAGGCTTCCCTGAAGAGTTTTTTAAAAGGCATAACACAACTGAAGCTGTGCTTTGGGAAGATTCATCTGACCAAAGTGTGTAGGATTACTTGGAAAGGAAGAGACATTTTGCTGGCAGAATTTACAGGTCTTAACAACTGATTAAGTGTGTGTATGTGTATCTAGGGTTTTAGGGGGTGCAGTGGGGAAAGCTGTCAAAGAAAATGCTGAGAACTTCTACCTGGATAATTATAAAAACATTGGTGCTATTTTAAAGTCATCAAATAACCTTTTAATATCAAATTCCCTTAGTAAGTCTAAAATATAACTTGATTTATAAAAATGCAGTATTTACAATGTTTTCAGGAACACCACACAATATTAAATAAAGTGAAAAGCATTCACTAACCACTTATGTTTCAGGATTAAATTATTTCATTTAATCGTCACAATAAACTTCTCTTATTAGCCCCATTTTATAGATCAAGAAACTGAGACACAGGTTAAATAACTTGCCTCAGGTCACACATCTGGGACTTGAACCCAAGCAGTCTGACTCCAGGGGCCTGGTCCTTGGTCGCCATGTTACACTGCCACCAGAGTAGCCTCCTCAGATGTACAAAGCTATTATAATCCTTCTGATTTACCAAAGGAAACTAAATACCTAAATTCATCCTAGCCAACAGTATGTGTGGGCATTTCCTTAATTATACAAACTGAGTACGCAGTGTGTGCCAGGCACTATGCTAGGCTCCAGGAACTTTCTGTACTCTATATAAGTTCACTATCTAGTGTTGGAGCCAACTGATAATTAGAAACTCAAAGCACAAGGTACAATGACAGAAGCAGGATGTGCTAGAGGCAGGGTACCCAAAACATTCTAGAGGGTTAGGGAAGGGAGGGGGAGAGAAGGTGACAAGAGAAATGGACAAGGAGCTCCTTCTTGCTAAATTATCAAGTGCGAGGTAGGAAATAAAACAAGACACTCTTTTATGCCAAACTAAGAATCTTGGCCTCTATTATAAGCAATAGGAAAGCAATGACAAGAATTAAGCAGGGAAGCAATATATCAGACGTGTACTTTACCACAGCCCACTCAAAACAATAGGGACAGATTTGAAGAAGGCTCCACCAGTTAAGAGAAAGCCGTTGCAGTAGCTCAGGTGGGAGACTGGACTTCAGACTCTCTCTTTGCCATCTGACTGAAGAATGTGACCTTACTGGTCTCTCCTCAACACCATGCCCCCCCCGCCCCGTATTCCACGTGGAGCAGAAATGAAAGAGAAGGTACTAAAGGTAAGCAGTACAGATTAAAGCATGACTTTGATGGGTTTAGAAACTCCTGAGGAGTGGGAGCAACCACACGTAAAGACGATTCTTAGAGGAGGGATCTTTAGGTAAAGATATACTCCTGGACAGAGATAAACAGAGATGGAAAAGGGGATCAAATACTTTCAAAATATACCAATGGTTTTGCATTTAAGGTATTGTTGGTGCAAATGGTGAATATCTCAGATCACTATGCACAATGACTCGCCTGAATTTCAGGGCCTTCCGTGAGCAAGCAACTTCTCTGCTGTCCAAATCTGGCTCTCATAAGGTGCCTGAGACCATGCGGCTGGGAAACAGAGCCCAGCTGACTTTCTATTATAGCAGTATTCCACAGTCTTCCTTAAAGACATCAGTGTTCTAGAAAGCCCTGCAAATAAACCTCTCCAAACCCCTGGATTTGCATACATCAAGAAATCAAGAATTCAGTTTTCATACACTGAGTGAAGAAAAAGACTTCCAAATACAAGTTATGAGCTGAAATAAAATGAATTTTAAGTTGCAGCTGGCACAAGGGAAAAAAAAAGCTGTGATTTTTCAATGGTCACAGCCCATTTTTTTCTGGGAAAACATAATATTAGTGGCATTTATTTTAATGTCAAGACAACATATGATTAGAACAGTAATATGGTGTATTTTTGCTTCTAATCAGAGTGGGATATTATGAGCTTACATATAGGCTTATGTGCTGAAATGGTTAAAAAAAATTCTTACAACTAATGGACTTCAATTTAGTCATCTGAAATGATGCCAAGAAACTAGCAGCTTTCTTAGGACTACCTTCCTAGTAAAAAGTGAATTATGTTGCTTAAATCATTTGCTTCAGTTAATCATTGAAAATCTATCAAACAGGAATTTTAAGTAGTTTTTATGTTCAGGTTCCGACAAAAACAATCAGAAACATTTGTTCTAACTCATAAACATATATCAAAGTAGGTCTACAAATCCGTCAACAATTATGTCAGTGTTACAATAATTATAAATTATCCCAAGCACTCTAGCGCAGGTTTAGGTTGGATAAAGAAAATTGAAGTAAAAGCACTGGATTTCAATTCCTCCCATACTACACTGTTAACTATTAATCAGATAGCTTTAAAATTCTACCTGAAGATACACAATTGAAGCAATGTAGAGGGTCTCTATAATTTTAAAAAAGCACCTGGGCCCCACTGCAGTCTGTCCTCTCTCCCAGGCATGCACTCGCACTATTTTTCTAATCAGCTCATCATCCATTAATACTGACCCATATTCTCATATCCCGTATTCTTCTCAAATTTTTTCCTAATGTGTACCCCTTATCCTTTATTTCTTATTCCTGTCATGCTGTCTAAAAAAGCATTTCAAATTCACTTTCTCCACTTCTTACTTTTAAAAATGACACCTTAAATTATTAACAGTTATCTTGATTCTAATGGACTTTCACTTTATAAACAATACAGTTCTTTTTTGGTCTCTCTTTTTTTTTAACAAGCATGCCAAATGGTCAAAAAAAAAAAAAAAGATCTAAAAATTATGAGCTATACTTTCCTTAAAGTCATTCTAATTATTCTGTTAGTTCCTTTTGTTTTCTTCATTTCCCATCTTGTTTGTTGCTGAAAGAGTAAGTGCATACAGATGTATGAAAATATACAACTGTGTTGTGTGAGTGTTATCTCAAAGGGCTGTGGCTGGGGAGTCATACAGTAAGATGTTTGGACAAGTTACATTTGTCACGGGCAGGGTTTCTTAACCTCAACTGTTGACATTTTGGGCTGGACAATTCTTAGCTGTGGATGCTGTTTGTGCATCGTAGGATGTTTAGCAGCATCCCTGTCTCCTACCCACTAGATGTCAGTGGCAACCCCCCCACCCCGCCGTACAGCAACCATATGTGTCTCTTCAGACATTGCCAAATGTCCCCAGGGGGTGAAGATGAATCACCCGCCTTTAAGAATCATCAGTCTAGGGGCTTACAATTTATAAAATGCTTTCACGTCCACTAGATTCTTATCTTATCCAGGGCCTCATCAAAACAATGCAGGGATTAGCAGCCCAAATTTACAGGAGAGGAAACTGAGGCTCAGAAAGGCCAACACTGTCCCAGACTCACCGGGCTCAAGGCCCACTCTTCTCTCAATGCCCCACACACTGCTTCTCCAGCTAAAGGAGCTTAATACCTCAGGCCTCAGTTTCCTCACCCTTATAGAGAGAGGCTGAACCAAATCAGTGATTTTCACAACTCCATTCCTTTCTTTCAAAGCAGAAAGCCTTTCTTCCAGAGAAATCTGTGAAAACCCAGTACTTTCCAAAGATAAAACTAAGCTGCTACTGGAAAGGTCCAAGGAGCATTCAGGCCCCCTACCTCCTGAACCCCATAATAGTCCCAGAGGGGACCCACAAACTCTAAGGCACTATGGAGCATATTTTGAAAATTGGTGAGAAATGAACTCCCCTGTTTGTTGTAACATATAAGTTACATGATTCTAAACAGCCATCTCCCAGTTAGAAAGGTCTCTAGCTGAAATAGGAAGGAACCACATTCAGCAGAAATATCTTAAACCAAGCTCCAAACTAAGTAACTGGTCAGTGGTAGGGGAATGGAAAGGGTATATGTGGGTGCCAAGTGTCTGGGACCCCAATGGCTGGGTAAATCCAGGAGGAAAGGAATTATAAGCTGGGATCAGAGAGCAGTAAAGCAGCAGTCTTGTGGACAAGACTGTCCAATATTCAGAACAGAAAGAAACAGGTTCCAAACAAATCACCCTACATGAAAACAGATCCTGGGAAACACATCTCAAACTCGTCTGGCATCATTTTTTTAATCTGTTAAATGAGAGGGTTGAAATTAGTGTTAACAGCCTTTGTTTTTCCCCTAAGCAATCAGATCATTTTTCCAAATGTGAAGTCTTACACAGAAAATAGATAAATAAAACAGATCAAAGTGGAGCTGCTCTACTGGGGCCGAGGGAGGGGGCTGGAGGCCTGACTGGAAATCCACTTGCTCAGCCTCCCCTCACTTTCTGCTCTGAACCTACTCCCACCTGGTGGCAACCTCTAGGGTACTTTGGAATACATACAAAAACCACTGGAGCCAATGAATCCCTGGGGTTCCTTCCAGCTCTAATAATCTATCGTTCTCAAAGTCTGCGAATTCATGGAGGTTACTGAACTGGGGCTATCCAATGAAAGAAACAATGGGACCTGATACCCACCAAGAGCAAATCCCATTAACCTGTCAATCAATTAGAAACTTCATTAATAGATATCAATGTAATTTCAAAGTTAGTGAAAAGCTTACAAAGATTTTCACTTTAAATTACTAACCTGTTAAATGACAAAACTAGACTTAATATATTTATTAAAGATTATTCATAATCCTCAACTGTAGGAACCAAATGAACTCAGTAAATACTTTTTTTAACAGAAACTGTTCTGATCTGTTTATTTGCTTACACTGCAAAAACAGCAAAGTTAATGATCCTTCCCACCAAGTATCATTAGCATTCCCAAGAAGTAATTCTGATTAAGTTTACTGTTTGTCATTCTACTTATATAAGTGGAATCATTTATCATACATGATGTTCTAAAATTTGCTTTTCTCACTTTATGATTATCAAGGACACGTTTCTGTGACAGTATGTCTATTTTAAATTTTTTATGAAATATAACATACAGAAATCTGCATAATTAAGCGATGAATTTTCAGACTAAATATACCCATCTTACCAGCAACCAGAGCAAGAAACAAAAGATAACTAACATCTCCAGAAGCCTGCCTTGTGCTTCCTTAGTCAAAACTATCCAAAAATAACCATATTCTGATTTCTCATAAAAAAGTAGTTTTGCCTATTTTTAAACTTATACAAATGTACAGTACGTACTTTGGCCCAACTGTTGTGAACAACGGTAGCTCATTCATTATCATTGCTATATAGTAGTCAATTAAATTAATTTACCACAATTTACTTACCCATCCTGTTAACAGGCATTTGGGTAGTTTCCATGCAGCGTTATTATGAATAGCACTCTATGAACATTCTAGTATAGGTAATCTGGTGACCATACACAGGCATGTCTGTTGTGTATATACCTAGGCATGAAATTGCTCTGTCATAAGGTGTACATAGTTAGCTTTTGAAGATTCCTCCAGTTTCCCATTCCAACGTGGTTACACAGATTCATACTCTCACAAGCCGAGTCTGAGTGTTTTGGTTGCTTATATCCTCACCAACACTGGGTATATTTCATCTTTTTGGTTTTAAACAACTTTTTGAGATACAATTTATGTAGAATAAACTGCACCTATTTAAAGTGCACAATTCAATGAGTTTGGAAGATGTATATGCCTGTGAAACCAACACCACAATCAAGAAACAGAATACTGCTATCAGCTCCAAGTTTCCCTGTGCCTCTCTCAGCAGTCCACCCTTCTCTCCACCCTTTGCCCCAGGCAACCACTTAGATAAGTCTGGAGATGCTGGCTATCTACTTTGTCATTACAGATTGGTTTGTATTTTCTAGAATTTTATATATAAATGGAATCATATATAGTCTTTTGTGCCTAATTTCTTTCACTCAACATAATGATTTTGAAATGTATACATGTTGTTGTATGTATCAACAGTTTGTTCCTTTTTATTACTGAACAGTCTATTATATGGATAAGTCCACACTTGTTTATCCATTCACCTTTTGATGGACATCTGGGTTCTTTCCAGTTTGGGGACATAATGAATAAAGCTGCTATAAACACTCATATACAAAAGACTTTCTGTGAACATATGTTTTCATTTCTCTTGGGTAAACAAATACCTGGAGGAGAATGAGTAGACGGTATGTTTAACTTTGTAAGAAACTACCAAATTGTTTTACAAAATGGTTGCACCATTACACATTCCCATCAACAATGTATAAGAATTCTAGTTGCTCCAAATTCTAGTCAACCCTTAGCGTCATCTGTCTTTTAAATTATTTTAATAGGTGTCTATCTGCATTTCCCCAATACCTATTTATGTTGAACACTTTTTCATGTGCTTATTTGCCATTACTTAACTGCTTTTGTGAAGAATCTTTTCAAACATTTTACTAATTTTCTTAAATGAATTGCTTGTCTTCTTAAGATTAAATTGAAGAATTCTTTATTTATTCTGGAAACAAGTCCTTCATCAGATATATGTATCACAAATATTCTCTCCCAATCTGTGGCTTGCCTTTTTATTCTCTTAATGGTGTCTTTCAAAGAGCAAGTTTTAAATTTTGATCAAATCTAGTACAGCAATTTTTTTCTTTGTGATTTTGCCTTTCGTGACCTAAGAAGTCTTTTTGAACTCAAAGTCACAAAGATTTTTTTCTATGTTTTCTTTTAGAGATTTTATAGTTTTAGCTTTTACATGTAGGTCTGTGATCCTTTTGAGTTCATTTTTATGCATGATAGTGAAGTTCATTTTTTTCTCTATATTTTCCTGTTATTCTAGCACAATTTGCTGAAAATATTTTCCTTTCTCCATTAAAATGCCTTGGCATCTTTGTCAAAAATGAACTGACCAGGGAGAGGGAAATAGCTCAGTAGCAGACTATATGCTTAGCATGCACGAGGTCCTGGGTTCAATCCCCAGTACCTCTATTTAAAAGAAAAAAAGAATTAAAAATGATTTGATCATATATTTATGGGTTTATTTCTAGACACTAGCCCATTCCACTGTTCTGTACGTGTATCCGTACTCCGATACCACACTGTCTTGTTTACTGTAGCTTTACAGTAAGCCTTGAAATCAGGGAATGTTAGTCTTTCAACAGTGTTTTTCTTTTTTAAAAAAATTGCTTTGGCAATTCTGGATTGTTTACATTTTCATGTAGATTTTAAAATGAACTTCTCAATTTCTATAAGTATCTTTGAGCATTATTTTTCTTGCTGGAAAAGCAAATAATATAAAATTCCTCACTGAATTGCTAGGAGAGTAAAAAGGGGATAATATATTAGTGTGCCAAACACGGTGGCACATAACAGGCATTCAATTAATGTTAGCTTCCTCTCTGTTTCTCTCTCTTGGCCTTTAAATATAAACAGGATCCAATCTAGCAATGCCCTAACATTTCACTAGTGGGTCAATGGCCGTGGTAAAAACATTACCACACCAAACAACTTTTATAAGTCAATATTTGTATTTTTACTTGGATTCAATACTGAGATGCACTTGCCAGACAAAGCAATTCAGCATATTTACTAATAAACTGTTTCAGGCCACATTTTAGGAAAGCATAAAACCACAGCCAGAACAAAAATTCAAATGTTTTCAAGTTCCATATAGTGCTTAATTACATTATTCTACAATACTAACAAAAAATTCTCCTCTAGCAAGATCACAATGTTCCATTATTCACACTGCTGCTGCAAATGGAAAAAGCATTTTTGCTCCCAAACATTGTTTAGAAATACATATAACAAAATATGGCTACTAATTCAACAATTAACATGTACTAATTTGAAACCTAGTCCTATAAACAACCAAAAGCCTTTGAAGTATTTTAGTTTAGCCTAATTGACATCAATCCATGAAATGGAGAGGCTACCAAAAGGCAATTTTTGGTAAGCCAACAATACTTTGTGGTAGCCCACATTTATCAGATGAACTGATACTTAAAGAAAAACAATAATTTGCTTTCTTTTTCCATAACTATTCAATGGCCTCTCTCAGTACAGTATTTTTTTTAACACTAAAATGGTCTTAAACAAACAATTTAACTACACTTAATTGATTATCGGATGAATACACAAAACCTGCTGGTTAATTCCAAGGCAGGTCAGCTGCTAAATCATTTACTGTCCTACTTTCTTAGCAAGGAAGGAACAAGGCCCAATCCTTTCTTTTCATGAAGATGAATGCATGGCAAAGTAAGAAGACTTTCACCTCTGCTGACTGAGCTGTATATAACTAGTGACAAATCTCAAGACATAACAGAAATTAATAAACTACAAAATGCTACTTGGGCTCCCCTCCTGCCTCTCCTAATTGTCAACCGCAACTCCATTCTCCATTTACGTAGGCTTGATGTCACCCCTGATGACTCCTGCTCATAAGCCTGCATTTTAAGTTCTGTAAATATCACCGCTGTACTGTCACCATTACCTCCGCCTCCAATGCACTCCTTCTGCTCCCATCTTAGTTCTGGTTTCCTCTAATCTGATCATTTCACCTTTGGCATGACTTTGCCATAATATACTAACCCGTATCCTGCCCTCATTTTGGCCCTTTCCTATTCATTCTCCTCATGCTACTTCAGCGACCTTTCTGAAATGAGACACTGAACTATGTCACTCTTCTGCTTAACATTCAGTGTTTTTTCTCAATGCTACACAAAGAGCTGCCATACAATCCAGCCATTCCACTCTCAGGTAAATACTCAAGAGAAATGAAAACATGTGTCCACATAAAAAACTTGTGTACTTGGTCATAGCAGCATTATTCATAACAGCCAAAAAGTGTAAACAACCTAAATGTCCATCAACTAATAAACTGATAAACAAAATGTGGTATATCCATACCACAGAATATTATTTGCTAACCTAAATACCCCAAAGCCATCTATAGATTCAGTGCAATCCCTATCAAAATCCTGACATTTTCTGCAGAAATAGAAAATCCATCCTAAAATTCATGTGGAATCTCAAGAGACGCCGAAAAGCCAAAATAATCTTGAAAAAGAACAAACCAGGAGACACATTTCCTGATTTCAAAACTTACTATAAAACTACAGTAATCAAAACAGTGTAGTACTGGCACAAAGATAGACATTTAGACTAATGTAATAGAGAGCCCAGAAATAAACCCTTACATGTACAAACAGATGATTTTTGACAAGGGTGCCAAGACCATTCAGTGGGGAAAGGACAGTCTTTTCAACAAATGGTCCTGGGAAAACTGGATATCCACATGCAAAAAATGAAACTGGTCTGACACCATGTACAAAAATTAACTCAATATGGAGCAAAAACCTGTAAGACTATAAAACAGAGAAAACATAGGGCAAAAGCAACACAACACTGGGTTTGGCAATGATTTCTTGGATATGAAATAACAGAAAACATATATATTGGTCTCTGCCTCTAGTTCCTGGCATAGAGCCCATAAACCCCCTAGAATTTCCTGAGAGATAGGCGTGCCTTTTGCTCTAATGAGGCAACTCTTGTGGGCTCCTGGATAGCTTCAGGATGGGGGCTGATCACCAGAAAGACCAAGCCACGCTTGGAATTTTCAGCCCCATCCTTTATCCCTCAAGAAGGGGGAGAGGGGTAAGCTGAGTTAATGCTTAATCATGCCTTCATGATGAAGCTTCCATAAAAACCCCAAAAGTACAGGGTTCTGAGAGTTTCCAGGTTGATGAACACATCTTCATGCCAGGAGGGTGATGTACCCCAACTCCACAGAAATAGAAGCTCCTGTGCCTGGGATCCTTCAGGACCTCACCTAATGTCTCTCTTCATATGGCTGTTCATTCATATTCTTTAGTATCCCTGGGAATAAACTGGTCATCTAGTAATAAACCATTTTCCACAGTTCTGTGAACCATGCTAACAAATTACTGAACCCTGGGAGGGAATCACGCGAACCTCTGATTCATGGCTAGTCAGTCAGAAGTACAGGTGACATCTGGACTTGTGATTGGCGTCCAAAGTGAGAGTCTCATGGGACTAAGACCCTAACCCATAGGGTCTGTGCTACTTCCAGTCAATGTCAGAATTAAACTGAGTTACAGAACACCCAGCTGGTGTCAGAGAATAGCTCAGTGTGGAAAACCCACATATCCGATATCAGAAATACTGTGAGTGTGAGACTAGAAGAAAAACAGGGAGGTTTTTGCTGTTCAGACATCAAAGGCACAGTCAACAAAAGAAAAAATTGACAAACTGGACATTATGAAAAATTTTAAATTTTGTGCATCAAAAGATAACAGCAGAGTAAAAAGCATTCCACATATACGAGAAAATATTTGCAAACCATATCTGAAAAGGGATTAATAACCAGAATATACAGAGAAATCCTAAATGCAAGAACAAAAACAATTCAAAGATAGACAAAGGACCTAAACTAACAAGGAGGAGAAAAAAACAAGTGTTGGGGAAGACGTGAAGAAACCAGGACTCTAGCATAGTGTTGGTAGGAATGTAAAATGGTACAGCTGCTGTGGAAAACAATATGGCAGATCCTCAAAAAATTCAAAATAGAATTACCATATGATACAGTAATTCCACTTCTGGGTATACAGCCAAAAGAACTCAAAACATGGTCTCCAGGAAATAGCTGTAGAACCACGTTCATAGCAGCATTATTCACAACAGTAAAATGCAGAAGCAACCCAACTGTCCAGCAACAGGTGAATGAATAAGCAATGTATGTACATATGTATAAATACACACACACGGTGGAATATTGTTCAGCCTTAAAAAGGAAGGAGATTCTGACATAAGCTACAACAAGAATGAACCTTGAGGACATTATGCAAAGTGAAATAAGCCAATCTCAAAAAGACAAATACTGTACAAATCTACTTATATGAGGTGCTTAAGAGTAGTCAAAAATCACAGAGACAGAAAGCAGAGTGGTGATTGCCAGGGGCTGGGAGGATAGGGGCAGGAATGGGGAGTTATTATTAAATGGGTACAGAGTTTCAATTTTACAAGATGAAGAGTCATGGAGATAGATGATGGTAATGACTGCACAATATAAACAGATGTATGATCAGGCCACCCAAGATGGCTGTTCTCTTGCTCTCTGTACATCCCCTGCTGGACCAGCGCCTGCTTCACCTTCACCCTACTCACACGACTGACCTTCCTACATACTTGCCCTCTAAGCAGCTAGTGACTGTTCTAACTTTCAGATCAGAACATCTCCACCATGAAAGCTTATCAAAGGGGGCGGTGAGGAGTGTACCCCTTTGCTAGTTTCCCTGGTAACTGATGAGCCAACCTGACGTAAATTCCCTCTATAACTAGCAACACCCTACCCCCGACCCCACTGCTGTGCAAAGACTGCCAACCCTCACATCGCTGGGGTGTCCCTCCAGGACCTCACTTCAGACATGCAAGATCCCCCTGTTCATTAAACCACTGACATGTCTTGCTGGCTCCAGGCTCCTTCTTCAGTCTCGAGGATGGGTAAGTTCAGGGCTTGCAGGCCTGCGTGGTGCAGCCCAACAACATACTTAACACCACTTGACAGTACACTTAAGAATGGCTAAGATGGTAAATTGTGTTATATGTATTTTATCTTAATAAAAAAAATTGGGGGGAAAATGGGGGAAATACCCCACAAGACTATGAGGATTAAATGAAATAATGCATATGAAATGAAACATGCTTATTTAGCACAGTGTCTAGACATGGTATGTGCCCAATAAATGGTAGCGATTATCGTCATTCCCTGAAGAAGCCAAAGTCTCTCTCGTCTGGAACACTGCCTGGACAATGTCTGAAGCCTGAAGTGCAGACTTCCACCCGGTCCACCTACTAAACACCCACATATTCTCTAAGACTAAACTCCAATGTCACCACCTCCTTCATATTGCTCAAGAAGGTAAGCCCCTCAAGGGCAGGGCCAGTGCCTATTCATCTGTGTACCACACCAGGGATTAACGCCTGGTATTAAATTGTTTGGAGACGTATACATTAATGATTACTATTACATATATAACCTGGAATATTGATTGTCAGGCTTCCAAACCACCCGCAATAGCTGAGATCAGAGCAAATGTGTCTATTACTTTAACTTATGACTGTAATCCTTCATTTACATGCCTGCAGCTAGTATTTATGAAGTACAGTGTACTGACCACTCTACAAAGATTGGCTCATTTTATCCTTACTTGTAACAACTACCATTTTATAGTTGAGGAAACTGAGGCACAGGAGAGGTACTTACATTTATTTCTAATGCAAAAACACAGGGAAAAGGCATGTGAATGTTACCACAGTCAACTGAGTGGAATACATTCTAAGGGCTGCTTAAAAATGTTCATGGCTTGCATTTTCCCTTGTGCTTAATACATGTGGCTTGCAAGGACAGCCTTTTTCAGGAAAGTTATCACAGCCTTGGGCAACCCCTCCCCGACCATGACATCTCCTTCCCCTCTTTCAGATTTCCTGGACAATTCATGGATTATGAAGACTAGATACTCTTTACTCTGGTCTTGCAGCGGAAGTAAAATGTGGGGGAAGAGGGACACGGCCTATTTTACAATTTTTCAGGTCACATTAAGGATTCCCAAGGCCTCCACAGGAATCCACAGACTACCGGAATCAGATTTTCCTCAAAGCCTCCTCCAGCAAATCTGCAAATCTGGGGCCCTGGTCTCTGTCACAGAGACATCAACTTGGTCACGAGGTCACAGTGAGCCAGCGCAGAGCTTCTGCTTTCAAGAGTGGGTTGTAACACAACACTGAGGGCAGTGACAGTGCTTCCATGACCTACACTTGCAGGGCTTAGAAATTCTTAAATTGCAGGGAAGCATCTCCCTAAGTCTCATAGTTCTGTGATTTTCTCATCTCCTATAATCTTATTTTCCCTGGAAAACAGAAAATCAAAGTAACCTCCCATTTAGTCCAGAGTGACAAGTACCAGGTGAGGGCATTAGCTCTGTTCGGGAACTATTAAGACACCTATGTTGACAAGATACTATGCCTTCTTTTCTCATTAGCAAGAAAATGTGTCTTATTCATGTGGGTACGCACAAGACTAGTCAGCATGTACATGCAAAATAAATGGCACAGCCCTTGAACTGAGTGGGAAAGAAATCCAGAGCATTCAGTAAATGAAAAAACTTAAAACATAAATTCATAAAATTAGCAAAAACCATTAATGATGCATTCACATAAAACTAACGGAAGATGCTATTAATAAAATGTAATATTCTTCACTCCTTTTTAATTTCCTGCAATAAGGCTTTGGCACTACCACTTAAACCAACATCACCCTCTACTTGTTTAAATAAAAAAGTACTCTCTCATTTATGTTTCTTGGTTGACTACTCTCAAACATTTCTTTACTACTTCATTGAGATTACTAACAATAATTTACATTCCCAGATGAAACTGAAAGTTGGTAAAAGTTCCAAGAATCCAAGGGCACATGATCAAATGTGTCAACTGGCAGAAATGCACAGGAAATCTACTTTAATTGACTTCTTAAATTTAAATGCTAATTCATTCAGTTAATAAACACACTGGATAGCAAATATGGACAGAGGACAGAGTCTACAAAATTCTCAGCAATCCGTGTCACTCACTTAACAATAATTATTGTATGCCTCCTCTATGCCAGGGGCTGCGGTCAACAGAGAACAGTCTCCGGTTCTCATGAAGTTTACGTTCTACGGAGGAGGGACAATCAGGTAAAGAAACAAACTGCAAATTCCAGATGGTAATATGTGCTATTAAGAAAAATGAGTGATGTGATGGAGACTAAATAGGATACCTAGGATCTTCTTAAATGCTAACAAGGTTATTTTTTTTTTTAAGACTTTAACATCAAACCTTATGTATGAACTAGGCAATGCATACGAATGGCAGCGGCAGGAATGAGAATAGAAGCCAAAGAGAAGGATGAAAATGTGAGGAGGAAAAGGAAAAGAAAGGAACAAGGACTTAAAGAAGAGAGAAACAGATGTGTGACGAACAATGGCCTGTTGTGCCTATTACAGGGCGGTGTGTGTTTTGATTCATAGGATCAGTACATCAGATCAAACCATATTAGAAACCTTCTATCCTACATACTCCTATTACATACAAATAAATAGATCGCTTCAGAGGAAGAGATCATTGAAGAACATTTTTTTTTAAAGAACTAGTCCCTAAAGTACATGCTTGTGAGACCTCTCTAACACAGCTGTACAATATCGAGGCTAAATACAAGTGATTAAAATAGTCATTTTTCAGCAAACCAGTGGGAAAAGAATAAAAACACTTAGGTATAAGGCAGCCAAACAGAGAAATGCTCACAAAGGGAGCTGTCCATTCACCTTGACTTCCCTTCAGTCTCTGTCAAGCCAGAAAATATGAAATTATCACTATACAGCTGAAAGCCTGCCTTGGCCCTTCTTCCCTGCCTGCATTGTCTCCAAAATCTGTATCTATCCTACAGCAGGTGGCCATTCCCTGAGTCTCCATCTCCATTCTGAAGTACCAGAAAAGCAAGTAGCCAAAGAGGTTTGAAGAGTTCAATACACTCGCTGCCTATAGGAATAAGAACTAACACATGACAGAACAGTGTTCATCCCATAGTCTCAAATACCTTAGGCAAAAGTCTCCTAAAATTACACATCCATGCTTCATTCCCCTAAGTCCATTAATAAAGGGGCAACCTCCTCAAAATCTGAACTCAGTTTCTCTCTCAAAATTAAAAATCTCTTCTCAACTTCATTATCATTCTCAAATGCAACCATGTAAGCAGAAAATTATGAGCTTTTTTCTCAATATAGTCTCTCCTGCACCTCATATAATCAGTTACTAAGTCTTATATGTAACTTAGTGTAAATGAGGTTCACATGCACCCCTCCTGCTTTACTTCCAAATGCTGATCAATGACATCACCACTTAACCAAGTTGTAACCTTGGAGTCATCTTCATTAAGAAATTAAATGAGACTGTGAGCCAGTTGGAGAGAAGATAAAGAAAACAGCATTTACTGAATTCCTACTATGTACTTGGCCTGCTCTGGCCTAGGAGGTGGGTATTACTATCTCCATTTTATAAACGGAGGAAAAAGTTTGAAGTTTCTCAAAATTTTCTGGTTCCTTTCTGGTCTAACAGTCCAGACTTAGCACTTCACATTCACAGTACTGTTAGCCTCCTCTACTTCTAACTTGTTCTGTTAAAACACTGCCAGAACAATCATACCAAAATTCCATTTATATCACATCAGTTCCCTGTTGAGGGCAGTGAAATGCCTCCTGCTTCTCTTTTTGCCCACTGACTGACCCAGGGCTCAATATGTATTTATTGCCTAAAACCATCCCATGATTCCCCACCAGTCCAGGCGTAATGAACCCTGGGAGCAAAAAGTAACAGATTTTTAAGACAGAGGTGCTGAATATGCAGAACGCATGTGAAAGTCAAAGGCAATTCAAAAGCTTTCAAGATAAAGTAGACTCTCTCTAAAATATTTCACAATTCTGACTCCACCCAAACCAGCCTTCTGTAGGGAGTAGGATGCACTAAAATTACAGCGGGGGTTCTAGCCCCAGCTCCTCCAGTTCTAGCCACTTAACCTCTCGGTGCTTCAATTTCCTCCTCCATAGAAGTTCAACCAGCCTCTGCTCAAATGCTTCCACTCTTCCCCACTACCCAAGTCCAAGTCATTGTCCAAAGCATAGCTGAAGGCCTATTTTCCTCGCAAACTTACTGGATGACCTCAATTCATCACTCCACTTACTTGATTTATAATAATAGCTCTAGAGCAAAAAGAGTCCGAATCACTCGTTTTACTTTTATCTGTAATCACACATCACTGTGTATGCCCCGCCCACCCATGTCCCACTCGTGAATGACACTGACACTACTCACTGCCTTAGGTGACCATCAGCAGCACAATATTAATATCAACAATTATTACTACCACCATTTACTGAATACCTAGTAAGTGCCAGGCACTGTGCAAGTATATTGTGTATTTTTCTATCCTTCAGTCTTCATAATCCTTTTAGGTAAATCTGTATCCGCATTTCATAGTTAAGGAAGTCTCTACACAAACTCATTTAATCCACCCAACAACTCTGTGAGATAGTAATAATTATTATTGCCAATTCACAAATAAGGAAACAGGCACAGAGAGGTTAAATAACTTGCCCCAAATCACACAGCTGGTAAGTGGTAAATTCAAGGATGAAGAGGTAGCTGTGATAAGTTAATTAATTTATTGACTCATTCTCAACAATTTTTCCTAAGCACTCTTCTGAGGGATGAGGATACAGCAGTGAATAAACCATGGAGCTTACAATATTCTTTCTTTTCCAATACCTTCATTCAAAGGCACAATCCTAAATCCTCTTAAATACGCTTAAGATTTCCATACAAAAATATCAAATTTAGATAATAAAAATTAGTACCGAAGAAAAAGCATGGGACTTGAAGCAAGAAAATCTGGGTTAAATTGCCAACTTTGCCTTTTATTAGACCCTGAACAACCCCTTCACTGGACTCTGAAGACCTGTATGAGATAAAGTATTAAGTTGCAAACCTAGCTCAGTGTCTGGCACTCAGTATGCACTCAGTAAATGAGTTTCCCTCTTTCCCTCTCCCCTCCACGCAGTGACTTCATAATTTGTGTCGTCAGTGAGCACATGTTAAAAGGCTACGCGGAGTTATACTAAGGGCTGAAAAGTGACCAATCAACCTCTTACTTTTGCAAGGCAATTCTCATTCCAGGTTCACCATCACTATGTCTCGGATTTCAGGCCCCAGACTTCTCTGATGTCGATAAATCAGGTTACAAGTCGGGAATGACAGCAACTCACGTGAAGGCCTGGAAATACTTAAAAAATGCTCCCGATGACCTTCTTGAGAAGGCACTTTTGATACAGCTGGGGAGGATTGTGGCCTCTTGCCCAGGCTGCACGCTCCGTGCGGGAGATGTGACACCAGGGAAGAGAATCTTAAGCTTCTGGCACAAGGCTGTGTCCTGCATACGGTTTTAACTCGCAGAGCTCCGCAACCGTCCTGCCACCTGCCAACTCGACCCCCACCTCTTCGGGGATGCAACCCCACCTCTTCGATCTCGGGCGGCCGCCCAGGCTCCTCAGGCCCGAGTCCCCCGCCACCCGAGTGACCTCCCGCCCGGGCTTGGGCAGCTCGCCCTGGCCTGAGGGGCTGGAACAGGCCGGACGGCCTGACCTCTCACAGGGCCTCCACCGGCCCGCAGGCCCTCCTGGTCAGCGGAGCCCTGAGCCGGCTGTTTGACTCCGGGCGGGGCCTGCCAGGGACAAGGAGCCTCTTACCTAGCTTCACGACCGCATCCGCCAAGCACCGGTCCCACTTCCTGCGGAGCTCTGAATCCGACATGTTCCCCACCCGCAGCTCCAGCTTTCCCGACGGTCGTGCCCCGCGCTCAGACCCCAGGCAAGTCTCGCGAGAGCCAGCCGCGATTCCCGGGCCCGGAAGGCCGGCGCCGGCACGCCAGATCTCGCGAGGTGATCTGACTGCTTCCGTACTTTACGGGTTTTTTTTTCAGTTGGTCGTCAAGGTGACGGGTTGCCTGGAGGCCTGAGGTGACCCTGACCTTGGAGCCGCGCCTACCAAAGGGTTGAGAGACTGACCGGTTTCCTAGGCGGCTTCCCTGTCTGGAAGGACCTTCCACGGCACCACCTTCCAGTGTTGGCCTTGGAAATTCCCAGGGCAAGTGAGGGCGCAGCGCTTGATTCACTCATTCATTTACTTACCTTGACTTTCTCCTCCTTCATTCACTCATTTATTGCAGTGCAACTCCTGCCTTCACCATTACAACAGAAATTGCTCTGGCAAAGGTCACCTATTGCCAAATCAAATGGACGCTTTTTGACCTCTGTCCAGCATTGGACACAACTGCTCTCTCTTTCCTGATCCTCCTTGGCTCCGCCTTCTCTTTGTTCATTTGATTCCCAGGACACTGGTCTTTCCTAGTTCTCCTCCTCTGACTCTTCTTTTTAGGTGTCCTCCCTGGGCTGTTTTTTCTCTGCCAGCTGCTTAGAGTGTTCCTCTTTACATACTCTCCCTGAGTGATTGCAGACATTGCCAAAATCTATCTCCAGATCAAGCGTCTACCTCAAGCTTCCGATGATTCAGCCTCTTTGCTGGTGTCGTTGATTTTAGGTTTCCCTCCCCGTTTCCATCCTCCGTCCTACCAGCAAATACAAATTTGACCACATTATTCCTTTCATTAGAAGCTGTCAATGACTTCCATTCATCTACTGGCTATATCCAAGCTTCAATGAGTTCATCCCAGGAAGTAATAGACTTTAGAGCCCCCCTTCATCCACTAATAGAGCTTAAAAACGCCCTCCATCTTCTATTTACAGGATCTCGCCTGCCCCATAGGATTCTCTACGTTGTATGGAAACATATCTTTATAGATGTTAGTATCTGGCAGTTAAACCAGAAGTTCATTAAAGGCTTGAGCTGCCCCTTCTTCATCTGCACCCATTCTCTATGAAGTATTTGTTGAACTGAATCGAATTCATTCACCCATTTATGTATTCATTTATTCTTGACATCTTTAACAGCAGAGCTGCTATACTGGTCCTTGCTCTGACAGAACACCTTCCTTAAGGAAGCCTTCTTCCACCCTTCTTGCAGCTTTCATCTGGGCTATATACCAGACTGTTGTAATTGTTTGCCTGTCTCTTGGATGTGACTGTGAGCTCCTTGAGAATGGGGGCTGTGCCATTCCTGTATCCCTGATGACTAGCAGAGAGCTTGGCAAATACTGGATTCTCAATAAATGCTTTTTGAATTGATGTAAGTAAGAAAGAATATGTAAATGATTAACTGATTGAATTAGCAAGAGAAACAGTCTGTTCTTGGAGAACTTTATAGTGCAGCATTTGTGTTGAAAAACAGAAGGAAAATTAACCTCACTAAATACCCGTGATGTATCACAAATACCACCAGGCGCCTCATATAATTTCATTTATCCTCACAGCGGGTTGAGATTAGTGTCTTCATTTTCACAGATTTGGAAACTGAGTCTCAGAGCCATTAAGTAATGTGGAAGATGCACAAGCCTCTGCATTGTGTAGAGTTAGAAACTGACAGAGGCATTTTTATTGGATTCAAGAGAGTTGTAAACTTTTGTAGAAGGCAGAGAGCAAATTACGAAAGCAATCAGAGGCAGATGGTATAGCATGATTTCTGGAGCCAGGCTGTCTGGGTTCAGATTCCAGCTTTTTCTTAGCTTTGTATCTACTATTCTCTCTTTCTATGGTTCCTTTCCCAGGATGATGCTTTGTTCACTGCTGTATCCCCGACCATAGAACATTACCTGACACACAGCATTTGCTTGATAAATATATGTTGGTTGAATGAATAAAATAAATGAAAACTCTGGAGTTTTTATAGTTCTTGGAGAGCAAAGACCAATACAAGTGGGAAATTAAAAAAAAAACAGCAATATACACATTATAAACTTACTTTCAAATGATTAAAAATAGATTTCTTAATGCTGAAGATGGGAGTTACAAACATGGAAAGGGAAGACACTTGAAAGAACTCTGCTGTTGGATTGGAATTTAGTATATCATTATGAACTCATGGTATTTAATGTAATTGAAATAGGTATAAAAATGTATGTGTTTCCCAATCCTGTATACTGAGAGGGTCTAAAAGCAATGACACACCAGTAACAATATGAAAGCCTAAATCTTGTCTTCTAAACACCATTCTCTATTAAAAGGACCCAGGACTCCATGGCAAAAGGATCAAGACTTCAGGGCTCAAGCAAGAAAAATTAGAGAAAATCCTGGAATACCTGTATCACAAAGTATGGAAACCTTCAAAAGATGATAGAGTCATGTGAAAATGTTTTTAATAACTATAAACCGCCTAAAGAAGTGCCTGGTCGCTAACTGGAACCCTTGGTGTAAGTTGTTATTATCATCATTAGAACTTCTCCCAATTACATGGGACAGGTTGTATGGGACAAAGATAGAAGTTTGCGTTTCAAATGGATAAAGACAGAGTCTTGTAATAAAGCAATTTCACAGTAGGAGAGCCAACACCAGGAAAAATGAAAAAACAAAAACTGTCACTTAAGTGTAATAGATTTTAGCCTCAACTGGTTAATCAACTAAACATAAGCTCTTTGTTTAGTTTACTAGGTTGTAAATCCAGCTTCATTAACAACAGAGATTAGAATATTTATAGCACAGCACCTGCATAAATAAAGGTCTTTTAGATCCCAGGGGTTTTTTTCTCAGTTTCCCTTCAGTTAAAAAACGAATTCCTTTCTTAAAGGGAGATTTACATTTTTTTGTTTCTTATCTTCTTTCTCTCTAAGAGGGATCTTATATCATTTTGCCCCTTCAGTAATGTGTTCAAAGTCAAACAGCTACTAAGTAGCTTCCTTGTTTCGTTCAAAAGCCCAAGTGGCTGTCCCTTAAATAAAAAATAAAAAATAAAAAAAAGGCCAGAGGGTCCCAGTGTGAAGCAGAAGCTTAAGAGTAACAACCAGAGAGGATTAAAGTATAGGTTTGTGGTCACTTTTTTTTAACTATATCTTTGAACTGACCTTAGAGAGAGTCTGAGGGAAGGCGTGAAAAGGTGCAGTTGAAGGGACATTTTCTGCATCACCTGCACTTGACGTGGATGTGTGAGAGACCGTGAGACTGAGACAAACAGCATCACTCAATTAGTTCTGAATCTAAGCGTGTGAACTGAGTGAGTGAGAGATAGTACAAGTGTAATCATCGTAACTGGAGTATTAATATTTCAAGGGCCAACCAAAATCATTTAGACATTTTTCCCCAGCAGAGCTCCCCTGGCTAACTTAATGTCAAGTTACCTCTGATTTTGACCTCGGTTTTATCAACTCAGCCATGATGGGGTAACTGGATATCACCTGTCTGTTCTGTGGGTTAATAAAAAATTAGGGAATGCATAAATGATTTCTTAGTCAATGCAATCTCTTTGGTAGAGAAAATAGTTCTAAACATGGGACCCAAGTGGAGAAAAGGGCATTCTTGGCAGAAAATAGGCTGAATAGCATCTTCTTAATTTCTCCTCTGTCTCACAGCTAGAGAGGTGGGTGTCTCAGCCCTGAATTGGCACTTAGGCCTGTCTGCTTCTGAAGTCACACTTTTTCCTGGGAGGTTGATGGATGGGTTTCAGTGGGTCTTTCCATGAATCCCTGAAACTCTATGCAAATCTTTATGTATGAGTGCCTATCTTTTTTTCTTTGAATCTATAGCTTTCTTCTGGTTCTCATATGTTAAGAACTATTGACCTGGAGTCAAATACAGCTCTGGGGATGAGGCTAGTCCCTCCAGCAGAGGGCAGTGGCTCCCACATTTGCTGACCTCCTTGACCTCATAACATTGGTTGTCAAGAGATGGGAGAGGTTGAGCCAGGTAGGGCTGACCCAAGGGCATGACAAGAAAACACCAACCTTCCCCTGCTCTTCCTGTTCAGTTGGTTTTGACACCCCACTTCCAACCCCCAGATTGCCACATCGTGGGATACATAAACTCTCGGCAGTGGCTCTGGGGAAAACCACCTTCTCCCGTCAACTTCTTGAAAGGGCCTGGAAGATTCTTTTCAAGGACATAGTTTTTCTAAGCTTTTTTGCTCCTTTGTCAATGCTAGTTTCTCTTGCTGCTTTTGTGGACATGTTTAGACCACCTGAACAAATGCTGATTTGGAGATCCGGGTTGAAAGACATTTTTCAATGGAAACGTGAATGAACTGACTTTGCTTCTCACTTGGATGCCTTTGCCTATAGAATCAACTCCTAGCTCCTTAACTTAGCATTCAAAGCCCTTTGAGAATGGTTC
Organism: Camelus ferus; assembly: GCF_009834535.1. Lineage (NCBI taxonomy): Eukaryota > Metazoa > Chordata > Mammalia > Artiodactyla > Camelidae > Camelus > Camelus ferus. The sequence goes on along the minus strand of NC_045708.1, from coordinate 13,314,801 downwards.
CATTCCCCCTTCAGTTCTTTCATTAATCTCCCACACAAGGTTGAAACAAAGCAGGACCCTCCAGGGGAAAAATCCTTTGTATGTCCCCTATATTTCTTTTTTTCTTTCCTTCTTTTTTTTTTTTTTTTTTTTTTAGTAGAGGTACTGGGGATTGAACCTAGGACCTTGTGCATGCTAAGCATGCAGTCTACCACTGATCTATACCCGTGCACCCCATGTCTACCATTTCTTGTTTGTAGAAAAGAGGCTTCATTTATCCTCCTTGACCTTCCCTGAGTTCCAGAGGGAAGATTCAAATAGTTACTATTCATGGGAGGGAGAGAATGAGAAACAAATGAGGCAGGGTCAAGAAATAATAGTGCAGCCATGGGGCAAGGTCCCAGTTCCTCCCTAAGGAATACACCTAAACAATACCTTTGAGTTCTTCTGCAGGAACTAAGACCCCCACCCAGGTGGAGCATGGTAACTTCAGGCAGAGTACAAGATTCCTAGACCATTGCCCTGTTACCTCACCACTAACCAATCAGAAGAAAGTCTGCACACAGCGGAAGATCAGGAAGACTCTGATCCCCTCCCCCAATGACTCTCCCTTTAAAAACTTTCATGGTAAAGCAGAATCTTTGGAGTTGGTCTTTGGACATGAGTCTGCCTTCTCCCTAGGTTGCCAACCTCCTGAATAAAGCAAACTTTTCTTTCCAACCAACATTCATCTCTCGAGTATTGGCTTTCAAACAGCTAGCAGCTGAACCCGAGTTTGGTAAGAAGGTTTCCACATAAGGTCTCCTTCTTGGCCAAACTACCCCTGCAATTGCTTTGGGCTTTCCAACAAGCTCTTAAAGAGGTCACTCCTTCCTTCTTGTTTTCCTTATCATTCCCATTCTTCAGCTCCTCTTCCTCCGTGGAGACTTCTCTGGGTGAGAAGCAGCAGAACAGAGAGTTAATTGTTAAGGGCTCTGGAAGAATGAGCAAGTGCAAAGGCCCTGGGGTGTGAGCCTGATTGACCCTTTAGAGGAACAGAGTTTGCAAACAGGAGATGAAGTCAGAGGGGTGGTGGAGGCAGATGGTCTACAAACTTGTAGGCCATGGCAAAGACTTTGGTTTAATCTGAGTGAGATGGGAAGACATCAGAGGGTTTTGGTGAGAGGAGTAATACCAGCTCACTTGTGTTTGACACAAACCACTCTGACCATTGTGTTGAGAGTAGAATTTGGGAGGCATGGGCAGAAGCAGACAGCCAGATAGAAGACTATTGCAACCATCCAAAAATGATGAAAAAGGAGGCAGTGAGAAGAGATTGGCATCTGGATATTTTCTGAAGGTACAGTTGATGAGATTTGCTGATAGATGGGAGTATGGGGTTTGAGGGGAAAAGAAAGGAGTTAGGGATGGTTCTAAGATGTTTGGTGTGATACAAACACTGAAATGGGAAGTGACACTGAAATGGGAAAAACTAGGAGGAAGGAGCTTCCATGGGGGGAACAGAATCAGGACTTTAGTTTTGGCGAGGCTAAGTTTGGAGCTGCCTAGCTGACCCAGTTTATGTGCTGCCCTCCATTTCCTCAACTCTTTCTCCTCTCCACACTGCCTTGACTCCTTCCTCAAAGAAGAGCCTTGGCCACCACAACTAATGGTCTCCTGCTAAGACCACTGGCTGGCTCAGTCTCTCCCAGGGTGAGAGCCAGGCTCCAGCTCACCTCCACCATGCCTGCTGCAACAGGAGCTGTAAAAGCTCCAGGCACTAGACCCAAATGACCAGAGCACAGAGGCTATGGTTCCTGCCAACACTTCTGAGTCCAGATTAAGTTCTAAACCAGGGCTCGGGGAGCAGGCATCCCCAAGGAGCCCAAAAAGGCCAGGTACTACAACCTAGAGGTACAGGGGTAAACTATTATCAAAGACAAGAGATGAGAAGGAGTCAACAGATGAATTCTATTTCCTTCTGCAGGCCAGAAATAAGCATTTGCCTTCCCAAGAGGCAGCACCAGGTGCCGTGGGATCTCCCCACTCCCCAACCCCAACTCCTACCCCTGGCATCTCTGGAGGTGTCCCCATGTGAACACACCACTGACTGTGTTCTCGTATGAACATGTGGCTAGCTTGATAATGCGCTCCCTTGTGTTTGTTTACCCTCAGTCTCTGCCTCCTTCTCCTTTTCCCTCCCTCTTTGCCTTGGGATTGCATTTCTCCAGTAGAGCATGTGCATGTGTGAGCTCTGCTGTCTAAGGAGCCCTGGCTAAGTCCACATTCAAGTGGAAATGCAGAGTGAGCTGGGAGAGCTCAATGCCTACATATATCCTTCTCTAAGATGACCCAAGGACTGAGTATTGACAGAGGAGAAAGGAAGCCCAAGGGCTGAGCTTTGCGGCGGTCTAACATTTAGAGGCTGGGGAGCTGAGGATGAATCAGCAAAGAGGAATGAGAAGGAAAGACCATGGGTGGGAGGAAAACCAAAAAGGATGGTTTTCTGGAAGTCAAATGAAGAAAATGTTTCAGGAAAGAGAACACAATTAACTGGTTCAAATGAAGATGGAGATTAGTCATTGGATTTAGCATCAAGGAGTTTATTTTGGTGACATTGACAAGGACAGTTTCCTTGGAGGGGTCAGAGCCAAAGCCTGAAGACAGTAATTCTGAGAGAGACCGGGAGGAGAAGGACTGGAGACAGCAAGCGTACACATCTTTTCAAGGAGTCTTCCTCTAAGGAGGGAAAAAGAAAAGGAGCAATAGCTTTAGAAGGGGTGGAGTTGATATGGGTTTTTAAGGATGAGAGAAATTACTCACGTTTGTGTGTGGATGAGAATGATTTTTTAGAGTGGGTAAAACTAATGATACAAGAGAAAGAAGAGAGGAGATGGTTGCAGCCTGGAAGTTCTCAGTAGAAATGCTAAGATTTTAGATTCCAGGGGGCTGGAAGGAGGAGGTTTGTTTCTGAGGAAAGAGAGAGATTGCTAGACATCTGGAATTTCCTTTCCATGGATGCCTGGGTCTCTAGGGTCCAACTTTTAAACTTGAACATTTACTTTTTGATGTGGTTAGAATCCCTGAGCCCACAGTATGTTCCCAAGAGTATTTAATTAAATGGGAATCTGGTGTGCATCTGTGACTAATTAATGCTGATCAAAAACAATTAAATATTAAATGTCAGTGCTGTTACCTGGTTCCTTACTAATAATTGCAAAGGGCTGAATGTAATTATCAAGTCCTGACCTCCGAAGGAACCAAGTTCATGTTAAAATAATGAAAGGCTAAAACTGAGCTGATTAAAAAACAGATTTTGTAAATTTTTAAAAATATTTGAAGCAATGAAATGCTGAGCGTCAGAGCAAGGGAATCACTTAGAGTTCTCCTCCTCAGCATGTGGGCTTAGAAGGGCCCTCTGACTAATAGAAATAGTGGCAGTTGCACTTAGCAGTGTACTAAACATTTCTAACAGTTCTTCTTAGAGTAAAATATGCTTTCACATGCTGATAACTTATATGATGCATATACATATATAGTGATGTAATTCATTCATCAAATGTTTAAAGAGGACTTGATCTGGCCAGTCCTAAACTGTGCTCTGGGAATGAACAGATGCCTAAGATGAACCCTCTGTCTTTAAGATCTAGCCTGCTGTTTCTCAGAGGATGCCCTGTGACCACCGTTACCAGAACCACCAAAGGGGTGCTTTGCCCTTTCTCTATTCACCTAGTGTGACTAGGGGCTGCTGTTGTCTCCTGGTTTCATACACAATAATTTGTTTTCATTTCTTGTACTGTTTGTTTTGGAGTGATTTTTAAAGATGGCGGAAGCAGAAACATCTTTATTCAGCCATCTTGAAACTGGTCAGCCCCCACGACCCTTATGGTCTTGATGAGGGGTGGGGCACATCCGGTGGACGCCACAGGTAGGCTGCTTCTTAGCTACGGGAGCAGTAGGGGAGACGGGAGGACAAAGACCAAAAGCAAGGGCCTGGGTCAGTGTGGTTACTGAGAGCCAGGAGAGTGAGTCAAGGCCAGAGGGCCATCTAGCAAAGAGGTGAGTGGAGGGTAGGAACCATCGCACGAAGCCAAAACAAAGAGGGTTTATGAACAAGAAGCAGCAGGGTGGAAAAATAAGGAGATGGTCTGGAAGGATTCCAGAGACACACTGGGGATGCTTGTGGTGACTTTAAATCTCACCCTAGCACCGGCTTGAATGGGCCACCCAGGTCATTTAAAAGCATCATGGTGGGTGGGCAGTTCGATGTTTCCCCTTCATCAGCCGTCTGAAAAGTTAACAGTAAGCTCCCTTCATGAGAGTCTGAGTTCTGAGCTGTTGTCGTCTGTAAAGTGCTCATTTGATGTTCCTGGGATGGTACTTGATACTTCACATTCTTAATTTGGAAAGAGGAGACAACTGTAGTCCCCTCAGCCTACTTTACGATTGCATGGGGGTGCTGGCTGGACTTTCATTCTGACTTTCCCTTTTGGGCACAGGACACTCTTAATAGGGACTATTTATCCTGAAAACTCAGACACATCTGTCTTCTGCTTGAAGCCAAGTGCGGGAGAGGGAGGCAAGGCAGAAGAAAAGGGAACTCACGGTGCTTATTAGCACCTGTTGAGTGCAAGGCACTTTCCACATGTTGTCTCTTGCATTCTTCTAATAGCCGTGTGGGCTGAGCCTCCTTACCCACTTACAGGGGTGAGGAAACCGTGACCATGCAGGACATGGAATCTCCACGCAGGTCTCTCTGGCTCTAAAACTATGATCTTTCCGGCACAGCACAATGACTATGGCTCTGCCACAGCCAACCCTTCTTCCCTCCCTCCTCTGTCTCAGCAAGAGGAACACTGCAGGGCGGGAAGAGGTGACCAACCAAGAGACAGCCACTCTCGTCCCAAAGGAAGAAGATAAGCTGACTCGAGGCTGAACTTTTCTCTGAAATATGATGACTCTCATCTTTTAAACCATGAATTAAAAACACTTAATATTGACTTTTAATCTGGCTAAATATAAGAGATCCTCTTACCTACTAAATAAATATATGTTGAACACCTAGTTTATAGAAGATACTGTGACAGAATGTTGGAGGATTTGGAAATGTATAAAATATAGGTGAATTGTGTAAAATTATTTTCACGGCTAAGATTAATTTGATTTTTGACATACTGAAAAATGTCCAATTTTCAGTTTGGTATTTGTCACTGGCATTCACAAGAGAGGTCAGGGCTGGATTTGCCAGTAGGGGACTCACCCACCAGGAGGTATTGAACTCTTGAAAATGGATGAATTTTCAAAGAAGATGGAATTACAAGGGATAAACATAAAGACTAGGATACAGCCTTAAATTACACTAATTCTTGGGAGCTGCAAGAGAAAGTGAAGCCAATGAAATCCTAGGGATGAAAAAGGAGGAAGAGATGAAGGAAGAAAAGAGAAACAAGAATAATTATTTTATTTTTTTAATTTTGGGGGGAGGGTAATTAGGTTTATTTATTTTAATGGAGATACTGGGGATTGAACCCAGCACCTTGTGCATGCTAAGTGTACACTCTACCACTGAGCTACACCGTCCCCTTATTACGTTTTAAAATTTTTTTTTCTTTTTTTTTAAGAATAGTAAGAAAGGGCATACACACAGAGCTGCAAAAGGGGAGGTGGTCAAAGGTACCCAGGGCTTCCCAGAGGGCAAGATGAATTGGTATTTTTTAAAAAAACAAGGAATATGAATATCAAGTCAATGATTCTCTGCGGATGTTGCCTTTTGAGACAGTGGTGAGAGCAGAAATCAGAGAGCAGAGTTTAAGACAAGTAGGGAAAGCTGGTTCATTACACAGAGGAAAAGGGAAGAAAATTGAATGCCTACAAAATACTCAGTATTCAAAGTGGGCTCCGGAAGGATTAAAGACCTTTGAAAGATAAAAAATATATTCAACAAAAGAACAGAACGTAGGAGAATGTCTTTGTGACCTAGGCAATGGGGACAAATCCTTAAGGAGGGAAATCTATTAATTTGTTTATGTCATAATTAAGGAATTCTCAACAAATGACACTGAGAGACAGTTAACAGACACTAGCAGATGAAAGAAGATATTTTCAACATTTAAAACTAACAAGAGGAGGGACAGTAGGGCTCAGTGGTATACCACGTGCTTAGCATGCACAAGGTCCTGGGTTCATTCCTCGGTACCTCTGTTAAAAGATAAAATCAAATAAAACTAATAAGAGAGTAATATTTAAAATGTACGTGGAATGCCAGCACATCGATAGGAAAATGACAGACTCTCCATAGAAGATGCTGTTGTGTTTGCCCAGGTCCCCCATGTTAGGACCGGGGCACTCTCAGGCAGAGTGGTGCCCTGCTCAAGATCAAGCCCCCTTCCTAATGGCATCTTGCATCCAATGACCCGTCCAGAAGGGAGTATAAATCTTAGCCCCCTTGCCTCAAGGCAGGACAACTCTGAAAACCCATCTCAACTCCAGAGCTTCCCACCGTCCTGTTGGAACCATGCCAGGGCAGTTTCACCCCTGTTCAGCTTCTCCCCCTGCCTGATTCTGTTTTTCTCACTCACGGGTATTGTTCCCGAGAGCGCCCCATCCCTAAACTTCTTATAAGCAAACTTCAGATTCAGAATCTGTTTCGCAGAGAACCCAACCTGTGTCAGTTAGTCCTGGAAGTGGTCTCAGGAACCAAACTCAGGTGGGATTTTAGAGCTGGATCACCTGCCAATTGCCTGGCAATGAAGCCCCCATCAGTGTTAGTTTGTAGAGTACCAGGAGCCTCTGGCATGCAGTTATGGTGCAGTTTTTAAAACTTTCACTTGTGGTCAACTGGAATGGGATATGAGAGGAAGAGAATGAACTGATGGGTGCGATACATTAGGTGTTTGGGAGTTTAAAGAACTTCGGAATGGGATGACTGTTGTAAGTGACCAAGGTGCTGGAGAAAGACAACACAAGGGTGAGCATGATTAATCACCAATAAAGGGTGAAATCACCAATGTGTTCTCTACAAAAACCAGACGGATCCTGGAAGAGGACTGTGGACTCCTGTCAAGTCCACCAAGTAGTAAGTAGCATCAATTGCAGCTGCCATGCCAGATGTGGTATCTCTGCTGGAGCGGATTAACACAGCCTCAGACGCATGGTATGTGGTCACTGATCTGGCAAATGCATTCTTTTCCAACCCTGTCAGAAAGAAGGGCCAGAGGTGGTTCACATTCACATGGGACAGGCAAGAGTATCTATTTACAGTCTTGTCCCAGGACTACGTCAACTGCCATTTGTCTGATCGGACCTGGACCCCAGATCAACTCATGAATAAGAAACTATTGGGGGAGGAGAGGGGGAGGGTATAGTTCAGTGGTAGAGTGCATGCTTAGCATGCATTGAGGTTCTGGGTTCAATCCCCAGTACCTCCATCAAAATAAATAAATAAATAAAATTATTTATTTTAATTATTAATTAAATTAATTTATTTATTTTAATTATTAATCCACCCCCCCCCCAGGAAAAAAAAAAGAGAGCTGAGAAGAAACTTTCACTTCGGGGAGAAAAAAAAAAGGAATCCTTGCCCTGGATTACTTCATAATCTAGAGAGAAAGACAGTAAAAGAGATCAGAAAATAATCTGCTCAGGGATTTTCTTGTGCTAGTCGGAATTCTTGATTGTAAAGGACACAAACCCAATTTGAACTGGCTTAAACAGAAAGTCCCAGGCTTGAACATCATTGGTCAGACTTGGGTTATCTACATCCTTGAAACAATCATCACGGCTAGGAGAATGAAATACTCTGATTGTAGGCCTAGTCATGTGCTCAGTCCTGGAAAGAGGAGTGAGGTATGGTTAAGATCAGCCCACTGAACCAAAGCTGAGGAGGGGATGGTTCCCTTAAGGACAACTAAGGAATTGGGGCTGATCAGGCAAAATAAGCAGATGTCCCCTGGAGGGCTCAAGTAGAGAACGGGCATCTGCCATGGGGAGTCAAAGGAGGCTTCATGAAGGAAGTGGACTTTTTTGAATTGAGATATAGTTGGTGTACAATATTATTTAAATTACAGGTGTACAATATAGTGACTCACAATTTTTAAAGGTTATACTCCATTTATAGTAATTATAAAATATTCCATGTGTTGGACAATATCCCCTTGTAGCTTATTTTATACCTAATAGTTTGTACCTCTTAATCCCCTACCCCTATATTGCCCCTCCCTCCCTTCCCTCTCCCTGCTGGTAACCACTAGTTTGTTCTCTATACCTGTGAGTCAGCTTTTTTTGTTGTTGTTGTTATATTTACTACTTTGTTGCTTTTTTTTAGATTCCACATATAGGTGATATTATGTAGTATTTATCGGAAGTGAGCATTTGACTTGGGCACCAAAGTTCAAGTAGGAGTTTGTCAGGTGGAAATGACATTCCAGGCAGAGGGACAAGCTTGTGAAAAGGCACAGAACTGTGAATGAGTGTTGCATGTTAGAGAAGAAAAAGTTCTCAGTGATAGGGGATGGGGCTGGAGAACTACTGAGCCCACCTTAGAGAGAGGATCTATCTAGAGAAAGACAGTGTAGACCTATGTCCAACGTATTGCTATGAAGTTATTATGGTCAAAACATTAATTTGCTTCTCTATCAGTAAAGGGAACTTCATGTGAGGCAGAATATCTAAAGTCTAAAATATTTACTGCTGTGGGCAAAGATGTTTGACTCTTGTTCACTGATGTATCCATGTGCCTAGAACAGTGTCTAGCACATGGTAAGAGCTCAGTAAATATCTGAGTAATAAATGTCTGGATTTAACCTTAATAATTTGATTGATTGTATTAGATGTTCCACAAAATCCTTGAGTAAAGGAATGGGGCTAAGAAAGCTTTATAAAGACAAGAGTTGGGGGAAGGGTACAGCTCAAGTGGTAGAGTGCTTGTTTAGCATGCACAAGGTCCTAGGTTCAATCCCCAGTACCTCCTCCAAAAATAAACAAATAAGCCTAATTACCCCCCAAATAAGTAAAATAAGTTATTTGTAAAAAGACAAGAACAGGGTAATTGATAGAGCTGAAAAGAGATAGAAATAGGTAATAATAATAGTTAAACCAGAAATAGACTCACAGACATAGAAAACAAACTATGGTTACCAAAGGGGAAAGGAGGGGGAGAGATAAACTAGGAGTTTGGAATTAACATATACACACTACTGTATATAAAATAGATAAACAACAAGGACCTACTGTATAACATATTCAGTTTCTTATAATAAGCTATAATGGAAACGAATCTGAAAAAAATATGTAAGTGAATCACTTTGCTATACACCTGAAACTAACATTGTAAATCAACCACACTTTCATAAAAAATTAAAATTTAAAAAAAACCCTTTAATTTAGCACTTACTGAGCATGTATCTATTAGAGATTGCTTGTACTAGTCAGTGAATATCTAAATATCTTGTATTCATTATCTTATTTAATCCTTTATCCACCCTACGAGGGAAGTATTATGATCCCCACTTACACGAGGAAAGTGAAGTTCAGAGAGGTTAAGTGAGTTGCACAAGATGACACATAGGAAGAAGTTATGCTGATACTCAAACCCAGTCTGTTTCTCTCTAGAGCCAAAGCTCTTAATAAAAACAAATCCTTGTAAAGCAAGCACCTTCTGTATTCCACAGACTGCTCTGAGCACGTGCTACCCCACAACATGGGGTTATGATGGAGGCATTGTTACCACCATCATGCTTTATAATAAAGCTGCGAAAATGAAGGCACAGAGAGGTTAAGTAATTTACCTAAAGTCACATGTAAACAAGCAGCACAGACTGAATTTGAGTCTAGGCAGACTAGCTCCAGTCTCCAGACTCTAAATTAATACCACACTGCCCCTTGGCTATGACACTGTGCTGATTCAGAGGGGCTTTTCGGCCGCAACCTATGATCCAGTTTGTTTGGATGAAATTAACAGACTTAAAAAAATAGCCTTGAGTTTGAATGGTCGATTTTCCACTGACTGGCTGGGTGACTCTAACCTCTCTGAGCCTAAATTTCCTCAATTGTAAAATGGGAATAATAGGATATTCCACCTTGCAACTGTAAGGTTTAAATGAGGTAATGTCTAACAAGTTCCTGGCATGGTTCCTGTCGTGGTTCAAGAAATGTTAGTCACTTATTTATTTATTTATTTTTCCTCCCGTCTTGTCAAGGATATTTAACTTAGACCAGAGGTCTTAACTCTTTTATGCCATGGACCCCTTTAGCCATCTGGGGAAGCTGATGCGGCCTTTCTTGGAATGATTTTAGACACAAACAAACAAACAAAAAATGCATAGGATTACAAAGGAAATGAAATATGATGAATTATCATTATCAAAAATGTTTCAAATTTGAATTCATGATATAGTGACATATGAGCTTGTTAATGCAATGAATCATAAAACCTAGTGGCAGGCTCTATAAGTACCCTTAAAGTGATGAGGGTGAAAGACATTTGGGGATAATCATCTGTTATGTGAAATGAACCTATCTGTGATTCCTATTGGTGTCAGTTGCTGATCCTGCTAAGTATCCTGGGGTTTGTTGCCTGCATTTGTAATTGAAGGAAGTGCTAAATTCTAGTAAGAGGCTAGTGAAAAAAAAAAAAGATTTAAATTTTTTTTCCATCCAAGTTCATGGACCCTTGGGTTCAAAACAGCTGGTTTAGAGGAAGGCGGTAGTGGGGAAACTCTGGAATTGGCTGGTTTATTTGGAAGCTCCCCATAAATGGGCCTCTTAAGTCACACTTTTGGATGTTATTTATTTGGCCCTGTGTGGAGAGAAATCACACATCTCAAACTCACTATGTCCACATCCAAATTCCTCATCTTCCTTCCCGGCCCAGTTCGGCCCTGCTCAAAGTGATAGCTCCCTCCTTCCAGCAGAAACCTTATAAGTGCTCCAACACCACTCCCTCCCACACCCCACATCTAATCCACCAAGAAATTCTGTTGACTCTGCATTTAAAATAAATTTAGAATCTGACCACTCCACTGCTCACACCTGATCAGAGCTAGCATGCTCTCTCACCTGGTAACTGCTCTCCCTGCTTCTTCCTCACCCCTCCACCTCTGTTCTCAACACAATGATCAGAATGGCCCTTGTCTGTGTAAGGACTCTTTGCTTACTCTGTTAACAGGCACCCTGGCGTCCTAGATGTTCCTCCAATGTGCTAGGTAAGTTCCAGCCTTCGAGGGCCTTTGCACTGAAGTGGCTGTTCCCTCTGACAGTAATAATCATCCCTCAAACATCAGCCTCCTCTCTCTGACTCTCACATCTCTTTAAGTCTTCATTGGATATGTCACCTCCTTCATGAGGCCCATCTTGATTTCCCTACTGAAATGTACAACTGTGTCTCCAGCCCTCCCAATACCCTTAGCCTGCTCTAATTTTTCTTTTGCCCTTAGCATATACAACCTATCATGTTCCATAATTTACTTATTATGTTAATTTTCTCTCTTCCTCTTTCCTCCACTTACCCACCCACCCCACCCACCCCACTGGAATATAAGCTCCATAAAGAAAGAGATCTTTGTTTTGCTCACTATAAGAACAGGGGATGGCACATAATAGGTACTCAATAAATTGAGTAACTCAACAAAGCATGTGAAATGAAACTGTCTGTGATCCCTATTGGTGCGCTTTGCAGTGAAACAGCTCCGATTCGAGCACCAGAACCGGGCTCTGCTCCCAGCTGCCTCAGACAAGGCATGCTACCTGGGGCAACCCATTACATCTCTCTCAGCCTCAGTTTCCTCAGCTATAACCTACGAGTCAAAAAAAGAAGACCGATCTCACAAATTGGGGGCACTAAGTGAGCTGGTCAGTAAACGGCCTGGCACTGGGCAGGTGTTTCATAAATGCGAGTTCCTGGTCCCCTGGGGACCTGGAGGAAGCAACTTCCTCCTGTTGGCACCGGGTCCCGGGAACTCCCGTAAAAGGGCAGGGCTCGTGTCCCTCGCCTTCATCGTGTTCCCAAAAAGGCTCAGAATAGAACCGAAGTCTCCTGGCTCCACTTGGAGTTGTAGCCAAGCGACCACACGACCACTTTTTTCCTGTCCACTACTTTCTTTTGAGGTGGAAAGCAGTCGTTGGAATAACTTACCCAGGGGCAGGGAAAGGAAAAAACAGCAAAAAATTGTTTTAAAAGGGAGTTATACAAGCATGTGCAGGAAAATCCCATTGAGGGACATAAATGCTGATTCAAATAGGGAGGAAATATGAAATTTGACAGTTTTCCAGGCCTTCCCTGGTCCTGAATTTCCTCTCTTCCATCACACATTTTTCTCGCCCACAAAACGGGCATTAAGGAAGATGACAGGTCAAAAAATAGACCATGTAGAAGAGAGGAGGGAGTTTGAGGTTGTTCATCGGCGTGACTGTAAATGCTGCTCCCTATTTTCACCAGCCAGGTGAAAGTCACGATGGGGAAAGGCAGAAGCTGATGTCTCCCCAGGGAAGGAGAATGAATTCTGGATCACTGTCAGAGACCGTTTTCCAGGGCTGCTTTGATCTGCTGCCTGAACCAGGGCTGGGGACCAGCAAGCCGGGACTCCAAGGAAAACCAGACTTCACAGCAGACTCGAGCAGCTGTCTTCCCACAAGGGCGTGTGCCTGCAATGCTGGGTCGGCCCTGCCGTCCAGCCCAGCTTGTGCCCCACTCCCAGGCCCTTATCCTTCAACCCGGAGGAGTCCTGCCTCCCCACCCAAAACAGAGCTGAGTTGGCGTCTGAAAATGAGTAAGTGTGAAGCGAGGATGCACATTGGTCTTTGCTGAGGATTTGTTTTCACCAAGCAGCTTGGTGGAGAAGACTGCATTTCTTGGTTATTTTTAAACCTAGATTTCTGGCATCTGATTGGGGGGAAAAAAACAACAACAAAACCCAGAAACTCAAATCGTGAGAGCCTAGTGGCTCTGGGCATCCTTTTTAGGTGGCTTGCTACTTCCCAGAGCAGCCAGGAGCCCAGGGAGTGTTGCATGGGCGGAGAACAGAGATGCAAAGGGGTTCCAGGTGGTTCCAGAAAGCATCTCTGCTCTCCATCCCAGGTGGAGGAAATGCCACCCCTACACGACACCTCACTTCTGGCCCTATCTGTGTGCCAGGCTCTGTGCTGGATGATGATGGAAAGAATGTTGGTCCCTGGTCATGTGCGGGCTCATCCTTTAGACGAAGAAATTGATGGTTGCAATACATTTATGGTATGAGCTTGATAGGGGAAGATACAAGGTGGAAGGTGCAGCTACTAACATAGCTCTGAAGGATCCAGAAAGACTCCAAATATGAAACCTGAAGAATAAGTGGGATTTAGCAGAGCATGACTGGGACATGAGGCTGTACACCAGAAATTGACAGATTGTAACTGACTATAGTTCCATTTAAAAATAATAATAAATAATAATAATAAAATGCCAACCAAAAAAAAAAAAAAGAGAGAGTGAAGGAACAGGACCCTGCAGGACCTTTTTGGGTACAAAAGCCCCTCCATGTCTCCCATTTCTTGTTTGTAGAGAAAAGGCTTTATTCTCCTAGACCTTCCCTGAGTTCCAAAGAACAGACTCAAGCAGTTACTAATTAAAGAAGTGAGGGGATACAGAAACAAAGGAAAAGCAGTCCAGCAAGGAAAGTAATGATAGCTTAAACAGTTCAGTGATAAAATAGAGTCCTAGTTGCTCCTCAAGGGACACATATAACAATCTGACACCTACCTTTGAGTTGTTCTTCAGAAACTAAGACCCTCACTCAGGTGGAGGATGGTGACTATATGCTGACCACAAGCACGCAGACCCCAGACTGGTTGGAAGCAGAAGGTTGATGATTACGATTCCTGAAACATCATCCTATTACTATACCATCAACTAATCAGAAGAAAATCCATGAGCTGGTCACGCATTCTGAAACCCTCACCCCTAATTTTGCCCTAAAGAACTCTTCCCTGAAAGTCATCGGGGAGTTTGGGTGTTTTGAGCATGAGATGCCCATTCTCTTTGCTTCATTCTTGGATAAATACTGTACTTAACTCCACCACAGTCCAGTGCCAGTAGATTGGCTTTGCTGCACATGAGGGAGTGGACACAAGTTTGGTTCAGTATCAAATTTAATTCCTTAAAATGTCTTGTCATACTTGATTTGATGAGCATCATTCTCAAATACGACACTCCAGATGAGGCCTTGATGTGCAAACAATTTATCCTAATAAGAAGGGCATATTCTTACTGAAACTAGGCAAATAACTCCTGCTATGAAAAGTGGGGGAAAGTTTCTGAATTCTGCAAAGTCAGTGAATGTTTGGTTCCATTTACAAAAGCAGAATCTACTAAATTGTTATGGGTTACAGATGGCTTAAGAAGAAAGGCAAATGGCTTCCTATAAATCTGGAAAGTAGAACATTAAAACAAGATTAACAATATTCCAAACAAATCGCTACAATAAAATTTCCCTTGTCCGTTCATTCTGTCCTATATAATTAATTCTAGTGCCGCTGGCTCTTGAGCTAAAGTCTTATGAAAACATCTGCTTGACTACAGAGCCCTGGAAATCCTGCCTCACTCCACTAGTAGAGTCTAAAAATTGTCCAAGCTCTGTCTGCTCAGCTTTGACTGTCAGTAGTTTGAAGTATCTGGTACAGTCCTTTTCCATGAAGCTCTGAAACTGTCTTTGTTGAGAACACAAACTCTGGTCTGTGTCTTATTGCAGGGTCTTCAGGCAAGCCTCAAAGATACCGTAGATAACTTAAAATGGGTGTGATTAATTTATTACTGATAACTTTCTAATGTCAAAGTTCTGATGAGAGTTCGTCATAAGAATCATGAAACTGACAAAGAAATGTGGTTGTTTCTGGCATGTAAAAGCAAAGATAATCAAACATTCCAAAGACAATAAAACATTTCTAAAGATAATGATTAAGCCTATTTTCAAAGAAGTCAGTGTTACACCTGATTCATAAAAATGGATAAACATAATTTGTACAGAGGAAAAAATCTTGAGAGATAATACGTAATAATTGTGAGACATAATTTTTTTTTTTTTTTTGTATCAAGAATATCAGGTAAAGAGATTCAGGAAGTCTGGAGTAAGGTCTCGGCATCTTATAGATGTCTTCAGATCTCTGTTCCGTAAGTGTGATGTGCACACTGCTGGCCTAGACCGTGCTAGATTCAAATTAAAGAAGGAAGGCTGTAACGAGGAAACATTTTAAATGATATCTGAGCTCATAACTGAAACACTGTACTACTATTGTCAATATCATCAGGCTAAGCACTGACGGGACTCTGATGAGAGTATGAAAACTCAACAAAGCTATTTCATAATTGTTCTAGGTCTTAACAGAACTAGTCCATAACAGTACTTTCCTTGAGGGTAAAAACACACTATGGAGAGCAAGGCCATGCCCCAGGGATTTCCCACAAAGGATACAATTTAAAACAGTTGTAGAGGGAGGGTATAGCTCAGTGGTAGAGCGCATGATAAGCATACAAGAGGTCCTGGGTTCAATCTCCAGTACCTCCATTTAAATAAATAAAAAACCTAATTACCACCCTAAATAAATAAATAAACCTAATTATCTCCACCCTAAAATTAAAAAAAAGAAACTTAAGGAAAAAAAATAGTTGCATAAATAACATTTTACCTGCACATGTTTAACCTGAACTGAGCGTATCTTCTGATCTGATAACTCTTCCCATGCAATTCTTCAAGCAAATCTATTCCTAGCATCTTCTTTTATAGAGTGAAAGAACAAGTCTTTGTGATTTTCCAGAGATCCTATGGGAAAACTCAAAGATAGTTTTAGGTGTGGGAGATATCTTGAACTTTTTTTTTATTTTGCTTTTTTCTATATTTAGGATCCAGTCTGGGAAGGCAAAAATTCAGAAGAATTACCAGAAAAGATTTGGCCATTCATTTAAGAGAGGATCAGGAGTGCCTATGATTGTGATAATAAAGCATTTAAAAATAAGCACAGAAGGTAACAAAATGGTAAAGAAGATTAGCTTTTTCATAAGTGAGGAATCTTGGTTCTTTTTTTCCCTCTTAAATAATCAAGGATATAAGAAAATCAAAATAAATCAGGAAGATTTGCTATCTAGGCAGTTACACAAAAGTAAAGAATAACCTTTCGTAAGCAGGCGAAAGCATTCATCAGAAAACCAAGGAAGCAAACCTGTCAAGATAGAGCAAATTCTGCAATAATTTTAACATATTCCACAGCTTCTTTTCAGACTTAAGTACCACAAACCAAGGCAAGTAAAATTTGCTCGTATATAAATGCTCTCTTAGATTCTGGATCAAGCTGACACTTTATTTTACCATAGTATTTCTCTTTCAGTGGGCCCACGAGGCCACACAATTTTCATATTAATACTAAGATGATATTTATGTTACCATGCAGTGAGTATCTCATTTTTCTCTTCAAATGAATCAATAAATATTTTAAGATTTGCTGAAAATTTTTTTCCGAGTTTCAAACTCCAGTATGGTAAGTATCGACAGTTAAAATTTGCATTAAAAAAAGCTGCTTGGGTGAGAGATGGGTATGGCTCAGTGATAGAGCATATGCTTAGTATGCACAAGGTCCTGGGTTCAATCCCCAGTATCTCCATTAAAAAAAGCAATAATAAGATTAAATACATTTTTTAAAAAAGAGTTGCTTGGGGTCCTCAATAAGTCTCAAGAATGTAAAGGAATCAAGAGATGCTCCCCTTGAACCCAAATGGCAGAGGACCTCTGCTCACATACGAGTGATATTTCTCCGTTACTGCTGCCCTTACTGTAATCTCAACCACTCATAGAACTTTTAATCAAAGGTTTCCTTTTTACGAAAACAATTAACTTCTATTTCACAGATAACAATAGGGTGGGGGCGGTAAGCTAATGAAAACCTGTCTGCCTTCCAAGTATGTAGCCCACGAGCAAAGCTCACAATGCAACTTGCTACAGCCACGGGGGGATCTCTTTCACACCTTTCAAAAATGCTCATTAACATAACCCAGAACATAGCCTTCATATAGCATACACGCAGAATGTATAAACTTAAAATTATGCTTAGTAAACAATGTTTCAGTATTCTATCTTAGATATTATTTAAGTATCAATGAATATTCATTAAATAACTCAATTTAATATCAGTTCAAGATTTTCAGTCATCTGAAGATCTTGGAAATTATCTATTAGCTAACATACTGTAAGACATGATCTCTGTTCAAATAAGGTTTGTCAGAATAATGATTCATTTCTGTTGAATACAAATTTACACCTCTTCATTTCTGTCAGTATTACACAGGAGTAACATTAGCTTGTTTGATTAATTAACTTGAATAAGTTTAGGGTAGATAAACTCAAGTAGAATAAAATGTACACTGGTACTATAGTCACACTGATAAATCAAACATAGCTATTTTTATTAAAGCAAAATTATTAAGCAAGCCTTATTTGCCAAAGATTTATCTTAATTACAAACAGTTGAGTTTTTAAAATATTTCTGAGTTTCTGTAATTTTTTTATTTATCACACATTTAAAGTATTAGAAATGTCAATTTCCTCATTTTATTCAAATTTTAAGAATATTTGTAATCACTTTTTAAAATCTTTATAAGAGACTTAAACATAAGATAAGACACTATAAACCTCCTAGAAGAAAACAGAGACAAAACAAAACGTATATCTTAGCAATGTTCTCCTAGGGCAGCCTACCCAGGCAATAGAAATAAAAGCAAAAATAAACAGGACCTAATTAAACTTATAAACTTTTGCACCACAAAGGAAACTAGAAACAAAATGAAAACATGACCTACAAAATGGGAGAAAATATTTGCAAATGATGCAACTGACAAGGGCTTAATTTCCAGAATATACAAACAGCTCATACAACTTAATAATGAAAAAACAAACAACTCAATCCAAAAATGGGCAAAAGACCTAAACAAGCATTTTTCCAATGAAGACATACAAATGGAAAAATGCTCAAAGTCACTAATTATTAGAGAAATGCAAACCAAAACTACAGTGAGGCATCACCTCACACCAGTCAGAATGGCCATGATTTAAAAGTCCACAAATGATAAATGTTAAAGAGAGTGGTGGAGAAAAGAGAACCCTCCTACACTGTTGGTGGGAATTTTGTTTGTTGCAGCCATTATGGAAAACAGTATGGAGATTCCTTAAAAAACTAAAAACAGACTTACCATATGATCCAGCAATCTCACTCCTGGGCATACATCTAGAGGAAGCTCTAATTCAGAAAGATACCTACCTGCACCCCAATGTTCATAGCAGCATTTACAATAGCCAAGTCATGGAAGCAACTTAAATGTCCATTGACAGATGACTGGATAAAGAAGATGTGGTATAAACACACACACACACACACACACACACACACACACACACACACACACACACACACAATGGAATACTACTTAGCCATAAAAAAGAATAAAATAATGCTGTTTGTGACAACATGGATGGAGCTGGAGATTGTCATACTAAATGAAGTAAGCCAGAAAGAGAAAGAAAAATACCATATCACTTATCTGGGGAATCTAAAAAAATGACACAAATGAACTTATTTATAAAACAGAAACAGGCTCACAGACAGAAAACAAACTTATGATTATCAGTGGGTAAAGAGGGTAGGAAGGGATAAATTGGGAGTTCGAGATTTGCAGATAATAACTACTTTATATAAAATAGATAAACAACATGTTTCTACTGTACAGCACAGGGAACTATATTCAATATCTTGTAGGGACCTATAATGAAAAGAATATGAAAAGGAATATATGTATGTATATGTATGACTGAAACATTATGCTGTACACCAGAAATTGACGCAACACTATAAACTGCTTATACTTCAGTTTTTAAAAATGCAAAAAACAAAGACAAAAACAAAATCTCTATAAGAGATTCAGAAAAAAAACTCCTTTTCTTTAATAGACTTCATAATCTAATTTACTAATATCCTCTAAGGATAGGAATACTTTACACACTTACACAAGAGATAAGGGCCTTTCTGTATTAAACACATGCAAAATTATGCAGCCTATAGCTTTAGATCTACAACGTTAGCCAAGGATCAAGAATCAACTCAAAAATACACAGAACTCACTGTGGAATCGAGTAGAACTCTGCAGGGCTCCCCACCCACTGCCCAGTACAAAAGTGAGCAGTTAATGATTAGGACAATAGAGTCACAAGACTCAGGGTCTGGTGCACATTCCTGAATTATTTTACAGTTACTATAACTGCCCCCAGAGGATAAAGCTAACTGTACGATGACCAGACAGTAGACCTGACATAAACTGCTCCCTCCATCTTGAGCAGTCCTGAATCTATGGCTAGCACAATTCCAAGAACTGGCCTCGAGGGAATGGGATTAACATTATTGCTCAGAATAATCTGTATCTGGGCATCAAAACAATTGTAGCTTGCTCTGCCTGTATATGAAACTGGACAACTAAAACTGTCAGCAAAGAGATGCTATAGACCCACGTTAATATCTTCCACTCTGAAAACACGGCACCTTATGTCATCGTGAAGAAGTTACAGAAGATGGATATTTGCCCCTAATCCCATAGAAAAGGAATGATGTTTGACAGTGGAGAATTGAAAGCAGCTCTTTTGCCCCTCTCCTGTTCCCCCATTTCTGTGCCCTCTAACCTTAGAAGAACCTAATTATAGGAATGAGATCACTAAGCAGTTGAAATGAACTGACTTATGCACTCCTGAATGCACACATTGCCTTGTTCAACGTGTTGATTCTTTTCCTAGATTAAAAAAAGAAAGTAAAAATGAAGAATTAAGCCATTAAAGAATGATTAGCTCTCTACAACCCCCTTAGCAATCATGTAGGCAGATCATGGGGGCAAGATAACATCTGAAGAGAGAGTTAGCCAGTCTGCATGCAAAGGAGAATGATGCAGAATCCAACCTCCTGCCTCAAAGGTTCACTGAGATTCTTCCCCCAATTTTTCCATTTAAAAACTGTCATGGCTGAACAGAATCTTCGGAGTTGGTCCCTGGACAGGAGTCCACCACCTCCTCAAATTGTCAGCTTCTCTGATTAAAGCACCTTTCCTTTCTGCTGACACTACTACCTCGCGAATTATTGGCTTTTGAGCGGCGAGCAGCTGAACCTGAGTTTGGTAACAGCTAGTCCAGATATCAAAGAGCTGTTTTCTTTCACAGTGGGCATAAAAGTCTTCATTGATCTGAGCTCAAATGGACAAACAAAAAGACTAGCAAGCCAGATTCTCTGGCTTTCTCAACAGAGAATAGATCTCTATAATCCATTAACTCTTTAACAGGGCCCACTAAATGGGCTGACGGTAAAATTCAAATTCCCAATCATTGCTGCCACTAAAGGGGAATAATTAATTGGCTGTAAATGAACCAAAATGAAAAACAAAACATGAACTGAGTAGAAAGAAAATATAGAAACGGAGAGTTAGCAAAGTTAAAGTTCTGTTGCTATTTGGGATTTATCTCTGAGAGCCAAGAAAAATGTGCCTGCACCTAAACCACCTGTGAGGTATACGTCTGCAAATGCAGTGTACCTGGCTCTGTCAGGTGGATCTGTTGGATATCTCGGTGGAACACTAAAGGACCATTTTCAAAAAAAGGTAAAATCATGACTTTTATACAGACACAAATTGTCCAAGACTTTATTGAACTCACTACATAGTGACGGAACCACTAAGATGTGACAAGTGATTAAAAGGAAAATTCAAAGTATTACCTTTATAGTCAGAAAAGGGATGCTGAAATGAATTTACAAACAAATGCAAAACTGGTCAATATCCTCAGGAGAAAATCAATTACATTTCACCAGACACAATATGCATTTCTATTAGCAATATTTCTTGCATTACTATCAGTTTTCTACAACTTGCAGAGTTGTGAAAGAACTCAAAGGCAAAGAAGGGTATCAAGAACCCTGATGGATTACTTAATCAGATACCCATTTTTTTCCTTTTTCTTTCATTGTTTTTTCCTTCATTTTCTTTTCTTTTTTCCTCTTTTCTTTTTTTCCTCTCCTTCCCTCCCCTCTCATTTCAAATTGTTTCACAATTTTTCCCTACATCTTTTAAGTAGGTATTATTAAGATCCCTATTTCAGCAAAGCAGAGAGATTGAGTCCAAGGTCACATGCCTAGTAAGAGACTGAACTGTTATGAAATGTACCTGAGATTTTATTTTAATCAACTCTGGTAAGATGACAGCCGTGGAGACAAGTGCCTTTGAAAGAAGAATTTATTACTTGCAGTTCCCAAGAGGAGGGGGGCATGTTAGGCTACACAGGGCCACATGGGAAAGCACCAGGGGTCAGGGCAGAAAAAAAGATCAGGGGCAAAAGTTTGTCTTGTGGTTTCCATGGGAAGGAACAAGAGAGGCAAGGTAAGTCAGGATTGGTTGGTTTGAATAATTTCAGCAGGCTCCAGGCTATCACGTGGTCCCCAGTTATCTGGGACCCAGCCCTGGGGTGATTTATAGCAGGGGCAATATTGACTTGGCTGTGTGAGTTAGATAAAGGAAGTAGTTGGGTGTGGGGGCTTCAGATTGATTGCTTTGCATATGAATGGTGTATTTTTAGGCAAGTTGTTTACTGTCTCTAGGAATTAGCTAGCCCTGGGAGGGGCAGTCTCTCCAGGATTAGCAAGGCCCTAAAATGTCAAAGCATCATAAATACAGAAAATAAAAATATGATTAATAAGCAAGCAAGAAACTGAAGTTCAGCAGACTGACTCTGGAGTGTGTTTTTATCCTGCACACCCTACTGCCTTTCACAGGGTTTCATAGGGTACATAGGGTTTCATGTGAGTACTCAAGTGGGATATAAAGTACACATAAAATGCTTAGCACATTGCCTGGCACTTAGTAAGTTCTTTATAAATCACCAGGCTTATTAATCAAAGGCCAAGAAGAGGAGGAGAGAACAGGGTGTATTCAGACGCCTAGGCAGTTCAGCGTGGCTTTACTAAGGAATGCTAGGGAGTGGGAGGGTCGGGCAGGGGGAGGCTGGGGGAATATCTGGCTGGAGTGGTAAGGAGAGGCCAGCCAGGTCCTGGAGGGTGGAATTTATCCTGAGGGCAAGGAAGAGTCACTGGCGCTTTAAACAGGGCTCAGATTTACTCTTTTCAGAGCACTCCTTTCTGGCTGCAGTATGGAGAATGGATTTACCCCAGGAACAACAGTGGAAGCAGTAGTGACCAGCAGAGCTGGAGGAAGACTTTATCACCCCAGCAGCCATTCAGCACTCCCAGATTTTCTTTCGGGCCTCTGCCTTTCCCCCATTCTCAGTTCCTGTGGTGCGGGGGAGGGAGGGTTGGTTCTGCCTCACCCATGGGTAGAGCAAGTGACCAACCCAGGCCCAAATGAATCAACTCACCCTACTCCTTGGACCACTATGATTGGGTCAATGATAGGTCCAATAAGAGTGACTATCAGGACTTTGACTCAGACTACTAGGAAACAAACTTGCTTTTGCGTGCAGAACTTGAACCTGAGAGCATGTGAAGGCTGGAGCTGCTACAACCACCTTGCCACCAAAAAGAGAGAGCCTGGAGCTACAGGGGGCCATGACCTAGAACAGAAAGAAGAATAAAGCCAACCCAGGGGGAAATGGAAAATGAATTCCAGTGTCATCATTTGAGCCCTGAATCCAGCCATACCTGAAGCCATTTACCTCACTGTTCAGTCCATTTTTTTGCCAAGCCAATTTGAGTTTGGTTTCTGGCTGATACAATGAAAGTAAATGAAAGCAAATGGCTCATTGCAATTCATTTCTTAATACCGACTAAATAATCAAGAAAAAAAAAAAAAGCACAATCTTACTTCCATAGACTGAATGAATGTATTCTCCCCACATTCATATATTGAAATCTAATCCCCAGTGTGATGGTGTTTGGAGGTGGGACCTTTGGGACATTACTCCTGAGGGTGGAGCCTTCAAGAATGGGATTAGTGCCCTTATGAAAGAGATCCCAGAGAGCTCCCTTGTCCCTTCAAACATGTGAGGACAGAAGAAGACAGGGGTATACGAAATGGGAAGCAGGTTTTCACCTGACACCAAATCTACCAGCATCTTTGATGCAGGAAAACGGATGTGGGGCGTGGGGAGGGCCGAGTTCCAGGTCTCGGTTGAGCCCCTGGGACGTGCCCTGCCAAGTGTGGGTCCTTGGCTTCGCGCAGGAAAGAATTCAAGTGCGAGCCACCGTTGAGTTAAGGTGGATTTATTTAGAGAGATACACACTGCATAGAGTGTAAGGCAAGGAAAGAGGTGCTCAGGTTAAAGTAAACGTAGGTACACACTCCACAGACAGAGGACAGAGCAAAAAGGCCACTAGGCGTGGTGGTGTCACTTTTTATGGTCTCAGTAGCTTCACACGCCTACAGGTGGGATCAATCCAACTGCCCTGGGGAAGGGGCTGAGATTCCCAGGAATTGGGCCACCACAGCCCGTTCTTTGGCCTTTTGCGGTTAGCCTTGGGGCTGTCATGGCACCTGCGGGCATGTTATTTGATCACGCTGTTACAATGAGCATATAATGAAGCTCAAGGTCTACTAGAAGTTAAACCTCTAAATCCTTAAGGCCAAGTAGGAGGTGAATCTTCCACCATTTTGGTGAATCTTCCAGCATTTCGGTGTTAAATTGCTGTCATTCCTCGAGTGGCTGTGCCCTGCCCCCTTCCATCCTGTCTCATCTTGATCTTGGACTTCCCAGCTTCCAGAACTTTGAGAAATAAGTTTCTGTTGTTTATAAGCCACCCTGTCTGTGGTAGTTTATTATCTGAACAGATTAAGACACTTACCAATCATTTTGATTAGTGAAAAATAAAAGCAAGTTCACTATCCCAAATACTCTCATGCACTACTGGTAAAAGCTGATACAATCTTCGTAGAGGAAAGTTAGGCACTGGTTATTAAAATTCAAATGTTTGTATCTTTCGCCCCAGCAATTCCACATTGACGGGTAAATTCTACGTGCTTGCACAAGGATGCAAACATGGAAAGATGTAAATATAGCATTATTTATTAGACTGAACATTAGAAATAACTCAAATGACTATCAAAAAGAAAATGGAAGAATAAATTGTGGAATTTCTATACAATCAAAGCTATTACATGCTGGCAACTCAAACAACATACATAACCATGTACATAATGAAATATGACACAACCTTTTAAAGGATTGTGATAGCTCTGTATGAAGGTATGGTGACTTGTCCACGACATATAAAAGGAAGAAAAAAGGCACAAACAACATGTATGGTATAAAGCATTTGTGTCTAAGAACGTTATGTTTTAGTACATCCTGGAATAGTCACTGAACTATGAGCCATGGTCACCTCTAGACAGTCAGCTCACGGGGAAATTTACATAGCCTCCTTTATATATTCCTGTAATATTTTATTTTTCTGAGACATTTATCACTACAATTTAAAAAAATTATTAAGTTTAAATATTTTTAAAAAGTAATAAAGATGCAGTCTGTGTACGTCTAACTCTGTTCTTTTAACATCATAAAGGAAAAATAGCTCAAGATGCTCTAAAAACAATAACATCGTTTCAGTAGATGAAGGGGGGATATTTCAGCAAATGTATTCAGGATCCTTCTCTCCCAATTCTGCACATTTGTAAGACTGCAGTTAAATTTTAGTAAGTCTTCCAGTTCTGAGGAGAACATGAGAATTAGGCCCTTTGGCATTAACAGAGCTCCAAAATTATCAGATCAAAAGCTCGAAGTTCTATCTTCATGTTGACAACGTCCAAATGCTTGGAAACATGGGGGAAAAGGACTGATCTTTCTCCTTATTGATCCAGTTGTTTTGGCTTTGAGCAGGAAGAGCTTTTGCATCCTATTTCAAGGTTTAAGGTCTGACCTAGGGATGCAGCTCCTACTGAAAGAAGAGGAGTTAGCGGGAATGAGTGAACAGTAAGTCGGGAGGGAAGGGTGAATGAAAAAGTAAAGATCCCATGGAGGCAAGGAACAGAAAATCCAACTCAAACTGAGCTTAGGCAACATGTATCTGAAAAATCCACTAGCGTCAGGAATGGCTGGATCCAGGGACTCAAAAGACTCAGGATTAGTCTCCATCTCTTTATTGTGGAGCTTTATATAGGAAGAATCCTCCCAAGTTGTGGCACTGGCACCAGCAGCTCCTATTACATCCTATTCTCTCTGAAATCAGGCAGGGAGAAGATGCTCTATTTCCTTGGCAGTCCCGTTGAGACTTGAATTGGTCCCGATTCTCTTTTGTCTGAATGGGGTCATGTTCAAAGCAATCACTGGGGCCAGAGAGATAAAGTAGGCTGACAAGTGTAGACCTGGTCAATGTGCCCATTCCTGGAGGTGGGGCAAGTTATGGCCAATCAAGTCATATGGACTGAGAGTGGGGAGAAGGGTTGTGTCTTCGAAGGAAAATCAGAAGGAGAAGGTTTCAGAAAGAACAGATATAAAATACAGGAATAGTGAAGTGGCTAGATGGGGCTTTAGCTCTATTTCAAATGCTATGAAGAAAAATAAAGCAGAGTAATGGAGACAAGAAAAGGAAAATCTTTCACCTTGTGCTGGGACTCGTACCCCTTTCTCTGATCTTGAGGCATTTGGGGATTTAATGGATCCATGCCATCAGCTTTTCGTTTTATACTTTGGAGAACCCTTGGGCGTGAAGCAAGGGAATTCAGGATCAACATTCCAGGGGTGGGAAAGGAGATCCAGTTTCACACTATAGGGGGCTCCGGGGTCCTGTGCGTCCCAGATGCTTCAGTGCATAATTGCCCTTCCTGGGTCAGGATTCTCCCATTTAATGATCTCCATCGAGTGTCTACTTGGCTGCAGGCAGAGCTCACAGTGATACACAGCCCTCCAGAGTTTACTCTCTATGGTGAGGCACAGACAAGGAACAAGTAAAAAGATACATAGAACGTGTCTGGTGGTGAGACATGCTATGACAAAAGATGAAGCAGGGTGAGGGAGAAAGAGGATCACAGAGTGGCCAAAGAAGTCCTCTCTGTTGAGAAGACCTTTGAGCAAAGACTGAAGGACTTGAGGGATGGAGCCATGAAACTGTCTGGGGGAGCAGAGTTCTGGGCAGAGGGAAGGGTAAGATCAAAGACCTTGAGGCCAGAGGATGCCTGTGTTGTTGGAAGAACAGCCTGGAGGCTGGTGTGGCTGGAACAGAGTGAATGAAGGTAAGGATGGTAGGAGGTAAGGTCAGAGAGACAATGGGAGGATAGATCCTGCCCTGGTAGGCCATGGTGACAACTTTGGCTTCTACCCTGTGTTAGATAGGAAGCCAGTGACAGAGTAAGCAGAGCTGTAGCATGATCTGACTTCGAGTTTTAAAGAATCACCCCACCAATCAACCAGCCACCCAACAAACAGAAGGAATACTCTGCAGCTGTGTGGAGAACAGACTGTAGTAAGCAAGGCTGCAAGCAGAGAGGTGGATTAGGCATTTTTCGCAATAATGCAAATAAGAGATGATGGAGATGATGTTGGTCTGGGCTGAAGTGGCCACAGAGTCTGGACGTGGGGCAAGACAGTGAACGAGGTAACCAGGTCTACCTTGAATGTCCTACGACAATGGTGGTAATATTTGTAACTATTCGTGAGGACATTTGTAGACTTTTGCCCATGGCATCCAACTCCTACCTTCTTCCTGTTACGACATTAAGCCCCCTCTGCTAGAACTCACTTGGAGTCTTCCAGGATAGGCTATTCTTGACCCCCTTATACTTACAAATGAAGCCAGGTGGGCCAGATCCTTCCACTCTCTGCCCCTTAGCACAGGGATGAGCCCGTGACTTAAGCACAGCCATGGACTCTCCAAAGGCAAAGAGAATGGAAAAGGGGTTGGAAACCCCAGATTCATTACAGAGGCAGCATATACACATGACCTGTCTGTAGCATAGCCTTAACTGTTGTTTCTCCTGCCCAGCCTCTGTCAGACAAGGCCACCAGTGCATTGTACAACTCCAGGGGGCACCATTTCATGCTAGTCTCTCTTAGTCTATGGCAGGGATCAGCAAACCTTTTCTGTAAATATTTGAGGCTTTGCAAGCCAAGTGATCTCTGTCACAGCTACTCAACTCTGCTGTTACCGTGCAAAGTCAGCCATGGACAACACATAAACTGATAAGCATTCTGGGGGCAGTTATTGTTCTCAGCAACATTGTAAGAGAGAGATAGTTCTAATAAAACTTTATTTGTAAAAACATGTGGCAGGCCAGAATTGGCTAATGGGTCCTGGTTTGCTGACTCCTGGTCTGTGGGAATAGTGTCTTTTACCCCAGGAATTGTACGAACATGATTGCCGGGACTTTGGAGCTCCTTTTATTCTGGTTTTTCCAAGCTGGCCCTATAGCTTCCTCTTGATTCTATGAATCCCCATACCCTCCGTCTTAGTCAACTCATGTGGCCATATCAAAATATTATAGATTGGGTGGCTTAACCAACTGAGATTTATTTTCTCACAGTCCTGGAGACTGGAAAGTCTAACATCAAGATACTGTCAAGGTGGGTTTCATTCTGAAGCCTCTTCTCTTGGCTTGTAGGTAGCCTCCATCTCACTCTGTGCTCACGTGATTCTGTATGTGCTGAGGGTCGGGTTGGGGGAGACAGGGAGCTCACTCTCTGTGTCTCCTCTTATAAGGGCACTAATCCCATCATGAGGGGCCCACCCTCATGACTTGCCCTATTCTAATTACCTCCCAAGGGCCCCATCTCCAAATACTATCACATTGGAAGATAAGGCTTCAGCATGTGATTTGGGAAGGATTATTATATTGAGTGAAGTAAGTCAGACAGAGAAAGACAAATATCATATGATATCACTTATATGTGGAATCTAAAAAAGTAAAATGATACAAATTCTATTTACAAACCGAAAAAAGACTCACAGACATAGAAAACAAACTATAGTTACCAAAGGGGAAAGGGTGCAGAGGGATAAATTAGAGGTTGAGGATTAACAGACACATTACTATATATAAAATAGATAAACAACAAGGACCTACTGTATAGCCCAGGGAACTATATTCAATTTCTTGTAATAACACATAATGGAAAAGAATCTGAAAGGAAAATATACATATGCATGTATATGTATAACTGAATTGCTTTGCTGTACACCTGAAGCTAACGCTGTAAATTAACTACACTTTCATAAGAAATAAAAAAAAAAAAAAGTCCCTCATTCCTACTGCTGGAGAAACAGCCTAAAGCAGATTACAACTAACAGAAGTCATGAGTGTCATCTTGATTTATGATACATCCGTGTGTTTAAGAGTTTCCTCACTACATAGTTTTAACTTCCTACCTCTTTCTTAAAAGGTTCAATCAGGACTGCAGTGAACAATAACCAGCCCCCGAGCTAGTTCATTCACGACCCAGCCTTCCTCCCCACATCCTCCCCTCATCAGCTGCTTGGCTGTTAGAGCTGTGTGTTTCCTGTTTACAAAGAGATATGAAATATATTAGTTGACCAGTCGGCCCATAATGTTTCACTGCTTCCTTCTGCCTCACAAGATGAATTTCACTTGGCCCTGGAGTTTTATTTGTCTTTGGAAGTAATGGATTGGATGATGTTTAGAAATTCATGACTATATAAGACCATATCTGTAAGGTGCTTACTTACATTATGCATATGTGTTTTATTTATTTATGTAATCCACCACGTTCCAAAGAGGATTGACTAAATGCGTGCTGTGCAAAGATTTAAAAAGAAAAAGAAAAGTAAGTGATGGGGCTAGGCAAAAATCAGGGGAAGGAATAAATCAGATGAATTAAGAGGCAAATTAGAACACAAAGTTGCCTTAACACTTATTGCCTGTAGTTCTGTGCAGATGCTTGAGACGTATTGCAAATCTTGTTCTGAGATTTCTGGTAGGCAAAGCAAATAGGGAAACACTTTTGATGTAAAATTGATAATGCCCTTAAGATTGAAAACAAACTAATTGTTCAGATAATATGGCTAATTCTAATTTTTCAGTTACAAGATAAGTGGTAGTTGAGTGGCTACATTTTGTTTGGGCTCAGAAAACCAACAGTTTTTTTAAAAATAATTTTTATTTTATTTTTTATTTGGGGGGAGGTAATTAGGTTTATTTATTTATTTTAACAGACGTACTGGGGATTGAACCCAGGACCTCATGTATGCTAAGCAGGCAATCTACCACTGAGCTATACCCTCCCCATCCTGAAACTTTTTTAATTCCAGGAAGTGCTATACACTTTTGATACCCTGAAGAGAACTGAAGAAAAAAAGAAATCTAACTTTTCATATCTGATAAATTAGAGTTGGCCACTGTCACTGCAAAAGAATCATTTCTTTTACAAAGAGCCTCTTTAAAACACTTAAAAGATTTGAAATTTATATAGTAGTACCGTGGCATGTTTAAATATCTGCTGACAGATAGATTTCTATTAGGGTCTGGTGGGACCTGAAAAGCCTACTAGTTCATCCTTCCAGTCTAATAAGGAAAGAGCATTAACTTTAAAAAAATTAAATTGAAAACCACAACATAAAATGTATCATCTGAAAAAAAAAGTATCATCTGAATCATTTTGACTGTATAGTTCAGTAGTGTTCAGTATATTCATATTGTACAAAAGATCTCTAGAACTTTTTAATCTTGCAAAACCAAAACTCCATTAAATAACAACTCCCATTTCCCCCTCCACCTAGCCCCTGGCAACAACCATTCTACTTTCTGTTTCTATGAATTTGACGACTCTGGATATAAGTAGAATCACACAGAATTTGCCTTTCTGTGACTGGTTTATTTTACTTAGCATAATGTCTTCAAGGTTCATCCATGTTGTAACATGTGATAGGATTCTTTCTTTTTAAGGTTGAATAGTATTCCATTGTATGTATGTGCCCCACTTTCTTTATCCATTCACTCATCTATGGCATTTGGGCTGCTTCCACCTCCTGGCTATTGCGAATAATGCTGCAATGAAAATAGGTGTCCAAATATCTCTTTAAGATCCTCTTTTCAGTTCTTTTGGGTGCATACCCAGAAGCAGAATTGCTGGATCTTATGGTAGCTCTATATGTAATTTTCTGAGGAAGCTCCATACTATTTTTCACAGTGGCCGCACCATTTTATATTCCTACCAACAGTGCCCAAGAGTTCCAATTACTCCGCATCCTTGCCAACACCTATTGTTTTCTGTAAGATCATTAACTTTTGAGGAACAAGGGAACAGAGACTAATAGACTTAGAGTTTTGTGTATGATGGCAGAGTGCCTTAGCACACCAACATTCCAGGTATCCTTCCAAGGTACCCCGCCCCCTGTTTAAAACATTAAACATTCTTAGCAAAACAATATTTTCATGGAATAAAAAGTAAACAGCATAAGATACACAGATTGGGAAGAGAAATATAAAGCTTTCTTTGTTCCATAATGGCATGATTGTCTATGTAGACTATCCCAGGGAATCAACAACCAAAGAACTCCTGGAACTAATAAGCAATTATAGAAAGGTTATAGGATACAAGGTTAATATACCAAAGTCAATCACCTTCCCATATACCAGCAATAAAGAATTGGAATTTTAAATTAGAAACACAATACCATTTATTTTAGCACTCCCTGAAATGAAACACTTAGGTATAAAATCTAACAAAATATGTGGGTGATCTACATGAGGAGAGTTACAAAACTCTGATGGAAGAAATCAAAGAACAACTAAATGAATGAAGAGGTATACTTTGTTCATGGATAGAAAAACTCAGTATTGATAAGCTCAATTCTTCCCAACTCGATCTGTAGATTCAATTCAATCCCAATCAAAATCCCAGCAAGTTATTTTGTGGATATTGATAAACTGAGTTTACGCGGAGAGGCAAAATACCTAAAATTGCCAGCACAATATTAAAGAATAAAGTCAAAAGGCTGATATTACCTACTTTCAAGATTCACTATAGAGCAGGGAGAGGATATAGCTCAGTGTTAGCATGCATGCCTAGGATGTACAAGGTCCTGGGTTCAATTCCCAGAACCTCCGTTAAAAATAAATAAATATGTAAATAAACCTAATTACCTCCTCTCCAACAGCAAGATAAGGTCTTGAAAAAAAAAGAGAGAGATTTACTATAAAGCTATAGTAATCAAGACAGTGTGATATTAAAAGAATAGATTGATCAATGGAACAGAATAGAGAGCCCAGAATTCAACTCACACAGATATTGTCAACTGATCTTTTACAAAGGAGCAAAGGCAATTCAATGAAGAAAGGATAATCTTTTCAACAAATGGTACTGAAACAATTGGACATCCACAAGTAAAAAAAATGAATCTAGATATTGACCTTACACCTTTCATAAAATGGATAGTAAACCTAAAAGTAAAACACAGAATCATAAAACTTCTAGAAGATAACATAGAAGAAAATCTAGATGACCTTGGTTTGGCAATGAGTTTTAATTATCATTTTTTTGAAGTATAGTTGATGTACAATATTATGTGCTACAGGTGCAGAATATAGTGAGTCACAATTTTTAAAGGTTATGCTCCATTTATAGTTATTACAAAATATTGACTATATTCCCTGTATTGTACAATATATTCCTGTAGCTTATTTTATACATAATAATTTTTACCTCTTAATCCCCTATCCCCATATGGTCATAAATTCTTAGACACAGCACCAAAAGCACAAACCATAAAAGAAAAAACTGATAGGTTGATCTTCAATAAAACTAAAACTGATAAGATGATCTTTAATAAAACAGAAAATTTATTTGTGAGAGACACAGTTAAGAAAATGAAAAGAAAAGCCACAGGCTGGGAGAGAATATTTGCAAAACACATCTGAGGAAGGACTTGTATCTAAAACATACAAAGAACATCAATAAAAAATAAATAAAGGAATTTGTTCATTTACAAAATAAAACAAAACAAAACATACAAAGAACTTTGAAAAGTCAACAATCAGAAAACAAGGAACCCAATTAAAAAGTAGGCAAAAGAGCTGAACAGGCATCTTATCAAAGAAGATATACACATGGCAAATAAGCGTATGAAAAGATGCTCAATATCATAGATCACTAAGGAATGGCAAGTTAAAATCACAATGTGATACGATCATCTGTACATCTATTAAAATGGCTCAAATCCAAAATACTGATAACACCAAATGTTGGTGAAGATGTGGAGCAACAGGAAGTCCCATTCATTGATGGCAGGAATTCAAAATGGCACAGCCACTTTGGGAGACAGTTTGGTAGTTTTCTACAAAGCTACATATAGTCTTACCATAAGATTCAGCAATTGCATCCCTATAATTACATTTGTATTTACCCAAAGGAGTTGAAAAATTATGTCCATGCAAAATCCTACACATGAATATTTATAGCAGCTTTATTTATAATTACCAAAAATTAGAAGCAACCAAGACATTCTTCAGTAGATTGAATGGATAAACAAACAGTGATACATCCAGACAATGGAATACTATTCAGTGCTAAAAGGAAATGAGCTATCAAGCCACTAAAAGACATGGAGGAAACTTAAATGCATATTGCTAAATGAAAGAAGGCATTCTGAAAAGGCTGCTTACTTTGTGATTCCAACTCTGTGACATTCTGGAAAAGGCAAAACGAAAGGGAGTAAAAAGATCAGTGATTGCCAGAGGCTCAGGGATCATGGGAAGGAGGGAGGGATGAGTAGGGGGAGCACAGGGGGATATTTAAGACAGTAAAACTATCTATATGGTACTATCACCATGGATGCATGATATCACACATTTCTTAAAATCTAAAGACCCATTTAACACAAAGGGTGAGCCCTACTATAAACTATGGACTTCAGTTAATAATAATATATCAATATTGGGTCATCAATCATAATAAATGTACCACCCAATGCAAGATATTAAAAATAGAGGAAATTATTATGTATGGTGGGGGGAGAGGGGATACATGAAAACCCTCCATACTTTCTGCCCAATTTTTCTGTCAAACTGAAACTGCTCTAGATAATAAAGTCTACTAATTTTTAAACATGTAAATAGTATTGTGACTAAGACAATTCTACGTGTCTTCCTGGGTGGCTCCCATTTCCCAATTCTCTTAGATATCTCTTAGAGTTAGGTTGGGCCCAAGGGACTGAGTTCTGAGCAGTGGAATGTGGGTGTAAGTCATTTCCAGGCCTGGCCCTTCAAAACATCCCCCTTCACCTTCCAGCTTTTTCTTTCTTTTGCAATGACCTTGTTCCAGATGATGGGAAAACAAGACTAAAGAGGACTGCCAAACTCACATTGGACTCTGTGTGAATGAGGAGAAAAAAACATGTTTTTGTGTTAAGCTATTGAGATTTGCAGGATTTATTTGTTACTGCAGCATAGCATAACATGGTCTGACCAAAACAAATACAAAAAGGCTTATAATGAAAACAAACAACAACAAAAATGCAGTTGCCCTACCTCACCTCTCCTCACTTTCCACTCTTATTTCCCAGAGGACCACTCTTAATGTTTTAGCAGCTTCTTTGGGTATTTACGTATTTCTACATATCCCTTTACTTCTGATTTTTTAATGTATCAATGTTAGCCGTGATCTATTAACCTCCCTTTATGGCAGCTGAGGTTTTAGCATTCTCAAATCATCAAGTATCCTAATCCTCCCCTTTCCATCTTCACCAGGTGATAAATATGAAATCTGAGAGTTGAGGATTAAAGTCACATTCGGTTATTACATTATTCAGAATATGCAAATGTAGAACCCTAATGAGCCAGATAGTATACTATCATTATGTTTCATTCCTGAAAACCTTTCATTTTCTTTCTAATCTGTATTTATACTTGCCTCATTTTTTGGTTTCATTTGCTTAGTTTTTGCATTGTTTTGTTTTGTTTTAATCTATGTGTTACCCATTCTTCCCGTACTTCTACAGTGGATATTTGTCATTCTTCCTGGCTGCCCAGAAATTAAACCCTTCCTATATTTGGGGAAGTCCTCCTTCTGAGACTGGTGGAAAGCAGAACTTCCACCACGGAAGTGGAAGTTTCTAGATGCTCACTTTCTCAGCCTCTTGCAGCCAGGGCATGGGCACTTGGCTTGGGCTCCACCCGTCACATGCACACATCTCAGAGTCTGAATAGATAACGAATGACTGGAGAAGCAGAAAATGCAAGAAGCTTTTCTGGGGTAGAAGAAGTTGCAACGGGGCAGCAGTGTGAGACAATGACCTTGAACCATGCACCAGGGACCCAGCAGTATCAGCTCTGCAAACTGCAGTGCCTGGTACTTAGCGGGTAGTGGTGGCATCACCCTCACTATACCAGTTTACAGCCTGGTTTGAGGAGTTTTTTCTAATTGGGTAGCTATGAATACCGTCCTCCAATCCCCTTGGGATTTTATGAGTGAATAAATTTCCCTTCTCCTTAAGTCAATTAGATTTGGTTTCTTTTAGCTTACAGATGGGGACACGTAGTTTCCTGCATGGTCACATGCAGGGCTGACTTCCCGGGCATATGACCTGGGCAGTTCCATGGGGTCCCATTCTGAGAAGAGCCCACCGGATTTTTTTTTTAATGTTCTGCTTTTGCTATCTTGAAATCCTTAATAATTTTTAAACAGGAGGTCGTTCCTCTTCAGTTTCTTTTTGCATGGAGTCCTGCAAATTACACAGGCAGTGCTGGTTGCATGGAGTAGATACTGTGTGATCTTCTCTATTTTCTAGGAGATCCCAGTCCCAGAGCCCTCTGCCTTCCTATACCCAACTGGACTGAGCTGTCTGCACAGTTGTCATGCTGAGTCTTCCTTCTGCTGTCAGCCTGGGAGTCTCTTGCCTTTCTCCTGGGCCGGAGCCACTGTCTCCTGGATACTTGCCTTTGTCTTGTGTTTTTCTCTCCTAGGGGTGGAGTACATCATCAATCACTTTCTGAGAAAAAGTGCATGAGAGGTAAAATTTCTGAGAGTTTGCGTATCTGCAAGTATGTTTATTCAACCCTACACCTGATTGATGAATTGGCTGGGCATAGAATTCTATGTTAACATTTTTCACTTAGTATTTTGAAGTCTGTGTTCCTTTACTTTCTAGCTTCTCATGTTATTATGTAGAAGTTCAAGGCCATTCTAATTCCCAAGTCTATAAATGTGGCATGTTCTTAGTTTTTCTTTTCTCAGTCTCTCTCTCCTTCTCTGAAAGCTTTTTGACTTCCAGGCCAATGCCCACAAATTTCCTGGGGATGTTACTCCAACATCTAAATGCATTTTTTCCTACTTCATGGGGCTCAAACTAGGAGTAATAATTATAGAACCTCCCTGTTTCTTTTATTCAACAACTCATTTGTTGAACACTCACTGAGGCCTGGAAGGTTTGCAGGGTTTGCAGTGATCCACAGGCAGATAGGACTCTTGTCCTCTGGGGAGCTTGCGCAGCAGTAAACAAATGAGTACATGGAACTAGATGTCACAATTGCATATGTTGATACTTACCATGAAGAAAAGAGGGTGTTGCGATAGTGAAGGATGATGGTGATCAAGGGAAGTCTCTCTGTGTTCTGAAAGGTGGGGAAGAGTCAGCATGTGAAGAGCCAGTTTGGAATGTTCCAGGTAGTGGTTTCTGCAGATGCCAGAGTTCTTGTGCCAGCCTGTCAGACTTACCTGATTAGGATCCCTGTTACTTCTTCTTCTTCTTCTTCTTTTTTTTTTTTTTTGTATATATGTATTTTTATTGAGGTATAGTCAGTTTACAATGCTGTGTCAGTTTCTGGTGTATAGCATAATGCTTCAGTCATGCATGAACATACATATATTGGTTTTCATATTCTTTTTCACCTGTAAGTTACTACAAGATATTGAATAGAGTTCCCTGTGCTATATAGTATAAACTTGCTGTTTATCTATTTTATATATATTAGCTAGTATTTGCAAATCTCGAACTTCCAGTTTATCCCTTGCCACCCCTTCCCCCCTGCCCCACCCCGGTAACCATAAGTTTGTTTTCTATGTCTGTGAGTCTGTTTCTGTTTTATAAATAAGTCTGTTTGTCTTTTTTTTTTTTTTTCAAAGATTCCACATGTAAGTGATATCATGCAGTATTTTTCTTTCACTTCCTGGCTCACTTAGAATGACAATCTCCAGTCCATCCATGTTGCTGCAAATGGCATTATTTTATTATTTTTTATAGCTGAGTAGTATTCCATTGTATGAATATACCACAGCTTCTTTATTCAGTCATCTGTCAATGGACACTGTGTTACTTCTTGAATCTCATCTCTTACTCTTTTCCAACCCCTCTGGCCTCCTTGTTGTTCCTTGAACATACTGGGCATGCCCCAGCCCCAGGGCCTTTGCACTGAATACTGCCTCTGCTGAGAATACTCTCCCCACTCCCCCCAATGTATCTGCCTGGACTGTTTCCTCACTCCCTTCAAGTCTCAGATGTCACCTTCTCATTGGGACCACCCCTGGCCACCATGTTGAAAAATGCAAACCCACTCCTCAACACCTCTGATTCCCTCTCTCAGTTTTATTTCCCTTCCCTTCATCCTGATTCCTATCTGCCATACTGTACTTATTGACGTATCTTGTTTACGGTCTGTCTTCCCTCCCTGAAATGTAAACTTCCCAAAGGCAAGGTTTTGTGTGCATTTTGCCCCTGCTGTACCTTCAGTGTCACAAGCAATGTCTGTCATGTACAAGGTGCTTGATAAATATGTTTTGAGTGAGTGGATGGTTCTGAATGTGAAAGAGCTTGGTATATTTGGGCAACAGAAGGCCAGTGCATGGGACAGAGTGAGCAGGTGGGGCAGGGCAGGAGAGGAGGTTGGAGAGAGGTGGGCAGAAGGCAGACACATGGACCCACTAGGGCATAGAGAGGAGTGTGGATTTTATCCTAAGAGTAATAGAAGGCCTTTCAAGGGTCGTAAATAGGGAAGTGACATTTTCCGATCTGCAAATTTTAAAGGGTCACTGTAGCTGCCAATTGGGGCCTGGATTTAGGATAGAAATTGGAAGTAGAAATGGGGAGACTAGTGAGGGGGCTACCACAATAGTTCAAGCATGAGGGCAATGCAGATGGAAATATCTTGTGTGCAGATCCCACATTTGATAAGAAATTGGCACTCAACTTTTATCTCAGGATCCTTGCTAAAATCCAGGGGTGAGTTTACTACTATGTCTTTTTGTGAGATCTTCCTTCAAGTTTCAGGTTTGGTTTTGTGGTTAGTGATCCAGCTAGACTCTAAGAGGGATTGGAAGAGGATAGAGTAAATCCTGCCAGCCCTCAGGAGTTAGGACCAAGAACTCAGAGGAATCCTTGCCCTCAACTTCAAATTCTTTAACACTGGATTTACCCCCCTCAGGGAAGAGGATGTAGCTCAGTGGTAAAGTGTGTGCCTAGCATGCACAAGGTCCTGGGTTCAATCCCCAATACCTCCATTAAATAAATAAAAATAAACCTAATTACCTCCCTCCCCTCAATTTTTTTTAAATTAAGGATGTACTCCCCTCTCCTTGGCTCACAGCTGATGATACTTCCTCAGTGTTCCCTTAACCTGTCCTGACCTCTCCATCCCCAGGGAAGGAGCCATTCCCTTGCTCTCTTCTGCTTCCAGGTCACCTGGTGTAGAGATCAACACCCACTTACTGCTTTAAATTGTAATTATTCATTTGTTTTCCTGTCTTCCCAACTAGACCATGAGTTCCTTGAGGTCAGGGACCTTGTTTACTCATCTTTGTGTCCTGACCTTGTCTATAGTGACTGGCAAGTAGCAGGTGCTCAGTCAGACTGTTGAACCTGACTGCCACAGCCACACTGGCCACACCCTCAGGACAGCCCAATTGCTAACCTCCTCGTTGTAACAAAAGAAGAGCTGGCTTGTCTTTATCAGCCCCGAGTCTTCAATCTGATCAGGCACAGACACTATTTCTAGGCTCTTTTCCACATTAGGCAGAGACTTCCCAGATGCAAAGGCCTCTGAGAGTTCTCTCCAGCAAGTGCTGAGACTTGGCCAGCCAGGGAAAGGACTGAAGTTGCCTCCAAATAAGGGGAAAGGATTAGCTGCTATTAAAACAACATGGGAGCTGTCAGTAAGGAAATAGTCTCTCTGAGATGGACCCTCCTGAAATTGATAACATGATGCTTCCAAATATGAGCTACTGACTGGAGGGAAGCCTGCCTGTCACCGAGCCTGACTCTTCCTTCCCAGCCAGGGACTGAGTGGTGTCAAACTTGCTGATGGCTGGTGTACAGCAGATGTCAGGATGCAGCCATGTGAGATTCCAGAGGGGGAGTTAGCAGGCATGGGCTAGTAATAGTAATGCCACGAGTAAAGTAGGGATTCAGGCTCTCTGAATAGTGTTGAAACACTGTGTAGAATGGATAGTCAGACATCTCCATGAGTCAGGTAGTCCTTCTTTTAGAAAAGCCTTCATTTCAACCTTTTATCAAGAATATTCATACCAAGTGTATTGGTTATCTATTGCTATGTAACAAATTGTCCCCAAACATAGCTACTTAAAGCAGCACTTGTTATCTCATCGTTTCTGTGGGTCAGGAAATTGGGAGAGGCTCAGATGGGTGGTCCTTGCTCAGAGACTCTGATGAGGTTGCAGTCAAACTGTTGGCTGGGGCTGCATTATCTGAAGGCTTGACTGGGGCCAGAGGATCTGTTTCCCTGACCTCTCACCCACGTGGCTATTGGCAAGAGGCCTCAGTTCCTCATTACATGAGCCCCTCCACAGAGCTGCTTGGGATTGCTTATGGCATGGCAGCTGTCTTCCCCCAGATCAAGGGATCCAAGAGGGAGACAAGATGAAGCCTCAGTGGTATTTATGATCTAGTCTTAGAAGTTGCACACTGCCACTTCCACTTTATTCTATTTGCTAGAAGCAAGGCACTAAGTTTAGATCATAGTCAAGGGGAAAGGAGATAGGGCCCCTCTTTTAAAGGGTATGTCAAAGTTGCAGACATATTTTTAAACCGCCTCATCCAGTCAAGAAGAAACTAGAAAGTCCTTCCCTATGATCCAGCAATCCCACTCCTGGGCATGTATCCAGAGCAAACTCTAATTCAAAAAGATGCATGTGGAGGGGAGGGTATAGCTCAAGGGGTAGAGTGCATGCTTAGCGTGCACAAGGTCTTGGCTTCAATCCCCAGTACCTCCAACTAAATAAATAAACCTAATTACCTGCCCCCACCAACAACAAAACCAAAAAAATTTTTAAGTAATTAAATAAATAAACCTAATTATCTCCCCCAACCCCCCCCCAAAAAAACTAAAAAGATACATGCATCCCACTGTTCATAACAGCAATATTTACAATAGCTAAGACATGGAAGCAACTTAAATGTCTATCAACAGATGACTGGATAAAGAAGTTGTGAGATATATATATATATATATATATTTACACACATATATACACATACACACACACAATGGACTAATACTCAGCCATAAAAAGGAATCAAATAATGCCATTTGCGCCAACATGGATGGACATGGAGATTGTCACACTAAGTGAAATAAGTCAGAAAGAGAAAAAAAAATACCATATGATATCACTTACATGTAGAATCTAAAAAAAAAAGACACAAATAAACTTATTTATAAAACAGAAACAGACTCACAGACATAGAAAACAAACGTATAGTTACCAGGGGAAAGGAGGGTGTGCAGGGATAAACTGGGAGTTTGGGCTTTGCAAATACTAACTACTGTATATAGACTAGATAAGCAACAAGGTCCTACTGCATAGCAGAGGGAACTATATTCAATACCTTGTAATAGCCTATAATGAAAAAGAATATGAAAAACAATGTATATACGTGTAATTGAATCTCTATGCTGTACACCAGAAATTAACACAACATTGTAAACAGACTATACTTCAATTTAAAACAACAACAACAACAGTAACAAAAAAGGAAACTGGAAGTCTTGATGCTGCTAAGATTTCTATTGCCGTCAGACAAGGGGGATTCAGCATGAAGAAGAGAGTCCCAGATTGAGAGTGATGGCGAGTCTGTACATTAGTTCATCCATCCATCCATCTGTTCATTCCACAGCTATCCATTAAGCACCTACTGTGTGCAGTGGGAATCTGGACGATATGCTACAGGGCTCACGAAGAGGCTCAATTATGGTTAAAGCAACAACTGCTGACCTTTAAAGCACACACTTGCTGTGTGCCCGTGCTGCAAAGAGCTTTAGATCTAATGATCTTATTTAATCCTCCCAATAACCCTTTGAGGTGAGTACCATTATTATTCCCCATTTCACAAATGAGGAACTGAGACTTGGAGAGGGGAGGTCATGTACCATCAAGGGGTAGAAGCCATGACTTGAATCCAAGGACTCTGACCCCAAAGCCCTTATCCTCTAGCACTACACTGTAGTAATCATGGTCACAAGTATTAGTCCTACTTTGTGTGTTGCTATTATCCAGCTGAGGGCTCTCAGGCTCAGAGAGGTTGAGTGACTTGTCCAGGCTTGTTTGGGCAGAGCTGGGCTGCAAAGCCAATTCCTCAAAGTTCCGAGTCTGTGCTCTCTCTTCTCCACTTGTGTCAAACCAATTCCTTTCTGTCCTGCTTCTCAGAGAAACAGAGCTAAGATGGAAAAGGGCCTAGTGGAGCGGGGAGGGGTGTGGGAAAAGAGGAAATTATCGCTGAGGCCTGGAATCTTTTATAAGCATGGATCTCCCCTGGTTGGTTGAAGAACACACCAGCATCTCTCCAGAGGCTGCTGTGAAGATGCTGTGGAATTTCTGGTGTGCCTGATGAGGTGTTGCTCCACCCAGGCTGTCAGCCAGCTGGCCCTCTCAGAGAAGCCCCTGTGGGGTCTGGATGCTCCAGACCCTGTGCTGCAACGAGAAATGATGTCAGATGCAGCCAATCATCATGGAGCCCTCACCAAGTGTCAGGCACGTAGCTAGGGTGTTGGGCACGTATACTCAGGGCATCCTCACGGCTGTAGACAAGTCCACAGTCTACTATTCCCATTTGCAGAGGAGGAATCTGAGGAGCACAAAGGGTGACTTGTCTGAGTCCACACAGATACCCAGTCTTAAAGTGGGTTAACTGGGGTTCGGAGAATAGGTGAGCCATAACAGTTTAAGTTCAGGGGCCTGGAGCTAGGGGGTCTGGAGTTAGAGGGCCTGATTTCATGGGCCCCAGGCACTCGTGGCTTTGGGGCCTTTCCTTCCATAAAAAATATTAAATATCCTATTTTATGACTATGATGGAATAAAAATGACTATGTGGGAATAAAGAGGAATTGAACCCAGACTGAATTCATTATTACAGAATTATTATCCTTATATTCATTTTTTCTCCTGATTTTAAAATAAATGAAAATTAAAACAATTTGTGGCCCCCTAAAAATATTGTGAACCCTATGCCTTGTGCTTCTTGTGTCTAATGGAGAAGTTGGTTGGGTCTGGGCACCAGTCCTGGTTCCCCTGCTTGCTGACTCTGCGGCCTTGGCAGAATTACTTGACCTATCTGTGCCTCACATTTCCTCCCTGGAATACGGGAATAACTGGGAGATTATATTATAAGTGGTGATCATAAGGATTGTTTTTACCAAAATATTTTTGATGTATTGCATTGTGTAAGTTTTAGGTGTACAACATGTTGTATTGGCACATTTATATGTAGTAATATAGTAATACGATTGTCATCATAGTGATAATTAGCACCTCTATTACATTACATAATTACCCTTTGTTTACAGTGGTCGGAATAATTAGCTCTAGTCTCTTAGCAAGTTGATGATTATAATACAAGTGTGTTGTCTATATTCACTATGTGATGCATTAGATCTCTAGGGCTTATTTACTACTCATTGTAACTTGATACCTTAAACAGCATCTCTTCTACCCCCACCATGTTACTTGGCACTTTCAAGTGACTTTTCTTGGTCCCACTGCTAACAGGAAGTCAGATTAGGAGTGTGCCCTGGGTTTGTCTGACAGCAAAACCTCTGATCTTAGCTTTCTCAATGTGACAGGGGAATAAATGGTAGAAAAGTCAGAGCTGAGAATTGCGCTGCTGCGAATTGGTTCCATGAATACAATGCAGTCAATAGATCATGCATTAGATCAGGATAATCTTTTAAAAAATATATTGTGGTAAAACATGTGTAACATAAAATGTTACCATTGTATCCATTTTTTGTGTACAATTCAGTGACATTAAATACATTCAACACTGTTGTGCAACCATCACTGCTCTCCATCTCCAGAAATTTTTCATCATCCCAAGCTGAAACTCTGTACCCAGTAGATACTAATTCCCCATTTCCCGCTCTCCCAGCCCCTGGTAACCGCTATACTATTTCCTATCTTTATGAATTTACATCATATGCCAGCTGCAAGTCCTCTAGGACTTCTGACCAACTAGCTGTAAGTGGTGAGTTCTCACCACCCCTTCCTTGGGTTCAATAGTTTGCTAGAATGGCTCACAGAACTCAGGAATAATGGTTTACTTCCTAGATTACCAGTTTACTATAAAAGTAAAGCTTTAAGGATAAAGACAAACAGCCAGATGAAGGGACACATAGGACGAGGTCTGGAAGGGTCCCGAGTACAGGAGTTTCTGTTCCTGTAGAGTTTGAGGTGTACCACCCTCCCAGCACACAGGTGCGTTCCTGTTCACGGACCTGGACACCCTCCGGCCAGCCCCTTGGTTATGGTTTTCATGGGGCTTCATTCCAAAGGCACAGCTGATGAAATCATTGGCCATTGGTGACTGAACTCAATCTCCAGCCCATCTCCCCTCCCCAGAAGTTGAAGGTTGGTGCTGAAAGCTCCAACCCCCTCATCACACAGTTGGTTCCCTGACAACAGCCCCTCCCACCCTTGGGAGCTTTCCAAAGCTAATTAACATAAACTCAGGTGTGGCTGCAAGGGGCCAGTTAGGAGTGACAAAAGACTCTCCCTCCTTTCACTTTTATCCCTCTGAGCTATTTCAGAAACTGGGGACAAAAACCAAATATTATAACGAAAGATGCTCCTATTGCTCTTATCACTTAGGGCAGGATAAGAGTTTGAGGCGCTCTGATTGGTTGTAGGTGAGGAAAGGGACGGAGACCAAATATCTTTCTTATTATAGCACCATATCACAACAAATGTACAGTTTTGGCCATGAACCCTGACTTAAGGTTAGGAAAACACGCTCAGCCCTCGGGGGTCCCGGGATGGGAGTGAAGAGGCAAAAGCCTGAAGTCAGAGTCAGTGGGCTTCATTTGAAGCAGACTAGGGTGAGAAGGAGAACTGAGACTCCTCCAGGATGTGGAGGGACATGCCCTCCCTATGGCTCTGCTAAACCTCCTGCCCCTTGCTCCGTACATGGAATTCTGGAGGTTGGACAAAGCAATTCTGTATCAAATTTTGTATTCTACTAGACTGAAACACGAAAGCAGCAAACTAGCTGTTACTGGAAGGCTGGAGAAGATCTTAGGGATCATCTAGCCCGGTGGCTTCAAGCCAGTCACATGGATCCTGGAGCTGAATTGTCTTGACTGCGTGACTTACTAGCTGTGTGACCTTTGGCAAGTTAGTCAACCTCTCTAGGCCTCAATTTGCCTCATCATATGTAAACTGTGGGTTGTAATAATGCCTACTTTATAGAGCTATTAGGAGGATTTAAATGAAATATTGAATTCATGCATGTGGGGCACTTAAAACAGAGTAAATGCAATGTAAGTGTTTGTTAAATTTAGAAAAGAATGACTCAGTGGCCCAACTGAGGGACAGGCCAGGTTCCTATTCTCACTATGAGTAAAGAAGCTAAGATTTTACTTATTTTTTATGTCAGGCTTATTGGGCCAACTGACGTCCTTCTCAGTCCACGACCCCCATTTCTGGGCTCTCAGACATTCTTTACTGGGCATGTTTCCTCTAACAAACTAATAGCCCTAGGTAATGCCTAACCTCACAATAGCTCAGGCTGGCTTGTTTCAGTCCCTCATTAGAGTCGCAAACCCCACTGCCCTTCACAGATCCTAAACCTCTGACCTTACCTACAACCAATCAGAGACTTATGCACAAGCTGATTGGGCACCTTGTGACCCGACCTTGTAAAAGACCGCAGTGACCAGCCCTCGGTGCTCACACAGGCACCTGTCGTCTGTCTGGCCCTCTGTTGTCTATGACAGCATAACCTAATAAATGCCTTTCTGTTCCCATACTTTATTTCTGTAAATTCTTTTACCAAGGTGCGTGTCACCGGCTCACTGACCGGCTGCCCCATCATGTCCCACAATAAGGCTTCCTCGTAAAATGTCATTAAAAGGAAGAACAATGATTGACCACCCTGTTGTCATATAATCTCATATTTGACCAATGAGAAACACACCCAGGACAGCTAAGTGCCCTGCCCGCGGGCACATCTGTACTGTGCTGAAAGGAAATGGAATGTGGGGGTTTTGTTTTCCTAAGAATGTCTTATGGCTCTTTGTCAACAGCTCAGTGTCACACTGGCTGGCCTGAAAACAGATTGCATCAGTGAACTCCATTCCTTTGTGACGAAGGTCATGAAGGATGTCCCACTGGTGGAGAAGATTTTGAGCAGTCTGAATGGTACTCCTGGGTGCTAGCGCCTTCCCTAATACAGATTTTGGGCTTGGCTCCCCAAAATACATTACATCCCTGCCTCACTGAGTGACAGCGGTGACACTGGGGCAGGGAGGTTGATGACTGTGCTGCACCTCTCATTAGTCTATCTAATTATGGCAACCCCATGCCCTTTGCCAATGACTGGTTCCAGGACGTAGAGTCTAGGCCAATAGGGGTCAGCGAGACTTTAGAAGATTTTTGCCAGGTTCTCAGTCCTTTTGAATGTG
The DNA here is from genome assembly GCF_009834535.1 of Camelus ferus. NCBI lineage: Eukaryota > Metazoa > Chordata > Mammalia > Artiodactyla > Camelidae > Camelus > Camelus ferus. Next base: position 13,270,010 of record NC_045708.1, on the reverse strand, counting down.
AACTAGGAACACATTGCTCTGGTTTCTGTGGGAAGTCCTCCTGCAGCATGAAGAATCCAGCCCAAGAATAGATAATATGTGTAAAGTAGGTTAGAGAAAAATCCCAGAGCCCTGAGCGCCCAATCTGTAGGCCTGCACCACCCAATATGGTGGCCTGTACCACCCAATATGGTGGCCACTAACCACATGCGGCTGTTGAGCATTCACAATGAGGTTAAGCCAAACTGAGATATGCTATATGTGTAAAATACATGCCAGATATTAAAGACTGAGGATGAAAAAAATGTGAACTCTCTCTCTCATTAATAATGTTTATGTTACATGTTGAAAGGATAATATTTTGGATAGATTAAGTTAAAGTAAATTGTTATTAACATGGATTTCACCTATTTCTGTTTACTTTCACTAGTGTGGCCTAGAAGACTGTAAATTACACATGTGGTTTGCATTCTATTTCTATTGGAGAGCACTGTTTTAGAAAATTTTGTGAGTTGGGAGATTCTCACTGATATGCTTTTGCAAGTGATGTGAGACCGAAAATACAAAATTTCTAAGCTTTAGAATAGGTCATCCTTGAGGCTTACAACAGCAAGTTCTCAGCCCTTTGGCTGAAAGTAGAGATGAAAAATTGGACATTTGAATGGAAACATAAACAAAAGTAGAGAGAATGATATAGTGAACCCCCATCTCTCAGCACCAACAGTTATCAATGTGTTTTATCTATACCTCCCTGCAGTACGCTGGGTTATCCTAAAGCAAAGCTTGGATGTCAAACCCTTCTTTTCATAAATGCCTCATTATGGATTTCTAAGCAATAAGAACTTTTGTTTTAGAAAATATAAGTACAATGTCATTGACACATTTAAAAAAACCTTTTATAATATGAACTAACTTCTAGTTAATGTTCAGATCGCCCTGATTCTCTCATAATGGTCTTTATAATTGGTTCATTCAAATCAGGATCCAAACAAGGTCCACACATCATATTTGGCTGAGAAGCCTCTTTAAGCCATTTTTCACCTATCACTGTTCTATTTTTTTATGCCATTAATCTGTCTTGTCCTGGGTTGGATAATCTCATTCTCATAGTGTCTTTTAACATGTTTCTCTATCCCTTGTTGTTCATGACAATTAGATCTAGAAGACTGATAAGATTCAGTTGAATTTTTGTTTTTGGCAAAAATACTGTCTATTCTATGATGGTTAATTTTTGTGAGGCTTTTATAATTTTTTTAATTTTAAAAATTTATTTATATATTTATTTTACAGTATCATAGTTTTTAAATGGAAGTTTAGTTGATATACAATATTATATGTTACAGGTGTATAATACAGTGATTCACAATTTTTAAAGGTTATACTCCATTTATAGTTATTATAAAATATTGGCTATTCACCATTTTGTACAATACATGTAATGGTTAATTTTATGTGCCAACTTGGAGGGCACTGGGGACGAGATTAACATTTAAATCTTTGAGTAAGCAGACTACCCTCCATAATTGGTGGGTTTCGTCCAATCAGTTGAAAGCCAGAATAGAACAAAAAGACCAGCCTCCCTGAGCAAAGGGGAATTCTCCAGCAGACTGCCTTTGGATTGGATGTGCCCCATCAACTCCCTGGGTCTCTAGCCTCCCAGGCCACACTGCACATTTGGGACTCACCAGCCTCCACAATTTTGAAGCTCAATCACTTACAAATAAGTAAACAAACAAACAGACAAAGAAATCCATCCTATTGGTTCTGTTTCTTTGGAGAAACCTGAATAATATAATACACTGTCATGACAAAATTTTGAGTAAAATGTTTTCTCTTATAATGAAAATAATACTTGCATATTAAAGAAAACAGTCCAAGACAAACTTTGCTGACATTTGGGTATATTTCCTTCCATCTTTGCAAAAATAAATTTTTAACAAAGTTGAGATCCCTCTCTAGAATTTTGTTTTTTGTTTAACATTATAACAAATTGCATTTCCTCATGTTATTACCAACCTTGAAAACATTATTCGATTGTAAAATAAAAGTAATACAAGCTTATTGTAGAACATTTGAAAAATACAGGAAAGTTTAAAGAATGGTTGAAAAGTCTCCTATAATCCCACCACACATTGGTATGTTTTTGTAATACATTCTAGTCTTTTTTCTCTTCATGGAAATCATAATAATAGATTTATTCTACTTTATATTACAATCCATTAAATATGCTTCAAACTCGTATTGTTAGATGGCTTCATAATCACATTTTACATAAATCTACCATGGGTTTTTTGGTATACATATCATCCCATTTTTTTATATTGCCCTATTTTTGAACTATAAAATGTAATTTTAAACTGCAAGTATATAATATCATAAGCAGAGTGTTCATAAGTCACCTCAGCATTCCCCTCTGGTTGGACATTTTGGAAGACCCAGTAAATATTAAAAATACCAGATGATTTCTCCTTCCCACCAGTTTCTTGCAAAACTGGTCCATTCATCCAGTTTACTCCCAACCTCTTCCCTTCTGATCCAACATCCCATACTTGCTTAGCTACACTTGTCTTTGTGTATAGGCTATATGAATGAATGATCACAGTGGGAGATAAGTTGAATGCTTGCCTGAGGATCTCAGATCTTGGACTTCATTTCATAGGCAACAAGGAACAAGTGAAGATTTTTTAATAACAGAGGTCCTTGAGCAGACCAGATATGTTTTCCAGAAAGATCAGTCTGGTAGGAAATGAACAGTAGGTGCAGAAGGGAAATGATGAAGGCAGGAAGTCTAGGTAAGAAGTTTTTCCAATAATTGAATTGAGAGGTGATGAACAGAGCAGTGGAAATAGAACGAGACAGATAAGAGGAAGATCTTGCAGACAAAGGCTTGGTAATTAAAGAGAAGGGAGGAACATGTAGAGAGGGCCCTGATTATTGAGGATGGTGAGGCCATTTAAGTAAACTCTGCTCTTATGCCCGTCAATTCCTGGAAGGGCAGGCAGGTGGAGTTCACTCCCAGGAAAATTCCCATCTCATCATAGCCAGCCAATCAGAAACATCCTCAAAAGGATGATGTAAAACATCTTTGCTATTCCTGTGCTCTCTGAATTGGTACCTTCTCTCTCTATCTTCTACCCTCTGCCTCCCCCCAGAGCCTCTGGCTCCACCTAGTCACGACCCCATATGATTGAGGCTAAAGAGACCTATTTCTGTCTTACCAATATTAATAGGTTCTCATAGATCTTTGTGGTTTTATTGTGATAAAAGATCTGCCTTCTCATCTCCTTCCAGGGTTGAAAATGGGAAGGAGCAGAGAGTGTGGGGCCCAGGGACACCCATCCTGCCATGCAACCAAGAGAAGAAACACAACGAGGACCAGGTTTGAAATTCACGATGCCGATTTCCACTTGATGGGTGGTGTGTTCTTGGCAGATGATGTGGACGGTGGTGATTGGGAACAATAATGGGAGCAGTGCTCCTGAGTCTCAGTTTTCCTGCCTAGAATGTGGCCTGAACATCACCAGTGTTATTGCAACTCTGCCTGAAGGTAAACGTTCTCTTCAGGATCAAGGTCTGTTTCTTGATTTAAGCAGTAGTCATCTTTTCTGCCAAGAGTCTGTGTCTGGGGTGGGAGGGTCCTTGACCAGGCCCTCCCTTTGCCTTATTCTTTATCAAAGTGTGTGTTGTGGTGAACCTCCTTTTCTCTGGCTTCCAGTTTCTATGCGGCAGGAGGTCCATGACAGTAACATCTCAGCAGCTCTTGGTTCCCTCTCTTACTGTTTCCAGTAGGAGGAGGGGTAAGGATCTGATTGGTGGGTTTGTGAGAAGGGACTGGGCATGCTCAGCTCAGTGCCGCCTTCTTTTCTTCTCTCTGAAAACGCATATCTTCTGCTCCTCCGTGCCTTAAGTTCAGCAGGAGCAGGCTCAACCCCTGAGGCATCTGCTCCAATCCAGTGTCATCTCAGACTGGGTGGCTATGTCTGCCTAATTCTGAGACCCCTTAATCGTCCACCAAAAGCCAAATTTTTCATTATCAGCTTTATTGACAATAAAATGATGTTTTCATCTCTACTTACTCGATTCCTGCATCTTCCCTTCATTTTATTCCAAATTCAAGCAGGAAAAACTGGCATGTTATTTACTGGGCTTTCCCCAAACCCTAACAGTCTCAGCAGAGACACATCTAAAACTTTATTGACAATAAAATGATGTTTTCATCTCTACCTACTTGATTCTCGTGTCTTCCCTTAATTTTGTCCCAAATTCAAGCAGGAAAAAGTGGCACGTTATTTATTGGGCTTTCTCCAAACCCTAACAGTCCCGGTAGAGACACATCTAAGATGCTTATAATAAAATTAGAGAATTGGACCTCCCCAAAAATAGAAATAACACATAATTCATTATAAGTCTAACAATGAAGTGATGGGATTTCAAAAAAAAGTTGTGTTCTTCAAATCTGTAGCTAAAATATTTACACGGGGCCCTGGTGATATACAGGCGATGGTTTACAGAGCACAGCCTGTTCAAACCAAACAGTTGCTCTGTTCCTGATTTTGGAAACTCGTCAAGGAATCAGTGTTTACTTAGACAACTTGGGCCCCAAGCAGCTCTTGTGTAGGCTGGATTCAATCCAAGGAGAAGCCAAGGCCCGGGAACATTCCTCCTTCTCCCCTGACCATTGGAACACAGACCTCTCAGCTCTCCAGGGCCCTCTGGAGGGTATCCGGTCCAGCCTCCGGTCAACTGTCCAGTCCCCAGGCTGGACTACGCAGACTAAGTTCTGTTTTAGAATTGGCCCCTTGGCGCCCAACCTAATGAGGAATCCTGTGTGTGAATGTCTTATTCATTTAACTCCCAAAGAGAGAGTGTAGGCTTGAGGGCAAAGGATTTGATGTTTAATACATGGATGACTTGAATTAGTCTGGCGCATAATGCAGGGGGTGGCCCAGCTGTGGGAAACAGACCATGGAGAGCCTAAGAAGGTCAAGACTGAGTGTCTGGGAAACAAGATCTGATATTCTACCCAAAGTAAGAAAACAAACCCAACATTATTAAAAAACAACATGTACATGCATGAGGATCAACAATACTGCATGGGGAAAAAAAACAACACATGCCATGGTACCTAGGTTCTCAATAAGAGGTAGTGTTTATTGTTATTATTGTTCTCATTGAGATAATTTTGAAAACTAATGAGATCAGCCTGTGGGTGGGCCCGGTGTGAATGACAATGATGAAACTGAAGTGAACGTCACTGTTTTGGGATACTCCTTCCTTTCTCTTATTTGGAAATTTCCTTTCCCTGATCTTAGATGGTTCTAATGGGACCATCAATCACTGCCCCTGCCTGTCAGGTGGTGAACAGTGACTTAGGCCTGGTCAATCTTTACTTCCAACATGATTGGTCCTGAGATAGGCTTGTTACCCAACCCGGCCAATCAGATCCTTCCATGAGGTTTGGAATCTCCCCCACCATGAGGCAGAGCATGAGCTTTGGTGTCTGAAGGTATGGCTCATGACGTTGGGCAAGTTTCTTTACTTCTTTGAGCCTCAGTGTCTTCATCTTAGTATATAGTGGAGTAAAACTGACCTTGCAGGGTTGTGAGGATGAATGGAGATGGTAGACACCAATAAATGACTTCTGTTGTTAACATTTATAATAAAAAAACAGAACTCTAATTAACTCTCCTGATTCACCCCCCCCCCCGCCCGATCAATCTTCACTCTGTGAAGCACTTTTGATTAACTATAATTGGGAGGTTCCCTGCTTTTTAGTAGGGAGGGGCCATCTTTAATTTTCCCTGACCCTTGAGCTCTCTGGAGGGTAGAGACAAGATGAGAGAATAAAATGTTAGGATGGAAAAGTCATTGTCTGGTCAGTCCGTGGGTAACGAGTGGTTGGGAAATCCTTTCTCTAGAGTTCAAGAAATTGTCTTCAGTCTAGATGCCAGGGCAGTGCTTTCTAACAGAACTCTCTGCTATGATAGGAACATTCTAGATCTGTGCTGTCCACTACAATAACCACTAGCTGTGTGGCTGTTGAGCACTTGGAATATGATTAGGGGGACTGAAGAACTCAATTTTGCATTTGTTTAAATGAATTTAAATTTAAATATCCACATGGATATCATATTGAACAGAGCAACTCTAGACTGAAGCATGGTTTTAGCAGACAGACAAAGAAGTGGGTGAGGATAATACCCAGTGCTTTCTTGGCCAGGAACGTGTGCAGGAAGGGCTATAATTCGGAAGCAAGGGGGTCTCCAGGTTTGGAGCAGTTGGTAAAGGAAAGTCATATATTTGGTTAGCAATTTAAAACAATGCACACTGGTTTGTGGGCTCTGTTGCAAAGCTACAGGACTTCAGAGAAGACTGTTTAAGAATTTTTTTTAAGTTTGTAAATTGCAAAGTAATTTAACCACATTGCAGAATGATTAGTAACCAGAGGGGGGAAAAATTCCTCCAAATTCCACCACACGGTTGTGATCATGTTTATATATTTCCTTTCAGCCTTTTGCACATGCTTCTTTATGCTTCACATGCATATTTATGTAGTGGGCATACATTTTAAATTATGCTCTCCATGGATATACATTTCTTATCCTACATTTTCCATTTATCTTAAGTACTTTTCTGTGTCATCATATTCTATGCATGTTTTTCAATAATTGCAAAATATTCTACTGGCTACACTCACTATATATAATTCATATAACCATCCACTGATTTTTGTGTATTTTAGGATGTTTCAAATTTTCTTCCAAGTTTTGCTACAATAGGTGTCATAAGGCACATTACTCCCCTCTCCTCCACCCATTATTTTTGTGTAACCAAAGCATGAGCTTCGAAGTCATGCAGATCTGGGTTTAAATCCTGGGCCTTCATCACTTATAGCTACATGGCCTCTGACAAGACCACTCATCTCCCTGAGCCTCAATTTTTTCATCTATAAAACAAGAATAATAATATCTGCCTTTCCGGCTGTTGTTGGTATTTGTAAATTGCTTCCCACACTGCCCAGGACCAAGGAGATGCTCAATGAATCCTAATACTGTCATAATACTTTTAAAATTATAATTATTTTTAGCAAGTTCAATTACTGGTTGTCTTTATAGTCTAGTCAGAGCTCTGAGGACCTCTCAATCGCAAGAAATGTCCTGATTTGCTTATGCTAATAAGTCTTGTGATGGGACCAGAATCCTTCTCAGCTTAGACTCTGGAAGTGGGGGGATGTCCCAAGGGCTTAGGGAAATGGGGACGATGGGGAAACTTGGGGGAAACACTAGGGGAAATTGCAGAATGGTCCGAGGAGGTTGGCAGGAGGGAAATTTGCTTTTCACCTACTGACGAAATTCACACTCCTCCCCTCAGACTCGCTTCTCTCCAAGCTCTTCTCTTCCCACGGTGATGGGTGGGGTGATGCACTGAAAACAGGGAACCTCAAAGTGAGGGCAGTGGAAGAATTACGAGGACCTACAAGGTGTGCTTTCTAGCCAGAGCTGGCTGCCATGGGGTGACAGGGAAGGTACTCTTTTGGGGATTCTGTCCTTTTAGGGGGTTCTGGTCCAGCCTGGGCCACCATGAGCAAATGTCTAAGCCTCTGCAAGCTGAGCTTTCATTGTCGGTTAAATGGGAATAATAATAATGTTGTCCTCATGGAATTGAGAAGCTCCAATAATAAAGAAACAATAGTGCTCAGCCCCCAGGCATGGAGCACCTGCTAAGTATCAGGTCCCAGGTGGTGGGATTCACACACATTCCCTTATCCAATGGTCACAACAGCCCCCAAAGGCAGGCATCAGTATTTCTACTTTACAAAGAGGAAATCAGGGCTCTGAGAGGTGAGAGCCCAGGTTTGCCCCGCTGCACCTCCCTGCTTTGTAAACAGCCCTGGATGGTTGTCATCTGTTGTTAGGACCCTCTGGAGTCCTCCTCAACTCATTCATTCCCTGGAGATTTTTACTAGAAAATTCTTCTAGGGGATTGTAGAGTCAATTGAACAAACTGTTTTGACATATATATGTTGAACACCTGCTGTGTGCTAGGCATAGTTGTGGGGACTTAGCAATGAACGCCATGGACAAATTACCCTCAAAGACCATATATTTTTGTGTGGGAAGACTGACAGGTTAAAAAGCAAACAAGTACATAATATGCCCTGGGATGGTAAGTACTGGGAAGAAAAAGAAAACTTGGAAGGGGACTGAATGTGATTTTATGTTCAATGATCAGAGAAGGCTCTGTGATGACAGCTGAGTTAGTCACTCAGATATTAGGGTCTACGAGTATGTCATCTTCATAAGGACCGAGCCCTGCCATCTTATTTGTCCCTAGAGCCCCTGTCCCCACAGAAGTTCTAGTTCCCAGCAGATGCTGAATAAATACTGGTTGAATGAGTGAAGGAACAAACAGACATCATCTCAGACGTGCCAGAGAAATGTCCACATCAGGACATGGGGCATGGGGTTTTGGATTCAGTTCCTATTAGCTGACACATATGGAGACCCTTCCTCATGCCGGGCACTATTCCGGTCTCCGTTGACTGCAGAACCACCCTTTCATTGGAAGATCTTCACCAGAAAATGTGGTGGAGGCTACAATTTAGCAGTCTAGAAGAGAAGAGAGCAAAGAGAATAAGGAAAGAGCAAGGGGTTAAGTGCAAGGAGTTAGAGTTTCAGGGTCAGGAAGGAGTTCAGCCAGTGTATTGCCTGACTTTTTTTTCTTTTGATGCAAAAAATAGCTAGTTCTGCTTTTTGGACTGGAGCTCACTGAGTCAGGAGTTCAAAGAGAAGAGCATGAGGATAGGAGTGGCAGATGTCATCTGCAGCAGATGGCGATGCCCTAGGGACAGATTGTGGCCTTGAAGATGCTTCTCTCCACCCAGCTCTGGCCCAGGAATCAACGTCAGGGGCAGACAACCAAGCTCAGTTCCTGGGGGTCCCCATCCCCGCCTCTCCATCAGGCCAGCCCTTCCCGAGAACATCAGCCTTGTTCCACCCTTGGACTCCACGCTAGGCTCAGCAGAGTCTCGGAGGCCAAGGGTGTGAGGAAGAATCATCCCAGCATCTGTTATTAACCGTTGTTTCCATTCTTCTGGCTGTGCTTTCTCCGGAGACCCAAAGACACTGGGTCAGTGCAGCTTTCAGCACAAACGGCTGATTAGCCAGGCCTTTGTTCAGCCTCACAAAAGAAGGGGATGATTATTAAAAGAACAGACTTTGCATTCCATATTTACCCCAGATGACATTGCCTTGATCCCTAAAATAACTCCAGATCGCCTGGGTGGAACTTGCTCGTTCTGTTTCATCTCACTATTTTGCAACTGTTTATGGAGACCATCACCATAGTGATATTATCAGAGCGGGTCAAATGAAACTCCAAACTCTTGGCTTGTTCTTGGCTTTCCTTTGTACCTTGGAACATGACTTTTTCACCCCAGTCCAGCTCTTTCATTTCTTATGAGCCCTTAAGTTCTCAGCTCCAAGTCAGCAGCAGCACGTTCCGACTGATTCCCAGCAGTTAAAAACCACAGAGGTGGTCTGCGCTAGCACGAGGGATGGAAGTACTTGGGCTGAGTTTCCAAACTGGAAACCGTCATTACCAGAAATCTCCTTTCCTTCGGAGAAAACTTGGGTCAAAGTTTCAGAGTGTTGAAAGAGGCAATACATAAACTAAAAATCTAAAGAACCTTCAGTGTTTGGTCCAAGGAACATGGCTATAGAGTTCAACAAATAAACACAGCTGGCGTGGGGAGAGCCTTTAGCAAACACTTATCTTCTTGATTATTTATTTTTCTCATAATCATCATCTTGGCGAACAGCCTTTATTGTAGCATTCTCATACGCTGCTGGTGGGGATGTGAATTTGTATGACTTTTCTAATAAAAAAAAACTTGGCAATGGGTAAGAAAGGCCGTGATAGCGTGCTCTTCCTGTGAAACAAATATCTACTTGTGGGTTCGAAGAAAGTAGTTAGGGATGTAAGCAGAGGAATATATACAAAGATGTTCATTGCTAATAATAGTGAAAGAATGGACATAACCTCACTGTACAATATGAGGGGATTGCTTTTAAAAAAAAATCTGATCTAGCCGTACAGTGGATACTAAACCATCATCACAAATTGGGCCACAGGAGAATCTTTAATAACATGTAAAATATTCATGATGTGTTCTTACGTAGGGAAAAAGCATGTTACAAAGATGTGTGTGCTGTATGATCCCATTTTTGTAAGATGTGCGTGTACATGGAGAGAAAAAAGATGAAAAAGATAGATTTTAAAAAGATGACAGTGATTATTCCTTAGGTATTTTTCTTTTTTTATGTTTATTATTTTTCTACAATGAGGATGTATTTCTGTGGTCAGATGTTTAAAAAGCTGTTTTAAAGAATAATAAGCCAGGGGCAGGGTATAGCTCAGTGGTAGAGTGCAATCCCTGGGTTCAATCCCCAGTATCTCTGTCAAAAAATAAATAAATAAAATAATAAATAATAAAACCTAATTACTTTTCCCACCCCCAAAAAAAGATGAAAAAAAAAAAAGAATAAGTTGTGATGCCTTTTCAAGTTACCTCTCTGATGGACCTTGTGGGCAGAACCAGAGTCTTATTCCAGGAGCCTTCTTGCATATAGCTCCTCAGATAGAAGTGCTCAATGATCTCTTATTGTGGTTGAAGATAATGCATGAATTGTATGGTACAGGGGACCATTATATATTTGGCAACTATAGGTTTTCTGCCTATTTAGAATTTAAGGTCAAAGATATACCAGACTGACATAACCAGGTATAAAACACACAAACAATGTAATAAGATTGACAAATGTTATTTACAAAATACCAAGAATCGTTTGATGCTTGGTGGCAGCAGTGGGGATTGTTGGGGGCATCGTAGGACCCGTCTATGAAATCAAATAGCATACCTTATGCCACCAGTTTATTGCCTATCTTATTTAAATCTCATGACAGTTGTGTGTGGTAGGTATCATACCCCTATTTTATAGATATGGAAACTAGGATACAGAGGTTCACTCACCTGCTCTCTCACTATTGCAGGAAGATAGAAGATGTGATTACTCACCTAGAAGAGGGATAGATCCCAGTTTGTGACTGGAATGGTAGAGACAGGATGGAAGGAATAGATGGAGAAAGAAGACGTGCCATCCATGCCATCTATGGCATGGTCCCCAAAGTCTTTTACCAGACTGCTAAACCTTTAGGTTGCAGGCTGGAGAAGATAATAATTTTAGCTACCCTCGTTTGAGCACTTGGGGATGATGTTGCTATAAAAATGAGGATTACAGTGTGTCATTATATCCAACCTCACTGGCTTGTGGGAAGTAGTGGGAGTTCTGCAGGAATATATAGCACAAATGTGACGGAGAGTGAATTATATGGAAACCTAGAATCTGTCATCATTACGATTGTCGATCAAAACATCTAAACACCTCTTTGGCGTAAAGTAGAGGAGTGAAAAAAGCATGGGCTTTTGGATCAGACAGAATTCCATTCAAACCCTGGCTCCCCATCATGTAGTTAGGTGATCTCTGTCCAGCTTCGGTGGCTCTACTTTGAGGTATTTGTGGAAACTTTGCGCATTTGCTTAAATTTATTATCCCCATCATTTCCTGCTCTACTGGAAGCTATTTTGGGTAGCTCATTGGACCTGTATTAGTCAGGGTAGTGCTAGCTGCTGAAACAATCCCCAGTGCTCAATGGCTTACTACAATAAAGGTTTCTTTTCTCCCCAAAACGCAGTCTGATTGGATGTTTTCAGCAGATTCTCATGGAAGGGGACACAGTCTTCGTCCACTGTGGAGTCCTCCCTTGGGTCCTCTGCACTCAGCTGGCAAATGAACAAAGAGAGAGGGAGAGTATGGGGCAGGTCACAAGGGGCATTTTATGGCCACACCTGAAGGTGGCACATATCGCTTCCTCCCACAACCCCTTTGTCAAAGGCGGGTCACATGACCACAGCCTAACTCAAGGGAGACTGGGCAACACAGGGTTTGTGTCCAGGAAGAGGAAATGGAAAAAGTGACCATGTAGCTTTGTCAGGGCTACATACCAGGAGAAATCATGGGTAGTGTGGGGCAGAGGACGAAGGTCATCAGCAAAAGCCCAGCAGAAGTGCCAGCCAGTTGTCTAGGTAGTGGTTCCTGACTAGAGAAATCTTTGGCAATCAGAGTTTTCTTGACACATTGGTTTTAAACTGGGCTGGACCTTACAGGGTCTTAGACCAAGTATGCCTGATGGTCCCTGGCAGTTTTCAGCTATCAAGCAGGCAGCACAAAGAATATTAGAAATGGGCTCCATCACTGCCGACCGTGCTCTGGGCCTCCGTGCTGAATCACCCTGTTCCACCACACCCTCCACTCTTCCCCTTTGCATTTTGTTCTTGATCTTCCGACCTTCAGACTTGGTGATTCATTTGTTCCACTTACAGTCACTTTCTCTACTGGACCAGATACTTGCGATCTCTTCTCTGCCTTTGGTCTTTGTTTTCCTTTTTGGCTGAAACATGAAATCTTTCTGACTACAGTGGCATCGATCGCCTGAGATAAATAGGTCACCGTGTGTAGCTTGGTCCTAGGAGTTAACAACCCCAACAAAGGTCCTCTTAGGCTCTGCACTCCACTGGTTCACTTGAATGAAAAGTAAAGCCGATATTCATGTTTATTTGTTTAGAAAGATTGAAGTTTCTGTAGTGGAGAGAATGCTATTCTCTTTCCAAAAAAAGTTATTGTCCTATGTGAGTTTAAATAATACTTTACAAGGCTCTGAAATCCTTTTCTTAAATGGTATTTTGGAAAAGCATAATTTTCTTCTTTTAATCAAATCCAATTTATCAATTTTTTTTTTCCTTTTTAAGCTAGTGCTTTTTCACCCTGAGAAATCTTTGCCTACCAATCTTGGGAAGATTTTCTTTCATGTTTTCTTCTAGAATTTTTATAGTTTTAGTTTTTCTGTTTAGGTCTATGATCCATTTTGAGTTAAGGTTTGTATACGGTGTGAAGTAAGGGTCAAGATGTATTTCCAGCATTATTTGTTGAAAATACTATTCTTCCCCCATTGAATTACATTGGCATCTTCATCAAAAAATATTTAACTGATATACGTGGGTCTGTTTTTGGACTATTCTGTTCCATAGATCTAGGGGTCTGTCCTTAAGCTAATGTCACACTGTTCTGATGTCTGCAGCTTTATAGTAAGTCTTAAAATCAGGCAGTGTAGCTCCTTCAACTTTTTTTTTCCTTTTCCCAGTATTCTAAGATCTTTGCATTTCTGTATATATTTTCAAATCAGCTTGTTCATTTCTAAAAAAAAAAACTTGCTGGGAATTTGAATTGGATTGCTTTGAATCTGTGGGTCATTCTGGGGAGAATGAACACCATAACAACACTGCATCTTCCAATCTATGAATAGGGTACATCTATTTCTGTAGCTCTTTAATTTCCCTCAGCAATGCTTTCTAGTTTTCAGAGTACCCAGGACTTGTACATCTTTCATTAAATGTATCCTGAAGCATTTTATGGGTTTTTTTTTTATGTTATGGTAAATGGTATTTTTAAATATTTTCTTCCCCATTGTTTGTTGCTCTGGTCCCTTATTCCAGCCTTTCACTAGACTGGTCTCTCAGTCTTGCAATTTTTACAGCTTACATCAGTTCTGCATCTGGTTTAGTTTCATTCGGAACATTGCCATGGCTGATTGAAATGAGAGCTTTGGAGGAGTTTTGGATGGCCCAAGTTTGCATCCTCAGTGACTGTGCTTGGAGTTTCTCTGGCACACCATCTAATGAGCTTCATTCATAAAGCACCATATCCCAGTTCTATCCTAACTGTGATGTGACTCATGGTCCGTGCCTCAGGGAGCCCAGAGAGCAGTAGGGGCAAATTACAAGTGAAAAGGTGGTTTGTTAAGGTGCATTAAGTACACAGTTTCCACGGGCACACAGAGCAGGAGGCCCCAGACTCAGCTTTGGAGGTGATCGGCAGAGAATACTACATGAAAAAAGAGGTGACGATACTTCTGAGCCTAAAGGGTTAGCCTCAGATACGTTAGAAAGGCCATTCCAAGCCTGGTGGGTGGCTGGCTGGCCAGTTTAATAAACTAAACATGAATTCTCCCAAATATGCATATAAAAACTCCAACAGCTGGTCCGCACGTGAGAAGTCTTTCTGTAACTCTGAGCATACCCCACAGATGGTCAGGATACAAATACTTCTGGTTCAGCTCAAGGCAGTTGTGAGTTCTTCCAGGTACCTATTAGAAAAGCAAAAACAAAAGCCCTGAGAGATTGGTATCCATCCTCAGACTAAAGAATCCTCTTGGAACTACAGACTTCAGGGTGTGCTAAAAAGAAGCGGAGTGCTGGTGGTCTGTCTACCTCCCTGCTTCTTGATACATGTTTTTCCAAGATGCTGAGGGGTGGAAGAAGTGGATGTAAGCTGTCTGGCCGAGGCTGTCTCTGCAAATCACACAGTGCTCTGACTTCAAAAGAAATCAGCATTTTGGGGCCTGTACTCAGTCCTGCTTAGGGTTCCAATGATGAGAAATTTCTGAGACCCAAAAGGAGCCTCTTCCCTTAACTGGCAGGAGCTTACCCAGAATGCATGCTGGTGGTGACCATCTGTTTATGGTTTTTTTAGTCTTCAGCATCCGTTCACCTTCTTTTGGTAATAGTACCCTGATTTCCACATCACCTCCCCTGCCGATCCATTACATTGGAAGCAGTTCCCCTCCCCCATTATCAGATCCCCATCCCTGCCAGCTCCAGGGGTGGGCTCATGACTGAGGCCTGCTGGTAACTGAGGCCATGAACATGGATGAGATTGTCTAAGGGGAGAGCACAAAGTAAGAGGAGGAGAGAACCCATGACTGAGCCTTGAGGCAGCCCATCATTCAGTGGTTGTGGAGAAGAGGATGAGTCTGCAAAGAACAGAGAAGATGCAGTCAGTCATAGAGGCAGGACTGAGGGGAGTATGGCAATAGCTTAGTGGTAGAGCACGTGCTTAGCATGCACAAGACCCTGGGTTCAATCCCCAGCACCTCCATCCCTAAGGCCTCCATCAAAAAAAAAAAAAAAGGTTGAGTGAAGGCAGGACTGAGATTGGGAGAGTCATGTGATGTCATGGAAACCCATGGATGAGAGCACTTCAAGGAGGAAGAGGTGACCAACAGTGTCAAAAGTGAGGTGAGGATTGAAACACTCCCATGTGCTCTTCAACATGGAGATATAGGTACCTGAGGGTCATTTCTGTGGAGAAGCGATGGAATAGAAGGGAAAACCAGGAAGTGGAGAGGGGACATACTGACAATTCTGTAGCTGTGAAAGGCAAGAATGAGGCAGTATGCTAAAGGAATCCACATAAAGGCTTTTTTTTTTTTCTTCAAATCAGATTTGAGACATTTCGGCATGTTTAAAACCACAGTAATCATCTAGCTGAGAGGGACTAGTTGAATGATCTGGGGAGAAACGGGATAATTGAAGTGTAAGGTTCTTGAAAGAATACAATCCCCAAGTGGGAAGATTATTTACAGCATTTCCCAGATTTACTTGGTGGACCACCCCCACTTCATGCAGAGTTTAATTAGTGTTCTGCAGAGGAGACCACTGTGGCCCAGATTAGGTCAAGGGCCTGTCCCCCAAATCAAGGCCATACTTTGGCTTCAGCCAGTCAGGATCCTGTCCTCTGGAGCTGCGAGTAGGCTCAACTCAACCCAAACTAAATGTCTGTAGAATTCAGTGTAGTGAGGGGTAAAAAGATGGCTGATTCTGGGGTTTTCTGGTATCTCCAAAGACAAAATAAAACATCTAAGACCACTGTTAGTCATCTGAGAAGATCCCCACTCAGGAAGAAGGCTCTGGCCTGCTAAAGTCAGAGGTGATTTAGGAGCTAAACAAGTCCCAGTCCCCTGGGATAGCTGTGCATTTATCAACCCAACAGTTCCAGCTGTGGAGACTTACTTGAAGAAGGAAAGACAGAAACCACATTGGGCAAACTTCCGGGTGATGCTTGCTTTCTGCGTCTTATACTAGCTGATGAGCAACCGAGAAGATTCAGCATTTAGGGGAAAGTTGGTCTGAGTCTCTGAAGTCCTCAAGTTTGCTTCTTCCTCAGGTGATGGTAACTATTTGGCTTGGGGCTTCCCTCCCATCCTGCCTCAATTCAGCAGAAATTTATGAGCACCTACTCTGTGTAAGTTGCCATGCTATGTGCTGGTATGTCCCATAGTAGCAGCACCATATTTTGCTGTTTACAAAGCACTTTCCTACATAGGCTCTCAATTTAGTGATTCCAAGAACAGACTTTGAGTCAGAAAGACCAAAGTGAGAATGAATGCATTGACTCATCTATGTGACCTTAGGCAAGTCGTTTGTCTAAGCCTCAATTTCCTCTTCTGCCAAATGGCAATAATAGAAGTTCTTAGCTCAAAGGGTTGTTGGGAGGAATCAGTGAGATAACATAAGAAAAGAGCTTAGCACGTAGTAAAGACTCAATGAAAAGCAGCCATTACTTTACTATTCATTTTTAGTCCACTTATTCACGCAATTATCCAATGATGTTGGTGTTGTTATCTTATTTCATAGAACTTCATTGAGCATCTATTATGTTCCAGGTGCTGAAAACCCACAGTGACAAAAAAAGCATTTTTTGTATTGAATTATAGTCAATTTAAAATGTTTTGTTAGTCTCTGATGTACAGCATAGTGATTCAGTTAAACACACACACACATATATATTTTTATATTCTTTTTTATGGTAGGTTACTACAAGATATTGAATATAGTTGCATGTACTACATAGTAGGACCTTATTGTTTATCTATTTTATATACAGTAGTTAGTATCTGCAAATCCCAAACTCCTAATTTATCTTTCTCCCCTTCTTACCCCACAGTAACCAAAAGTTTGTTTTCTATGTCTGTGAATCTGTTTCTGCTTTATAAGTAGGTTCCTTTGTGTCATTTTTTTTAGATTCCACATACAAGTGATATCATATGGTATTTCTCTTTCTGGCTAACTTCACTTAGTATGATATTCTCTAGTTCCATCCATGCTGCTGCAAATGACATTATTTCATTCTTTTTTATGGCTGAGTAGTATTCCATTGTATACATATGCCACATCTTCTTTATCCAGTCATCTGTCGATGGACATTTAGGTTGCTTCCATGTCTTGGCTATTGTAAATTGTGCTGCTATGAGCACTGGGGTGCATGTGTCTTTTTGAATTAGAGTTTCCTCTGGATATATGCCCAGGAGTGGGATTGCTAGATCCTAAGATAAGTCTATTTTTAGTTTTTAAAGGAATCTCCATACTGTAAGAGCATTTAGATACAGAAAAGGGGTCCCAGCACTGAGCTGTCAGAAAAGGAAGAGGAGCCATCAAAGGGAACTCAGAGGAAACCTGAGCACCAAGTGAGGTGTTTTGAGGAAGAGAGCAGCCAACTGTCCTAACACTGAGAGGGCAGCAGTAAGATGAAGCCCCGAAATGACCACTGGCTTCTGCAACATGGAGTTTCCAAGTCGACAGGTGGAGGCAGAAGCTCGACCCAGACTGAATCGTACTTGATGTGTAAACAGCCACTGCAGAGAACTCACAAAGTTTTGATGGGAAGAGGAGCAAATAAATGGGGGAGGTGGCTGGAGGGAGACTGGCATCAAGGAGATTTTTGTTGTTAGAACTTTTTTTTTAAGGATATGAGATACCGGGACCTTTTAAAAAAGCAGGTAGGAATGATCCAGGATAGAGGGAGAAATTGATGAACGAGGAAACAGACCTCCAGAGTGCAAGGGAGGGGCTGGCACTGATAGGTGCACACATCTTCATTCAAAAGCAGGGAAGGCAGAGGACGTGGGCAAGGTGCAGAACTGCTGGAAGAGGAGAGGGTTCCTGTCTGACTCTGTCACCTCTGTAAAGTAAGAGGCAGGCTCATCCGCTCAGAGTGAAGGATGAGAAGGGGACAAAGGAAGAAGACTGAAAAGAAAATCCTCATTGTAGCGGGTGGGGAATTGAATATAGCAGGAAAATCGAGCAGGAAGGCTAGGCGGGATTGAGGGCTCAATGGAAGCTTGTGGACACCCACTGAAAGTGACACTTGTCGCTTCTAATTTTCCAGCGCTGTTCAGATGTTCTGATACCAGCTGAGAGTAGAGGAAGACATAGGTTTAACTAGGGTTGGGCAAGTTAGAAGGAAAGAGAAGGGCAGAGGGCTTACAGGGTTTTGCAAGGAAGTGAGTATAATGATTACTACTAAGTGGGTGAGGAGGGAAGTCAGTCCGAGAGGGAAGATAAATGCAAACTGGGCAGAGTCAGAGATGTGCAGGTCTTGATGAGGTTGAAGAAATGCTTGTGTGTGACATCGTAGTAAAGAGGTTAAAGTCAGATTTGAGATCTTGTGACTGTGTTTTCTGACATAGTGCAATTATTGGTGAGAGGAAGTCCAGTTTAAGACCGTGGGAGGCAGGGCTTAGGGAGGGGGGAGGAAAAATTCAGTTGTAGGGAAGAAATCCGTGAGAAGTCAGTAAGATTTCTCATGGATTATGCTTATGGATGCTGAAGTCATGCAGTAAGAGGGAAGGTGGAAGTCAGTTCATGAGAACAAAAAGGAGGGGTGGCAGGTGGATAAATATGATAGTATGAACTTCAAGGAGATGGGTTTTTGAAAGAGGAAAGAAGAAACAGTATTAAGGTCCAGAGGTGGGATCTGACCTATAGGAAGCCAATCTGTGGGCTGGCCAGTGACCTGTCCAATGAGCTGTCATCATTAAAAGATGAGATGGGGAGGGAGTATAGCTCAGTTGTAGAGCGCATGCTTAGCATGCATGGTCCTGGGTTCAATCCCCAGTACTTCCATTTAAAAAAAAAAAGATGAGATGAGTTAATTAGATTCTGTCTTGGGACCTGAACTCTGTAACACAAAAGGATCTGCCAGGTAATAAAACAAGCTAATTCAGAAAATAAAAGAGGGACAGAGGTCACCAGGACGGACCCTATGCATGCTGAAATGTTGCGAGAATAGGGCTATAAGCAAGCTGTGAATGCCAGACAGTCAAGGAAGGATGCAGCCAATGCATCAAAAGAAGCAGACATGGGGCCACATGAGAGAGATGGAGTAGCCTGTCCCTGAGTGGGTTGGTTCCTGAGCCTTCTTATGATGAAATAACTTAACTTCCAAAGGTTTTCCAGCAAGGGAGCAATGTGATCAGACCTCGGGTTATGACTGTGGGCTCTGGTCCCAGACTTCCTGGCTTTGAAATCATTAGCTCTGTGGTCTTGGGCAAGTTACTTAACCTCTCTGGGCCTCAGTTCCCTCATCTGTAAATGGAAATAAGAGCATTGCCCTCATAGGGTTGTAATGAGGATTAAGTGAGAAAACACAGGTAGTGCATTTGGAACAACAAGGCTTCCTTTCCATCTTATTTCTGTAAGTAAACGGTTCAAATGTCATTTCTTTTGCAACACTTTCTTTCATGCCATTATCCTTTAGCTTCCAGGAGGGACACCATGTTCTCATGGTCCTCCCACCTCCCGAGTCACTGCTCCTCCTCAGGCTCTTTGCTGGTTCCTCTCTCCTTAATCTCTTCTCTCCACGTTCACCTCCTAAGTGAGCTCACCTAGTGTCTTGTGTTTTTAAGTACCTTGAAATATCTTTATTAGCTGACAGTTCTTATACCATTATCACCAACCCCAGCTTCTCCCAGCTGTAGACTTCCACATCTGATTATTAATTTGACATCTCTATTTAAATTTCCAATAGGCATCTCAAACATTACTTGCCCCAAACTGACTCTTCCCACTCACCTCCCCCAACCAAAACCCAAACCCCTGTTCCTCCCGCAATCTTCCACAGATCAATAAATGTTATTTATCAACAGATCCAGTGTTGATCAAGCTAAAAATCTTAGCATCATCCTGACTCCTTTCTTCTTTTCGTGCCTACCACCAGTCTATCAGCAAAAATCCAGAACTTGCCACGCCCAAGGCAACTATCCTGCTGTAAGTGCCTGCATCTCTCTGCTGTCTTACCCTGCGTTTACCTCCTCCAGCCTCTGTTATGAGGATTAAATGAGTTATTATTTGCAAAGTGCTTAACAGCATCCATCACATAGGAAGCCTCATTTAAGTGCTTTTAAAATAAAGTTTAAAATGTCTTCAGTGAAGAAATAGCTTTCTACGGGCCCTAGTTCCCTACAGTCCATGCAGAACCCAGCAGCCTCCTGATCCTTGGAAAGGCCAGGCCAGATCCTGTCACTGCTCTTCCCCTCTCTGACCTCAGCAACCGGGGCTCTCCCCTTCACTCAGTTGGGGCTAGACACCTCCACCTCCTTGTACCATGGGACTGTCCCCATGGCCCCCTTGGCCCCACTTCACTAATCTGCCTGCCTGTTCCCTCACTTTGATTGTCCTCCACATCTCTAACCACCACCTGGCACCATATTTATTTAGAAGCTGATTGTCTCCCCTCCCAGGGTTCAAGCCCTGCAATAACACGGACTGTCTTATTCATTTTTCCATCCCTGGAGCCTAGAGCAGTGCTTGTATACAGTAGATGCTCAATAAATACTCACAAAGTAAAAATTTCACAGTGCCAAGCCCTTCTCTGAATCCCTGTAAAGCAGATCTGAGTCATTCTTGTGGGACTTAGTTGTATCACTTTTTATGCCAGTGGCAACTTTTACTCAACTTTGAGCTACCCGAGGACACCAGACTAGGATGTGGCCTGGCTTTTGGTACTAGCTCCTGCCACTTGTGTCACACCGTACAGTTTACAATCCTCTCACAAGTGACCTGATTTGAATCGCACAGAAGAGAGTGAGTGAGGGAAGGCAGTTATTATTGGCAGCATCCCAGGTTCCTGCCTTCTAAACCAATTTTCACAAATATTTGTTGAATGAAGAGGTAAAAAAGAAAAGAATTTCTGAGTCACTCTGTGGAATGAGGCAGCGCCACTGGACAAATGGGTGGATTCTCTGTAGCAAATCTAAAAATACATCTAACCTTTATTGAGCCGGGTTTTCTAATTTCCACCTGTGTGGTCCCCACAGCTGTCCTGTAGCAGGTAGCTATGAGAGCATCTTAATGTCCTGTTCACCTCTGTTTTCTTTGGTGCCTCAGTCATGGCCTGGTGTATGAGTGGTGTGGCCTGATGCTCTTTTTGGGACTTGCTCCAGATCCCAAACAGAGCAAGTGGCAGTGCTGGGATTTCATCTCAGGCTCGCTCACGAGGCTCTCTGTCCGGCATGGGCTGGCCCGGCGGGCCGCACCAGTTCCGGGTCCGCCGCAGGGGCGAGCGCGTGCAACGGGTGGGGCGGGGAGGGACTGACCCATCCCAGCCCCAGTGCCTTCCGCATCCCCGCCCAGAGGCAGGAGGGCACGGTCCCTCTGCTGCCCCCTGCTTCTGCACCCACAAGGCCGGGGCTTGGGTCCAGCTGCGGGCAGAAGGCCCCTAGGGGCCCCAGCCTGGCCGCGACCCGGCATCCCGACCCCGAAGCCCACCCACCCAGCCCACAGGGCGCCGCGCCCCGCCCCGCCAGCGGGCCCCGCCCCTCACTTCCCCGTTCGGCGCTCCTCCCCCCGCGCCGCGCTCCATACTTGGCGATCGCCGCGGCCCTGCGCGCTCATTGGCCGAGAGCCGGCTGCGTGGGGGCGGGCCCGGGCCGGGCCGGGGCGGGGAAGGAAGGTGGTGGCGGCCCTGCGCGGGGGGAGGGGGGCGCTGACCCGGATGTTCACTCCTGGGCACCCGGGGAAGTGGAAGCGCTGGGCCCTGCTGCGGGGGGGAGAGCCACAGACGCCGGGACCGGGACCGCCGCCGCCGCCGCCACCATGGTAAAGGCCCGACGCCCCCCCTCCCCTAAGCCCGGGGTCCCCGCCGGAGCTCACGTCCCTCTCTCCTCGCCCATCCCCGGCCCTCGAAGGGTGGGTTCCCCTCGGGTGGGGGAGGGGCGGGGTTTCGGAGCCCAGGTAGACACCATCCCTGCCTGCTCTAGAGGGGGCCGTCGGCCCCGGAGGCTTGGGTGGGCAGCGACCCTACCTCCAGCTCCCAGCCCCCAACCTTGGCTCAAGCTGGACTCCCACACTCCACCTCTGGGTCCTGGCTAGTCTCCCCCATAGCCCAGGCTAGACCCTCCTGGACTCGTGGTCCAGGCCAGGTACCCGCTCCGGGGACGCAGCCGTGATTTCCTTTCCTCCCCGTGGCCCGGGCTAGGTCCCCATCCCCCGTCCCTACAGTCCAGGCTAGGCCGTGGTTTCTTCCTCCCATGGTCTAGGCTAGGCCTCTGTCCCCTATCTCCCCCCTTCTCCATGGTCTCTGTCCGGACCCCGGTCAACCTCTCCTCCAGTGGCCTCAGCCCGTATTTGTTCCCTTCCGTCCCTGTCTTCAGCCTAAATCTTCCTCTTCTTTCCAAGGTCTTAAGTCTGGACCCCCACCCCTTCGCCCCTGGCCCCTGCCTGGACGTCATACCCTTCCCCCCACCCGCTGATCCCCTTCCTCGGACTTCTCAGCACTCTTGGCGTAGCCTGCGTCAGCCGCACTCTGTCCTGGGCTTTACCCTCCCTCCAGGGCCCTGCTCCCTGCCCTGCCCCCAACCCAGGTGGTCCCCTCCCCTCTACCTGCTGTGAACCTTCTTTGCCGCCACTAGGAAACGAGAGGAGCTCTCCAGCCTGGGTAGGCTTGGGGAGGGGTCCCGGGGCTGTGCCTTCTCAGGTTTGAGGGGTGCCCCTTCCGGAAGGCTGCCTGGGAGCGAGCGAGGGCAGGGCGGGCATCTGTGTGCCCGGAAGGCAGCACGGCGCTCTACTGGCCCTTCCCGCGGCCGCCGCCTTGGTGCCGCGGGGTTCGGTGCTGGCGGAGCGTCCCGCCTGGCGGCCGGGTCCCGCGGCGCCTGGACGTGAGTGGGAGCGGTGGGATGAGGGCGGGGGAGCCGACGGTACAGGGATGAACGCACAATCGCCCTTGTGAGGCCGCCGCCCTTGTGGGGCCCCCAGGCCCCGTGGCCACCATACGGCCCGGACACGATGCACCCCAGCAGGCGCAGCCTCCCTTTTCCCCTCAACTGTCAGCTCGTGAGGGTTGGAACTGCTGATTATGGAGGCGCCTCGGATCCGGTGAGCCAGACTCCCAGGGAGAGAGCTCGAACCACTCGTACTGTTTGTTTTGGTAATGAAGGCAGGTGATCTGGGGGCGCTCTGACTGGCCAGAGGTTTCACCTAAGCTTGGACACGTGAGCCCGCCCTCCCTCCACTTTGGAACCTTCTGCAGGGTAGGCCTGACACCCAGGTTGGAGGGGCCAGAGGGCTCCTGCCTCCAGTGGCCAAGGACTCTTTGGAGACGGGACTGAGAGCTCGGGCCATCCCCCTGCTCCTTCTGCCCAGTGCAGGCAGATGTTTGCTTGTGGACTTTGGGCCCCAAAGGGTTTTGAGGCAATTGGTTCCTAGTTTAAGGAAGGGATATTGCTGCTGAACTAGGGTGACTAATTCAGAGTGGCTAAGTTGTTTTTTTTTTTAATGCGTTCCTGTATGTTGATTGAAAAGGTGGCCCTTGCCGCTTTTAATGCTGTTGGACTTCCCTGAGAGCATTGGTGGAGAACTGGCTGCAGTCAGGGTTGGCCCAGCCCCAGGCCTTGGTGGGGAGAGACTTCTCTAGGACAGTTTTTGGGTAAGGACTTAAAAAGCAAAGTGAGGTTTTATAAATTTGCCGTCAGGGCAAAAGCAGGGGAGAATGGTGGGGGTGGCCAGGTGGGGCTACTCAGGGCAGCATATCTGGGGGGTGTGGGGGAGTGGGGAGAGCATCTTGCCTTGGCCCTCAGTGCCTGAGTTTCCAAATGTGAGAGGAAAGTGCCTTAATGATCCAGAAGGAGCACGATGATACATGAGGTTTCTCAGGAGTCCTATATTAGGATCTTATTTGGACGATCTGAAAGGACTGGAAGGGGTGGAGGAAGAAGGCTACCATTTCTTGGGGGTGGTGGGGGGCTACTAGGTGCCAGGCCTGTGCTCTGTGCTCTGCTTGTTTAATCCACACAGAGCTGTTTGAGAGAGTTGCTGTCCCCATTTTATAGGTGAAGAAGCTGAGGCTCAGGGTGTGGAGTAACTTACTCAAGATGTTTAGTTGGTGGAAGCACATCTGGCAGGCTCTGAACCTCATCCTTCCCCTTGTCCCAGGTTGCTTACGTGTTGAGGGTATGAAGGACACTGTGTCGAAAATGTGATAATGGGTACTCAGAGATGGCAAGGGAGGGGCATCATTGGCTGACTACTGATTGTGTACCTGGTCCTTTGCAGAGTGCTGTCCTTTAATAGTGAAATAGTAAGGTGGTGATGCAGGCTTGTTTCACATAAGCTCTTTGAGGGCAGGGGTTTTTGTCTTATGTTCCGGGTCTGTATCCCTGTGGCCTACAACAGTACCTGGCACTGAAGAAAATAGCTTGGAGGGCTCTCTTTTGGGGTGTATATTGAATTCAGCCACTTGGATTTTATACTCATTCTCTCAGTAGTTTGTTCTTAGTATCCCCTAGGCTTATAAGTATTTCCGACTGCTTGTGGTTCAGTTTATCCCAGCTTGAATATTCTGACTAGTAAAACTGGAGACGTTTCGGGTAGGACACAAATGGTGGTGTGGGGTTGCATAATAATAGGTAAATGAATTAAAACCATGGTGGGTTTTATTTTCAATAGGTTAGATGGTAGAGAAACCAGATGGATCTGAGTTATCTACAGAGGGAAATAGTGATTTGAGAATCTAAAATGCATTGGACTTGGGAGTAAATTGCATGATTTCTGTTGGCATCGGTTATGAATGCATGGGCAGATGGAATTTATTTGCATTCTCTTAGCAGGTAATAATCTCACCACTGTCTGTAAGTGCTTTACAGTCTCAAAGCACTTTACCCAGCTCTAGCTTCTAACTTAGGAATTATTGTTCCAATTTAGAGTTATGATTCTGGTGCTAGATGGTGGGGCTGTAGCAGGGGAGGCCCCGGCATGAGTGAATCCCTCCCCCACCAGCTCCCAGATAGTTTGGCTTGACAGGAGTTGGTAGGAGAAGCCTGTCATATTGTTACAAGGTGAAACAGTGTAGTTGACACTAATGTGTCTTGGCTGGTCTCCTGGTGTGGGTGAGATACAGTGCTCCTCTCAGACCCCACGTGCATTTACAGCCTTGTTCATTTAGACCCGCCAGGCCGCTCTTGGTGAAATGCTTGAAAATAGCCAACAATCGATAGGTTGAGATAAAGGAGATGCTAAATCATATGTTTGAAAGTAGATATTCCTATTTATAACTCGGAAGTCCTAGTCTACTTTTACATCCCTTGGGGGAGGGGAGAGGACAGATGACTGATGGAAAAGGGAATGGTGGCTGGGCAGGTACTTTGACCATTGAGACTCCTGCTTCACATGCTGGGAAATGCTTGCCATTAGACAAATTCAGAAGTGCGTTAGCAGGTCTTTGAAGCTTTAAGGTGACATTAGTTCACTGTATATGTACTGTGTATTTATGAAGTGCCCTCTCTGTGCTGCTTTATGTGCTGGGGACGAGGATGCAGTGAGGAGCAAGACAAGCAAAGGTCCCTGCCTTCCCACTTATGTTGTTTGGCGGGGAGGCGTGTCACTCAAGTTTAAGGAAGGAGAGCCTTGTTTAATGTAACTGCATGCACACTCGCGTGAGATAACGTGGAAGACTTTAGAGAAAGCTGGGGCTTGTGCCAGCTTCAGGCCAGGCCCTTCGCAGTGTGCCTGATCTGTTGCCACTACTGCGGAAATGAATTGCACTGCGCACACAGTCTGTTCCCTCAGAGGCTCTCCAGCTGGGAGCGTAATCTTGTCCCACAGAAGCCCTGCCCTTCTAACCTGGGCTACCATTGATTGAGGATCTACTATAATCCAGAAATGTGACTTAGGTTCTACCTCGTTCCCCCATTTGATGCTGAAGTGGTTGAAGGACTCAGGTCCGGGTTGACCTGACTCCTGTTCTCAGAAACAGTGAGCAGTCGGACCCGCAGGTGCAGGCTCTTGTCCCATATCTCCTTGTGGCGGATCCTACCAGTGAGAGTGGGGTGTGAGAGTCCAAAGGGCGCAGGTTTGAGATTGCCCACATTAAGACCAGCAGGAGCAGTGCCATTTCCAGACCTCACCTTTTAGAGATTAACCCCTGGATGTGGGGAGATGGAGGCTTAACCGTGTGCCAGGCACACTGCTGGGAGCTGTAGCCCACCTGGGACGGCCCGACCAGGAAGGTTCAGCCTCAGGGGGAGCGGCATGGTGGGCGATGTTAGGACTTCGGAGCCAGACGGCCTTGGGATGATAACAGTACCTCCTCGTGAGACTGTTCTGAGGATGAAATGAGGTGATACGTGTCAAGTGCTGTGGACAGCACCTAGCTGATAATTATATACATAGTAACTATTACTATTATCATTATCACCATTGTACAGATGAGGTTCAAAAAGGTATGTGATTAGTCCCTCTGTAGCTACCAAGTGGAGAACTGGGTTTTCTGAATTTAAAGGGACACCTTTCCTTCACTCCTTACTGCTTGCTCAAGGCTTATTGGAAGCTCACCTGGCTTTGGGCTGTGTCTTGAAGCACTTCCTTGACGGAACCTGAGGCTCTACTTCACCACAAAAGACAAGGCTCCCTGTGCTCTGGACACTATGTGTTTCCGTAGCCTGAAGCTATATCTCAGGTCTGGGTGCTTCGTCTGTGCCCATTGGAGCCCCTTATGACCTGAGCCCTTGCATTCTTCCAGGCTTGGAAGAAGAGGAACAGGACCGGGGCCAGAGCATGTGAGCTCCATAAGAGCAGGGACCTTGTGTGTCTGGTTCCCGCCAACCGCCCCACACCTTGCACAGGCCCCCTGGCGCTTGCCCAGTGCCTCGTAGACACTGCACGAATGAGTGGTGAGCACTCAGGGAGGCTGCCTTTTGTTTGCAGCCTCCTCTGCGGGACATGGGCTTTGGGGCTGGGCAGACCTGGCTTGGAGTCCTGCCTCTGCCACTTAGTATGTGACCTGAAGTGAGGATCCTACTCTCCCTTAGCCTCAGTTTCTTGATGTGTAGCTTGAAGATAGTGTTTTATAGGGATACTAGGAGAATGAAGTGAAAATTGTGATGTACTTAATCCAGTGCTTGGCACACAGTACGTGGTAGCTAGGATTATTATTTGTCTTATTCTTTATACTGCAGAATAAGGACACAAATAGAAGCCATAATCCCTGTCCCCTAATCCAGAAGGGGAGGCAAGATGCATCAAGAAAGTTAAGTGCAGCAGGAAGGAAGTAGTGGTGGGAAAGGCTTAACAAGGGCCACGCGCCCCCCCCATCCCTGCAGGCTTGGCTCGTAGTCCACCTCCTCCATGAAACCCTGCAGACCACTCCAGCCCACGAGCAGCGTGGGTCGGGGCTGGGTGTGAAGCCCAGGGAGGCTTTCCCCGGAAAGAGAGAATGGGGTGGGGTACAGTCAGGGAGAGGTCTTTCCAGGCAGGAGCCTGAAACAAGAGCAGAGGTTAGGAGTACCATCAGCCTTATGAGTGTGGGGACCAGCCACAGACTGTATGGCCAGTCGGGGAACCTCAGTCTCTGGAGGGAGTTGCGGACGCCTGAGTTGCTAGGCTGAGTTTGCATTTGATCTGGGACAGTGTGGAGCCAGTTAGATTTTTGACAGGGCAGGTAGAAATTTGAGGAGGCTGGCAGAGTCATGGTATTTTAGGAAGAGTCATCTGGCCGTGGGGTGGAGGGAGGGCCTGGGAGGGAGGTTTCACAAGCTTCAGCTGGTGAGGTTCTAAGGGTAATGGCCCCCGAGTTGCTGTGGGGATGGAGAGGAAGGGATGGATGAGAAAGATCAAGATAGGAAGACAAAGTGAGCCATTACGATTTACCACCTCTGGGCTGAGGGCGAAGCTTCTGTCTCCGGGCTCTCCTGTTCGGGCATTCTGCGAGGGTGCTTTATCATTGACCCAACAACTATTTCTGGGCCATTTAAATCCTGGATAGTGGTGTCTGCAAAACCTCGATATCCTACTAGTGAGTGAACGGGGATTTCAGTCTGTTAGCCCAGTGGTGCTACAGGCCGTCCTGTGTCTGCAGTGACATTGAGTCCTGCCCAACCTGTGCTGCCTGGGGCTCTGGGCAAACTAGCACCTGACATGCCCCACCTGCCCAGGGGGAGCAGGGCTGTGAGGCGGCTGTAATAGTTCCAGGGGCTCGTTTTCAGTGGATACAAAAGTACCCAGAGCAGCCCTGTGAGGCAGGCATTCACGCCACCCTCACCCCTCAGGCGAGGAGGCTGAGGCCTGTCTGCCCCTAGCCTGTGGTCTGGACACCGGCGCCTCTGCCGCTCAGGTGTTTTCCATCAGGTCATTCATTCCAGGGACGCCCATTGAGCAGTCAGACCTATCAGAACAGTTCGCAGGTCTTAAGTTAAATAGAGGAGGCAGATGGAAATGGGCAGATCTGAGATTCTGACTGACTTGGGCCCAGGTACAGGGACAGCAACCAGTGACTTCTCCCTGCTCCCTCCTGTTCCCACCCCAGTACTCTGACAGCTCTGAAACCTGTGAGAAGAGCCTTCATGTACAACTTTCTAGTGATAAACTTCCAGCCCAGTAGTTCTGTTTCTTCTGGGCAGCAACCCCGGCATTTCCATCCACCTGCCCCGTGGGGGTTATTGTGAAGCTTGAGTTTGTATGTAGGAGGTGTAGGCGATGCCTGGTATTTTGTAGGTGCAGCAGGCATGTTGGCCACTATCTGATTCTTTTATTAACACGGATGGTTAATATTGATAGATGGTGTTTCATGTAACCTCCCAGGCAGCCTGGAAGGCAAGGGGGAGTAGCCACCTGTCCTGCTGAGACCCCAAGAGGTAGAGTCCCTTGTCCACGGCTGGCAACCGTAAGGCCTTCCAGCCCAGTGTTTTCTGGCCGCCCAGGTCTTACCACACTGCAGATTGCAAGCGGTCGTTTCCCCTGGCTCAGACCCTAAACTTCTCCACCCACTGCTTAAACTCCTCTGTAAGTTCCTCTTTTAGCACTGAACTCTGCAGGACCCTTCTGAGTTAGGATCTGCTCTGAAAGTATTGTTATTTAGCAGCATTTGAGCTTACTGTCCTAGAGGTCTCCATAGGATTCAGGCAGAGGACTCATTATGTTACCAAGTGAAATATCTTTAGTTAAAAATGTTAGGTTTAGGGGGAAGGGTGTAACTCAGTGGTAGAGTTTGTGGTTAACATGCACGAGGTCTTGGGTTCAAACCCCAGTACCTCCGTTTTAAAAATAAATAAATAAATTTAGTTACCCTCCCTTACATTTATGTAAAGATGCATTTGCAGGTATTCTTTCTGCTGGGGTTAGTGACTCACAGGCAGCCTCCCATGGGAATCAAGCTTTTTCTGGTGGTACCGGAGGCCCCTCTTTCCTTCTCTGTTGTAGCCGTGAGACGTAGCCAGAGGGTTCAGGTCTGGTTTGCTCGCATGCGATGTTGCTACTCAAGGCTTCTCCATTCTGAGGCGTTGGCCCTGGATGGGTATATCTGATTTCACGTGGACGGGCTTCCTGCTTGCAGTTTTGTGCTCAGGAGCTGAGAGGAGGAGCTTGGTAAAAAGTCACTGTGGCCACTGAAGGAGCTCCTCCTGAATTTCTCTGTCTCACCTGTCGCTTTGTCGCTTTCCAGTCCCTTGCTTCTCTGCTGAGCACAGTGTGATCGTGTGTGGTCCCTGGGGCTGCATGTGGACCTGTCCCGGAGAATCTCACACCCCGACACAGCAGTGGCCAGGCTCGGCCGCTCCAGGTGCTCTGCTCTAGGAGAGTTTCCAACGTGCGCTGTCCTTGCTTCTTTCTGGATCCTTCTCCAGACAGCTCCCGTCTTGAAATCTCTTTCCTCCATAGGGAGTGTGGAGCCCAGGTAGTCCTGAAATTTGAGGCTCTGACTTGGTCTTGAGGAACAGGAATTGGAGTTGCCCTGAGACCGCAGTCTTCCTCCCAGGGGTGTCCCTCCTGGACTCTGTTGGTCACAATACCACCTTCTGTCTGCCCATGTTTCTGCTGGGTGCACAGTCACTGTCTCTGGTTCACTCAACTCTGTGAGGTCTGTTTCCTCATCGTGCAGATAAGGAGATTGAAGCTCAAAAAGGTTTAGTCACTTGCCTAAGGGCCCTGGCTAGGTATTGGCAGAGTCAGCGTTCCAGTCCAGGTCCATCCCACTCACGCCTGTTGAGCTCTGCTGGCCTGCATCGCTCACGTGTGGACCCACCAGGATGCTTATTTTTAATAGATGAGGTTCACCTATAGATCGAGCTATGGTGGCTGAAGAAGTCTGAGTTTAGATTAGAAGTTAAAAGAGTTTTTTGGTTCAGGTTGAAAATGAAAGCAGCTGGAACTTTCTGAGCCACGATCTGTCTTTTAAAAAGACACCTGCTAAACCTTCACTTATTAGCTGTGTTCTGGCTGCCGTTGGTTGGGGTGTCCCTTGGCATCTGGGCAGCATAGTTGTTCTTTGTGTGCATCCCGGTCACCATGACAGCCCTGTATTTACGAAACCTTACAGGTTTTTCCTGTGAAGCCCCTCGCAGCCAGGGAACCACACAGTGTCCGGGCGCAGGGGAACCTGAGGGGAGAGACCACACTGGCCCATTTTAATAGTTGTATGACCTTGAGCAGGGTGAGTTGGTTACCTCACAATGCCTGTTAAGTTCTGTTTCTTATCCTCGGGAGGGAAGACAAATGGCTCAGTACTGAGTGCTGTCACCGTGTTACAGTCTCCCTGGCACAGGGACCATGGCTCCATGGTGTTGAATGAATGATTGTCTAATAGGTCCTTAATAAAGGTGAGTGCCCTCCCCTCAGTAGGTTGAACCAAATGAAGCTGCCGCTTTCCTAGGTCAGAGATGGCTGAACAGCAGCATTTCACGTGGTTCAGCCTAATACAGACTAGACACTGGGGCAGGGCAGTACTGGAGTGTGGCTTTCTAGCAAGTGTCCAGATCTCCTTTTGCGTTTGAGCCCTGGGCAGAACCTGGCTTCTCAGGAAGTCAATGTTGGGCTCCTAGTCAGTCGGCATCACTTCTGGTGGGAGTGACAAGAATGGAAGGAGCTGAGCGAGGTCTACCTCGGGGTGGCATCAGCGCTCTCCCCCTGGCCAGGCCACCCTGGTGCTGAAGACGGAGGTGCCAGCTCTGGCGAGATCAGGGCTTGGTGGGAACACGGGTCCTCACTGCGCTGGTGGTACTGGGGGCTTTTCACGTGGTGGGCACTGAACGCTTGACCCCAAGTCACGCGACTGGCCATTGTTAGCATTTAGGGTGATCTTGATTCCAGAGTCCAGGGCAGTGAAGGGCAGGTTCTGGAGCCCGACTGCCTGGGTTCCGGTCTGAGCCTGCAGACTTGGGTAGCTTCCTTTACTCTTTGCCTCCATTTCCTTGTCTCACGATGAAATGGTAGGAGTAAAAGCATCTATTCCTGATAGATTTTATGAGGATTAAATGAGTTAATACATGTAAAGCTAGACCCAGGATAACATTAACTATTATGTTAACTATACCGTGTTATTATCAGCGACATGGACTCTTGGCATGTTATTAGAGCCAAAAACATGGAGACTCCTTCTGCTGTGTGTTCGGCAGGAGTTTGGACTTCCCGTCGAGGTCTGTCTCACGGAAGAAGTGTTGCTTCTCCCACACCCCTGGAAACAAACCCTTGTTAGTCATGGGCCTTGCAGAGCAGGCACCTGCCTCTTTGTGAACAGGTTACTTGAAATGGTGCTTTTGTTCCAGGTTATAATAAACGTCACTCTTCTGGAAAATGGCTTCTTTTTTTTTCTTCTTGGCATGAGTGGCCAGCACTGGGGTGCCAGTTATATATGGTGCCCAGAGCCTTTGAGGGTGGCAGAGTGTGGTACTATCAGTGATCCTCATTCCACCCCCATCCCCAAGGATATTCTGGTCCATTTCTTCCTTTTCTGAAGGTGGCAGGTTTCGTAGGGGCTCTCAGCTGCTACTAACCAGTGTTGCATTTATGAACTGCTGTAGACCGTAAGATTGCACTGCCTTGGGGGTCTAATATTTTATTTTAAGGACATGTGTTTGATGTTAGGATACATAGAGTGTTGGAGTTTAGGAGTATTAGAAAGAGGCAAGATAAAGGAAAATGGAGGGAAAACACGATTGTTGGAAGGCAGCCTGGATAGTGGAGTGGAAGGGGACCCCTGGATCTGGTTGCTTAGGGACTCTGTGAGCTTGAACTTTATCTCTCTGAGCCTCAACTTCCTCATCAATAAAATGGGCATAATATTCTCCTCTTCACAGAGGATTGAATAAGAGTAATATTCATGAAATGCTGTAGCTCAGGCCTCCTATATGGGCTCCTCATTATCTACAGGGATTTCATCATTTGTCTTGAAAGTTGGCACCATTCTATAAGGCAGAGATTCGGACTGACTGTAAAATGCCTGTATTAAGGAATGCCATAAAGCTGAAATGCAAGTGTCATGATGACCCTCAGGAGAGGCCCTGACCTCTGGCTTCCTGAGTGCTTGCTCTTGGGCACTCCGTTCAGCTGAGCTGGCCTTGGCACATTCACTTAGAGGATTTATCACTTGAGGGGACTTGGAGGGGGTCAGCCCCTCGGTGCTGAATGTTACAGGCATGTAATCTTTACCATAGCCCTGGTCATGCCCCCATCTTGCAGTTGAGGAAGTGGAGGCCTAAGAGGTTAAAATACATCTTGTACAGGGTCACACGGCTGCTAAGGGGCAGAGGTGGCCTTTAAATTCCATCCTTCTGATGCCAAAATCCAGCCCTCAGTACACACTGGAGGCCGGTCCAAGGGTGTCATTTTCATGTACAGAGGAAAATACTTTATGCTGATGGTTCTAACAAATGTTCTTTAGCACTTTTTAAACTTGCTGCAGCTCAGAGCAGGCTGTTAGGTGGCTGCCTTGGAGCCCATCTCAAGATGCACAAGAGTAAATGTGCAGTGGTTACAGTTCTTCCTTTACAAGGAGCCCCATGCCCACGTAGTAACTTCTAACCCGCAGTCAGGGTGTGGAATCGCTTTTGAGGCCCTCAGTGCTGTGTGGTCTCTATTCTTCCCGGCACCGTCTCCTCTTCTTTGTGCACATCCAGGAGGACTCTGAAATAATACAGCATAAGCTGTCAGGGATAAGCTAGTGTTTGCACTCGGGACCAACTAAGTCCCCACCCTGTCCGTGTCACACCGCACGCAGCTGGGGCCAGAGATGAGCAGGGAGGCCATAGTTGGCCATCCTCCTGGGTGACCAATGGATAACTAAATTACTCCAACCCCAGGAGATAAAACCGTACAGAGGTACTGAAAGAGGTTCTTGTCCTCCGAGAGCTTAGGGTGCTGGGGCGTGGGTGTCAGCGCCCATCCACAAGGTGGGCAGGCGCTCCATGGCCTCGGCTCATCGCAGCCTCATTGACTCGTGCTCTCATTCGGCATTAGGTGAGGTTCCTGCGAGATAGGTGCAGGTGTCTGACCATTTCCTTACCTGCCTTGATTTCTTCCTTCCTTCCTTTAAATAACCACCTTCAGGGGTTTGTCTGACTGCTAACCAGAATCTCCTTGTTCTCTTGCCTCCCATAAAACTGGCTCTGTAAGGCTTTTATGTTGATGGACTGTAGGTTTCTTTCTTTTTTTAAGAATGAGGTTGAGCTTTTTCTTTTTTTAATTGAGGTATAATTGACGGACAACGTTATACTAGTTTCAAGTGTACAATGTAATGATTCAGTATTTGCATGTGATGGGCTGTGGTTTCTAAGCTTGCTGAATTCCAGATGCAGAGCACACAAAAGCATCTCGGGAAGTTTCCCCAGGATCCTGCTTTTAGTTTGATTCCACAGTGTCTGTTTGGTACATACTGATTGTTGAGGAAGCATTTCTTAAAAAACAGACAAGAACTAGTTGCTGTAGTCCCCAAGGAAGGGCCCGCCCATCATGTGAGTAATTGGCAGAACATGGACACGTTAACAGTGTTGGACCCTTGTGTGATGAGCTCAGAGTGCTTGGTGAGGCTTGAATCTTACTCTAGCATCCTTGCGAGGCATTGGATTAACTGCCAAAATTCTGTGAGTTGAATCTCATTACATGCCAGAATCTCTTAAGGGTAGGAAAAAGGCGCTTTCTAAAAGCTTCAGGTGATGGGCTGTGTGTTCGAACAAGTACAGCCAGATTCCAAATTAGCTGAAGCGTTCAGCAGGCCCTCGAGGTTAATAAGAAAGGATGACAGTTGCGTCTGTTATCTGTTAGATACGTTGCTTAGTACTTTACAGGCTTTATTCCCTTCAGTTCCCAGAAATCTCCTAAGCGTGAGCTCCTGTGAATTTAGGACTTTTTTTTGGTGGGGGGAGGTAATTAGGTTTATTTATTTATTTATTCTTAGGGGAGGTACTGGGGATTGAACCCAGGATCTCATACATGCTAAGCATACACTCTGCCACTTGAGCTATACCCTCCCCCCTGAATTTAGGACTCTAAGTAAATTGTAAGTTATGTGAATTTAGAGATTTTACAAAAATTGCTAATAAGTGGCAGAACCAGGACTCGAACCCAGGTGCTCTGACATTAAAGCCTTTGCCCTTAACCTCTGCTGTGTCGTTTAATTTCACTGCTCACACGAGGCTTGTGGATTGTCCAGATCTCACAGTGAATCCCCAGTCAACTGGGACTAGGGTCCGCTGTCTCACACCCCAGAACCTGGACTCCACGCTCCGCAGTAGGCTGTTGTCCTTTCTGCCACAGAAGCTCAGGCCCATTTGAAAACTCATCTTGCACAAGCTTCTCCAGGGACTCGTGGACAGACCACAGTTTACAACCTGACGTTGTGAGAGAGCTTCATGGCAGTTGGGTAGATCCATCCAGAAAGCCAGGACCCTGAGTTAAAGAAGGAATCTAGGGACAGGTTCAGATTCAAACCCAGGTCGCTTTGAGAGCTCCTCTTAACGCTGCAGTGAATCGCAGTGACAAGACACTGGGGAAAGTGGATGTTCAACAGTAGGTTGGAAAATGGTGGTACATCTATACCATGGGGTGTAGTGCAGGCGTTAAAATGTGAAATGTAGGGGGAGGTTACACTCAATGGTAGAGCGTGTGCTTAGCATGCACAAGGTCCTGGGTTCAATCCCCAGTACCTGCACTAAATAAATAAATGAATAAACCTAATTACCTAACCGCCTCCACCAAAATTCTTTTAAAAAGTAAAATGTGAAATGTGAGGGCTGTGTAGCAGTATGGAAAAAGTTTGTGATAGTGCTGAGTAATGTAAAAGACGAAGTCAGTCTAGCCTGTTCTCCAGCTCTGTAAATGTTCATGTTAGCATACCTCCCTCCTAGGGTTGTTGTGAAGGTTAATTAGAACAGTTTGTAAGCCCTGTCCTGTACTCTCTGTTTGCAGAGGTTACTATTGTCTTTATCTACACACACGTATGTATGTCTGTGTCATTTTCCCTTCCTTTTCTCCTGCCTCTTTTTGAGTCACTTCCTTAAGGTAAATCCTCAGGACTGGGATTTGGGGGCCAAAGAGAACAAGTTTTTTTCTCTCCGCTCATTCTTGCCATCACTTTGCTCTAACAAGTGCTGCAGCTTCTACCTGCTGGCTGCCCCCACTGGCCCTGGGATCCGACTCCCTCCTCCCTGCCTGGAGAGCTTTGTTTCCTCCGTCTGGCTCCCTGTTCTGGCCAAGTTGAGAGAGCTCCTTGCTTTCTTGCAAAAAATGTCCAAATCTAGGGTTAGCCTTCATGGTTTTGCCACAGCTGTCTCCATGTAGAACTGTTAATTAATTTTTTTTTAAGTTGCCTCATTTTTTTTTTAACTTAAATTATTTAGGAGGGAAACTGTCATTACCACAAATGGAAAACCAATATTCATTACCATAAGTGGAAAGCACACCTTCAAATAAACATAGTAACTGTTGATCTGAGATGCTCACCTGTGGACCACCTAAATCATGAGGTGACCACCAGTGTCTGACTCGGTCCTGTCTCTGGACCTCAGCTGGCAGCACCCCCTCCTGGCCCCCCTCCTTCCTGCCTGTGTCCGTCCCACTTACTTTCCAGGACCTGGTTCTGTCCCTGTCCCCCATGAGCCTTCTCTGACCTCCACAGCCCTCCACATCCATCTGCCTGTCCAGCCGTCTGTCCATCCATCCATCTGTCCGTCCCTGCAAACAAGGAACATTTAACTGTGATATGTGATATGCTCTGCTTGAGGGTGTGCATAAAAAGATACTTTCCATATCTATAAGCAACCCTTTCAGGTGGGGATAGTCTGACAAAAGAAGCTGGAGGGTGGAAGAGGATGGCTGTAAGGGTGTGTGCAGGTGCCTTGAAGAAGATATCAAGGCAGGGATCCCAGGGGAGAGGTGTTTTGTGTGAGCTGAGACACAAGGACTCCTTTGCCAGGAGGAAGCGGGTATAGACATGGCAAGCAGAGAGAAAGAACAGCAGGAGCCATAGCGCAGCGGTCCCGGCGAACACGGCATGTTCAGGGGAACCGACGGTGATGTACACTTGTTGGAGCTGAAAGGGGGAGGGGTGGGAGAGCTTGATGCGACTGGGCAGGGAGGCAGGGAAGTCCTTGTGAAGGAAGTCCTATGCCACTAAGGAGGCTCCGATTTTGATTTTGCCCTTGTCCATTTCAGCTCCTCTCTGTCCCCTGACCTGACCTACAGCACAGCCTTTACCTGAGTGGTTTGCAGTTGGCTTTTCTTTACTTGGGTGTTATTTGCTGTTGGTTCACTGTCCCGCCAGGCTCCGTGTCATTATTTGCTGAGGGCCTCCCGTGTGCCCTGCTCTGTGCCAGGCCCTGAGACGCTGGGCTGAATAACAGGACGTCCCCGCCTTGAGTTGCTCACAGCCTGCTGGAATAGGTACGTGGCCACCTGGCTGGACATGAACACCAATGGCAGGGACCCCAGGAAGCTTCCCCTCCTCGTTCCCTGCCGTAAGGGATCCCTTTGGAATCTGACAGTATTATTAAAAAAAAAGTTTGCAGTGTTTTCTCTTTTGTTATAAAAGTAATGTGTTAATTTACAGAAAAACTGGAAAATATAGAAAAGAAGAAACAAATTTGCCCATAACCTGACCCTGCCAGCAGCTACTGTTCGCCCTTTGGTGTATTGCTTCAGCAGCTTTGTTTTGCATAGTTTTCAAAAAGGTTTCTGTATGATTGAGTTCGTATTGTCTGTATTATTTTTATGTCCTGCTTTTTTTTCTGCAAAGTATTTTTTTGTTATAAACGCTTCAAGAACGTTTTAAATGACTAATATTTCAATTGGTTAATACTGTCGTTTGCCTAACCATTCCCGTGTTGTCGGGCAAATAGGCGTTTCTAAGTTCTCTTTATGTATTGCTCTCCGGTGAGGGCCTTTGTACAGCACTTTATTTTTGCAGGGGTGGGGTGGGGCGGCCTGCTCTTATTTGCTTATTGCATGTTATGACCTTGCTCCTGTAGATGGTGTCTCCCTGCTCTGGTATGTATAGTCTGTTCGTGTTGCTCATGGTTGTCATTCTGTGAAGTTACCGCAAACACTGATTTAGCAAATCCTGAACTGTTGCTCCCAGGGCAACAGGGTAAGGTTCCTGGGACGCTCTGGTGATAGCTTTTTTGTCACTTGACTAATATGTAACTGGGAAAGACAAATACTGTATAGTATCACTTATTTGTGGAATCTTAAAAAGGTCAAACTCAGAGAAACAGAAAAGTGGTTGCTGGGGGTTGGAGGAAATAGGGAGAGGTTGGCAAAAGGGTGCAGATTTTCAGCTCTAAGATGAATGAGGTCTGAAACATTTTTTTAAATGACCTTGTTTTACGTGTGTTTCTGCTTAAGGACACCTCACTTAATGTTGTGGACTCATTAACATGGAAGCCACTGCTGACAGCACCGTAACTCATGTCTGAACAGGGCTTGTCCGACACGTGATTTCTCTGTAAGGTGCATCACAGCCCTCCTGTGCTTGGGAACACCAGAGAGTGCTACGCTTAGGGGCTGTTTTTAAACAGCAGAATCAACAAAAAGGTGGAAAAGGTGGCACTAAATAGACTGTGAAAACAGCTCTTGTTCACAGCACGAGAGCTGGAACACGAGGGCAGAGCATCGCCGTGTTCATACTCAGCTGGGATCAAGTACATCAGACAACCTGGATTCTTCGCCACCCTGTGTGTGTTTGTGGATGACGGTGATAGTGCCATGAGTATTGATTTGGGGGTTATACACACAGTTTAGTGAGTGAGCGAGTTTGCACATATGGACTCTGGAAATGAAGAGAAGTGACTTTTCACACCAGGTGCCCAACAAGCCTGCTTTGTGGCCCTTGTGGTACCTACCTCATGAGGTAGAGGTAGTTACAGTAAGGACTTTAAAAATAAGATGTCAGTAGAATTTTTTCCAAATTTTTAATTTTTGTAGGAGGTGACGTGGAGAGAAATTATAATCCCTACGATCATTTGATACATAGGTTTTTAGTAAATGAGTGAGTCTTTCCCAAAGTCTGATAAGACTTGAGTGTTTGGGAGTCACTTTTTTCCTGTCTTAAAACAGGTATGTGCTCCTGTCTCTTGGAGGGAGTCTGACTGCAGCCTGATAAGGCCCTGGGTGTCCCTGGCCATTTTAGACGAGCGTCCTGTTCTTAGGACCTGCAGGGATGGGAGGGGCCCAGCTCTGGAGAGGCCGGCTACCCTTCAGTGTTTTCCAGCTACGTATACTTCCCAGTATCGGACACTGGTGTGGAATCCGAATTGTCCTTTAAACCAGAGCAGCCCTGATGATAGGACTCTTCTGAACCGGACAGCTTTGCAGGGGGAGGTTACTTCTGGACCTCCTGTCCTGCGATTTTAGAGGAAACATGCAGCAAAATAGAAAGGAGGGTCGGCTGAGGCAAGGAAATGGATTAAACACTGACAGCTGGCTCAAGTCTAGGGCGCAGAGGGAGGCCACCTTGACGGTAGTCTGGAGTCGGGTGTACGTAGGATCCAGGACATTGACTGCCACTGACTGGTCTGGTGCTTGGCGTTTGGACCTTAGCGCGTTTGGGGCAGGAAGGCTTAGGCTGGATCAGCTTGGGAGAGGGGGGTGAGCGCAGTGAAGTCCTGTGCTGCAGGGCACTCGGGCCCCGTGCAAGAGCTGCGACATATGCAGGGACCATGGCGTGTAGCCGCACTCTGCTGTTCGTCTGGCTCCCTCAACTCGCCCTTCTGTCTCTTTCATCTTTTCCTTTTATTCTTTCTTGCTTTAGCCTGTTGCCAGAGTGAGCCCAGGGTGGTGCAGGACATGTTCCCCTACTTGGCCGTCTACCAGCACAGTTTATTATCATTAATGCTTTTCTTTAAATCGTCTTGAGCCCAACACCACAATCTACTCTAAGCAGAAACATCTGTAAAATCACACAGTTGATGTGCTAGTTACATTTTTTTTCTGTGCATATTAAAATAGGTAACCACTAAATTGCATTTGTCCATATCCCTTCTAAAACCTCTCTTGAACCCCCGTGATCTGCCTGCCACACTCTGGAAAATGCTGGAGGGGCAGAAAGAGCACTTTTCCAGGAGTCTGGAACCCTGAACTCACGCCTTATCTTGGCCCCTGACATGCTGTGTCCTCTCCAGGCCTCGTTTTCTTCTTCATATTGGACTGATGAGCCCCAGGATCCCTCCACAGTCAAAATTTGCAGGATGCTGTTCAGTGGTAACTCCATGGCTTCCCAGCCCCTCTGACAGCAGCTCGGGACTCTGACCAGGACACGTACTTCATGTGCTCAAAGAAAGATTTTTTTAAATATTGGAGCTCAGGAACATTTTGTCTTCAAACTTGTGTATTTTTATTTGGGTTTCAGCTCTCACTGCTTGTGAGCCAAGGCAGCAGCTTGATCAAGTACAAAGGGTGAGGGTTTTGGAGTCTGGCGGCATCACGCATCCCTCTGTCCCTCTGGCCCCCTCCTGTAACGTGGGAATGTAAGACCCTCCTGGCAGGGCTCTTGTGCTGTGGAGGCAGCCAGGAGCACAGATCACGTGGTGTCTGATGTGGGTTCCCTCCCCATCCTCAGCCTACAGGGGTGTAGAGGTTAGTGTTGCTTCTGTCCCAGTCACAGAGTTGTTCTTGGACAGAGATGTAAAGCTTGGCTTCTGGAGCCAGATGGCCTGGGTTTGAATTCTTGCTCCTCTACTTTCAACTACTTAACTTGGGGCTTCATCTAACTCTCTGGGACTAGTTCCTCATCACAAGCTCTATTTGAGGTTAATTAAAGGAAATAAAGCGGTGCAATGTCTGCTGCTGTGCCTAGCATGTAGTGAGGGCTCCGGACATGTTGGTTTTATCGTAACTTGTGAGATGATACAAATCAGATGAGTAGTAGCACCTGGGTAGAGTAAGTGCTCAATAAATGGAAGCTGCTGTTTTTCTGACAGGTGGCAGGAGGCCTGGGGCAGGGAGTACTGGCTTCTGGCTGCGGAGGAGGGCGATGGTTTTCTTCATGTGACTCTGTCTGGTTGAATCAGAGATTTTTCATCCTCCCCACCTCCACCCCCCTGAAGCCTTCCATGCCTGTAACCCACCAGCAGGAACTGGGCATTCGACCGCAGTGCCCCAGAAACAATTGTAACTCAGTTTTGAAAAGGCAATATGGTCACAACTTTCAGAAGTAAAAATGTGTGCATGAAACACTGTAGAATGACAAATCTCCCTTCTGTCCTGTCCTCTCATGCCCAGTCTCTTCCAACTTGCCCCTCACTCCCTGATTCCTCTATCCCTGGGTAAGCACTCAATATTTCTAGGGTCTCTCTTTGTTTTGTTCTGTTTATTAAGGTATTATTTATGTACAATAAAATACGCCAGTTTTAAGTGCACAGTTCAATGAGTTTTGGTAATAATCATGTAGCCCCCACCTCAGTCAAGTTGTAGAATAGTTCCCTGCCCCTAAAATACTTTCCCCTGACTCCCCTTGCACTCCCTGCCCCTCTCCCCTCAACTCCTTCGCTCGACAGCCACCGATCTGCTTTGTCGTTATGGTTATGCTTTTTCTGTAATCTCATAGTAATGGAATCACAGCACACAGTCTTTGGTGCTTGGCTTCTTTCACTACGTGTTTTGTTTTTGGAGATTCATCCACGTTGTTGCACGTGTTGCTGGCTTGTTCCTTTGTAGTGCTGGGTAGGACTCTGGTATTGCACGGCATGGGCATACCAGTTTGTCCATTCACCAGTTGATGGACTTTTGGAGTTGCTTACAGATTTCAGATGTTATGAATAATTTTGCTATAGATCTTCACTGGTGAGTTTTTGTGTGGACCTGTTTTTTTTTTTCCTTGCCCTCATTTCTTTAGATATAACAAATAAAAATATCTCTTCCCTTTCTTACATGAAATGTAAGTGAAATATTATAAAAATGCTTCTGCACCCTGTTTTTTTAGTATTTTATTTATTTTTTTGAGGATTTTTTTTTTTTTTTAGATGAAGTAATGGGGATTGAAACCAGAACCTCGTGCATGCTAAGCATGCGCTCTATCACTGAGCTATACCCTCCCTTCCTGCACCCTGTGTTTTTTGAAATAGCCTCAACACCATATGAGAAGATTCATGTTGAAACTCTAGTTTGGTCATGTGCCCTAGAGTCTCAGGAACTGAGAGTGCTGAGTGGTCTTCCTGGCTCCTGGAGGGTGCCAGCCTGCTGGGACCTCCGAGAAGGTGATGGAGGTGGGTATGGCTACAGAGAGAGTCCATCTAATAGGGCTTCTTGCTCCGTGGACCATTGAAGGGGGTGAGTGTGAGGCTGAGTTGGGCTTAGGTGGGGTCATGTGAATGTTTTGGCATCAGGATTGTAAAGGAAATTAGCTTGTATACCAATCACGTCCTGTTCCAAAACCACAGGTGCTTAGCAGAGGTAAATACCCGCCCTTCTACAGTCCTTCTGTGTAAGTGAGGCTGGATGAAGTAAGTTCAGTTTATGGATGTGGAGGACAGTGGCCCACATTATGTGTTTGGTCAGAATGCATTTTGTTAAAGTCACACTTTGACCTGTCCCTGGTCCTCATTGCCTTCTAGACCCCTCCACCCCTCAAGGATATACTGTTTTGAACTTTTGGAGGGAGATTAAGCTTAATAGAATATGCAGAGTTTCATAAACAAGGAGGCTAATGAGATCTTTACCCTTCTAATCTTCTGGTAGTGCTGTTAGCAGACAAAAGGACTTAGGAAATCAAAGCCATTGTTTAAGGAAATAAATTCTGCGTTGCTTAAGGATGTTTTCTCCTGGAACTGCTCTGTCCACTGGAACTTCCCGTGATGTTGGAAATGCCCTGTCTCTGCTGTCCCCCAACTACTAGCTACATGGGGCTCTTGAGCCCTCGGAATGCGCAGGTGTGGTTGAGGAGCTGAACATTTCATTTTGTTTAGTTTTAATTAACTTAAATAACCATATGTGGCTAATGTCTACTGTATTGGACAGTCAGGTCCACATGAATATTGACTCCCGTTGAGAAATTTTCTTTAGTTTAAAAAATTACTCTAGATGGGAGCCATAGGGAATACTATTAAGTGATTTTAAGTGATTTTTAAGCAGGTTATGTAAGTATGTTGTTTCAAATGGGGTATTATTTATACAGTACGTTTTCTGGGTGCCCACTATTTGTAAGGCCCCCTGCTGAGTACTGTATTGGATAATCGGAAGTTATCTAAGTTACTTTCCCTCCTTGGACCTCAGTCTCCATCTGTAAGGAGGCTATTGGACTGGATGGGCCTTTTAAAGTCCTTTCATGTGCAGTCATTTTTATGATTTTGTCTTTAATAGCAATAGTACTTACTTATTAAACTCCCCTGTGTACCAGGAATCATATCCAGGATACTAAGTAAATGTGTTATCTCATTTAACTATAATGATTTAATCATAATTTGGTCCCAGTGAGAATAGGTTTCATAGGTGAAAATAGTGAGGCTCAATGATGTTAAGTAATTCACCTGTAGTCACGTTGCCAGTTTCCTGTAGAGTTCAGATTCCCACTTGGGTCTGCCTCGTTCTAGGCTCTTTTTCAGTTAAATCTTTTTTTTTTTTAATGCAATGGCTGTTTTAAAAATACATCAGTTTCCTTAAACATTTACAACTCTTAAGTTTAAGTTGAATCCTTTTTTTTTGTTTTTAAATAGACTTTACAGTTGTGCTCAGTGGGGGTTTAGGAGGGAGGTGAGCAGGTGGCGTGGGTGGAGACCAGCTCATCTGGCAAGCTCACGTCCTCCTTCTCAAATCTCCATGAAAGGCCTGCTTTGAACACGCTCCTACTGAAATGCCCTCTGGATGCGATGCCCAGGCTGGGCAAAGCTCAGCTCTTGCCAGGAGCTCCAGGGAATGGCAGTGGCCTCGGGAAGAGAGGAAGAGGCAGAGCTTGGTCCTAAAACAGCTTCTTGCTCCCTTGTGTACCACCAAGCAGTAGAGACCCATGGCAAGGCTTGTGGGTTTGGAGCCTGAAAGTTGACTGTCTACCACCTGCTTCCTGGCTGGGCCACCTTGTGCAAGTCGCTCCACCTCTCTGAGCCTGGGCGGCTTCATTCCCACATCCACCAGCAATACTTCAGGAGATTCTCCCATGAGCCACTCACTGTTCTGAGTGCTGGGGACCCAACAGTGAATAAGAGAAGCTGTGCCTCAATGAAGTTTCATTCTCATTGACGATGAGCTTCCTTTTCCCATCCATGAAACAGAGATGTGGCTCTTGGGAACCTGCCTCATAAGGTAGGTTGTTCTGAAGAGTAATGAGCTCCCGATTAACACAGCTCCCATTGCCCCTTGCCAGAGATGCCTGGGTTGATTCCTCAAGGCCAGTGCTCTCTGTCTGGTGGCAGGGCTTTGGCTAGAGTCCTTGGTGCCGCAGGTGGCCCTGGTAGCTGTTCGGAAGGGCCGGTGGTGCCCAGCCGTGGTAGGCTCCGGTGTGTGGTACTTCTTTCTCCCAACTCCTTTTTTTTCCCTTTTTGGATGAAGAAATTCTACCATGTGGGAACTAATGAAGTAGGTGCCGGGAGGCTGAACAAGGAATTGTAGAAAG
Organism: Camelus ferus; assembly: GCF_009834535.1. Lineage (NCBI taxonomy): Eukaryota > Metazoa > Chordata > Mammalia > Artiodactyla > Camelidae > Camelus > Camelus ferus. The sequence continues at coordinate 13,226,004 of NC_045708.1, read as the reverse complement.
TTTAAAAATGAAGTAAATCAAAGCACATCTCCCGTTCTCTCTTTTAAAACATACTTTAATTTCCTTATTGTTCTTCTGACTACAAAAGTAATACTTATTCTGTTTGAACAACATAGAAACATGTAACTTGGAAAGTGAAACCACCCCTTTATTTCACCCCCAGAGATATTGCTAAGAGTTTGATACAAATACTTGTCCAGATATTTTCTACACATGTGCTTATATTTAAAAAAAAAAAAAAGATCCCCACCTCCACAGACGGTTATTTATTCAGTCTGCCTTTTTCACAGCGTGCCTTCCTGTCCTTCAGATCCTGTTTCCTGGGCACATGGAGTCAGGGTACCTCACTGGATAAACTCAGCCTTGTCCTGAGGCCAGAACAGGGAAGCACATGTCCTCTAAGAAGCTGGCCTGGGGAGGTGGGTCCTGGTGAGAGATGAAGGCGGCCTCTGGAAGGGCAGGCAGAAGTGAGAGGGGAAATCCAGTAAGGCTAGAACTTTTCCCCACCGCACCCTCCTACAAAGACTTGCTCCAGTGTTTGACTTGACATCCTGGCTTTCCTGACCCGGTGAAGGCTTTCTGCAAACTCTGAATTTATAGCATAGAAGTGCCATCTCTACATGGTAGTGAGTAGAGAACCTGCCTGCATCTTTCAGAATTGGGCTTAAATTTGGTGAAACTTTAATTGGCGGTTTTTTTTTTTCTATCAGCTGTTTCACATCCTTTTAGAAGGATTTCTTTTTTGGATTATAAAATTCTAAAGGTTGGCTTTTAGACTGATCAGCTCGTTTGCCCACATGTGTGGAGATGTTTCTTTATATTAAAAAGTGGGTGGTAGTATAGGATAAAGGTAACTGCTGTGACTGTCTAAAGTTATTGAAGCTTATTTTAATTTTTAATCAAATTGAACGATACGAAATTGCCATTTCATAGGCCCAAAATGGGTGACTGTTGGCAATTTCATAAGGTTCAACTTAATAAGCTTCATTTTGGGAAGTTTGGATCATAGAAGGAAAGAATCACTTGTAACAATTTCTTTTTTTTATAAGTCCTTTCATTTTTTCATATACATGTGGATTTTGGTTAGTTATAGGCTACATACAACTTTTTATCTTCCTTTTTAAAAATTAATATGACCAAACAATGAGATACCACTACACACCTATTAGAATGACCAAAATCCAGAACACTAACAACACCAAATGCTGGTGAGGATGTGGAGCAACAGGAATTCACATTCATTGCTGGTGGGAATGTGAAATGTACAGTCACTTTAGAAGACGGTGGTTTCTTACAAACTAAACATACCATTAACTAAATGCATAACCCAGCAATTGTGCTCCTTGGTATCTACCCAAAGGAGTCGAAACCTGATGGCCACACAGAAACCTGCATGCTGACGGTCATAAAGCAACTCAGCATGGAGCCACCAAAACTTGGAAGCATCCAGGGTGTCCTTCAGGAGGTTGAATGTAGAAACAAACTGTGGTACATCTAGACAGTGGAATATTATTCAGTACTAAAAAGAAGTAATCTGTCAAGCCGTGAAAAGACATAGAGGAACCTTAAATGCATGTTACTAAGGGAAAGAAGCCAATCTGAAAAGTCTACATTACTGTGATTCCAACTATATGATATTCTGGAAAAGACAAAACTATGGAGAAAGTAAAAGGGTCAGTGGTCGTCAGAGGTTAGGGGAGAAGGAGAAAGGGACAGGCAGGGCGTAGGGGATTTTTAAGGCAGTGAAACTAATCTGCGTGATACTGTGTATGGTGGATACACGTCACTGTGCATTTGTGCAGACCCGTACGCTGTAACCAGGAGTAAACCCTAATGTAAACTATGGTACGTATGTCAGTGTAGGCTCATCAGGCATAACCAGGGTACCACTCTAGGTGGTGAGGGATGTTGATTAATGGGGGAGGCTATGCGTGAATGGGGGTAGGAGTTATATGGGAACTCTGTACCTTTTGCTAAGTTTTGCTGTGAACCTAACATGTTTCTGAAAAGTCAAGTCTATCAAAGAAATTAATATTGCTTAAAAGACTTTTCCACATTACTGATAAGCCTTTATAATCATGATTCCTTAATGGCTACTTAGTACTCCTTAGAGAAGAGAAGATGGATCAGTATCTTCCCTGGTACTCCATCTTTAGGCTGCTTCCAGTGTTTTGCATTATAAACAGTGTTTCAGTGACTGTGGTCCTTTATGCAGTTTTCTTTATATTTGGATTCTTTTGTAGCCTGGACTCTCAGGATTAATAACATTGTGTTAAAGTATGAGCACTTTCACAACTCTCGACAAATACTGCCATATTGTTTTCCCAAGGTATCATGCCAAGTCATAAGGCCACCAGCAGTATGACTCAATTTATTGCTTCCTTGTCAGCCTTAGGTGGTTTTTCTCCCTTGATTTTTAATTTAATAGGCAGTAAGTAGGACCTTATTTTTCATTTGTGGGTTAACAGGTTTGAATATCTTTGTCCCCATAATGTATTTGCTAATTGCATTCGATGTCATTTCTCCCCACCTTTGAGCCATATCTGTATGTGTGCTTGTTCCAAGATGGGCAATTACCAGAAAGCAGTATTGCAAGAACAGAGCTCCCCAAGTGTACATGGTGGATTACAGCGCCCTCTGAGCCATTGTTTGGGGAATTAAAGGTGCCTAATTAGTGCAGATCAAGGCTGGAAGCAGGCGCTGTGGGCCTTGTCTGCAGTCCTGGGGCCCAGTGGTGATTTCTGTGCCATCTTCCACCTTCTGCTGTTCCGTGAACTCAGCTGAAATTTGATCACGTTACGGTATGGCTAAAGGGCCTAATTAGCCATAAACCTCAGGAAATTTTGAAAATTAAAAGAGTCCATTAATCCCAGGGTCCCTCCCTTTGTGAATGGCTCTAATTCCCCTTTGGTTTGCTTGACTTTCCTGTTGTGCCTTAGTTCCAGCAAGGCTTGGATAGAATGACAGTCTTTTTACTGGAACTTCCTGCCTTTCTTGGGTTAAGTGTGACCCTCTAAGTCTCCTCTCTCACCTGCCCCCACCCACTGAGCTACTCTCTGAGTAATAGACTGGAGTGCTGGACATTATTCTGTTTCCTGGATGAAAATGCTCGAGTGCCTTAAGGTGCCTATAATGACCCTTACTAGTGCCTCTTACCTTCTCGTGACCTCGAGGGGCAGAGATGACCTTTTCAGCTGCATTTCTTGCTGAAATTGCTTTTGAGACTAAGTATCCCTGTTTCTCCTCTCTTTAAAATGCTAACGGTCTTGTGTTGGGCTTTAGATTCCTGTGGTCTGAACAGTCACAGACCGCAGTGTTCCCGTCCCAGGTAGACCACAGCGGCGGCCCAAGGGAAGTAGAGTCTGTCTGAGGATGTCGTGTACTTGGATGGGCTGATACTGAATGAAAGGCCAGGCCTGTGAGTTGGAGCGTGCCTTTCTGTACTGGCAGTCGTGCCTGGGTGGGGGCGGCCCTCTATCCCTTCTGAGGCAATGTATTTATGAGTTAAGGGTACCTATGTTTCAGAAAGCTCGACTGGGATCTTGAGGCTGGTGGTGTTGGGAAGATGTTCCTGTATGCCAGCCTCTGTGAAACCTAGTGTGTGTGTGTGTGTGTGTGTGTGTGTGTGTGTATGAGTGTGTTTACTGGCGTCCTACAGAATACTCAGTCCTGCCTTGGACTTCCAGCTGCCCCTCTTCTGAGAGGTTTTATTGGCATTCAACAACTGTTTTTGTATTTCTTTAATCTATCTCTCAACGCTCTTTGCTTCTCTTTGTAACTCATTCCATTTACTATATTGGTTGATCTTAAAAGTTATGAACCTTGCATATAAGAACCCTATAAAATGCAGGAAATAGGTGTTTATTTTCCTTGTGTATGTAACTAGCTCTGATAGTGTGACCTTTTCATAGCTTAGAAAGAAAGTAGCCAGTATTCCGTGTGGTGCTAGATGTGACCGCATCTGTGGACCTCTGCATCTGCCAGTCCTTCGGAAAGAATTTAAGATGACGAGCACTTTCCCGCTTTGGAGCTGTTCTCTTCTCTCTCTGTAGCTCCTCAGTGACTTTTTTAGTACAGGATTGCAAATCCAAGGGCCACCGTGGCAAGTAGATGGTATTGGTGAACTGGCCTGGCTGAAGAGACCAGAGACCTGCAGGGCTGTGACAGTCAGGAGGGCACATGGTGTGGGTGTCCCACTTGTCCAAAACCACAGTGTGTCCCAGGATAACCCAAACCGTGTATGTAAAAAACTAATGGTCCCAGGCCGTAGCCGAAGGATCGGTGAGGGCTTCCTGCCTGTGTGGACCTCTCGTTCCCTGCTGGACAGACCCAGCAGGTGGGCGTGCAGAGGTCCTCTAGAATTGCACTCTTCTTATAATTTTAAATTTTTTTTCCAGTTTTACGTTTATCTTACAACTGGAAGTTTGTACGTTTGACTGTCTTCATCTAACTCCCCTGGCCCCTACTCCCTGCCTCTCGTAGCCACAAATCTGATCTCTTTTTCGGTGAGTGAGTTTGTTTTTGAAGTGTAATTGACCTGCAACACTGTGTTAGTTCCTGGTGCACAACATAGTGATTTGATATTTCTGTACATTTCAAAATGATCACTGGGATAAGTCTGGTTGTTATCTGTCCCCATACAGAGGTATCACCTAGTTATTGACTGTGTTCCCCGCACTATACATTCCATATCTGTGACTGATTTATTTTGTAACTGAAAGTTTGTGCCTCTTAATCTCCCTCACTGATCTCTCTCCTCCACCCGCCCCAGGTTGGCCTCTTTTAGAGGATAGTTTATCTGTTGAGTTAAAAAATAGAAATGGGAAGAGACTGCCACTAGAGTCTTTGATGCTAGGAGCCCATAGGGGTCCCAGGCGCCCTGGTTGGCAGGGCTGTCCTGGTTCAGGGCTCTTCTGACCACACCCTACGCTGATGAGCCCACGCCCTCCACACCTTCGGCTTTTCTTGCTTTGTAGATGGCTACCTTTGTTTCCTCTTTGCCTGAGTACCCTGGCCTCCTCATGGGACAGGCAGCGATGGTTGCCTCTGTCTGCCACTCAGTGGCCCCGAGCGCGCCTAGTCCTTCCTCTGGGTCAGGCCGCCTATAACTGGCCCGGGAGGCTCGGGGCCAGTGGCCCCTCTGGGCCCTCTGCTTCCTGGCTGCTGGGTCTGCAGTGTGATTTCCTCTTTGCAGGCTGGTTCCTTGAATTGAGCTCTCAGTTTGAACTCACCCACTCAGCCCCTCCTCCTTCCCTTAACCGAGATTTTCTCTCCTCTGTTGGTTCCTTCTGTTGCCTGCGATTTTGTGTCCGAGGGGCGTTAGGCTACAGTGGGCACTTGAACACATCACTGAGAAGAGCAGGACTTGACTCAGATGGTTCTGCCTTTGCGTTATAGCCTCGAAGCTCTCCTACTTGAATGAGTACTTTTAATTCATTTGGAGAAGATTGTGACAAGTTTCTGAAAGGCGTTATGGACACTTTTGACGTTTACTGTAAAGAATGCAAGTTTGCAGTCAGACAGCCCGCATTTCCCGCCTCCCTGCTGTGGCCTGGGACAAGTTCCCTCATGTCACTAAGCCTCCCTTGACGGTGGGGTGATCCTGTGGACTTCGCAGGGTTGTAAGTCTCGAATGAAGATTGTGTGTAATGTGTAGAAGGCAGTTAATAGTAGCTGTTAGTAATCGTATACAGCTTGCCAAAATAAAAGGAAACTCCTTCCATATGTCATTTGCTCGGAAAAGCAAATGTCCATGAACTGTGGAAAAGAGTTTTTAAAAACGGGTGTAGCTATTACAGGGGGAGATGGGCGGCCTTATAGGACAGGCCTGCTCTTTGGGGGACCTGTCTTAAGTGACCAGTACTTCGTGCGGGTTGTAAAGTGAGAGTTGTAAACATGGCAACGGTCCCCTGATTCCTGCCACTTCTAAGCTTGTGTCCAGGACCTCCTATGAGAGGGCCAGGGAGCAGATGCCACTGAGATGCGGTGCCTGCTCTCCAGGAGCCTCCGTCCCGGCAGGAGGCAGATCTGAGATGGATGAAGCAGCAAGAGGCAGCGCGCCAGGGTGGCGGTCAGCAGCGCGGGTGCTAGAGGTGGCTGCCTGGGTTTGAGCCCCATGTGTCCTGCTGTCCTCACTTTCCTCATCCGAAGGGGAATGGGATTGTTATTTGGGGGGATGAGCTAACACATACCAAGTGCTTGCTTTACTGCCGGGTCCCCAGGAAGGACTCGTTAATTGTCTGCTGTGTACGTTGTGAGAGGCGGTGTTCACCAGCATAGTGAACAAGACCACGTCCTTGCTTTCTTGGGACAGGATGTCATAAACAGGAGCATTTACAGTGTGAGGGCTGGGAAGAAACAAAGTGGGGTGATGTGCTAGGACCTGAAGGCGGGGGCTGGGTGGGCAGGGAAGGCCCCTGCCTGGGACGGTGAGATGGGATTGCTGAGAGGAGGCCAGCCCTGGACGCATCTGAGGAGGGGACAGCTGGGGCCAGGGCGCTGGGGCGGAGGAGGAGAAGGGTCTGCTGGTGAGCAAAGCACCACATCCAGTTGCCAGGTCAGCAGGGCCTTGCGCATCAGGTTTTATTCTGATGGTAACAAGGAGCTGCAGGGTTCTAAGCAGGGGAGTACTATGATCTTATTTCTATTAAAATAGGTTACTCTGCCTGCCATGCAGGCAGAGGGCCTTGAGAGGCCAGGATGGAGGCAGGGAGAGAGCAGTTAGGATGTCCAGTAAGAGAGAGGGTGATGTAGTGGAGGTGGACAGAATTGGGGTTTGCTCAGACTCATGGGACTTGTAGGTTGACTTTGATTCCAATTAGAAGGCCCTTGGGGTTGGTTTGTGGTTGAGTGACAGACACCTGCAGATACAGTCACCATCAGGCCTCTCGATTTGGACGTACAGACTCCACATCCAGTGTTCTTCCCACAGCTCCCCAAGGCCCCTCACCATCCTTGCTGCGTCCCCGTGGTGGTGGACGGCCCACCAGGACCAGGAGCCAGTTTGCAGCCCCTTCTCTTCTTGGTGCTCAGGCAGATAGCAGAGTCATTGATTTGTTCCATGAATATTTATTTACTGACCATGAGTTAAACACTGTGCCAGACCCGGGCAACACAGAGGTGACCAAGAAGGACATCACCATTGCTCTCTTAGGGTTCCAGAGATGGACACCAACCAGAGGGAGGCCTGATGCCACTAGAGGCTGAAATAGGGGGACATGGGGTGGTCAGGGAGGGCTGGGCTTGAGCTGAGGGAATAGCAACCCAGGCAGAAGGAACCGTATGTGCAAAGCCCTGTGGCAAGAAGTTTAGTGAGTAGGAGGGCCTGAAAGAGGACAGTGTGGGTGAGGAGCACATGGGAAGTGAGAATGAGGAGGTGGGTGGATTTGTCTTTATCCCAGGAACCTTTGAAAGGTGTAAGTGATGAGGGGGTGATCAAGTTTGAGTCTTAAGAAGCTTTCTCTGAACTAGATGTGGAGAAGGGAGGGGGCTGGGGCAGGTGTGGCTCAAACAGGAGATGACAGGTAGACCAGATGAGATCTGATGGTGGCTTGTGCAAGGGGGGAAGGCTGGTAATGGTGATGGAGAGAAATAATAGTAAAATAATAATTATAATAAATAGTAAGTTAAAAGGCTTCATGGCGTTACTACTAGCACATAGTTAAAAGCTCAGTAAATTTACATGGTAAATGATAGGTTTTGGTAGGGGAAACCCTGAGGTTCGCTTCACATAAATTGAGTTGCTTTTGAGTCATCCAGAGAAGTGGAGGCAATGAGGTGATTGGGTGATGCGTCATTTGCTAATTTTCAGACTGTCCTGTGCAGAAGTGTGCTCCCCTTCTGGTCCCAGCCTTGTCACTGTTAGTTATGTGACACTTGGAGTGCTGACTTCCCCGAGCCTCTGCCTCCTCTCCTGTAGAGTGGGGGTGTCTTACCTACCTTGCAACTTGGCTTGAAAGTCCAGGGACTAAGGTGAGGGCACTCTGCAGGCTCCAGGGGGCTGTGCACACGTGGGGTGGGGTCCTGCTCCCCCGTTACATGGTTCTCCGTCCTTCCACCATGTACTGGTAGAGTCGGGGAAAAAAGCTTTGATATTTACCATTTATGGGATTATTCACTTCCTCTCTTCAGAGCTGCTTGTATGCCATCTGGGTCAGGGAGTTCTTTCTTATCCGCGGTCTTCCTTTTCCTGTTCCTCTCCTGTTCCTGTCCTATGCCCCCACAACTCCTCTTCCTCGTGCCCAGATGCAATGCCCAGAACCCGTGGTGGGTTCTCCTTGGGAACTCGTGCCGACTCTGGGCATTTCTGAGCAGTTCAGCTGCTGAGGTTGATGAGATGTTGCACGAAGATATGAGGAAGGCCTGCAGGTAAGATAGGGGCAGCTGGTAAAGATGAGAGGAACAGTAACAGCCCCTTTATAGGCTGGCGTGACGTGTGTCAGTTTGCCCTGCAGTGCGACACGGATCGGGCAGTGATAACTGTTACGGGCTTTGTAATTCAGCGGTCTTTTCTTGGCACTAGATGAGAGCAGTGCTAGCATGCAGGAATGAGTCATGCAATAGCAAAGATAATCCTTACAAATAATAAACATCCCTTTCTATTATTCCAAAGACAGACATTTGGTGGTGGTGTCGCTGGGGTTTCTCATAACCTCTGTGGACTCTTGATGGGTCTTTTCCAAAACAAGCATGGTGAGTGCACTTTGGGTACTTTCCCTCCCTTGCCCCTTTATGCGTCAGACGTACAGGATCTTCCAACACAAGCCTCAATGTCCGCTGACACTGCAAAAGGGTAAAAGGATAGTTTTTAAGGGTTTTTGCTTCAAAGGTTCTGTGCCAGCGTGTCTTTTTCTAGATTCAGTTTCTTGTTTGAAATGATGGGGTGAACTTTGATCACCTCCAAGTGCTCTCCCACCTCCTGCTTCAACAGAAATGATCCCATTGAGTGGCCTTTGCCCTCAGGCTGTAGAAACATTCCGGAAGTGTGTAGTCAGGAAAACGGACTTTTTGCAAATCAGTCATACCCTAAGGGATGATATAATGAACTTTCAAAACAACTTTTAAGTGAAAAATTCTTCTGCCACGTGTGATTAGCCCTGGCAGGATGTCTGTTTGGGAGTTCTGGGGGAGGGTGAGAATGCTCGTGTTTGGCTTCCCGAAGCAGGGCCCGCCTCTGCCTGCGAGTCAGGGAGCAGCATCAGAGCAGGGACCTGCTTCCGCGTGCCTTGCCGTCGACCTCTTTGAGGGCGCCTCTTGGGAAGTGCTCCAGTGTCCTGCTTTGCAGATGGGCACTTGTTCCCCACTGGTGCAGGCCCTAATCCACAGCCATGCCATCGCTGTTACCCATCTGAGCTTTTTGTCCTGATTGGGAGACCTAAGACTTTTGTCCCCTGGCCAGGAGCATATTTAAAGACCACCATACCACTCTCATCTAGAGTTAAATATACCAAAACGGCAACCACATTCTTCTGCCCTGAATTCAGTGCTGAAAAATAGACTGCTCCTGTGTGTGGCTTTAGGAGAGGAGGGCTGAAGCATGCTCCCAAGACTGTCATCATCAATCTGTCGATAAACTTGGACTGAGTTAAGGACAGGTGGGGAATAATTGAACTGGGTAGGTCAGATTTCGAGTGTGAACAAAGACACCGAGGATCACATTGTAATCATTTCAGTGTGGGGCACGCTCTCGCCTCCCTGGACTCGGAGGAGTCTGAAATAGTTGCAGAGAAAGGGAGCAGCCCAAAAAGAGGAAGCTGGTGGCAAGAAGCTTCAAGATGGTGTCCATCTTCACCTGGAAATTGCTCTGGAAGGGAAGCAGGGATCGTGGGAGGAGTGTGGGTCCAGGAGGTGGGCAAATGTGATCTGCATCCTGGGTCAGCCTCTTCCAGGCACCATGGCTCTGGCAAGCCCCTGAACCTCATTTTCTTCCTTTTGCCCACCAAGGAGTTAGGAGTTGACTCAGTATATGTTACATGCCTAGTAGGGTGGGCATCAAAAGTGGTAGCTATTCTTACTGTGAGTAGCGTTTTGGGCCCCCCTGGAAAGGGTGTAATTATTTGATGCCAGGTTCTGTGCCAGGAGCTCTACCTGGCCTCTCATTTCATCCTAACGAATCTCTGAGGTTGAGTAGTGGTATTCCCATTCCCAGGTTAAGAACCTGGGCGTGTGTGGTGGTGGAGTGGGTGGTTAGGTACTGTGTGGAAGTTTCATTAGTCTTGCCTGGGGCTGCTTACTGGCCATCCCTAGTGCTGACACACTGTATATGCTTTTTTTTTAAGGGCATAAAAATGATAGTAGTCATGATCTCCTGATTTTGTAAATTGTAGAGTTAGAAACATAGCAAAGTATAAATTAAAATTACCTTAATCTCACTACTTACACAAAATGTTTGTTATTTTGGAGTATTTCTCTGTGGTCTTTTATTACAATTTAATTTTTCGGAGGACATGGACATAGGTATTATTGTGTGCAGGTTATATTGTGGGTGGCAGTATTGCATGGCAGTTAGAAACATGTCCCCTGGAGCCAGGCTGCCTGGGTTCACATTTCAGCTCTGCTGCTTACTAGCTCTGTGATCTTTGATAAGTTCCTTAACCTCTCTGTACCTCAGTCTTCTCATCTATGAAATAAGATTAATAACAGAAGCGATCTTATAGGCGTGTTATGAGGACTGAATGAGTTAACACATGTAGATAAAGCACTCAGAACAGTGTCCAGCACACAGAAAACCCTGTCAGTGTAACTTACAATCACCATTTTTGTATCTGATTACCTTTTCTTTTTAAACCTGATTTTGGCTGTTGTGTAATACCGCATTGCATAGACATCGTAATTCACACTGAGACCTGCTTATTCTTTTGTCTCCTTGAGCATGTTGGCACAATGGCTTGGAGACAAGATCCAGTTTCCTGGCATTTTCAGTATGAGACAAAGTGAGGCCATTTCAGAATCCTCTCCCCGCTTCTGCAGCTCCAGGACCAGACTTTGAGCCACACCTTGTCAGACCAGTGCGTTTCTTTTTCCTGGCTGTCGTCTGAATTTTCAGGCATCAAGGACCCAGTTTGTTCTCTTCCCCTGGCTCCGGCTTTGGGAAGTGTGGCCTCTTGGTCCTGCCCAGTGATACACAGTACACTTTGTGCTGTCAGCTTTACGTCGACCCCAAGGTCGGGGCTTTGTGCCGATGAAGCTGCTAGGGTTTCATCTGCAAATGAAAACCACCTGGCCAGCTGCTCTGGCCAGACGGAAGCCAGATGGGAGAAGTCAGGAGGGGGCACTGGGTGGCCTGGAGCAGTGTCTGGGTGTCGTGTCATCTGTCCACTTTCCCGGCCTCTCCAGCTGCAAATGATGGTTTGTAAGTTGTCGTCTCCTCTGGTGCCTGGATAATTTCAGGTTGCAAAGCTCTCCCATTTGGGCCATGGCCAGCCCAGATGTGACCCAGAACCTAGAAAGGTGACAAGCATGTCAGGTCTGACAGATGAATAGGAGCAACAGGTGGCTCAGTGGCTGTGAGGGTGGAAACCTTCACTGTCATGGTGAAGGGTGATGGCAGGCAGCATCAGCAGCAGAGCTTTTGGGATCCACACGGCACACGGGGAGGAGAGATTTTTGGATCTGAGCAAGGCCGGCGATTAAACTGACAGATCCTGAAAACAGTTGTTGGCATCCCCCTCCCCCCAAATGGTTGGCTCATGACAGCTTGCTGGCAACTAGGGAGTAAAGGTGGTCAGATCACTGGGCAACTTCTAATGAGATCCTTTGCAGTTGAATGAAGGGGAAAAGAAGCATTTATCGTAGGTAAGCATCTTTCTTTGGTCCAGATTGTCACAGGTGCCACTGAGTTTTGATTGGTGGTTCAGGGAGGAAACGTTTGGGAGTTTTACCTCTGGGCTTTGTGGATTGAGGAGGTTGCTGGAGTGGGAAATCATGTATTCATTTCAGTCTCTAAATCCTCTCCAACTCGGGGCGACAAAAGTAGAAAAATATTCATCAAATGTCCCAAAAGGCAAGAGGGAGGAGGAGAGGAGCTAGCCTTTTCAAGTTGATTTACCACGAGGAGTCAGAGTTCTGTGGCTTTGAGAAGGAAAAATCCCCTCCCAGGCGGAAAGTGCCGGAGGAGGTCGGCATTCTGGGCGTTTGCTTTCGCCTTCGGAGCGGCCCCCGCGCTCCTTTCCGGGCCAGTGGCACACCGCCCGCTTGCTGTTTGCTGTTTAAGCAGCCGGTGCTGCAGCCCCAGTCCTACGTCTGATTATTTGGAGATTATTTGGCTTTCTATCTCTAGACCGTGGCCCTTTAGTACTTGATGGGCTGATGGGTTGGCTGGCTCATAACCCTCCAGGAGAAAAACCCACCCAGTGCCCTTCCCGGGAGGCACCCAACGCCACATCCTCCCCAGGGCAGAGGCTGGGGTTTGCACAGCCCCTCTGTGTTAGCTCTGTCTCCGCCCTTTCTCCCCACACGGAAGAAAGCTTATAGTAGAATGCGGGTGAGAGTGCCAGAGCAAACGTGGAATCTCTCTGGCTCTTGAATATGAAATAAACTTTACACTGTAACTGTGACTCCTTGCAGATAGCTTAGGCTGCACCGCCTCGTGCATGGGGCACAGTGTTCAGATTGAGACCACTGAGCCCAGGAGCAGGAGGCTTGCAAGCTCCTGGGGCTGCATTGAACTAGGGCGGTTCACTGTGCCCTCCTCTGCCAGTTTTCAGTTGTGTGAGCTCTGGCTGACTGCTCTGACCCTGAACTTGGGGTGGCGTGCCTGGGACACGTCTAGCTAAAACTCATTTAGCTGGGTCGCCGCGTCCTCAGAATACCATAGGAAGACACAAAGATCTTGTGGTTCCAGATTCCTTCTGGGTGATGCTGGGTTCCCTCAAGGATTAGGTCTGGTCCTGCCCAAAGACTCTGTCTGGGCTAAGTTTTAAATTCATCTTGGCCACATTGAAACAAAGCAACAAATACTACAAAATCCTTATTTCCCAAAGGACGATAGCAGTTATACATGCTGCTGATTGAGTGTTCTCAGTGAGGGCTGGGCTAGGTAGCACACCTCTTGGGGGGCCCACTATAATCTTGTGTGTGGCCATCGTCAGTTTTTGATCAGTGGAGTTGTAATTTGAGAAAGCACATTCAAGATTAGAATTTTCTGTCTGGAAAATAAAGCCTAGTTTCTACACAGTTACAAACCCTTGAGGGTAAAGTTAACAAAATCCAGTTGGCAGATGGACCACAGATTTTTAGAGATTGAGAAATACTTTCATAAAAAACTTGGAAAGTTCAAAAAAATAGATAAAAGGAGAAAAAGAATCACTTAATCTCCCTACCCAAAGAAAAACACTTAATATTTTCATATGTTGTTTCCAGGATTTGTACATTTTTTTCTTAGTTGAAATTAAATTTTTATATCCAACTTTGCAGATTTAACATAAAATAGATAATTTACCCATATTTTTAAGGACAGTTTACACAAACATTGTAATAATCACAGACTGTATGATCATTTCCTTGTTGTTGGGGAGGTTATCTCCAATTTCTTGCAGCACAACAGTGGGCATCTTTGTGCATAAATTTGAGTGATTTCTTAGGGCAGATTCCTGGAAGGGTATGAACACTGTAAAAGCTTTGGTTACATAATTGTCAGTTACTTTCTAAGAGGGTCGGACTCCCCTGCACCGTTTCAGGCATTCCAGTTGCTTTTCTATTCTATAGCCATTGTGCCTTTGATGTAATGCATAATCTTCCACTCACCTCTTCCGGATGGCTTATTGTCATATTATTCATTCTAACTTTGGCCCATTTCTTTTCACCTTCGAGGACTTCTAGGGAGTGGCATCTTGTCAGGGGCAGCTTTAAAGTTTCTGTTGCACGAGAGCAGTGTTCTCAGTTTTCCTGCACAGCGGCATCCTGGAGTCCGGGAGGTGTTGGGGCATTTGGGCCTGTGCTCGGTCTTCTCTGCCACTTGTCTTTGAGGCGAGCCTGGCAGCTTGGCGTGAGCCTTATGAATGGCTCTTCAGGGCCAGTGCTGTCCTGTGTCCTGTGTGCTCTGGAACTGAACCACTCCCCCACCCTTATCTGGTGAGCCTCTCCGTGTAGCCTGTTTGTCCAGTGACTCCTGAGAGGCTGCCAGCTTCCTCTGTTCCTGCCGCATGGTCTTGCCCTGTGATCCTGAGAAAAGCAGGGCCCGGAGCTGCTGGCCGCCTCCCTCACTGGCCCAGGCGGAAGTGGGGCAGGGCCAGGGGCCGAGCAGCCGGCACCTCAGTGCTCCAGGCCTGCCCCTGGTGTGTTTGTTTCGGCTGCTTTATAACTGTGTAAAATGCCCTGGTTTTAAGTGTATGATTCAATTCTGTAAATTTTTTAGTAAATTTACAGTTGTGGAGCCATCGCCACAATCCAGTTTGACAATATTTTTCTCGCTTCCAAAGGATCCCTCACACCCATGTACAGTGACTCCCGGTTCCTGCCCTTGCAACCTCAGATCATTCTCTGGATGTTTCATACATACGGAGTCATATGGGTTGCTTTTTAAGGATATTACTTAATTGTAAAAATAAAGCTTGCTGGAAAACGTCTGGGAGAATAGAAGCCGGGTTATCATTAGCAGTTAACTTTGGGGGGTAGTTACCTTTAGGCGGTGGGATTGTAGGGGAACTTTTTGTTTTCTCTAGTGCTTGAATTTTTTACAGCAAGCTCGTATTATATTTACAATCAGAAGAAAAATATAAAAGGAAAAAAGTGCATGTTTCATTTGTAGAAGATACAAAAAGTATAAAGAGGATGAAAAAATAAGTCACTCAAAATTTCGCCTCATGGATAAAACCACCTTTTTTGTGTGTGTTTTTCTTCTTCAGTCTTCTCTGAGCATGTTTTTAAAATACGGCTTTCATACTTAAAATTTTGCGTCCTGCTTTTTCTTACTAGCATCATGTAAGTTTTTTCTTCACCTAACTTAAAAAACCTTGGCAAACTGTTAATGATTTTAAGTGGTTCGTCTTAATAGTTGTGCCATAATTTACTCACACTGGTCATTAAGGTTGTTTTTACTTTTTGCTACTGTAAACAATGCTGAAATGAATGTGTAAAAAGCCTTGTGTAAGACCTCTGCAGAATTCTGGGCCAGGAGGTTTATAACTGAAAAAAATTTTTTCTCTCAATTTGGAACTATTTTTACAAAATTGCTTTCTAGAATTCTCTGAATTTCATCTACTCCTTGAAATGATGTATTTTGACCCTGAGGGGTGGGGTCGAGATTTCCAGGAGATGGCTCCTTTAGTCAGGTTGAAGAACAAGGTGGGAAGTGGCAGGGAAATGAGGAAAAAAAGCCACACCAGGGCCCTAAGGAGCCCGGCTGTAGTTTATCTTAACAAAATCTCATAATCTAGACGTTCAGGCACATTGTGTTTTCTTTAAATAATCGTTTTTTGTTCATCCTTGGTTTTCAGCAAAGGTTTGTGTATTTATATGGGTGAGGAAATGTTTTAGTTGTTTTAAGAGGGTCTGTCCAAAGAGGTTTTTGGTCAGATTCAAGCCAGGGTTGCCTAGGGGTGGGGAGGTGACAGCATAGAAACAGACTGTGAAGGGGCAGCCATGGGGGACACACACGGGGGACACGGGAGGGGCTGAGCCAGTTACACATACGCCTCTTTCTGTTGCAGAAGCTCCTCAGAATCTGAACAGAGGTTTTAAACCCGGGATGTGTGGGGTCTGTGAACCCACCGGATAGCGTGTTCAGACTTTAGTGCGTATGTGCATTTCTTTGGGGAGAAGGTCTGTAACTGTCGTCGCCTCTGGCCTTACAGAGGGTGAGAACCATGAACTGCCCTGCAGGGTTTCGTGTCTTCCTGGATGAGGAAGGTCTGGCACCCACCCCACGCTGCGGCCACCACACATCCACTGTGGGGTCTTGGTCAGGTGACCCGGCCTCTCTGCGCTGCACTTACCTTGTTTGTGAAGTGCTGGCCACACTGGAGGCACTCAGATTCTCATCAAAATTATTATTTGAATTTGGGCTCATGAAGTTTTTAAAGGCAGCCATGGACCAGAAATTGTCCTCAGTAACCTCATATCCCTCACAGCTGGGCCGAGTCTGGTGTTGTCAGTGTGACTCTGTTATACGGTATCTTGTTTACTTTAAAACAAGGAGTGGATTTAAAAAATACTTTTATAAAAAGACATGCTCACTGTAGAGAAGGGTATAATTTTTTATTCTGGGGGGAGGATAAAAGGTATGAATTCAGACCAGTGCTGCACTCATCAGAACACTGATGGGTAGACCTGTTTACCCATCAGTGTTCTGATGAGTGCAAATAATGAAGCCTTCTTTTGGTGCCGTTGTTGTAGTTAGTTAGCACAGCACAAGGGAGCTGTATTTTTGTGGTATTCCAACTAAAGCCAGAAGCAACGGAACTTTCCCAAAAACAGACCAGAGTTGGAGATTGTAGAGTGCCTGGTGGCATCTTTACAGGAAACCAGCAAGGGCAAAACTTTCCAAGCTGAAGGGTTTTTGGTGATTTCTGAGGATCCTGTGTGTTTTTGGTCCCTTACGCACCTGGACCGCCTCAAAGCTTTGTCTATGGCCTCCTTTTGCTCCTCCCTTAGAGGGGCTTCCCTGGACCAAGGGCAAGTGAGAGAAGGTTGCTTCATGTCCAATAAACATTAGATTCAAACAGACCTTGAAGCTGGCAAGAACCTAGCTTAGATGGGGTTCAATGCAAGGAAATGGTGCCTGATTTAAATTTTTAAAAAACTTTATCGTGGAACATTTCAAGTATATAATATAATGAGCTCCACTTACCTGTCGCCGTGGCCAGTCTTGTTTCATCTGTACCCACCCACTCCACCCTCTTCTAGCTGAAATTAGTTTGAATCATATTGTCTGGTTTCATTTTAATTAGCAGTCTAGGCCTCTCCATTCTGAGAGCAGAATTCTCCTACACACTGTACCAGGGTCTCAATGACCAGAGTGATGGCTGGCTTATGTTTTTTGAAAATTGTCAATTTAAATTTTTTTTAGCCTTTTTTTATGATTAAAATATAATGCATGCCCATTATAATTGGAAATCACAAAGTTTAGAGGTAATAAAGCCCCTATAATTCTAGCACTTGGAAACACCCCTGCTGTGATGACTTTGAAGGGCCCAAGTAGGTGCCTCTTGTGTGCCCCGGCACCTCGGGCTGCTGGTCTCTGCATCTTCTGCTCTGGGCCTCCCATTAAGCCACCTTTCATCCAGCATCATCAGTGCCTCTGTCTCTTTGGAGCCTGGGGAGGGTCCGATGTGGTCCTCTCTTTAGTTTGAGACTTGAGTGTGTTGGTGACACGCTGGGTGCATGTTGTACAGAAGGGTTGAGCACACCCGTCACCACCCTGCAGTTGGTGGCTTGTTCTTTATATACATGGTGGGTGCTCAAGGAATGGAGTTAGATGTGTGTGCCGTGCTCCTCTCCCACCGGGCCAGCAGGGCCTTCTGTTTCTGCCTTGAAATGCTTCTCTCCCCAGGCTGGCTGGGCAACAAAGAGGAGTCCCAGAGAAAATACAGTCCTTGTCAGTCCATCTCCCACACTCACTTTCCTTCCATGGAAAGTCCTGCAGCAAATTAACTCCTGGTGTGCTCAGGCCACCAGTGTGCCATGTGTTCCCACCCTCTGAAGGCAGGGAAGGGTAGACTGCAGGCTTGAGCCTGGACACACAAGCTGCACAGCCAAGAAATGCATGGCACACTAACTGGGCGTTCCCCTTTTCAGAGTTTTCAATCTTGGGTAGTATTATATTACGTATATTTTCTAATTACATCAACTGTTCTTTGAAAGCATGGTTTTTGACGTAATAGTCTGTCTTAAGGATAAACTAGAGTAAATTAGTAGAGTTGGTTGCAGTGATAGCTCTCCAGACACTAACTCTGAGTCACTCTGCCTAGGGGACCTCAGCTTGGATGTCTGCAGACTTTCCTCCTTATCTTGTTCCTTGGGGTACAAACCACATGTCCTAGCAGCATGGCAGCTCCTTGCTTCGGGTCCAGTGGTTGCCATCCAGAGCAGTTGACTTTAGCCTAGACTGAGATTCATCCTTTCACCACGGGGAAAGGTTGGACTGAGCCACAACGGTTGGATTTCAGGAGAAATGCTTAATCTACATAAGAGAGCAAGTTGTTTTTACATCACCTCTCGCAGCTTCTGTTTCTGACACATATCCATTACCAGTGTGTCTTGTATTAAAGTGTTTCCTGGGTGATTATATCTCGAAGTAACTTTTCCGCGCAGTTTATTGGATGTGTCAGTAATATGTGTGTGTTTCCCTACAGCTGTTGGAACAGTTGGTAGTGACCCCCGCCTCAGTGTGCTCTTGCCCTGTCCTGCTTCCTTATGCCTGGGGCAAAGGATGTGGTGGCAGCTGGAGAAACTGCTGACTTACTAGGTGTTAGGGCCTTGATTCCCTCAAAGAACCCCACCAAAAACCAGGGCTGAGTCTAACAGGAATAAGATCTCAGGTGAGTGGCACACGGCGCATTCAGTGAGTCAATGGAATTAACCCTGAGTTCGCCTGATGGTGAGTGGTCTCAGAATTGTGTCACATACAGGGCACAGGCAGAACCAGGAGTGCTCAGCCAGGAGGGCAGGTGCTCCGTGAGGAAGGACATGGTAGCTTGCTTCGCCAGGGATTTGCACATCCTTGGGGTGGCTCTGGAGGACAGAGAGACCATCAGTGAGTGGAAGTTGTAGTTGTAAGGAAGAGCTGCCTACACACCTGGGCTGTGTGGAGACAGGCTGCCCTGGAAATGGTCAAGCAGAGGCTGAAAGTCCCGATGCTGTAGGGATTTCATAAAGGGGAAGTGGGCCTCCGAGGTCACCAAAACTCAGATGCTGGAATCTTTAAGAACAAAAGACCTTTAACTCCAAGACTTTCCTAGTTGATACCATCTTTTCCCACATTAATACAAATGTATATGGTTATAGTCTACAAGAATGAGGTTGTGGTTAAGATGGTTTTAAAACTTTTATTCCTGTAAATGTAGAACGTTTGTGTGGAGGGGTTGGTTTCGTACTTTATCTCACCTTTCTGTTATGGGAGATTTTGGAATACCTTCCAAGAAACGTGTCGTTTCCTGTCTCTCTGATGGGCTCGCCCAGAGCCAGAAGACGGCTTTCCCACAAGCATCTCTCGTCCAGGCTGTGCCACCGCGCTCCATACCGCCTGGGACTTTTGTGGTCTTGGGTGGAACTCACTGATTCCTACATCCTGCAAGAATGAATCCTGGCCGATGAGGAAATCTGTTTTCCATCACTGATTGGAAACGGATTCCTACCCCTGCCCCCTTGCTCTGGATTTAATCTTCCTGTGAGAATCAGCTAAGCCATTTTCTCCCGTCAGAGGACATCCCAGCACTGACCAGCTGCCTGCTGTTGGTTATAAGGGAAACCAAAAGAAGGAGAGTGGGCAGCCTTCTTTGAAGGCCGCTTAGGGCCTGTCAGCCTCTGGTGGGGAGCCGGGCGCCCATCTGTGTACTCACTTCTGTGAACAGCTCGGTGTGTTTGAGAACTGAAATCCTAAGCCGGGCACTCTCCCAGGGCCCCTTGCTCCTGTGCTGAGACTCACGAGTGAAGCAGCACAGGGAAACGGAAGAGGTAGGGAAGATCTGCGTCTGGATTCCAGTTCCGCGTGTAGGCTTGGACAAGCCCTGGGACCTCTGTGAGCCCCGGATTCCGCAGAGAGCGTGGGAAGCCTCTGGGGTCATTTTCCAGAGTTCCTCGGCGTGCTGCTGGGCACTGAGACGCACGGGAAAACCTCCTCCTCTCTTCACTCAGCATGCTCTGGGTTTCCTTAAGTTTACTTCCTAATTGAATTTTCTCATTAAAACCTGCATTCCCAGAGCTTGGCCAGCGGTGCACTTTTGAGGTGGTAGAGGAGTGGCCAGCTCTCTACTTTCTTTTCTTTTCTCCACCAGCTTTACTGAGGTATAATTGAGGCCCACTAGGCAGCACATAGTTAAAGTGGACAATTTGATCATTTCTATTTGTTTTATGATAACACGTAACATCTGCCTCCCTGCTCGCCCCTTCCTCCTGCGCTGGATCCTGCACTCCCTAGCTTTCCAGCCACTTACTAGGCAGCGATTCCAGCTGGCAGAGCTGTAACAAGTGTTTCCACAAGCATTCCCACGATCCTTTAAGTGAGGAGCGTGACCTCGGAACCATGTGCCGTTTCCCCTCCCCTGATGTAGGAGGAGGTGGGAGGTAAGAACAATACTGGGATGGATAGAGTCCCTGTCTGGGGCTCTGCCGGAGAGCTGCGCATTTGTAGGCCGTGCAAACACTCGTGTTCTCCTGGGATTCAAGGGTTAGAAGGGGAAAGTGAATTGATTTCTACTATCATGTTAGAGGAAGGAGCCTAGCAAAACAGCCCCCCTGCTTTTCTCAGCTCTCCTATGGTGCCTCCCTTTCGTTTTGGTCATGGAACTTAGGAGCTGAGTATAAGAAAATGGGCAAAGTGAGGCAAAGATGTTTTCTCAGTGTCGGGAAGCTCTCCCGCTGGTGAGTTTGGAGGCCTGCCCTGCCGAGGGCCCTGGTAAACAGTTCATTCAGTTTCCCAGGGCTGATGGGGATACGGGGAGAATACATTCCTCACTTTGGGAACTCGAAAGGTGTCTTGCTGTGACAGGACCTGGAATGAGCTTCATGCCCATGTGTTTTGTTCGTAACCACTTTCCCAGTCGTAGAGAGTCTCCATTTCCTATTGAAGTCTTTCAGACGGTGCAGGAGCCGTGAGCATCTCAGGCTGGCTGGCTCTGCAGTCTTATTTATTCATGTGACTGAGCCACAGGAAATAATTGATATTACTGTTTATTTCCTTTGTTGGAAATGAGTGAGTGTCCAGCTCAAAACTTACTTTGGCAAGTTTGTCTCTGGGGGTTCATTTGCGTCCTGCGTGGCTCTGACTGTAATTTTCCTCCATAGGTGAGGAATGTCCTGGCTGGAGGTAATTAGGGTAATAACATCCCAGCCCTTTTGTCATTCAGCACCTTGTCCTCAAATTTCTCCTTCTTCTGCTCTCAGAAGCATGTTGTCAGGGCCTTTGGCCTCAGCCAGGGCGACATTTCTTATATTCATGGAAGACCTTAATGCCTGAAGTTACAAGATCACTTTTAGTGAAAGCTGTCAGTGAGTGGGTTTATGTATCCGGATGAGGTAGTTTGATCTCCTGTGGAATGGGGAGCGCTGTTCTGAGAAATCAAGCCTTCAGATTCATAAGGAATTGTCATACAAGCCATCCTTGAATTTCGGCCGTGTAGAAATTTGGGTTGAAGGAGGCTCAGCCCGAATCGCGGAGCCTGGCCTAGCCCTCCATTGCTCGGACAGCCAAGCCGTCAGGCTCTGCAGGCCCGAGCGCTTGCTGGTGCTCACGGTAACTGCCGTGCTGCGGACGCGGAGCCTAGCACTGATTTCTAGGGATTGGTGGGAGGCCAGAGAGGCCTTTGTTGTGAAATTTTAGGTTCTATCCTTCTACCATGTTTTCCCCTCTTGTCTGTCGACCTAACATATAAAAGTTACGCAGCAGTGACTGTGTCCCAGGGATGTGCTAAGTGTGATAGAAGGAGTATCCCCCTTGATCCTTAAAATAACAATACGCAATATGCATGTGCTGTTTAATTCCCCTCGTCTTACAGACTGGGAAACCTGAGGCGCAGAAGGGTTTGGTCACGTGTCCAGGGTCCCACTGCCAGAACCTGGTGGAGTCAGGATTCGAGTGCAGACCACCCCCTCTCAAACCTGTGTTGTTGACTGGGGTGCTCTGATGCCTCCCTCACTGGCTCAGCTGTGCAGAAGTGGATGTTAAGTTCCTTTTCTTTTGGGACCTCGAAAACAAAGAGGTGGCCGTGGTCCTCAGGACAAGAAGAGAGCGTGGTGGCAGCAGGTGGCCTGGCTGCCGGACAATACAGGGTAGGCTTTGGAGTCAGACAGACCTGCCTTTGAACCCCAGCTCCACCACCATTACCTGTGGAACCTCCCAGGGTCAGTTTCCACATCTGAGAATGACACCAGTACTTACCTCCTAGGACTGCTTTTAAGATTAGGTGAGATAGTGGCATATTAAACACTTAGAGCTGTGCCTTAATAAATTTTAGCTCTTATTTTTGTTAATGCATTTTTGAGCCCTTCAGTCGGAGCCTGCCGTGGAGTAAACGCCCAGTGAAGGGGTTGTTAGCAGTCGTTGTGGTGTTATTGGTGGCGCCTGCTTTGCAGGGCAGAGTGGGAGGTGGTACTCGTGCTGTGCAGTGTTTGAGTTTAGTCTTCGGTTATCAGAAAGATATTTGGGAATTAGAACTTATTGCTTCCCTTTCCTTTATTATTTTTGTTCATTGAAGGACATTATTCATTCATTCATTTATTCGTTTTTAATGGAAGTACTGGGGATGGAATCCAGGACCTCGTGCATGCTAAGCATGCACTCTGCCACTGAGCTATACCCTCTCCTCTCATTGAAGGGCTTTAAGCTCTTTACTCAGCTACCAGCTTCCTTGAGGCATAGCACTCAGCATTCAGTTGAGGATGGAAAGAGACAAGGTTTCGAGCTTGTGAAAATGTCTTATTGCAGAATGTTCTCTAGCTCTACGGAAACTTGTCTGTTGATAGAGGAAAGTATTCTCACTCATAAAGATCAGTTTCCTCTGTCCGGAAAGAACCAAAAAGGAGTGGCCGTGACTGCTTTGATTTTCAGGCTCTCGCTTCCTGGCTACCCACTTGTATGCCTTCAGGTAGTACCAGCTGCAGACGTGGAGGGAGGTGTGTGTGTGTTTTAACTCCATGTAGGAATGTTAGAGTCTTGTGCCCTGTGAGACTAAGCTCCTTGTAAGAGGATGGTGATAGTACCTGTTTTTAAATTGAGCACTTAATATGTTTCAGAAACTGTACTTGTTTCTTCACACATATTTAATGATAGCAAGGTAGGTTCTTGTTGTTGTTGTTGTTCGTTTCATTTGATGAATGAAGGAATTGAGGCTCAGGAAGGCGAAGGGCTTTTCCAGAAATCCATTGCTAGGAAGTGGCAGGGAAGGATTTAAACCCTCGTTTGCCTTGCCTGACTTCCAGGGCCCTTTGTGCCACCCACAGCCCAGCCAGGGAGTCTGTATTAGGTCGTAGATACTGAAGCCAGAAGGACCTCGTTTTTAGACCTCTTGCTGCCTAGTGTATCCTGATGGCTGGTAGCAGGGAGCTTTGTGACAGGTCTTAGGATTTGCAAGTTGATCACAGGTTGTTAAAGTGTTCACTGTGCTTCACCATCACCAAAGGATATGAAAGCTTTGGGTTCCAGAGGGCCCAACATTGTGGCAGGATTTCTTTGTGCTGTGCTGTGCCCATGGTTGACCTTGTAGAGTGTGGCACCGTAAGAAGGTGCTTCCCTTGAGTTGGATGGGGAAGGCAGAGATGGGGCGGTGGGGGGAGGTCTTCCATATTGATTCACACTGGCATCTGAAGTGGGAGCTCAGGAACCCAGGAAAGAAAGGGGCCAGCTGCTTTGGATAATGCGTAAGCACTGTGTTCTTCTCCTCAAGCCTCCCTTTGGATGTAAGTCAAGAGGGAACGCTGCTCTCTTCTAGGTAAAATGTTTAGATTGATGGAGGCTCTAACTGCTCCGAATTCTTTAAATCTTGCTACTCTCCCATCATGACTTGTCCTTGTGTGTTTGCAGTTTGGACCCAGGGTCTCCCCTTCACTTCTGGAAGCTGTGTGTGGTGTGTTATTGGTGGGATCCCGTGGCCAAACGTTATGGATTTCATCCAGGCCAACTTATAAATCAGTTTAGGGGAATGTTTAGGTGAATTGGCTTATCTGCTGTGAAAAAGAGAGTATACTTTTCTCAGCCGTTGTCAATGAACGTGTGGATAATGTTTTTTCCAAAAGAATTTTTAACTGTTCTTTAGAGTACAGGGACACTCTGCTTTAATCATCTTTGACTTTGGTTGAGAGCCTTCTTGAGTTTCTTGTGCTATCGAGGTAGAAATGGACAGCGTGTATGGCATCCACGGAAGACGTCTCAGGATTGCCCCCTCTTGCGTGTCTAACTACCAGTTGACAAAGTGGAGGGATTAGTTGCTTGTTACATGAAACCAGCCAGGATCCTGCAGAGGCAGCAGCTGTAGACATCTGTGAAACATTACTGATCGGACAGTAGGTAATGGCTCCTGCAAATCTTCTGAAGGGGTCCAGGAAGCCATCAGCCAGAGAAACTATCTGAAAAAGCCTTTACTGGTTTTGAGAAATCCACCCGTCAGTGACAGTGTCTGTGGGAAGAGACTCTGTAATGCAGGATGACAGGAGATTTTTCAGAGTTTGGTGCAGATAGAATTGTCCATGGTGTGCCCAGCCTGGAAGAAGTGTCTGATTTTGTGAGCTAGCAGGTTGTTCTCTAAGTCATTTGAAATTAATTTTGTTTCAGTTTGGGTTGTTTAACATTTTCTGAGAATGTTTGGTTGCAGGAGGCAAAACGTGTTTTGTTCTGTCCTTCTCTGTCATTTGCTGCTCAGGATCTGGGACAAGTCACTTAACCTTTCCGAGCCTTGGTTGACTTATCTGTAAAACTTGGGATTATAATGCCCATCTCATGGAGCTGGTGTGAGGCTTTCCCAAAACTCCCATGTGCAATGCCTGGTCCACAGTAGGCCCAGAAAGTAAGCTAGAGAAAAGAAAGTGTTATTAAGAAAATCGTAAGGAAAAGAAAATACACTTACAGCACAAATACGTATTTATTTTTTAAAACAATCTGTGTGTAAGTGGACCACTGTTCAAACCCATCGTGTTCAAGGGTCAGCTGTATATTTGTTCTTAATGATGCCACTGTTAATCCTGATAATACAGAGTTTTATTTTAAATTTTATTTTTTGAAAAAATGAATCCCATCCCATTCTTAAATTTTGACTTACAGTTAAACAGATGGAAAGCACTAAACTGTATAATAAAGAGATTTGTTTTCTGGTCCTGGCTTATTTGCTGTTTAGTTATATGGTAGGTCATAATTAGTTATGGGTAAGACTGGGCCTCAGTTTTCCTCATTAAAGAAAAAAGTTGCTGATTAGATGGTTTCTGAAATCCCCTTTAGCGTAACATTTCTATGATTGTCTGTTTTCAAATCTGGAGAGACGGAGGGAGGCACACCCAGGATAAAATGCTCCAGTTCACCCAGCTGGCCGATTAGCAGAGCCAAGAACAGTGCATGAGAAATCTGGCGAACAGCGATCCCAAGCAGTGGACTTGTCCGTTGTCATCTGACCTGGGGTGTTTCCCTGCGTAAAGTCATTGCCTCTGATTGCTTGGTACGGCCGAGTCATAAAAGGCAGTCGGCAGTTGTCTTTAGGTTGAGTGCTGATTGGGAGTGGAATTTTCCAGCAGAATACAGGTCGGCAAGCTTTCTGAGGGTTCGGCGGGGATGCACAGAGGTGGGGGGTGCAGGAGGAAGGGGGACCTCTGTCTGCTCACAGGGGAAGTAGAAGACACCAGAACACACCCGTGCCTCCTCGCCTTGCTCTGGGCAGTGACTCCGCTTCCACAGTTTGGATGTGCCCACACAGTTGTGCCTCCTCGGGGACCCCCGTTGCTGACTCCTCACTGAGAATTGTTGCCCTTCTACCAGATATACCCGGTGAACTTCGATCCCTGCGGAGAAACCATTTGCTGTTCTGCAGTTAAAGATTTGGGGGCTGTCAATACTGAACCGTTTATCTGGAGCCTTGTCCTTAGCCACACTGCGGCAGAGGTAGGGCTCCACCTCCTGAGTGTGATTCACTTCGGATCTTTCACTCCCTGAAGGGATGCTGTTGTAGTATTTGACACGGAGCCTATGTGTGGGTTGCTAAGTTTTGCTCCAGAATAAATACGTCAGGGAGAGAGGCACTTGGAAATTCTCATTGCTGGGTGGAGAGGGCAGGTAGTTTTGGGGTCTCTGCTAGGGCTGTCTCGTTTGTATATTTCCAGTGACCTCAGAGGGGCTTGGGAATACCAGTAAGTAGGGAGAGAGTGAAATGGTAGAAATATTTCCTGGTGTCATTCTGGACTGGGTAGGTGGGTCAGAAGACTTGGGAAAGAAAACTGAACAAGGAGAGAACAGTACTGGACAGAAGAACAAAAGGAAGGTCTTTTGTGGGTGAATGTGGAATTTGGTCGGCTCTTACTGTCCTGCCCAGAAGGTCCACTTTCTTCTCCCGTTTTGGCTTTAGTGGGGGCCATCAGTCTGTGCATTGATGGTAAACAGGGCATTGTGTGGGGTGAGAGTTGTGAAAGTCTGCTCTCCTTTGTCAGTGCTTAATGACTTGGAAACTGAAATAACACTCCACCTACCTTTCTAGAGACTCCTGGCAGCCTAAATGGAAAACTTGCGTCAAATGAGCAAAAAATCAGGGTGGAAAGGGCTATTGAGCACCCAAAAACTATTATGTAAGAGTCCTAGCAGATAAGCCACGTGCTTTGCACTCTGGGAGAGTTCCTGCCGTTTATGGAGGATGGACCTTGGGGACACCCTTACGGGTCAGATGCTGTGCCAGGAACGTTACCTCACTCTCAGTGGCCCTGCAAGGTGGAGAGTGTGGTTAGGCCCGTGTTTTAAAGTTTTAAAAACTGAAGCTCCACAGGATTAAGTGATGACTTGCTGAGTTCTACCCTGGAGGTTAAATGGAAGAATAGGAATTTTTATTATTAGATCACATATGTGCCTTTAGGGTCTTAGACTTCTTTGAGAAAAGGATGAAAGCTCTGGGCCCTTAATCTTCGAAAAACGTGCACACACACCCCTTCACACACTGTCAAAGCGCCCACAAAACCGGGACTGTGACTCTGGACCCCAAGTTATGAACCTGTGGTTCATTCCTTCTCTCAACGTTTGTTTGTTGGTTTGTTTGTTTATTTGTTTGTTTGTTTTTAAAGACAGATAGGTTTCTGATTTCCTAGCCCATAGCAGATTAGATGAGAAAGTATAGCTGATGACCTGACAGAAGAGGTAGAAAAATTTAAAAAGCAGACACAGGGCCATGTTCCAAGAATGGATGCTCTAAATGGTGTCCCTTGGCCAATGAGAAATGGTTTGACTGTGTTCATTGCTTTGTCCTCATGTGAAGACATGGACCTTGTACAATATTTTAGAGGGAGTCCCATCTTTCAGGATTAATAGAAAGTTGGTACATTCATGCCTCAGTATCCATGAGAGATTGGTTCCAGGAGCCCCTGCAGAGAGAGGGACCAAAATTTAAGGATACTCAAGTCCATTATATAAAATGACATAGAACAGTGATTCCTGTCAGCCATCTGAATCTGTGGGTTTTGCATCCCTGGAGACAGGGCCAGCTGTGCTCTGGTTATCTGGAAAGGTCATGGGGAGGCGCTCTTGGCACCTATGTGATAATGGGGTACCTCTCTGTGTAGAGTAGGAGGGTGTGGTCCTTCCTTCCTGTGTCTTACTGTCTTCTTCCTTAGGTGCAAGTTCCATGAGGGCAGAGACCACATCCGAGCGGTCCAGCTCTGTGTGCCCAGCGCTTCCCCTGCACTCATGTGCTTCCTCAGGGACTGAGTCAGGTGGAAAGATAGAAACCTCTTAGCATGCGATGTGGGGTCAAGTGCTGGTTCTGCCACTGTCTATGTGACTCTGCAAAACTTTCTCTGAACCTCATTGCATGTAAAATGAGGGGCAAGACTTAGAGAAACTTGAAAAGCCCATCCAACTCTGAATTTCTGTGATCCTAGCAGAATGTTTTAAAAGCAGAAGCTTGTAAAGTGATCATGTTTTCATGGTGATCAAAATGACATTGACCCAAGGCACTGAATTATCCACCTTGATGTGGTTAATTTTACGTTGAAGATGACATTGACCCAACTATGATGATATACTTGAACGCCAAAAGGTTGAAGGAGGCTTGGTCTGCCAAGTGGGCTCTCACTGTGGCTTTGATTAACTTGATGTGAGGTTTTGGGTTTTCCCATGGGAACAGAAGTCATCCAGAGGGAATGCTTTTGCTTGGGTTTGTGGAGACATCACCCTCCATGTGCCACTGTCATCACTGTGTCCCTCCCAGAAGATTCAACCTGAGGGCAGTCAGTCAGTGGAAGAAACACTTTTCTTTTTATTAATCCAAACTGTGCAGTTTTCCAAAGTGACCTACAAATGAGTAGTTGGCTGGACCGGCCTGTGAATCTTCCCCAAATAGCCCCCGGCACAAATTGTTCCTGAGCCACATAGTGGAAAACAGACTCAGCTTTTAAACAAAGTTGCTTGTTGGGTCACAGATTATGCAGGACAAACCATGGTTGAGTTAGACTCCATAAATTTGTGATAAATCGGCCTGGGCTCCAGTGACATTTACCTTCGTGTTGTCTGTGAAGTGTTTGCTGAGCCTCTTGGGAATGTAAACCAGTGAAGGTTCTGCTGAATCTAAGAACAAACTATAAAGGCCTTGAAGCTTTGATTGGTTGTTTATGTGTAGACAGATGCTGCGAAGTGACAGTGCTGTGTTGGCCAGTCACGAGAGCAGCCCAGGCTCAGAAATCGCAGCAGTTTGAGTTACTGATCGTCCTTAAAATTCCAAACACTGTTACAAAAGGGCGCACACAACCACACACACGCCAGCCAGGCTGCGGCATCATCTCCTAGCGGGTGGTCCCCGCTAGAAAACTTAGTCATCTCCGACTTCTCGTTCCTGGTAGGTAACCTGTCCTGTCTGCTCTGTCTCTTGAAGACTCTGGCCCTCCTGTCCTCTCCAGCCATACAGCCAGAGCCCTGGTTGTTGCGGAGGTCCCCCTGCTGACCCAGACTGTCTCCCACAGTCGCCAGCGGCATCCTTCTGTGTCAGTCATCATTGTGTCTAACAGAATCACCCCAAAGCCTAGTGATGTTTTAAGTAATCATGTCATCTGAATCTCCAGTGGTTTTTTGGGCCAGGAATTCAGGAGAGCCTTAGCTGGGCGTACTGACTGGGGTTTCATGCTACTGCAGTCCGACAGCTGAGGCTGGAGCAGCGCAGGCCTGGAGCAGTGGGGGCTGGCCAGGATCTCACTTTCCAGAGTTGCAGGGCCGCCTCCTGTGGCTTTCCCGCCTGGGCTCAGTCACTCCTCTTTACAGCATGGCCACCTTAGGGCAGTTGAGCTGGTGACGTTGCAGCTTGGGGCTGCAGCTCTAGGCGTCAGCAGGCAAGGCCGAGGGTGAGTTGACTTTCGTGATTTGGCCTCAGAGGTGGCAGAGATCGGGTCTGCTGTTCTACTTTGATAAAAGCCTGTTCCAAGGGGAGGTGACACGGACGCCACCTCTCGCTGGGAAGAATGACAGAGTCACGTTGTAAGAGGGACAGGTGGGGCGGCAGGGCTTGTTATGGCCATTTTTGGAAACTGTAATCTGCTTCACCTTCTAAGGCACAGCAATACGCCTCTCATTCCTCTGTGGAGAAGCCTTCAGGGGCTCCTCATTCCTTCTGGAGAAGAAGATTTTAAAGTTTTAAAGCCCAAACAACATGGCACAGAAGCTGTACCTGTAATGTCGGCAAAGGCAGAAGTACAGGGAGTGGGGCGGCTCTGCGGAGCCCCAGAGCCGGCCTGCTGTTGGCCCCCCGGACCAGGGCCGCACCGCCGTGGGGCCCTTCCTCCTAAGCGCGGTCACCTCCCAGCCTGTCCCCCGTCTCCCGGCACCTGCTGCCCCACGTCTCCCCAGGGCCCCTGCTCAGCTCGCGGTACCTGACTTGGGTGGCCCCTCTTGTGAGAAATATTGGGCGGGT
This sequence comes from Camelus ferus, assembly GCF_009834535.1. Lineage (NCBI taxonomy): Eukaryota > Metazoa > Chordata > Mammalia > Artiodactyla > Camelidae > Camelus > Camelus ferus. Next base: position 13,196,275 of record NC_045708.1, on the reverse strand, counting down.
CCACGTGCCACTCACACACTGTGGCCCTTTACTGCCACGGTTTTCTTTTGTGGATGGGGTGTTTATTGTAGTCAACGTGAGTTTATCACAGGTTGGGACATGTCCTGTTGTCTGCATCCCTACCCAGGAACTGAATAGCTGTTGTCTGGTGATGGTTTCCAAGTTAATCTTTGCCCTTGTAGTTCATTTAATAGGCCGGATTTTACTGTATGCAAGTGATTGACTGTCTGGGGTCTGAAAAGTGGTTGGTAGATTTTTTTAAGCCATAGTGTTTTCTTTGACTGACTGACTTACTCTGAGAAATTGTTCTAGTGTCTGTTAACAGTTATTTTACTTGTTATAGGGTGATTTATTAAACAGTTTGTGTTTTTCTTTAAGTCATGTGAAAAGCCAGCAGAAAGTGGAACATTCTCTAGCTCAGTTTATATTCTGAAAAAACACCACCAAATGCTTAAACCCGTCCCTCGGAGCCTCACCAGCTTACGGCGGGGAAGCCGTCCCCTCCTTATCCCAGCATCCTTACAAGGGCTCGTCTCCGATCTTTTTCTGGATAGGTTTTGACTACACTGTAAGTTCCTGGAGACAGGGACTTTGTTATTTTCACCGTTCAGCATCAGAAACAGTGCTTGTCACCTAGGAGACGCTCAAATAATTATTGAATGACTAATTGAATGGGCACAGAATTCTGGAGAGTGAAGTGACGTGGTCATTCGTTTGCTGTTTACCTTGTGAGCTGGACCCCCACCAGCGGAAGGTGGAACTGGGGAAGCGCGTTTTATGAGGAAAGTGTCAGGATCAGTTAGGAGTTTGAAGGAACTGTCACGTGGAGAGCCCTTTGTCATGGGATGATAGTACACAAGATAAGTAGGAAGCCAATTAGCAGTGACCAGGGCAGGAAATCCTAGGGAAATAACAGATACATGAAGAAGTGCAAATCAGGGTGTTGTGAGCTGTGCCTCGTTTGCACCCTTCTGCGTCCCGTTGTTGTGGACATCACACTCGCATTGTGATAATTTCCTCTCTTGTGGATGGTTGCTTGAGCATCAGGACTAGGTTTCATTCACTGAGCCTGGTCCAGGGCCTGGCCAGTGGTTGGCACTCAAGGCATGGTTATTGAGTTGAAACCGAGTTGTAGGCCTGCAGGGGGCTACTGAAGGGTGGGGCAGGTGGGACCCAGTGGGTACATCTGCACTTACACTAGGAGACAGTGCACAGGCCACCTAGGAGAAATCTTAGAGGCCATCTGGCCCAAATCCCAGGCCATGAGGTTAAGTGAGCAGACTAAATCACAGACATCCAGTGACAGTGCAGACTTCGGACTCTGAGCACCCGAATCCCAGTTCCTGTCCTTGCTTGCTCTTGTTTGTATTTTTTTCTACTACCTTTAAAAAATATTTAGTGAAGTGAAATGATGACAATGAAGCGGAATAGAGAACTCAGAAATAAACCCATGCATATATGGTCAGTTTATTTACGAGAGAGGAGCCAAGAATATACAATGGGGAAAGGATAGTCTCTTCAAGAAATGGTGTTGGGAAAATTGGACAGTCACATGCAAGAGAATGAAACTGGACCACTGTCTTACACAGTACACAAAAATCAATTCAAAAAAATTTAGGTAATGGGGGAGGGTCTAGCTCAGTGGTGGAGCCCATGCTTAGCATGCATGAGGTCCTGGGTTCAATCCCCAGTGCCTCCATTAAAATAAATAAGTAAATAAACCACCTCCCCCTGTGATATCACAGATAAAAAGTGAAAAATATGAAAATAAAATAATCCATAAAAAATTTAGGTATCTGGTAACTATAAAGGAACACATGTGTAAGCTTAAGCATCATGATACCATGACTATCCTTGAACCCACTGTTCTGTGCACAACCTAGACGAATATCGACTTTGATCTTCTGCTGATGGCTTCTTCCCTTATAACTACTCTTCTCACTTCTCTGAATTTTGTATTTATCATTCTCTTGTCTTGGCTAATAAGAAAGCCTTGCCATATTAGTTTGAAATACACACACACACACACACACACACACACACAAAATAATAAAGTTCAGTATTGCTTTTTTTTCCTCAAAGCTTTTCTTTAATTGACTTTTAAAAAATTGCAGTATAGTTAATTTACAGTGTTAGTTTCAGGTGTCCAGCAGCATTGCTTGTTTTTGCACTTCCCAGAAGGGGCAGCATCCTGGGAGGTCCCCTGGGACTTGCTTCCCCACCCGAGCCCCGCCATCGTTCTGTTTCTGCGGTCACTCATGTTGTTGCATGTAGCTGTAGATCATCCATGTTTTCTTCATTCTCTTGTGCTATTTCCTGTCTGGACCCTTCAGGACTTGGGATGACTCCCAAGTGAAGGGCTCCAGCTAACTCTAATTTTAACTTTTTATGAGCCATCATTAAGCTTTCCCATGTTGCTTGGCTTATAGGAAACTTTAAATCCTTTAAATTTAATGATAGTTAGACATCTTTAGCTCTAGAAATCTGTAATGAATATTTCCTATTAAGATTATTGGGATTAATACAAAACATGAGTGAGACCATTTTTGTAGTAGTATTTTAGTGCTTTCCACTAAATACAGTCAGAGGACGGTCCAGAAGGAAGCCTTATGTTACCAGCACACCCGGGGGGTGGGTGGTGGTAAGGCTGTGATCAGCATATTGGGGTTGAGGGTATGTGAATAGGCGCCACAGAACAGTTAAACAATGCCTTTTCATGTTGACTCTCCGGTCAAGTTACGACTTTACTTTTCCTGGCTAATACAGTACTCAATTTCTGCTTAATCTCTTCTGAACATCCCGCTATGTTCTGGATTAAAGATTCAGTGTAGCTAGGCTTCAATCTAAAATTTTTTTTCAAGTTCTCAGGAATATTGTTACTATCCAGTTGAAACTGTTTCCAAAGACCAGAAGTTTTTAATGTTATGGGTAGTCTGTGATTTAGAATTGTATATAAAATGTTTCTGTGCACATGCAGTTTTCTGGGACCTTACATTTATCTGTCTGGGAGTATGCAGTCCCTAAAACAGTTCTTTTAAACAAGGGTTTCTCAAACTTGACTCTACTGACATTTTGGGCCACGTTATTGGGGTCTGTCCTGTGCATTGTAGGGTTTTTAGAAGCATCCCTGCCCCCTCCCCAGTAGATACCAGTAGCTCCCCGCCCGCACAGTGATGACAACCAAAAATATCTCCATACGTTCCACATGTCTCCTGGGGGTTTGTGGGGAGGGCACAGTCAATCCCAGTTGAGAAATGCTAATACACACCATTTTTTTTTAATAGACTTGATTTTTTGAGAACAGTTTTAGATTCATAGCAAAATTGAGCAGAAGCTATGGAGATTTCCCATCTCCTCCCTGCCTGCCTCCGTGAACACGCGTAGCCTCTCCCACTGTCAGCTTCCGCCAGGAGAGCTGTAGTTGGTGAACCTACACTGCCACGTCATAACCACTCAAAATTCATAGCCTCCATTAGGGCTCATGTTCTGTGGGTTTGGACAAACTGAAAATGACACGTACCCACCACGATAGTATTATCCGGGATAGGTCTCTGCCTGTGCTCATCTGCTCCCCTCTAGCCCCCAGCAACCGCTGAGTTTTTTTTTTTTAACATTATCTCTGTAGTCTTGTCTCTTCCGGAACGTCATGCAGCTGGAGTCATATAGTTGGTAGCCTTTCTAGATGGGCTTCTTTCATCAGGTCTTTTCATGATTTGGTAACATTCCATTGTCTGGATGTACCACAGTTTCTTTATCCACTCGCCTACTGAAGGACATCTGCCTGCTTCCAAGTTTTGTCAAAAATTAAAGCTGACATAAACATCTGTGGGCAGGTTTTTGTGTAGACACTAGTTTTCAGCTTCTTTGGGGAAATACCAAGGAGCATGACTGCCCGATTGTGTGTTAAGAACACGTTTAGTTTTGTAAGAAACCGCCAAACTGTTTTTGAAAGTGATGGTACCATTTTGCCTGTCCACCATCAAGGAATCAGTTACTGTTGCTTCATATGCTTTTCAGCTTTTTGTGTTAACAAAATTCTGGATTTCAGCCAATTCTAGTAGATGTGTAATGATATCTCATTTGCATTTGCATTTCTCGGTGACGTGATGTTGAGCATCTTTTCATATGCTTATTTGCCACTGTATCTCTTCATTGGTGAGATGTCTGTTAAGGTCTTTGGCCCATTAATTTACACCTTTTAACTAATTTAACTTGAATCATTTAGGGTTTTCTATTCCTGCACGGCCAAGGGCGTACATAGCTATTTTATGGAGTTTGAACACCTAGCTCCAGTTGAGGGCAACAGGAAAAGACTTTAAGGTTGGGTTGAGTCAGGCAAGTGTTATAAAATATTTATATTTTTAAATTTTTTAAATTAAATCACATTTTTGCACACATACACAAAAAATACTCCCATTCAAACCCATACCACTATTTTTAAACATTTCACAGCTATTAGCTAAATCATCCCAACAACCCCGTGAAGTAGGTATTAATCCCTATTTTATGGACTGTCAACCTTAAAAATAAAACAGCCAGTTATTTTACTGGCAAAATGGGTTTATTCAGGAATAGCAGAGAATTGCAGTTCAGGAAAAGAATAGCAAAAACTATACACAAGTCCAGCAAACAAAGGAGAGGAACATTATAGAAAAAAGCGGGCACAGAGAGGGGTGCTTTGAAGGAACGTCCGTTGGAGGAAACTGAGAGTTCAGGGTGATGGTGGCTTCCCACTAGCTGGGGTTGTTCCTGAGCAAGGAGAACTCTTATTTCCTCCTCTGGGGTGTAGAGACCCCTTCCTGCTGGGAATGCAAGGTACCTCTTTCCCTATTGGAGTGTGTTGACTGGTAGTGCAAGAGAGCTCCCCCTTCTGCCTCTGTTTCTATTTTCAATGGGGTTTCCTTTATTCCGTTTCATGGGATAAATAAGCAGAGATTCCTTGAAGTTAAGAAATTTGCCCAGGGTCATAAGTTACTGAATGCCAGAAGAGGCTGTTGGCTATAAGTCCCTCTAGTGTCAAATCAGTTTATTTGTGTTCCTGACCCTAGAAGTGGTGTCAAAATGTCTTACCCTGGCAGCTGGCTAGACCCACATCACCGTGGCCTTGGCTGGCATAGAAGACATGGCCCAAGCAGGGAATACCTGGTTGCTGGAGTGTTTCACTAAGCAAAGCAAGTGCTGTAAGTTCCCTGGAGAGAGAGAGAGAGAGAGAGAGAGAGAGAGAGAGAGAGGGGGGGGGGGGGGGGAGAGGGGGGGGGGGGGGGAGGGGGAGGGGGAGAGAGAGAGAGAGTGTGTGTGTGTGTGTGTGTTTCTCTGCAGGTTATAGCCAGTTTGTTGTATGTCTCAGAATAAATTGTCACTGATAACCATATTGAGCAGGGGATAAGGTTTTTTTGTTTTTGTTTTTTTCTTTTTTGAAAACAACCTGCCGTGCATGCCATATCAATTACCTGGAAGTGAAATTGCCTCCAGTTAATTTAATGTGTTATGTCTTTGGTGTGGATAAAGTGGGTCCTTGTCCCGCAGCCTGTCTGTGGTTCATTTGCCTGGAAGTGCTAATGGGGCCATAATCAAAGGTTTTATACATATATAAATATAATTTTTTCCCCCAAAGGTTATATTTAATTACCACCAAATGTTGTGTTGCCAGGAAGACCTTGTGTAGTCTATGAAGATTCTTTAGATTGTTGGTTTAGGGGTTTTAAAAATCCCGAGATAGGCCTGAGCAGAGCGGATTCAGGATACAAATCAGAGAGTGCGTCGGGTTGGTTGTGTCGGGGACTCCGTCTGCCTTACTTGCCCATCTTGGGGTCGCGTGTGATGTCCTCACCATTTCACCGGGCCTCCTTTCTCACCTTGTTTCTGGTCATTCCTCCTGTGGCCTCTCCTGTGCTGTAGCCCACTGTGCACGATTAATACTTTGTTCTCTACCAGTCTTGCCCCCAGTCAGATCCTCCCTCCCTCCCTTCATTATTTATTACGTATTTGTGGTGACTGGCACATGGTGGCTCTCTGCAAATATTTGCAGCATGAATATGAAATGGAGGGCTTATTGTGAAGCACTCGTGCACAGCTCAGGGAGGGTGCTCAGGGAACACCGGCTGTCTGGATCCTCCCAGACCTACCCCCAGTTTATGCACGTGTAGTTCACGTGGCCAGCGAGAGCGGGCGCTTGGCTGTAGGTGGTACAGGTCTTGGTCTGTTTTGCAAGGGCCTGGCACCCAGGAAGGTGTACCCAGCCTCAGCTGAACGATTGAAGAAGTGTAAACATCTGCGCGCATCTTGCCACTTGTTTTTCCCCTGGCGTGGAGCTCATCCAGCATATTTCCTGATGTTCACGTCCAGGTTCCAGCAAAGGACAGTGCCTAACCTGTGACGCGAGCCAGCTCACTGCAGAACCAGTTGGGAGTTAATACGTCTGATGGTCTGTCTCATTGGGGAGGGAAAGTTGATGGGGCTTTGAGATGTGGGTAAAGCAAGGCAGCTTTCCCAGCTCTCCAGCCCACCTCCCACTTGCTTAACTAACTTTTGGATGTTTCCACTTGAGACAGACACTGCTACCAGAGAGGGACTGGTGCATCTCCCTCCAGGAGATGTGGGGGAGGGGCCCCCGCAGGCCTGTCTGGTCTCAAGATGCCCCAGCAAGCTGCAACTGCGAGGATGTTTTTGAAAAGGGTTTTTGTTTTGTTTTGTTTTTCGTGTTTCTGGTGCACAGTGACTCAGACGCTCCTGTCTCTCCCTTGACAGAGTGACCAGCAGCTGGACTGTGCCTTGGACTTGATGAGGCGCCTGCCTCCACAGCAAATCGAGAAAAACCTCAGCGACCTGATCGACCTGGTAAGTGCCTGTTTGTGTGGTTTCTTGTGGGGCTGGGGCTTGGTTGCCTTTGTGTCCCCTCTTCCCTGCAGAATTCAGAGCACGCAAGAAACCTTCTCTCTCTCCAGCCAGGCACCCTCCTGGGTTACGAGATTCCTCCAGACAGAGGTGAGGTTCCCATGGTTGCCGTTCTTTCAGTGCCATCTGTGTTGTTAATAAAACCCAACACAGGCACTCTGATTACAACCTGTCCTCTTGCCCCCGATGCCTTGCTTTCACTTGCTTGGAGCTTACCTTTAGGAACAGGGAAGAAGAGGCCACACACATCCAGCAGGCTTCTAGCAGGGCCCGGTACCAGGTTCTGCTAGTCTCTGCCACGGTGGATGTTTCTCCAGCTGAAGCAGTACAAATGCTTTATGGCTTCACTTCTAGCTTGAAATGGAATAAAACCCAAAAATTGGCTTAAAAAAAAAGAGCTCATCACATGTAATTTTTAAATCTTTACTTGTGTATTCATATATGTGGAATGATTGGTCTCAAAATGATGCCAAAGATTAACTTGCCCCATAATGTTATTTGAAAATGTTCACAGTATTCGAAAACACCTATAAAGCTATGGGAAATAATGAAAAGAAGTAAAATAAAATCAGTCCTCAAGAGCCAACTGAGTTACTAGGTCATTTGGCCAGTGGGTTCCAACTCCGGGTCAGAACCTGAGCCCTCCGAGATTGTCCCCTATTCTTTTCATTGTGTCCCCTGCCTTCTTGGGTGTAACCATTAGTTGCCAACCATTGCTATCAGTTAGATTTCATTTAAAATGGTGACTTGAGAACTTGTTCTTATGCCGTAGTGATATATTTAGTTCCATCGTGTGAATTCAGAACAGTTTTACTAGGGAAAAAACGTTACTGCAGGAGACTTGCATCATTCACAGATAAAACTCTTCACAGAGGTCTGGAAGGTCCATTGTGCAACTATTTGTATTTACAGGGACACAAACTCCCAGCGAGAGGCAGCTGTGTGAACAGTCAAACCTGTGGGCGGAGTTGGGGCTTGCTATCTTTTCTGTGTAATAATTTAGAAGCGAGGAGGAGATTTCTCGAGGTAAATAGTGCTGATGAGAAAGCCAGCTGCAGGTGCTTGTGATGGAAGTGAGGAAGTGGTGGATGGAAACTGACAGGTCCTGGCTAGACAGATCTCCATTTTAGACGAGTGTTAAAGAACAGAAGGTTGAATTGTGATGCAAGTGAACCCACTATATGCTCAGAATTGGGGTCACACACCCAGAGCCCGGGGTTGGGGGTGGGAGGTGGAATAGATCCCTAAAACGGCCTTGGTGTAAAGAAGGGGTCTGGCGGGTGGACCCTTTGTTGCAGGCGCTTCTTGTCCTGTGGGAGTATGAGCATCTGTGGCTTATTTTCAGGTTTTTCTGGGGGTGCCATACACTTGGAGTTTTATGTGGAAGAGCCTAAGTGTTAAACATTGGCTCAGACATTGGATGAGCGTATGAAATGTGAGTCAAAGAAATGATCTTTACTGGGAAATGATGAAATGTTAAGTTGGATAGGTAGGAGGTGTCCTTGAAAGTTAGCAGGGAGGGCATGCACGTGATGTGAAATTGTCACCATCTGCCCACTTAGGAACTTTTGTGTGCAGTGCCGCGTGCTGAGCAGTTTACCTGCATGGCCTTATTTACTGCCCATCAGTCCTTCGGGGTAGCACTGCAGGGTGCAGCCTGGGAGGTGCTGTGTGCCTTCTTTTTCTGGGTCGGAGAGTTTTGATTGATCGTGTGCGGGTTGGGTGGGGTGCATGGGAGGAGGGGGCTGAAGCCGAGGGTGGGGTCCGGCCCCGCACTGGGTCAGCTGCAGAGACTGCTGCTTTCCCGCTTGGCCCAACGGCGTGCTCGGCTGCGTTTCTGCTTAGTTCACCGATGTAGTTATTACTGTGATTTAGAAATAGACCAAACATAGAAGTAAGAAGCGATGAGCACATTTTTCTCAGCGGAGTCTTCTTGGTGTTCAACAGGCTGTCTTGTTCTTATGGCAGTGGAAGTGTTTTTCCGCAGCTGGGCAGTTTCTCTGTGGCTCCCTCGTCACTCTGTATGTCAGATGCGCAGGCAGCTGCACTGGTGGGAGCCTGGACAGCCAGTTCCCTCGCTGCACGAGCTGGTTTTACTTGGGCTCAGCAGGGAAACCACAGCGTTGATGGTGATGGGAGGCGCATCAGGAGCCTTCTTTCGCCCCAGGTGAGAGAGGCAGCCTGGGGGCTTAGTGTGCTGGTGGGAACTTAGGCCCAGGTTGGACACACCACACTCTGTCCCTGATAGGCGACGTGTGGTGTGCGGCAGCCCAGAGATTACTGCCAGAACGCGCTACTCTCCCACTTTTAACTCTGTCTTCTGTGGAATGTGGCTGGAGGAGGGGAGGGAGGCAGACGTAGGTTGTGGGGTCGGCAGCTAACACTCGCTGAACACCTGCTATATTCCCGGGGCTGAGCTGGATGCTGCCGTTTGTGTTATCATTTCATCTAATTTTCACAATACCCCTCAAATGTCCGTATCACCACTTCACCTTTTTTTAGGTGATGTAGACTCTGAGGAAGAAGCAGGGCAGTGCTGTGGCGAACTAGGTGGCACAGGAATCCTGACTGCTCCTCCTGGGATAGCTGCTGGGAGCCTTCGGGTCGAATCACTCACACTCAGAGCAGCAGATTAAATATGGTGCATCTTCCTCATGTGTCTGTCTTACCTGTCTGGGGAAGAAGTGTTAAATAATTTGATTCATTATTAATCTAAAATATTAAGGCATAGATGTATTATGGAAAATTATTTAAAGTTCACATAATTAAAAAAAAGTAAAGTAGAGACATGAAAGACATTCCCTTCTTAGAGCTGGGCCACTTAGGATGTGCAATTTGCTTTTGTCCGCTGCTTCATGGGGAGGCTGGACCCCTGCCGGGTGGTATGGGGACCAACCTTGGGCCCCTGTCTCCCTGCTGAGCCTGAGCAAGATGCCATGGTGGATTCCCATCAACCGGGAATGGACTGGGGATTTGGTATTCTCATTAATTTTTTAATTTGAACTATGATGAGTGTCAAAATGGAAATGGAGCATAACTTTTCAACGAATTAGGATCTGGTAAGGCATGCCTCATTAAAACTATATTGACATGCTTCAAAAGCCACCTTCTGATTAATGGTCTTGCTTGCTTCAAGGTCCTTGCTATGCACTGCAGTGTGTGTGGGGCATTTGGGCTGGTTTGTGCTGGATCCAGTGACCAGTCCTGAAAATTACTTCTCTGAATGTTTTTCTTTCATCACTACTATTTTTCTTCTGTTTTCCTTGGAAATGACAGGGTGTTTTTTTGTTCTTTTTGTTGTTGTTTTTTAACTGGATTTGCTGCAAAATTCTTCTGTTCTTTTAAGAGTTGGTCCCTGTTGAGTGTATCGCTGTGACTCTGAAGTTCACTTGTTGTTTTGTTTTCTTCCCAAAGTGGTAATTGTAGAAAACCTGCCCTGTTGTGGGCCCATTGAGAAGCAGTGCGTCTGGGCCTTTGTTTCGTGGAATCTGGGATCAGTCAGATGTTTTCAGAGCAGCTCATGCTCTGGCCCGGTGTGCATTGCAGGCATTCCTCCTGGGCTCACCTGCCTCAAATAATGACGGGGAGGCAGTTGTTTTCAAGAAAAGTCTCCAAGTGTAAGACTGACAAGAATGTTAGGATTTGCCAGCGTTCCCTGTGAAGGGAATGGCCTCGCTTAGATGTCGGAGCCAGAGAGCTGTGGGGGGATTGATCCAGTCCACCAGTGGTCCAATTTCAGAGTAGAATTAAAGAGAAATGTGGCGTATGTTTGGCAGCTTGGCCAGGGCAGCCCGATTTATCATGCCAGATTGGTTTTCTTTTCTTTTCTTTTTTTTTTTTTTTTTCCTTTCCACCAGCAGAGCTTTTGCTGCCTTGGGATTATGATGTGTACTCTGATTGGTGGGAACTGACCTTCCTTTGCAGATGACCAAAACATCGTTTTATCACATATTAATCCCATTGTACCAGAATGAAGCCAGCCGAAGTCCGTTGTTAAGCTGTTTCAGAAATACCCACAAGTCCATGTGGGCAGGAATCATATGATGCTAAGATGCTCCCTTGGCTTCCTAAACTTTGACCTTCTATGGCTTTACTCTGCACACTGGCAGCGCTAGCCGAAACTTCTCGGCTGGGGTGTATTTTGAGCCCTGAGCTGAGGAAGGAGTTTGTTTCTGCAAATTGGCACCCAGCAGGCCATCGTCCTTTGCCTTTTTAAGAGCAAACCAAAAATAGCCCTAAGTCTGTTTAACCGGGCAGAAAAGTCTTTGCTTGCAAACGTTGGTTGCTTCAGGTTTTAATTCCTTTTCCCGCCTTTGCTTGTAGTCACCCGAAGGCCCAGCCCTTGGGTCTTCCCAGACTTTGCTCAGGCAAGGGGGAAGACTTCAGAGCTGGGAAAGCACCTTGGCCATTCTGCCAGGCCTGTGGGTTAGCGGTGGAAGAGCCGTCCTGATGCTTGGACCAGGGAGTGGAGAACTTGATCGGTTTTCATCTCAGCACATTTCTTTTTAGCAGCCAGAATTGCCCTCCAGAAATAGAAAGGGCCAGCCTCAGCAGTACCTATACTTTGAGCAGTTCACAGAAGTTGTCCACCTGTAGGTAGTGTGAAGTCTGCAGGGAGATTCCTGCTTGGCAGCTGGAGGGCACGGGGTGAACCAGCGAGCAGAGACCTTCAGCTTGTGTTGCCAACACCCCGCTCCATGAAGCAGCCAGGAAGTCAAGCTCGCACACCTTTGTGATTGAAATTAAGGCTAATGTTACTATTTAACAGTCATTAATGTTACTGATTATCTGATTTCTGCAAAGCATTGCCATTTTTCAGTCCCTGATAGTTGAATCTGTGAGATCTGGAAGTGCTTTTCCCGGGGAGAGCTGTGTGGAAGAGAGCATAGAGCTCAGTTCTGTCCGCAGGGGATGAGGATGTGCTGGGCGGGGGGCCCGGGAGGCCACACATGATCAGGTTCATCTGTGTTGGAGAGTAACCAGATTTAAAACAGTCTCATACCAGCATATTTCCTCCTTTATTTCAAAGACAGCATTTAAAATGTCTTCATGCTAAAGAGGTCTTAGCCTAGGCGAAAAGCCGGTGCACTCAGCCAGCATTTACTGAGCGCCTCCTGTGAACCAGACCCTGCGCTCAGCCCTGGGAAGAAACACAACCTTTACTCCTTGGCTTTTCTTCCACAGGGGAAAAAAAAATACAGGGAGCCTAGAGCTGGATCCGTGATAAGAATGACCTTGGCTGGATTGTCTCGGCCCTTTGGTCTTGACCAGCTAATCAGCTCTGCCAACGGCTATCTAGAATCGCGGGACTGAGCTATTCTTTCTCCAAGTATTTAACGTCTCTGAGCACCACACCCCATCCTGGGCGCTGGGGCTGCTCGATGAAAGGCCTCGCTCCACAGAGCTGACGTCACTGGGGAGCTCAGGCGCGGTTTTCTGGAAGGGGGAGGGCTCAGCCATGCCCGCTCTGCACGCGGCATACCTGTCACGGGTCACAGCAGGCCCGGCTCTTTTCCTTCGCTTTGCCTGAAGGTGGTACAGGCTCTTCAGCAAGCTGCACCCTCTCTTCTGACTGGTTGCTGGCCACCTTGCACCTGGCCTCGTAACTGCTTCTCAGATCCTTTCCCGAAGTATTTCTGACAAAGTATTCCTGCAGAGAGCACATACATATCTTTGGAGTTTTGAGGGCAAAGCCGAAAGTGGCTGCCTCTAGCAGAGAATTTTGTGTGTTGTCTTTTTTAAAAAGTGCATTCCAAACCATAACATGCCCACATGCAAGACATTGTAACATAAAAAGAATGCTTTCTCCACCAAGGCCTTGAGTCAAGTTGCTGCTCCAGGAAGTGGCACCCCTCCCCACATCCAGGGACATGGCTTTGCTGTGTGCGTGTGCTGGTGCTCTGGAACCTTGGTTGGAGATGCTCAGCTGGGCTTTGTGACTGGGTCTCCCCTCAGCACTTAGTCTCCCTGCTGTCGGGCCCCCAGGAGCCCAGGGGAAGGGGGTGCCCCCCCGTGGCGCACGGGGCTGGGGCCAGGGTTCTGTAGCCCTGCCAGGCGAGGAGGGGCCTGTGCTGGCCCCTATTCGTTCCCTGGTACCTGGGCAGGTTCTCTGTGGGTTTCTGTTGGGCGTAGGGGCGCTTGGCTTCCACTCGCGTGTTTGCGGTGGGGTCTCCAGGAAGTTTTCTCTCCAGGGCCGGATGTTGTCTCTGGAGCGGGGGTAGAGGAATGGCCCGGATGATTGGTAATTGTGCAGGGACCCTGCACAGCCTCTGTCGTGCTGATGTTTCTGAGCTTATTCTGAGCTTTCCTGCAGGCGATTCTGTGCTGCAGTTCCCCCTTTACAAGGGGAGAAGGCATTCCCGCCAGGGGCCTGCAGCAGTATGTTAATGAACTCCATTCCTTGAAAAGTTGTGGTGAGCCTTTTCATGCATGCATTTTGCTCTTTGAATGGACTTCAGCTGTCTGACTAAAGCAGGGCAGAGTGAGAAAGCGGACTCTGGACCCGAGGTGCCGGACTGGCCCTCTGTTCCCCACCCAGGGGGCCTCTTCAGAGGGAGGTGCCCTCTCAGGACCCCAGCCTGTGGCTGAGGCAAGGACCTTGCCACCCAATGGTGATTTATGTCAAGGTGGCAGCTAGGCAGCCCTTCTAAACTAGGATGAAATGGCATCATTTGCTTAGAAAGAGAATGTGGGGCTTCCCTGGGGCCCCTCACCTAACCTGCCCCCACCCCATAGCTATGGCCAGAAGTTATTTGAAATTCTGATGAGTTCTGTTATATGCAGATTAATAGACCCTCATTTGATCTCATTAAGAATGAGACTGCACATGCAGTCCAGACAGTTAAACCTGAAACCAAACGAGCAAAGGAGAAAAGTACAGGGTTATTTGCTTCCTTTTGTGTGCTTGTTCCTTGGGGAGTGAAGCAGACTTTGCTCCAGGAGACTGTAACGATATGTCCGCTGGTCCTGACCATTCCAGAACAGTCAGGGTAAATTACCCACTATGGCTTCAGGCTTGATATTCTCCAAAGCTAAGTGGTTTGAAAGCTGTCTCCCATCCCCTTTAATGTCAGCCACCCTGTAGTATGCTTTTGTTATTTTCCATAGGAGATTATGAAGTTCAAAACAGAAATTATTTTTTGTTTGGTCTCAGATTTAGAATTTGACTCCGCCTCTTTTCATTCTCCATAAAGTCTTTTTCAGTGAATGACATAGGAAAAGAAATAGCTTTAATGAACAGCCATCAAATGTCAGAAGCACTAGTATGTATGTGCCTCATCATTAATACATCTCATCCATTACTTCGTTTACCTTCATAGCCGCTCTGTAAAGTAAGTGGGAGGACCCCCTTTTATAGATGGACCTGAGGATGTCCCAGAGCCATGTGAGGCCCCTACCTGATACGTGACCAAGGGAAGAGTCAGACCCAGCTTTGGGTCCAGCATATTGTCCATGGAATTACTACTGTCTTTAAAAATGAAAACATTACAGTATGTCACTTCCCATATGTCCTGCTAAGGTCAAACCATCTTCAAAGGTGAAGCTGCAAAGGAAATTTGTGATGAGGGCAGGGTGGTCACCATGGAACTTTGAAGTACCTCAGGAAAAAAGGCTTTTAAAATTTCTCTTCCTGCCTCACCTTGTATGAAGCTCCTTCAGAGTTTAATGAGCAAAGAAACTGCTGCCTGATTCTGCCTGGCCTGGCTGATGGGAGCAGTGGGCTCATTGGAGCAGCTGTGCAGGGGTGAAAGCTTCTTCAGCAGACTCCCCTCGCCCCCCAATCCCCCAAACCCCCAGCGTGCGTGCTCACACACACACACACACACACACACACACACACACACACGACATTGTGTGTTGGGGGTGGGGTGCTCCTTAAAAAAAAAGTCCTGCCCAATCACAAGTAGTATTAGTATTTTACTATTTCTTCTTTCAGTTAATAAAGCAAACCTAAAAATTTTAGGAAAAGCAGGTTCTTACACTGCAGGAAATAAAAGGACAGGTCAGTAAATTGACTGCTTTTAAATCAAATGTACTCAAGTCGGCACGGCATAAACCAGTTACACATGTAAGATGCCAGGGGATGGGAGGGCAAGATCCCGTTTGTAACAGTAGAACAATGTGCCACCTGGGAATACGCTTCCCACGAGGCGGGAGGAGCGCTGCGGGGCCCGCGGGGGCAGGTGCCGACGGAGCCGGACAGCTCAGAAACAGGCCCAGTGACGTGGGAGCTACGAGTGACAGTCATTGTTCCCTGTGACGGAGGAATTGATTCCTCAGTAAAATTGCTGAAACAGCTAATCATTTAGAAGCAAAACAAGCTAAATGTCCATTGCAGGGCGCGTACTCATACTCCCGTGGGCTCGTATTAATAGAACGTGAAGGACCCAGAGGGAGAACATCAGAACATCAGTAAGGTGCAGATTAACATGATTAAAAGGCTGAGAACAAACTGAAAAATATTTGTAGCTTCTGGCAAAGAGTGTATGTCTTTAAATCTCCAGAAAACACCTTCTGAGGTTGTCGCCATCGTTGTCCTCACTGGGCCAAAGCAGCGGCAGGGCCTTCGGCAGCTTGTCCAGGGTCACCAGGTAGCAGTGGGGGAGCCAACCTGTGAACCCGGGCAGTGTGATTCCAGGGCCCTCCACCACCATGTGCTGGAGCAGAGCTAGGTGCACAGACAAGTGATGCACGGACGAGGCAGTGCAGATGCCCAGCACACAAACCTTTCCGTCCTTCCTAGTCCGAGCTGTGCAAAATGAAACAAGATGACTGGCTGGGAAAGCCTCCTTCACTGATGACCCCTCCTTCTGCTCAATGAATGGGTGATATTTCTGGATGCAACCTATACTTCTCCTGACTTTCACGAAATTGGTCACCTCACCTTGGTTTTGAGTCTCGTCAGGAACAAAGACAGCAGCAGTTGGGGAAACATGGCGCACTCTATTTACCCTCCAGGAGTTTCCTCATGCCGATTGTCATAATAAAGGTTCTGAGAAGTCCTGCAGTTAAAAAAAAAAGAGAGAGAGGAAACAACCCCATTTTCCTTTAACCCAGCGTTTCTCTAACTCACTTTTATGCAATCTACTGTGGAAAACATTGGTTTCCAGAAAAGGTTCATAACCTATGCATCAGATGGCCTGGATTTTTAGATTCTTTTGGGCAGTGGCACTGAGTGTGATGTTTTGAATTTTCATTAACTGTTTGATAAAAATGGCATAGAAAGAAACATAGCTTTTCTTGCTGTCTTTTTCAAATAGAGAACTAGCTCCTTCAATGGGGGGGGGAAAGCATCACATTCATTGAGCAAGTCTTACCGGAAGTCAGGAAGCCTGGGTTGTGACTTCTTCTAGTGCCGCCAGCCCGCTCTGTGAGCAGCAGGTCCCTCTGGGTCTTCGGCTCCTCCTCTTTGAGGTGAGGGCCAGATGGGCTCAGTCTCAGAATCCGAGTTCTGTTGCTGGAACCAAAGGAGCATCTCCATGGATACCCTTATGTTGATGTCACTACTTTCAGGGTCCCCTTTTGCTGGCAGAAGAGGCATCGTTTTCCCTCAGGTCTGTGATCACATAACCTGCCCCGAATGGTGACTAGGGGGAGAGAGGCGAGCAGGTGGACCTCTGGCGGATTTCCCCTGGTCAGGCCCCGTCACCTTGGCTGCTCACTTGAGTGGGCAGAGTGAGGCTGACTGGCCTTGAGTCCCACCTTGGTCACTGTCCAGCGTTGAGACCTCAGGCAGGTTACCTCACTTCCCCGAGTTTCCTCCCATAGACCAGATTCGGATAAGAAACGTGCATTCCCGGGGTGGCTGTGGGTATTTGGGAAGGCATATAAAGTGCTAACGTGCGCACATAAGACACGTGCTTTAAAATGCTGACTGATGCTTTTATTAGCATCCCTGGCTTCTGCCTGCCTGGAGGCTGTGCCCTGACATCCCCAGCAGCCTCCCTGACTCTGTTTCCCCAGGCGGACACAGCCCCAGCCTTGACTTCCGGGGTTTGGAAGGGGACAGTGTAACCCAGCACAGAGTTGTAAGGTCTTGGTTTATTTAACCTGAAAGGGAGGAGATTTTAGATTGTCATGAAAACCATCCCCCCACCTTCCCGAACTCTCAAGTTGGAATCCCTGAACAGAAAGCCGGAAACAGAAAGCCACTGCCCTCAACCCCATAGTGAGTGGAGGAGGCCAGAGCCAGACTGTGGCTGTCTGGTTCCATGGCTAGGGACAACATTTGTCACTCCACAGAGCTAAGGGTGATCTAACAGCACGCTCCTCCCTCTGCTCTGGTCGGGGGTGGGCTCCCTGGATGGTGGGTCTTTTTCACTCCCCTTGCTGATTGCTTTGGCAGTCACCCTTCCCCTTGCTTCAGTCCCCTGGGTGCATAACTGCTCCCAGTTGTCAGATTATCATTCAGAGTTCTTTGGAAGCCCTGGGACAGGAACGCTAAACAAAGTAGTTGGATGGTCTGATAAGACTTTAAGGTTGATTTCAGTGTCCAAGGACGAGCCAGCTGACGTTGTAGCCTCCCAGGTCATTTGACCTCATGGCCTTCCCTCAGCCATCCAGGGGTGTGCCACATGGGTACTTACCTCTATATCATCCAGGACGGGCCACCTGTGAGCTTGGAGCCCTTGGGATCCTTTCTGTTCTCCAGGGTCCTGCTTTCTTGTGCCTTCCCTTGCATTCAGTTTCCACTTGCACCTTCTCAGGACAGCTCATCTCCTGTCCCCATCTTGAACCCACATCCCTAATCTTTCTTCTCCTCCCCCACACTGCCAGTGTCACCCCCAGGCACCCCTTTCTCCAGCTTGAGAACCCCGGGTCCACGCCTGAGAGTCTTTCACAGTCAGCCAGCAGTGGTCCTCTAGTCCCTGGCTTTTCCCCTCTTGGGCCTCTCCTGAATCTGTTTCTTGTGGTGGGGAGGCTGTTTTAGCATCTCACCTGCTGCTACCTGTTCCTACCACTGATGCACATGCCACCAGCCAAGGAGGGAAAGTTCGCGGTGGGCTTGAAGTAGAGTGCCTGGTTATTTTGCACATTGCTTGGAAACAGATTGGTTATTTAATGGTTCCCTTCTCGTGACTGCCTCCTCCCCCCTTATTTGTGAGGTTAAGGCAGTGTATTTTAGTATACTTGGAGGCCAGAGTTCTGTAAAATTCTTAGTTATGTATTTTTGGGGCTAACTCTTAGTGTGAGATTGGATGGCCGAAATGTGTGCTTAGGAGCAGTGGGGTATAATACAGCTGAGCCCCTGCAGTCTGAAGGCCCAGCCACACTTCACTTTCATCTTCCACACATCTTAGCTGTGTATCCTCTGAGCCTCGACTTCCCCATCGAGGAGACGGGCACTGACCTTGAGAACCAGAGATCGTGTTTGTAAAGCTTCCGCATGGTACCTGGCTTAGAGTGGCTGTACCGGGTTCTGAGATCACATGGAACTTGCACCAGTGTGATGTGGTCATTGTGCAAACGAATAGAAACCCTGCTGGTCTCCTGGCTTTAAGTGATAACTGTCAGATACAAGAGACTATTCTAGACGCTTTACATGTTTAGTACAAGGTTAGTCTTCTATGTCCACCATTTTACAGATGAAGAAACTGAGAGATGAGTTGGTCAGAGCCTCTCAGCGGATTAGTAGCAGCGTCAGGGTCAGGGTTCCCCCAGGCCCATGTGACTCAGATGCCTGTTCCTCTCCCGCCATGCTATCTGTGCCCCCAGCTTCTCCAGGAACAGCTTTCTCCTTGTCACTGCAGGTCACCAGCGGGCGGCTGACTCTGAATGCAGACATGGTCACAGTAATTAGCACCAGGGAGAAGCTATTCAGTCTTCATAGAGTGTAGCTTTCTCCTTCCCACATTGGAAGGGCATCTTTTTGGCCTTCCATGGCCTAAGCCGAAATGCTGATGGAGTCAGAAGTGGCTGTAGTATGATCACGTGGTCCCCGCGTCCAGGCTGCCACCACTGAGCGCATTGTGTCTGTTCTTCTTTGTGGGGAGATGGGAGGTCGGGGAGGGGAACCTGGCAGCACACCCAGAGGCTTCCCATTGCTTGCATAAAGGAGTCAGAGCTTTAGAAAGGTGCAGGGGTGAGGAATGATTCCGCCCTCCCCCTTCTTTGGGTCAGGGGCCCTCATCAGGCCGGACACTTTTTATTCATTAGTTGGGCAGTTTGCGGTTGCCCCTTTGCCACATCTGTTGCTGCCTTCCTGGGCCTGTCGCGCTCACAATTAAGGTTCATTAGAGACCCTGTCAATCACAAGATGCACAGAACTTGCCTGCGAGAGGCCTTCCAAAGGGGCTGTCCAGCCCTGTGGCTCTCTTCACATGTGATTACCGACCAGATTCTAGATATTTGGCGCGCAAGAGAAGTGGTATGAACAGCGCTTGTGAAACTCCAGACTTTCAGGTCCTAGTGGGCCTGTTACCTTTTATGTAATTGAAACCTTCAAGCTAAGACCAGAATTGACGTTACAGATGGTGGTGGTAGGAGTTATGTCAGATGGAGGCTTTGGAATAAGTATCTGACAGCTGGCTACTCAGGAGAGATTTCGAAGCCAAATACAGAAGAGATTTAATTATCGTTAATCTCCCTTGCCCCTCTTTCTGGAATGTACAGGCATGCTTAATTACTATTGACTGGAAGCTAAAATAACACTCTTGGTTCAGAACAAAACCCTTTAGGAGATCTGCCCCGGGCTGGAAATGATTACCCTTTACCGGCGTGGATTTCTCTGTTTCTGACTGTTTGCTGAATAAAGTTGGGAGCAGAGATGTGCGTTGGGCACTTTAAACAAAGCTGCTTGCTTACCACTTCTTCCCCAGCCTTTTCCTCCCTGTTTCACTGAGCTTCCTGCTTCCAAACACTGCATGTTCCGGGGAGCCGCATCTCCAAGGAGTGTCCCCCAGCAGGAGTTGGCCCAGAGCCCTTCCTGTTCATCGTGTGCTGTCATTGTGTGCACCCCAAGGGCCCTCAGGCCTCGAAGCACCTGTAGGGTCCGTGTGGACAGATCCTGCGTGGTGCCTGACCACATCGTTGATGCTAAATAAACATTGGTTAATGGTCCAGTCAACCCACCCCTCCCCAAACTCTGAGAGGGAAGGCGGCATATTATACATTCTAAGCCGTGTAATCTGAGGCAGAGGGATGAACGGAGATGCCTCGTGAAGCTGAGATGTAGCTCAGGAGACCTCAGCCCCTCGTCCTAGGGCTGGTGGCCCTGGCAGGTGGCCGTCTGCGGGAAAGCAGTAAAGCATTGCCGGTCTCTAAGGCCACTGGAGTCTGAGTTAGCGGCACCTGGGTGTGCCCTGAATGTCCAGATGACCTTAAGTAGGCTGCTGAAATTCTCTGTGCCTCAGTTTCCTCATTTGCATGAGGAGGAGAATGATGAGTTTACCTCATTCACAAAGAGGCCAGTTGTAAGGACCACGTAATGTGGGTCAGGGGCTTGAGGGGCAGCATTGGGTGCAGGTAGGCCCAGTGTCAGAGCTAAGTGCTGTGATGACAGAAAAGAAGGTGCTGGCCAGCTCTCCTCAGGGGCCTTATGACAGCACGTGGTCTGTGCAGGACAAGTTCAGCGACAGAGCAGCTTGAACTCTTGGCCTTCCCCGTTACACCTCAGCTGTCCTTTTGAGGAGGCGTGTGCTCCCTGTCAGAAGTGGCCGGGTTACCCATTTGGCGGGTGTGGTGGGGGGGTGCTTGATTAGACTCTGGGAGATGGTGCTATCTCTCCGCCAGGTGGGGCAGCGAGGCCGCTCAGAGCTTCTCACACTAGCAGGAGGGCCGTGGCCTCTGGCACTTTACCTTTCAGGCTTGACGGTGAAGGCGTTAATAAGTGGGACATGGGACAGCTGGGAGTGCGGGAGAGAGGCAGGCCCCCCGTGGCACTGGGTGCAGCTCAGGCTGTTGGAGGCCAGTGGAGACGTGGTTCCATATGCCCGAAGTGGTCTCTTTTAAAGAGTGCTGCCCACCCCCATCCAGCCTGTCGGGTGAAGGTGTGTTTATCCTCATTCTAGAGCAGTTCACTGAACGTTTTGCTGCTTCCCCACCCTGGGTCACTGGATGGCTCCACCAGCCTCTGGCCCCCCCGTCTGTGGTCCCCCACCCGCCGCATCTCCCTCCCTGCAGCCGGAGTAACCTTTCCACATGCAGTGCTGATCGCGACCCTCCACTGCCCCTTGTGATTCCACGCTGTCATCAGAATGGGGCCCAGACAACAGCCTGGGTTTGGGAGCTTTTGATCTGGCCCTGTCCACCCTGCCTGCCTCCCCTAGAACCCCTCTCTCCGAGTCATACTGACCTGCTGTGGGGTCTCCCTGAGGCCCCGAGCCCTGTCCTGTTGTGCATGCCATGCCGTCCGCTTTAGGGGGCCTACATGTCTGCACCATCCCCACTTTGCTTCTCCATCAGACCTCTGCTCGGGCCTCTCTCCCCAGCCCTCTCCCACTGCATCACCCCAGCCATGGCACTTCCCTTCACTCTCGGGTGAAATTGCTTGATGATATGACTCTCACTGCCCACCAAGCCCTCTGAGGGCAGGAGTGTTTTCTGTTTTGTATCCCCAGTGCGTGGCAGGTCATGGACATCCAGGGAAGGCTTGCTCAGGCCCCTGCTGAGTGAAAGATTTGTGTCTTTAATGAGCTCATAGTCGTTGGGGAGACAGACGCCCAGGTGGATATACTACAAGGATTCCGATGGAGAGGACCACAGAGTTCTGTGGGAGCACCACCAAAGGGGCACCAGACCCACCCTTCGTGGGTGGTCTCAGGGGAACCTTGGAGTAGCTGAAGCCTGACACATGCCTCACAGAGTGAGAGGAAGGGAGCCAGCCAGGCAGAGAGGGAGCAGGGGCAGTGTGTCCCCATCCCGATTACAGCTTGGGGACCGATGCTTGGTGAGCTTTGAGCACTGGCTCAGGCCTCGTGGGTCCCTTGCACAAAAGCAGGTGATGGCACACACTCCAGTTTCGCTGAGGATCAGCTGCTGACTGCTACTCTGATTTCTAGGTGGATAAGGGCGGGGACAGAGATCAGTTGACTATCTGCAAGTTTAAGATTAGAGCTGCAAAATGTGCCTTTTTACTATATTATTCCACCTGCCCATCAGTCTCTAGGAAAGCCCACATCAGCCCTTTCCTGGGAAGCAGTGACCTTGCCAGCTCTGCCGAGACCACATGCTTGATGGAACTGCCAGTGCCACCTACCTTCATCTTGTCCGATCTCATGGACACCCTGAATCCTATCAGTCAGGTGCTCCGCCAAGTCAGGGCGCCTCCTTCTCTGTTTTGCTTGGTAACAGCTGCTGCCCCTGAGGGAACCTGAAGTAAACTCTTGACTTTCCATTTTTCCTGAACTCTTAGATTTTGGTGGAGGTAAGGGTTGCAGGGTCTGTGCCTTTGTTCCTGATCCTTGCTACCCTTGTAACTTAAGATTTGGTAACTCTTCTCATAACTGCTGGGGGCACAGGGTATTCTCCAGAGTAGAGTTAAATACCTATGCTCCAGTGTTGACTGTCACCATGTCCCAAAAAGAAGAGGAACAGCATGGCTGTTTGGGGGAAAACCATTGCTTATGCTCCCACCCCGGGGAGTCCAAGCATTCCCGGTGGATGGAGCAGAGGTAACCATTTTTCTGTTTTATTATAGATCATCTGCCCATGTGCAGGGTCTTTTAGTCCATTGGAAATACTTGTGAGAGTGCTGTATAATACATGCAAGTGGAAAGTGTGGTCCCTCGGTCTGAGGGGGTGTTTAGTTTTTCCCTTGAATTGTATTTCTGTCTTAAAACCCCCTGACAGAGAGCTTTCCTGCATGGTGTTGGTGGGAAGCACCGTTAGGAATGAGAAAATCTACCCTGTCTTCTCCCAGGCCCAGTGGTCCTCTTCTCTAGCTTTGAGGGATCACCAGGACCACTGAAAGGTGGCCAGGGATGGGACCACGCCCCTCCATGAGAGTGTCAAGCAAATTCGAACTTGCTGATTACCCCATTGCTTTCCACATTCTTTCCATTCCTGAGACCACGGGGAGATTTGCCGATGCTCCACAGGCTTTGCAAATCTTTCCCCAATTAAAGGGCCTCCCAGCTGCGTGCATAGCTCTTCTGCCTCAAATCTCTGCCCTTTTGTGTTTGTGTTTAAAATTCCATCTTTCCAAAATGTTTGCCACTCAGCAAGTCTCCTTGAAAGCTCCTACTTTTGGTGGGAGGGGGGAGGTTTCTTCTTTTTGGCTTTTATTCTGCCTTTGTACAGGAAATTTAAGTCTCTGTGGAATTACATGCGCAAATGTTCTTTGGGTTTTGTTGTTGTTAACCGTGTGTGTGTGTGTGTGTGTGTGTGTGTCTGTCTGTCTGTCTGTCTGTCTGTCTCTCACTGTGGCCTTGGAGATGGCTATGCATGCTCCTTGTGTCTGTGCTGTTGGAGCTTCCAAGTGGATGACAGACTAGAGTGTCATGTTGATTTCACTCTGGGCAGAATGAACAAATGAGCTTGGTCCTCCAGCGCATCTGTATGAGGGGAGCAGTACTGCGATGTCAGGGAAGTACTCTGGAAGGAATCAGGGAGGATCAGGGTATGTCAGCAGGAGGCACAGCTCTCCCTTGATGAAGAAAGTGCCTGGTTCTTGTCAGCCGGAGCAGGAAGCATAATTCATTGGAAATGCACAAAGACCCGTTCCTTGGCCTTGCCTTAATATAATCCTCTAGGAGGAGGTCTGTCTAGGTCCTGCTTTTCAGAAACTGTATGGCATTCTGTCGCTGGGGGGCTCGGAAGTGTTTTATGAAATGTTTCGAGAGTTTCCGTGAAGAGGTCTGAGGAGTATCTCTCTAAGTTAGGTCCTGCCCTCTGGCTGGTGAGAGATGTGAGACATGCAGGTGAGTTGGAGAGAGAGTCCACCTCCCCAGGACCAGAAGAGGCAGGAAGCATTTCCTTTCCGAGGGCTGTCAGGAAGCCCAGTGCGGGCCGGCGGGCACTGGCCCTGGAGGACGAGTGCCCAGGTCATCCCCCTGACCAAGTCTGCTTTGGGAGATAGATTTAAAACCCTTGAGAAGAGTGTGGCACACTCAGCCTGCTTCCCCCGACCTTTGAAGTCATCCAGGAACTGGGCAGGTGTGGAGCAGCTGCGTGGCCTGTGGGGTCAGGGTTGAGGCCGCCCGGCAGGAGCCTGTGTTTTCTGATGAGTATCCATTACCAACCCCTTTAAGAGCGGGTGCTGCGCTAACTCCAGCGACTCAAGTCTCTGATCAGCAAAGCGAACGGTAACATTGATAAAGATCTCTGCCATGGGGAGGAGGAGAAACTGGGCTTCCCTTTAGTGAACAGAACAGGGGCAGGGGCTCCTGGGGGAAGGACCTCACTCCTGGAAGAGAGAAGAGGGGGTTATTTGGGTTCTACAAATAGAGAAATTTCCTAAGAATTTTACACTGGGACTCGATCAGGGGAGAAGCCCACGCAGTCACAAGCCTTTCCCGTCTTCCCTGCATCATTTGTGCGTGCGCACCTCAGAGGCAGACCCGGGGATCTCACAGCTCCTTGCTCAGGTGTTTTAGGAGGAACGTCACACACTTTTGCTGAGCTTGTGAAGCCGTATCGTGGGTGGTTGTAGAGATAGTAAGTAGATAGACTAAGTCTTGCACTGTGAAACTTTGTAGGATCTTTAAACTGCAATGAACCATATTGGTCATCCAGTCTAGTGGTTTTCAGACATTTTTAAGATCAGTGGAGCCCTCTTTTCAAACTAAATCTTACATAAAACTTGAATGAAACAAGACAGAGGTGGGCCAGACTTGCTCTCTTACTCTCACCATCCTGAGCCCCCACGTCTACACCAACACTCCAACAAGTACCTCTTCTCTGCCTTGGAGGACCGTAAAACCCATCTTGTTCGGGTGGAGATGAGGAGACTGAGGACCAGGGCAGCTGCCGCTCGTCCGGTGATCTAGCCCTACTTCACTGTGGACCCATGTCTGGCTTCCAGCCTGGTGACGCACCCCTCCCGTGTGCTGCATCAGTTTATTCTGATGTGGGAAAGCTCTGGGTTGTAAGGATCAGTAGCCAGATAGACGTAACTGCGTGAGGAGAAAGATAACACTGCCCCTGGTTCCTGATGCCCGGGGTCATGTTTTACTAACCAAAACTTAGGTCACGTAATGTAGTCTTATTTGCTGGAAACCCCAGTTAATTTTTTTGTATTTGCATTGAACTTATAGTTCCCTGGATCTGCCTGTGCTCTCTGCCTGCAGTAGCCTCTCAATTCACTTTTTTTTTTAAACAACAGCTTTCTGGAGATGTAATTCATATACCGTAAAATTCACCCTTTTAAGATGTACAGTGTTTTTTTTTTTTTTTTAGCATCTTCGCAGGGTGATGTGGCCATCAGTGTTCAGAGTTCCACAGTGCACTCCCACACCTCAGTCCTGCTGGCTTCTTTGTGACCGATTCTGCCACACTTGCTTCAATTTTTATAACTGAGCTCGGGTGTTAGCTCCTCAAGACAACTTCCCTGGCCTCCCCTGCCCCTTCTCACCTCCGGAGATGCTCTGGGTGACCCTCCTCATTTCCATAGCACCCAGTACTTCCATGTCCATAGCACAGAGCATGCTGGGACTCCACTTGTGCCCCTCCCTCTCCTCTTAGACTTCGAGCTCCTTGAGGGTACGGACACTGTATTTAACCCCTCATACGCTTAGGTGGATTTTAACTGGAGGATTTGAATTTTACTTCCTAATGAGCCACAGTGGAGAAACAGAGGAGCTCTTGATCCTGGAAGACACAGCAAACGAAGGGGACACATTCGTTGCTCCTAAATAGGGCTGACTGCTTCTCCAGAATGAAGAATTACAGATTTTTCTTAGTCTGTGCATGGTCATTTTCTCTGGGTGACTCAGTGAAATTAAAACAAAACCTTGATGAGACACTCATCCAATGGAAGGAATCCAGTGTGAAACATTGAGGCCAGCCAAGATGATTTTTGTACTAAGGGAGGAAAAAAAGCCACCGACTTGTTCTGGGTATGCCTCACGTAACGTGGCACATCCGTGTTGGCCCCTCCACCCTTAAAGACAGACAGACACAGCACAAACAATTCCACTCGAACCAGCAGTATCACTGGAATCTTGGTAGACCGTTGGACTGTCGGAATTTAGAAGTTTGTGGTCTTGAGAGTTTGGAGCGAGTATGTGGTGGAAAGAGCCAGGGCTCTGGCATGTGACTCAGTGGTTGTGTAGCTCTGAGCCTCTGCTTCTGTTTCATGGGGTCGTTGGCCTCCTGGGTGGCTCGCAGGAGCCCTGGGTGAGGTGGACCCAGCGTGGCATCAGCCCGCTTATCGTTAAGGCCTCAGCAGGCCGTGCTCCACCTACTCGTCCTGACCCTGCACATCTTCCTCACCTTGGAACCTGGGGAAACCTTTTTGTGCTTCAGGGTGTTTGGTGGGGTTTCAAATTAGAAATACTTCCTGAGCTGTCCCCTGGCTTTTATTCCTTGTTCCGCCACAGCTTGTCCCTTTACCGCTCAGCCAAACACCCATAATTTCCCTGGAGTGTCCCCTCCAGTGTGACACGGAAGAACACCAGTCCCAAGGACCCTCCCAGGCCAGCGGCACTGGCATTACCCTGGCTGGTGGCCGCTTCTTGTTCAGGTGGCACGTGCCCTCGTCAGAGAGTCCCTGCCAGAATCTTCCTTCACATGCTCCATGGTGTAGCCCATCCATGACTCTAAGGGAGGTTTAAACGTGGCGGTTTTATACACACGTTTTATAGATCCTGAGGCCAGGCCTGTGCTCCCAGTGATGAGGAAACGGACTGAGTTTTCTGTTCCCTTGGGATTAGACCTTCCTGCTTCCCTGGTCTGTAGGAGAGAAGCTCACACGGACCTCATCATGCGAAGCCTGCTTTTGCTTCCCTCTGCCGCCGTTCAGTTGAGGATTCTTACGGCTGAAGTATTTTTGTTCCTGGGTTACCTGCCAAGCAACATGCTAGAGGTGGCACCGGCTGGCTGGTTGAGGGCTCTGACTCTGGGGTGGGATTAATGGGTTTCCTTGAATTCTGGCTCTGCCACCTTCTAACTTTGTGACCTTAGCTAAGTTACTTAACCTACCTGTGCCTCAGTGTCCTCATCTGTAAATAATCATACCTTGGCATAAGTTAGGATAACAGTAGTACTACTGCTTGGTACCGGGTTGCCGTGATGATAAAGTGAGGATGTGTGTTCCATGCTTAGGAGAGAGTCTGCTGGCAAAACGGGCATGTCACATTGTGAAAATTCAGGAAGTTGTCCAATTGTGATACATACATTATACTTCAATGAAATGTTTAGACAAAACAAATTAAAAAAAAAAAGAAGAGTGTCTCGTGCATAGCAAGCACTTACAAACATGTTTGCTGTCATTAGAACCATCACTTTTATAATACTAAAATAGAGAGTGAAGACCCTCTGTTCTGCCCATGAAATTACACTGTCTTTACAAAAAGACCGCTTTATATACAATTTGTTCTTATATATTTATACCTGGTCCTTTTCCCAAAAAAATTTGAGGTGGTTTATGAGACTGCAGTATTGCTTTAACCACATAGACTGAGAAAGCAGGACCGCAGGCCATCTAGGAAGAGATCTCAGCTCTCTGTCCACGGTTGCCTTCCTCGCACGGGGAAGGCTGTAGGACCAGCTTCAGGGAGGTGCCTGCGTGGAGCGTGAGGAGCAAGGCCAGCCCAACTGGCCCTAGCAGGATGGTGGTCCACAGCCCAAAGAGGGTGCAGGAGCTTGAATCTCCACCCGACCTGGGAAGCCCTGGGTCACCGGGACGCAGAGCCCCTGGTCATCGCACTCCCGCCCAGCTGGCCCCCAGTCGGTCTCTGGGGCACTGAAGAACGTCAGGGGAGCTTCCACTGAGGGAGATGTGGGCTTCAGAAGATTAGAACTCAGCCTGAGTGGCCCTCCTTTTCCACAATCCACCATGACCTCACCGACATTTAGGAAGCCCTGCCAGCATTAGGCTAGGTCCGAGGCAGTCCAGACATCTCATCCCTGCCCTAAGGAAGGACACCCGTCCTGAGTCTGTGAGGCCCGGGACTGAGTCTTGTACAGTGTGCAGGAGCATAGCCTGGGGGCTCATGAATGAGGGTTATTGCCTCTGCTAAGGAAGCCTTGGGAATACGTAGAAGAGGGCCTTGAAGGATAACTGGGGGTCTCTGGGTAGCCCTGGGAGAAGGACAGACAATCCTGGTGGGGAGCCTGTCCAGGGTGTTGGGTGGAGAGGCAGATGAGGGCCTCGTGGGAGCCGTGGGAGTGCGGTGGGAGGCTGGGACTGAGGCTGGGTTGGTGAGCCTTCCTGTCTGCTGCTCTCCAGGCCGAGGAAATTATCTGCCCAATGTGCGGCAACTCCTGATTTTGCAGCTAGGTGGCCATGTGCAGCTCTCGGGACCCAGTGCAGGTAACTTAGACCCAGTGAGTTCTCTGCCTCCGGCTTCTTGAAGGTGCTTGTGTGTTGTGCCCTGTCCCTCGGGGACCAGTCCTGAATGAAGAGGAGCGGGTAACTTAGAAAGACCCTGGCTTCTCTCTGCAGACATTCGTGATGAGTTCGCTCCTGGCCAGGGAATGGTTAATTTAATTAGACTCCAAGTGCCTGGTTTGTCCCCTTCTGGGAAGCGTAAGGTTACACGTGGACAACAGGGGCCTTGTGTGTGCCCCTGGATGACTCACATACAGTGATTTTAATTTCTCCTTTCAATTTGTCTTCTCTTTGTTCTGCCCCTTCCTGACCCTTCCTTTAGAAAACCTTTCTGGCCTCTTATTCCAGGCCGTGAGCTTCCAGAGGGCAAAGCTTTGGAGTGTGAATGGCCAAAACCCAGCCCAGGACGTGTGCTTTGTTTCTTACTTATCTCTGGGGTGGTTTGGGGCTCCTGCCCGAGAAAAGGAAGGGAGAAGGAGGGCTTATTGTTTCTTGAGAAAGCTTTTTGTTGTCAGTGGTACCTGAAAAATTGATTTCTAAGAAAAATAAAATGTGTCGATTAGAAACGATTTCCTAACCTTGGCCCTGCTGGCAGCTTCATGTGTGTTAGCCCCTCAGTGCCGTGACCCCAGCCGACAGCATGTGCCTTTCATGAGCGAGTCCTCGTCTGCTGGCTCTGGTGCCCAGACCCGCGTCCTGGATCTGAAGGGCACGGTTCGCTCATGTTTTGATGTTCCTAAAGTGGAGAGATTGCTTCTTATACTTGACATGTACATTTAATGATGAGCTCCTTAAAAGCAAATCTTAAAATTTACAGTCCTCAAGTACAGTCTGTACTTGTACTTAAGGAATATTGTTCTTAGAGTGGAATGATAGCTTAATTAGAAGAGAGGCAGATCTGAAACGGGAGGAGGGCTGGCACCCCTGGGTTCAGGCTGTGCTGGGTGGTGGCGTGGGGTCCTTGCTTGCAGTGCAGGAGTAGGGGAGTACAGACCTAGAGTCCCTCCAGTTCTCTTCCCTTCTTAACCCCCTCTCCTCAGAGCCCAGCTGGAGGAGGGGGGTGGGAGCGAGAGCCCCTCCCCTTGTCGGCCTGGTGGGGCCTGTGCTTTGGAATTGCTGGGTCAGAGCCTGGAACTTAGATTCCAGTTCTGCTCCACGCCTCGTGGACTGAATGAGCAGCTTCCCTGCACTTGGGTTTCCTTGTCCACACGGTAGGGAGGGAGGGTCATCGCCAAGGAGCCCTGCCTCCAGGGAGGCGCTCGATAACATTTGGATCCTGAAGTGACATGCCTTGAGGCCTCCCAGGAGTGAGCAGGTGTTCCTGGAGGTGAGTGGGGCCCTGCGCTCCCCCTCCGCTCACTCAGGTCAACCATCCGAGTCAAATTTACTGGCTTGGAGGTTCCCCAGTGCGAGCACTCAGAGAGGCGTTAGATCAGTTCACATGGAGACTGTGCTTCCAGAGCCCAAAGCATTTCTGGTGGCAACAAACTGAGGTCCTTGTGACAAAGCTGCCACCAGGCTGTTGTGGGGAGGACTTGTATTTCCTCTGCCCTGAGCAGCGGGGTGGGGCTGGGGTCTCTCATCTCCTGTAGGCTCTGGAGGCTGCCCGGGCCCACTTCCATGGATTGGTCCTTGAGTCCTGGACACCTGGGAGGCTGGGGATGAGGCGGGAGGGATGCTTTAAAAGTTTTTATGAGAAGCAATGTGCCAGGGCTTGCCATCACATTCAGAGTGACCCACTGTGCCACCTAGCTAAGGTCCCACTCCAACCTCCACTGGCCCCTGTCCACCTCTCCAGGCCCACCTGGTCCCACTCTAGCCCACAGATGCTTCTCTCCCTTACACTCACCTGGGGGCCTCCTGCTGCAGAGCCTTCGTGTGGGCTCTTCCCTCACAGTCCAGTGTCTCTCCTCCTTCCCCACATGTCATCTCTGCCCGCCCACCCCAGACCACTGAATCCCTTCAGTCCCCCATTCCATCTCCGTCAGGGTTGCTTCACAGCCCTGGCCACTCTCGGGGTGGCTCCCTGCGCCCTGTCTGTTTCCAGTGGCTGGAACATACTATCTTGTCTGCCACTGAATCCGTGGCGCCTAGCACGTGTCTGGCGTGGGCATTCGGTATCTATTGAGGCAGGTGGTGTAGCCCCCAGTTCTGAGATTTAGGAAGGTTACACTCAGCCAGGAAGTGGCAGACCAAGGATTTGAACTTGTGTTTGACTTTGAGGTTGGTGTTTTCCAAAACACACTGTAGGTTATGTTTTTGACACTAGCGTGTGTGTCAGTAAAATACTCTCCCTGTTTTCTTTTTTATTCTTATTAGGGAAAAAGGGGGAAAGTCTGGGGCCTTGGGAAAAAGAAAAGGAATGGATTGTAAGCAGAGACCTCTGCTGGCCACCGGGAGGGAGCTCTGGTATCCTGATGCTTGCTGTCTGCGGGGAGGGGTGCCGGCCAGGACTCTGCCCAGCCACGATTTCAGCAACATTACTCATCTGTGTGTGCAACCCAGTGAACGGGGTCTGTTTTCGATTCTTCTCTCTCAGCCAGCGGGCAGATCAAAAGGCGGAATGTGTTCACTTGGCCATTTTTTTAAGAACCGAGATACAAGGGCGCACTTCTTAAAGACGAGGGCACCGTGGATGAGATTATCCATGGAGTTGAACTGGTCTGGCTTTTGTGCTTTTTTTTAAGGGTTCATCTCAAGTTTCTTTTTCTGGTTGAACAATTTTTTTCAACATTAATAACTAATGGAGAAGGGGAAGAGGCAAAGTAGAACCATATGGCAGCCCAAACACAAACCTCACTTGTGGCCGGAAACTTCTGATTTGTATCTCTTTTCATGTGATCAGCTGTTGGGTCAGATAGTAGAAAAGTATTCAGTTTTGGGCAATAGCGAGAGTGGATGTATTTTTTTTTTAACCCAGATTTACTATATCTCACATGTCTTTTCTTAGACATTGCCTAGTAGCTGAGTGACTTGGGGCCAGTTACTTCTCTAAGGCCCTGTTTCCCCTTCTTTAAAATAGGGATGGTCTCCGTGTCTGTATGCCTGGAGGCCGGAAGGAGACGGTGGAGGTGGAGTTTACAGGACAGCACCTGGTGCGCCGGCTGCTGCTCGTCATCCTCCTCCTCTTTAGGCACTTAGTGAGCTGCCACCTGAGGCTCATGGCGTGGTAGCTTCCCTCCTGCCTTCTACCTTCTGGGTTTTTTCCCTCCCCCGGCCCTAGTTCATTTTATTCCCCTTTTGTCCCATCTTTCCTGTGGCCCTGTGGGCACCCGTGAGCCAGATGGGGGTACCGTGGCGAAGAGCATGGTGGTTTAAGGGATGTGGCCACAGAGGAGGTCGTGGCAGTGAGAGACGATGGAGCCCTGAACTTCACCACCAGAACGACGGTGGGAACACTGTGTTGGCCAGTGCGGCGTTGTTTATTATTCCAAGTCACTTAGAATTAGGTTTAAATCCCCCCAACAGCTTGGATCGGTCTGACACCTTTTGGTGTTATCTGAACTTTCCTTACGAAGGCTGTTAAGCAGTTCAGATGGGCAGTTTGGACAGAAACCACCCGGCCCTTGGGCGGGCGGCACCAACCGCGTGTTCTCGCCGGCGTTGGCCGAGCCAGTGACGCTCGCACCCTGAAGTGAACTCCCGGCCTTGTTTGGACCTGTCCTTTCATTTAAATTGCTGTGCAGACTCATGATCCATGAGAGTTAATGTGATTCCTTCCACTGTTCTGAGCACTTGACACGGCTGGGAGGTGGGGGTAGGGTTGGAATGAGTGTAGGGAGAGAGTCATTAACTAATTGACTAGATTGCAGAGATAAACTGCCTTTATTCTGGGTCTATACTGTGACCTCAGATCACAGGATTAATACCCACTTCCACGAAAGCCAGCAAACATGCTGGAGCACCACCACAGTGCGTGTGCTGCTGGGCTGAGGCCAGAGGACCTGCCTCTGTCGGCAGAGTCAGCGCTCGATAAAGAATGTTAAGTATCGAGGAAGAAGTAAAATGAGGGCCAATGGCAGTGTTAGGACAGCCATCCCCAAAGCATTTGGGGTTCAGGTGACATGAGTGTTCCTGCAGGAATTCCAGAGAAGTTGGAGTTTGGGCTGGACCCTGAAGGATGGTAGGATTTAAAGAGTATGAGGGTAGGTTGCCAGATTTAGCAAAAAAATATATGTCCTGTGTAACATTGGAGACACACTTCTAGCAAAGTCATATTCATTATGTATCTGAAATAAAAATTTAACTGGCCGATGCATTATTTTACTCAGCAACCCTAAGTGGGGAGGATTGTTGAGTGGAAGAATGCATGTGCAAACCCACACGTCCCAGAAGCAGCGTGTGGGGCAGTGTGGCGGTTTGAGAGGGTTTAGGCAGAAGTGGTGGGCGGGGTGGGGTGGGGGTACGACGAAACGGGTGGCGCCAGATCATGAGCACCGCACCCTCAGGTGGCTGCTCTGGCGCAGGTCTGCGGGCACACCATGTAGTCCTCACTTCTCCTTCCCCATGACGACAGCACGATCATTCCCACAGAGCATGTTATCGTTGATCAAAGACACAGGACTGATGGAGGTAAGTGGAATACGAAGATGTGGCCCCACTTGAGAGTTTATCCAAAAAGTGAAAATGGCACGTGCTTGGGTGAAGAATCATCCGCCACGTCACGTGCCAGGTGCTTTTCATGGTAGGCGGGGCACTCCTCGTTCAGGAGCTCTCTGTGTTTTTCTGTGCGTGGCCATAGTTTGGGGAGTTACAGTTTAGAATTGTGTT
The DNA here is from genome assembly GCF_009834535.1 of Camelus ferus. Classification (NCBI taxonomy): domain Eukaryota; kingdom Metazoa; phylum Chordata; class Mammalia; order Artiodactyla; family Camelidae; genus Camelus; species Camelus ferus. Next base: position 13,163,181 of record NC_045708.1, on the reverse strand, counting down.
TGCCTGAGGTTGGTTAGTACCTGGCCGTAGATTTAGAGAAGTCCAGGCACAGATCTTCAAGGGCAGCTGCTTCTGGGCGCTCAGGTGCTATCACCGTGGCACTGCTGTGCTCAGAGGCTCAGTGCCTGCTGCAGCCCAGGACCCTCCCCCCAACCCAGCTTCCCTGGCAGAAAGAAGGTGGGCCACATATCCCCCCAGTTCACCCAGAGAGAACTTTTCCCTGCATAGGCCCTCTCATCGGTAATGGTGATGGTGATGGCAGAGTGGAGCTCAGCCTGGCTCAAGCTTTATGGAATGAGGGGCCTGTGACCAGAACAGTAGGAGAGGAGGTTGGGCGGGCAGGCAGGCGACAGGGGTGGCTGTTGATGACAGCTTGTACCACCCATCGACCCTTTGCACTGTTGCCCTCATCTGCTTTGTCTGCTTTGAAAGACATGAGTTACAAAGTGGGAGGAGTAGAGTCCCTCCTGGTCCTTTATGCTGACCTTGAAAATAACCCTGATCCACTTGGACAGGCAGGGAGGGCTGGATCCCAGTTTCTAGAAAAGTGGCTGCCACATTTTTTGATTTCACAGGCCAGAAATATTTAAGACAGAAGAGGAGTAAGTCATTGGGTTATGAACCTTTTAAACAAAAGCAAAACTTACCATTTCATAAAATTACAGGCATCTTAACACTGGAGGAAAAAAAAGGCATTCTCAAAGGACGAATACGTTCAAACATATGAAGGACTTAATGTCATTTCAATTACAGTCTTTCTTTACCTGGCTTATTTTCCCTGAAGCAGTAAGACTCTTACCACAGCCCAGCAGCAGTCTGTCTCTGATGGAGCTCACCGACTGTTTGACAGACGAACCACCTCAGGCCAAGCCCATGCCCATGTGGCTAGTGAACAGTCGAGCAGGGACCCGAGCCCAGGTCTCAGTCCCCAGTCCAGCTTTAGGGTTGTGCCCCTGGAGGTCACGTAGTAACACAGCTGCCAGGACTTTCACTAAAACTCCAGCTCTCTGGTGCTCTTCCACCACATCACGGTTCATATTTGGGGTTGCCTGGTTGGAACCACGGTGAAATGGTCATTAGTGTCCATCAAAGTTTAGTTCTTGACTACAAACTTTCGATGAAGATTCTTGCTGCACACCAGTTTGTTAATTTAAAGATAAAGCTGATTGGCATTTGGGAGGCTCCCTATTGTGAAACCGCTCCCTCCCTAATGTGCCAACCACCTGCTGTATCAGGCACTGCCCTGGGTACAGAGTACAGCCACCAAGAGGACTGAAGTCCTTGCCCTGGTCCAATCTGTGTTCCAGTGAGAGAGACAGAAAAGAAACCAATACAAAAATTTCAGTTAGGATAACTGCTGGGAAGAAATTACTGAAATGCTTTTGATCCATGGATTAACCTCTTGGTTAGGAGTGAAGTCAAGCCCGTTTTTTACCAAATCCCATTATCCTGTAAGCCTTCCTATGCGGGGGCTTAGTTCCAGCAACACACTAGTGGGAAAGGGGCCACATGGCCGGCTCCGGACAGAACTGGGATTAAGAAGAACTGGACTCTCAGTGGTCCATTTGCAGCCAGTGCCTGAGGCTGTACAGTGGATTCGGGTGCCATCTAGGCTGGAGCTGCTGCCTGAGAATGACAAGGCGCAGACGGTGTACCGGGAATAGGAGCATCGGCGTGTCGGTTGCTATCATGCACACGTCCTGAGTGCACCAGCTCATGGACTCCCCACCTGGCTTGGTTTCATTATCCCCACTTTACAGGTGTGGATGTGAGTCTTGACAGAGAAGTAAAGGGACTTGCCCTTCCAGAAGGCCAGTAAGTAGTGGAATGAGGAAGTCTAACTTCAGAGCCTGTTGGCTTGGTCTTTTCTATAATCCAGGATAAATTAGGCCAATAGTGTCAGGGCCTCTACAAGTTTGAATGAGGTTCTAGGCAAAAGTCAGGGCCCAACAGGTAAGCCAAGGTAGCAGTCCAACAGAATGGAGATGCCAAGGAAGGGCTGTAACGTGACAGGCAGGCATATCACCCAGGGCCATTCACTTGGCCAATGACAGGAGAGCAAGACTACTTCAAATCCCAGCTGCCTTCGGTGGAAGCTGTTAAAATCTTCCCTGCGCTGGTCTGGACTTTTTTCCAGGTGAAGGGGTCTGTGGCTGTCCATAGCTGAGCAGGGGTGGGGGTGGGAGGGTGGGGTCTGTGCCACCAGTGTGTGCCTTTGGCGTGCACAGTCTTCTTAGCTGTCTACCAAACTGGAGTTCCGGCGGTTCGAGGGGCAGATTTCTGTCTCTACTGCTTGCCTCTTGTGAGGACCGTGGGTAACTTAGTGGCTCTGGGTTTCAGTTCTGTAATCTGTAAAGTGGGGACAATACGTAACTACTTCATGAGATGCGTGTGAGCTTTAAGTAGACAATGTGCCCATACAAAGGGCCTAGCATAGTGCATGAGCCACAGCAGCCCCTTGGAAATGGGAGGGGGTGATACTCTCATCACCAAAACTAATTGTAAATAGCCCCATTTTTATTTGTATGGTTTTTTTTTTGTTTGTCTGAGGAGGTGGGTACACAGGTGATTGTTGCATCAAGAAGGAGGAATTCTGAAATAAGCACCTTGTGGGGTTAATGGTGTGTGCATTTCTGGGGGGCTGGTGCTGCTCCCTGTATGAGAAACTGATCGTGTCCATGAGGCCAGCATTTATGTGAGCCACAAGGCAGGGGAACCATCTTACAGTTGTGTCAGACAGTGCCTTCCAGGCTGAGTTCTGAAGCCTCATGGTCGGCAGAGATGACTCGAGAAAGCCCACGGAGGCTGGGTAGTGTCTGAGGTGGCGGTGCTCCCCAGCCATGTCCTCCTGCTGGCGGTGTGGGCCTTCTGGAGGCACAGACACTGCTGTAGCTGTCAGCCCCTCTGCGGAGCTGCCCTTCTGGGTGTCTCTGCCACATGACTTAACTTTTCCATTTGGAAGGGTTATTGGTGCAGTTGGCAGCCACTTGTCTGGTAAACGATATGGTGGGGCCTTCGTAAACCCAGGCCCATGAAACGAATAAGTCAGCACATTGAAAATATAGCATGGAAGTGACTCAAGCCTGAAAGAATCCATTCCTGAGAGCACTGCCATCCCTTCCTGGAATATTTTGGTGGAAATTGATGTTTGAGTTGGGAGCAGGAGGCCAGGGGCCTAGTTACTAGCAGGGCTGTGTGTCAGATTCAGCAGCGTTTGCCCGGGGATTCAGCCCTGCCTGCCGCACCCCCCGGGCCGCCGCCTCAGCCAGGGGCTCAGGGTCAACCTGAGAACTGGAGCTCGGCGCTGGGGGTGCTGGGAGCGCTGGGGGCGCTACCTTTGCAGCAGGTAGGGCAGACTCCACAAGGCGACCTGGTAGTGCTCGGCCGGGGGCCTGGAAAGCGCTGGAAACCACCCAGCACAGGAGCCTGTGCGAGTCCTCCCGCTCGGGTGGGTTATTCTTCCCCGGTTCTTTGGGTTCCTGTGTATTTCAGATGTTTACCTTCTCAGGACTTCAGCTTGTACTTTGCCCACCAGAGACCAACACCAAGCACATATGTACTTAAATGTGCTAGACCACCCCGGCAGCCAGGTAATTAAAGCTGCGCGCAGTTTGGAAGGAAGGCTGTATTGGAAATCACGCTCCCCTGTAATTTAAGAACAAGTTTCTTTACAGAGGGACACAGTTGGTGTCAGAAACATGTGGAAAAGAAAGGAACAAGCCCATAATCCTGGCAGGGTACCAAGGGCCAGATGTTCAATACGCTGACCATGGTGTGGCTCCAGTTGCCGTTGGCCGACCTGGGTTTGATGTGTTATTTTAACCCCTGTTCTGCCTTTTCCTCTCTTTCTGCCAGGTCCCCAGTCTATGTGAGGATCTCCTGTCTTCTGTTGACCAGCCACTGAAAATCGCCAGAGACAAGGTGGTGGGAAAGGATTATCTTTTGTGTGACTACAACAGAGATGGGGACTCCTATAGGTGAGCTCCTGCCCCAGGCACACCGTACCTCAGGCCACTCAGTACCTCTGCCAGCAGCCCAAGGACCACTGAGCTTTGACAGCCTATAAGCCCTTTTTCTGTTTGTCCTTCTGCTCGTCCTTCCTCCCTCCCTCATACCCCTTCCATCCTGTCGACCAGCAGATGTTTATGGAGTGCCTCCAGTGAACCAAAGTCCTTGCCCTGGTGGAGCTTACAGTCTAATGGGAGGAGGATGTTGTTCAAAACCAGTGAGCTGCTTCGTTACAATTGCATCAAGTCCTGCAAAGGGGAGGGTACAGGGTGCACACCTGGTGGGATCCGAGCACAGGGAGGGCCTGCGTGGTTGAGGGCATGCGGATGGAGCTGTCAGACACACCGCCCCTCCCTTTCTCTTTCCATCAACACCAGGGCTGTGAATACCTGAGCTGACATTTGTCCCTGCCCTGGGGCATCACTGGTCTAGAGCAGACATGACTCATGCAGCCGGGGCTAGGCTTATTCAGCTAGGAAAGGCTGAGGTTAACTCCAGGAAGACCTCCCGAAGGAGAGGATGTCAGAGTTAGGTCTCTGAGGGTGTCTAGGAGTTCTTCCTATTAAAAAAGATTGGGAATCCCTTAACCAGTCTAGTATTCCTGTGGTCGTTGGCTGTAGTTGGTGCCTTGGAGATGGAGGAAGAGCACAGTCTACTTCAGGTTTATGTAGAGGCCACAGAACCTGGGCAGAGTCTTACAGCTTCAGCCTCATTCTCTTTGTGGGGAGGGGGTGGGCCTGAGAAAGGAAAGCAGGAAAACATAGCTGGAGTCAGCACTGCCCCCTGTAGCAGACGGGAACTTTGACAAATTGCTTATTGTCTCTGATCTTTAGTTTCCTCATGTATGAAATGGAAATGATAGTATTCGTTCTTTCAACAGAATGCTAATTACACATCTCTGTGAGCAGGTGCTCGGTGTGGCAGGCACTGTTCTAAGTCACTCTGCGGTGCCGCTTGTATCCAAGTCAAGGACCCTGGCAGTTAGCAAGTGCATAAACAGTGTGGATGGTAAAGAATGGATGAAGAAATAACAAAGGACCAGGGGAGGGAGCGGTGGGATGCAGAGACAGGGAAGGCTCTGACGCTGGTGGCCAAGTTTGAAATGAAATTTGAGGATAAAGAAGTTCAGTCCCCACACTCATCCAGGAGGACAGTGTTCCGGCGTTAACGGCCCTGGGTGAGGATGAGCTGGTCAGAGTCAGCCCGGCAGGGAGGCCTTCCAGGCCAGGATGAGGGTAATAGGACTTAGTACAGGGCACTTGGGTTAAAAGAAATAGCATGTGTGAAGTGCTGAACAGTGTAGAACTTGGAGTGAGTTACAAAGATTCAATTAATAGTGACTTTTTAAAAGAGACAAGACAACTGTTTTATAATCACGTCCCTTTCCTAGCTTCAGATGGTTATTAGGGAAAGAATAGATTTTGGCCTGATCCAGACTGGAGACTAGAGTGGAATTGGGGAGAAGTAGTCAAATGTGAGGTAAGTTTTAAAAGTGAAGCATTCAAGTTTTAAAAGTGCAGCACTGTCTGCAGGTGGACAGGGTGTGGAAGGATGAGCTGCTGAAGGTGGGGTCGGTGTGTATTGAGGTGAGGCAGACTCTGGGAGGGGCTGGTGTGGGGACAGCTGAAACTGCCCATTGGATGGAAGTGGAGATGTCGGGTAAGGAGGCTGTGGGTGGTCTGAGTTCAGGGGCTCCGGGTGGAGCTGCAGCTGCAGGTGTGCGTGTCCCAGCACAGCGGCACTGAGAGTGCCCTGCGGTAGATGAGGCTTGGCCTTGGAGGGCTGGCCGCTGTCCCGCTTGTGCGCGTAGGGCCAGGCCTAGCCCTCACTGGGAGAGGGTGCTAAGGGGGCCGACAGGCCAGGGAGCCCATGGCCAAAGGACAAGCAGCCTCACCAGGCACCAGGTTCATAGGAGGCTTCCTGGAAGAGGTGGTCCTGGAGCTGAGTCTTGTTTGGTGTCGTCATGTTTCCTTTTTCCACCTGGAAACCAGGGCTTGCTGTGTGAGGCAGCTGCTCCTCAGCAGCTAGTGGAAGGGCTGGGATCATTTCCAGTCAGCGCCAAGGCCAGGCCTTCCCAGAGGTGTGGTGCCTGCAGCCCCTCCAGGGCGCCCCGCTGGCTCCCACTGCGTTCCTGGGGCTCCTAGAGGGGCCTGGGGGACTTCAGCCGGAGAGGAGCCCAGAGTGTCAGGCACAGGGCTTTCCTTTTTTCTCTTCTTGGTATAAAACTTCAAGGTCTTCTGATTTTCTCCACACATTTCTGTCCTAACTGTGTTTGATCGTTTGCTTAAATAAGATCCTTATGGTGTGATTGTTTGCCAGCAGCACTGTTTGAAACCTGTTAGCTGAAACAAAAAGCATTCTCTGAGGGAAATGAAAGGCCTGACTTTTGAAATCTAAGCGTTCCTGTCCATCTGTCTTTTTTCAAATGGCCTCCATTTAAGCTCTTAAATGTGTTCTGAGTGCCCCTTCCACTCAGAATATTCTGGGTAATGTTATGATTTTTCCCCCAGCTACAATTACCCTGGCTCCAGGGCTAACGGCTTGAAATGCTGTCGTCTGTGAGCCAGGAGCAATGTGAGTTACAGGCTTCTCGAAAATTCCAGGCCCCCAGTTGTCGAGAGAGATGGGCTCTTCGTGTCGAATCAGGTCGCCTTTAAATGGAAGCCAGTTGGGGTGGGTCACCCGGGCCCCCAGGACAGCACTGGCCGTGCAGCTGTGGAAACGCAGGTCTGACCTCTGAGTGTCTGAGGGGAGTCTAGGGGCCGCAGGGGAGGTGGGGAGTTGAGATCCTCATGCTTGGATTCCTTTCCACTCCCCTTGTGAGTGGAGGTAGCAGGCCTAGTTTACAAATAAATGGTGCTGGTGGTGACAGCATTCTGCAGCTCCATCCCTGTCTCTGGGTCTGCTGAGAGGTCTTTGCTAATTTGTTTGTTTGTTATGCTTAGGTGTCCCTCTGCAGAAAGTTGCTCCGTCTCTGTCGGTTTGGGGGGCCCCAGCAGAGTTGCTCTGCACCCTTTCTTCCCCACCCCACGCCATGAGGCTTCACTCAGTGCCCACAAGCTCGGTGCCGGGCGCTGCAGCGCGAGGGCCGGGGCGGGGGGCGGGGATGTGACAGCTGCAAGAATCAACATCTGTGTGGGGGTGAGGGGGTGGCGGGGGTGGTTACTTCTGCTTTGTGTTGGGGGTTGCAGGCGGGTGTGCAGTAATCCATCCATTTTTCTATTTTTTTAAAATTCTAATGAGCATGTGGTTGAGTGCCGGGCACTATTCCAGGTGCTGAGCAAACAGCGGAGAGCAAGACAGACAAGACTCTTGCCCTCTTGGAACTTAGGTTCTAAAGTTGGTTGTCTAAATCAGTTCAAATTAAATAAAATTAAAAATCCAGATCCTCAGTCACACAAGTCCTCAGGAGCCGCATGAAGCTGGTGGACAGCGCAGAGACAGAACATTTGTTTTGAAAAGTTCTGTCAGGCAGCCCAGTTTTGAGAGATGAGAACAATGAGAACACACAGGTCAGCCCTGCTCAAGGAAGGAGAGGCCTCTGGAGTGAGGGCTAGCCCGGTGTTGGCTTCACACCTGCCCTGCAAGCCAGGTGGGGTCCTGCTTGTCCCACGACTCTCCTGTGGCCTGTGTATGGTCTGATGTGACCACAGGAGCTGGCTGCTGGCCACGGGGCAGCAGGGAGCGTTTCCCCTCATGGTTGCAAAGTCTCTACCAACACTGTGGTGAGTGGGGTCGGGGAACAGTTGGCTTGAAGAGAAGGGTTTCCAGGCACCTTCTGCTTTGAGGTGGCCAGGGCAGCTGCTGCCTGGAGACCCTTTAGGGACACCAAGCACAGTGACTCTTCCCCTACTTACCTTTGTGGACCAGTAGCCGAGAGAGCCAGGACCCCTGCCTGAGGGCGACTCAGAGAAGACGCCCAGCCTCCTTGACTTGATTTGCTGATGTAGGTGCCAAGCATCCAAGAAGGATGTTTGTGCACAAAATTGGTTAAAACTGGGGTCCAGGAGATGGTGATACCTTTTTCTTCCTTACCATCAATCCCAAATCAGAAGGTTCTTTCAAGTCCTCAGTGAAGTGAAGTGCTGTTGTCAGGAAGGGAACCCAGGAAAGGTAGTGGGGTTTCCTACGGTGGACACTTCGAGGTGTTTGTGCCTGAAAGTCTGAACTCCCACATTGCCCTCTCCTGTTCTTTCCTCTCTCGCCTTTTTAATTCTTTCTCTGAACTCCACCTGTAGGAATTAATGAGTAGGTATTTCCCTTATAGCCCCCTTTCCAGTACTCTGTGATTAAATGCTTTCCTGATGTGCCAGAATACATTTTTAAAAAATGCAGCAAGTTCTTGGGCTGGAAAAAGTGAGGCTGGTTCTCATTACTTAGCAGCTTGTGTGTGTGCACCGTCCCCGGAGGCTGGAGAGCTGTCCTCTGTTCACGGGAGAACTCAGGCTTTCTTACGTGTGATCAGCCTTTCCCCGTGGGGCTAGCTCTCTCACCTGCTTCCATAACTGACAGCTCTCTTCTTAATCCTTAATTGTGTGTGAAGGTGTTTGAGGAGTAAAAGTTTCTCCAGAGCTGCCAGCAGGTCAGGGAGGAGAGAGGGCGTCTGTTGATCAATACAACGGTAAAACAAAAGGAAATTGGGAAAAGGGTGAGAAGTCACATTTGTTGAACACTTACTGTGTGCCAGTCTCTGGTCTAGACACTTGATGTACTTTTCTTCTTTGCTCCTCAGAACAGCCCTTTGGGTAGCAAATAGTAGCCTCAGTTTGCACATGAAGAAAGGGAGGTGCAGAGAAGTCAAGACACCTGTCAGAAATCCGCAGCTGGTGGGAGGTGGAACCCGGGGCTCATACCCAGGTCTGGTGGAGTCTGAGTGAGCCCTTGCTCTGCAGACCTCAAGAAAGCTGTGTTTGTGGCCGGGGCCTGGAAGGATCTTTGCTGTGGATGGTGGCTTTTCCTCTGCAGTTTCAGAAGCTGGGGCTTGGACCTGCAGCTCACCAGCCATACCTCCCTGGAACGATTCACGTGGTCTCCTTTTTCTCCCCTCCAGGTCACCATGGAGTAACAAGTATGACCCTCCTTTGGAAGATGGGGCCATGCCTTCTGCTCGACTGAGAAAGCTGGAGGTGGAAGCCAACAATGCCTTTGACCAGTATCGAGACCTGTGAGTCACACGCGCCCTCTGCCCTGCTGCTCTCACCTTGTCCATACGTAAATCACAGATGGGACCACGACCAGGCCAGGCAGTCTCCCGCGGACCTGCCCCCTGGCTTGCCTAACTTGTAAAAGTTCTGAGCACCCACAGCAGGGTACTGGGCGCTAGCATGGTCATCAGGTCTTTCGCAGGTGGCTGGGTGCTAAGGTGTTGCCCTTCCCGGGCGACACTCTGGATCCTGCTGCTTCATCGTCACAGCAGTGCTGCTGGGGCTGAACGCCTTGCGCAGAACTCAGTGCCGGGCATTTCATGTACGTTGTCTCCACTCCTCACAAACTTGGTCGTCACTTTAGTCCCCATTTTTCAGACAAAGAAATGAAAGCTCATGAAGGTTAAGGTATTTCTGTCCAAGGCAGGCGGCCGAGCGAGGAATCAAACCCAGCTGTGTCCGTCCCCCAAGGCCCCTCTGGTTTTCTGCTGTAGGGCACGTCCTAACTCTTCTCACCTGGGGCTCAAGACCCTGCTTCCGGACCCGTCGCTGGGCAGGAGGAGTCGAGGTCCTTAAACAGTGGGGCTTGGGCTGCCCCTCTCCAAGCTCACATTTTGCTGACTGCTGAGTTTGTTGGGGGGCCTCAGCCCCGGCTTTGGAAAGTGCTTTCGCTGGTCTCCTTAGATTCCTCCCCTTTCTGCTGCACCATCACAAAGGGTGGCCACCTCATCAGCCTTGCAGGGAAAGGCTCCAGAGAAGCCTCATCCTCTGAAGCACTGTTCTCTTAGTGGAATCACATTGTTAAGTTCTACACTGAAAACTCAGCACAACTGTAACGTATGCGATGCTACCTTAGTACAAGTTCAATCATTCGGGGGAGGGCTTGGCAGACACTTCTGTAAAGGACCAGAGAGTAAACATTTTAGGCTTTGCAGGCCACGTAAGTCTCTCTCACGTTCTCTTTGTTCTTTCATGTGTATATATATCATCCTTTAAAAATATAAAACCAGTTCTTGAGCTGTTGTCCCAAAGCAGGTGTTGTTCCACTTCGAACAGGAACTGCAGGTCTCCGTCGTGCCGACGGTTGGAGTGGTCGTTGAGTTCTCAGTAGATTTGATATAGCACATTCAATAAAGAATTTCCTTTCGAAGCTGGTTCTGGAGGAAAAGGGACACCTCTCAGTCTGACACACAAACAAACAACCCCATGACACTTAAGCAAAAACACAGCTCTGAGGAAGCCCCAAACATTTGAGTCTCCCCTGAATGCATCAGCTGTGTGAATCCGCTTTATCTTCAGTATCTATCACGTGCCAGTATTTTACAGACATTATCTTTAATCCTTTCAAGAACCTCTGGGCCAGTATTTTACAGACATTATCTTTAATCCTTTCAAGAACCTCTGGGGGAGATGATTTTCCCTTCTTTACAGATGAGGAAACAGGTTCTGAGAGGCTAAATGACTCACCACAGGACATAAGGGTGAAGATCTAGGATTTGAGCCCATATTTTCCTGAAGTTTCCACAAATTCTTGATGTTCACAGTTGGAATAAATTTTAGTGTTTAAAGAGTTCTTCCATCTAGAACTTCACCCTGCTGCAGAATAGCTCCTCTTCCAGGGATGCTGAGAAGCTGTCTCGTTGCTGTTGTCTCTGATCTGTTACTCAGCCATTTGGCAAGAAGCCAATCCCGCTACTAAATAAGAATTCCTAAATGGAATCAGTTTCATGTGATAGTGATAATATTGATGCTAAAATAGCAGTGAGGATGACAGCCGTTAACAGCCAGTGCCTGCGAGCACAGCATTAACTGCCTCGTGCTCTTACCCCATTTCATCCTCACGTCAGCCTGTGCCAGAGGATTATCCCCTTGTTATAAGTGAGTCAACAGATTCAGAGATGTGAGGTCACTTGCCCAGGGTCACACAGCCAGAAATGTATTTTACATAAAATCATCCTTTTCACTCCAGCGTCCAAAATTTATTCACTTACTGGACCAGCATTTTGAGTGTTTGCCACGAGCCAGGTGCTCACCAAGTGCTAGGGCTCCAGCCTTGAATCCAGCCGACCAGGTCCCTGCTGTGTCTGCTGTGGGAAGACAAATGAGTGCAAACAGGTCGGTGTTTTGGAGGGTGACGGGACAGGGAGTGACTGGGGACTTTAAGTGCAGGGGTGGGGGATGCCTCTCGGGGAGCTGACACCGGAGCTGGTCTGATGCTGGGTGGGGAAGGAGCAGTCTGGGCAGAAGGCGGCTTGTGCCAGTGGCTCTAGGCCAGGGCAGCTCTTGGATTCTCCAGGGATCAGGACGAGACTAGTTCTAATTTCCTATAGGTTTAAACCTTTGGGTTGTGATTTCCTGAATGAAGTGATGGAGACATGTTGCCTTGTGCTGCCATTTGGGACCAGACCTGGGGATGAGTCCAGTGTCGCCTTTGCTCCTTCCTTCCTTCCTTCCTTCCTTCTCCTGTCTCGCTGGTTCTCACGTATAATGACACGTGGTCCGTCTTAGGTGTGTGCCCCGATCCTTACAGTGACTGTGGGTAAGTGGGAGTTTCCTCATTAAACACATGTTGAAAGCGGTGCTCGGAGAAGTTCTCAAGCAGGTTAACCTGCTAGAAAACAGCGGGAGCTGGGGCTGGTACCCTGGGTCGAACTCTGCACTGCCTCCTGAGAAGGCTCCCTGGCCTGGGCAGATGTCCACTTTGAAGGTGGCTTTGAAGCCTTAATGACCTGTGTTTCTTTGTGCCTGGGCCTGGGCCTACACAGGTGAGCTGACCTGCGGGGAGGTTGGGAGGTGGTGACAGGACAGCTTCCTGCTCCCAGTGGGGTTCTAACTGGACAAGCCAGACCCTAAGGCTCTGGGACAGTCTGTAGAGTGGAGTCCCAGCCAGGGGTTGCCGTTCCGTCCCCAGCAGCATCAGTGTGCTCTTCACAGGGGGAGGAGAGGGTGCAAGGCCTCTGGTGGCACCCACAGAGACGGGCAGGAGGCCCTTCATTCCCCCGTATGTGAGGGACGCAGGGGGGGCTCAGTTCTCCCCGTGTGACAGCAGCCACAGGCCACCAAGGGATGGCAGTTGGAGCTGTCACTGGGCAGCCAATCTTCAGTTTCAAAGCACCCAGTGTTATCAGAGTTCTGAGGACACTCCACTGAGGCCGTAAGTGAGGAGCATTTTCCCAGCTGGACCACACACGATGAGGCAGCTCGTTTCTGGCCTACTGATTATGAATCAAGTCTCCTTTTTCTTCCTCCCTCCCTCCCCTGTCTTGGTCCCTCGCTCACCTCTGGAAGTTCCCGTTGTCACAGTGCCCCGAGAGTTGTTGGCGGCCATGTCAGTGACGTTGGTAGGGCCCAGAGCCTGAACTCGTCTCCCCGTGATTCCGGAGCAGAGGGAGGTCAGCCAGGGGCTCAGAGGCCCTGTCTCTGCCTTGAGCAGCACCGGCCAGTGGTTACTCCAGGTTTTCTAGGGACCAGATTGTTCCACGGGATGAAGGGGCAGTTACCCTTCATCCCGCCCCTTCCCAGTAGAGACCTGTTCCCGTAGGCAGAAAGGCTCTTTGGCTGTCACCCCAGTGAAGGAAGCCACAGGGCTCCTCTGTGGATTCTGCCACCTGCCTTCTTTTCACATCAACAGATGGGCTCAGGCAAAGATCACTCTGAGGGGAGGCTTCACCCCTGATGTGGCCTCATGTCTGCTGGCTCTTGTCTGAGCTGCTGCCCAAAGGGCCGGGAAGATGGCCTGCATCCTGGGCCTGCCGAGAGGTGCTCGGAGCCTCGGCCAGACCACTATGCCAGAGAAGGGGAGTGACTGCTTCCCCGGGGAGGACAGACTCTCTGGGGCGCCCTGCTTCAAAGTGGGGCTTGGCCTGCGCCCCCAGGGATTGAGGACCGTGATGAGCAGGCCCATCCCCAGTGCTATCCCTGACTTTAATCCCTGATGCCCAGGTGTGTCTGAATTCCGGATTCTGATGGAGTGCAGAGTTAGATCTGGGTGTAGCTTGTGTTCTGGCCTTAAGACCAGTGACTCCCTCAAATGTCTGAAAGCTGCCTGACTCCAGCCATCGGGCTTAGAATCCCCTTGTGTTGTAGTGAGCACTGTGCTGTAAGGAGCCTTCGGGGACTTCATGTTCCAAGACTGTGAGCAGGAAGGACTCTCGCTCTGTACCAGAAAGACCGCACCAAACTCAGCTCACACACAGATTTGTCTTCATCTTCTGAATGGTTGGAGATTTGACAAAAGAAAAATAGAAAACAGAGACAGGAGGTGCCCCTTCCTGCCACTGCCCTCTCCAGCACCCTCATTGGCTCATATCTTAAGGCTAAACCTGGGGGTGTTTTTTGTTGTATGCCTGTGTGCACAGGAGTGAATACAGCTTCCTGGTTCCCCTTCCTCCTGGGCTGGTCATGGGCCCATCGGCTGTGTTCTTACTCCTGGTGTTCTTAAAAAGATGAGTGGAGACTTCAGTGAGCACGTGGAGACTGATCCAGGCCAGGCGGCCTAGAGCCACCCTACGCCCTGCAGAGAGGCTGTGCTTGCTGCCCCCAGAGGCCTCTCTCTGCCACGAGAGATAAAAGCTGCTTCCCCAGCATCCTGAGGGAAAGCCTTGGCTTCTGTCCTCTGGCTCTGGGCTTTGATCCCTGGGTCTGTGAAGGTTTTGACTTTGTAGGAAATTAGAATAAATTATCAGCACATGGAGTTAGTATGGTCAGAGTGAGGGAGCTGGGCCGGGAATGGATTGACTAGCAGGCCCTCCAGCTTGCGACTCCGATGGGGATGTACCGTCCCCCGCCCCTCCTGTGCATGGCATTTCTCCATCATGGCTTCAAAGTGCCAGCAGTTGGGGGCATGACTCCTTCCCCAAGGTGGGCAAGAGGTGAGTAGGGGCCCAGGGAGGTGAGTTGCATGTCTTCCTTTGAAGCCCACCGGTTCCTTGTTTCCCCCGCTCCTCCCAGCTCCCTGCCACGTTCTCACCCTCCCACCCTCCAGGCCCTCCCACATTTATGGATTTCCTTCTTTGCCATCCCCAGAGCAGTGGAAAGGGATCATGGCGGCGAGTTTTCCCCAAGAGAATAACTATTAAGCAACTGTTGATAGCACAACTCAGACAACCCCGATTTTAGAATAAGATAGTCTGCTGAAAAGGCTTCGGAGATGACAGGCACGTCTTGCTGGCGTGCTGGGGCTGCGGGGGGTCATGATCTACTTGTCTTGAACACCATCACTTCCCTTCCTCAAGCTCTCCCACCCTGGTCGTCAACATCTCTCCCAAACCCCAGGGTGGTTTTCTAACTAATTCATGGGCCTGGCTCAGTTAGCCCCTGGGGAGTAGGGAGAAGTAACAGAAGGGGCCAGCTCTTGGGTGGCTGGCTCACAGGATCACCTCTTTCTCGGCAGAGTTGTCTTGACCTTTCAGGCCTAAGCCTAGGGTAGCTCATCAGTCACAAAACTTCATCACTTGTCGTAAGCATGCATCTTTCTTGGGAGAGACTTAGCAGCGGGGCCTTCGACATAGGGTAGGCACTTACAGCTGCCAGAGAAACATCTTATTTGCAGTGTGAGCCGCCAGTTGGCTGCCATGAGCTCCACGATCGGTGCTTTTGAGTTTTCAGGTTCCCAAAGAAGATGGGAAACCCTCCCCACTCTGGCTTTCACCCCGGCTCTCGCCATTGCCTCTGTCCGCCCGGGTTCTGCTGAGACCAGATGTTCTAACCGAAGGGGCTGGCACTGCTCTCTTTCAGAGATGATTACTCCCATCTGTGCTAGACATCTTGCCCCATGCTCTGCGATCCTTGGCTTTTGGCTTGCAGCAGATAATAACCTTCAAACATGCGGTTGCAATTTATTGGCTTTATAAGTTAATTTTAGTGGGTGTGCAATTGATTGAAATCAAAGCTTAATGAAGGCCAGAGTCTGGGGGGTGGAGGAGTGGGGTGGGAAGGCATTTTGTGTTCTTCCTTGCTTTGGGTCTGAGATAATCTTCAAAAGCTTTAATTAGGTTTTCTAATCAGTCCTCCTTGTCTGGAAGAAGTTTACAGAGAGAAACAAGGCTAGTGTCCCTGTGGCAGTCCCAGAGCCCATGCGCCTCTCCAGCAGCGGCCAGGGTGCTTGGCAGATGGCCTTCCTCCGGCTCCCTGCCTCCTCTCCCCGCTCTGGGGCCACCTTGCAGTTGGGGGTGTTTCCGCTCCTTCCTTCCGTTCTCTGTGCCTGTCAGATGAAATTTGAGCAACTGTGGCCCAGCCAGAGCAGGACATCCATATTCCTGTGTGGAAAAAGTTTGTTGCCTTGGTTTCCTTGATTTTTGAAACTCCGTGTTCCCAGCTGCCTTCTCAGACCTTGGATCCTGGGCTCCTAGGGACTACCCCTTCCTCAGATGTGAGCATCGGGCCTGGGGAGTTTTAGTGTTCTGGTGCTGGTGGGAATAGCAGATGGCAACGGGAGTTTTTCTGCTGAAGTAGAAGTAGCAGAAGTCTGGGAAGCAGGTACCTGATGGTGGGTGGAGCCACTAAGATGGGAGGCACAGACACCTCCCAGCGGGAGTCTCTGACCCCAGCAGAGTGGGGAGGAGCGGGGCTTTCGGAGAGACTTGGTTTTGATTCTCTGTTCTGTCATTACTCACAGACTATGAGCAAGTCGGTTGACTTTTCTGAGCCTCTGTCTCCTTGTTTATTGGCAGGGCACCACTTGCCCATCCAAGGGGCTGAGGGGGCAGTTGGTGAGGTCTGTTCCTGAGGCTCACCTTGCACCATGCTGTTCATTCGACCTTCATGCATAACCGAATTCTGCTTTTGCAGCAGTCACCTGTGTGGATGTCTTATGTTCGGAGCATTTATGCTCGCAGCCATGGGGTGGCTCTGGTGCGTAAGTGGGGAGACAGCAGGCTGTGTGACGTCACCAGCCACGATAGGAGGCATCGGGTTCTGGTCGGGGCTCTGCCACCAGACTACAGGGAGACCTTGAGTAAGTCTGTTCCAGAAGTGGAGTGAAGCTGTTCCCACCTGTGGTGATGGGAGAGAGGACTTACTTATGATCCACCCACCAATACTTCCTGAGACCCGGCTGTGCTCTGAGCACTGGGGGCGTTGTGGGGGTGGGTCAGGCGGGGCCCCTGCCCTCATGGGGCTTAATGGGGTGATGAGGTGCAAACATATGAGCAAAAGACTTCCACAACGTGACAAGTGCTATGAAGGACCAAAAGCCAGGCACTAGGGTAGGGAAGAGTGTCGGCAGTGGTGGCTGGGGGAGGGACCGTGGGTTGTCTGTGGTGGGCTTGCCCCTGCTTGGAAGAGCATTATCTGAGCGGACCTGGGACCGCTGTCCTTGCAGGGTTGTTCCTTGGGCATCTGGGAACTGAGATTTTGGCCATTTCCTTCCATTCCCTGATTAGGAATGGTCACAATGTGTAAGCTGTTCATGCAAACGCTATGGTTTATGCTGAACTCCACCCTCCCTTCTGGAGTCTGGAACCCTGCTGTGTGCAAGGTAGAGGGTGCTCACCAGTGCGGTCCCTGGGCACCAGGCCTCCAAGGAGCTTCTGTGGAGACAGCACCTTACATGCACTCACGGCGCATTGGTGGTGGAATTAGGCCTCGTGTGACTCCACTGGGAGGGCTCTTGGAAGTTCACGCCTGGTTCCCTGGGCTGCTTCTGCCTTGTCTCCTTTCACTGAAATTGTGAAACTGCGGGTGGTCTTGGGGAGCCGGGCTGGGCCGTGTACCCTGGCGGGGAGGGGCAGTGGAGGTGGCCCTCTGAGCTGTGTGGCTGTTGAGTGAAGGCTGAGCAGGACGTGGGCGGTGGGGAGCGGCGCACAGGCCCTTGTCAGGCATGGACTTGGTGCGTCGGGAGGGGTCTGAAGGGTCCCAGGGGACACAGGAACCTCTGACACACATCCTAAGGAGCTCCTCCGTGAGCCATTTGGAGGCTAGATCGGAGGGGCCGGGAGTGAAAGACCCTGACTGGACTTCTCTTAGTCTGGCTTGTTCCTAAGTACTTCCCTCTGCTGTGGCTGAGCGGGACTTGTTTGAGGTTACCCAGTGTGTCCACCACCACAAACAGCCAGACCAAGTTACCTCTGGTTTCTGGAGTCGGAACCCCACTGGGAAGTGGGTGGAAGCGCTGAGCGGGGCGCGTGGGAGGTAACAGAATTGTTTAGGAGAGTTCGGGAGCAGGCGAAACCTGGACCGTCGGGTCCGGCTCATCTGCCCCCACTGCCTGCCCCTTCAGGTGGGTCTGGGTGGCTCGCGGTGCCCTTGCCCAGAGGTGGAGGGCCTCTTCCACATCCAAGGGTCTCCTGCAGGATCCTGCCCCAGGCACCACTTGCTACACATCCTGTGCTCTGGGGACAGCAGGGCAAAGGCCGGGAAGTCGTGTCTGGCGTCCAGCTTGTCGGCAGTGTAATTAGTGTTTGGGTTTCCACATGTATTACTTGTATCTTCAGCCATGCGTACAGAGGGCCTCTGAGACCCTTCCCTGTCTGCCGTGGGCCTCCAGCTGCCACAGTCTTGGGCTGGCGTGAGAGTGCTGGGAGCAGTTGATGGAGAGACCCCGGGTCACCTCAGCTGCGCTGTTTTGATTAAGTGGGAGGCGCGTCGAGAGAAGCCCGGTCCATTGTCCGGGAAGTTGGATTGAGTTTCTTCCTCCTCAACCCGAGCTGTAAGTTTCAGCTCTTCCACGAGCCCTGCTCTGAAGCAGGGGTGTCTGCTGCAGTTTCTAGAGCCCGTAAAGAGGGGGTCCAGACAAGCTGCCTGTTGCCCCCCAGCCTGGAGGGCAGTGATGGGAGCATCCATGTGGGTCTCCTCTGCCTGGCATCCTAAGCTTGCACCCAGGGTTCGGTTGTTCTGGCGTGCACTGTCTGTGTCTCATCTGCTGGAAGAAAGTTAAATGGAAAATATGAGTGTGCGGAAAACAAGTTCATTTACAAACAGGATCTCCTGAGTCAGCATCAGGGACTCTGGTTCCTCCAGAATTCTTGGGTTTCTGTCCCCACATGGCACACAGTCACACTTGGGGTTGTGTGATTCCACGTGTCGGGGTGAAGGGAGGACCAGCTCCCTCCGGTAGTGGAGCTCCCTCGTCCTGCCAGGCACCCTGTGCTCCTGGGATGCTGCTGGGTGGAAGTATCAAGGATGGGTGGTCTTAAAAAGGTCCAGCCAGCAGGCCCCTGCTGCTTCCTTGAGGTGGAGGACCCTCCTTTCCAGAATTCCCGATATAAGGTGCCTGGTGTTTGCCTCAGACTCCTGGCCACTCAGTGCACCCCTTCCTTCCTTCCCAGACATTCTCCTCCACCTAGAGGCGGCATTGTGTACAGTGGTGTGGTGGTGGTGGTGGTGGGGTGTGTGCGTGTGTGTGTGTGTGTGTGTGTGTGTGTGAGAGAGAACTTACCTAAATTTAACCCCACAGGCTGAACCAGGGCCCCCTGAGGCCTAGCCTACCCACCTGCATTCCCTGTGGTACCCCCAACCACAGCTGGGGGTCTCAAGATGGCAGGCAGCCTGGAATGGGAACAGGACATGGCTCTGGGGCAGCCAGCACCCCATTTCTCACCTTTGTAACTTGGGTGCATTCCTTTCTCTCTCTGGGTTTGCACCTTCTTAACTGTAAAATAACATAGCAAATCCTCGATACAAACTGGGTTCTCAAAAATGGCAGCTCTTGGACGATGGTGATGACTTTGAAACTCCAGAAGACCTTGACCATCCACGTTGTCCTGAGGTGGTCTAAGCAGGGTTGCAGCATTTCCGTGGGTAGTCAGAGAGGCAGAGGATGCTTCAGAGGTGCGAGGTGAGGACGGTTAGGTCTAATCCCAAGCTAGCTTGGCAGCCCCTGCAGCAGCACCATTGTTTCCAGAGAGGCCTTCATTATTTCTCTTGAAGTAAAAAAACAAAAACCTTGTAAAGAGAAGCTGTAAAGTGCAGCCGCCGTCCAGATGTGCACTTCTAAGTGCAACTGGCATTAAAGTCACACATGCCTAAGCCGATTGGTGTGTTTGCTCTGGAATTGTTGCACCTGTGTGTGCTGGATGGCATTTCTGCAGAATACCTGTCCCATGGCTGTGGGCAGACTCTGGGACGTATTCCGAAAACCATGGTGGAAACAGCTGTTCCCAACACACAGATGGGGGTGATGTGGGCATCAGTGTCAGATCTGGGCATGGCCAGCCCACAGCGAGGCCTTGCTCTCATTCTCCGTTTTGCCCAGAGCCCACTCTCACCCCCAGGGCTGAGGGTATGGGACCGCGCTCACAGAGCACGCAGGACCTTGTTCTGTGGGCAACTGAGAACACGGCAAAGTCAGGAGAAGGGAGATCTCCCCTTCTCAGCCCAGAGACGGCCTTATGATGCCACCTCGCAGCCACTGGTGGCTGTGCGCTTGCTCCGTGCCGGGCTCCGCCATTTCCTCTACTCTTCCTGGAGCCTCCCCGCAGTGGTTTTACAGATGCGGCTTGAAGGGGAGGCTGGTACACCAGTGTGGGGAGGAGAACCCACATTTTCCAAGCCCTCGTGATTTGGGCTGTCAGCCTGCCTTCTGTAGCTCCCATGGGCTTCCCAGAAGCTGTCCCCAAGGGGCAGCACCCACGTCCTGTCGGACGGGATACACTTAGCTTCTTGATGGCCAGCCTGGAGCCTACAAAAAGAGAATGTTGGTCTGCACCGCAAACAGGGAGGCCAGGTTTTAGATGCTCCTCCAAGCCAATTGGAGAGTTTTCCTTTTTCCTGGGGTGGAGTTGAATTGTTCCCACTTGTGGGTGCCAGGTGCCTTTTAATGTTTGAAGGATGTTAAGGATGATCAGAAAAACAAACTACTGGTAGCTGGGGATTTTATTTTCTTTTTCAGGCTGGGAGGAAACAAAAAGAGATTGGGGACAGAACCTCAGCTGAAAGTAGAATGGCTCTGCGTCTGGGTTTTATCCTCCCGTCTTTGCCTTAAAATCAGCCGTAAGCACGGGAGCTTCTGTTTGAACGAGCACCCACGTGATCTCCTCCTTACTGTTGTGACCGAGCGCCAGCCGGTCACAGTGAAGAGTGTCCCTCGTGACCGTTTATTCCAGGTCTTGCTTCTCTTTAATGAGACCACGTATGTCACAGAGGGACACAGAGTAGGGGAGTGAGATCTCACAGACTCCTACGGCTCTCATCCTCTCCCAGGTCCAGTGTTCCTAGCTTGGCAGTGGATAGTGGAGGGATCATTTGTTTTAATTGCACTGACATTTAAAGATTTTTCAGTCTGAACCCTGCATTTGGCATTTCAGCGAAGCCCACTTCCTGTGTTCCCTTGTCTCTCCCGCCTCCCCAACCGGCTCCTTCTCTTTGGGCAGAATCAAGACTGGGCGTTCCCACTTTCGCACTGTCCCGCGGTTTGACAGGAGTGTCCAGACCATAGCTGTCCTTCCAAGCTGACCATCAGTCTCCCCAGAGTCTTTCCTGCAGCCGACACTGATCTTTCTGGAAAGTCTTGGAATTGGCTCAGAGAACTGGTGCACACAGCTTGGAGCTTGGCTGGATCCTTATTTGGATTGCACCGACTTTGATGTATATTCCCATATACACCGTATATTCCCTTGGAGGTAAAGACCTCCAAGGAAGGGTGGTTTGGCTAGGGCACGGATGGCAATAGATTCAGAATCCCAAAAGATAGGTTGAAATGGTACAGCCATGTCTGTGAGACTTAAACATAACAGATTTGAGTGGAAAGTAGTATTCTCAGGTCCAGTATACCAAGTTCCCAAAAGTATAGGATGTGGGAGACAATTTCATGACAACACATAAGAAGAAATATTTTGTCTGAGATGACTGCGAGCTCGGTGCGTGTCAGTATGAGTGAGGTGTGGTTTGCACCCCTGGATGGAGAAGTGGCCTCGGCTCCCAGGGACATGCTCGGCTGCGCTGCTCAGGGGTTGACGTGCAGTCGGTGCATTGACTTCTGCTCTCATTCGCTTGAGGAGGAGCATAACCAAGGTACGGGACCTTAAAATCATGTCTTAGGTAGATTAATTGTAAGGACAGAAATGCCGGACAAGAGTTCGTAAACCATCTTTACATATTTAAAAAGACTATGTAAAATAGATAAGCAACGAGGATTTACTGTGTAACATATAACACAGGGAACTATATCAGTATGGTGTGATAATCTATAAAGGAAAATAATCTGAAAAATATATATGTAACTGAATCATTTTGCTGTACACCTGAAACTAACACAATATTGTAACTCAACCATACTTCAATTTAAAAAAAAAAAAGACCACATGAGGAAGGGGCATTATGTTCTAGTTTTAGGTGATTCCAGAAGGCAGTAGGTAGAAGTTTTCTCTCGGGCCCAAAGAGAACTATTTGAATTGGTCAAAGTGGAGATGTTTACCTTGGGAATGTAGTGAGTTCCCTGTCACTGGAGGTCTGTAAGCAGAACTTTGATCAGCATGATTAAAAGGTTAGGAATCTGCACTGTGGTGCTCAGAGTCTACCCCATACCAGCCCTCGTGCAGGCACCAAATCCAGGAGTGTCAGGGCTGGGAGGGAGCCTGCTGAACCTCGGGTACAGCTCTTACATCTCACAAATGAGAAAACCACTCTGGTGCCAAAGAAATATTCCTTGTCTTTCTCTTTGCTTTATTTAACGACACTGACTGCTGAAGCTCTCACGCTTGCAGCATCTAGGGCCCTTGCTTTGTGATATCTCCCCCACTGCCCTGACTTGTCTGCATCTGGGGCCCCTCGTCTGTACCCCAGTATTGCAGGTGTCATTGCACTGCCAGAGATCGCGTCTGCTCCAGTCTCCTGGCCAGTCCTGGGAAGGCAGCTCAGCCCACTTAATGGCTATAGGACCACGTCTAAGTGACCGTCACTGAGCCTGCTCCCAGCAGATCTGTGCTGGCTGTGGTTCTTGGGGGTCATGGCGTGTGACTCATTTTAACCTGTCAGGGCCTCTGTCTTAGAACCACAAGTCTAGCTACTCTCCCAGGAGGCGACTTGACAGGAAGGAGTGAGGGCCAACCTCAAGCCACATCCAGTCCCACCTTCCCTGTTAACATTTGCAGCCCAGCATCGGCCACGCCTGGTTACAGCCCCGATCTCTGAAACAAAGTTTCCATCCTGGTCCACACAAGCCTCAACCTCAGACACTCCATAAAGCTTTGGGAGCAGAAACAGGTTTTTTTCTTTCTTTTGTGAAGTCAGTCATTTTGAATGTGAAGTTCTGTGTTCCCCTATTTTCTCCTCCTCCCCAGAAGTCCTTCGGGGGGAGAGTGACAGACGTAGAGTCTGTATGTGTGACTCTGACGTTGGTCAGGTGAGGGGTGCTTTTCAGGGGGAGACGATGGAGGTCTCTGAGGAGAGGGGAGTCCTTGACACCACGGGCTTTTTGTCGATCCCAGCTCAGCGATCTGCCTGAGGTAGGGCCGCTCCCCCAGACCCTTGATCGTCATTGGCTATGCAGGTGCATAGCCAGCCCCACCCGAGGGGCTTGCTGAGGCTCTGGGCTCGTCCAGTGCAGGCATGGCCCCTGGCGAGCCCGTCTTTTGAAATTTACGAAACCTGGGCCTGCCAGGTGTCGTTGACATACTGTTTTCCAAATGGTGGGACTTACAGAGCCAGCCTGAGTGGCCCCTCCTCCTTGGTCCCAGCTCTGTTTGTCTTAGAAAATGTCCATCTCTGCTGGGAAGGTCTCGAAAGCCACCAGGACTGTGGAGCCGATGGCGCTTGTCTGAAGGGGCTCACTCTTGGGCAGACCCCAGCTCAGCGTTTTCCTCCAGTTGTTCCCAGGTTGGTCTGTTGTTTCCCCTACTCCTGGCATTCCTGGCGTTCTCAAAGGCCCCACTCCTTCCCAGTTCAAGACTTTCCAAGGTGGCTTCTCTGCAGTGTCCCCTGGTTTTCCCTGTGGCTCACAGGTTACTCACTCTTCACCACATATATGAATTTCAGCCCTGCACTTCTTGAAGTACCGAGGCCTAAGAAAAAGCCTAGGGGTTTCATCTTTGGGTGTCCATGTTTTAAAGCTGTCCCCTGAGCTGCCCACTTGACCAGAGACCCCTGGGCCTTCCCTCCTGAGCCCTGCCCAGCTGGGCTGTGGCAGTGGTCCTGGGACCATCTTCCCTCCCTCCCTGATGAAGCTGGGGCAGAGTGTGGATGGGGCTGGTTAGACCCTTGGGCAGCCTGCTCCCAGCTCTGGGCCACTCTTGAGCCTTCGTTCACGTCCCAGGAGCGAGTCGCCGGCAATGGCATGGCCACCTTATTGAAATACCATGTTAGCATTTAAACAATATTAATACTATTTGACTCATTAAATATACAAAGGCCAGTTAAAGTGCTTCCATGTGTGTGCTGTTAGTTCTGGCGGGCAACTCCTCAGATGGCTTTATGTGGTTTCAGACAACATTTTAGCACATTCTTAAAATACCCACAAAAGCCTTTATGTAAAAGCTCATAAATGTGAACCACATAAAAATTATTTTTTTTCCTGTTTCATGTCATTATGATCAAAGTACAGTAGGTAAGAATAAATTTTCAAAAACTTGTTGAGGTCCCTCTTTAATTAATGCTTCACGCGCAGAACCGAGCCATAAACCAGGGGACGGTGCTGTCCGTGTGCCCTGCAGCCCCCTCGCCACCGGCCAGGCACGTGGCCGAGGCTGGAGATTCTGGGCAATCTGGGTCGGCCCTTTCTGTTCACTCCCTCCTCTGCTCCCTTTGTCTTGGGACATCAGGTTGAGACTTGCAGCCGCTCAAGTCCCCGGAGATCCCTTTAGGGAAATGGAATGCGAGGCCACTCTTGAATTGTGGCGTCAGGGCCGTTTCGGCACGTCTGCCTCGCCTCGCCTCGCCTCGCCTCGCCTCGCCGCCCCACTGCAAGTGGGCGCGCAGTGTGCAGATGGGCCGCGTCACCTCTGGTGCTGCTGCTCTCATTTTTTTATTGAGTCAAATCGCCTGTAAATGAGGATGCTACCCGGTGGAGTACAATCCCCACTATTGAAAACAATTATGGAGATCACGTGTCCCCGTGGAAAGGTGCTCGCCGTTTCATACCAAGTGCAGAAAAGCCGAACCCAGCGCAGTCCCGCTGCTGTGCTTAACAGTTACATAAAAAGTGAGCATCTGGACAGAGACTGGAAGGGAATTTGGAAAAATCAGATTTATGGGATGAGTTGATTTATGGAGTTATGGGCTAAATTTTAAGTTTCCTTTTTTTAAAAAAAATAATGTTCTTGTAATAAAAATTTTAATATGGGGGGGGAAAGAGTAGTAACCCACACGGAGGCCAGAATCGAACTTGCATTTTTACCTTCTCTGTCTCCAACATTTTGTAACTTTGGACCCTGGTCAGTGTGGCGCACGGGGGAAGCTGAGGATGCTGGGGAGAAGCTGCCCAGAGTGGGAGCCAGGCCACAGGGTGGGACGTTGGAGGAGAAACAGCCAGTTTGCCTTATAAAACGATAATGCTGTTGTTTTACTTTTCTGCAATAAAAGAGAAATCCAAAGGAACGGACTGAGGGGGCTCAAGCACAGGCCACCTGGTGCTTTTGAACTGGTCACCGGGTGGTGTCGACAAGGGCTGTTGAGCCACCAAGCTCTCTGCTGGTTCCCTTCCAGGGCAGCCTGACCTGCTAACCCCTGAGTCCCGTATCACAGGGTGGTGAGCCTTTGACAAGAACCACACTCTGGTTTGGGAGGCGCTTGAGGACTGCAGGCTGTGAGGGGCGGAAGGATGGACATGCCTGCGGGGCTCCACGCCTTCACTCCAGGATCACCAGCGGAAGAGAGGAATGATCGGCCCATCCTCTTGGCCAACACAAGAAAAGCCACATTTTAAAAAGTTGTTGTTTTTTCCCTTTTGATGTGGGGTTGCTCTCCCTGCAAGCAGACTAGAAAGGAAAACTGTGTGTTGGAAACCAGCCCTCTGTCAGCAACAGGACGGGGATGGGCAGGTCTGCCTGGGCTGCTCTTTCGCGGCAGCGCCACTGTGTATGCCTCCTGCTGAGTCGTGAGCTGAGGGGTCGCCAAGGGCCAGGAGAGCAAGCAGAAGGGTTCCCAGAGCCCATGCTGCCCTCTCCCCTGAGTCTCCGGGTGACCGATGCGTCTCCACATGTCTCAGGAGTGCGCCAGGACCGCCCATGTGTGTCCGGCTCCCTACAGGGCTGGGCTGGATCAGGATGGCCCTCTGGGAGGAGATGGGGCCTCAGGCTCTGAACCAAGACACTTACCTGCTTGGGGTTTGGAGAGAGATTTAGGGCAAGAGAAAGAGTCTCCCTGAGCGGGGGTCCTTGAGTGCCCTGCGTTGGCAGTCTCTGGAGGTCACCTGGGGTGGCACCGGGCTCTGGGCCCCCACAGGTGTGTCTCTTCATCCTCTCGGGCTTTCTCTCTCACAGTTCTGCCCCGTGCTGTGCCGGAGCCAGGGTCCTCCCCACCCTCAACCTTTTCACAGACATTCAGCCCCCGGGCTGGCACCTCATCCATCCTCCAGGCCTCAGCTGCCTTCCAGGCCCACTTGCCAGGGGAGGCAGAGCTGTGAATTGCATTTGCCGGCTTTGTCACAGTGGCTAGTGTGGGAGGGAGGAGTGGGCACAGTCTCCCTGAGGAGTCCTGATGGGGAGGGGGCAAGGGTAGCCAGGGTGTGGACCGTCGGGCACCCAGGGGTCCCCGCAATGCATTCGAGCAGGAGGATGAGCAGTCACGGTGCCCTGTGGCTCACAAAGCAGGCACTACTTCCTCGATCTGATCACCTCTTCTTACCCCTTGGTGTATCCATGTACTGACCTTTGTACAGAAACTTACTAGTTTGAAAGAGTTTCAGATTTACAGCAAAATTATCCAAAAAAGATTACAAAGAATTCCTCTATACCCTTCACATACATTCTGTAAATATTAACATTTGCCATGTGTATTTTTTTTATTATATAACAGCTTGATTGAGATGTAATTCACATATGTTTATTTTTAGTTCTTCTTTTGTTATTAAAATTAAGAATAATCTTTGATCAGGTATCTACTGCCCTGCTTTGCTTTTGTCTCTCAAGAGTCCTATAAAGTAGATAGTATCCTTGTTTTATGAAGAAGCCAAGGCCCAGTTCACACAGCTGGTACCTGTGATACGCAGCTGTTGGGCAGATAAACGTGTCCGCAGAGCTAGTAACTGGGGGTTCGGGGATGGGGCCCGTGCCGGCCTGAGTCCCAAGGCCGCCAGCTCCCACCCTCCTTGAGGGTCCCGGAGGTGCCTGCCGCACCAGGGATGTGGGGTTTATTGGGGTCAGAGAAGCCACCGACTTTCTGGTAAAGAATGTGCTAGCCACCAGAGATGAGGTCTTTCCGAGTTTTGGTTGGTCATCGGCAGAATGTGAGATGTGCAGGTCAGCTTGGTGGTCTGTCCGCCTTTGCTTTCTGAGCTCCTCGGGCCTGTGCCCACGGCCGCTCGCTGCCTTGGTGCTCTTGAATTTGGGGTCCTCACCTGATTTCCTTTGCTCCTCTGCCCTTTTCTTGCACTTGATCTGAATGAGGAATTTTTCCGTGTGGCTTCAGACCTGAGGAGGAGGCTCCATCCCAAGCTTAGCCCTTCATCTCTGGCCACAGTGTTGCTCCAAGTTGCTCTGATAGGCCATCAGGAGCCGTGGAGTGTTCTGGGTCAGAGCGCATGGATGTCTGCTCTCCGTGGGAGCAGTCTGGAGCGCTGGGGCTCTGTTTATCCCTCTTTATCTCTTCTGTAAAGTAGCCATCCCAAAAGATAGGCATATCGAACAGTAATGCCTGTGGGGTGTCTCTGTCACACACTTAGCTGGATCCTTTGTTCGGAAGGAATACGAAGCCCAGAGAGGTTTAGTTCTCTTGCCAGAGACCACCATGCTAGAGTAAGTGGCAGCTCAAACTCGTATTATCTTTAGGACTCCTAAGCCTGTGTTCTTTCTGTGCCCCACCCCACCCACCCCACAAAAGGATGCTGTATGCCCTCCCCTGACCAACAGATGATCAGGACAAATGCAAGGATCAACCCTGGAACCACTGTAGGGAGGGTCCTTAATCCCAGACAGACATTTGGATGAATCTTTGTCAAGTGACAACCCCTGGGACCTGGGCTGATGGCCTGTAATTTGACGGGCTTAACATCTAATGGGCACATGGGCCTGTTTCCTGCAGGTATTTTGAAGGCGGCGTCTCATCTGTCTACCTCTGGGATCTGGATCATGGTTTTGCTGGAGTCATCCTCATAAAGAAGGCTGGAGATGGATCAAAGAAGATCAAAGGCTGCTGGGATTCCATCCACGTGGTGGAAGTGCAGGTACCGCTCCCCAGCGGCTGGCGGCCCCGGACCTCCAAGTGCAGATCCCCCCCCCCACCAGTGGTGCAGCCCTGTTCTCTAGCCGGTGCTTCTTGATGGGGGATACTGTGATGTATAAACCCCTGCTTATTCCTTAAAGTGCCTCCAGCCGTTTGGATAAAGATAAGTCAGGATTGCAGTAGTCATTGATCCTAAAGAACTTGGATACACATGACTGCAGATTCACTCCCTTTAAAACCCAGTGAGATTTTTAAGAAGGGTCGTGTGATGGAAATGTCTAGGAAGGGACATGTTAGAGCCACCTGAATTCAGGGGCCACTTGGGGCTCTCCTCAGCTCCAGGTTGTGCCCCAGGTTCTGATCTCTGTCTCGTCCTCCAGGAGAAATCCAGCGGTCGCACCGCCCATTACAAGCTGACCTCCACGGTGATGCTGTGGCTGCAAACCAACAAGTCTGGCTCTGGCACAATGAACCTCGGAGGCAGCCTTACCAGACAGGTAGAGTGGTCGGGGCCCACGGGAGCCGGCCTCAGAGCTGGCTGTGTGCTGGGATGAGTGAGCAGCTGCCCCCACAGAGAGGCCCTGGGACAGCCGCTGGGCCTGACATGGTCTCCCCACAGGCCTGTCGGTGATTCCCAGATTCAGTCACAGGAAGTTTCATCTCAGGTCAGGGTATTTACATTAAAACGCTACTGTGGTGGCGAGGACATACTGCTGGTAACACTTTAGAATGAATGAATTTCTCAGTTGTGACTTAGTTCATGTATTAGGGCTCTTGGTTGCAAGTGACAGGTAAAACTCTGACTTAAGCAAAAATGGAAACGAGTCAGCCCACAGAATTGTGATGTTCAGACTTTCATTCAGCACGGCTGGGACAGAGACACAGTGATGCCAGCAGGACTGTGAATCTCCCTGTGGGGGCTCCTGGGAGAAGAGCTTCTCTCTCAGCAGGTCTGCCCTAACCCCAGAAACGTCTCACTGCCAGATCGGGTTACCTGTCCGTCACAGGATCATCTCCTGAGGCTAGGAGGGTGAAATAGTGGCTAGACCTGGGTCATGTGACCGCCGAGGTGGAGTAGCTGGAACAAGGGTATTGATTTCCTAGAGTAAAACCAGGCAGCTTTTCACAGTAGAGGGCGGGGTGGATGTGGGCCAGTGGCAGGCACTGGACACTGGTGGAGAGGTGCTTTCTGCAGAGAGGACTGACGGACATGATCTTGTAGGTGGAGGTGGGCAGTATGAGAAGTGACCACAGAGCCAGAGGGTCAGCCTAGATGCTTGGCAACAGGCTGCTGGGAAGTAGTAGCCAGGGTCCCAGAAAGGAGAGAAAAGGCTGGAATAAAAGCTGAAGGGATTCAGAAGAGGGAGTGCCTACTTCAAGCACCTGAGCAAGTTTACCGGCCTCCCCACACACGTACCCGGTGGTGACTGGTAACCGACATGCACCTGCTCTCTGCTCAGTTCCGGCCCCCACGCAGCAGCACCCCAAGGATGCAGCCAAATGATGCTCACCAGCATCCTTCAGTTTGCGCCCTAGCCGGGCACTTCTCAAAACTCAGAATATTTTTTCACCTCATAAAGAAAAAAATGAGTACATGTGGTCAGAGCAGTCCAAAGGCTGATTGAGTCAAAGGGTCTTTACATTGGAAGAGTTCAGAGGTCACTTCCCATCCTGACAGGACACCTATGCCTCCCTAATAGGATAGGACCAGGGAGCTCGCTGCCTTGGGAGACAGCCCATTCCTTTCACATCAGCCTCCATGAAAAATTGCATCCGTCCGAGAACCTGTCCTCCAGAGGGGGCCCCAGGCTGCTCGGCTGGCGCCTCACCAGCGTGCATTCGACTACTTGGCTGCCCAGTCCCTACCCAGCCTTCCCCTTTGGGAACCATAAGTTTGTTTTCTGTATCTGTGAGTCTTTTTCTATTTTGTAAATAAGTTCATTTGTGTCGTTTTTTTAGATTCCGCATATAAGTGATACATGATATTTGTCTTTTCTCTGTCTGACTTAATATGATAATCTCTGGGTCTATCCGTGTTGTTGCAAATGGCATTATTTCAGTCGTTTTTTATGGCTGAGTAGTATTCCATTATGAGTTGATCATTTTTAAAGTGAGGTTTTACATGTGTCCTCACACCCTGGTTTTTGTCCATTCTGCTTGTGACAGTTGAATCTCAGTTTTGGTCATCAAGGTATTAGTTGTCCCTTCTGGCTTTGTTCCTTGCACATTGACTAAGATGACTCTATGTCTTCATATTAGGTCAAGGCCAAGTTCAGAGCCCTCCAACCTGGCTTTACTAAAGACTGCCTTAGAGGGAGGCGCCAGCCTGATAACCATCTTTCTGGGGTACTCGTGATTACGGTGGGCTTGTTTAGCTCTAACCAGGGCTTCAAGTTTCCAGACAGATGCCGTTTGAACTGAACCGCTCCCTGCCGTTAAGTAGGAGCAGGTGACTGCAGACCTGGCCGTGGTTTCTTTCTCACCCTTAGGCCCCAGTGCGTCTCCGTACCTCAGGCTCCTTTTATGTGGTAAGGAGCAGTGCTTTGCTGTTTCTCATCTCTGTAGTTGTGAGCAGCCCGGCCAGGCGGATGGGCTCTGAGACCCTCCTGTACAGCTGGAGGGCACCGTCCTGCTCACAGCCTAGTCCGTGAGGGACCAGCGTAGCGCCACCAAGGAGCTTGTCAGAAATGCAGGAATCTTGGGCCTTACCTACCCGGGGCTACCAAACCAGAACCTAAATTTCACAAAATTCTCCAGGTAGTTTACATGCACATTAAAATTTGATGAGCGCTATTCTTTCGGGTTCTACCCCCAGTTCCACCTTGCCACCAACAGGTGGTTCTGGAGACACAGCAGAGTGTCATACAATTCAGTTACAGTTCTGACACTCTCTGCCTGGAGATCCCACAGGTTAAGGGCTCAGTCCCACAACACTGCCTGCCCTCCCCCCTCACACACACCTTCAGATGCTGCAAATCCAGGTTGTCACCCGGGCTTCTGACCTACTGGCTACAAATCAGAGGTTCCCACAACCCCCTCCCTGGGTTCCATTAATTTGCTAGAGCTGCTCACAGAACTCAGGAAACCTGTTTACTCACTAAGTTGCAGGTTTATTATAAGATATTAAAGAGTATGAATCAATAGCCAGTTGAAGACATACACAGGACAAGGTCTCCAACAAGGGGGACTGTCCTCATGGAGCTTGAGGGCCGGCGTGGTGGCACCTGGGAGCGTTTTGTTTCCCTGACCTGGAAGCTCTCTGAACCCCATCCTTTGTGGGATTTTATGGAGACTTCATTACATAGGCACGACTGATTAACTCACTGGCCATTGGTGATTGATTCCACCTCTAGCCCTTCTCTCCTGCATGGAAACCAGGGGTGGAACTAAAAGTTCCATCCCTCTTTTCATGGTTGGTTCCCTGGCAAGCAGCCCCATTGTTAGGTGCTTTCCAAAAGTCATCTCATTAACATAAACCCAGTTGTGGTGGAAAGGGGCTTGTTACGAGTGACAAGCCACCATTTCACCTTTGTGACGTGACTGATTCAGGAGACCGAACGTAACAAGAGATGCTCCCGCTACTCTTATCTCTCAGGAAACTCCAAGGGTTTGGGAGCCGTGAGCCAGGAATCGCAGATGAAGACCAGAAATACATAAGAAACATACTTTGGTTGTCTGAGTAACCAGATGCACCTTATAGATCAGCTGTCACAGCTACTGTGTACCTTCCTCTTGCCTGTCTTCTGCTTAGGTATCCTGAGCACCCATCTCCCAGGTGTCCCTTCAGGTGTGGCAGAGGTGAGCTGGGAGCTTGGGCTGGAAGGTGCTGCCTCCCCTGGAGCAGGCTTGTCCTGACTTCCGCTTCACACATCTAAGCAGGTTTAAGACCTTGTTTAAGGGTCCACGTTTAGGACTCTTCACAGACCAGTCCCAAGGGAAGGCCTTAACTGTGCCAGGATGGGGCGGGCCTGGTGTAACAGGAAGAAGTCCAGACAAGTTAACACTTGGCCTCAGAGAAGGCGGTGTTGGCGGCAGCACAGCGTCCTTGAGAGCGTCCTCGGGGTGGGGGGCTCCTTCTGCAGAGTTGGCCATTCCTTTCTCCTTCTCCGGCTGCCTGACTTTATGAGGATTCCTTTTAACATAAAATGTTTTTTTCAGTCAGATAATAATTATACTTTTAAAAAACATTGTTGTTGTTTTTTTTAAATAAGGCAGAAAGGATACATTTAGTTACTCTTTTAAGTACATTTGTATCCCAGTCACAGAAGCATGTTCATGTGCTTGATCAGTTGTCGTGCCAGGCAGGTGCCTGGGCCGTGTGTCGGGGCCTCCACCACCTCTGCCGTGTCGCAGGGGCCTGCGGCCGCAAGGGATCGCAGGACTCCTTCTCTGGCCTCTGGACAGGGCTGTCCCTATGCCATCCCAGATCCAAGGCTGATGCTCACTGGGCAGAGCCTGTCCTTCTGCATGGAAATGGGCCCTTGTCTTCCAGGAACCGCTGACTGGGGAGGGGCAGCCAGCTCTCCCACAGCCTCCCCCCTGCCCGCCACCTGAGGAATGGTGGAAAATCCTAAATCTGTATCCGGAGACTGTTTCCTCCATCACTTACCGCTCTGAACTGTTTATAATTCTTCCTGGTTTACAGTGACCTGGACAAATATTTAATCCTCAGCCTTCCTAATAGTTTAAATCAGAGCTGTCAGCCCACGGCCAGGCTCTGGTTCCGGCTTGCCATGAGCGGTGCCTGCTGCCAAGCCAAACGCGGGCCTGATGAGTGGCTGTCCTCAGCGCACCGGGCCGGGCCTTGGGCCTGTTTGGATTGCCTGTGCTCTTGGGCTTTAATGAGGAAATTCATGCTCTGTCATCATCCTAACGGCCGGTCACATAACTCATCTGAGGTACATTAAAGCTGGGGCTGGTTTCCAATGTAAGTAACTGTAAAAGGAGGGGCTGGGAAGCAATGAGGGTGACAAATCTAAGTTAATGATGCGTAGCTTCTGCGCAAACAGGGGAAATGAGAGTTGCGGGTTGAGCTCTGTGTCCCAGATGAGCCTTGGGAAAATGTCTGTGGTTGTCTTGGATGGGAGGCGAAGGGGTTCCAGGAAAGTTGAGCAAATCAGTGATAAAGAGCAAACACATGTGGTTGTGAGGACCGCCTCCTTTGATTGGGTTGTGAACAAGATGGAGCTGTCACTCGCGTTTAACAGGTCAGTAAGCTGTTCAGTAGCTTGCCCATGGCGACTTATCTAACTAACAGGCAGAGCCAGGATTTGAACCCACATTTGTCTGCCTAGAGAAAAAGAAAGCTACGTTCTACCACACTGCAGTCTTTGGTCTTAATCTGTCGCCTGTGCCTGGCGTTCAGCAGATGCTCATAAACATTTACACAGAATTGCACTGAGCAGTCAGCGGGGTGTAGACAGGGACAGGTGCCCAGGGACATTCCTTGGGCAGCCCCTCCTCCTCCAGCAGCCAGTGTGGGTGGCTGCAGTGGACCAGTGGCCCCAGAAACAGGCACGACGAGTCGGGCCAGAGCCGTGGAATCCTGTGGAGAGGGACTTCCTGGCGCATGCTCAGCAGTACCACCCTTTGGTACCCACTTGCAGGAAACAAGTCAACCACATGAGACGTGTTACCACCGGAGGTAGTGAGAAGGGTTTTAAGACTTTTGGGCAGTCACGTGATCTGATCAGATCTAGTCTTCAGAAGATGGTTCTGCCGACTGGCCTGGAGGACAGGTTGGCAGGAGGCTGTTAGAGTCATCCAGGAGAGGGGTGACCAGGGGTGGATGAGGCAACCCCGGGAGGTCTGGAGGGTCAAGCCTATGGCCAGGTGTCAGTGTTGGAGCTGGTGCCAGCCTCAAGGTAGGAAATAACAAAGAAGGGCAGAGGCCAGAGGAGTAGAGGAGGGACAGGTCGGAGATATCTTGGGGTGGAGTGGCCACAGCTTGAGGTGACCACCAGCATGTGAGGCTGCGGGTCAGAGGTGTCTTCCTCACTCCATTAAGCAGTACTTGCAGTGACCCAGGCCCCCTTGCAGTCCCATGCTCACTCTCGCACATGCACTCCCACTGCACGTATGCTGGGATGGAAGGAACCATCTCACTGGGTCCACAGGGCCAGCTGCCGACCCTGCAGATGTTCCAGGCAGCAGGCTGATGGCTCCCAGCCCTCCAGAGCCTGTCCAGCTCACACAGGCCACCATGCAGCAGCACCAGTCTGGGTCGCCCTTCCCTGGCGTGGCCCCCAGGGTTACCCCAGTTACGTGTTTCCCATGCCCGTCTTAAAAGGGCTGGGGCTCGGGGGCAGTTCCCTGCAGGGGTCCCTTCCCCGGGCTCTGCCCCATCCCCTACTTTCGTGGTGCAGACAGTTGCAGGGCATGCGAGTGCCTGGGTGGGGAGCTGCCCCCACAGACTTTCTTCACACTGTTGGTAAATTTACTTGAGCCATTTTGTGGACCCCAGCTGTGGAGACACCCCAGCGGACTCAGACCAAGGCGCCCTCACCTCATCTCCTCACTCTGGTCTTTTGTTCTCTGCCACCACCAAAAGATGTCCTTTAGGAAAATGAAGCAGATAAGCATTTGGCAAATCCCCGCAGCTGTGGGGCTGGGGGAGGAAAGGTGAGAGGACGCTCATCCTGGCCCCTCGTAGCATTTTTGAGGGGAGGAGGGCGGAAGGTACCCTTTGGCAGATAGCCACCTGGGCCCTGGTGAGAAGGCTGTGGAACAAGTGAAAAATGTTGCAAGCCAAGTACCAACATGTTGAGAAGGAAGTTGCACTGAGAGGTCACTTCTGTGTGACAGCTGGAGGTGTGGGAAAGAGGCAAGACCGCAGATCTCTGGAAAGAGATCCAAGGTTTCCGATCTGGGGCCGGGCCCTGCAGATGTTCATTGGATATTTTTTTTCAGACCCTAAATATTTAGAAACGAAGGTGGAATGTTTTGTGGAGTGGGGAGTTGAGGCCGCTCACTCGCAAGCCGCAAGCCGAGCTCTCTCCCTGCTGAGCAGCGGGCGCCGGCTCGGAGCTTCAAGTGGTGGAACTCCAGCAGGGGCACCTGCTCGCGGTCCTGGCAGGGAAGTCCTCTGACTCGCGCTTGGCAGTTAGGCGAGGCGGTATGATTTAGCAGGGGAAAGAGGCCTGGGGCCTTCCTTCCAGATGTGGGGAACAGAGGGGCCCGGGCCAGACTCGGTGTGGTTTGGGGAGTGCTTTCTCGCTGGGGGCGGGGGGACGCAGCCGCAGCCGCAGCCTGCTCCCCTGTGCCCTGAGGTTGCCTGGGTTCAGAAGTCGAGATGCTTCAGCAGCGTGGCTTCTGTAGGGATGGTTTGGTTTGCAAGTCCGGTGACCTTATGTGGAGTGACCCAGTGTCTGATTGAGAAGGAAAGCTGGCGAGACTGCCTCCCTGTGACCATCCCCCACTAGGAAGGTTGGGCAGGAGAGGAACGGAGCAGGGATCTGAGGGAGGGAGGCGGGTGAGACAGGGGTGAACACTGCTCGGAATTTCCAAGCCTGGATTGTGGTTTGTCCTTGATTTTTCCGGTAAAGAACGGGGATAAAGTTGAGCAAGGGGAGAAGTCTCATGGAAGAAAACAGGTTTTGGAATTGTCCAGACCTTGTTTCAGATCCTAGCCTAGTCTCTTTCCAGCACTGTGACCTGGACAGACCACTTCCGTTCTCTGAAATTCAGCATTTTCACCATAGAGTTAATAATGCCTATTTGGAAGGATTGTTGTGGAGTAGAAATAAAAAACCATTTTGACGCATGATGTATGCTCAGTAAATGATAGCTGTCCCTGCTCCGACCACATATCATGCAGGCAGAGACTTTTCCATCTTCTAGAATTTATACAGTTTTAGGCTCGATTAAAATTTTCCTAAGCTGGGCAAACTGAACCTTCCTTGAGAGGCTGTCTGACCACTGTCTTCTGGCTTGACAGCATGTCAAGTCCTGGCCTACAGCCCAGCTCTTACCCAGAGTGACCACGAGGCTGCTGCTGGCTTCTGCGCGAGAGCCAGGACCGGAAGAGTACTGGGAATGGGGCTGCTGTTCAGCCAGGCGCCGTTCTGGGCATTGTGAGTGTATTAGCTCATTGAGTGCGAGGTGCAGGCAAGGAAATGGGGGCCCAGGCAGCCCAGGGTCTCACCCCTGGGCTCCAGAGCAGGAGCCGTGAGCAGGGGCTGGCTTCCTGCAGGGCCCCGCCCTCCAGGCTGTGCTCACTGGAAAATGCTGCACGGCCGGAAGATACTCTGCTTCCCTTTTGAGGGAAAAGGCCTGCTTTCTAAACACTTACCTGTGTCCTTGGCATCTCCAGGCTACAGAGAGGAGCAGAGGTGCTTGATGGGGACACGTGGGCTGGGCTCTGACTTCAGACTCGGTTGGAACCACCTCGTGGAACATCTGTGCGACCACAGCACATAAAAATGTTTTCCTCTGGCAGCCACTTTTATAAGGATGTAATAATATCTGCATTGCAAAAATAGTTCTATTTTTGGCAGGTCAGCATTGCCAGCAAGCTGCCCCTGACCAGGTGTGGAGGGAGTTGACTGGGGTGCAGGAAAGGGGGCCGCGGAAACATGTCGGTGTGCCAGGCCTCTGCCCCCACCCCAGCACCTCTTCTTCCTTCCTTTCCTCCTCCCCCCCACCCCCTGGGCCCTGGTGGGCCTTGGCCTTGGCCTTGGGCTCAGAACCCCTGCCACCAGCTCTGCAGTCCCTTGTGTCCTCCCGGGGGTTCGGCCTTCTCACCCACCCCAGCCCCGCTGCCCAGAACTGTTTTACCTTTGAGCACGCAGCACATCCAGCTCTTCCCTTTGTTGGAAGGCAGCTCTTGATTCTGAAGCGGAGACGATACCCCAGAGGTCAGATTGCTGATGTGACTTGACTTACCCTGGTGGCCCTGAGCCCTTTGCCATCAGTCTTGGCCTCACTTTGGGAGGTTGCTGCTCTTTTAAAAATGGAGCCCTCATTGAGCTCAAAGCCTCATTACTTCCCTGGGGTTGCCAGGCCTCTGCGGTCTGCATGGAGCTGGGGATGGGGAGAGACCCATTTGTGGGAGGACATACAGTTCATTTGGGCTAGACACCCAGGTCTCTCCCAGAAGAGCAGCTCTGAGACACCCTCAGGCCAGGCACAGGAGCCTCTTCCCCGTGGTTTGGGGGAAGAATACGTAGTCCAAAGACGCCTTTGAAAAATGGGTAGATAGGTCAGGCACTGTCCCTCCCAGGGAGCGCCCCTAGCCCCGGTTCAGCACGCCTGGGTCTCGTGGCAGCAGGGATTTGCTCAGGGCCCAGGGCAGTCCCACAGACACCGTGGCTCTGCCCAGGCTGGGGCACCAGTCAGACCTGAAATGGTGAGGAGTGGTTTCACTTTGAAGTTTGCTGCACTCTCGCCTCTGCTGTTTTGTGGGGACCCTTGGAATCTCTGAGGATTGAGACCCCCAGGATCCCTGGACCTGGGATGGCTCAGGGCCTGGTGTTAGGGGCAGAGCAGCTGAATGCTAGCATCTCTCTCCCTGTCTTCCTTTTGGCCAGTCCTCAGAAAAACAGACTTGCCAGAACCAGGCGTCTTCATTCTCAGAGATAGTCCCTTGACTTTGCAAGGGCCTCGTGAGGCCTTAGGTTCCAGGCTGTCACTCTACTTCAGGTCCCCCTTGTGGCTTCTTGACAAATGGCCACCACATTTCTCCTCAGACACCTCCAGGGCCCTGGGGCTCATTGCTCTCTGAACAGACGGCTGTCACAGACAGCTCTGTCCCCCTCAGCAGTGACGTGGGTCTGCTCCCCCTGCCAGACAGCAGTCCTACAGAGCACAGCCGGGATCTCCTGAGTCTTTCCCTTCCAGCCTGAAACACCTGCCTTCTTTGCTATTTCTTGGGGCCAGGGTGTTCAGATGTTTAAGCAGAAGAACCCCAACTTGTCCCTGGCTCTCTGAAGCCACACTGAACCCAGCCCTGCAGTCCTGTGGCTGGGCTGGGACGGAACAGCGAAGCCTCACCCGGCAGCTTCGTCAAGTGCTGGGGGAGGGAACGTGCCCCTGATCTGGGCACCAGTAATAGCTTCATTGTGGTCCCTAAAGCTGTGAGAACACTGCCCTAGCAGCCACATCACATTCTTACCGAGCTTAAAATCGTCTAAAACCACGAGCCTCTTCTTGGGACTTGTTCCCCATTTTCCCCCTAGAGAGGTTAACGTTTGAGCCGAGGTACCCGGTGTGCGTGTGCCCAGGTGAGCGCACTCAGAACGTGGAGGCAGGAGGAACAGAGGCATCAGAGTCTGATGGTGCTGTCATCTGGGCAGAGCGGTTGACATCTTTAAGCTTCAGTTTCTTTAGATTTAAAGTAGTTATGAAGACTAAACGGAGTGGGGGACTGCCACCTGGGAAGCACTGTGCCCTTAGCTGACTCGTGTCTCCGGGTCCCGCAGTGACCCTCCTGACTGTCTCAACCCTTGATGCTGTTGATAGGGTCCTGTGAACCCTCTCAGCTGTGTCCAGGGCAGGTGGGCCCAGGGCCAGGTAGAGAATCCTGCAGGACGCCCTGGAGGCCACCCTGGGAACACGAGCGGGCATCGTCCAGCTGCGATCCTCAGCCATGGCCACGGGGTCTTAGGTGGGAACCTGCTGGTCATGTGATCTTATGAGAGGCCCCCTGATCCCCCAGGCCAGCATCCCCATCACAAAAGGAAATAAGAGATTCTCGTAGCAGAACGTGTTGGTAGCGAGCCCATGTTGGCTCTTGGAGATAATCTGATTTGAAAATGTGCCAACTGGTGGTTTCTTAACAGTCCCATCAAAAATTGTTGTCTGGATCAATGTCAAACGTGTTTAATTTCCAACCCTGATCTTCCTTCTGTTATGAAAGTAGAGTCAGCCTCTGCCCTCCTCCAGCGTTCCAGCACCTCCAAAGTGCGCTGTAACTTTTCAAGGCTGTCTGTGTCACACAATAGGGTTTGTCTGACTCTGGAAGCTTAATCACTTGAGTGACCTGGTGCTGTCCTGCCATCTGCTTGTGCCTCTGTCTCCCCATTAACCGGGTCTGATCTACCTTTCCTGGCCGGAAGATTGTTCTCGCTGATGGATCAGGGAAGTGAAAATAGGTGAGGAGCAGCAGAGGCCTGCATCCTCGGAGCCCACCACGCACCTGCCCTGTTCTTCCGGCTCTGACGGCAGTTAACCTCCCACCTTTGCTCTGCTTTCTTCACTAGTCTGAATTCACTTTGAGCTCTCGCCTTCCTGATCCAGGTCTGATCTTTTCATCCTGTTCCTTGATTACCTATTTCAGCTTCCGTGTTTTGTTTCAATAACTGGTGGTGGGAGCGACGGCGCCACTCAGTTTAGTTACAGCATTTGTTCACGTAGCTCCTCCGTTAGGGGTTTATAAACTCGTGAGGGAAGTAAGCCATAAACATGGGGGGAGTGGGAGAGATCTCGACATCATGACTGGCTGCTCATGTCTGGAGTCAGCGCTGTCTCCCCTCCCTGCCTCCTCCTCTTTCGGTTCTCAGAGTACTGATCACTGGGCCAGAACTGACTCTGCCTCAGACTCGAATCGCTGGGTCTCACCTCCTCTGTCCTAACCAGTGGCCTGGATTGAGATTCTGTTGTTCAAGTTCCCCACTGTCACTCAGCCAGCCTCGCAGTCTCACAGTAGCAAGAATGCAGCCTCTGAAGTAAGGACGGCTTTGACCCGGGTTCTGCCATTGCTACCTGCGTGACCTTGGGTGGGTCGCCCCATCTCTCTGAGCCTCCTGTCTGACAGCAGGGTTGTTGGTCCCTGCCTCTGTAGCTGCCGGTACAGGAGCACTGGAGGCACGTTGGAGGCTCACCTGTGACATCAAGCCCCAAACCTGGGGTGGGACAGCCTAAGCCTGGCAAGGGTGGGTGGTCACCTGTCCCCTCCCTGCTGTGGGCTTGTGGGGGTGGGGAGGGGGGTTGTGCGCCACCAAGGACAGAGGTAAGAGACTCTCCCCTGGAAATGGGGATTCCACGTGGCCACAGGCTGGACTGTTTGTGACCTAAAACACGAGTCATTTGGTTCCCCCACTGGAAAAGAGGCCACGTGCCCCCACTGCTGGCCCTAGGCCTGCCAGCACGAGTCACAGGCCTGTGCCATTGCCCGGCTCTCTCTGACTCAGAGGAACGTTTCTGTCTCTTGCAGATGGAGAAAGATGAAACCGTGAGCGACTGCTCCCCGCACATAGCCAACATCGGGCGCCTGGTAGAGGTGAGCAGGCCTCCCGGGCTCTCTGGGCTCCGAGTCACTCCCACAGTGTGGGACCTTTCTCCCTGAAGCCTGTTTGCGGGCTGGCTGGCTTCCCTGCTTTCTTCCACCCTGCAGCAGCCAGCAGCACGTTTCTCATTTTTGACCCCAGCCTCGTGTTTTCTGAGGCTTCTGACCTGGGTGCAAGCAGGGCTCAGCTCCAAAGGCACCCCCTTTGCCGCCCCCCCAACACATGCTCTCAGAAGACTCAGCTCCCGGAGCGGGAGGGGTTTGGCACAGCAGTGGAGCGCATGCTTAGCAGGCATGAGGTCCTGGGTTCAATCCCCAGTGCCTCTATTAAATAAATAAATCAATACCCCTAATTAGCCTCCTCCCCAAAACAAACAAAAAAATAACTAAAAAAAAAAAAAAAAAAAAAAAAGACTCCTCTTGGAAAGTCCTGAGCCCCATTCCGCTGGGTGCAGGTGGAGACCTGAGCTCAAAAAAGCTTGAAAAGCAGATGTGGGGATGCCAGTAGGCTCTGCCGTAGCCTTCCCCTCACCCCACCTGAAGGAGGGGCTGCCCTCCAGCTTCACAGAATTGTCCACAGTCAGTGAGGGGCTGAGGGGTGGTGGTTTGGGTTAGCCCGGCTCCCAGCCACGGTCAGCGTTGGCCACCAGCACCTGGGTTGGCTTCCTCGGTGCCCAGGGCTGGAGAACAGGTGTCAGAGCTCAAGTTAGAGGCCCCCTCGCCGGCTTTGGCGCAGGCTTGTGTCCCCCCCTCTGTGGTCACAGCGGGCACTGCAGGGTGCGGGGAGGGAGGCGGGAGGGTGTGGGCCTCGGGACTCCTAACTGTTGCCAGCAGTCTGACTGACCTCCCTTCCCAGGACATGGAAAATAAAATCAGAAGTACGCTGAATGAGATCTACTTTGGAAAAACAAAGGACATCGTCAATGGGCTGAGGTAATGCACCCCAAAGCACAGGTTTTGGAACCAGAAAGATGTGGAATGGGTCACTGCTTAATAGCGCTATGGCCTTGGGTCTCAGTTTCCTTGTCTGTAAAACAGAGCTAAAGTGCCCACCCTATAGGGCCGTTACTGCAGACTTTGAAAGGTAAGGCCCTACGCACACAGTTTGCACTCAGCATAGAGGCTGGTTCCTACCACCTTTTTTATTTCCCGGGGCATGTTCACCCAACAGTATTGGTGCCCTCATCCCAGCAGTTGCCTCCTCTCAGTCCCCCAGCCTTTTGAGTCCCACCTACAGAATCTGCCCAGCCCTTTTGGCTCTGAGGCCCGAAGTTGCCGCTAGACCAGACCCTCCAGGTGCCTGGGGGAGGCATGCCAGCAGCCTCCTGGTTGGCTGCGTTTTGCGGCAGCAGGGTGTATCCCACAGAGAGAGTTCCCCAGGCCGCTGTTTTCTGGAGAGGCGCTGGCCGCTGCTGCCCCTCCCCACCTGTCTTGTGCCCTCAGTTCTGGCCCAGGTGAAGGCTGAGGGTGTCAGGGGCTCACTGGGTCCTCAGGGTTGTGGTGGGCAGAGCCGGTGGCCAGAGCCCCTCCAGGGACGTCAGAGGCTGCTGTGGAGTGAACCCCAGGCCTGGAGTCAGGAGGCTGGCATCTCCTGCAGGCTCTGTCCCCCTGAGCTGTGTGGCTCCTCCCCATGTCCCTCTGCCCGTCAGGGAGTGGGGCTCCTGAGGGGAGTGGGTGAGATGGAATCTGTCTGCAGCCCCACATCCTGCGTGAGTCCAGGGGTTCACGCTCTGCCCTTGGCTTCCAGCCCTCTAGCCCCACTCTGTGGGCAGCTCTCTCCTTTTGGGCCAAAAAGAGAGGCAGAAAGCAGCTCCAGGGGCTGCCCTGGCTTGTGAATTTGGTCAGGAGACAGATTTTTAGCCTCCCACTCATACAATTGGAAGAGTGGGGTCCCTCATCAGCTTCCTGATTTCCACCCTGCCTGTGGGGCACTTGGTCTGGCCCCTGGTGGGTGTGAGCCCCTCCCCTCCCCTCCCTGCAACGTTACTCTCCTCTGCCTGTTGAGCCTGGGGCCTCATAAGTCATCTCTGTCCGGAGCTTCTTAGCCTGGGACCCCTGCACCATCGACGCCAGACGCACCCACCCACCTGCACGGTCCTTGAGGCTCTAAGACTAGAGGGAGCTGCACAGAGCCCGCGGTGGGTGGTTTGAGCCCTTGAAAACCGTGACCACCGCTCAGGAGAGCTCCAGGGCCACGACCTCCACACTGCCACCCCCAAGCGGCTGTGGCCTTGGTGACACGCCCCTCTTCTGCCTGTGTATCCCCTGTACTTCCTCCCAACTGCTGCCCCACCCTGTGCTCCTGGGCCCGCGTCCTCCCCTCCTGCTGCACTCACTCTGCACACTCTCTGTAGATCTGTTGACGTTATCCCCGACAACCCCAAGTTTCAGCAGCTGCAGAGGGAGCTTTCCCAAGTGCTGACGCAGCGCCAGATCCACATCCAGCCTGATAATTAAGCCGCTCCAGGTACCCTGCCTGCGAGGCGTGCGCGCCCGCCCACTAAACAGGACTCACCAACCCGCCGACACCGCCCGACCACTTACACCCCACTAACCCTGTGTCTCCCGGCTGCCAGCAGCCACGTTAACGTGTAGATTCGCCCCACGTAACATGGACCCGTATCACGCGTGTGTGTGTGTGCGCGCTTTGCACTCTGGGCTGGGGCGGTGTGAGGCAGGTGGGCGGTTTGGGCTTCTGCTCCTGAAGAAGCCCAGTCCAGGGGATGCCTTTGCCTCCCCATCAAAGCCGCTCGTCTGCCTGCTCTGATGGCCCTGCCTTCTGCTCCGCCCGCGGCTTTGGGGCAGCCTCTGAATCTGCTGTAGACGGGGCCTTGCCAGCTCTTCCACCAAGGACCCCAGAAGCCAAATAAGCCCCCTTCTCAGTGGGAGAGGGTCTGTTAGGGGCCAAGGACCCCGCAGACCCGTTGCCTCTGGAGCTGCTGGGACCAGCATAACCCTCCGCCCCAATGAGCTGCAGCTGTCCTCTTAGATGCCTGACGCTGCCGGAAAGGAGAGCAGTCTTGCTTGTTGACAGTGGCTGAGAACCGTGACTTGAGCTTGTGACAAATGCAGATGTGTGAAAGCAGCCAGCATCCCGGAGCGGAGGAGGCAAACTGGTTTTTACAGAAGGGGTTTGGGAACCGGGCCGGGCAATGCTGCGGAGCCCAGGGTTGGGGGCTTTCCCCAGGCCCCAGGGGCTGGACTCAGAGGCCCCGACCTGGAAGAGGCTCCGTGGAGTTTTGGGGGCCGTGGGTAGAGGGGCACTTATGTAACCAGGCGGGGTGCTCTTCTGCGTCCTGGGATTTCAGCACAGTCTGGTCAGCATGTGCCAACCTCAGGCCCCAGGCATCTGTCAGCCTCTGGCCTCGTTCTGGGACAGTCACACTCCCATCACAGCACTGAGAAACCCCTTCTGTAAGGTGTTCCACGTGGTGCAGTTTTCTCCCCAGCCCCTCAGCTTTTAGGGTGGGTCTAGAATCTTTTGGATCCCTTGCCTGGGCCAGTCCCATGTCCACCCACTGGAGGCTTTCTGACAGAGACCCTGCCCCCGCCCCTCCCCCCCAGCAGTGGGCAGCCCGGCACCTGCTGTCCAGAACGGGTCCTCCCTCCCGCTGCCTGGCAGTGACTTCCCCGAGCTCTGTCCCCTCAACAAGTGTCCTGCTCCTCATACCTCCAGCTGTTCCAAGCCTAACGTCCGTCCCTTACCTGGTTCTAACTCTGGACATTTCTCCTTTGGGAAGAAAGGGGGCCCCGCTAGCCTGGTGTGCTCCTTCCCAGAAGAGCGACACCCCTACGGGCCAGAGCTGTGTGGGCTGCCTCTCTGCCCACTGCGTCCTCCCGCTGGGCATGGTAACCTCCCATGGGGAGCTTTCCAGTGGTGGTCTTCTGGTGGTTGGAGCCTGAGGGCCACCGGGGCTGGGGTCTGACCCTTCCTTCGGCCTCCACAGAGCAGGGCAGATCCTCAGAAATGTGGATTTCAGCAGTCTCAGCCAAAAACGTCTGCATTTCTCCTGGGAGTTTTTCACTTGCACACAGGCTCTTTCTTGTCTCTGCCACCTCTTTGCCGTTTCCAGGGTCCTTCCCATGATGT
Organism: Camelus ferus; assembly: GCF_009834535.1. Lineage (NCBI taxonomy): Eukaryota > Metazoa > Chordata > Mammalia > Artiodactyla > Camelidae > Camelus > Camelus ferus. Next base: position 13,119,464 of record NC_045708.1, on the reverse strand, counting down.
TTCTAGGACTCAGCAGCCAGAATTCCCCTTGGGATTCTTCCGTTTCTCCCAGGTCCTGCTTCATTGTACTTCACTCACAGTCGGCAAAGGGGGCTGCTTTTTGGTCCTTCCTTCCTGCTCTTTTTCTCGGTCAGTGCGTATCAAGCGTGATTTCGAAGGAGCAGACTGTCCACTGCATTCCTGAGAGGCAGCCTCCCAATCTTTCTTTCCACTGCTTTGAAACTCTTGGAAAATTTATGAATAGGTTAATATGTTCTTGGTTAACCCACACATTGGGTACTTCAACCAAGTTATCATTCAGATAATTGCCGAGGCATCTCTCTGAGCCTCAGTTTCCTCATCTGTAGATTGGGAATGATGCTCAGACCCCTCCAGGATGCTTGTGAGAGTTAAATGTGTGTGTGAAGCACTTTGTAAATTGTACAGCCTTTACAAAGCTTAGTTGTGCACTTTGTCGAACCCGACGTAAGTGAACATTTCCCCTCAGATCCAGGATTGGATGGCAGCGACCCCGGGCCCTAACCCCAGCCCTGTGCTGCCTCTTGAAGTTGCGGCTGAGGGATTTCCTTGGCCAAGATGGTGCCTCACAGCAGAAGCATGAACGTGCTTGCCATCCAGGTGCCATTCAGGCCATGAACACAGTGGGCTCAGATGTCCAAGGGGCTGAGGACCAGCATTGCACCCGCCTGCACTTGGGGGAGCAGCGAGTCCCCTGCTGGGCAGGGGAGAGGTCAAGGGGAAGGTTTGTGGTGGGGTCCTTGTGGCCCAGAGTCCTTACCTCTCGGCCCCCGGCCTGAGTCCACCGCTGGTCTGAAGCCCAGAAGGTCTTTGCTGCGTCCTGCTTGGAAGCCACTTCTGGTCCAGGCTGATGTTAGGACCTGTGCCCAGAGGAGTGGGCTAGGGTTCTGGTGGCCAGGTCACCCCAGCCTGGTGCAGAGGTGGCCTCCCCTGTGGTGCCCGGTGAGGTGCTGAGGGCCCGGCCTCGGGCTCCAGGCCCCTCCATGTCCTGTCGGCCGAGCTCCTGGAGCAGGTGGGGGCTGCATGGTGGCCCTCAGCCCCTCGCTGCCGCCCTCTTCTGTTGTACCTGCTGATGACAATTCTTCTCCTCCCTGGCAGGTCTGTGCAGACTTTTGCAGACAAATCAAAACAAGAAGCTCTTAAGAACGACCTGGTGGAGGCTTTGAAGAGAAAGCAGCAGTGTTAAGCCTCTGCCTCCCACTAACCGGACACGCCGTGCGCTCGTTAGATTCCTTTCTTAGAAACTCGTTTTCTGCTCCCTGCCCTCGTCCCCTCCCTCCCGACAGGCCACGTAACAACTTGCATCACCACCGCACAGCGCCATCTCTCCCTGAGAATAAACCCGATAAACACCCTTCTTGTCTCTGAGGCCTACTTCCCACCACATTTTGCTATCAAAACTCTCGATATTTCCATAGAGACCGTGTTTTTTTGTTTGCCCCGGCCCCCTGTCTCCCCACCACCCCTTGTTTATAGGCATAAAATACACTGTCTGTCTGCCTTCCTTCCCTCCCACCTTTTTGTTACATTGGTGTAAAAAATGTAAAACAAAAAAATTTTATGAAATAACTGTGGTGTGTGAAAGATAGAAGAAAAACTGGAAATCTGATTCCACGTGTGTTTGGGAGTTGCTTGGGGTTGGGGTTGGGAGGGACAGGGGACAGCTCTGGGAGGAAGGAGAGGTGGCCCTCAACGTCGTCCCGCCAGCCTGGCCCCTGTCCTGCGGAGACCACACGGTGGGGGCGCGGGGCGCGGGGACCTGCGGACCGTCCTGCTCTTCTGGCCAGGTGCTTTTCTGTCAATTTTTATGGAATGCAAAAGGATTTTTTGTTTTATTTTGTTTTTTGTAAAGCTTAAAAAAATCTACATCTTATACTTGAGCTTCCATACTTAAAAAAAAAAAAAAAGGAAAAAAAAGAACAAAAAAAATAAATAAAAAGAAACTGGGACGCAGTTAGCCCTGGCCTCGTGTTCTTTATCACTGCCTCACTTCCCAAGCTTGTGTGGGCTCGGCAGGGTGTTGAGCAGAGGAAGTGGGGGCCTGCATGGTGACTGAGGAGGACGGAAGGGGCCCTTGCAGGATGCCCCTACTCTGAAGAGCTGGGGCCACTTGAATTCGCTTCAGGGTTGATGAGGTGGGGGCTGCTCCCGGGCCCCTTGTGTCTTCTCGGCAAACACCTGCTGTGCGCAGGCAGGTCCCCGTGTGTCCAGAGACTTTTGCACGGCCCTCGGGGATGGAAGGAAACGCCTGGGACCCCACAGATCTGCCGTCCTGGTTTCTGGGCTGATACCAGGGTGTCTGGCCGGGCATCTGGGCCCACACCTTGGCTAAGCCCCTCTGGGTTGAGGTCCCTGGATCCCTGTCTCCTTGGTCCCAGCTTCTGTCTGCTTGATCTGATGAGAAAGTTTGCAGATGGGGCATGTCTCTGTTGAGTGTGAAGTACCCCAGATGTAGACAGGGAAACAGAGAGGTCCCTGTGCTCAGTGCCTTCCAGCACCAGGTGAAGGAGATGCGGCTGCTGGGCAGGGGAAGGCTGGAGCCCATCCTCACCCCCACCCGGGGATCCTGGGCAGGGGGCCCAGAGCCCGTGTCCACATGTGTGCAATGGAAGTGACATCCTCATGGGATTGCAGTGGGACAGGGCCTGGCATGAACACGAGGCCCTTTTTATGATGTAGTCAATCATGTGACCAGAAGTAACGCCCGAAAGCCGAAGTGACTGACACTTGCGAGCCTGGTCTTACTCTTCCTTCTAGAATCTTGCACGGGAGCCATCGCTGCTCATTTTCTGGTGCGAAGTCAGGCGGTGAGACGCGGGATAGTGGGCTCTGAGACCAGGTTTCCTCTGAGGGGCAGCCGGAAGCAAGTGGCAGAAGTGTGTGTAGCCTGGCACCCCCTGCTGGTCCTTCTTCTGCTCCCACTAAGGCGAGCATCTTGGGGACCAGCAGGCCCGAACGCCCCTAAGACAGGATAGCAGGCTGAGGAAATCGCACGAAGGAGCCCTGGAGGGTTGACTGGCCCTAGATTGAGGGCTCCTTGAGGGACAGTATTTCAAGCTTTCACTTCACTCATTCGTTTGCCAAACATTTATTGAGCACCTACTGTGTACTGGGGACACAGTGGTGAACAAGATGTCTACTGCCTGGAGGGGGTGGGGAAGTATTTACTAACCACAGTCTTTACTGAGCCCTTGCCTGTGCTGGGTGCAGAGCTACAGGTGGGTGGCTGTCGCCTCAGGGTTGTCACAGGCTGGGGGACTGATACACAGTTATCAGTTGAGTCGAGTTGGTCCACAGCGAAAGGCAATGCTAACACTAACCCATCAGTTAGCGCTTGGTCATATGGCACCTGCTGTTTCCCAGGGCCCCACCCTTCTGCTCTTGAGGAAAAAGCCAAGTGTCTCCAGAGGTGGGTGAAGACGGGCAAGTGGGGCTTTGCCCCTTCCTCAGCTGCCGGGACTGAAGGCCATGTCCAAACCATGGTTTCGAAAGATCCCAAGTTCCGTAAGTAACCAAGGGGACCCTCGGTGGGAGGGCCGGAGCCCAGGCGCTAAGGATGGGGCTGTGGGCCATTCCTTCTTTGTAGGAGATGCCACCTGCCTGCCCCTTGACCCTGCCCCAGGATCTGGGGAGCCCCAGGCATTTCCACAGATGGCATCTCAATAATAGCTAAAATGTAAGCCACCAAGGCAGAGATCTTTGGAAGTGACTGGGCCAGTCTCCTGCTCCGCGTCAGTGTCCTGCAGGAGAAACGCTCCTGGACCAGTTACCAGGGCAACTGGTAAGTGCAGGGCCACTTTGGGGCCAAGTCTGGGCCTGAAACCAAAGTGCAGAACTTGGCTGGGCCCACGCTACAGTGTCTTGTCCCTTCAGGCCATGCCTAGAGGCGAGGCCCCAACCACCCCTTCCCTGCAGCCAGCAGGAGAAAGGCACCCACCCACCTGGGACCCTTCACCTCAGGGACCCACCAGCTGGCGAGCGTGGCCCAGTCAGGCCAGTGGAACCTGCTGATCCGTCAGGCACCTCTGCTCTTTGGGAGGAACCAGGGGAGGATCTCGGTACCGAGGGACACACTGATGAGCCTTTACCCAGCACAGCGAGCCCACAAGGCTACTTTGTTCAGCCACAGAGACGGCCTCCATCAGACAGGGCCTCCGTGGGGCATAGGCCATGCTTCCCCCATCAGACTGGGTGCTTCCCAAGGAGGAAGGATCCACAGCTCTCAGCAGACTGGGTGGTGCCCGTGAACAAGAGCGATCACCCCACAGACTGGGCATTCCCCAGAAGGATTATGTCTCCCCCACCAGATGAGGGATCCCCCGGGCCGGGGCTGTGATACCTCATTCTTCCCCACCCAGCTCCAGCTCAGGCCCGCACTTGGATTCATGCTGCCAGGCCGAGCCCCCAGGTCTTCAGGCTGGGCGGGCACTGAGCCAGGTCATAGCCCCGGGTGGAGCCAGAATCTGGTTCTGAACCAGGCCCGGGCCGGAGCCAGCACGAACCTGGGCCCCCAGGGTACCATCCACTGGGACAAGGCCAGAGGCTCGTGGGAGGGGCTGCTCAGGACAGCGGGAAGGGAGCCTGGGCTGTCCCCAAAGGCAAGGGTGAGGCTAGATGGCACCCGGCCTGAAGTCCAGGACTGCAGCCAAGGGTGGAGGCAGGGAGGAGACTTGGAGGGCCCCTGAGCCCTGCCAGCCCTGCCACGGCCCTGTAGTTGAGGGACCCGATGTGCATCCAACATCTGCCACTCCTAGCTGGGGGGCTTTGGGCAAGTGGCCTAATTCCTCAGAGTCTGATTTCCCACCTGTATAATGGCCACAATGACTGTGCCTACCGCAGAGGGGATAGTGAGGACCGAATGAGGGCACAGCCCAGCCCTGCACACAGCAAGTGCTCAATAAATGTCAGCTGCATGCCAGGTGACACACAGGGCTCTGCAGGCCTGGGTCTCCCCACACCCCAATTCCTTCCTCCTCCTCCTCCAACTAAACCCTGTCACCTGCTGTGAGCGCTGGCCCCGCCCCCACCACCTTGTCCTCACATCAGCCCCACCTTGGAAGCAGCCCTGACTCCCATCTCCGGGCCTTGGCACACCCTTCCCTTTCCCAGATGCCCTTCCCTCTCCCTCAAGATTGGGCTCCAGGAGCCCTCCTCCATGAAGCCTTCCCTGGTTGAGTGCTCATTCCTACAGCACTTTGTACCTTCTGGTCAGAGTCCTTCCCATGAGAGCCCTGAAACCGTCTCCCCATCCCAGATGCCCAGCATATTGTGGTCCAGGGTGGGTGGACAGACGGGCTGAGTTTGGTAAATATTTGTGACATCAAACTGGGCCATGGCGCCCCCTTGTGGCAGAGGCTGCAGCCCTGTGGCCAGGCTCCCTTCTCTGGGGCTGGTAGAGAAGATTCTAAAGGAGGTTCACGCTGAGGCTCAGCCTTCACCCGCACCCGGCACCACCCACCCTGATGGCTCGTGGGACCCGTTGGGCCTGGGGCGGGGTGTGTGGGGGCAGGAGCAGGTCAGCACGGAGGGGAGCTGGCCCTCCTGTCCTGGCCACCCACGGGGTTGTGGCCAAGAAGAAAATGAACTCCAGAGAGGGTCTAGGAGACAAACTGAGGTCAGGGCACAGGAGCTAGAGCTTGGGGCTAAGCCCAACCCTCCTCTCCAGCCTTCCCACCTGCAACACTCTCATTGGTTACCCTCTGCTCCTTCTACCATGTTACCTCCTCCAGGAAGGCCTCCCTGGTCTCTAGGGAGAGCTGGTTGTCCCTCTCCTCCAACTAAAAACTATCAAAGCTAACCTTCATTGAGCTCTTACTGCATGCCAGACTTTGGGGCTATCCTCCGTAATGACACCATTTTATTTAATCCTCAGAAGAACGTATGAAGCAGCAACACTGTTAACCCATTGCACAGATGAGTAACAGAGGCACAGAAAAGCTAAGATGCAGAACCAAGATCGGAACCTTAACTGTTCTGCTTCATGCTGAGCACCGTGGTGCAGGGACCCTGTTGGAGTGTCATTCTCGCTGCTGTGTCTCCACTACCAGGTGTGGAGCCTGTCACAGAGAAGAAGGTTGAAGAAACCAGAGGCCCGAGAGGCCAGGCAGAGGCAGCCAGCCAACCCAGCCCCTTCCTGCTTGGCTCCCCCACACCCTGGACCTGTAGGTAGGACCCCTTCCCCATCCAACACTGTTCCCAGAGCAGCCCGGACCCCGCCGGCACCTCAGGGAAGGAACGAGAACAGGCTGCGCTGGGAGTACCGTTTACTAGGACAGTCCTGGCCGCACCAGGAGGAGCGGGACCCTCCCCGGGGCTGAGCGGGCAGAGTGAGGTAGGTGAGCCAAGGGGCAGCCGTTCTGTCCCCCTAGAGGCGAGGTTTTGGCGGCAGCCCCTGCGTTAGGCTCCCAGGGACAGATGCTCAGACCCTGAGAGGTGAGTCCCCAGAGAGGGTCGTCCTGCTCCAGGAAGAGGCAATCAGTCAGGGCTTCTCGAAGAGGCAGCTCCAAGCTTTCGGAGGTGTTGCAGGGAGGGGTTGGGCTGGACTTCTAGGCCCCCCGGCTTCCTCCACAGCTCAGTCCAAGGGCACCATCACTGCCCAGACTTCTCCCTTCCTGAGTGTGGCATCTGGAGGTCCCTGTCATCCTGGGCTGGGCCTGGGTCCTGGTCAGCTGGGGAGGAGTGACTGGCGCTCTGAGGAGGTGGCCGCGTCCCGGTACAGCAGGAACTGTATGGAGATCTGGACAGGTTGATGTCAAGGCCGAACAGAGCAGACTGGGTCAGACCTGCCCCTGCGTGGCCTGTGGCTCCATCCGAAGCTACTTCCCCCCTCCCTTCCTCTGTCCCCAACTCTGCCAGGTTGGGAGGGTCAGCCACGGCCTCCCAGCTGCTGCTCTTGCTGCCTCCCGACCCCTCGACCCCAGACGAACCCCATTCATCCACCAAGTCCAGCACTGGGGTCTTCCTCCCTCGGGCATCCTCCCCTGACCCCGGCCCCAGGATCTTGCCTTCCTTCCACCCTACAGTGTCCCAGTGGTTTCACTAAGTGGCGCTAGAACTCGACTTTTCTTTATCTCTCCTTGCACCCAACAGGGAGTCAGCAAATGTCGAACTATAGCCATGTTTACTTTCTCCTGAAGGAGATCCAAATATTGCCCTGCTCAGCCACCCAGCCAACATTTACTGAGCACTCACTGTGTGCTGGGTTGGGCGCTGAGTGTTTCCTGAGACTTTATCTTATGTAGTTGCCCCATTATCTTGGTGAGACAGTGGGACAAAGATATGGAAGCACAGAGAGGCTAACGGTTGGCCCTGTGTCACACAGCTAGGACGCAGGAGAGCCAGGATCTGAGCTCAAGTTTTTCTGTCTCTAACTCGTGTGTCTTCACGTTCCAGCTTTCCTTCCTCTGGCCTCCATGGGCTGATTTATGCCCTGTTCTCTAGGGCCTTTGCACAAGCTGTGTCTGGAACATCCCTCCCTTGCTTTGCCTGACTAACTTCTTTTCCTTCAGGGTACAATTTAAATGGCATGTGTAGGGGGAAGGGTATAGCTCAGTGGTAGAGTGCACGCTTAGCATGCATGAGGTACTGGGTTCAATTTCTGGTAACCCCATTAAAAATAAATTAAAAAAATAAAAAACCCTAATTACCACGCTCCCCAAAAAAGAGTAAATAAATAAATGGCATCCGCAGTGGCCTCTGCTGAGCCTCTAAACCAGGACAGCCCCCGGCTCACATACACTTGCAGTTTTTCTCTGCGGCAGTTGGTGGATCCCAGTGAAGTAATTATGATTATGTGTGTCCGCTCAGCCTCCCCACTGAGCTGTGAGCTTCCAAAGGCAAGGGTCATTCTGTTGTTGCTCACTACTTGCTCTGGTGCCTAGCGGGGTGCCCTGCACACGGGAGGTTTGACTCTTGATGGGTGGATGGAAGGATGGCCGGATGCTGAAGCTGTGTGCAGGCAGAGGCTGCCGCAACCATGCTGGCCCCGCCAGCCCTCACGCCATGAAGGATACGATGGTGTCGAGCAGCAGGACGCCCAGGCTGCCCACGAGCCAGGGCAGGTGGTGCAGCAGGTAGCTGCCCTCGCTCTGGCCCACCTCGGGGTTCTTTAGCAGCACGCTCAGCCCGTACAGCGTGTTCCCCAGCATCACCAGGGCGAACAGCGAGTAGGAGATCCCCTGGGTCGACTTCCGAAGGAACTAGAGAGGGTGGGGGTTAGAGACCTCACACGGGGCTCTCGGCTCTCTGGACTGTAACTGTCCACATGTCCATCTGCCCTGTCACACTGCACATGCTCTGAGCCAATTTCACAGTGTGACCGGTGTCTACCATGGGCCAGGCGCCCAGACCAGCCCCTTCCAGGGCCTGACTCCTCATCCCCACTCCAACACCCTCTCCAGGGCCCCCTGCCCTATCCCGCCCAGGTAGGTAGGAGACCATGGCTGCACCACCCTGCCGGCCCCGAGGTGCTCTCTCCCTGCCCCACGCCCATCCCTGACCCCCCACCTTCACCTCTACTCTCAGCCCCTCGCTCTCACCTGACCTCCTACCTCCTTGGGACACATATGTCACATGTATCCCTGGATGGCAGGCATCCCATTTCCAGAGGCAGAAACTGAGGCTTGGAGAACCGGATTAAGCTGCGCAAGCCAACAGTGGTGTGGACAAGACCTTCCGCGCCCACGTGCTACTCCTTAACCCAGGGGCCCGAGCGGCCAGCCCACCGCCCCTGCCCACGGCTCACGTTGGTGCGGATCTGAGGCAGCCGGGAGAACAGGTACAGCACGCTGGAGATGGAGCCGATGACAAAGCCGATGACCTCTTGCTTCGTGAAGGGCTGAGAGGGCAGAACAGGATGCTCAGTGCCCAGGAGGGGCCGGGGTGCAGGGTGAGAGCCCCGAGCTCCCTCCTAGAGGGCAGTTCCCTCGCTCCCGTGGCTGTATGGGGGAGGGCCTTCAGGACAAGCCGGACCCGCAACCCCACTCTACCACCGCGTACCCACACCTCACCTTATTGCCCGGTTCCACGGACAGGAGCGTCCGTCCCCGGAAGACCTCCCTCGGGGCAGCCACAGAGTTGGTGCTGCTCAGCAGTGGGGTGGCACAAGCCACCCCCAAGATGAACAAGAGCACAGAATTGATGGGGGCAGACCCTGTACACATGGCAGGAGGGAAGCTGAGGTTAGGCACCCAAGTGGCAGCAGACAGACTGGGCTTTGAGTCCTCAGTGGCTGTGTGACTTTGGGCAAGTGACCTAATGTCTCTGAGCTTTTATTCCTCATCTGTAAAATGGGTATAACTACAGTACCCATCTTCCAGAGTTGTAAAGGTGAACTGATGAGGGCAGTGGGAGCAGGAGGGTGGTTATCAGGCATGGAAATGCTAATGAAGACAGCCCCAACCCCATGTGCTGGGGTTTACTGTGCAGCCCTGGCTCTGACCCCTTCTGAAATCTGAAGGGCAGAGATGGCCTGTGTGCCTTGTCCTTGTTTCCCCAGCACAGAGGAGCAGCTGCAGCGTGTTCGGTGACTGAGAACCTCAGTGAAGGGCACCCTGTGGTCCCGCCCGGATCTGCTCATCGCCCTCTATCTCGGCTGATCAGCCGATCAGGGCTCAGGCTTTCAGATAAGGCCTTTCTGAGGTTTGGGTTATCACCAGCAATGGGAAACCTGCTTCCTCTCAAGCTCCCAGGCCTCCTGGCTGCCCCAAAGTGCCTGAACACAGAAGGACCAATGTACTCACACGGAGAGGGGCGTTTCTTGAACTTGTAATGGAAGTACAGGGACAGCATCAGCAGGTCGGCCAGGACGTAATACAAGGCTGTGTAGGTCTGCAAGAGACGCGGGGGCGCAGGGCGCTGGCGGCAGGCCCAGGCTGCTGGGACCGCGGCCCAGCACCGGGGCCCCCACCCCAGCCCAGTGACCCTGAGCAAGCGGCTTCACCTCTGGAAGCTTCTGTTTCCATGTCTGGAAAGGAGGGGGTCATAATTCCTCCCTGGCAGAACCAGACATTGGAGGCCAGGGCCTGGAGGGGCACCAGCCCAAGCAGATGGAGGAAACAGTGGTGGGCATTATGGGTGGGTCAAAATAGGGCTCAGAGGGTAAGGGGTGGCTCATGTCTCGCTGGATACAGGGGCAATTAAGGCTCTGCACTCCCGCCTGGGGACACAACAGGTTCCTGACTCTGCCTCCCAGCCCCACCCGGCTGCAGAGCGACCGCACCCGGGCCTCCCACAGGAGAACGTTCCTCCTCCAGGACCCCACATCCCAAAAGCTGAGTCAAGACCTTAGCACCTCCAAGGTCCAAGACCCCAGTGACCCTTTGGATTGACATGCTCATTCTGCAGGTGGGGAAACTGAGGCCCACAGAAGGGCAGTGGGCAGCCCAATGTCACACAGAGGCAGAGGGCTCTCTCCACAGTGTGGGGCCCTTGCAGGATGGAAGGACACCCCTGCCATGGCAGTTCTTGGCCGCCCACCCCACCCGGGGATCGGCCCACCTGCAGGGGCAGCTGGTCAGCCAGGAAGGAGCCAATGAGATTGCAGGAGTCTCCACCGATCCAGCCCAGGAGGAACCACAGGGACAGGGCCTGGTCCATGTTGCCCGTCTTGCAGGCCTTGATATACTGGCTGTGGCAGAGGAGGGAGGTGCATGCTCAGAGGCCGAGGGCTGTGACACCGCGTGGAGGGTAAATGTGGGAATAGCCCTGGACGAGAGGACTGCGGGGCAGGGGCTGCACAGAGGTCACCTGGAACCAACCCTTCCTGCACGCAGGATTCTCATGAGCCTTTCTTTGCCCTTAGGGGGTTTTTACTGGGGAATCCCTTCCAACCCGGCACCTTGATGGGACGTGCATCTTTCCAGAGAGATCCATAGAGTGACACAGATTCTCACCCAGAGCACCCAGGGGCTCTCGGTGGGGCCCTGAGGTTTTTATAGGGTCCCAACGTCTTGTCTCAGGCCCTGAGAACCATTTCACAGGGACCCTGGATTCTCTCTTCTGTGGAGGGGCTGATGGGTTTGACAGAAGGATGGTGACAGTGATATGGCCTGGGCTCTGCCTTATCTCCAGGGATGGCTGATGATCAGATGGGCCAGACTACAGCCTGTTATAGGCAAGGGGCACCAGAGAAGGGCGGGGCTGTGCCTCCTGGAGCTCACGTTACAGAAGCCATGCGGTCAAGTCCCTTTCCTTCCAATCCCCTCTTTGGGGACTGAAAAGTCATGGAATCAGGATTCACATCCAGACTCTGAGGCTCCAGTCCTGCTCTGAGCTGCTCCACAACTTCCGTTTGCTGCTGATAATTCTTTTTAATCATTTGCATGTATTTAAATCAGTAAAAGGTAACTAAATAGCACCGCAGCCCACCCATCACCCAAGACAGAAACTAGGAAAGCTGGACAGGTCTCTGGTCTTCCCACAGCCATCATTTCTCCTCTGTCGCCTACCGAGCCCCACCCCTACCCACCTCCAGGCCTCTCCAGTTCCTACCCAAGCCTGTTCCCTTCGTTTCTGTCTACGTTCTCAAGGATCTAAAACCCCAATCTTGCCCAAATCTGTCAGAGCCCTCCACTGCTCTTCAATAAGGACCGACATCCTCCCGAGCACGTCCTGATAAGGCCCCCCGTCCCTCTGCACGTCCCTCCACCAGGATTGCTTTCCCTTCCTCCAAACTCTTCATGGGCAGATGGCCTGCCCACTCTCTCCTCTACATCCTTCAGGAAATGTCAGTTCCTCCTCAGGGCCTTCCCTGATGGGCACTCTTCCAGCATCTGCCAGTTCCTCCTGGACTCAAGCTTCCTGAGCCCTGCACAGGCCTGGCATGGAGAAGGCCCTTCAGGTTGAACTTGTGGCCCTTAGGAAAGCCTCCTCTAATAAACTGTGACTTGATGTGTCTCCATAAATCACAGGGAAGTGATTCTGTCACACTCAGGGAAGGCCAAGTCCTAATGAGAAGCACAAAGGTGGGTGGGGCTCTCTCCCAGGCAGCTGACCCACCTCCCCAGTTAATCAGCCAGGCCCAGGCAGGGCCAAGATTACACCAGGTGGAAAGGGGAAGCCTCAGCCAGCTCTTCATAGTTCTGGGGAAGCTCTCACCTGAGGACAGGGAGTTGCCCTGCCTCGGCCTCCACCAGTCACCTAGGCCAGTCCAGTTTGCCTCCTAAGGGCCACCTATGCCAACCCCATCATTGCTTGCTGGATACCTTACACAGCCTCCAAGGCAGCCTCCCTGCCTCCAGCCTCTGTCCTTGTGCCTCCAGTCCTCCTACCCTATGGCTCCCAGGTTATCTTTAGTGGGTGGCAGAATGGAAGCTCTGCAGAGGCAAGGATGGCGTCGGTTCTGCTTACTTCCGTCACATCTTGTATGGCAACTGGGACAAGCTGAGGTGGTAAAAATGTCCAGCCCTCAACACATGCTAGGACAAGTCAATGGGATAAGGACAGGCTTTTAACATATGGTACTGGGACAACTGGGAACTGCATGCTAAAGAATGAGGTTGGATCCCTACTTCACACTGTATACAAAATATAACCCAAGCTAGATCAAAGCTCTAAATGTAAGAGGTAATTTGTGATACTGTGATTATACAGTAAGACATGTATATGTTTGGTCTTCCCCATTCCCTGCAGAGAGCGCCTAAAGCCGGTGGAATGTCCTAAGGGTGGAAGGAAAGGAAGGTGTCTTCTGTAATGCTGATGAGGTGACTTCTGGAAAGCCCTCTTAGGTCTCCTGAGAATCGGGAGTGGTTGCCATGGGAACCAACCACGTGATCAGAGGTATCATACCTGTGTATGAAGCCTCCAGAAAAATCGTTTCTCAGAATTCTGTGAGCCGTTCTAGCAAACTAATTGAAGCTAAGGAGGGGTCGTGGGAACCTCTAAATCTATAGCCAGAGGCCAGAAGCACAGGTGACAACCTGGACTTGTGACTGACGTCTGAAGTGGGGAAGGAGGGAGCGGTCTTGTAGGATGGGGCCCTAAACCTGTGGGATCTGATGCTGTCTTCAGTCGGATCGTGTAAGAATTGAGCTGATTGCTTGGTATTGTGGGAAAAAACACACATCACAATTGGTGTCAGAATTGGATAAGTCTACACAAAACTCTTAGAAGAAAAGATAAAGGTGATTCTTTGTTAGCCAGATTAAGCTATTACTTCTTAATACAACATACATACAACATCGAAAGCACAAACAACAACAACAACAAAAAAGATAAACTGGACACCATTAAATTTTTGAATTTTTGTGCTTCAAATGACACCTTCAAGAAACTGAAAAGACAACCCACAAGATGGGAGAAAATACTTGCAAATCATGTATCAGATGAGGGTGTTGTATCTAGTACAGGGGAAGGGCATAGCTCAGAGGCAGAGTGCGTGTTTAGCATGCATGAGGTCCTGGGTTCAATCCCCAGTACCTCCGTTAAAAAAAATTCTACTTTTATGTGGAATCTAAAAAAAAATGAGACAAATGAACTTATTTACAAAACAGAAACAATCTCACAGACATAGAAAACAGACTTGTAGTTCCCAGGAGGGAAAGGCGGGGGTGGAGGGATAAACTGGGAGTTCAGGATTTGCAGATACTAACTACTCTATGTAAAATAGATAAACTGCAAGACCCTATTGTAGAGCATAGAGAACTGTATTCAATACCTTGCGATAGCCTATAATGAAAAAAAATATCTATGGTGTATGAAAAGAAATATATATATTTGTATAACTGAATCACTATGCTGTACACCAGAAATTAACACAACATTGTAAACCGACTATACTTCAATTTAAAAAAAAAAGAAAAGAAAAATGGGTGAAGAATCTGAATAGACCTTTTTCCAAAGAAAATATAAGTTGGCCAACAAGCACACGAAGAACCACTTAATACCACCAGCCATCGGGGAAACACTAACCAGAACTACAATGAGAGAGCACTTCATACCCTGTGGGACGACTAGAATGAAAAAGACAGGAAATAGCAGGTGTTGATGGCGATTCAGAGAAACTGGAACCGCCATACACTGCTGAGAGGAATATACAATGGTGAAAATGTTTTGGAAAACAGTCTGGCAGTTCCTCAGAAGATTAAACATACAGTTACCATGTGACCTGGAAATTCTACTCCTTAGATCTACATCCAAGAGGAGTAAACACATGTTCCCACAAATACTTGTACAGAGCAGCCTTAATCATAAGGGCCAAAAGGTTGAAACCACCCCGATGTCCAGCAGTGGATGAATGAATAAACAAAATGTGGTACACACATACCATGGACTAGTATCAAACATAAAAAGGAATGAAGTACAGACACACACGCGCTACACACAACGTGGGTGAACCGGGGAGATGTTATGTTCAGGGCAAGAAGCCAGTCACAGAAGGCCACGTGCTGTCTGATCCAGTTATATGAAATGCCCAGAATAGGCAAATCTACAGACAGAAAGTAGATTGGTGGCAGGGGTTGGGAGATTTAGAGGGAAATGAGGAATGACTCATTTCTCTCTGGGTTTCTTTTTTGGGTGAAGAAAATGCTCTAAAACTGATTGTGGCGATGGCTTCACAACTCTGGATATACTAAAACCGTGGACTTGGACGCTGAAATGGCTGATTCTATTGTGTATGAACTCTCTCTCAATTAAACCATTATCTTTCTCCCTCAGGATAGAGAGCACAAAATCTAACAGTGGAGCGTGTCCTTATGTTACAAGGCCCCTGATGACCTCTTTGACCTCACCTCTCCCTGGCCCCTAACTCTCACACCCTCTGCCCAGCCATGGGACTGAGCATACAGTGTGTTAACGGCCGTCCTTATAGCACCAACCTTGTGAGGTAGCGAACAATATTCCCATTTTACAGATGAGGACACTGAGGTGCAGAGCAGTCAAGGGACTCATGGTGTGTCCTCAGTCCCTAATCACAGCAGTGGCCACGCTGTTTTGTAATCACTGCCTGTCCGCCACTAGACTATCACAGGACAGAGGCCTTGTTTGCTGCATCCCAGCCCACCCCTTCCTCTGCCTTTTCTCTTACTAGCTGTGCAATCCAGAGCAAGTCACTTAATCTCTTTGGGTTTCCATTTTCTTGTAAAGTAGGGATGGAGACTGTATCTATTTCACAGGGTGGTTATGAGGATTAAACAGGGTACAAACATGTCAAGTGCTTAGAAATGAGCTAGGACACAGCGGGCACTCAGTGAACAGTAGCAGGTGTTAGTACTATTATCTCTGTGTCCCCAAGGCCCAGCACAAGGCAGGGCCTAGAGTGGGGCCCTAGTGTAGGGCCCTTCGGAGGGGCTGAAAGTCAGTGAGTGGGGGTGGAGGGGGGAGCACACTTGGCCTTGAGTCTGGAGAGGCCCGAGGGCAGCCAGGCAACACCAACTCTGCTCAGCCCCTCACTGCCCCAGCCGTGCAACCCAGCCTGGTCCCACCACCCTGATGTTACTCACGGGAAGGTGGATGCAGCGAAGCAGAGAATGGAGATCAAGCCCAGGCCCACACTGGCCTCGTCCCAGCCGTCCTGGGCACACTCGCCAAACACGTCCCATATCCACTGGCGGGAGCCGTTGGGGCAGTTGGAGAAGTTGCCGGAGCCCAGTTTCTTCCAGACCATAGTTGCAGAGGAAGGGAGGGAGGGAGAGAGGGTACCGGTGTGCCGAGGCAGGCGAGGGCTCTACAGGGAAAAAGAGGGGGCCTTCAGTTTGGGGAGATCCAGGTCCCAGTCCTGGTCCGGCCAACCTAAGCCCATCTCAGCCTTACCACCTGGCACCGGCCGAGCCCCTGAGCCAGACAGAGGACACAATCAACCTCAAGCACTAAGGTCAAAGCAACCACGCGTGTGGGGAGCGCTGGCTCTGTGGTCAGGGACAAGAGCATTCAAATCCCAGCTCGACGTGCTAACAGTGTGACTTCGGGCAAGAGACTCAGCCTCACTGTGCCTCAGTTTCCTCATCTGCAAGATGGGGACGACAACAGTGCCTCCTCCACATAGTTGTGAGGATTAAATGAGTTCATAAATATGGTGTAGAGAACTGAGCCCTCAGACAATGTCACCTCTGTTATAACTCTTGAATGTCTATAACTCTGAATTCTTCTTGTAAATTACACTGTGAGGGTCTGCTGAGACCAGGCCCATTAATTACATTATCTCATTTAAAGTACAGTTGTCCCAGATGAATGAGTAAAGAAGATGTAGTGTACACACACACACACACACACACACACACACACAATGGAATACTACTCAGCCATAAAAGGATGAAGTTTTGCCATTTGCAGCAACATGAATGGACTCAGAGGGCATTACAGTAAGTGAAATAAGTCAGACAGAGAAAGAAACACTGTATGCTATCACTTACATGTGGAATCCAAAAAATTACAACAAACTAGCAATTATAACAAAAAAGAAGCAGACTCACAGACAATGAGAACAAACTAGAGGTTACCAGTAGGGCGAGAGAAGGGAGGAGGGGCAAAATGGGGGGGGGGGACTAAGAGGCACAAACTATTAGGTATAAAATAAGCTACAGGGATATATTGTACAACACGGGAATATAGCAAAGTATTTTATAATAACTGTAAACGGAGTATAACCTTAAAATATAAAGTACAGTTGTCCCCCAACATTGGTCAGATGAGGCAAATAGAGAAGGACCAGGGAGCCCCCGGGTTGCACAGGTGGTGGGACTGAAGTTTGGCGTGTTTGAGCTGTATTCTCTCAGCATCTCTTGTGTGTGGGATGCCTGCCAGCAAGGCATCCAGAGCCACCTCCCCATTCTCACCACTGACAGAGCTAGGAACTGGCTGCTTGCAGGGGCAGGCAGGGAAGTCCCCTCCTGGTGTCTGGGCACCCTGAACAGTGACTAGAGCAGTCACTGCCCACGTGACACTCCCAGAGGAGGAAGAGAAAGTGGGGCTGTGGAGAATCATCACAGCCCTGAGCTCTTGAGCAGCTCTGTGCTAAGCACCTCACAGGCCCTTCTGCATTTTTGCCACACATCAACTCTATGAAGTGGGGGCTGCTGATACAGCCATGGGGACCCAGGAAAGTGACTTGCCAGGACCATCCAGGCAGGAAGTGGTAGGGCCAAGAGTCAAAGCCAGGACTGGGATCCAAACCCCTGCTCATAGCCACCATGCCATGCTGCCCCCAGCACTTCTGTCCCTGGGCGCGGTGGAACCCTCCCGTGGTCTGGCGCAGCAGCCCAGCGACTCGTGCAGCCAGAAGGCAGGCTTCCCCTTTTCACTGAGCTCAGAAGGGCTTTCCTTATCCAGGGTGAGGCTCTCTCCAGCCACCTCCAGTTCCTGAGTGTGTCAAAAGACCCAGGATTCTCATAAAGCAACGTCCTATTACTGAAAGCTAGAGACTGAATGTTATGTCCCACCCCCACCGCCCGCCTCCAAATTCCTATGTTGAAATAACGTGCAATGTGATGGGATTTTGAGCTGGGGCCTTTGGGGAGTAGTTAGGTCACGAGGGCAAAGCCCTCATGAATGGGATTAGCGCCCTTATAAACAGACCTCAGAGAGACCCCTCGCCCCTTCTGCCAGGTGAGGACACAGAGAGAAGACAGCCACCTATGATCTTGGAAGTGGATCCTCACTAACAGCAAATCTCCCAGCACCCTGATCTTGGACTTCCCAGCCTCCAGAACTGGGAGAAATTAATGTTTGTTTCTAAGCCACTCAGACTACGGTACAGTGATCTGAATGGGCAAAGACATCTCGGCCAGACCTTTGGAACTGCTGAGGTCACAGCAATCTGGGGGTATCGGAAGGGAAAGGAAGCGAGTCAGCTTCTTTTCTCAGGAAGCTCGAGGCTCTCAGCCCTAGTGTGACTCGCCAGGGAGCCCAGAGCTGGACGCAAGGGTATCCGAGGTCACCACCTGCCCAGTTCACGGCAGTACCTCCAGGGCCCCACAAGTGTGGCTGAAAGCCTCTTCCTGTCCCTTGGTGACCCACCTTGACCTTCGGCACAGCTGATGCCTGAGCCGTTTACCTGATGTCCTGCCACCAGCACCTGCAAGGCCACCCAAGGTTAGCATCCAGTCCAGGTAGGCGCTGTGCCTCTGCAGTGCCAAAAGGCATGGCAAATCAAGTCCTTTGCCACCCTCGTAACTTCTCTGTGAGGGGAACACTGTCCTCATTTTACAGATAAGGTTGAGTGGCCTTGCGCAAGTAACCGTCTGAGTCTGTCTATAAAATGAGGATAATGACACTTACTCCTCGGGGTTGCTGTACAGATGAAATGCACATAAATCTCTTAGCCGGGTGTCTGATGTAACGGTAGTGACTGTTTTGAGAAGGAGAGTCCAGTACCTCAACTACCCTGAGGCCATTCTCACTCCCTCTTTTCACCCCGATTAGGGAAGAAATAAGGTGGACACATGCCCAATGAGGGGGAAGGGGGTTGAGGGATGTACCTTGGCTCACAGGGCCCAGGGCACTGGGTAGGTGGTCCCCTGTCCATGCCCAGAGCCCCTTGTACAGCTCCGGGCTCAGGACACTCTGAGACACACCTGCACCCCGAACAGAAGGGGCTTTCCTCTGAGGGCCACTGTGCATGGAGCCTGTCACCTGTAGATTCTGGCTTCTGAGAATGGGCCCACCTCCTGGTCCAATAGCATCGAGTAAATGGATGTCCGGGGTTGCAACAAAGGTTGATCAGCTCTGTACGTCTGACAAGGACCACAGCAGGGGGGCCTTGGACTCAGTGAGGGCACATGTTTGAAATTCAGGATCAGTGAGTCTGGGCTGGGGCTCAGGGACCTCGGGTTGAAGAAGCTCCCCCAGGGGATGCTGGTGCATGTGGCCAGACTTTAAGAAAGGCAGCGCTGGGAAAGGCATCTCCTGCCACAGGCAAGCTCCTCTTCCAGATCCCAAGCTGAGTCAGGGAGAGGCTTCCCACTGAAGCTGCTCAAGTGGCCACCCTTATCTATCAGATAAGTCCAAATTCCTTGAGACAGGGCCCCAGGGTACTCCAAGAACTGACCTCCCTACCTCCTCTCCAGTTCCTCCCTCTGAATCTTCAGACAGTCATCCTCAGGCCTGCAGACTTCTGTATATGCCATCTCTTCCCCTAGGCGTGTTCTCTCCCCGCCGGAGGGCGTGGTAAAGATACTAAGACCCTGTTTTCCACTGCCTTCTCAAAGAGGGGGTCTTGCAGGAGCTGACTGGACAACACTTGTCATCTCTTCCCCCACCCTGGTCCGTATGCCCGAAGAACGCTCATCACTCTCTTCAGCGACCTTCACATCTAAGCCCACTCCACTCCCTTCAGCCTAGTTGTAAACTTTTTCTTGGGGCCTAGACACACCAGCTGCACAGTAAAGGTTAAGAAAATTAGTGAAAGACAGACAGAGAGATGGGGCAGGGAGGGGAGGGAAAAAGGAAGGAAAGAAGGAAGAAAAGAAAGAAAGGAGAGAGAGAAAGTCCGAAAGGAAAGAAGGAAGACCTAATTGGGAGCTTGGACGGCCTAGGGATGAGGAGAAAGTACCCTGGAACTGACCTGTCTGATGCCTACTAGTATAGAACTCTTGGGCAAGTGATTGAGCCTCAGAGTTCCAATCTGTAAAATGGAGGGGGGGGCGTAATGCAAGTATCCACCCCCTAGGATAATGGCAGAGTTAAATGAGATAATCCAGGCCAAGTGATTAGAATGGTGCCTGGCACAGGTGAAACACTCAGCAGTAATAGTCAGGGATGGCTATTATTCTGTTCTGGCTGTAGCTCTCCCCCCTCCCCTACAGGGACCCTGGCAAACAGCAGGCTTCAGTACGCGTTGAATAGACAAGACTGCGCCAGTCCTCACACTTCCAAGCGCAGACTCCCCACTTACACACTTGGAAGCCTGTCCTAGGCGTGTGGTGGGAGGGGACAATCTAGGCTCCCTGCAGACCTGGGGAGTACCTGAGGGGAGGAGCGTCCCGGCTTGGGGCGGCGGTCCTCCAGCTCCTTGGTCTCAACGCCCTCTGAGTGACTCAGCCCAGCACGGGCCGCCTGTTTGGTGGGGATAATGACAGGGCAGCCGCTGGGATTAGTGCTCATTTGCCGCGAGGCCCCCCTCCCCTGGCCTGCCCTGGGGAAAACAAAGCCGTCAGAAGTGAAGGGGCCTGTCGGCCAAGACCAGGAGCTGAAAAGGAAATCCAGACCCCAACCTTTGGCCAGGCCGATCCAAGAGGCCATGCTGGTCACCCCTGAGGAGGGGGACGTGGGCCCCCAAGGCCTCCCCAATCCCAGCCCACAGCCTCGCTCCAGGATCTCATGCCCCAAAGTGGGGACAGGAGCCCCAGGATGGTCCAGGGGCTGGGGGAGAGGGTAGGAAAGATGTAGTAGGGAAGGTCTAGGGTCCCGACTCGCAGCCCCCAGCCTCATATTCGGCTCACCACCTCAAGATCCGCCGCACCGCCCGGCTTCTGAGTTCTGTCCCTCGGGTCTGAGTCAGCTGACCCGAAGCCCCGCTCCGCCCCGCCCCGGAGCCACGCGGCTCCGCCTCTTGCGCCGCTCACTTGACGGACGGCCCCTGGAGGCGTGGCGAACGAGCGTGCGTGGAGGGGCGCCGCATTACTTTGTCCTCATTCCCTCACCGCCTCCGGGGCTCCACCCCCGTGGCGGGTGGGCGGGGCCCGAGGCTCCCCACTACGCAGGCGCCGACTTCATGCTCCGGACCTTGTCTCGCGCAGTGGTCCGCGCAGCCATTCGCTGCGCGCGTATCCCCCAGCCTCCCGAGGCTCGCGCCGCCGCCGCTATGTCCCGACCGCCGCGGGCCTCCTCGGGTTCTCCGGCCCGGCCCGCCACCGTGCTGGGCACCATGGAGATGGGGCGCCGCATGGACGCGCCCACCAGCGCCGCAGCCGTGCGATCCTTCCTGGAACGCGGCCATACTGAGCTGGACACGGCCTTCATGTACAGCGACGGCCAGTCCGAGAGCATCCTGGGTGGCCTGGGGCTCGGTCTCGGCGGCGGCGACTGCAGAGGTAACTCCTGGCGCCCGCGTCCTGGCCCCCAGGCCTACCCCTGCACGGTGCAGCCAGACAGTCCCACGGGACGCTGACCTGACCCCAGCCGTGCACCAGCCTCGGTCAGGACAGACAGCTTAGTCCTTTTCCCGGGGCTTTGACCTCCCCTTGGTCACCCCGCAACTCTGATTCCCTCTGCTCCTCAAGCCCCAAGCACATCTTACCCTGGTCAGCTCAACAGTGCTTTGTCCTGACCACTTTCCCCTCCACTTCCTCCCCTGGGGTTTACAACTCGGTAACCCCCAAATGTTACCCTGAGCCAGATCTAGTACTTCGTTTCTACTCCCATTGCTTTTTTAGTGCACCGCTGCCGCCCTGGCCTCCAGAGCTATGCCGTACCCTGTTCCAACCCTGCCAGGTGCCCATAACCGGTTCCCAGGCGTTCTTCCTACGCCCTTCTGCCTATTGTCCTCACTGCTCTTGAGCTCCCCCAGCGCCTTTTTCTCATCCTTGTCTTTCGTCAGTCCCTAGACTTTACTCTGTTCAGTTGGCAGTATCCCTGACTTTCTTAGGGAAAGCTGTAGCCTTATCATTGTCTGGTCTGAGGGAACAGGGGT
Source organism: Camelus ferus (assembly GCF_009834535.1). Lineage (NCBI taxonomy): Eukaryota > Metazoa > Chordata > Mammalia > Artiodactyla > Camelidae > Camelus > Camelus ferus. The sequence continues at coordinate 13,097,881 of NC_045708.1, read as the reverse complement.
GGTAGAGTGAGGAGGAAGGTGTAAGGGCTAGGTAATGCCTTTCTGTCCATTCCTGTAGTGCTAGGCTTTTCATTGGCTGTAGAAGGGAAAGCGATGCTATCCTGTCCCCAGGGAGCTCAGAGTCTAGTGGGGAAGATGGAAGCAAGTGATTGCAGGGGAGCCCAGAAGAGGAAGCACTTTTAGGGGGAAGAGGGCATGACCGGAACAGGGAGAGGCACTAGGGAAGGCTCAGAGAACACTGGAGCTGGGCCTTAAGGGACCAATAGTGGTTTGCTGTGCAGAGAATGAGAGGAAGGGGCATGAGAGGCTGAGGGCATAGCTGCGCCAAGATGGGGCTTGGAAATGCAAAGTGCCCAGTGTGTGGAAGGATGGCCAGGAGGCAGGTGTGGCTTCAGTAGAGGATGTGTGTGGGTGTAGGGATGGTCCCTCATCAGCCTGATGCCACTGGAAGTGCCTGGCACAGAATGGGACCCAACAAGTGTCAGCTGTTACTATTACTACCACACTCTGATTCCTTTTTTCCATCCTGAGGCTCTTCCTTCCCAGGTGTGGGCCGCTTGTGTGCGGTCCCCTCTAGGTCCTCGTTAGATTCAGAGCCTGGTGGATCTGGAGGAACAGACTGGAAATGTGCATCTCAGACCCACACTTTCTAGTTCACCTGGCTGCCTCTCGTTGCTAGTGAAGATTTTGTTTCTGAGTTTTTTCCCCTCCAGCCCTTCCCTGCTTCCTTCTTTGAGGCCTGGCACTCACTGGGTCAAAGTCCTCAGGCCGGACCCGAGGGAAAGTTCACACCAAGAATGCAGGGGGAATTGAGAAGTGTAAGGAATGGAGAAAATCTGGACTTGTTCTCTAATATCCAAGTGGTCTGATGACTCCCTCCCTTGTGAACTACTGAGTTGCCTTTGCCAAGTATGGAAAGTACAGAATCCAGAGAGCCAGAGTTCTTCATAGCACTTCCAAGCTGCTTGCAGCACAGAACACTGTCTCGTTCTCATGGGGAGTGTCTCTACAGTGGATGTGAAGACGTGCATGCTCCCGGGAGTCTGGAAGGGGAGGGGGAAACCGTAATTGCCCTCTGCTCATTTTACCTTCTACCTCTCTCTCAAATTGATCTGCCAAGGGCTAGGCTTGGCAGCTGGCTCTCTCTCCTGAGTTCTTGCACCAGCCTCTTTACTTGTCCCCCTGTCTGCAGGCCTGTCCCCTTGACTTCTCTCTCTGTACCACAGCCAGAGTGAGACAGTTGACCAGTTCAGTCATAAAATCTTTGAATGATGGTATTTGAGAAAACCCTTTGGGATTTAGGTCTGTGCCCCGTTCTCTTGTCTCGTGTCCCGTTGCTCCCTGCCTGGAGTTTGTACTTTTAGAACTCAGAATTGCAGATGACCCTTCACATACTGTGCTTTCTTGTCTCTGTGACTCTGCCCGAGTTCCCACCCTTCCTTGTTGGCTGTAACTCTTTTTGGAGACTCAGCTCCGGGGTCAGGAAGCCCTCCCTGGAATTCCCAGGTTGACCACACACCTGTCCTCTGGGTTCTACCCCACTTACATATTGTACCGTCACTGTCTAGGCTTTGAGCTCCTTGAAGGCAGAGATCGAGGGTTTTTAGTTCATCTCTGTGTACTTGGCCCCTAGTACAAGACTTTGCACAGCCAGCAGTTGCGACTAATAATACAACAGCAGTGAACACTGAGAACTCACACGTGAGAACTTGTTTGATCCTCACGATCTCCCTATGAGGACAGTTCCATTGTTACCATCCCCATTTTACAGATTAGAGAATTGAACCTCAGAGAACTGAAGTAACTAAGCCTGGGTCACTTGGCTAGTAAGTGGTTGTAATAAGTTTCTTAACCTTTATGTTCTTCCTGCAAAGTGAAAATCGCTACCAAGGCCAATCCCTGGGAAGGGAGGTCCCTGAAGCCTGACAGTCTCCGGTCCCAGCTGGAGACATCACTGAAGCGGCTGCAGTGCCCCCAGGTCGACCTCTTCTATCTACATGCACCTGACCATGACACCCCTGTGGAAGAGACACTGCGGGCCTGCCACCAGCTGCACCAGGAGGTGAGGGTGGACCCCTGCTCCTCTCTTTGACCTATCATTACCCAGGAGAGTAGAGGCTCCAGGGCTGTCCCAGAGCAGAGCTGGGGAGAGACCCGACTCCCAGCATCCCCAGCCCAGTCTCCCCTTCCTAGCGTCCCAGGCTGTGATGGGTTCTGACCTTGGCCTCTCCCCTGCAGGGCAAGTTTGTGGAGCTTGGCCTCTCCAACTATGCCGCCTGGGAGGTGGCTGAGATCTGTACCCTGTGCAGGAGCAACGGCTGGATCCTGCCCACCGTGTACCAGGTGAGGCCAGGGCTGCAGAGGCCTCTGTCCCCAGGGTGCCTGTTGATCTTGGGTCCTCCCAGCCCCTCCGACTGTCCCCGTGCCCTCTCCATAGCAGCCGCTCCCTTGCTTACAGCTGCGGATGGCTCCCGGGTGCCCTTAGCCCTGCCACCAGGCACCTGCTCTCTGCTCTGGCTCCCCTTCCTGCCTGCTGTGTGCTTCCATCCCTTCCTGTTTCTCCCTGTGCACGTCAGCCTGGAACACTCTCCCACCTTCTCCCTGCAGACTGCCCAGGTCTCACTTAGAGGCCTCTGCCTCTGAAAGCCTTTCCTGACAGCCCAGTGGGGCCTCCAGTCTCCAGAGCTTGTCTTCATATATTGAGCGAGTATTTGTGAACATCCTTAATGATTTCAGAGCCCACCTCTCTGTGATCACCTGTCTTCTGTCTGTTTTTAACGCAACTCTAACATCTCTTGGAAGCAGAGACCTTACTAGATCCACTTGTGTTTGGGAACTCAGTGTCCAGCCCACAGTTGGTGCCTACAGGTATTTACGGAAGGACATACCCCGTTCAGTGTCCCTTCGTAGGGGCCAGCACCATCTCCTCATCCCCTTCCACCACTAGTGATTTTGGAAATTATTGCTGAAGTCATGGACAGGTTTTGACTGAAGGTTTTTAAAGAAAGCTGAGGTCCCCTGACCTGTGCACCCTCTCCAGCTGGCCCCTTCTGCCTGCAGGGCATGTACAACGCCACCACCCGGCAGGTGGAAACGGAGCTCTTCCCCTGCCTCAGGCATTTTGGACTGAGGTTCTACGCCTACAACCCTTTGGCTGGTACGGGACAGACTTGGGACCTGGGAAGCAGGGAGGGGTTTGACAAGAAGCTGGGCTGGGTCCTCCATCCCTCCTGGGTACCCCGCTGGCCCCACTTCGGTCCAGAGCAGCCTCCAGGAGCAGTGCGGGCAGGGGATCTGATGACAGCCTTCCCGCAGGGGGCCTGCTGACCGGCAAGTACAAGTACGAGGACAAGGACAGGAAACAGCCTGTGGGCCGCTTCTTTGGGAACAGCTGGGCTGAGGTCTACAGGAATCGGTGAGCTGCGGATGGGCCACGTCAAGGTGGGGGGTGGGGAGGGGGGTCCCCTCTATCTGAAATGGAGAAGTTCTAGGCTGCTTTCCTGGGGGCTCCAGGCCTTCCTTTGCTGCCTGGACCTACATCTCGATTCCTGGAGGTATTACAAAACGCCCCATAGGGTTTCTTGTTTTCTTGTGATCTCCGTGACAAATCCCTGGACCATATGCCGGGTCTTCCAAGTCATAGCTCTTCCCTGAGAAATGCTCACCACCTGCCAAGAGGGAAGGAGAGGGCCTTGGATGGAGGCTTAGGAAGCCTGGGGCCGAATTGTGCCTCTTTACTAGTTGCTTGTTTCTCTAGGTCAAGTGAGGACAGGCTTTGGGGTCTCAGGAGTAAAGATACTGTTGTGGTCTCTGGTGAGGGAGCCAGCATCCTGAGTGGCTCTGCTGCCCAGTAATGCAGGAGACCCACAGCCCTTCCATGCTGCGGGGTAGGGCTGGGCACAGCTGCCCTGCTTGGCTCTTGGACTATGGCCCCCAGTGTGACTCCATGGTATTGACCTGTGTCACCACACTACACCTGCCCAGGTTCTGGAAGGAGCACCACTTCGAGGCCATCGGCCTGGTGGAGAAGGCCCTGGGGGCTGCATATGGGCCCAGCGCCCCCAGCATGACGTCGGCCGCCCTCCGGTGGATGTACCACCACTCCCAGCTGCAGGTAACCCAGCCATCCCCAGAGGCTCTGCTTCTGCCCTTTTAGGGGAGCCGGAGTTACCTTAAGGTGATTTCTAAATAGTTTTTACCTCTGAGATGTCTTCCTGTTGTTCTTAGTAGCTGTCCAAGTGCCAGCCCTGTAAAGAGGGCTTTACAAACATGGATTGAGTGATCATGTTGGCCTGATGAAGTGTGATTATTCCAGTTTTACTGATGGGAAAACTGGGGTTCACACAGCTGTGAAAGGGGTAGAAATGTATCACAGATTTGACTGCAGCCCACTCGTCTGGTGGGAGCTGGAGCTCCCCTCTCTGGTGCCCCGCGTCTTCCTGGCTAAGATGTTTCTCCAGCTTCAGCCTTACACAGTTGCATAGTGTCTGGCACATAGATAAAGTAGGTTTTCAATAAATGGGAGCTAAGAACTTTCCATAATTTCTCATTCCCATAACCACGCTGAGAATTGAGAAGCAGATTGACTCCCAGGGGGTTTAAATAGTGGAACCAAGCTTACCCAGCTGCTAGCGGCAGAACTGGGCTCTGAATTTAGGTCTGTCTGATGATGAGCCGTGTAACAGCAGGAGGAAAGACAGGGTTTGGAGTCACAGTTACCACTGTTGAAGGTACCTAAAGTTCTTTCCAGAACTGTGTAGGGTGTAAATAAAAATCAGATCCCAAGGCTTGGCTGGGGTGGGGCTGGAGGGGGAGTGTAACTGGGGTCACCATGCTGCAGAAGAGCGTTGACATCTGGCCGTCTGCCCCTGCAGGGAGCCCCAGGGGACGCGGTCATCCTGGGCATGTCCAGCCTGGAGCAGCTGGAGCAGAACTTGGCGGCCACTGAGGAGGGGTCCCTGGAGCCAGCCGTCGTGCAGGCCTTTGATCAAGCCTGGCACCTGGTTGCCCACGAATGTCCCAACTACTTCCGCTAGGCCTCGCCCTGACTTGGGGTGGCAGGCGGCACACACCTCTCTCTCTCTCACCTGGCCAGCTTTGACCTTTAACTGCGTTATGTATCCAGTTCTTCTCACAGTCCCTGTTCACAGATCGTTTATTTCCTCTGTTGTTAATACTCCCAGTGGCCTCCGTCATGTGACGGGGCTGCCGTCTACTCGGGCATTTCCTGTCTGAATAGAGCCCCTTGACCTGGCTGAAGCCCAGGCCCACAGCAAACCTGGTGAACGTTTCCTCTATAGCCCGCGGCCTGTGTCCTGTCCTTCCCGTGGGCTTGGTGAGAAGCAGGCAGGAGTAGGGGTTAACCTTCAAAGGGCAGGGGCAGCGGGATGGTCTCCCCAGCCTCCTGCCCTGAATCCAGGTTGACCCCTCAGCAGCAGGGCTGGAGGTGGCCCTCACGCTTCTTCCCACGAGAGACAAGAGAGCTCACACCCAGAGGCAGATTGCCTCTCACTTAGAATCACCTCATTCAACACTTCGAAATGGAATTATTTGGGTAAAAACCTACCGCTAGGGTCACCATCCAGCAGAATAAAACCTCTCAGGACGCCGTGGGACATTTTAACATTCACTCCGTTTCAGCAGTGGCTTTTTACTCTTGTCTTAGCAAATCCCAGTTTCCAGCCAGGAGCACGAGGGCTAGAGGACGGGAGAAGCCCTGGCCCTGGTGGTTCCTCTCGTGTCCCCAGAGCTATGTGGCCCCGGTGCTCACACAGGAGCCAGGGTGGAAGCTGGCTCAAGGTGAACAAAGGGAACCTTGGGAATCCAAACAAAAGTCCAAACCCAAAGGCTTTTTAAGAAAAGTCTCTTTTGCAGGGAGACACCCTGCTGACAAAGTTTTATTATTTACAGAGAAACAGTCTGTCCCTGTCACCTCTCTCATCTTCACCCACAGCCAAATAAACAGCTGCTCCTACAGGGGGTGGCGGCAGTCCCATGTGGTCCAGCCAAGAGGAGACATGAACAGGCCCTCAGTCCCAAGGACCCATCAGCTGTCATCGTCCTCCTCTGATTCATCTTCCGACTCAGGCGCGCTCTCTGGCAAGTCATCGCCCATCTGCTGGAACCTTCCAGACTGCGCATCCCACATGTATTCGATGGTCACCTTGAATTCGGCCATTTCATACCCGAAAAGCTTCTGCAAGAGACAAAGGAAATCAAAGGTCAGGAGGAACAAGTGTGGTCAGAAGTGTCTGTGGCCCCTCCTGCCTCGGCCTGGAGATGGCTGGAAGGGGTCACACTCACCAGGACGCGGGCCTGCTCCGGGGTCAGCACATCACCCTCCCTGCACACCTCGTAGTCGGACAGCAAGGTCACTACACCTGCAGAGGAGGGCAGGGGTTAATCAGCAAGCGTTCAGCTGCCTGGGAGTTTCAGGGCAGGGGACAGTGACCCCTACATAGTCCCTTAGCCGCCGTATTCTGGCTGTAAGTCACTGTCCGCTTTCACCCCAGCTCTGAGGGGGGCGCTCAGCCCCACTTTCACATGAGAAAATGGAGGCTGGTAGTAATAACCTGCTCAGCCAGAACGGGGGAGGTGGGGGCAACGGCAGGCTTGGAAGCCTGCAACCTTGGCTGCTAAGCTGTGACCTTTCAGCTCTAGGGATGTCCCCGTACCTTTCTTGAGGGCAGTGGGCAGGCCCAGCTGCCTCAGCTGCGGCTCCATGGAGTGGGGGAACTGCTCCAGGGGCCCCGGGTCCAGGCTCACGGTGAAAGTTGCTTTGTTCCCCGCTCGAGCGTAGTCCATTTCCGTGTATTTTGTGAACCACCTCGGGGGAAAGGGAAGTGGCAGGAGGGGTGGTTTGTGAGGGGCCCGCCCACGTGCCTGGAGTCAGGCTCTGCCCTGGGCCTCGCCCCCACCACCCCCATACTTCTCAGCTCAGCCTGGAGAGAAGTGAAGCACTGGAAAGAATAAAGACTCGGTAACAGGGTTCCAGGGACCAGTTCTTAGCTGATGTACAAAGCCCGGGATTATTCCTTCCCTGGAGACCTCCCCAACCTTTCCCTTCCCACCACTCCCCCAAACACTTACTCGTTTACTTCCTCCTTAGTGCGATTGGTGAAAAGGAGACCAACTTCACCCCTCAACTTCTTGCTGACCTACAAAACCACAGTGAGGTCGGTTCAGTCACATTAGAGCAGTGGTTCTCCACTGGGGACAACACTGCAGCCCCACCCCCCACATCTGGCAACATCTGGAGACATTTTTGGTTGTCACAGCTGGAGATGGCGGCACTACTCTCTGGGCCTGGAGGTTAAAGCAGAACAGAGCTTTACGCCAGGCCTTGCTCTCTCCAACCCCAGGCCAGCCTGACGGCCAGAGTATGTGTCGTGAGAGCAGCAGAAGGCAGCCTGGCCTTGGCCCCTCCCAGGGTGGCCTGGAGACTCACCTGATGCAGATTGTCTTTGTACTCGTCAGATGGGCTTCGACCCAAGGCTACCATCATCACTTTGTTTTTGCCGAAGAACATCCTACAGAGAAAAAGAAAGATTCATGAAGGAAGTGCCTTGCCCTGTCCTCCCTTTAGTTAAGGGCAAAGCAGCTCCAGTCTCCAGAGCCTGAGCCTAGGCCTAGGCCATTTTGTAGCAGAAGGTATGGCCGGAGGCTCCCATTTTTCCACGCAGCCCTGCCCCCTCTGTCCCCGGCCCAGGGTCCCTTTTGTTATCTTCCTGCACATTCTCTGACATTCACTGTATTTTGTCTCAGCCACTCTGAGTGTTAGGTGATCATGCCCCCCCGGCCCACACCCCCATCTGGATGTATGGAAGAGGCCCATTTAATGGTATGAACCAGAGCAGGTGAAATGTTCCTTAAGGGACCACACCCCAGGGTTAACGGAGTTCCTTCTCCTGGAGGAATCCCTGAGCAACACCCAAGTCCCGCCTCTGGAGGAGCTCAATGCCAAGACCAGCTTTAACAGTTAACAAGCACCTGTTGCTGGAAGTGTGGCATTTTGTTCTTATTAAGGCGCCATCTGTGACCCTGGTACCCAAGGCCGTTAGCTGCCCCTGTGCTTTGAGAGCAGTCCGGCCCCTTCGGTGTGAGGGCAGCCCCCCCCTCGGCCGCTCACTCACCGGCTGTGCTTCCAGGCGCTGCGGATTTCCTTCAGCTTGCTGTTCCTCATATTGGCCACAGAGAAAATGAAGAGGTACTTGTACATGTCCACACATTTCCGAAGCTGCGGGACAATTCATGGGGCTCTGGAGTCCAAGGGGCAGCAGGGGTTGGGCAAGACTATGGCCTCAGACAGGAAGAGTCTGCTCTCGATCTCTTACAACCATGGAAGTTTAGAGCCCGAGGCCTCACACTTCCACTACTGAAGCCAGGATACTCAGTACAAGGGCTGCCCTGATACCAAGCAGGGAAAGCTGAGCCCAGGCCAGCAACCCACCATCCTCCCAGGCTTCCGACTTACTGCGGCCAACAGTGGAACCAGCCGCTTTGCTTTGTCTAGTAGCTCTTGACAACCTAGAAATTTAGCTACACTAGGATGGCTCCTGCTACATGGAAACATAGAAAGCCTTACTATTTACTCATAAGAGGACACAGCTTATTGGCTCTGTGGTGCCCACGTTGCTGGCTGCAGCCACGATGAGCTGGAAGCAGCATCTCTGAGCAGTAGACTCCGCTCTCACCCAGCCCGCAGCACTAAGGCAGTGCAGTCAGAGGGCTGGTGCATATACCCACATTTGGTGACTCCCTGGCTTTCTGGCATGGGGCAAGTTAACCCATCTCTGTAAACTTCAGTTACCCAACTGCCACAGTCACGTCGCATCTCCCTCCCACGGATGTTGTGAGGAAGGAGTGGAAAGGCACGTATGAAACAGCACTGCAGGGCAGAGCAAGAGCTCAATCAAGGCTGCAAAGCATCACTACGGGAGCTTTTATTGGTGCTGCTGCTGGAGGAAGAAGGGCTGGATCAGCAGCTTGATTTCTTTCTTAAAGCAGCATGTTTCCCTGACAAGCAGCCCTACACCCACCTTTGTAAACCAGACACAAGTTCTGGAAAAATAGAAAGAACAAGCTCTTACCTCTTCTATCAAGTTCTGTTTCAGTTCCAAGCCTTTCTTGGCAGTTTTGGTTAGGGAGACTAATACAGAGAAGAAAAAGGGGACGGTGAGACAAATGGGGACGCCCTGGAGACTCGTTTTCTTCTCCCCTTTAGCAGCCCAGCTGGACCAAGCCAGTCTGAGGAAAGGCGGCAAGGCTTTCGCGGCCACTACTTCTGGTACACAAGGCTACTACCAGTGTCCCCAGAGAACCTACTCTCCAGTGTTCCGGAGCCTGAAGATCCCTTGATCTTTCCTGTTACTTAGACAAACCAGGTGTTCCTTAGCCCCTCTGAGGCTAACCTAAAGATCCCTCCTGAGGTTTGGGGGCAGGGCTGGTACTGCCTCTGCTTTCAGTGGCGGACCTCGCCTGCTAGCCATGGTGCATAGAGATCATCTCTGGCTGGCCTGTGCTGTGGAAGGACGAGTCTGGGGACAGTAGCTCCTTTGCCACATCTTGTCTTGCAGTTTGGACCCATGGATGCAACAATGCCTCTTTGGGGAGGGACAAGCATCTCTAACAGCTGGGGCCCAATCTGCCCCTGACTCAGAAGGTTTGGCATTTGCCAGATTTGACCAGGGCTCTCTCCACAGCATCCGATTATTCCACAAACACTTAAGAGAACAGCAAATGAAAAGCCCTGGGTCCTAGGAGGGGGCCACCTCTTGCACTCACAGTCCCTCTTCATGAAGCACACATGTAGAAAGGTAATCATACCAGTAGGGGCAAGTGCAGCACTGGGCCAAGCCAGCACCTTGCTCTCTTGGATTATTGCTGGTCTGGCTGCTTCTGCACCTGTCCACTGACCCTGCCTTCTCCACTCTATTCCCAAAAAGGTAACTAAGGTGATCTTTTAAAAGTAAAGTTGAACCCCATCAATCCCTCTGCTCACCTGGGTTTTTGAAAGGTAATTCCTTGCAAAAACCTTTCAAGCCCTGCACACCCTGCCCAATTCCCACTCTGCTTTTTGCTTGCTCTGTTCAGCTACACTGGCCTCTTATCCCAAAATATGTTAAACATGCTCCCGTTCCAGGGCCTATGTACTTTTTGGTGCTCCCTCTCTTCAGACCACCACTCTCCCAGGTAACTCCAGGTTTCTGCTCATTTGCCTCCTCATCAGAGAGGCCTTCTCTGTCCTCACTATACAAAAGGATACCACCATCTCTTTCACTTTTACTCCAGGGGACTCATTACTATCTGACTTTATTTATTCGATTTTTGGTATTGCAGGGGAGAATACACTTCTGACGATTAAAATGTTAAGCTCGATGAGGGCTCCACGCCTTCCTTGTTGTAACTATCGTGTCCTCCAACCCCTGGAGAGTGCCAGACCCCTAAATATTCGTTCAGCGAATAAACTAGAAAGCTAGGGTGAGAGACGCACCACGGTAGTCGGGAGGTGCCTACGAACTGCCAACCAAGAAAAGAGCCAGTCATACGAAGACCGGAGCACAAGCACGCCAGGCAGAAGCAACTTCAAGTACACAGGACCAGACTCGGGAATAAGCCTGTGCTGAAGGAAAGGGGGCTAGGGTGGCGGGAGCGCGAAGACCTAAGAGACCGGCTGAGGTAGGAAAGGTGGGCCACGGCGAGATAGGGCACAGCCTGGGTGTTCAGAGGCTGTTCCCCGGTCAGTCGGCCTTGGAAAAGCTCTCCAGGCCGGCCAAAACAGTCTCCGCTCCTTGACTCCACCAGGCTCCAGCCTCCTCCGGTGCTTCCGGTGCTCCTGCCGCCCCCAAGCCCCCGTCTATCCCAGCTCACAGCGTAGCGAGCCCGCGGAGGTCCTGGCGTCTTACTCAGTGCCCCCGAACCCTCAACAACAGCTGACAGACAGCCGACGAACTCCCCCAACCCGGGTCCAAACGCCCCTTTCGCCCACCTTTCTTGTCGCGCTTGGATTTGGGCATCTCGCTGCAGACACGTGCGGCGGAAGGCGGTGTTGCCTATTAGGACCCCAGCAGCGCGGGGGCCTCTGGGACGGCCCTCGGGGGCTGCCCTCGCGCGTGCCTGACCCAATCGGCTCTGCGGCCAGCCTCTCCCGGCCCGGCCGCCGTCTGCGCTCTTCCCCTAATCTCCGGGGCGACTTCCCGCGAGGGCTGGGGACTCCGAGTTCTGAGCGGCCAATCGAGGGCTCCGCGCACGGTCCCAACTCTATGGTTCCGCGGAGGCGGAGCCTGCGGCCCGGTGCATGCCGGGCCAGCGGTGGGCGGGGCCAGGGCGCCCATCATGGCGGCGGCAGCGTCCCGATTCTGGCTCTGGGCTGCCCTGCTTATCCCTGCGGCCGCAGTCTACGAAGACCAAGTGGGCAAGTTTGATTGGTGCGTACGGGGGGCTCTATTCCTGAAATATTTTCTCAGTACCTGCCTTCTATCTAAAAGGAGGCGTGGATTACCATGCAGCAGGGCCGGCTACATAACTTGCAGGGCCCACTGCAAAATGAAATGTAGGACCCCTTGTTCAACATCTAAGTGTTTTAAGGTGGCGATGGTAGAGCGTTAAACAGAGAGTTGGGGGCCCTTCTGAGCCAGTCCCTGTGCGACTGTACAGGTCGCAAGCCCGTGAAGCAGGCTCTGCCATCCAGGCATGCTTGGTCACTTTTCTCTCCCATCAGGCCCCATTTCTATGACAGTCGGGTTTCTGATCTAGTGGGTGTCAGATTTCTACAGCCTTCAGTGAAATCTGATTCCTCCTCGAATTGGTGTCTCTTGGGCATGAAAACAGGGACTTGAGTTTTAAAAGTGCTAAACCGAGTCCTCTTTCCCCTTCCTTCCAGCCCAACTCTGCCTTAGGCTCAGAACTGGGCTGCCCAAGACTCATATAGCTAGGAGGTGCTATTCATACATTCGTTTACTCACTGACTCACTGCCTCACTCACTTTCATTGGTTCACTCAGTCAGTCACTCACTCACCCCCCAGCCCACCCACCCATCCACCCACCCCTTCCTTAAGGCCATGGAGTTGGCTGGCCTCTGTTTGAACGTCAATTTACCACTTAAGGGGTGTGCGATCTTGGGAAAATGACTTAGCCACTCCATGCCTCCGTTTCTTTATCTGTAAAATGGGCTTACTAATAGACTATTACCTCCTACAGTACTTGTAAGGATGAATAAGATAATTCCTTTAAATTACTTAGCGCAAGGGCTGGCTCACTGAGTGCCATCAGTATGTTACCAATTATTACTCAGGGAACACTTTAGTCTTCAGATCCCTGCTCTTCTATGAAGTCTTTTCTGAATCAGATAAATTGATTCACATATTAGTGAGTGCCTGTTGTGGACAGCGGTCGTTCTAGGTGCTGTGGATACAGAGACGGGAAGGAGCTCAGTCTAGGGAGACCAATATATAAGTATGTGATATAAGACAGTGTGACAAATGCAACATGTCACATTTTTAATGATGAGAGCAAATGCTCACAATATCATGTATACAGTTGACTCTTGAACAACGCAGGAGTTGGGGGTACTGACCCTCCCTGCAGTTGAAAATCAAATATAACTTATAGGCAGCCCTCTGAATCTGCGGTTTTACCTCCTCAGAGTCAACCAACAGCAGATTGTGTCCTCCTGTATCATTTACTGTAGAAAACAGCCAGTGTAAAAGTGGACCTGCACAGTTTAGATCTGTGATGTTCAAGGGTTGACTGTATTCATTACTCATGTACAGCATAGATGGTATGATTCCAATTTAGCAGAATATTAGGTACATGCAATTTATAAATTGAAATATAAACAGAAGGAAGTACACCAAAATGTTAAAAAGTTTGTGGTGGTGGTATTTTAGGCATTTTTTGTTTCCTTTTTTATACCTTTATGTATTTTTCTTGTTTTCTACAATAAGTAGGCATTACTTTTATAGTCTAGATGACTTAGCCACTCCATGCCTCTGTTTCTTTATCTGTAAAACGGATTTACAATAGACCATTACCTCCTACAGTATTTGTAAGGATGAAAAAAATAATTCCTTTGAATTACTTAGCACAAGGGCTGGCTCACTGAGTGCCATCAGTATGTTAGCAATTATTACTCAGGGAGCAGTTTAGCTTTCAGAGCCCAGCTCTTCTGTGAAGTCTTTTCTGTTTCAGATCAATTGATTCACATGTTTGTGAGTGCCTATTGTAGATCAGTGGTCATTCTAGGTGCTGTGGATACAGAGATGGAAAGGAGCTCAGTCTAGTGGGGCCGTTATATAAGTATGTGATATAAAGACGGTGTGACGAATGCAACATGTCACATTTTTAATGAGGAGGGCAGATGCTAACAATATCATATGTACAGTTGATTCTTGAACAACGCAGGAGTTGGGGGTACTGACCCTCCTCGCAGTTGCATGGGATTTAGACTCAGAAGGTCTTAGTTTTGCATTCTAGTCCCAACAGTAATTAGTTGACTTTAATGGACTTTGGTTTACTCACCTGTAAAATGAGAGTAATAATATTTGTCCTGTGTACTTCATGAAGTGTTCAGTGAGTACACTGAGGTTAAAATATGAAAGTACGGATGGGAACTGGCAAATGTCATATAAACCTGTCTCTCTATACTGTATAGTTTCTTCTTAAAAAAATTAAACCAAACAACATTGTAACAAGAGCAATGAGTGTAAGTGCCACATGTTTAATTTGCTAGAGATCGCAGTTCTTTAACAGCAATGTGCGAAGACCTTCTGTGTACTTGGTAGTGTGCCACGGGAAGCTAACTGTATTCCATTTATGCCCAAATAAGAGTGTTGAAAGTGATGGGGTGTATTCTGAGGAAAGTGAGTAATGAGTTAAATGGATCCTGAACATAGTATGGGCTAGAATACTAGGCTGTGGAGAACAAAGGCCTGACCCCGTCTAGTGGGTTTTATAAGAATATTTGCATAGTTTTTCTTCAAAGATAGGTGAAAATAGAAGGAAACACTGGATTGTGTGTTCATCAACAACAGGGTTTGTGTCTCTTATCCCATGTGTAGTATGAGTGTCTGGTCCCACTATTAATGGATACAGAGAGGACTGCAATTTTGTTCTAGTAGGATTTAAGCCAGGTGCTCCTCTGGGTGTTCCTTGAGATAAATACGTGCTTGCATTTAGAAGGGAGACTTGTATTTCATCTATCAGGGTGTATTCTCTCTTCTTCCCTTTGCTTCTGAAGACATTGCATAGAAATACTGCTTTTGGTCAGATCTCTTCATCAGCAAACATTTCTGATACCCACACGATGGTGATAACCTCATGTGCAATTGTCTTTTTCCAAAACATTTTGTGCAGGGATGGTTTTGGCCCCTTAGATTTCCCTGTACTCTTTTTTTTTTTCAGGAGACAGCAGTATGTTGGGAAGCTCAAGTTTGCCTCCTTGGAATTTTCCCCAGGATCCAAGAAGTTAGTTGTGGCCACAGAGAAAAATGTGATTGCAGCATTGAATTCTCGGACCGGGGAGCTCTGTAAGTGAACTGGGTAGACTGGTTAGCTTGGGATGACAAGGCTGCCCATACTGAATCCAGGATGGCCTGTGGCTTGTTAAATCAGCCTGGCTGATTCCCAGGTTAGGGACAGATGGGCCAAAATTCTGATCGTTTGTGTTTTTCAGTCTTGTCATCTTTGAATATTTAATATATTCCTATAACTGGCTTTTGAGTTTATTTTTTCAGCCTGAGTTTTGAGTGTTCTTAAATAAGATATTGCTGCAAAAAACACATTACTCTGTTTTGCACTGAAGTTTTGGATCTGCTCAACTCCTTTAAATTACTTATACTGCTTTTATGAATGTTTTTAGGCACTAAAATCATGGAAGTATAATTTACAGTCACTACTTTTCTTGTGAATCATATGGATTTTGTTAATTTTGTCATTGTCCATTTACATGTTTGTTGGGGTGGTTGTGGGGATGGGAGGTGCGGAGACCTGAGATTGGGACAGTGGTGGCTGCCCTCAACCCCACCTCCCCTCCTTATGCATTGTGAGTAAGTGGATCACTGCCAGCTAGCTCTGACCCTTCCCTGCCTCAAAGTAAAATCAGACACTTCTGTGCAAATGAAGCCCTGTTCGATTCTCTCCTACCCGACTTCTTGGATGCCTCGCTCGGGTCCATAGTAACATCTGACTCTCCTGTCTCCCAGTGTGGCGCCATGTGGACAAGGGCACGGCAGAAGGGGCTGTGGATGCCATGCTGCTCTACGGACAGGGTAGGTTGGGTTCTGCTTCGTCTCTGTCATGGCGTCAGCTCCTTCTCCTCATCCTTTGGGCCCTTTCTTTGTAAGGGGTGTGGTAGGCAGTGGGGTAGGGGTGTTCCCAACAGGACAAGACAGTGCAAATAGTTTCCATTTGCTCTCGTACATCAGAGGTGAGGCCACTGCTCACAGGCCCTAGGAGGCTTCACACGGAGCATCAGTTTGGGAGATGACCTCATGTGGTGTTTTCTCTTTCAGATGCAATCACTGTGTCCAATGGAGGCCGGATCATGCGCTCCTGGGAGACTAACATCGGGGGCCTGAACTGGGAGGTTACCTTGGACAGTGGCAGGTAGAGGGGAAGAAGCTGAGTTTCATCTTGGCTGGGTTAAATAAAGGCTTTGCTGGAACACAGATCTACATGGACAGCGACTCTGGGCTTTTTGGCTTTTTTCTCAGGGGGAAAAAACCACTGAAGAGCCAAAGAGCATCAAACACCCAGTTTTTGGTGTTCTTGAGGTTATGAGACACATGTGCTTACTCAGCCAGCATTTACTGAGCACCTGTTAGACGCAGAGCTCTGTGCTGGGCACCGTGTTCCTTCTGGTACTTGACTGCTCTTCCTAATCTTACCATGATGTGAGAGCTTTGCAGTGTTCTAGATGTGAGGATGTAATATAAAACTCCCAGTGTTTTAATTTTATGTTTAGGTAACAGTTCGAGCTACTGTGACATCTTTGCTAAAGTTGTTATAGGGTCATTTGCGTTAGCTTAGACATCTTTGATAGTAATTCACTGAGTAAATACTTTGGGAGCCCCAGGCAGTGGGAACACACTGATGAGTGTGAGATAGTTTCAGTCATCAAGGAACGTGTCCTTTGGTGCATGTAGCCCAATAGTGACAGAACTGTCTGACGGCTGCCATGTAGAGGGTTGGCCTGGTTGCTATGAAGTCCCAGGAGAAGGAGGGAACAACCCTCCTTAGGAGGAGATTGGGGGTGGTTTCAAGGAAACAGTACAGCCAAGTGGTTGAAAGTACAGTCTCAAGTCAGCCAGGGAAAAGCAGAGCCAAGATTAGGATCCAGATGTTTTTGACCCCAAAGCCAAGCTACGGTGATCGTGTCTGGGGTTGCCTCCTCCAGCCTGAGGCTCAGGAGGCCTTGGGCAGTGCTCACCCTGTGCCTCTGCTCAGTTTCCAGGCTCTGGGGCTGGTGGGGCTGCAGGAGTCAGTGAGGTACATCGCGGTCCTGAAGAAGACCACTCTTGCCCTCCATCACCTCTCCAGTGGGCACCTAAAGTGGGTGGAGCATCTCCCAGAAAGGTAAGGCTGCCTTCCCACCAGGTGATGACTGCCTCATCCTGCTCTCTTTGATGAGGGCATCCAGCTTTGTCCTTGAGGGCTGAAGCGTTTGCTTTGACTCAAGCTTCCCTTATATTTGCATCACGTATAGCCTGTTGGGCTCACTAGATCTAGGCCTGGACTGCCAGGCCATGACTGCCTCTGGAGTTTCCTTTGTAGTGAAGAGAAAACTCTCCATCTGGGCATAAGAGCCTGCCAAGCAAGGAGAGTCACTCACTCACTCATGGTCAAGGTCTTTTGGGCTTTTTGACTTCTAGTTCAAGTCAGACTGAGCCTTTCACTTATACTAACATTAGAACAACTCAAGGATAGCTCAGAGTAGGAGCTGAGTGAGGTGTGAGTTGGTTTCCAGATGTTCTGGTGGTGGGATGCACTGGAGCTGGGAAGGAACAGGAGGGAGGGAGGAAAGGATCTACTTAGACCGCCTGTGGCCATTTTCAGAGTTTAAAACAGGGACCCAAAACTCAAATTCCTATGGGGCCAAGTGCATAGCATCCATGAGCAACAGGCCCAGTGGGGAATTGTTGGGAGCTGCAATGTGCCTAGCCTACCGGGAGGGGGCAGCCTTACTCAGCTGATTGGTGCCCTATAGGAATGTAGGTAGGCCTAGTGTTACCACAGCTCACTTTTTAAGAAAAGCTAGAATTCTTATTTTTATCATGTAAAATTTCAGTTCTAAATGTTGACAACCAGTTAAAGTTCAAAACAAAACAAAACCAAAAAAACTGTAAGCCAAACAAAACTTATTTGGGACTGCTAGTTTGTGACATCTGGCTGAGGACCTGGCCACCTGGTTTTGGAAGACCCCTGAGGATGGTCCCGTCCTATGGCTAGAGCTGTTGCCCCCTGCTCTTTCTCCCCTCTCTCAGTGACAGCATCCATTACCAGATGATGTATTCCTACGGCTCTGGGGTAGTGTGGGCCCTTGGCGTTGTTCCCTTCAGCCACGTGAATATTGTCAAGTTTAATGTGGAAGATGGGGAGATTGTTCAGCAGGTATGGTCTGGCTCGAGGAGCCTCATGAATTGTGCAGGGGAATGGTAGAGCCCTTCTTTGCCCTGGGGACCAGGGAACTCATCTGGGCAGGTTCAAAAGCCAGTCATCGTCCCTGATTCTGGGCACTTGGAGGCTGCCTTCTCCTCATCAAGCATTTACTTAAAGTTCTCACATTTGCACAGGGTGTTCTCCTGGGTTGGCTAAAAAATTGCAAAGATCTATTCATTACCTGCAAGTATCTTACAGGATAATACTGCAAGATGATAATGCGAAACCATATATGACAGATAGAGTAGAGAAATCTGAAGTGTCAGGTATTAAAAGCGATCTGGGGTATTTTTCAAATGACAAAAAGACAATCCTGATTTTCTCCAGCTTTGGCTCTCGGGAGGCTGGGAGGGTTGGGAAGGTCTCTGTGGGAACCAACTGGGAAGAACCTTTGAGCTTAGGTCCCCCAGTGGGATCTGGTGGTGACGTTGCTGATGAGCTGAGAGGGAAATGAAAGTATCCCCGTGCGCCTCCTGTTCTGATGTCTTTCCTGTAGGTCCGGGTGTCGACTCCCTGGCTGCAGAGTCTCAGCGGAGCCTGCGGTGTGGTGGACGAGGCTGTCCTGGTGTGCCCTGACCCGAGCTCACGGGCCCTCCAGACCTTGGCCCTGGAGACGGAATGGGAGTTGAGGCAGATCCCACTGCAGGTGAGAGGCCAGGGCTGTTTCCCCCAGCGCCCGGCATTGCCTTTGCTGCTCAGAAAAGTCTTTGTCCTGGGGTCACTGCTTCCTCCCTGAGCCTTGGCAGCCACTGAGAGGTCAGGCTTCTGACCGAACGGCTGTAAGGGGAAGTGGGCAACTCTCCTCTTGGGAAAGCCTTAATGGGAGCTTCTGGAGCCACGCGCCACGGCCTGGTTACTTTCACTGGCAGAGTGGGGCAGCGGAGGCCAGCCTGGGGTGGATCGGTGATTTGTCCACTTCTAGCCCTCATCCTCTTTCTTCTCATTTCCCAGTCTCTTGATCTAGAATTTGCAAATGGATTCCAACCCCGGGTCCTGCCCACGCAGCCCAATCCAGTGGATCCTTCTCGGGCCCAGTTCTTCCTGCAGCTGTCCCCAAGCCACTGTGCGCTGCTGCATTACCACCACGGGGTCCTGAGTCTGCTCAAAAACTTCCCACAGGTAACTACACGCAGCACAGTTTGCTAGGATTCAGGAGGAGCTAGCCAAGACGTGGATGCTAGAAGTCCCTGCCTTTGGACCTATAGGTGTTTTCTTAAGAAATATCTTTCCATAAGTGGTTTGACAGGGGTTAGCCTTAGAGCAGAAATGGATTTTTTTCTTTCTGAGAGTTACAAAGGATTTTTAGAGTAAGACTGATGCCTTTCTGAGTCCACAGGAGAGTATGTTAACTAGAGCTTCCCTATGGATTCTAAGAGCAGCATGGGGCGTAGGATTGACCTGTGCCTGTGTTGGAGGTAGGGGAGAGGCTTCTTTTCAGCTGCGGATGCTCTCAGATGCATTGGCCATATTGGGAGCATTTTCAACTCCAAGGCCAAGAGTCCTCCCTGTCGAGGTGACCCTCTCTAAGGCTGCTGGCTAAGACAGGTCCCACAAGGCACTGACACCTTGCTTTATCCCCAGACTGCCCTAGTGAGCTTTGCCACCACGGGAGAGAAGACGGTGGCTGCAGTCATGACCTGTCGGAATGAGGCGGTGAGTACTGGGGGTGACGGCACTTGGGCTTTTCTTTCCGTACCTTTGCCAGGAGCCCTGAGAACCAAAAGTCTGGGCATGTTCACCTGGTCATTTGGAACCCAGGGAGCAGGAGGCTGTTGAGAAGTAAGTTCTCACCGCATCTGTTAGAGCTTTCTGCAACCACCTTCTTGTCCCCACCAACCTCACTTTCACGTGGGACCCTTCAGGGCTGCCTGGGCTTTGTGGGCAGGAATGAGAAGTGGGACTTGCCTTCTCCTAAGGGCTGGGGAGACACAGAAGTGAAAGCTTCATTTTGGTGGCTGGGAAGCGACCCTTTGGCTGACCTTTCTCCTTCTGTCCTCTTTTCCTTGGCAGAAGCCTAGCAGTTCTGAAGATGGGTCAATGGGGAGCTTTTCAGAGAAGTCTGGTCCACAGGTAGGGTGTGGCATTGCAAGGTGTGCCAGACATAGAGACGCGGGAGGCCATCCAGAGATGCTGGCAGGGCAGCCAAGGCTCTAGCAGGTCTCCCAGAGTTCCCAGCCTCAAATGGGCTGTTCTGAGTTCTGTACATTAAACCGTGTTTCTCTTGATTTTTCATAGTTGGGAGATTAGAAAGTAGAATCTCTAGAATGTGTTCTTAACTACTTTCTCCTCTGGGCCTCAGTTTCCCCGTTTCTTTTGGATCCCGGCTGAGGGAGCTGAATGGTAATCTGTGAACTGCACTGAAGCAGAGCGTGGGATCCTGGCCAGAGGCATCTGTTTCTGCCGTGGCTTTTGTTGCTTGAGGTTTTCCCCAGGGGGCTGTGACTTCCCTGCTGACAGTCTTACCAGCTCTTTGGGAAGGCTCTGCTACCCTGTACTGGCTTCTGGAACAAATGCGTAGTGGTTGTAGTCTTATTTATTTACTCAGGCACCTTATTTCTGCCTTGGGGTTTAGCTTTTCTTTAGCATGTATTTCCTCTCCTGGCCTGGGGGCTTCTCTAGGGTATTTGTCACCAGTTCTTGAACTTCCTTTGGGGGACTTTGCTTTGGGGGATCCCTCTCTCTGACCCATGCTGTCTGTGCCCCTAGGACTCGCTGGCTTGCTTCAACCAGACCTACACCATTAACCTCTACTTAGTGGAGACGGGGCGGCGGCTGCTCGACACCACGATCACCTTTAGCCTGGAACAGAACGGCACTCGGCCAGAGCGGGTGAGTTGGGCCTTGGGCTTCAGGCTCAGTCGTTGGGGCCAGCTCGCAGCCATGGGTCCCGGAGGAGGATCACAGTTCTTCCTGAGCCACTGGCTTGTCCTAAGTCCCCGTGACTAATGCTGCAAGCAGGTACCATTTATGCTGCATCATCAGTGCGCCAGGCTCTGTGCTAAGCTTTTTACTTACGCGCTGATTGATTTAACCCTGTCGGTGGTCTTGTGGTTATCACTACCCTCGTTTTACCAACGAGGAAACCGTGCCTGGTGGGATTCAGGACCCTGTCCAGTGTCACCTGCGTGTTCAGTGGTGGTCCTCAGCCTCTCTGAGCGGTGGCTTCTTCGTCTCTGCAACGTCAAGTTGGGTCCTGGCCTCCTGCTTGTGTGGTGGGTGTGACTGGTGCATGAGGAGTGGCGTGGTAGCTGAGCAGTACTCCTGTCCCTCCGTGGGGAGGGTGTGAGCTAGAGCCCAGAGCTGTTGTGGTGTCGGCTCCTGAGAGTGCACAGTGCCTACTTGGGGTCCAGGTAGAAGCTGAATTGTGCGCACGTCAAATGATGTCATGATCTGGACCGCAAACAGCTCCTCGTGCTTTGAATCTTGGGGTCTGGTGATCTGAGAGGTATTTGGATTCTCGCCGACTGCAGTGGTCACGGCCGTTTGGTTTATAGCTGTACATCCAGGTCTTCTTGAAGAAGGATGACTCAGTGGGCTACCGGGCCTTGGTCCAGACGGAGGATCATCTGCTACTTTTCCTGCAGCAGCTGGGTGAGTGGACCTCCTCCAACCCATCTTTTCTGAGGCCTGCCCATGAGTCCATTCTAGTGTTTATTTGGGGCTGTGAATAGGCTTTTGGGAAAGATTCAAGTGGAGTGAATCCTGAATGTTTTTTTCAGAGCCATTTGTCACCTTTTGAATAATTCCTTAGCATTCCAGGGTGGGATATAGAACTTTCCTCGCCTATCCTGTTGATTCCAGCCCCATGCTCTGCTCTTTCTTTTTGTCACAAGAGCTGCAGTGGTCCCTGAGCCACCAAGAAGAGTCTTTTTGGGCGATGAGAGCCTGGCTTTCATAACCATGGTTTCTACAGCAGGGAAGGTGGTGTTGTGGAGCCGTGAGGAGTCCCTGGCGGAGGTGGTGTGCCTCGAGATGGTGGACCTCCCCCTGACTGGGGCACAGGCTGAGCTGGAGGGCGAGTTTGGCAAGAAGGCAGGTAGGAACCCAGGAGGCTGGGAAGCAGAGTCGCTGGCGGGATGCTCTGGGAACAGGCTTGGTAGTTGGACAGGAGATGCTGTCTCCCGGTGGCCCTGGCTTCCGGGCACAGCCATTTGGCCAGTCTGTTCTGAACTAGCTGTGTGACCAGTTTTCCAGTGTGTTTGTGGCCATGTGGTTTATGTAACCATTCTTTTCTCCAAAAGGAGTGACCTGTGATTCCCTCTAGGGAAAGATCCTGATGAAAAAGAATCTTAACTTAGTATAGTCATAGCTACCTTTGTTTGAGTACCTAAAATTTGTCAGGCACCACGTCAGGCAGTGGATAACCGTTGTTCCCAAGGCAATAGTCACACCTTTCTAAGGAGACGTGATGGGGTTGATCTGTTGCTGTGGTAATAGGCCAGTGCCCTCTGAAACGGCCACGTCCCAACCCAGCACCCCAATGAACGTAGTTCACTCTACTCTGATTCAGTCCTGCCCCGCTTCTCCTGTCCGTCCATTCATCTAGCTGTCCAGGTGATGTCTGTTGAGGGCCTGCTCTGGGCCAGGCACCCTGCTAGGCATTGCAGATCTTCTTAAGCCGAGCATTAATTTGACTTTACTATTTATTTCCGCTGCCTGGATCCAGCCATTCAAGGTAAAGCCTGCTTCCTGCTGCCTTGTTGCTCGTTGCCTGCCCACTTGGCTAGCTTTTGGTTAACTATTTGTTTTTCCTGACTTGCACCGACGAGATCTGTACCGAGTGTGTGCGTTTGTGTATGTGTGTGTGTGTACACGCAGGTCTGTGTGGACTGCTGTGCCTGCGACTTGCCTGTTTGCCTCTTGCTTCTCTCCCTTGGCCTGAGGTTGATAAAAATAGGATCAGCAAAGGCACTCCTCCTTTTCTGTGAGCGCTTACCATGTACGCCGCCCTGTGGGAAACCCTGTATGTACATCACGTGGTCTAATCTTGGGAACCACCCTACAGTCTACATGCCATTTTACAGATAAGGAGCCAGAGGCTAAAAGGTCACCCAGCCCATAAGGAGTGGAGCTGGGAATTTCATCCAGGTCTGCCAGACTCCAGAGGCTGTGCTGTTTCCTGTACTACCTTGCATTGGTGACCAGTTTACTAGATGGAGGAGATTTGAGGGGGGTAGCCTCGTGGGTGGAGTAAGGGGGAAAGTGAAAGATAGCCCTGGGAACGGGTTGTAGGCAGGTCTGTTGGGTGCAGGTGAAACAGTTGACCAAGTACGACTGAAGCTGCAGGAAATGGCAGTGCCTGTTAATGATACACGATACATGATACACGTCCGTTTGCCCCCGCTGCACCCTTCCCTCTTCTGGTTCTGTCACGGTCCCCAGAAGCCTTCCTCTGGCCATTCTGGATGCGGGGTTGTTGGGGGGACCTTCACAGCACGGCTGCATCCTGCATGGCTGCCCCCTGACCTCTTAGTCTCCTATTCCAAGACTCCAGGCAGGTGAAGTACCGAGAGCCAGGTAAGGGGGTTTTGGAAGGTCCTGCATGGCTGTATCTGAGCGTGAGACTGTTGGCATCAGACACGGACTGCACCCCGGCTTGTGGCCTGGGTGTGGATGACTTGGGCACTCCGGAGGAGAGGGAGAGAGCCCCCCCCCCCCGCCTTAGGATAACACCAGGTCCGCGGAGGAGTGCGCCTCAGCTGCGTTACCTTTTCCTTGACACCAGACGGCTTGCTGGGCATGTTCCTGAAACGCCTCTCGTCCCAGCTCATCCTGCTGCAGGCATGGACTTCCCACCTCTGGAAAATGTTTTATGATGCTCGGAAGCCCCGAAGCCAGATTAAGAATGAGATCAACATTGACACCCTGGCCAGAGACGAATTCAACCTCCAGAAGATGATGGTGATGGTGACGGCCTCAGGCAAGGTGAGGAGGGCGTGAGCTGAGCCTGCTGAGGTTCTGGAAGCAGGAAATGAAAAACTGGCAGGGGAGAGCGCCGGTTCTCATTTTCAAGGAGGGACCTGGTTCTTTGGTTGGTCTCTAGTCTCAAGCCCGTTGTTTGCCTTGCAGCTCTTTGGCATTGAGAGCAGTTCCGGCACCATCCTGTGGAAACAGTATCTCCCCAGCGTCAAGCCAGACTCCTCCTTTAAACTGATGGTCCAGAGGACCACTGCCCATTTCCCCCACCCGCCACAGTGCACCCTCCTGGTAAAGGACAAGGTGAGGCCGCCCCTCTCCCCTGAGCCAAAGTGAACGTGGTTTTTTGGTGTTCTGTACCTTAAGTATCCTCAAGGCCTTTGGAAGTCTGGGTTAAAGGCAGGGAGTCGGGTTAGAGCTCTGTTTCTTCCAGTTTTTTGGCCTGCGGGGAGGACCCCTCTGGGACCTGTGTGGAAGTGACCATAGGGTAGGTGGATGTCACCAGGTCCCTAGTAAGCCAGCTCTGCTTCTTCCCAGACACAGGCAGCCGTCAGTACCTTAATGGCTGTTTGCTCTTCTCCAGATGGTGAAGAGCAGGACACAGAGCGGCTTGTATCTCTGCCTGCCAGGAGCAGATGGCTTTTTGTGGATTCCTTCTACCCTCATCAGAAAGGGGGCTTGGTAGTGGTTCTCTGGAATGGCCGCCCTGGGGCTGCGGAGCTGGTCCTCGGCCTTGTGCTTGTCTCTCAGCACACCCCGTTCTTGGTTGGCTTTGGAGCTAGAGGCAGTTTACCTTTTACCCCTTTTGACACTTTCATCTTTAGCCAAGACTTTATTTTCTATGAGGAGGGCAAAGATTTGGGAATCTGTCAGAGCTGAGCTAAGTCCCAGCTTTCCAGGTTTATTTACCCTTTGGATTTGCATTCTTTTCCTGTCGGGGGAGCCTGACCGTTTGCCCATTTCAGGAGACGGGAATGAGTTCTCTGTATGTCTTCAACCCCATTTTTGGGAAGTGGAGTCAGGTGGCCCCTCCGGTGCTGAAGCGCCCCATCCTACAATCTCTGCTTCTCCCCATCATGGACCAAGACTACGCCAAGGTGCTGCTGTTGATAGATGATGAGTACAAGGTACGGCGTCTTCAGGGTGGCTGCACCGCGTCCCAGGGGAGTCGGGTGTGGGGCAGGTAGTCAGACAGCTCCTGCTGGACCCGAGACGGGGGCCATCTGGTCAGCACGCATTTGAGCTCGAAGGGCTAAGTGACTGTATTACTCTTCCTGCACTTGTGAAAACTCAAGAGTCTAAACTAAATTTAAGCCCTAATTGAGTTTAGTAGACTCTAATTCTTTAAATAGTTGCTGTTTTATTCTTAAGGCACTCTTTGATGGGAAATAGCAGTGAGTCCTGAGAAACTGTGCTTAGAGATTCCTTTTCCCTTAACTCTTTTTCTTGGGCTGTCTGGGGTTTTTAAGGTCACAGCTTTCCCAGCCACTCGGAATGTCTTGCGACAGCTCCATGAACTTGCCCCCTCCATTTTCTTCTATTTGGTGGATGCGGAACAGGGACGGCTGTGTGGATATCGACTTCGAAAGGTAGGGGAGGACATCCTGGCAGAGCCTGCTGCGATGGGGTGTAGGTGTTTCCTGGTTATTCGGCCAAGAGGTGAACTATACTATTCATCCTATTTTTTTTAATGTGTTTTTATTTATTTATTATTTTAATGGTGGTACCAGGGATTGAACCCAGGACCTTGTGTGAGCTCTACCACTGAGCTATACCTTCCTCCCATTCATCCTGTTGTGAACTTAGATGAGCACGTTCCTGATGTCTGATTCAGAGTCAGTCATTCTCATGTTTTTGAGCAGCTATTCCATGGCAGGCACGTTCTAGCTGCTGTGGAAGGTGTGGTGCGTGACAGACAGTCTGCCCCTGTGTGCAGCTTTCATTCCACGTTCCTTTTCTATAGCAGAGAAGGGACGTTTTTCCCACTCTTCGGAGGGTGGGAGGTGGGAATGGTGATTGAACAACAGTACTTTCTATAAGTAGATGACATTGTTGACCCACTCTGGATGGAACGTATACTTTGAGTTTTGGATTTTCTGGCAGCCAGGGAACTTGAACTTGGCCCCATGTTGGGCCTCAGTCACATGCTCCTGATCCTGCAGCTTGGTGCTGATAGATATGATGACTTGGCCGATGTGGACGTTGGCCACTGTGCCCTGGTGCTTTCCAGAGGTGCCCTGCGTAGCTGTCTGGAGCCTAGACTGGGAACAGCATGATGTCAGATACGAGTGTCCGCTGGAAAGGACTGTCTCCCAGGTCCCAGGTTCCTTCGTGCAGCCCAGAGGAGCAGCAGTTGCATCCACAGCCCAGGAGGCTGCTGTTTGTAGCCATTGCACACCAGACTTTCCTGTCTGCCTTACTCAAACTGAGAGTTCCAAAACTTCTTTCCAAACTAGATCCTATTGCTGTTTTTCTGGGAGCTCTGATCCCTGTTCCTTCCAGCACAGAGGCCCCAGTCGAGCTGCAGGCCGCATCCAGCTACAGGGTTCTCAGGTCTAAGTGTGTCCTCCTGATGATCAGTGCTGGCTCTGTTGCCCCGTCCTAGGATCTCACCACTGAGCTGAGCTGGGAGCTGACCATTCCCCCAGAGGTACAGCGCATCGTCGAGGTGAAGGGCAAGCGCAGCAGCGAGCACGTTCACTCTCAGGGCCGTGTGATGGGGGACCGCAGCGTGCTCTACAAGGTACGGCTGGGGGGTCTGGCGTAGAGCAAAGAGCGAGGGGTTGAATTCTGGCTCTGGGATTTGGTAGTTGCGGGACCTTGACAAGTCATTTAACCCCTTTGAACCCTTATTTATTGTCTGTGAGATGGACATGATATGCTCTCCTAGGATTGTTATGATGATCACATGAGACACGCGTGCTCAGCATAGTACCAGGCCTACAGGCAGTACTTGATCGATGTTAGCTGTTGTTACTACCAATCGTGGTAGTACTGATGGAACTTCCGGGGGTTAATTAAACCTTTGTTGACCCATTAGAGACACCATTTCTGTGATCCAACACCCTGGTTAGTGGTAAAGGCAGGGAGATGGGGAGGTGACCAGTCAGCTGCAAGACTGTCCTATGAGGGAACATGGTCGTTGTCATAATGAACATTAATTACACCCCCTGGCAGAGCAGAGCCTGAGTTGGAGGAGGAGGTGTAACAGAACAGAGTAACAGGACTGAGGACCCCAGTGGGGAGGCTGCTTCACTAAGTATGGGGTAGCGCTGGAGAGCGCAGGCCTCCGGTTGGACGGTCCAGGTTCAGGCTGGCTGTGCATTGTGGGAAACGTGCTTCGGCTTCCTGACTTCCGTTTTCACCAGTAGGATGGGGATGACAGCTCCTACGGCACAGGGTGGTTTTGCAGATGAATGATTAACACGTGACGTGACTAGGACAGTGCCTGCCACGTCGTTAACATCGTTAGGTTAGTGCCATCACTTGAAATCTTTGAGAGGTGCCTTTCATGGGGCTACAGTCAGTTTTACTTATTCAGCATAATTCAGAATTTCTCAGAATAATGTAAAGTCTAAAGTACATTTTGATTTGTACTAGAAAAAATATATTCAACATGTAATTTTATTTTTATGAGATAACATTTACTGGAATTCTCGTATTTTCATATGTTGAAAAGAATATTAGTTACGAATGGGGATTTCTGGGTTCATTTTTTGTTTGTTTGTTTTTTGGAGGGGATAATTAGGTTTACTTATTTTTAATGGTGGTACTGGGGCTTGAACCCAGGACCTCGTGCATGCTAAGCACACCCTCTAGCACTGAGCTGTACCCTTCTCCTGAATTAATATTTGTTATGAAGAGTTTTTTTAGCTTAGGTTTTGTTGTTGTTGTTAGCTTTTTTTTGGTGAGGGGAGGTCAGTTTTAGATTTACAGAAAAGCTGCAAAGGTAGGACTTACACTTCCGAATACCCCTTACCTGGATTCCCCTAGGAGACTGGTGCATCCGTCTAAATTAAGAAACCAACATTGGTACAAGACTTAACTAAATGCAGACTTTTTTGGGTTTCATCGGTTTTTCCATTAGTGTCCTTTTCTGTCCCAGGATCCAATCCAGGACCCCACATGGCGTTTAGTTGTCAAATGTCTTTAGTTTCCTCTGCTCTTTGACAGTTTTCTATCTGTTTTTGTGTTTTATGACCTTGATAGTTTTTTGAAGAGTACTGTCAGGTGTTTTGTAGAATGTTGCTCACTTGCGGTTCGTCTGATGTTTTTCTCATGGTTAGAGTTGTTACAGGGTTTTTGGAAGGGATACCACAGAGATAGAGCAGCAGACTGATTTCTTTCTTTCTTTGGAGTGCCAGCTGGATGCCACGTGCTCACATCAGTGAACAAAATAGACAAAATTTCTTGTCATTATGGGGCTGTACTTGGGAGACGCTAATAAAGAAAATAAACAGGTAAATGACGTAGCATATCAGAGAATGACCAGTTCTATAGAAAACAGCCGAGAAGCGAGAGAGGGTGTGCTGGCATTGGGAGCGGATACAATTTAAAATAGGGTGGATAAGGAGGGTTTCACTGTGAAAGTGACAGTAAAATTTGAAGGAGTGAGGAAGTGATATCTTAGGACATCTGGGGGAAGAGCCTTCCAGACAGAAGAGCCAGAGCGTTCCTGGTGTGTTCCACCAACAGCAAGGAGGCCAGTGAGACTAGAGCAGAGTGAGTGAGGAGGGTCTGGGCTGCTGAGGGTCAGAGAGGTGACGGGTCCAGATCACAGGCCAGCACTCTGGCTTTATTCCGAGTGAGATGAAGAGCCGCTGGGAGGTTCTGAGCAGAGAAGTGACATAAATGACTGAGGTTTGCAGGCTGTCTTCTGGGAGGCCTGCTGCACTGAGACTAGAGGGCGGAGGATGGGAGCCGGCAGGCAGTTAGGCTACTGTGATAATCCAGGTGAGATGATGGCGGCTTAAACTGGATTGGTTAGGGTGGTGAGACAGGATCAAATTCTGGATACCTTTGAAGGTAGAGCCAAGAGAATGTGCTCATGGACAGGGTGTCTGTGTTTGTGTTAGAGAGAAAGGAGTCAAGGATGACTCAGAGGTCCCAGCTCTAAGACTCTTGACATGGGGGAGGCCCAGAGGGGAGCAGGTTTTAGGCAGGGATCGAACAGGAGTTCAGTTTGGGGCTTGTCAAGTTTGAGATGAGACATCTAAGAAGAGATACCAAGATGGAGGTCTATTAATCAAGTCTGGAGTTCAGGGAGAGGTCTGGCTGTGGAAACTTGGGCATTACCAGCACCAGAAGACGGTGTGAAAGCCACGAGTTTTGCTGAGATCATCATGAGGGTGAGTGTAGGTAGAAACGTCCAAGAGACCAGGTAGATGAGGAGGGGACCCACAGCTGGGGCTCAGGAGGAGTGGCCAGTGGCACAGAAGGAAAACCAGGGTGCGGGTGTTCTGGACACTGGGCGGAGAAAGTGTCTTGAGAAGGGAGTGATCACTGTGTCCCCTGGCACTACTATGTCAGGTAAGATGAGAACTGGGACTCAACCGTTGGTTTAGTGAGAGGAGGCACCGGTGGAGAGAAGTGGCGTTGCTGGAGCAGCGTCCTCCGGTCAGTGAGTGGGCCGACCTGGGCTGTGTCCTGAGTTATCATTTGCTTCTCTGTGCCTTGTGCTTAACCACTTAAAGACATTGCATCTGTGAAATGTGGATAATAACAGCTATTTGCAAGGATGTTAACGGGATTCAATGAGATGATACAGGCAAAGTCCCTGGCATGGCCCCCAGCACCTGGCAGACACTGAACGATGCAGTGATGACCAGCTCGAAATGGGAAGCCCTCCCAACCCGAAAACCCGATTCCTCCACCAGCAGAGAGCTCCGGGCCTGCCTCACAGCGGGGCGGCGCTCGCAATGTGCCACCGTGGTTCTGAAGGAGCTTTTCTCTCCATCTCCCCAGAGCCTCAACCCCAACCTGCTGGCTGTGGTGACAGAGAGCACAGACGTTCACCACGAACGCACCTTCATCGGCATCTTCCTCGTGGATGGCGTCACCGGGCGCATCATCCACTCCTCCGTGCAGAGGAAGGCCAAGGGCCCAGTCCACATCGTGCACTCAGAGAACTGGGTGGTGGTAAGGCGGGCGCATGCACTCGGGTAATGCCGGGGGCCTGGCATGGCTTAGTTGTGTGCGGCTGGTCTTCCTGCAGCTTAGACCCTTCCCTTACTTCTTGTTCCAGAAACCAGTTGCTGCTTTGTGTTTTCATAGAATTCAAAACCCCTGGCTGGCAGCAGAGGGTGCCTACATTTGATCCCACTTCCTGCATTTCTTGACTTTACAACCGTGAACTAGTTATTTAACTCTCTGTGTTTCCTCATATATGAGACAGGGGTAACCACAGTCACCTCTAGTCGGGTTTAAGACAATGCCTGACACATAGTAAGCACTCAAATGTTAGCTATTCTTACTCTGACTTCTAAAGAATCTTGAGAAGTCTTTTGTCTTGTGGTGAACTTGGATAGTCTAGGTACAGCTACCCTGAAAGTTAGAAACTTGGTAGCGAGGAAGAAAACTAGGGTTCTGGGAGGTTTGTTCCTTCCTGGATATGGAGCTGTTGGAAAGGTGCCTTTGCCTGTGATCCCCGCTTCCCAGCTGAACCAGCAGCTGAGCCCCAAGCTGCCTCCTCCTCTCTCTGCAGTACCAGTACTGGAACACCAAGGCCCGGCGCAACGAGTTGACGGCACTGGAGCTGTACGAGGGCACTGAGCAGTACAATGCCACGGCCTTCAGCTCCCTGGACCGCCCCCAGCTGCCCCAGGTCCTCCAGCAGTCCTACATCTTCCCCTCCTCCATCAGTGCCATGGAAGCCACCATCACCGAGCGGGGCATCACCAGCCGACACCTGCTCAGTGAGTGACCAGGGGAGGGCCCCTGGGTGACCGGGCTCCCTTTGGCAGCCACACTGAAGGACAGAGCCGGGCATTACTGAGGAGGGCTTTATTTCAGCAGGAAAGGTCCCTGGTCTGGCTTTGCCGTCCGTAAAAGAGATAAGATGTCTCTCCTAGTCCTCATGTCTGATGAACCACTTTCCCATCTCTGTTCTGTTTTCACCCGGCTTAGAAAGTTGAGCCCTGACATCATCCCTCATAGACAGCCTGTGCTGATGGGCTGCAGAGGCTGGCAAGGTGTAGGGTCTCAGCTTTATGCAGTTCAAGTTCAGGACTCAGTGATCATCTGAGAAGCGATTTTACCGAAGATGTTTAGGACTCTCAGCTTTGACAGGCACTTGGGATTACTGTTTTATTCTCAGATATGAAGAGGACAGCCCTCTTGGTAGTTCCCCAAGTTTGATCCCCACCTTTCCTGAAACCAGCCGGGTCTCAGGTTGCCTGGTCCTCCCACGCCCCTGCAGCAGGCACACACTTGTGTTTGGCTAACAGCCAGGAGGCTCGCTTAGCTGGGGCTGGTATTACTGAGGAAAGGAGAGGAATGAAGAGACCCAAGTGGCTTTCCATGCCCTTCTCTTTCATCTTTATATATTTCTGGATTCTGGAACTTTGTTTTGTGATGTTTCAGGGTGATACATGATGAAACTAGTATCTTCAAACATGGGAACCTTCATTCAGACCCATGTGTATTGGATTATTGTTTTGGGCCATTTAAGGGAGTCTCATTGACCCATTTTTCAATTTGAATCTCTGTTTAAGTTTTTGTGATAAGGACATTTTTGTCAATAGCCCTAATCTGGGGTTGGGTCAGTGTGAACACTCACTTTTGTTGACCTGTTTCTGTGTAGTTGGGCTGCCTTCCGGAGCAATTCTTTCCCTTCCTAAGGCCCTGCTGGATCCCCGCCGCCCTGAGATCCCAACAGAACAAAGCAGGTGAGCCCTGTGGGTAGCGCTGAAGGCTGTGACCTTCAGGAACCTAACCTGTTGATTCTGTTTGGTCCTTGGTCTGCTGTGTGCTGTCCTACTGTGCTAGGGATACGGTAGTGAACACATCTGCCCCCACTGCACTCTGGCGGAGGGAGATGAGATGGACAATAAAGAAGATAAACAAGTGAAATTATTCTGTGTTAGGTGCTTGTCAATGCTAAGGAGAAAGAACTAAAAAGGGATGGGGCTGTGAAGGGTTGTGGGGGTATGAGGGGTGAAATTTGAGAGGGTGGCCTGGGAAAGCCTCTTTGAAAAGGTGGATTTTGAGTTAAGGACTTGGAGGAGGTAAGCAACTGGCCTTGTGGATATCTGAGGGAGAACATTCCAGGCGGAGGGAACTGCCATTGCAAATGCCCTGAGATGATGTCTGGTGAGTTTGAGGGGGAGCTGGAGGCCCTGCAGCTGGAGCAACCAATGGAGGGGACACTGGGAAATGAGGAGAGGGAGGTAGTGGGGGCTGGGTCATGTGGGGAAGCCTGTAGCTTGTCACTGACAGCATTAAGTTTTGTGTTTCCATCCATCATCTCTGTGTATCTCCTTGCTTGCATCCCGAATTCTCTTCCCTTAGGGGTGTGAGGAACTGTGGGCCAGGCAAGGAGATGGTAGATGTGTCTTTGCACGTAGGGGAAGGAGGAATTTGGTTTGGAGAGAGGGGGGAGGTTAAAGCTGGGGAAACAAGTGGTTGACAGTAGTGTTTTCAGAGCAGTGTGGACTGCGGCACTTTGGAGTGAAGAGCAGGACTTGGCCTCATGGCTCAGTGTTTTGGTTTTAAATGTTTCTGACTTTCTTCCTCTAGTGTGAAATACTGGTTGCCTGTTTTCTTTTTTTTTTTTTTTAAAGATTCAGAACAAGTTGGAATCCAGATCTTTCTTGCTTTCCAGAAAGCTTTCTTTCTTGCAGCCCTTCCTAATAATCAGCTGCTGAATGTTTAACTCCCTGACACAAGTCGGCCTTGGAGGAAGATCTGAGGCTAGATACGAGGCCTGGAAAGCTCCCAGGGCTCAGCGCTGCCGGGAGCTCCCCTTACAGCGCTTCTGATGTTTTGCAGAGAGGAGAACCTGATCCCGTATTCCCCAGACGTGCAGGTCCACGCCGAGCGGTTTATCAACTATAACCAGACGGTGTCTCGGATGCGAGGCATCTACACAGCTCCCTCGGGCCTGGAGTCCACCTGTTTGGTGAGTGGAGCCCACAGCCACCCTGTGCGACAGCTGCTCTGTTTCACCCTTGGGTGAACACCTCACTTGTTTGAGCTCAGGAGTCTGTTTCCTTTCTTACCAGGGTCTGAGGTTGTGGCAGATCACTGGCTCCCTTTGGCTCCCTTTCTTACATATTTCTCATTCCTTCTGCCTTCCAGGTTGTGGCCTATGGTTTGGACATTTACCAAACTCGAGTCTACCCATCCAAACAGTTCGACGTCCTGAAGGATGACTATGACTACGTGTTAATCAGCAGCGTCCTCTTTGGCCTGGTTTTTGCCACCATGATCACAAAGAGGCTGGCACAGGTGAAACTCCTGAATCGTGCCTGGCGGTAAAGACCCAAGACCCACTGCCAGGGAGCAGAGAGCCCGGGGAGCGAGGGTCAGCTCAGAAGCTCCAGCTGCAGTTTGACAGGTTTGGGGAGGATGGGTGTCGGGCGCTCATCTCAGCTAAGAGTGGTGGGGAAGAAGATGGACTCTCAAGGAGACTCCTTTTGGGATACGTCTGATGCGGAGTCATCGGTGGTGGATGGAAGCAGAACTTACCCTCTCAGCCGAGATCTCAAACCATCTCGATGGACTTTCCCCTGGAGTTCAAAAGCCATTGCCCTGTTTCCTTTCTGTGCCCATCCATGAATGTTGTTTTATAAGACACAGAACAGATTTTTCTCTTTTGTGAGGCCTGTTCAAATTAATTTTGGTTTGCCTGTTTCCCAGGTTTATCTAGAAATTCTTCTGTTTCCCTGCTCCTTGCTTCAGAGTCAGAAGGAAACCCTTATTGACAGCTCCACCTTACAGGTGCATTTGCTGTTTTACACTGGGGAGAAAGAAGACCCATCCTTAGCTGAAGTTAGGTTGAAGACTGAGCCAGCCTCTCATGGCTTCTCTCTAAAGTAACTGTGGGTCAAGGAATGTACAAATGGTGACAAAACTTCTTTAAACTAAGCCGCTAATTTCATGCTCTCATTTCACATCAGTGGGCTGCCCAGTCATCAATTCAGTTTATCAAAAGCCAAGTGCATAATAGTGTCTTGGTTTATTGGTCGTTGTCTCTGCTTTTCGCCTAAGTTGTGTCCGAGCTGAGGCATTTTTACTACTACTGAATTGTCTGAACCTTGAAGAGATTTAAAGGGAGGAAGGCAAATCTGCCCATTTCACAGTCTCTCATAATCTCTCATTTCACCCACGGGCCAGTCTAGCCACCTACCCCAGTTAGAGAAAGTTGTCCTTGTTTAAGAACCTCATTATTTATTTTCAGTTATAAATTAATGTGTGGGTTACTGTATTTCTCTTAAAATGAGCAGATTTGAAGTCTTACTGATCTTTAAAAAAAGGAGGGAGGGAAAGGCTGGGGGAGGAAACTGGTGTCTTGTGGATATAGCATTGCTGATTGGGCTGTTGTCTCTGCTGCAAGTTAAAGATGTCCTAAAAGCCTTCCCTTGTTCATGGATCTGGGGGATGATGGAGTTTTTCTTTACTGTGAAGAATGAGAGCCCCGTCAGAGAGGTACGTTTAAGGGTCTGAATAAAGCAAGTGACGAATAACACTGTTTTAAGTCCTCTTTTGTGGCTTTGGAACATCACACTGAGGCTACTTCTGCATTAGAGGCGACAAAGCTGTGCAGAAGTGGGGTGTAGGTAGTAGTTTAATTGGGAAACATGCCAATTTAATTCTGTAAGAGTTGTGTTATTTAAAAAACAAAGCTTTTTCTTTTTGTGGTGATATGCTAATGGTAGAGAAGGAAGAGAAATGAAAATAACTTTACTTTAGGATAAGATTGTGAAATTAATTTTAATGAATGAACATCTGAGTATCTGCAGAAGAAACAGGCATCTATTCATCCTGACTCAAGGCATATTTTGTTTAAAAGTGACCTGGGAGACAGGAATAAGTACAAGTTACAAAAGATCTGCCCTAATTTCGAGAAAGCCTGGCTGGAATTCTGACTGTCCTATATAAATACGTGCAAGCTGCAGCACTAGTGGTTGCCTTGCTGCCTGCTCTGCTTACACAGCCCAAAAAATCTGCTAGATTCTAGTTTCCATTTACCCATGTCTGTGCTAGAATCTGAAAGAACACGCTATGGGAGGGAAGTTATCTGCCCTTTCACAAAATTCCCTGTTTCGGCTTTAATTATTACTCTTTTCAAAGAAGGCGGTTAAAATAGCTAATGCTATCGATACAGTCAAATCGAAGCCTTCTTAGTTCTCAACCTTTCTTTATCTTAAAGCAGCACTGGGTTCTGACCGGCTATGCTCCTCCACCTATGGCTTTTGAAACTGTTTCTTCCCAATTCTCTGATGTGTTTTGTCTTCCTCTTTTTCTGTGCATAGCCCCAGAGCCATCTGGCCCCCTGCCTTCCATCTTCCTTAATTAGGTTTTTTTGGAGCCTCCTGCAGTGTCTCATTTAAGAAAGCAAATTCTCCAGTATTTTTTCATCATTTTAAAAAGTAGTATGGTCAACATACGAGATCTTTTGGTGTAAAGTTTTGTCACTAAATAGTATTTATTGCTTCTCATTCCCTGTTGGGAATAATGTAAAATGGTTTGTGGCTTTTGTTATAATTTCTCCTTAGCCTTTGACTCTGGACAGGAGTCAGTTACTGGGGAACGTGCATGAATTAAATACAGAATTGCAGTTAGAACATTCAGGTCAGTAAGACCCTTTTAAAATTCTGATAGGTAATTTTTGGGGGAAGGGGGTTTAAAAAGTAATGTATTATGCTCTACTTACCCTCTTAAGATTATAACTTACTGATTTAACACCATTTTTGGAAGAGGTTGATACCTGCTCCCTTTTCCCCATCCCCAGCAAAGAAAGGTGTGCAGTTAATACAATTTTATTGTCATAAACTAGGGGTGGCTCTAACACACAACTGACCCAGCAGTTTAACTACAAAAACAAGTTACAGAGTTAAACATTTCTGAAACCCAAATAATTTTTGTTAGCATTCCTCCAATTCCTTATTTTGCTTAGAGTCTACAATTTTAAGTTGCAAGTTGAATCATTTTGCCTTTCTCTATGGAGTAGACTTCTGGGCCTTGACCACCCTTTTGTCTGCACTGGAGCAGATGTAAGACTTCTTGAAGGCATTCCTTTGGCCTTCTGTTCAGCCATGAATCCCCGTCAGGTTCCCTCATGTTAAGGAGAGGATATTGCTGCGCTCCCCAGCTTTAATGAGGGTTAAACTGTAGAGCTCTGTGCTTAGCTAGCAGCATAGAACAGCTGTGCTCCAGGAAGTTGAATGCTGATTTCATTGGTCAGTTTCTCACCATTGCAAAAAGCTCTTCGGACAGCTTACACAAATGCAAATGATGTACGATAAAATAAAATGAATTGACACAACATTGTAAATGGACTATACTTCAATAAAAAAATGAAAATTAACTGGGTGAAACAGCAGTTATAAGAATAAACATAACTCAGAAGGAGACTGGTTGAGACATTTGTGGCGGACACCTCCATATGTATATATATATATTTTAACTTTTTTTTTTATTGAGTTATAGTCATTTTACAATGTTGTGTCAAATTCCAGTGTAGAGCAATTTTTCAGTTATACATGAACATACATTCATTGTCACATTCTCTTTCACTCTGAGCCACCGCAAGGTTCTGTATATATTTCCCTGTGCTACACAGTACAATCTTGTTTATCTATTCTACATTTTGAAATCCCAGTCTGTCCCTTCCCACCCCCTGTCCCCCTGGCAACCACAAGTTTATATTCTATGTCTATGAGTCTGTTTCTGTTTTGTATTTATGCTTCTTTCTTTTTTTTTTTTTAGATTCCACATATGGTATTTTTCTTTCTCTTTCTGGCTTACTTCACTTAGAATGACATATTCCAGGAAAATCCATGTTGCTGCAAATGGCGTTACATTGTTAGTTTTAATGGCTGAATAGTATTCCATTGTATAAACATACCACATCTTCTTTATCCGGTCATCTGTTGATGGACATTTAGGCTGTTTCCATGTCTTGGCTATTGTAAATAGTGCTGCTATGAACATTGGGATGCAGGTGTCATTTTGAAGTAGGGTTCCTTCTGAGTACATGCCCAGGAGTGGGATTCCTGGGTCATATGGTAAGTCTATTCCTAGTCTTTTGAGGAATCTCCATACTGTTTTCCAGAGTGGCTGCACCAAACTGCATTCCCACCAGCAGTGTAGGAGGGCTCCCTTTTCTCCACAGCCTCTCCAGCATTTGTCATTTGTGGACTTTTGAATGATGGCCATTCTGACTGGTGTGAGGTGATACCTCATTGTGTATGCGTGCGTGTGTGTGTGTGTGTGTGTGTATAAAATCCATCTTTTCTTCAGGCTACTCTCAAATCAATCCCTAGATTAAGCCAGACCAGCAGAGAACTGAGCATCTAGATTGAATTTGGGGCTGGGTGGGGGGGAGGCAGTATTTTGTCATAGCCTATCCTCAGGAATGGATTTTAGAACTTGGTTCCGCATTTATTCTAGAGATGTTGTTAAGGACATTTTAAAATATATTATGTAGAGGACCAATGAGAAACTTCCCTCAGGTCTCAGTATCAGGAATAGTTGTGTCGGTCTTAAGTCACTTAAAATCTCTTTTCCCTTGATTTTAAATAGAACATACACACTAATGGGATCATGCTGTTTAATTCTGCTACTTCAACTAATGCATTTTAAACATCATGTATTCATAAAGATTCCCTAAATCCTTTCCAGAACAAAGTATGATATAAAAAAATACTCAATTCCTAACATATGTGTTAAAGACTTTAATGCAGGTCATTTAACCCCTGAGTGTGTTTCATCATTTGTGTGAGGGGACAGATTACATGGTATATAAGGTGTCTTTCAGCTCAGAAATTTCAGATTTGTAATTTCACTGCCTTTAGAAATTGCTTTCTTTGGTAAGAACTTATTACATAAACTACAATCTTTACCCCAAGACTTATTTACGGATCTCTGTTCATTAAAAAGTTTTGTTTTAAAGTCGTGAATCTGTTCCTTCTCTGTGTTCTTTACTTGGAATGCTTTCATCCCTTCTCAGTATCTGGCTTGTCTGAAATCTAAACTCCATAAACCCTTCCCTGTTGCTTTTGGCTACCCAGGACCTCTGAGTTTCCTGGCAACTAACCACACAATTTCCTGAATGATGTATCCTGGTATTTTATTATTTCAGTCATTCTGTGTCTCCTAGGGATTGTTAAACTTTTCTGAATTCCCCACTGTCTTAAGCATGAAGCTACTACTTGACAAACAGTTCCCTGAATGGTTATGCCTTCTTCATAGAAGCCTTAGGACCTTTGTCCCTAGTGCCTCACATTTCTACAGTGCCTTTGAAGACTTAGTAAGGAATTCTTATACTGATTGAAATGCCAGGAGAGTCCTATCCACCTTTTCCTGGTGTGCCCTGGAGCACGAGCTCTGACAAACTGCACTTTACTACTTAAAACAAATGCTCGTAAGATCAATATAGGAAATGAGCTTTGTGGTACCATAATTTCCATTTTAAAAATGAAAGGTATCTTTTTGGTGTTATACGTCCTTTTATAAACATAAGAAGAATTTGTTTCAAATTCAGACCATATAAAATGCAGTATTGTGGGGAAAAAAGTCAATACTTTCGGATTACAAATGACTGTATCATACCACCAAATTGAATTAGGCTTCTTTCTATTCACTTATATTCTTGGTATTCAAAAAAAAAAAAAAAAAAAAAACTGTTCACTGAGAATTACCAAAAAGGAGCTGTTCTCCATTTGTAGTATTCAGTGTTGCATTAGAAGTTTCCACAGAATATGCACTGACCGCTGGTTCTTATAACTTTTAAAATCTCAAGAACAGATTGACTTGACTTCTGCTGGCCCCCCTGGGAGCTAATAGTGATGGTTTATTCATCCAATCGTTTCTAAACACACAGTATCTCCTAGGATTTATTTCAAGCAACTCTCTATCAGATGGAATCTTTTTGAAATAAAGACACCAATATCTCTTGCTTTTGAGTACTGTTTCTGCAGTGACATTCACCTCTTCTTGTTGTTTGCTTTTGGAGGGATAATTTATAACCACTAAAGTGACACATCCTAAGCATACATAGCTCAATGAATACCGTGTGTGTATTCATGGAACCATGAGTTGTGTCAAGATACAGAACTCTC
The DNA here is from genome assembly GCF_009834535.1 of Camelus ferus. Lineage (NCBI taxonomy): Eukaryota > Metazoa > Chordata > Mammalia > Artiodactyla > Camelidae > Camelus > Camelus ferus. The sequence continues at coordinate 13,059,025 of NC_045708.1, read as the reverse complement.
CCAGCTCCCAGCAGGTCTCATGCCTCCTCCTACGCTGCATTCCCACATTGCTTTTGTTTGCTTGTTTTTATTTTTTTAAAAACATCTTTTGCGGGGGAAGTAGTTAGGTTTACTTATTTTATTTATTTTTAGAGGAGGTACTGGGAATTGAACTCAGGACCTTGTGTATGCTAAGCATGCGCTCTACCACTTGAGCTATACCGCCCCCCACCCCTGTTTGCTTGTTTTTAATTGAAGCATAGTTGATTTACAATATTGTGTTAGTTTCAGGTGTACAGCAAAGTGATTCGGTTGTATTATGTATGTATAGATCTATATAATTTTTCCAATTCTTTTCCATTATAGTTTATTATAAGATATTGAATACAGTTTCTTGTGCTATACAGTAAATCCTTGTTGTTTATCTATTTTATAAGCCACATTGATCTTTAAACTATACCATTCAGCTATGGCTGCTTAATTTTTTTCCTTTCATTGCATTTCCTGTGACATGACTATGTATTTCTCTTTTATCTCTTTTATAATTTATTTAGTGCCTTGCCCAGCCACTTGGGATTAGAAGGGATTACTATTCTTCAGTTTCTATCTTATTTTCTGGACCAAAGTACTAGAAGCTGACGTTTTATCTGGAAGTCTTTTTGTATACTATTTATCCTGTTCCTTTCTTTTGTTATCTAAATTTAGAATGTACATGCCATTCCAAATTTTTACAGCAATACAAGAACAAATTTCCAATACTGAATGTGGTATTTATAAAGAAAGATCTTTACCTACAGTGCTTTCTCCAAATCTACAAACCAGAAATAGTAAAAGTATTTTTAAAAATATGTTCAGGAGCAGGTGCAAATGTCCCTGTGGTAGTCTGTATTTGCCTTTTTATTCTCTTCCAGCTGCAGCAGCAGGAGGAGGAAGGGAGTAGGATCATTTACTCTTTTATTATTTCCTGAAACCTCTCCAAGAGAACCTTTGCAGAATAATTTTGTCCTTTGGGTAAAATAAAATTAATGTCCCAAGAGCCACTACAAAAATGCCTTGTCTCCAGCCTCTCCTTAGGGCTCTGTTCTCTGTCTTGCAGTGGTACCATATTTACTGTGTTCCAGAAAGGTTATTTTTTTATGCCTTTCATTTTTCTTATTTTTATGTTTAAGAAATCTGTTGTTAATTATTATTGACCCTGATATACGGAAGACATTAAAGGAAAATCCCTACGGTTATTAATGAAGCCACGTTTTCCTCCAAGATCGGCCTTGACTTGGCTGCATTTTATTTCTAATGTAAAGTAGGTCTTTTCTTACTAAAAGTCCAGATTGATCACCAGGTACCAATTTATTTTTCAGCGTTATACCGGGAACAAAAGGCGCTCCTCCAAACCTTGGGGGAGAATCTCAGGGCCTCGAGCTTGACGTTGTTCATCAAGCCCTCAAACACAAGAAGGCCCTCAAGGCACGCATACCTTTCCCAGAGTCAAAGTGCTTTTCTCTCTTAGATCTAAAGCCCAGATCATTTTGTCGTTAAAAATCTAGACATTATACCCTGTAGATAAAAGGTTACATTCTTTGTTAGTAGAAGAGCGGGGGAAATGGAACGTTACACAGCAAATCGCAAAGAGCGATGCAAACGCGAGCTGGTAACATTACTCATGAGGGTAACCAAAACATAAAAGGGATTTGAGCGTGAAGAAAGTAAGGACCAGTGATTACAGTAACAGCGAGAGGTGGTGTGAGAAGCAGAAAGAGCTTTGTAAACTGAAGCGCTTTAGTATTAACTATGGGGACGCATCAGAGAGGGGAAGAAGCGGGTGAGAATGATTAGGCTTCGACCTCCTCTTCTCATCCTTAGCTGTCTCGGGCCGGGACCATGGTATTCACCGATGCATGGTCTACTTCGCTGCCTTGGTCTTGTCAACTGAAACTAAGTTCCCAACTCACCTTTCCCCGGTGCCTGGAAGCCCTAGAACTCCCAACTTCGGGAACGACTTCCAGCGCGCAGGCGCGGAACTTCACGCTGCCGCCCTCACCAGAAGCGCTGCGTCCCGCGCAGGCGCAGCCCCTCGGATCCACCCCCAACGCCGCGCCACGCTCCCCCTGCGAGAGCAGAGGGAGGCCGTCCTCTCGCGCCGCGTGTTTTGGCTGGCGACCGCGTCGCGCAGTCTGACGCGCCGATTGCGTCACTTCCGCCCCCTCCCGGGAGGCGGTGCTGGGCCGGTGGCAAACCCCCGGAGGGAGCCGCAGTAGTACGACGGAAGATGGCGACGAGCGGCGGCGAAGAGGCGGCGGCTGCGGCGCCGGCGCCCGGGGTCCCGGCAACGGGGTCAGACACGACCCCGGGCTGGGAGGTGGCTGTGCGGCCCCTGCTATCCGCGTCCTATTCCGCCTTCGAGATGAAGGAGTTGCCGCAGCTGGTGGCCTCAGTCATCGAGAGGTACCGGGCGGCGGCCCCGACCGGGCGGGCGCCGGGAGGGGGAGGGGAGGTCGTGCCAGAGGGTCTGGACCCGCTTTCAGGCTGCCTTCTGCCGCTCTGGAACCCTGGTCCCAGCCACGGCTTCGGGATTCCCCGGCCCTGGGAGACGAAGGCTTGTCTGGCGTTCCTTCCGCCAACCTGGGTAAATCCCCTGTGCCTCAGTTTCCCTCCCGAGCAAAACTTTTGAGGACGCTCTCTCGGGAGGGCGTGGCTGGGCCGGTTTGGGAATGATTTTGAGGTGCATCGCGCTCTTAGAGGAATGTCGCTGGGGCTGCCCCTGTGTTAAGGTCAAAGCACCGATGAGTTTGCATTTCTCGCCCGCATTTACCCCTCTAGCTTGGGCCAGAGCGGAGCACGGGGTTTAAATTCTACCACATAATTTAATAACGGTCTCCGCGGTGCTGTAATCACTGGGGGCACGTGCTAGTCTGTGACTGAAGCCACTGGTTACCATTGATGACTTTTTCAGGTTGCACGTATGGTATATTGCTACTGTAACGGTCTTTGATTAAAAACATTTCAGTGTGTTAGTCTGGGAGATCATTTCCCCACTGAAACAGTGTACTTGGGCTGTCTCCCTCTCAATAAAGTATCTTCAGACTCTTATCAACGAGACTGTTTATTTTTTTGTTGCTACATGGTTTTATCTTTTTATACAGAGATTCTTAGATTGTGAGAATTGTGTTCTTAGAGGCCATGATACCAGAGCCCCTGCCTTTTCCTATCTTACCTTGCGCAGAGCAGTCTTTTATTAGTTTAGTGGTAGACATGCCTTCGATCTCACTTTCATTTTTCTAGCCAAACCTTACTTCAGCAACTGTCTGAAATTGCTAACTGGGTTATTTTAGCTTCATGCCAACAAGAGTGCATCTTCATGTTATCCAGAAGGTTAGAAATTGCTGTTTATTACTCAAGGGAGACCCGTAGTTTGAAAAGTTTGTTTATTATGGTGTTTATTGTTAGGTTTGTGATGCTTTGGATGTGGTTTTAAAAAATAATTATAATAAAATAATTGTTGGGTTTGGTAACTTCACAGTTAACTTTACAGATGGATTTTTCTATCTAATCTTTTAGCCAAGAATTTTCTGGAGATGTAAACAAATATCAAAGATACTGCTCTCAAATTATGTAGCCTCTTTTTAACTGTTTTAAACATTTGGATTAGTGGCACTTTTCCTGAAATACACTCATCACACTACTTACAATGGATCGCATTCCACTCTTTTTAGAACGTTTGCTTTTATATTTCCATGGACATGAGCTGTGTAGGTTTTAAAGTCATTTGTTAACACTGTCCCAAACATCTGACATTATGGGCCTATGCCTTTTAATTAAAAAAATTTTTTTTAACTTATTTATTTATTTTATTTTAATGGAGATACTGGGGATTGAACCCAGGACCTCGTGCATGTTAAGTATGTGTTCTACCACTAAGCTAACCCTCCCCACTGGCCCATACCTTTTAAACTATAATACTTAACCAACTCCCTCCAACCTGTGGAAAGAGCCAAAACCAAGTACATCAAAGTATGTTTAAATTTTGCCAGTAAGTGATAGGGGCCTCTTTTACACCCTGTATAGCTAAGATAATCAAGGGTTGCCTTTGCTTGTAGACACTAGTAAGAACTCATTTCATGGTTTAGAAAAGAAGTACAAACTGATGGCTGTTTAGTAACATACTTTTTCTTTTTCTTTTATGTTATAAAATTGAGGTACAGTTGATTTACAATGTTGTGTTAGTTTCAGGTGATTCAGTTACATATATATTCAGTTTTTTTTTCCATTATAGGATATTTTAAGATATTGAATGTAGGTCCCTGTGCTATACAGTAGGTCCTTGTTGTTTATCAGTTTTATATGTAGTAGTGTGTATCTTTTAATCCTAAACTCCTAATTTATCTCTCCCTCTCTTTCCCCTTTGGTAACCATAAATTTGTTTTCTGTGTCAGTGAGTCTGTTTCTCACTGTTTTGTAAATAAGTGTATTTTTATCTTATTTTTTTTAAGGTTCTGCATGTAAGTTATATTGTATAATGTTTATCTTTCTCTGTCTGACTTACTTCACTTAGTATGATCATCTCTAGATCCATCCAGTGCACTTTTATTGGAAGGCAAGATCCTTGAAGTCTGTGTTGTGGTTTTTGCGGCTTAGTCAGCTTTGGAATCCTGTTACATGTCCTCTTCAGGCTCTCTGATAGCAGTATGATCTTATTAAGGTTGCACTTATTGTCTGAGAGATCACTTTCCCCCAGAAACCATATTCCCTTCCTCTCTTTCTCTTCCCTCCGCTCTCCCTCCCTCAATAACATATCTTCACACTCTTACTCATGGGACTGTTTATGGTTTGCTGTGACATGGTTCTGTAATTTCCAGAAGACATTTCCAGAAGAAATACCTGGCTTACAAGATTTTTACAGTTAAAACAGCTAAACATGTCAAGTGTTCAGTTTGGTGTAGAGCAGAAGTTGGAACACTTTTTCTGTAAAGGGTGAGAGAGTAAGTATTTGCGGGCTGTACAGGGTCGTGTGCATGCATCAGCTCAGCCCTTGTAGGGGGAAGCAGCCACATACGCTACTAAATGAATGGGCGTGGCTGTGTTCCAGAATTCTTTTTACGGGCACTGAAATGTGAGTTTACATGTTACAAAATATACTTCTTTTTCTTTTTTTTTTTAGCCATAAAAACAAATGTAACAACCATCCTTAAATATGGGCGGTACGAAGATAGATGACTGGCTAGATTTGACCTGCAGTCTGTAGTTTGCCAGCCCCTGGTTTGGAGTGCAGAAATCCATACCCTACTACCAGTATTCTGTTTCTCAGAAATTTTATTTGCCTTTCAAAAAAAAAATGAAATAAGGGTGGCAGAATTGTGGAATTATTTCTTGAACATTAAGTTATGGCCACTGAGTACAGGACCAGGTTAGAGCCAGCACTACGCAGATGCTATAGTTCACTTCGTTTTGTAGTTAATAAAGGTTTAGGTGCCTAGGCTGTTACTTTAACTCTGTGATGGCTGCTCCCATCTCCTGTGGTTCCTGTGTTTCTTTCTGTTGTTATGCTTCTAAGGTTTTTCTTCCTTGCCTCCAGGGACCTATTTTTCTGTTGCAGTCTGCTACCCTCTGCTTCCCTTTTTCATGCCCTGGCTTCATCATGCCAACTCTTACTCCCTATCCAGTGGCCTGCTCGTCCATTGAATTCCTCCCTTTTTGACTTTAGGAGACTATGCCACGTGCCCTCCTCTCTCAGTACTCCACCATTCTAGTCTACTTTCTGTCTGTTTTTTCATACTTTTACACTTGAAATTGACCTTTGGGTTTGAATAAAAGGTAGATAATTCCTAAATCCAGACCCTGTTTGTTAAGTTTGACTTTATAACCAAATTGAAACAAAGGAGGGATAGATTAACATGGGTAAACTGGGAAGCGTACTCTCAAAAGTGTCATTAGATTTTTAAGAGAAGAAGATATCTCAGTTTACTTAAAGGTAACTTCATTTCTACTACCTGTTGCTAGCATGTCTTTTAGTAGTAAAGACTGGAAATCTTTTAAACACCATTATTTTTCTAGACCAGAAATGAAGCTCGAATTAGCTTAATGGAGCACATGCCGTATGTGAGCTTAATTAGTATAATTGCTGAATGTAGCCTTATATACCATCCAATATAGAATTCCTTTTTTAACTGTGCAACATATGTTGGTGAATGTGGTTGTCACTGAACAATTTGACTGAGTCTTTGTAGATTTAAAAAAAAAAAAAGTGTGTTTCCCAAGCCAGTCCTTCCCAGTCTGTCCTGGCTTTCTTAATGATAAGCCTCCTTGAGTCTCTGCCTCCCAGCTGTTTGATAAAATTAGGCCTGAGAGACCTGCTTGGGAAGACAGAAGCTGTTGCAACTTCCCCATTAAAAATCGAGTCATTTCCTAAAAACCTTGAAAGGGAAAGAGGGATGTACCAATGCCATGACTGGTTGAGTTTTTTTGCTGTAGGACGTAAGTCTGTGATTGACCTACAGGGAAAAAAAACAAAAACAAAAAAAAACCCAGCCACCAAATGATGAGTGTAGTTGTGAGATTGGGTAATGTTTCCATGTCTTAGTGTCACATTCCACACAGGTTTGTCAAGACTGTGAGGGATGTATGTGAAAACTCTCAGTTCTTTAGTTAACGTGTATTAAATACCCTGTGACACAGCAGATGTTCAATAAGTATGTATTTTTCAAATGAATATAATGTATTCATTATGCTTACAGGTTTCATGATTGCAAGTGTCTTGAAACAAGCATGATGGATTCTGTACTCGGGAGTTTATGATTCTGATAAGGGGAAAGGGCTTTGTGGAGTTTCCACAGTTTACAGAAAAGATATGAGTAGTATGTTATCTAAGAGGGAGAAGGGAAGTGAATCCTTCATCTTTTATTTTGCCCTCTCAGATTTCTGCCTCTTCCTAAAAAGCCTAGATATTTCTAGACCCTTGCCAGTTCTTTTTCAGTTACATGTCAAATTGGATTTCTCTGACCTGGCTGCTTAGCTGTTGTTGCCCTTTCTGCTCTGCCTTGCGTTTATTTTGTATGGACTGTGAACGCTTCAGATTCCTTGTCTTTTCAGCAGTGTTTCAGGCTCTGTGATCCTTTTGTTGCAGAGTTTGTTAGGATAAGCAGTTATTTGAGGAAAATAGCTTGACTGCCCAGGGGTGAGATTTTTTTTTTTCCTTTAAGTCTCCTTATTTTTCTTCCTCTGTGTTGTATTTGCCGTCAGCTTCTTCATTCTTCCTCTTTTTACCTAACATCTTGCCCTTTGTTCCCTTGTTCCATTTCTTTGCATCCTCTGGTGTCTTGGTGTCTGTCATGTTCTTGGGGAACGAGGGTGGTGTAAGGAAGCAAGGTAGCACACCTTCATCAGGTTACTCATACACACACTTGTTTCTTTAGAATCAAGAGATAGGACATTGTCCTTTGAGCCACATGTCCACCTGTCTACTCTCTCCTACACATCTTTTTAAAACTAATTTCCCCAGGTTTATCCTTTGTTGCCGTAAGCAGATGGTAAGTGGAGCTCAAGACTGCTCCATTTTTTTCTATTACCAATCTGTATCTTTCCCCAAAAGGCGTTCTCCTTGTTTCTTGGTTGGAATAAGGTGGTTAATGTATTTCTAGGATAGGAAGTAGAGTTTGTTAAATCACAGTGTGGCAACATTGAACCAGGCAATTAAATGAGTTTAGTCCTATATTTTACAAATATTTTGTTATCTGGATGGGAATAAGTTCATCTTTTGGATGGGCAGTTTTTCTCTTAGTTTTGGTAAACCTGTTCAGCTGAAAAACATGGGAGTAAGCAGCTCTAAAGTTTTGAAGTAAAGCAGAGAAGGTGAATATGTAGTAAAAATCTATCAAATTACAGAGTAGGGAAACTTTAGAGCAATGAATACTAAAGTGTAAGGGTGGGAATGAAGGAACAACCATGCATACGAGATAGAAGCGGTGGGGCAGGGAGTTCTCTGCTGAATGGATGTGACCCTTACCAATGTGGTGGCCCCCGGAAACTTTGAGTACTGCTTGCTCTGTAAGGGTTTTTATTTCCTTCTTCTTGTCCATTTGACAAATAGGGAGAAATGATAATTGGTGGACAGGAATGTCCTTGCACATAAATAAATAAATAAATAAATACGAAGGTGCTGCCTAAATATTTTTTTTCTTGTTGAGGGAGTTATTCCAAGATAAGGAACTGATCTTTGATAAATACCTGTTTATCCTTGATAAATCCCCAAATAGCAGAGAGTTGGCAATGCCAGGCTTTTAAGTGCTGCTGTTTGAGGTGATTCAGCACTTAAGATTGGCACCTTCCAAATGTTGAACTTGTGTTTTTTGGCTCCTGTGTTGATTTGGCAAGTGGACAGAGTCCTGACTGTTTACATTTCCCTTCCTTGGGTGATAGTTCTTGGTGGAGAATTAACTTACTGAGGAAACCATTTAGCTACATTGCTCTCCTCTTTCCATTTAATAAGGTACATTTTAGTGTTTTCTTTGCCTTCTCGTTTCTTGGATTGCTGACTAGCATCTGACTTAATAGAATAATATAAATGTATCCAGCTTTTAAACCTAGTTGGGCTCCAGATTTTCACTGAAGAGGACATTTCCTTAGCTAAGGATAAGGGATGTGGTTAAAAATCATTTTGCTATGGTCTAGTTGTATCCTGTGGGAGTTGGGAAAGAAATGGAGAACTCTGGTACCTAAATTTTGGGTTCTAGACCCATCAGATGATCTCTTCCCTTGAGTTGTTGATTTTTCTAATGTTGTTGCATTATGAACTGGCCTTCTTTGGTTTTCAGAATGGGTTGCTATAGTCTGTGTTCCGCTAACAGTGTTTTGAATGCTCTGCTCTACCTGCTTTTGGCCAGCACGTGGCATAATTAGCTTTTGGTCTTTGCCAATCTGTAATATAGGACAGAGTGGTATCCTGTTGTTTTTTTAACTTGACATTAATTCTAAGTGAGTTTGGTTCTCTTGTTTGTTAACCATTGCCACTTAACTAAGCCTGATACCTTGATCAAGGCACTTACTTTTCATTCTCTAAGCTTCACTTTCTCAGCTTGAATTTAGGGGTGATAGCAGTGCCTACCAAGCAGGATTGCTGCAGGGGTTAAGTAAGGTAATGCCTATTAAGAGGTAGGGTATCTGGCATATAGTAAGCACTAAGTGAATGTTGGCTGAATTATTTTCTTTGCAGTGAATCAGAAATCCTGCACCATGAGAAGCAGTACGAGCCATTCTACTCATCTTTCGTTGCACTTTCCACGCACTATATTACAACAGTTTGTAGCCTTAGTAAGTATTCCTCTCTTGTTACTCGCTTATAAGGGCTTGTGAATGGGGGTATTGTGTATCCTCTTGTTAGGGTGTCTGAACAAGTTGTTAATGAAGTCTGTTTCAGGTTCATCCAAGAGTGGAGACAACTGTCTATCTGATAAGGAGCTTGACGTTCCTTTACCTAGGCCAAGCAGAAAGGATTTAAAAACTGTTTGATTTGGACATCTATTTCATAACCCATTAAGTTAACCTTGCCTTTTAAATCGAAAGCATTTTATTGCCTTCACACACGTGACTACTACTGTGCTAATTTCAGGGAGTGGGAGTTGGGGGATTAGGTGGATACTGACCTGGGGTTAGCAGCCACTACCCAAGGCTCTATTCTTGATTTGGTTTTGGTGAGAAATTAAATTTTTCTTTCGTGTTCTCTGCTATGTGAAGGAATTTCAACTTCAGTTCCCCATCTTTTAAACTTTTCTGTCCCCAAAGTGACCAAGCCCTTACTTTCCACTATTTCTGAAATTTTGCATTTTCACTTTTTAAAAAACATCCTAACTCATAGTTCTGAAGAATTCTAATTATTTGTTTACTTAAATAGTTTGCTAAGCAAGTGAAGTGAAAGGAAGTTACAGGGTTGCTGAGTAATCTTTCAGTGTCCAGTGCTGTTTGTCATAGTCATTGACTGCTTGTGTAGAATCACTTAGCTTGGGGAAACTTTGAGTAGGAAGCCTGTTGCAAAAAGGGAAAGGAGAGGTTGTATACTCTAGTGGTTAAGAAGAGCATGAACTTCAGAGTCAGGCTTCCTGGATTTGACTCTATAGATATGTGACTTTGGGCAAGTCATTTAAACCCCTCTGTGGTTTAATTTCCTTATCCTTTAAAAAAAGGGAGAGGAATGGGTAACAGTAATACTTACCTCATAGAATTGATTTAAGGGTTAAGGGGGTTAATATATTTGAAGTGCTTGGTACTCACTGTGATGTACTTCATATTATAATTATCTTTAAGTTGATCTATGAGCAATTGATGGCTATCAATGCCAAGATGCCTTTAGTTGCCTGTTGGGCTGTTGGTTCTGGATAATTATTATCATAGAATGCTATTGGGAATGTTGGTCTTACGGGGCTCAGTACTGGTTTTTTTTTTTTTTGACTTGTGGACTGTGAGGCTGAAGTGAGTTTAGCAGTGTGGGGTTAAGTAAAGCTTATTACTTTCTCAGTTCCCCGGAACCAGCTTCAGTCGGTGGCAGCAGCCTGTAAAGTCCTGATTGAGTTTTCTCTCTTACGTCTGGAGAATCCAGATGAGGCTTGTGCTGTGTCCCAGGTAAGTGTGATGGGCCCCTTTCTGGCCCTTACTTTAAGGTCGGCCTTGTGACTGGCTAGTGGAATGATGGAGAAGGGATGCCATAGGGCAGGGGTTGGTAAACTTTTTCTGTAATAGGCCAGATAGTAAATGATTTGCTGACCGTCCAGCCCCTGTTGCAGCTAGTCTCTGCCTTTTAAACTCTGCTTTGTAGTGTGAAAGCAGCTGCAGACAATACATAAATGGACGAGCATAGCTGTGGTCTAGTCAACTTCATTTACAAAACCAGGCAGTGGGCTGAACTGGGGTGATGGTTTGCCAACCTCTGGTACAGAGGGCTGCAGAGGCCTTTTCAAGGATTGCAGTTATATGCCTGTGGGGGCCAGGCAAGTAACATAAAATGAGTCAATGGTAGCTGAGGCAGGTGCATGACTTAGCTATAAAGGGGCCAGTCACTACTTGGCTCTAGCTGATTGTTGCCACTCAGGAGACTCGAAGTGAGTCTACCTTGTGAATTATTGAGAGAGACAGGAAGTCTGGATTTGTGTGTTAAACCTTCTGTGTTTTAAAAGGTTGGCCATAACTTCAGATTAAGACAACAACAACAAAAAGAACACAGTGAGACCATTAGGACAAATTTGTAAGCAGTATGGTCTGAGGACCAACAGCTTGCGGTCTCTGCTTTAGTGTTTTTTTCCTGATTTGCAGTTCCTGAGTATCAGAAGAGTAGGCTCTTCTAAAAGACTTATTTGAATTTGTTTTCTTTTCAGAAACACTTGATTCTCCTCATCAAGGGCCTTTGCACTGGCTGTAGCCGACTGGACAGAACTGAAATTATCACGTTTACAGCAATGATGAAATCGGCCAAGCTGCCACAGACAGTGAAGACGCTCTCAGATGGTGAGAGTGCCCACTTCCCTGGCCAGCTTTTTCCTTTTTTGCCGTGTAGGGGCACTCCCCTCATCTCTTCTCTTGCTTTTGTTTTTTGTAGTGGAAGATCAGAAAGAGCTGGCCTCACCAGTAAGCCCAGAGCTGAGGCAGAAGGAGGTCCAGATGAATTTTGTGAACCAGCTGACATCAGTTTTCAACCCTAGGACTGTAGCATCATCGCCCGTAGGTCCACAGGCTCCAGTGAGTTACTTCAGCCAAATGGCCTCATCCTGTGGAGTTTAAGATGATGATACTAGGAAAAAATAGCTAACATTTTATATTTAAAATATAAAATGATAAACATGCCTGTGGTAAGAAAAAAGTTGAATACAAACCCAAAATCTGTAACACTCACCCAGTGTCTTCTGTCTAGTCATTAATATTTTGATGATCATTCTTCTATCATTTCTCAATTGCAAATAGGCAGATATACAGAGCATGTGCTCTTGCCTGTTAAAGACATCACTTTATACTAGTTACAGAATATACATATTTTAAAACTATGTATTTTCCCCTCCTCTTGGGAAAATAACTTGTCCTCCCCAACATTAGGGAGGAATTCCACCCTCATTAACTGGGGAGTCTGAAGAGTATCCATGGAGCTGCTGCTGAGTTTGGACCGTTGGTTTGGTTCTGAGCTTGAGGGCATCATTCAAGAGATGATAGTATCTTGGTTGGCCTTTCACATCCTTTGTTTCTCTTCAGGCGGAAGGAGAAAGTGATGAGCAGTCATCCACAGATCAGGCCTCTGCTATCAAAACCAAGAATGTGTTCATAGCTCAGAATGTGGCTAGTCTTCAGGAGCTTGGTGAGACTCTTAATTGTTGTCAGAAGGCTGGTTTCTCTGCTTTGAAAAACCACTTGAGTGGAAAAGAATCAAGCAGCAGACAGAAACCTGTTTGTAAGGTTGAGCCTTTTCATTAATTCAGGTGGCTCCGAGAAGCTACTGCGCGTGTGTTTGAACCTGCCGTATTTCCTCCGCTACATCAATCGGTTTCAAGATGCAGTGTTAGCCAATTCCTTCTTCATCATGCCTGCAACAGTAGCAGATGCCACTGCTGTTCGTAATGGGTAAGGTGCTCCAGGGTGCATATGATTTATATTTTGATGCTGCTCTCAAAAAGAGAGAAGCTAGTTCATTTCTCTGGCATGCTGACTTTCTTTAGCTGTTAGATTATAGAAGCAAGTCATTCAGAGAGACACTTTTGTTAATCTTCTCTTCTGTTGTGTTCCAGTTTTCATTCACTGGTGATCGATGTAACCATGGCATTGGATACCCTTTCTCTACCTGTGCTGGAACCTCTCAATCCTTCTCGTCTGCAGGATGTGACAGTCCTCAGCCTAAGCTGTTTGTATGCAGGTGCGAAATTATTCACATCTGATCTCACTTTCTCAGTCAAGCAGGATTATACTTTCCAGAAACCATGAGGTCCTTCTGAGTACTCTCTCCCCCTTTACTTAGTCCCTTCCCCCAAGGATCATCTTATATCTCATAGAGGTGAAATGAGGTCTCAGTAGGAATCTTGTAAATTGCCTTATTGTTCAACTGCTGGCATATGTGCATATTTGAGTTTCATAGTATGTGCACGTAGTGTCTACTGTGTAAAAAGCAAAATGCCAAGTGCTCTTGGGATATTGAGATAAGCAGTATGTAATCCCTGCCCTCAAGGAGCCTGTATCTGAGCATTCTAGAATGAGAGGACTGTATTGTATAATGTAAGACAGAAGGTGATAAGGCAGTAAGGGAAGTGTAGAATATGATGGGCACACAAAGAAGGGAGAGGTTGAGTCTTGCTGTGGGAGTAGGTTTGAGGAGGGCTTCATGGAACAGGTGGTATCTGTTTATATTGATAAATACAAAGTCTTTTCTTCCTGCTCCCTCAAAATCCCCTCTCTTCCTGTTAATTATGCTGCCATGGAAGTGGGGCCTGACAGCTGGTGTTTACTCTCTTTTAAGTTATTGTTACAATGACTTTTTAACCCAATTACTGATCCTTAGTTTTAAATGCTATAGTCCTGGTATGTCTTGGGAGGTATAACTATTTCCGCTGTTTACTGGGTTTTGTGAGTAGGGATTTGAACAGTCTTGGAAACCGGAACTTTGGAGCACAAAGAAATTGATGAAGTTAATCATTTCTTTGAATAGCTTTATTTTAAACATCTCTGTGCAAATAGGAATATAAAGATAAAGGCACTTTCAATCGGAGAAGGCAGTAGTCACTAAGGAGTTCTGTTGATGTGTCTTGGAGGGTAGATAGCATTTCAGCTTGGCTATCCCTAGGCAGAGGCAAAAGCAGGACCTAAAAAACTCTAGAATTAAAGAATGCTAGAGTTTGGGGGAACATACTGTGTGTGTGTGTGTGTGTGTGTGTGTGAGAGAGAGAGAGAGAGAGAGAGAGGTTAGTGGGTGTTGTATACCTGGAAAGGAAGGAGGACCCAGCTGCACAGGGCTTGGCAGTCTTAAGTCATTTGGACCATATCCTGTAGCCATAGAGACCATTAAAGACTCTGAAGTGTGATATGATCTGAGAGATACTTTAGGAAGCACATTCAAGCTGTAATATGCAGGGTATTGGTGTGGGGGAATTTGGGAGGCTGGACGACCTGTTAGGAGAAGTTTACAGCCACTCAGGCAAGACATGTGAGGGGCCAGAGCTAGAGCGGCTACAGTGGGAAGGGAGAGCCCAGGACACGTGTGGCAGTGCGTGCTCTCCAAGCCTATTTCTCACATTTATTTCCTAGCTCTCTGTCTTTGATTTTTGAAGTTTTAGATTTGGGATTTATTAATTTCAATTTTCACAGAATTTCTTGAATATCACAAGGCTCTCAGTGTACATAATTGACAAGGATTAAAGATTACTTAAAAATTCTTAGTTGTTCAAAGAGCCCATGCTTGGTTTGTTGTTAAAATCTGATCATTTGTGGGATTTGATTTAAAGAAAGGGATTTAGCTTTGATGTCGCTGAGAAATCCTAATTGGGGGATTTTTTTCCCATCATCTTAAAAATCTTAGTACATATTTTAAAATTAATAGATTCCATTTTTAAAGAAGTTTCAGGTTTACAGGAAAATTAAGCAGATGGTACAGAGTTCCCATATGTTCTCTTCCCTGCACATAGTTTTCCTTATTAACGTATTGCATTAATATGACACGTTTGTTGTAATTGATGAACCGATATTGATAGCATTATTACTAACTGATGTCCATAGTTTACATTAGGGCTCCTTATTTGTGTTGTACAGCTCTGTGGGTTTTGACAAACGCACAGTATCACGTAACCATCACTGTGTCAGACACAATATTTTCACTGCCCCTGAAATCCGCAGTGTTCCACATAGTAATCCCTCTCTCCTACCCCCAACCCTAACCCCTGGAAACCACTGATCTTTTACTGTGTCCGTAGTTACCTTTCCCAGAATGTGACTAGTTAGAATCAACTATAAAGTTTGTAGCCTTTTCAGACTGGCTTCTTTTGCTTGGAGACGGGGTTTCAGGATGCCTTGCAGGTATCAAAATCCGTGAATGCTCGAGTCCGTTATGTAAAATGGTGTAGTACAGTCGGCCCTCAGCATCTGCAGGTTCTGCATCCACAGATTTCACCAGTTGGATCAAATCTCCAGATGTGGAGCATGCAGATGTGCAGGGCCAACTGTATACATTTAAGGCTCCTCTGTGTCCTTTTGTGGCTTAGAAGCTCATCTCTTTATTGTTGAATGATAGTCCTTGTATGGATATACTACAATTTGTTTACTGATTCACCTATCAAAGGACATCTTGATTGCTTCCATTTGTTGGCAATTACGAATAAAGCTACAATACTTGTGTGCAGATTTTTGTGTGGATGGAAGTTTTCAGCTCATTTGGGTAAATACCTAGGAGTGTGATGGCTGGATCATATGGTAACACTATATTTTGTCTTGCCCTTATGGAGTTTACTTTCAGTAATCAAATCCTCAAATTGCTTGTGGGTGGGTTGTGTTTTTGTGTTTCAGCTTCTTGGAATGTGTGCATCTTTTTTTTTTCAGGTGTGAGTGTGGCAACTTGCATGGCCATCCTTCATGTGGGTAGTGCCCAGCAAGTGCGGACAGGGTCCACGAGCTCCAAAGAAGAAGACTATGAGAGTGATGCAGCTACGATTGTCCAGAAATGTGTAAGCTACGGCTCTGGGGATGCGGGAGCCTTGGTTATTCGGATGAGGGAATGTGGCCAGTTCCATTTTCTTCCTTGTTAGAGGGAAGGACGTGGAGTGTTCCACATACCCCATACCCTTAGGCAGTAGGTCTCAGAGGTAGGCATTTAGTTTGTTTTTTGGCAGATTGGTTGGCTGCAGAAAGTGCTACAGTTTTGTGGTGGCAATAGACTTTGTGAAAAATGAATCATTAAATCAACAAATACATTTGAGGGCTTACTTTGTGTCAGTGTACTTTTAATGGAGGCATACGATAGTTTCAGTTGGTGATAAGTGGGTAGGATGAACGGATGTGATAGGAAGGGCTCTGATGCGGTCCTGGGTGTGCTGCTTTAGACTGGGTGGGGAGCATCTCTGACAAGGTGGCATGTGAGCTGAATGGAGAGAGAGCGTCATGTGAAGATGAAGGGAAGTCGTATCATTGGAAGTGGCTTCGAGGATACTTAACTCTTCAGGTTAAATTGATTTGGATAGGATTTAGCATTTGTAATGAACTATATCAGCTTGCTCAGATTTTTGTGTGTGTTTGATTTTGGACAGCTTGAAATCTATGACATGATTGGACAAGCAATTAGCAGTTCCCGCCGGGCTGGTGGTGAGGTAAGAAGCTGATCTCTGCTGTGTTCCCGTCTCACATACATATAGTCTCCCTTTGTTTGTTTTTAAATGAATGTACTGTGGATTGAATCGAGGACCTCATGCATGCTAGGCATGTGTTGTACCACTGTGCTCTACTCACACCCCTCCCCAGTTTTAATTAGTTATTTCTTTTAATGGAGGTACTGGGGATTGAACCTAGGACCTCATGCATGCTAGACGTGCATTCTGCCAATGAGCTATACCTTCCCCTGATCAGTCTCTAAGATGTGTAGCCTTTAAAATCTGTTTATGTTTATTTCTTGTGCCTTTTTCAACAGCACTATCAGAACTTCCAATTGCTGGGTGCCTGGTGTTTGTTAAATAGCCTTTTCCTCATATTGAACCTCAGTCCTACTGCCTTGGCTGATAAGGGGAAAGAGAAAGATCCGCTGGCCGCACTTCGAGTGAGAGACATCCTTTCTCGTACAAAAGAGGGAGTGGGCTCTCCGAAACTGGGGCCTGGAAAAGGGTATGTGTCTGCTTGATTGCTGCTCATGTTGTGTTTTCCTGCCATTTTATATTGATGGGAGCTCCTTTCATCTCTATGTCAGTTGAAGAATTTGCCTCTAGCTAGTTGAATTTAACAACTAAGATGATGGTCATAGTTTACTATCTCTACGTCATAGCTGTGTGATGTGGGGTAAATCACTCATTGTCTGTGATCTTGTTTCCTTCTCTCTGAGAGGAAGAAAATATCTGTGTAATATGTATTTTAGGACTTCTGTGAGGTTCACATCAGAAAAAATGCTTCTATTTTGTGGAATAGGCTCATTTGACTTGGAGTTGGTTATTCACTTGGGTGTTTAACCTGTAAAGTGAGGATTCTGACAGGTCCTCCTGGCTTACTTCCTGAAACATTCACTACTGTTTCGATGAAGTATGGACAAAAAGCCTTGCTTGCCAGGAAGGAAGTGAGAAAGATGACTTCTGTGTTGTTCAAAGTTTTATTTTCTAGGCCCAGTCATTTCTGGATTTTATTTTACTTTTTTTAGTCCCTACCATGTGCTGCTAGGCTCTGTGCAGGCCTTGAGGGCACAGCACTAATCAAAGCAGTCCCCTCACCTTTATGGAGTTTATTTTCTAGCTAGAGCAATAGTGAACAAATACATTAGTAAATTCATAATAGATTATCGTTTATGAGTGTTGTGAAGGAAAATAAGCCAAACAAGGGGTTAGAGAGTGGCGAGGGCTGTTATTTTAGTTAGCATGGTCAGGAAAGGGCTCTGAAGACGAGATACAGAGAACACACATGAAGTGACAGTGAGCTGTGCGGATATTTGGGGTAGATTTGTTTAGGTTTTGAGGTGGAAGTTTGATTGGCATTTTTAAGAATCAGCAAGGTCACTGTGGCTAGAGTAGAGAAATCAAGGAGGGAGAGGGGTCAAAAATTAGGTCAGAGAGGTGGCCAGGGCCCAGATCACCTAGAGCCAACTGTAATCAGTAGCTGTTACAGGGTTTTCAAGAGGCGAGTGATAATAATCTGATTTATTAGTGATGTGAGAACCCAGCTGCTGTGTGGAGAATGGACTGCAAGGTTGTAAGACAAGAGGGAGAGAGAACAGTTAGGAAGCTAATGAATTACTAGAAATAGATGAAGGGGACTTGGAATAGGGTTGGTGGTGGTAAAGGCAGGGAGAAGAGGTCAAATCAGAATATGTTTTGAAGGTATAGCTGACAGGATTTGCTGATGGCTTGGAGGTTGAGCGTGAAAAACGCATCAGAATTTTTTGGTGTGAGCACCTGGGTTGTGTAATTTACTGGGATAGGAAACAGCAGTTTAGGAGTAGATTGGGTGGCAGGAAGGGGAAGAAATAAAGAATTTAATCTGGGCCATGCTGAGTTTGAGATGACTGTCAAATCTCTATACGTTGAGTACGCAGTTGGGTATGTGAGTCTGGAGTTCAAAGAGGAAGTCAAATTCTGGACCTTACTCAGCAGATTATTCAGTACCTTCTCTGTCCCAGACTCTGTGTTAGTTCTGGAATGCTTTAATGAATAATAAAGATAGATAACATTCCAGAAACATAAGACATTGATATTCATGCAAATATATGTCAAATTGTATCTAGAGAGTATTACAATAGGGGCGTTTGATCTGGTTAGAGTAATCAAGGCAGGCTTTCCTGAGGAAGTGTTAACTGAACTGAAATCTGAAATAGGCGTTGGGATGGTAGGCAGTAGACAGTAGGCAAAATAAGGAGGTAAGCACGTTCCAGAGAGAACAGTGGTTTGTGAATTTTGAGTGTCTGTCTTCACACTCTGGCATTGCAGAGGGAAATGGGAGAATGCCAAAGGCTATGTCCTTAGGAGTAGTAGTGACATTTTAAAAATGGCTGTAGTTTCTTGAGATTTAAAAGGAATAGATGTACAATTGTGTAGGTTACAAACCATAAGAAAGGCAAAAAATCATCTGAAATTCTACCACCCAAATTGGTAAACATTCTTCCAGACATTTTTCTGTGCACATATGTTAAACAAATATGTTTACAAAAATAGGACCACTGTTACAAAATATTGTAGGCATCTTTACAGTGGCACGATAGTAGATTTGATTTTTAATGTTAAAAATGTTTTTAATGACTGACAGTATTCCACCATGTAAATACACCATAGTTAACTAATTTATTGAACACTTATTTAGGTTACTCCAGATTTCTTGTTTTGATAAACTGTGCTTTGATGAACCTTCTAAAATATAAGTCCTTGTGAACTTGTTCAGTTATCCCCTTAGGGTAAATTTCTAGAAGTATAATTGTTAGGATAAAGGGCACACATTTAAAAACTTGAAATGTTTTGCTAAACTGCTCTGATGTGGATTCCTACCAGTAGTGTGTGCAGGTGCCCATTTCCCCAGGGCCTTTTTGACAGTGGGTATCACTAGTCTTCATGCTTGCTCATCTTGGAGGAGAAAGATGTTTCTGTATTGCTGTTTGTATTTTGTTGATTACTAGTGTGACTGGTCATTTCCACACTGTCTGTATCCTTTGCCTCAGTTTTCTCTTTGGTCTTTGTCCTTTTTTCTTATTGATTTACATGAGTTTGTTGTATGTTAGATTTACTAACCCTTTGTCATGTGGTCATTTGGAAAGAGAAAGTTTTACTCAGATTTAATGTAAACCTTTGTTTTTATTCTCTTTGGTTTGTGCCCAGATATTTTGTAGAAGTCGCTAATTTTTAACCTTTTTCATCTGAAAAGAATGACTTTTAAAAAGTTCAACAAACATTTGTTGGTTTCTTCACATAACCAATAGCTTTGAATTGACAGTTTAAATTCCAAAATTCCATGGATTTAGAAGAGTTCCTTCTAGTCCTGGAGTTCTTAACCTGAAGCCTGTGAATCCTTAAGCATTCTGTAGATGGGCTTCAGGGATATTGTGAGCTTCTGAAATTATATGCAGATTTTGTGTGTTTTTGTGATCGCCACCCCCCACCCCCTGGAAAGGTTCATAGATTCTGAAATGGGTCTAGGACCCTAAAATGGCAAGATCCATGGTTTCCGAGATTGTAATTTGTTGTGAGTTATCTTAAGGTTTATGTTTTCCTTTTCCTTTGTGTAGGCATCAGGGGTTTGGGGTGCTCTCAGTAATACTGGCAAACCATGCTGTCAAGCTGTTAACATCTCTCTTTCAAGACCTGCAAGTGGAGGCTCTGCACAAGGTAAGGGATTGTACTCAGGGAGTCAGCACATTGACTGCTGGCTCCATTTCTGGACAAGCCAGCTTGAGCCATCAGATCAGGTTGTTATTTCCTGCTGAGCTGTTAACATTAATTCTCTTTTGATGTCATTACCTTCAGGGTTGGGAGGCAGATGGTCCGCCTGCAGTCCTGAGCATTATGGCTCAGAGCACCTCCATACAGAGGATTCAGCGGCTGATTGACTCTGTCCCACTGACGAACCTGCTGTTGACATTACTCTCAACTTCCTACAGAAAGGTGGGTGGGATCATGCCATTGATAATTTGGAAGATCTTTTTTCTTTTTTTCAAAATTGAAGTCTAGTTTCAGGTGTACAACAAAGTGGTTCAGTTAAATATATATGTGTATATAGGTAAATACATGTGGGAGATCTTATATAACTTTGTCAAAATGAGTAAGACTGTTCACTGTGATCTTTATAAACTCAATATTTGTGGTCAAGGATTTGAAAACGAGAAAAGCTCTGAAATGATTCCAGACATTTGAATTAGTTATTCATTATCAGCATTGTGATACATGCAGCTACTTGGTGATTTGTGACAGTTGGCATGCTGAGGTAGAAACATAGAGGACACTGGAAGCATTCCTTTTTCAGTTCTTGTCCAGTTTGCTGGTTTTGGAGTGCTTTTGTAAGATAAAACTATGAGAGTCCTGAAGCGAGCTGTTAGGAGAGGTACTTCTTGGATTTAGAAAAAAGAAGAGGACACAGAGAAAACTTTTTATGTGGTAAATGGGAGGAAATGGGATGGCTCCATTCTTGTGATCATCAGTTACAGAAACCTTGCTGTTTTCCTAGGCATGTGTCCTGCAGCGTCAGAGGAAGGGCTCCATGAGCAGCGATGCCAGCGCCTCTACTGACTCAAACACCTACTACGAGGATGATTTCAGCAGCACGGAGGAGGACAGCAGCCAAGGTAGACGCCTCTCCTCTCTCTCCCAGAGGACAAGCTGCAGTATGTAGCAGGACGTTTCCCAGGAGATTCTTTTAGCTTTCTAGTCTCCGTGTTCTTTCGCCTGCCCAGCGTGCATCGTGACTTTACGTGCACTTAACGATGACAGGTTTTTCAAGAGTAAATGGAGCTGTTGAAGATTGCCCAGAAGCAAAGCCCAGATTGCTTTTCATTTCTTTCCCTCCCAAATCAAAATACATCTCAGTTGTTGCTGTTTCTTTTTGTGCTGACCCATTTTGAGAACGCTGCTCTGACTTCTCAGCGAAGGTTTGGCTGTTGTCTTAGATTTGTGGCTTGGGGAAGTATAGAGAAAGAAACACCAGGTTCTGTTGTGGTGACACTAACATTCCTTCCTGCCTTGATTTGGAGAGAGATTGAGAGATTGAATAAGATAAATATCTCAGATTCTTTATAATCAGGTATGTGGGAGCAAGGTCTGATATTGCAAAAGGTACAGTTCTTACCTTGGGGCTTATAATTGGTAGGCAGGTAAAAATTTGCTCCTGAAAATGTTTGGCTTGTTGCCAGTAAAATACTGTGCAGTGGTTTCTCTTCCTTCATTGGGCTCTTTTTTTAAAAAAAATACCAGTTTTATTGAAGTATAATTTACATACAATAAAATACTTCCATTTTACGTATATATTTAGGTGCATTTGACAGGTTTATGCAACTGTGTAACTACTAGTATAATCTAGATACCTGATGTTCTTTTTGACTCGGGCACTTTTACAAAGCAGATGTACTAAAAAAATTTTTTAACGTGTAATTTTTGTTACTTTTCTCTTTCTCTGTTCAGATGATGACAGTGAGCCTATTCTGGGGCAATGGTTTGAAGAGACCATCTCCCCCAGTAAAGAGAAAGTGGCACCTCCGCCTCCTCCCCCACCCCCTCCGCTGGAAAGCTCACCTCGAGTTAAGAGCCCGAGTAAGCAGGCCCCTGGTGAGAAAGGCAACATTCTGGCTAGCCGCAAAGATCCTGAGTTGGTAAGAAGTGGATTTCGGATGTTAAGGAATGGGGAGAAGGGATGTGAGAAGCAGATCATTTGAACAAAAACATTTTGTACATTGGATAGCTAATGTTTAAAGGTATTTTTACTTAGGACTTAAGTGTATTGATTATGTTTGATAAAACACCTCTTGTACTCCTGGTGGTGGTTTTTCTGATTGAGCCTTTGGAGTTGGATGAAAGTGAGGCTGAGTCCTGCTTCTGTGACTCACTGGCTTTACGGCTTTGGGCGAGAATCTGAATTTCTCCAAGCCTCAGTTTTGTCTCCTGTTGGATGGGAGTGATTGTACCTCCTCTGAGAGTGTTGTGGAGAAGTGAAGAGCCCTTAGCTTAGGTCTGGTACGTCATAAATGATGGCGGACTCTTCATTCAGCCAGCACTTACTGACGTGCTGTGTGTCAGCCGCTCCTCAGGAGCTGTATCAGTAAGCAAGCCGGGCAGAGTCTTTGCTCTCATACAGCTTAGTCTAGTCACGTACGTGGATGTAAAACATTCACACAATAATTTAATTTTAATAGAGAAGTAAAGACCTGGAAATTCCAAATGTGTGTAATGATAATTTGGCTTCAGAATTGAATATATCAGTAATATCTGAGAGCTAGACAAATACAGGACCTTAGAGGAGTGAAAGAAATGAGTCTGTCTATTTGGAAGTCCTCTTGGAAGACTTCCTGTTTGGAAGTTTGTCCAGTATTTCTTGAAGTCTGTTGTATTATTAAATAGCATGCCATCTTCTATAACTGGTAGAATCACATGGGAGAGACTATCATAATTAAACTTAGTTCCACTGTAGCTGATTTAAAATCTAATTCTTTAATTCATTGTGTTTATTACATGAGACCTATGGGTGTGTTTTGCTTTTCTATTTGTATTTAGGATTTGTGGGAGCTCTGGGCTTGTGACCCTGATACGAGCTTTTTTGTCTTCTGTTTAGTTCTTAGGTCTGGCTTCCAACATTTTGAACTTCATCACCTCTTCCATGCTGAACTCTCGAAACAATTTTATCCGAAACTATCTGAGTGTATCTCTTTCAGAGCACCATATGGCCACCCTGGCCAGTATCATTAAGGAGGTGGACAAAGATGGACTGAAGGGTCAGTAGACAGGAAACCCGCCTGGCGGATTTTTCCTGGTGGAGTTTGGCTGTTGCAAGGTGGTGCGACGTGTCAAGCAGATGCTCAATAATTGGTTCTCCCACTTGTCTTCAAGGTTCATCAGATGAAGAGTTTGCTGCTGCTCTCTATCACTTCAACCACTCTCTGGTGACTTCTGACCTTCAGTCCCCTAACCTGCAGGTTTGTGTGCACTGTGACTGCTTCGGCCAGGAGCTCTCTCCGTCTGCACTCAGTAGGTTGCAGTCATTTCTGCTGCTGAGGAACAGTGTGTCATGGAATCCCCTCACTGGCAAGAGTGTTGAGAGATTTTCTTATAAATCCCTCTGCCTTACTTAGCACCATTTCAAGGAAAAGAAAATGTGTCCTTTATCCCTGAGTCACCTAGTAAGCTTTAAAGAAAAGGAAAAACTACAAGAACAACCACAGACGACTATCCTATTAGAAAAGTAAACAAATAAGAAGGCGTTTTATTAAAAAATATATATATATATTTATATATATAAATGGCCAACAAAGATAGGAAATGTTCAACGTCAGTAATCTAAGAAATATAAAGTAAAATGCGTGGTTTAAAAGAATCAGTCAAATTACAGGAGAGAGGTGCTCTCACATACACTCTTACTTGCTAACCCACCACCATAATAAAGTCTATGATTTTGATTGTGGACTTCTAAACGTTGTGGCTTTCTTCCTCACTGAAGTAGCTGATACTTTGAATCCTAAATCTTAAATTCCTCGTTTCATTAGTTTCATGTATGTATTTGTTTTTGCATTTAAGGAATACTTCAAATTTTAAAATTTGTTTTTAGTAATGACTTCATGCTCTATGCAATTTTTTCAGCTTTTTTTCACTTAATATTATTTAGTACTTTATTGCCATAATTCATCTACATTGTTACATATTTCTGTAGTTTCTGTTTCCATTTCTGTATGATATTCTGTTGTGTTTGTGACTCTATCAGTTTATTCGTCTGCCCTCTCCCAGTGATGGTCATTTGGGTGTCAAGTTTTATTGCTATTCCGGGTGTTGCTGTGATCTTTCTTATACATGTCCCCTGTTACAAGTGAGTCTCTTGGGAATATATATGTAGGCGTAGAATTGACAGGCTTTAGAGTATGTGACCTTAAGCAGATAATGCCAAACTGCTCTCCAAAGTAGTTGCACCAGGTTTTACTTCCACCAGTAGTGTGTCAGGGATATGTGGATCCACGTTCTCTCTCAACATTTAACAGTGTCATATTTTGATAATAACTTTTTTAACATGGTCAGAGTTAGTGGTTCTCATCTTTTGCGTACATAAAGATTCCTGGGGAATTTGTTAAAAATGAAGATTTCTAGTTACTGTGACCACCCCCTGCCCCAGCCCTCAGTAGAATTTAATTTGGTAGCTCTCCAGTAATTTGCCCTAAGAGTGTTTTGAAAATTTTCTTGTCACTCTTAAGATTGTTTCAGTGGATGCTCAGAATCAAAACACAGTTCAAGAGCTTACACTTGCCCCCAAAGGGACAAAAATTCAGCAAACTATTTTAAGAGGTTAAAATTGATTCACATAACCCCACGCTATTTGAGAAATTCTTAAGATTTTTTTTGTTGTTTAAAAGATAATTATAAAATTTTTTATACTTACCTAAAGTAGAAAGTTGTTAACCAGTCTAAGGTGAAGAGAAGGAAGTGCTTCAGTAAGTATACTGCCTGCAGCACCTTCTCAGACTACAGGCTCACAGTGTCCTGCCAGTCATCAGCTCCTTGCCCAGATCTGAGTTTATCGAGGGAAGTTCCAAAGTTCATAGATTTGGCCCTTTCTTGTCTAAGCTTGTCCAAGTGATGGGGAAGAATATTTTCCTCTGGAGAATAGGATTCTTAAGAGTCCTGTAATGATGTTGCCCTCTTAGCATTTTCAAAATAAGTTACAGACCTTGTGTGGACATGCAACCTGGCTGTCCGTAACTACTGATTTTATTCAGAAGATATCCTCAAATCTCTTTTTTCATTCTGTTTCCAAACTTGGAATTTTAAATTCTTCCCCCATGTTTCACTGCTATGGTGGCAGAAAGTAAAAGGATGGTCTGTGTAACCTCTCTGCTATCGAGTTCCCCTACCTTGGGTATTGTTTCTTTGGAGTAATATACAGAGCTGCGCTACCCAAGGTGCCTGACTTACAGTGTCTTCTAAGGGAGGTTAATAAAATCTGTTTTTTAACAATTATTATTTAATATTGTGTGTTTAACATTGCATATAAAACTATAATAACTTAATAATACTATTACTCTGGTGATCTAGGTTCATTCATAAGTATTCATTGATACTTACTATGTGCCAGGTACTGTTATAGGGACTGAAGAAATAAAGATGACTTAAATTAGTGAGGGATCATGAGAAAGGGGGGAGACGTGGTATGGGTAAAGGACCTATTGTACAGATCATGGGAAATTATTTGAATGGGGTGAAGGTCAAGGAGAGGAGGGAATCTAAGTTACTGCCTAGATTTAAAATCCTTAAAACTCAAATGAAACTAGAAGGCTCCTGTTGTCTTTAATAGAAATAGGGAAGTCAGGGAGGAGAGCTGGGTTGCAGGTAGAAGGAGTGATACTGAGTACTCAGTGGCTCATTCTTCTACCCTGAAGTCACTTCAGAGGTGGTGTTTACTCATGGGTCATCTATTTCACATTTACTCAGAATGATCCTTTGGGTTCTTTGGGTACCTGAGGCACAATTTGCCATTTTTCTCTGTTTTTAAAAACAAACAAGTCAGTGTGATGACTCAGTCCCTTTAGTAGGCCAGCCTTGGGGTCACTGTGTGGTCTAGAAAACTGTATAGCCGAGTGTGAGGCTCTCCTTGAAGGAAGGAGTGAGCTGAAGGCGATTAGCAGAGGCATCATCTATGTGATTGTTGTTTCCTTTGTCAGACTGTTGAATTTTACAGCCCTTTCAATCAAATGAGGAAAACAATTTGTATGTTACCAGTGTTTTTAGTTTAAATAAATAGTCACCATTACTACTACTGAAAAAAACCATTTTAAATATGAAGTTTTGAGGTTCTAGTCGGATGAAAATGTTTAGAAAATAGTTGGAAATGGGAGCCTGAAATTCAGGAGTTAAAAATTAAGATTGATAATATGCTTTGGGAGTTCTCCATTAAGAAGCAGTTGTTGAAGTGATGAGAAACAATTAGATGGATCAGGGATAGCGAGAGAGAGGAAGGCTGAGGCTGAAACCTCAGGAATGCCAGCGTGAAGGAGGAATGGAGAAAAGGTACTCGGAGGTTGGCGAGGAGTGGGCCAGGCCAGGATTTTGCTGTGCTGTGGCTCAGTTTTACTACTTAGAAAGTCAGTTCTTCTTAGAGCTAGTAAAAGTCTGAGTGGTAGCCATAACTAGGTTCCTGAGGAATGTTAGCTCGTTTCTTATGGCTCTGAGGCCTAAAAAACTGAGGCACATAAAACTGACACAAAGCAAAAGCTCACTTAAAAAGTGTTGTATAAATAACATGATAAGGAATATACATTAAGTATCATCTTTCCACCAAATTCATGATTTTAATTTTTCCATGTTTCCTTATAGTCCCTGTCCATATAGTGGCATAGTGTTATGGTTATCACCAGAACATTGATACATCCTTTTTCTGCTTTTTCAGATTTTACTATTGTGTGTATGTATATATAGAATGTGTTTTTATGTTTACCTTGCTGTTCATAGTTGCCAACATTATGGCTGCATGTCCTTTGATTTGATTTTTTCTGATTTTTTTATTATTACAATAGTGCTACAGCTAGTACTTTTGATATAGCTCAGGCTTTTTTTTTTTTTTTTTTAAATTGTTTCCTTGGGTTTAGGGATTGGGAAGTCAGCTGTGTTGAACATAGTAGTTAAGAATGTAGGTTTTAGAGAGAAACCTGGCTTTCTCACTTGGTAATCTTGTGGCTTTGGTCCTCTTCTTAAACCACTCTGAGCTGTTTCCCTCCTCAGTGAAATGGACCACACCCCGCGTGACGTGACAGCTCTGAGGTTTAGTGTGACAGTGAATGTACAGCACTTAGCCTATGGTAACTCCCCAGCACATGGAGCTATCCTTGATATCTGTGACATTTTGAATATTTTCAAGAAATAGGGTCCTCTGGGCTGTTTTATAAGGATATAATTTAATTTGGCAGACTTCAGAATTTATCCTATGTCCTGAGGTAACTGTGATTTGTGTTTTCTGAAGCCAAATGAGGAAGCTGGCTTTTGTCTGGTTTTCCACTGGCATCCTGCTCACTGTGTGTGTGTGTGTTTGAGAAGGTAAGTTGCAGCTTAGATAACGGGGCTGAAAGGAAAGCTCCTTTGAAGGACAGGCCACAACTGGAGGCAGAGACAACCCTGATTGATTCTAGATGCCTTGACATCTTAGAGGCACAATTTCTCTGTTAATACTATTAATACAAGTTGTTAGACATGTAAGTTGTTGGATCTCCCCCTTTGGATTGTTATTTGTGGGATGTAACTGATTGTGAAAGAAAAATTGTTAGCTCTTATACTTAGTGAAGAAGTTTATTTTGAAAGGCACAGTATCTGTTTGGAAATTTGTCCTGATTCTGCTGTCTCCATGCACGTCTCCTTTTTTTGGGACCCCATTTCTGACACTGATTAGCTGTAGCTGTTTATGGGGATAGATTAATAATTTTTCCTTTATGTTTTTCTCATGTGTTGAATGAAATGATCTTTTTCCAGACTGCTTCTAAATCAGAATTTCTGTCTCCTCCTTTCTTTGAAGTACTCCTCTGGGTGTTAAAAAGTAACGGAGTGCACTAGTAACTTTTTGGCCTCATTCCTTGCCTTTTTCCCTAATGGTCTCTTGTGTTATCTTTCACGTTAGAACACACTGTTGCAGCAGCTGGGAGTTGCTCCTTTTTCCGAGGGCCCTTGGCCCCTGTACATTCACCCTCAGAGCCTCTCTGTGCTTTCGCGCCTCTTGCTCATCTGGCAACACAAAGCTGGTGCTCAAGGTGACCCGGACGTCCCTGAATGCCTTAAAGTTTGGGACAGGTAAGATAACTTCAGTGGAAGCCCTGTGGAGAAGGTATTTACTTCTTAAAAATTGTTTGACTTATTTGTAGTTAATCTGTGGCTCTGAGATGGTGCTCTGATGATAGTGTTTAAAGTGGCAAGGATGGAGGAGTGTGTTTCTGATGGGATTTGCAGGGGAGTTGTGCTGTTTAGAAAAACAGAAGTACATCAACTATGGTCAGGAAACAGAATCTTTCTTTAGCACATGGGGGATTTGGTTGCAATTATGAGACAGAACCTGAATCCTGAATGTAACCAATTTTATCCTGACCTGTTTTTTTTTTCCTGAGAGGGAATAGGAAAGCCAACTCTGTCCTTCATTATTTTGCTTTCAACATGAAACCACTTAGAGTGACTTGCAGTCTTTTTTGGACAACTTTTAAAGAATTTTTTTACTTGGGGGAAGCTCAGATTAATCATCTAAATCCTCTTTAGATGGACCTATATTTGCCATTTTTGTTTACATGGTTAGGACTCTTCAAAGCAGTTTGTTTTTGTAAAAGGCTTTGTTTTTCTCTTCCTCACTCCGTGATCAAATAGCTCTAATACTGGATTTGAGATATTATAAACCCCCTTGAATGCTAAAGACTCACTCTGTTTTTCCTGGTGGAATCTTGCAAAAAGGCTGGGAGGTGGGAGAGGAGGTGGTGTGTGAAACCCTTATTAAAACACAAATCTCTTTCCTAATAGCCAAGGGCAGTGGAAATAGTTGGCTACATCCATTCCTTTCTTACATGAACACTTTTCTCACAAGTTCTCTGAATAGTATAATTTCTTTTTTATTGCTTTTTATTGCATTGAGATATTTTCGACTATTACCATGCAGTGATTTTTAACCTGTAGTATAAACTTTCAAAACGAGAATTAAACTGTAGAATCAAATTGTGGGGAAAAAGTAATTAAATTGTTTCTACCTGCCCAGATTTAATTTTAAAAAGCCACCTGTTGGGGAGCTTGCAGCTCTTTTCATTGTCAGAAATGGCAGGGTGGGGGTTAACACTGCTATGGCCACAGTCAACATTGCTGAAGGCTTCTTAAAAATGTTTTTACGGCTGCATCTGGCTTTTTGTAGCCAAGATTGAGTTTTTATCTTCTTGATATATGTGGCGTCTTGTCTTACTTAATTTGTTATCTTAATGTCTGGGTCTGAGAAGTTTAATTCTTCCAGCACCGTGCCTTGTAATTCTTGGGGGATGTTCTGACTTTTCCCCACTTTTTCTCTGTGGTAGGTTTTTGTCGACAATGAAGCAGAATGCCCTGCAAGGGGTGGTGCCCAATGAGACAGAAGATTTGAACGTAGAACACCTGCAGCTGCTCCTTCTCATTTTCCACAACTTCAGTGAGAAAGGCCGGCGGGACATATTGACCCTTTTTGTGCAGATCATCCAGGAATTAAGCGCCAACACGGATGCCCAGATGCGCTCTGTGCCTCTCATCCTGGCTCGCCTCCTTTTGATCTTTGATTATCTGCTTCATCAGTACTCAAAAGCCCCTGTGTATCTGTTTGAGCAGGTACAGAACAACACATTCTTTTTTGCAAAAGTTGTTATTGAGAGCGTTATTGTTACTAGGTTTCCATGATCCAAACTAAAATGACCTGCTCACTTTAGGTTTTAGGTGTTCACTGTGGTACGTTTGAGTAGCCTTAGGAAGACCACTGGGACTTAGAGTGTCTGTGCACCCACACTTAATGTTTAGCCAGAAGCAATAAATGTAAATTACTTGATTTGATGCGCTTGTTAAAATTGGATCACAGACTCTGTTCACAGGTGTCCTTCTTTGAACTACCCCATTTTACCTGTGTCTAGCACAGTGCCCTGAGTGTTGGGCCTCAGTTAGTATTTGCTAGTGGTTGAATGATGGTCGAGCAGTAAATTTTATGGATTATTAAATTCCTTTGTGGCAGGAATCCGAAATGAGGATGGGAGGGCCGTTTAAAGATTATGACACTCAGTGTTTCTTAAAACGTTTCATTGAGCACTGTTCCCTTTATGTTCTAGCAAAAAGATGCTTCCCAAAAGGTCACAGAAAAATCTAAAATTTTATTTTGATTTGTAAGGTTCCCAAACTTTGATATCCCAATCTAGTATCATGCTTGTAGTGAGAAGCAGAATGATGACTGTGTATCTTTCTTAATTTGAGTATTTGTGTTTTAAAAGGTGCAGCATAACTTGCTTAGTCCTCCTTTTGGGTGGGCAAGCGGATCTCAGGACAGCGGCAGCCGCCGGGCGACCGCGCCTCTCTATCATGGGTTCAAAGAAGTGGAAGAGAACTGGTCTAAGCATTTTTCATCAGGTCAGAAAGAAGACTGTCAGTAAGAAACTGACTTACTGATTCTCATTGGAGAGGTTGAACTTGGAGCTTAGGGCCTCCTCAGGGATCTTTGATCACCGGTTTAGTCTCCTCCCTGTGGATGGCGGATACCTATGGACTCAAAACACTTGTGGAAACAGAGCTTCCCATATCCCACATTAATTTAAAAACAGAAAGCATTGAGACACGAGAATTAGGAATCCTAGTTTCTGGCCATAGAGAGCAGTGTGTGTGTTCCTGCCACTCCGAGTGATTGAATTTAATTTTCCCTAGGCACGTGGTTCTAACCCACGGGCTCATTTCTTTGGGTCACAGTGATGTACTCTTGAGAAAATAGTGGGAGCCATGACGTTCCCTCTAGCGTTTGTCACACAGCAGTTGTTCATACTTTTGACAAAGTGCTTCTTGTGTTTATTTTAGTGTGTGTTTGCTTTCATCCCGAGGATTATTAGATGTAAAGTGTTTGGTGAAAATTTTCATCAAGCCCTAGTACAAATTTATTATCTTTGGGATTTCTTTGTGGTTACTCCCTTTGATATAGGGGAAACAGAGTTTAAGTTTAAGGCAGTCTAGTGATACAATTTTGTTGATTAACTTGATGATTGTAGAGCGCCTTAGTTATCTCATAGAGCAGAGGTTTTTAACTGGGGATGATTGTGGTCTGCACCCCCAGAGGGGACGTGGAATCATGTCTGGAGACATACTTGGTTGTCACAACTTGGAGGGTACCACTGGCAGTGGTTGGACTGAAGTCAGGGCAGTGCTACACATCCTGTGCTGCATAGGACAGCTTCCCGCAGCAGAGTATTATCCAGCCCCAAGTGTCAGTGTATAGTGCCAAGGTGGGAACCCCTGGTCCGGTGTGCTTTCTTAGTTTTTACATTTAATACTTGTTAAACAGAGTTGAGAATGAAACCATTCTTTTAATAAGCACATTGTTTTTCAGATGCAGTCCCACAACCCAGATTCTACTGTGTCCTGTCCCCAGAAGCCTCAGAGGATGATTTGAACCGACTCGATTCTGTGGTACCAGGAATTTAGAATTCCCATTTTACGTCTGTCAGGGGCAAACAGGGAAAGGGAATGACTTACTTTTTGTAATGAGGGAATTTGGTCTTTATTAGAATTTGAGCTTATTCTGAAAGGAATTGAAATTTTTTTTTTTTTTTAGTGGAGGTACTAGGGATTGAGCCCAGGACCTCATGCATGCTAAGCACACACTCTGCCACTGAGCTGTACCCTCCCTCCAGGAAAATATTATTTTGAGATACATTTGCTGGGCTCCACTTTGGCTGTAGGGGACATCCCTCCTGGTAGTTGACACGTCTGACACATATTCTTGAAGACCATGTCTGTTAGCATTTTCGCTTGCAACTTTTCTTGTTTGTATCTCATGCAACTATTTTAATGGACGAAATAGTTGCCTCATTCTAAAGCCTGCATTTGTCTGCTCACAAGAACCTGTAAACTAAGTGAGGTCCCTGAGTGGGTAGGAATCTTGCTGCAGTGAGAGATTAACAACTATAATGGGAACGAGCTGTTTTGTCAATCCTGAGGTGAAGTGGTAGTGTATAGATAGTCGGAAAAAATATTAAAAAAAAAAATGATTATCTTTCTTTTTTGATATTAGGCATGTGATGTTCTTTTCTCCAAGCTTGTCAAGTATGATGAGCTCTACACAGCACTGACATCCCTGCTTGCAGCTGGG
Source organism: Camelus ferus (assembly GCF_009834535.1). Taxonomy (NCBI): domain Eukaryota; kingdom Metazoa; phylum Chordata; class Mammalia; order Artiodactyla; family Camelidae; genus Camelus; species Camelus ferus. The sequence continues at coordinate 13,026,874 of NC_045708.1, read as the reverse complement.
TCCCAGCTTGATACAGTCAGGAGAAAGGAAAACAAGAATGTAACAGCCCTGGTAAGACCATGGAAGCACGGGCTAATTATGGAGAGTTGAGATGTGTTTAATTACTGGGGAGCAGTCTGCCAGAAATTTCCTCCTGGGATCCAGTCAGTTTTGAGTATCTGTTTGCAAAACTGACGTGATACTTCATTATTTCCACCTAGTTTGGGTGGTTATGTTCACCTTGGAGATAATTTATTATTTTTGCAATTTTTGTTAACATTGAGAGAAATGTTTGTTAACATCTAGAGTTAATGGGCCACCTAAGTCCTATATCTCCGGTGAATACTGGCTGATGAGTGATACTGAAAGCCTCACACTTGAACTTTTTCTGTGGTCCCAGGAATGTGCCTTGTAGAAGCCATAGCAGCAATTAAGGCCACAGAAAGGTAATTGTGGGCCTGCCAAGGAGAATGTTGTACTCTCTTTTGGTTACTTGGTAAATTATTGGAAGCCAGAGTTGTCTGAGAATAGCTTTCTTGGCCTGTGAAATGTGCAGAATATGGAGCAGATTATTTATATGTGTGTTTTACCATTTTCTGCTTTAGGTATATTCTGTCGAAAGACCAGGCAAAACAGACTTGAGAGCCAAATCTCAGTTGAAAATCAGGACTCCACCCAGTTCTGTTAGGGAGACCTTGAGGCAATACCAAAGCTTCTACCTCTGTGACTGCTCTTTTTGCTTCTTCCAGGAGGCCTGTGCCCTTCAATATTACTTCTTGATACTGTGGAGGATCCTAGGGATTTTGCCACCATCAAAGACTTACATGAACCAGCTGGCCATGAACTCGCCAGAGATGAGTGAATGTGACATCCTACACACTCTGCGGTGGTCTTCCCGCCTCCGGATCAGCTCCTACGTCAACTGGATAAAGGTACTACAGTGTAACTAACACAAAGCTTGCTGCTGAGGGGTATTCAAAGCCAACATGCTCTAATTCTGGGAACTTTAAAATTTAAGGCTAATGAAAGCTTTGGATCCTGTCTGTATTGATCTCTTGAACATTTTTTTCTTGCTATAAATAGGACCACCTTATCAAACAGGGAATGAAGGCTGAACATGCTGGTTCTCTCCTAGAACTGGCATCCAGCAAGTGCAGCTCAGTGAAATATGATGTGGAAATTGTAGAGGAATACTTTGCTCGACAGGTATGTTAGTTTTGGATCCGTGGTAGAACTTGGCTTCTCCCATAGCTTTTTGCCACAACTAATTATTATCTTGGGTATTTTTGAAGATCTCGTCATTCTGTAACATCGACTGTACCACCATCTTGCAACTCCATGAAATTCCTAGCCTGCAGTCCATCTACACACTCGATGCTGCGATCTCGAAGGTCCAGGTCTCTTTGGATGAGCATTTCTCCAAGATGGCTGCCGAGACCGATCCTCATAAGTCATCTGAGATCACCAAGAACCTGCTCCCAGCCACGCTGCAGCTCATTGACACCTACGCGTCGTTCACTAGGTGTGACGGGCTGCCTGCCCAGAGATGTCGGAAATCGGGAATTTTGGTGCTTAGGTGGTTTACTTTCTTTAGGCGCCTGAAAATTCCTTGGATTGAACTTGGTAGTTTGAGTACTGTTCACTCTGTAGATCCTCAGAATTTTACTTTTTTTCCTTTTTATCAGTTTAGAGGTTTTTAGGGTTTTTTTCTTTTCTTTCTTGGCATAATGTTTTCTTGTCTAATATGAAGGGGTGCCTGATAAAGGAATTTTCAAATAGTTAGGAAGAGTCAAGAGAAAGTTAATTTATATAAATATCTAAGTATCTTCTATCAATTTTTTTGTAGGATACAGAGAAAGATAATGTAATTTTTCCAAACACTGTCATTTCTGTTATTCACTAAGATGAAGCTCTTTAAATTTCACGGTATGTAGGTAGAGAAAAAAATTTCTTAATAAATTAGAGTCTTTGAAACTCAGCCCTTTCTACAATAAACATTGCAAATTTCACACTCTGTAGATGTGCTTAGCATAAGTACTTTAAAATTCATTTTCAGTGTATAAAAATTAGGAATTTATACACAAGTGAAGATTTTTGGCTTTTCTTACATTGGAAGAACTGGCAAAACTGGGCCTGTCTTCCTTCCTTCCCTAACAAACCACAGCTAAGGACTGGCTTCCTCTTGGTCGGTCTCACTGGGCCTTTTAAGCTCATTTACTTTATCTGGTCCCTGTAGAATTTCACTGTTCCGTTCCTGTTCTGTGGGGCGTTGATGCTGAAAGGGACTTGGATTGTTGTAAAACTTAACTAATGTCTTTGAGTGTGAATGCCTTGCAAGACAGGACTATTACTTAAGGCAAAATTTTGGAATAAATGTGAGCAGTAAACATGAATAGCAAATATGAGTGCTTGCTATGTGCCAAGTACTTTTTCTTTTTTCTTTTCTTTTTTTTTTTTTTGCCAAGTCCTCTTCTCTGTGCTACTGGTACAGCACTAGCAGAGCTGAGCACGTGACTGCCTGTGAGAGTGCTGGGCTCTAATCTGGCCTGTGAGGCTGACGCTTTCTAAACTGAGCTGTTAATACACGTTCCTGGGCAAATAAACTTGAAAAAATGCTTTTTGAAAAAAAAAAGTATATGTAATATTTCTCAGAGTCTTTAATAAATACGTTGTCTTTCTTTTGAGGCCTGGGGGAATCAGGCAGTTATAGTAGTCACTGTTCCCCAAGCTCATTTGCTCTGGAATTGCGCTTTATGAGCATTTCAGAGGATAGGATATTCTTTGGGAAACAGTTACCCATTGGATTTCTTAGGAGACCCAAAAGGGGCAGGCACTGTCAGCTAGTTAAAAATCAGGAAACTGAGATACCCATTTTTCGATTGGTCTGGGGTTAGTTTTTCCTAACCAAAATAGGGGTAGATTCCTTCAGCTTGCACATAGCCGCCCTTTTTTTTTTTTTTTTTTTTTTTTCAGAACCTATTTGCTACAAAACTTTAATGAAGAGGGATCCACTGAAAAACCTTCCCAGGAGAAATTACATGGCTTTGCTGCTGTTTTGGCTATTGGCTCTAGCAGGTGCAAGGCAAACACACTGGGTAAGTGAATGTGCTTTTGAATAAGACTGTTAACACTAATATGACTAGTAATACTGTTTCTCTCCCTTTCTGCCTGTCTACCAGCCCTACCATTTTATTGAAATCTTTCTGTGTGTCAAGCATTGACATAGGTTTATCTGTTTTGATCTTTACAATAACCCTGTGAAGTGAGTTTTATTATCCCCATTTTACTAAACTAAGGCTTAGAGAAGTTATTTGCCCAAAATCCTACATCTTGCAAGTGATGGAGCTGGGATCCAAACCAAGATCAGTTGGTTCTAGAGCGTTAGACTGTTCATCTGTTAGCACAGATCTTTGTTCTTCTTTTCATTTGTAGAGATTAGGAAGACTAGCAAGCTACTGCTTCGTGCTTGGGAAAACCTCTTCCTTGTGTTAGGAATGATCTGGTAGAAAATTAGAATTAGGTTAGAATTTAGGTTGGGCAGGATTGGAGTTAAGAGTAATAACTACCCTTTAAAATTTACAGCCATTGATATATTCCTGAATTTCAAGCTTTAAGTACCCTTTTAATATTCAGATATTTTCACTTTTAAAAATTTAATTTCATTACTCCATTAAATAGTGTTCTTAATGTGCATTAATGAGCTCTGCCCTCCAGATTTGTGGTAAGGAGAAAAGATATCAAAGGGATACCTGCTCATAGACGGTCCAGCACATGTTGAATAGTGAGTGACTTATAGTGACCTGCCCTCACTTTGCATCTTTTTTTCAGTAGTCTTCTTTACTTGCAAGATTAGAAAGTGAATATGACGGGAAATGAAAACCTTACAATTGAGATTGTTAGCTGTTAAGCACTTAGCTAGTTCTTGGACGTAGTGCTGCTGTTGAAATAATCCATCTAAGCTGTTTTAGTGATTTTGACTGCCTGGGCTGTGGTGTTTCTCTTTGCATTTGAGCTTGGCTTTTAAATTGTAGTGTGTCATTCTTCCTCTCTTGTGATGATTCCTTGTCTTTTTTGTCACCTCCAGGTCCAACCCTGGTTCAGAATTTACCATCATCGGTACAGGCTGTGTGTGAGTCCTGGAACAACATCAACACCAATGAGTTTCCCAACATTGGATCCTGGGTAAGTGTCTGTTGCAGAAGCAGAAATTCGGAGCGCTCGCCCTTTTGTGTTCTGTTCCTATTCTTCAGGCTTAAACCAGCTGCCAAGAGATCTTAGTACACTGCAATGGTGTTTGTTGTGGCTGAATCCGTAATCAAGGACTTGAGCCACCCAAATGGTGCTCATATGGTTATTTCGTTAAGAATAAGAAATCTGCTACTGGGTTACAGGACAACCACGTTATCACATTGGACCCTTGAACAGTGCAGGTTTGAGCAGCGTGAGTCCACTTATACATGATTTTTTCACTCAGTGTGGACTGCAGTGCTAAATGATCTGTGGTTGTTTGAGCTGCACATACAGAGGGCCAGCTGTAAAGTTACACATGGATTTTCAACTGTGTGGACAGTCAGCACCCCTAACCCACATAGTATTTAAGAGTCAACTATAGTTTGAGCCTCCGTTTCATTATCTGTTAAATAATGGGATGTGAAGATTAAGCATGTGAAATGTAAAGTGCCTTGCACATTGTCTGGCACATAAATTCTCAGTAAATATTAACTGTTTCCTTTTCCTTTTTAGGTTATATGTCAAGAACCTACTCTTTTTGTCATAATTTTATGGGGTAGCTTTTAAGTTCTCTAGGCTTTTAGAAGGCTGTTGAGTTGTCTTGTCAGTTTCCTTGATCTTTCTGTGTGCTCTACTCAGATTACCTCTATTAACAGATTATTCCATTATTACAGTTCTTTGGAACAGCCAAGTGTTATAATCTTGTTATCCCTGCTTTGTAATCGTGACCTCTGTTTACATTACCCAGAGCTACAGAGAGAGGATAATTAAGATATTTGTAATGGGGACCCAGATGCATTGTGAAATCCAGATCCTTCTCAATTATTAGAGGCAAACAAACATAGTTTTAATGCCAAGTATAATATATTCTAATTATTTGAAAAGTAGTATTGGGTATCTTCGCACTTTGTACTAACTAAATTTTAGCTTAACTCTATCTTTTAAAATTTTAACGCAGCTTTGTTCCAATTAAAATTTGTTAACTGCTTTCTTCACTCCACCCCGCTTTCTATCCCAGGATGAATAAGAGTGTATACTGGGTAGAGCCATCGTCTGTAAACCTCAGTGGGGTCTTAGTTTGTGCCATCATGGTTTATTTTTTCCCATGTAAGAATTTTGTCCTGGGAGATAGATGATTTCTCCATTTATGTCTGTTTTGCCTTGTTTCAGCGTAATGCCTTTGCCAACGACACCATCCCTTCTGAGAGTTACATCAGTGCTGTGCAGGCCGCTCACCTGGGGACTCTTTGTGGCCAGAGCCTGCCCCTGGCGGCCTCCCTGAAGCACACACTCCTGTCGCTGGTCAGGCTGACTGGAGATCTGATTGTGTGAGTACCTGCTGTGTTGCCCTGAGTACTCTCCGTTCCTGTGCTCTGTTAGAGCTAAAGGAAGACAGTGAGGGATTTATAACTGCATAATAATGCTCTTCTTGCATGCCTCTATAGCAGAGAGCCTGTTGCTTTACAGTATGAGTGTTTACCTAGAAGGATTTTTAACTTAGATGTGAAAGGCAGCAGAGAGCCTCCCCCCTTTCCTGTGTAGTGTTTTCCAGAAAAAGCATGCTGGCTTCAAGTCATATTGTGATTTGGAGGTGCATTGGGTTTGAGTTCCAAGGTGATAAGGAGTATTTGAAGTCAGGCTTTTCCAGATTCATCGCAGAAGCTAGATGCTGCCATCGTGGGGACTAGGGCAGGGCCATGGAGGGACTGTTTTATCTTTCTGTGCATAGATCACAGGTGAAGTCCTGTATCTCGTTACCTTAAAAATGATCCAGATTCCTGGCAATTCTTCTAGAAAAGCTGTCTGGGAACTTGCTAGCTTCAGTTTCAGTTAATTTTTTTCTCTGAATACCACAGAATCCATTTTATATGACTAATTTAACATTTTAATAAATGGGTTTTTCATATGGAAATAATTTTTGCGTCTGATAAAACAGTGAAAAAAGAAGACTTCATGAAGTTGTGAGATTACACCTATGTGAAAAACAACTATCAAATGAAAAAGACTGGAATAAAAGCCCTTCTCAATGAATGACTGGATTGCCTGATCCTCCCCTTGCAGCTTTTTGGGAGGAATGTATTAACTAACTTGGTTCCTTTTTTTTTTTTTTTGGCTGAAGTTGGTCCGATGAGATGAACCCGCCACAGGTAATTCGGACCCTGCTCCCCCTTCTTCTGGAGTCGAGCACTGAAAGTGTTGCTGAGATCAGTAGCAACTCCCTGGAGCGCATCCTGGGCCCTGCAGAGTCTGATGAGTTCTTGGCCCGCGTTTACGAGAAGCTCATCACTGGTTGTTACAACATTCTGGCTAATCATGCAGATCCCAATAGGTGAGCCTGAGTGAAGAGAAGAATCGGGTTCCTGTGACCTCCTGCTACCACTGATGAAATGTGCCAACACTAGCTTCCTTATGTTGTTCATTAATACCTTATGATTGTGCCTTTTAACAGAAAGTTCTGTGCTTTTGCATTTTGTGTTCTTGTGGACACGCATGAAAGGTTATTTGGAATCCTCTTTTGTGATGAATTCTTAGGAATAAACACTGTACTAGATGCAACGACGTGTACAAAGGAGCTTAATAAAATTTCCAGTATTTTTGTAACCATGCTTCTGAGATGGGTGTTCTGTGGAGTTAGGTGGTCTCATAACATTGTTTGACTTTGATAGTGTAGGCCGTGTTGATGTAGGCGAGGCACAATGAACAGCTGATTTAAGTTTCATTTTATCCCACTGAGAGCTGTGCAAATAAAGGGTCCACGTATTGGAATTTCCTGCCTTTTTGTTGTGGAGGAATCCAGGTTTTCATCAGGGGCTCCTTTTCTTTCCCTCTTCCTTTCCCCACCGCGCTTCTCTTTTGACTCCCCTTCCCTTTCCAATCTGTCCCTCCCTCCCTTCCTCTTTCTAACAGTTTGAAATAACAGTAGTGTTCCTTTGGACTCTTAGCCATTGACTAATCAGTTATCTCAGATTTTAGGAATTTTTTTTTTGTTTTATTACAGTTTAATTCATCAAATATTTATTGAGCACCTACCGCATGCCAGGGTTTATGCTAAGCTTTGACAAAACAAAAGTGAATATTGCCCTCAAGGTGTAGCCGTAAATAGACTTTGGATTTTTGAAGATCAGTTTTAGGAGGACATTGAAATAGCTGTTGTTTCTGGTAGTTAATTTTTCTTTTGGATTTTCAGTGGACTGGATGAATCCATCTTAGAGGAATGTCTCCAGTATTTGGAAAAACAACTGGAAAGCAGCCAGGCTCGTAAAGCTATGGAGGAATTTTTCTCTGACAGGTGGGCTGTATTTTGTTTTTCTCTGTGAATATTTTTTGAATGCCTCCTGAAAGCGGGGACCTATCTTTGTTGGCTCCCTCTTTCTCAGGGAATCCTGAAAGCCTGCTCGGGTGTTTGTACCTTGGGGAGAACTGCGGTTAACTGCTGACCCCTTGAGGTGATCAGTGGAGGAGGCTGATTTCCTGAACACCTAGCATTGTTGACTCACAAATGACCAGTTCCCCTAGAGGAGAGGAGATTGTGAAGAAATAGAATGGATGCCTTTTATGTGAGACTTAATGTGATTCTTCCATTTGTCCCCCTCCTGCCTTTCAGTGGAGAACTTGTGCAGATCATGATGGCAACAGCCAATGAGAACCTCTCTGCTAAATTCTGTAACCGAGTTTTGAAATTCTTCACCAAACTCTTCCAGCTGAGTGAGTGACAGCTTTTAGTAATCTTCTTAAGGGAACTTTGATGTCCGGCTAATAACTGTGCCTATCTTCTGCCCGAGTATAACCACAGCATGAAAATGCTAACAAGTGGAGAGAATTCCTCAGAGAAAGTTTGGAAGGAAGTCGAAAACTTGCTTGAAGCCTTCCCCCCTTTCCTAGCTCACAATTTGCGCCTTCCTTTTCCCCCCGCTGCCCTCCTCCGCTGACGATCGCCTCTTGGTCTGTCCCTAGCTGAGAAGAGCCCTAACCCGAGCCTTCTGCATCTCTGTGGCTCTCTGGCTCAGCTGGCTTGTGTGGAGCCTGTGCGTCTCCAGGCCTGGCTCACCCGCATGACTGCATCGCCCCCCAAAGATTCTGACCAGCTAGACGTGATCCAGGAGAACAGGCAGCTGCTGCAGTTACTGACTACGTACATTGTCCGGGAAAACAGGTAGAGCAACTGCCTTTATTTCATGTGTTCTAACAACCTCAGAAATAAGGACAGAGCATTTGCAGCCATCTTTCCTTCAGGCATCAGCTGTTAACATTTTCAGTGATTCCATAGCTCCTTCTTGATAGACTCAAGGAATCTAGTCGATCTCCTTGATTTTTCCCCAGGAAAAACTTTTGTAGTGACTTGGCCTGTCAGTTGTAACATGGGTGAATGCTTTGTGCTCTGGTAGCCGAAGTCCACAACTGGGCTTAGTATGTATAGCCATGCGTTTAATGTTTAATTTTAAACTTCTCATAATTAGTCTTAAAATTTAGAAGTATACAGTCAGATTCCTGCTGATTACTTACCAATTTGCTGTTTCTTCTCTACCAGCCAAGTTGGGGAAGGTGTGTGCGCTGTGCTTTTGGGTACCCTGATCCCCATGGCAACAGAGATGCTGGCCAACGGTGATGGGACTGGTTTCCCTGAACTCATGGTTGTGATGGCTACCCTGGCCAGCGCAGGTCAAGGTGCTGGCCATCTTCAGCTTCATAATGCTGCTGTGGACTGGCTGAGTAGATGGTAAGATGATGAAATTGGAGGAATCCATCTGTAGGTTGGTTCATTTTAACACTGCTCTTAGAAAAAAGAGGGATGATTAATTGTAGGCTATTTCCTTTGTAGTTCAAAGTGAGTATAAAAGGAACCTGAATCTCTGCCTTTTTATTGGGGATCGAGGGAGTAGCCAATACCTGTTCACTTTAGACTTAATCTTCATTATTTTATTAGTAGGGTTTCCTGTTCACTATTCCTAGGAGAAGTCTTAGGGAAAGTGTATCAACTAGTGTCACTGATAGGAACAGAGGCCCCCAAACCTCCGATTACTTATTTCCAAGAATGCCTTTGGTTCACAGGGGCTACAAATTGATGTAAGATATTTGAAGAAATTCCTTTCTTTGGTTCCTTAGATGATTTGTGTCCTCTACCCCCTCCTTTTTTTTTTCCTTTGGGACAGCAAGAAATACCTGTCACAGAAGAATGTGGTTGAAAAGCTGAATGCCAATGTAATGCATGGAAAGGTAAGAAAAGTGAGGAGTGACAGCAGTCAGGGAGTGATGATTTTTTTCTTCGTGGCCAGGTGGAATTCTCTTTCCTGTTGGTTTCTGTCCCTGGGAAGCCTACAGAGGATGAGGCCTATAATCTCAGAGACCTAGAAGTGTAATTGCTAACTGCATGCCCTTGGGCCTCTTCTCTGTGGCAAGAAGTGATAGGAAGGAAATATTCTGGTAAACAAGCATCCAACAGAATCCTTCTTAAAACAATGAATTACTGCTATTTTTGGATATTGGTATACTCTGGAAAATTGTCCCCTGCTCCTGCGTTGGAACTGCTCTGAGTGTTATTATTGAGGTTACAGTCTACCTCCTCAGCTCTAGTCCAGATGCTAGAATTGTTACTTTACCTAAAGGTTCCGTCAGTGTGCTGAGAAAAAGAGTTAACAGTGGCAGAACTCTTGCATTCAGGCCTTTTCTCCCCTGACCCAACTCATGAACCTGACCTAGTGGCTAAGAGCAGGTAATAACTGGCCTCTGACTCCCCACAACTCCATTCATCTCTCCCTCCCTTCTTGCTAATCTTTATCCTTTGCACGCTGAGCTGTCAAGAGTGCATAGTGAAGGAACTTAGAAGTCTGAGGCTTTGATGCCAGACTTTTGAGTTTTTTTAGGAAAGCACAAACTATCTGCAATGATTTGCTGGAAAAATTTCCCCTTGCTCTCTGAAACTGTTCCTGCTCAACTGTGTTAGTTAAAAAAACTCAGTAATTTAAATGTCTTTCACTAATGGTTTAAAAAAAAAACTATTGGCAGGGAAAAAAAAGCCAATGAGAGCTTGTTCATACTTTTAATATAGTCTTTTTTCCTTGCTTATTGAGGTATAATTGACACAGAACATTAGTTTCAGGTGTACAACATAAAGATTTGATATTTGTATATACTGCAGAATGACTACAGTAAGTCTAGTTAATACCGTCACCGTACCGTTAAAACTGTTTTTTCTTGTGATGAGGACTTTCAAGACTTGCTCTCTTAGCAACTCTCAAATATACAGTACAATATTATTAACTATAGTCAGCATGTTTGACATTACATCCCCATGACTTACTTATTTTATAACTGGAAATTTATACCTTTTGATCCCTTTACCCATTTTGCCCACTCCCCGCCCCCTGCCTCTGGCATCACCAGTTCTGTTTTCTCTATCAGTGTAGTTTTTTCTTGAATGATTTTTGTCTCCATTTTAACTTTACTGTCCTGATTTCAGTAGTAGATTTTTAAAGAGTTATCTTTGTGCTTAAGGAGAAATGAATCACATTAGATCAGTACAGTGTATCGACCAACTGCATGTATCTTAATGCTGAGAGCTGAGGAGGTAGATAATGAAAGCATGCTGTTTTTCTTCTCTGCTTTTATACCATTGCTTGATCTTAAACTTTATTGGAAAAAGCTTGAGAAAACACAGCTTCCGTAATAATCAAATATGGAAAACTGAAGTTTCCTTGGTGTGGTCTTCTCTTGTAGCATGTGGTAGTCCTCGAGTGCACATGCCATATTATGTCTTACTTGGCTGATGTCACCAATGCCCTGAGCCAGAGTAATGGTCAAGGCCCAAGTCACCTCTCGGTGGACGGGGAAGAGCGGGCCATCGAGGTGGACTCAGACTGGGTGGAGGAGTTGGCAGTGGAAGAGGAAGACTCCCAGGCGGAGGATTCAGTAAGTAAAGTAACCTCCAAGGTCATGGCTGACTGGCACTTGGAGAGCTCATGCTCACAAGCCTTTGGTCCTGTTTTCTAGCCCCTGTGAGCTCCCGAGCTTTTCCAGTCCTTGTTGCTTACTAACAGCTTGCATGACTGATGCCAGGCTGATTTTCCAGGCCTGCCGAGCAAGCTGCATGGATCTCATCTCTTAGGGGAAGGACCCTTTAGTAAGCACAGCCCTTCTTCCATGTAGAGTCACTTGTCCTGCAATTCGTCCGTTTTTACATCCAGAGTGGAGTGTCAGAGATGAGTTCTTCATGGGCATGGTGTAGATCTTGTAGAGAAAACTCAAGATTTATTTTTTTCTTGGCCACAAAACCTTAAAGTCTCACCTGAAATTGCAGCACATTTATAGCCTGCACGCTATTTTCAATTGGAGTAGGTTTCTGCTGGTCATTTATGAGTCAGTGATTTTCTTTCCGTAGTGTGTTTTTTTGTGGGTGCCTGTGTGGAAAGATATATTTCTGATTTAAAAGGTTTATTATCTTTGAAGGATGAAGATTCTCTTTGCAATAAGCTCTGCACTTTTACCATCACTCAGAAAGAATTCATGAACCAGCACTGGTAAGAGTAGTTTTTCATTTTAGGAGATGGTGTGCTGGGCCTTGATTGTTGGGACTTCTGGGCTCATTGTCTGGTTCTTACTCTTCCTAGGTACCACTGTCACACCTGCAAAATGGTTGATGGGGTGGGTGTGTGCACAGTATGTGCCAAGGTGTGCCACAAAGATCACGAGATTTCCTATGCCAAGTATGGGTCCTTCTTTTGTGACTGTGGAGCCAAGGAAGACGGCAGCTGTTTGGTGAGACATTGCAACATTCTCTCGGCTATAAAGGATTACTTGTTAGTGACACAGGAATGCTTAAGCCAGACTGAGGAATTCTCATGTCACCTTCATGGTGGCCTGGGTCCAGGAGTACATTTTGGTTCTATCACTGATCAGCTGTACAATCATGGCTTAAGCACTTTACTTAGAATATTAGAACTTGTAGCTTCCTTAGAGATCTTGCAGTTTTTTCTAAGACTCCCCAGAATTTCAGATGTTACAATTAAGACCTATTGCTGTGCGTGGGTGAAATATGAGATATTAGGTAAATACCATGAAGATCAGCATTCAGGCTTTTGGATATCCTTTAAGTGGTTAGCCAATTTCTCCTCCAGGATGCTAGGCAGTATTTCATCTGTTCTTGTGGCAAGAACTTCGAGCCTCTGACATTTTCTGTCCCTAGGCTCTGGTGAAGCGAACTCCCAGCAGTGGCATGAGCTCCACCATGAAGGAGTCGGCATTTCAGAGTGAACCCAGGGTCTCAGAGAGTCTCGTGCGCCACACCAGCGCCTCCCCGGCTGACAAGGCCAAAGTCACCATCAGCGACGGGAAGGTTGCCGATGAAGAGAAGCCCAAGAAGAGCAGCCTGTGCCGCACAGTAGAGGGCTGCCGGGAGGAGCTGCAGAACCAGGTGGGCTCTGGGGACGCCCAGCCCAGCAGGCAGGTGCAGAACCTGGCTGGTTGGTTCACAGGCAGACGGTGCACAAGGCTCTCCTTGCAACTCTGCTAGTGGGACGTGGGGTTGTTTTCTTGTCTCTCTGTGTGCTGATTGCCGCAGTGTGAATATGAATACTGTGTGTTGTCAGTCACTACCTATTTTGGGGAGTTTGTGGGAGGGTAAATTTTAGTTGTGTGGTACTCTAGGGCACCCTTTCTTAGTTCCTCATCTGAAGCACAAAATACAGAAAATGACTTGAGTGATTATTTTCTCAGTTTTCCCAAGAATGGCACATACCTGGAAGCATTCTAGATGAACTGGAGTGAAGTTAGCTAATGGCACGTGGTGGGAGTGTCTGAGCGGTAGGATAGCTGCTAGCTCCATGGGGGCCCTGGTTTAGAAAGGTTGCTCTAGAGATGGTGGCACAGGAGAATGCTGACTGGAATCCAGTCCAGTGTTATGGGGAGAGTGAGGTGAGGGCTGCAATATGCAATTGAGGTGAGGAAAGTGGATTTTAGATTCTGAAGGTAGTTACTGGCAAGATTATGATGATGAGTATGACCCAGTATTTTCTTGTCTTTTTTTTTTTTCACTTGTGTATTTGGATTTTTCTCAGGCCAATTTCTCCTTCGCTCCTCTCGTGTTAGACATGCTCAATTTCCTCATGGATGCCATTCAGACCAACTTTCAGCAGGCTTCAGCTGTGGGGAGCAGCAGCCGGGCTCAGCAAGCCCTCCGTGAGCTGCATACAGTGGATAAGGTGGTTGAGATGACAGACCAGCTGATGGTGAGTGGGTCAGGGCCATGGAGTTAGGTGGGGATAGGAACCAGCGAATTTACTGAGATGCCGAAGTATGCTGAGGAATAGCCTTAGAACATTAACCCTTGGCCGTCCAGAACTAAGAACTTAAGATGCCATGACGTCCTGTATGAAAACCAGCATATGAGGTGTGTCTTCGAGAGAAGGGAATCGCAGAGGTCATTTCGACCAAGCCAGCGAGTAGGCCTCCCTTTCAGTTCATGTAAATATGCGAACCCCCTGGTTGTGAGCAACAACATTTGGGAGCAGTTATAATAGTTAGAAATTCCTCCTGTGTATAAAATAGAAAACTTCCTTATTATATCTTCTCTGAGGTTCATCTTGCTTGCAAAAATAATGCTTGCCCTTTCTGGCTTTTAGCCCTTTAGGTAGTTTTCCTTTAGTTCTTCCTATGGCATGGGTTGTAAGTTGTAAGCCGTTGTTCACTTTAACACCTGCTGCTCAGCACTTAGTACAGGACTCCAGTGTACTCTGCCTGGCCCCTTTAGCAGACAGTAAAGTGCCAGCACTTGCTGAAGGGAAGTGTAAGAATGAATGAGGTGCGTGAATAGATCTCACAAGGTGACGGCTTTAAAGATGAAGCTAAAAAAATATTGGAATGTTGTTGATGATACATAAAGTTGCTAACTTTAAATTTTCCCAGGTTAGATCAGTGGGGAAAAAAACCCCACTATCATCACTATCATTTTATTTTTAAAAAGGGCATTTTAACATTTTTTAAAAGTCAGTCCTTTGTATTAATTAAATTTAGTTTTATAGAACCATTCGCTCCATTGTTCTTGGATTGACAATAACTCGATGCATTTACCTAACTGTCCATTGATTAGTGATTGGAATCCATTGCTTTTTCTTTTTTCAAACTGAAGTACAGTCAGTTACAATGTGTCAATTTCTGGTGTGCAGCACAGTGTCCCAGTCATGCATATACATATGTATGTTTGTTTTCATATTTTTTTCATTAAAGGTTATACAAGATATTGAACATAGTTCCCTGTGCTATACAGAAGAACCTTTATTTAAAAACCAGTTTTTATATATAGTGGCCAACACTTGTAAATCTCAAACTCCCAAATTTATCCCTTCCCAGCCCCTTCTCTTGGTAACCATACGATTGTTTACTAAGTCTGCAAGTCTGTTTTTGTTTTGTAGATGAGTTAATAGTTTCCTTGTTTTTTTTTTATTATTAATTTAAAAATTTGTTTTTAGATTCTGCATATGAGTGATATCATATGGTATTTTTCTCTCTCTTTCTGACCTGGCTTACTTCACTTAGAATGATGATCTCAAGATCCATCCATGTTGCAGCAAATGGCATTATTTTATTCTTTTTTATGGCAGAGTGGAATCCATTGCTTTTGAATGACAAAATTGTGCAGTATTTCAGTCACATGAATAGTGTGTGTATGAGTCCACTTGATCTTTTTTGCCGTATTACTGCCTATTCTCTCCGCTTCCCTCTTTGCCAGGTTCCCACCTTAGGCTCCCAGGAAGGTGCCTTTGAGAATGTTCGGATGAATTACAGCGGAGACCAGGGCCAGACTATTCGACAGCTAATCAGCGCCCACGTGCTCAGGAGGGTGGCTATGTGTGTGCTCTCCTCCCCTCATGGGCGCCGCCAGCATTTGGCTGTCAGCCATGAGAAAGGAAAGGTGGGTCCTTCAGTTCCTTCCCGCTCAGTTGAGGTCGTGTTTATTTTAGGTGCTGAGCAAAGCAGATAGTTGATTACATTCAGATTGGCCTGTTGGGTTCCAGGAAAAATTTAGGGACAGATTATACAAGCTTTTCTACTGGAACCCTGAGCTACTTTATGAGACTTAGAACCAGTATGACTAGAAAACAAAGACTGGTTTCTAATTAGTACATTCCCACTCTGTCCTTTGAGCCTCTAGGCTAAGGTGACAACAGGCACTTACCTAGGACAGTGTGGTTCTCAGTCCTCCTGAGTCTGGTCACTCTGGAGGACACAGACTGGAAGGGAAACATCTTCACAGGAAGACTCCATGGGTCTTGTTCAGTTCTCCCCTGCCCTCCCAGCCCTCCAGGGTCACAGGGCAGTGTATGGGGTTCTGTAGAACCGCTAGAAGTCAGAAGAGAGTATCTTAACTCACCCTTTTCTGTGTTCTGGCTTCTTCATCACCAAGAAAGTTGTTTTAACCTTAAGTGAAAAACAAATGAGAGGTGGAAGTAGCTCTAAAATACTTTAAAAAACCTTTTCATAGAAAATGAGAAAGGACAGTAGCGTATGAGAATTGTTTAAACATTTTATGAACTGATTATACGAAGAGAAGTTAGTTTCATTACTTACTTCTTTTGTCGTCTCTGGAAGGAAGAAATGAAAGGCATTCCATGGCTTTTAGCCTGGAAGTACAGAGGCTGATACTGGCCTTGGATTTTCCTAAGAGACTTACCCACAGAAAAAGCCCGTGAATCAGTATCTCTAACGAAGGAGCTTTTGTTAATGCTCTGTGTTCTCTGAGAGGACTAGGGTTAAGAGTAAGCTGATAATTATTCCTTTTCAGATCACTGTTCTGCAGCTCTCGGCACTCCTGAAACAAGCAGATTCTAGCAAAAGAAAGTTGACTCTGACCCGCCTGGCTTCTGCCCCGGTCCCCTTCACTGTACTGAGCCTCACTGGGAATCCATGCAAGGAGGACTACCTTGCTGTTTGTGGGCTGAAGGTAACGATCCAGGTCCAGGTTTGGTTACCTTGAGCTGTAGACCCCCGTCACCTTCTCTCCCCTGTTCTCAGCATCCTTTTCTCTTGCTCATTGTTGAGATTAGAACTTAGAAGCCATTGGGAATGCAAAAGAAATCTTTCTCTGGATTTCTTTCAGATCTTCCAGATTCCTCTGGTATCGGTTATAATCTCTGTGTTCTTGAAACCTGAATATGTTACTAGACAGCCTGCATACTATCTGAAGGCAGGGAATATTAGGGAAAGAAGGGAAACATTAGAACTCTGAAATGAATTAGCCTACTTTCCAGATCACCTTTTAACCATTCTCTTCCTTAAACCGTGTCCAGGACTGCCACGTGCTGACCTTCAGTAGCTCAGGCTCTGTTTCGGATCACTTGGTTTTGCACCCCCAGTTGGCAACAGGGAACTTCATCATCAAAGCAGTGTGGTTACCTGGTTCACAGACCGAGTTAGCGATTGTCACTGCAGACTTTGTCAAGGTACAGTTAGAGTTCTCTGAGGATGTGGTCCCCGGAATGGTTTTGCTTTTAAATCCAGAATGTCTGATCTCCATTGTGTGCTAACTTTCTTTAGAAGTTATGAGTGAGAAATCCTGACATTTTGTTGCCTTTTGTTATGTTGCTGAGCAGGCGCTTTCCGTGTGTAAATAATACAATAATATGAAATTGATTCTGGCTCAACCCCTGCTGTATCAAGTGCACAGCTGTTACTGCACAGCTGGTACTGGACTTGTTTTAAATTTGTTGATGTATGTCTCTCCCCTGTTCATTCCTTAAGGGAGAGCAGAGAGATGCTTTACGTATGCTCAGTGCCTAGCACTTACAGGTGCTTCCTGAGTGGAGAATGAGTGCTCATTCCTCACCGATTGCAGCTCTTTGGGTTCACCGGGATAATCTGGGCATGGGGCTGAAATAGATCTCCATGCTTAATCTTTCTTCTTTCCATCCTGCAGATTTATGACCTGTCTGTTGATGCCTTGAGTCCAACCTTCTACTTTCTCCTGCCTAGCTCAAAGATAAGAGATGTTACCTTCCTCTTCAATGAAGAGGGAAAGAACATCATTGTTATAATGTCTTCGGCTGGGTACATCTATACTCAGCTCATGGAAGAGGCCAGCAGTGCCCAGCAGGGACCCTTCTATGTCACTAATGTGCTGGAAATCAACCACGAGGACCTGAAGGTTAGAGCAGATGGTGCTGCTTCCTCTGAGTCCAGGTTTAATTAGCTTAGCGAATCTTCTCTCTCTCTCTTTTTTCTTTCTTCTAACTTTTTACTTAATAGCAAAAACTCTAAGCCTTTAGGACTAAACTTGAAGTTCCTTTATTCTCACTGTATTTTTAAGATTTATCACAGGGATCTTATTCTTAAGAGAATAAGAGCCCATAATCGTGGTTTAAAGTGAATGAGCAGCAGAAGCGCAAGGCAGTGCCCAAGGCAACATGAGAAGTTAATGCCGATGTTGTGTCTTTGTCGTGACAGGACAGCAACAGCCAGGTGGCGGGTGGTGGTGTGTCCGTCTACTACTCCCACGTGTTGCAGATGCTCTTCTTCAGCTACTGTCAAGGCAGATCGTTTGCAGCCACCATCAGTAGGACAACTCTGGAGGTGTTGCAGCTCTTCCCCATCAACATCAAAAGGTGGGAATGAGCACTTGATGTTGAACTTCCACAGTGCTCATGTTCAACGGGCAAGCTTCACCTCCTCCCAAGGACTCACCCTTCCCTGCTTGGTGTCTTTAAATCAAGCAGCGTCCAGTGTTGGCAGGTTGGGCAGTCTGCATGGTTTCTCCCCCACCATGGAGACCCCAAGCTGTAAGAGGTAGTTTGGAGGGTCACTGTCACTCAGAAAGAAAAGCTGTAGTCAGGGTAGCAAACATGATTTTAATTTGATTACTGAGATTTGAGAAATGAATGTAATTTTCTCCTAGACACTCACCCTGCTGCCAAGGTCCCCTTTAAGTTTCCCTCCTGGGGGATTTATCAGTAAATAGAACATGGTGTCAGTGGAGGGGGCGTGGTTGGAGTTTGGGGAGGTGGAAGCTGCCATTAGGTCTCTAGATGATGGAGGTGTGTGAGGTAGTGTGTGTTTTATTTAAAGAGGAGGCAGAAAAGGTTTAGGGTCTCTTCCCCTCTTTCTTACCTGCCATTGGAAAAGCCATTATAATACTTTCTCTCTGCCTCTATTTTGTGAGTTACCTGGTTTGGAATGAGATAAAATGGATACCATTCATATATAACTTGATGTGCTTAGGGATTCTTTAATAGGACAGTGGGTCATCAGCCTTTGGCAACTCCGTGACCCTATACAGATGACAGCCTCTATGCACTTAGGGCCACCTGTTCCCCACATGGTGCAAGTCAGTGGTGGAGATCCTAAACCAGGGCTCCTGCTGGGGGCACACACTGGGGTGTATGAGAATATATACGTGGCTCAAAATGAAACTGAGACTTGTGGATAATTGAGTCTCTCGGTAGGTACATTGTTCTGAGAGTACAGTAGTTACTGAGGATGGCCGTTAGATTAAGAAAAGAACTATTAGGTGGTGATTGACACAAAACTGGGGCCACTCTTGTTGCCTGCAGTTCCAATGGCGGCAGTAAGACGTCTCCTGCCCTTTGCCAGTGGTCTGAGGTGATGAACCACCCTGGCCTGGTGTGTTGTGTCCAGCAGACTACAGGCGTGCCGCTGGTGGTTATGGTGAAACCGGACACTTTTCTCATCCAGGAGATTAAGACTCTTCCTGCTAAGGCGAAGGTCAGTGCCATATTCTCCCATCACTTGAAATGACTGAACCTGCTTTGTTTTATGTTTGTATGTCATGTCACTTTACCAGCTCTTTCATTGGAGGCCTATAGAGGAATTTTCTTCTCGATGCCTTTTCTTTGCCACCTTTCGGCACCCCCTCAATTGACCGTGAAACCAGGTTGCTTCTCTGCCTCTTCCTGTAGGTTCTGATCTATGTTGTGGGAACTAGCACTCTTCTTTGTC
This sequence comes from Camelus ferus, assembly GCF_009834535.1. NCBI lineage: Eukaryota > Metazoa > Chordata > Mammalia > Artiodactyla > Camelidae > Camelus > Camelus ferus. The sequence goes on along the minus strand of NC_045708.1, from coordinate 13,007,725 downwards.
CTCTCCTCTCAGATCCAGGACATGGTCGCCATCAGGCACACGGCCTGCAACGAACAGCAGCGGACGACGATGATCTTGCTGTGCGAGGACGGCAGCCTGCGCATTTACATGGCCAACGTGGAGAACACCTCCTACTGGCTGCAGCCGGCCCTGCAGCCCAGCAGCGTCATCAGCATAATGAAGCCTGTTCGAAAGCGCAAAACGGCTACCATCAGTAAGGCCCCTCCTCCGCAGACTGGTAGGGGAAGGGGAACAGAAGGCTTCTTGACGGTGACTCAGCCTAGGCTGCAGTAGATATTCATGAAGAAACGTTTTGTAAAGGTAGAGATACATGCTAGCTAGTTTCTCAGAAGCAGAGTCAGCTTCCTGAGGCCACCAATGTTCTGTGTGACTTGTAGAGACACGTTATACAAATGGCGAGCACCTGTTGGCTCTCCACTTTAGGTCAGTGGTTCCTAGGTGCCCAGGAATGGATTCTCTCTTCGACCTGGTTTGAGATATTTTTTCCTAGGTTTAGGGAAAATGGCTTGCCTGATGTGAAGTGTAGGATGGAGATTACTGAGGAGTAGATGCTATCGGTTGGTTAACTTCTCAGTAGTGAAGAACCCATCATGGTGTCTGAGCTGGGAGTCTTGCTCCTGGCTCTTTAGGGTGTAAAAGCTTGAATTTAGGAGTAAGTGACTGGCTAAGCAAAGACCACTTCAGGGGTCATCACATTACCTGAAACTTGTTCTAGAGTCTACGTCTGAGAAAATTGTACAGCTCAGCCTCCTCAGTTTTGTTTTGTTTTGGGGGGAAGGTAATTAGGTTTATTTACTTATTTAATGGAGATGCTGGGGATTGAACCCAGGACCTTATGCTTGCTGAGCACTGCACTCTGTCATTGAGCTATGCCCTCCCTCCTCATCTTCCTTTAAAGAAGTAGTTTTTATTGTTTATTTTAAATAAACCAGCTATGATAGAGCCTATCATTATTAACTGTACCCAATACTGACACCGGATTTCTTTGCCCCGCTAGGTCGTGTTGTGGTTGGGGATGATGACTGTTGAACAGCTAACCGCATGTAGGCATCGTACTGATGCAAACACTATAATCGCGAGTTTGCTTAGAAAGGTCAGGGCGTGCGCATGTGAGCTCAGGCTGGGAGGGGTCTTCATCTGTGGAGTGGGCACAGAGGTGGTAGAGACCTCAGTGACCAATGCTCTCTGGCAATCTGGTGCTGTTCTTCACAGCAACCCGCACGTCTAGCCAGGTGACCTTCCCCATTGACTTCTTTGAACACAACCAGCAGCTGACAGATGTGGAGTTTGGTGGTAATGACCTCCTGCAAGTCTACAACGCACAGCAGATAAAGCACCGGCTGAATTCCACTGGCATGTATGTGGCCAACACCAAGGTGAGGACTGACTGCACTGGGCTACCTAGTCCCTGGGTAGAAGGACTCATGAACAGTATGGTTTGAGGACATACCTTCTCTTAGAAGGCAAGACTCATAGTCACTAACCCTTGATTCTAGTTTAATGGTCCCTAGAATAAATGAATATTCTCACTCCCATGCAGAAGGGCTCTTATTCCAATGTTACCAGCAGGGTTACTGTGGATAGGACAGTAGGAGGTGGTTAATGCTGGGGAGAAAGAAGCCTGCAGTTGAAGGGTCTACTCCCTGCCTCTGTTTTCCCATCCTGGGAAGAAAGGAAGTCATTGCTGGAGAGTTAAAAGGTTAAGGGTCCTGTGTAGGATCGCACGTCATGTCACTGTCATAGAAAGGATTGAAAGTTTGTCCTTAAGAATTTGTATTCATTTTCTGACGTATGTTTCTCCTCCCTCCAGCCTGGTGGCTTCACCATTGAGATTAGTAACAACAACAGTACTATGGTGATGACAGGCATGCGGATCCAGATTGGGACCCAGGCCATTGAACGGGCCCCATCGTACATTGAGATCTTCGGCAGAACTATGCAGCTTAACCTGAGTCGCTCACGCTGGTTTGACTTCCCCTTCACCAGAGAAGAAGCTCTGCAGGCTGACAAGAAGCTGAACCTCTTCAGTGAGTCCCCAGCCCCTGACACAGACCATATCCTTCTCATTAGACTGCTGACCCGGGGGCAGGGCAGGGGGCACTTCGCTGTGGCTCTCCAGTGTTCTGGGAGCCCTCTGCTGATCTCTCTGTGATCTCTGCCATCACGAAACTTGGAGCTTCATTTGCGATATAAAGGCAACAAGGTGACAGCAAAGGGATACTTGAGAATGGCGGGGAGTGAAGATAGGGTAAAACTCTGCTTCAGGGTTCACTTCTGTAGGGCGGGGTAGCCTTGCTGATGGAGCTGCCTGCAGGTTTGGGCAGAGGCAGCAAGATTAGCACGTGAAATCGCAAGGCTTTCTTAAGGCACAGATGAGGGTCTCACAGGGCACACATCGCCGAGAGATGTTAGCAGTGCCTTTAAACCTTCAGAGTCCAAAGCCCTGAGCCTTTCATAAGGCTGGCAACTTTCCTTACCCTTTACTGGCCACCTGTTGGATACTTTTTCTCCCAGAATGGTTGAAACAGCTGCTGTTAGTATGAATGATGATGGTCTGTACTTTGAACAAAGGGAGTGGTTAGAGATCCCGGGGTGGGGGGAGCTGCAGTACCCTGGTAGCACCAGAGGATCCCTACAGTGGCATCTGCGGACTCTTCTTCTGAGCAGGAGACTTCATAACCTTTTGGTTTCTGCATGTATTCAGCACCTATACACAGTTATATTGCTGCTGAAGCCTCAGGAGACCAGGTTCTTCTGTGCCTGTAAAGTCAGTGTGACTTGGTACTTTGTCTAGGCTAGTGTGGTCTTTGCTTTGGAGGCGGTGGTGTTAGCCCTTCAGGGAATGTGCATCCTGAAGTCTTCTCTTGCTTACTGCAGTTGGGGCCTCGGTGGATCCAGCAGGTGTCACTATGATTGATGCTGTAAAAATTTATGGCAAGACTAAGGAGCAGTTTGGCTGGCCCGATGAGCCCCCGGAAGAATTCCCTTCTGCCTCCGTCAGCAACATCTGTCCTTCAAACCTGAACCAGAGCAATGGCACTGGAGACGGTGACTCAGCTGCCCCTGCCACCACGAGTGGAACTGTCCTGGAGAGGTACTGGCACCGGTGGGGCTGGCTTCAGTTCTCGTCATTTCCCACTCTCCCTGCGGAACCAATGTCTTGAGAAAGTGAACCTCTCATAAGTGTCTCATAGGTTTAGCCTATGATTTTCAAGTTTTCATACAACCCGCCAACACTCACTGTCTCCTTAATGCGCAGACAGAGCCTGGAGGCTTGCTCAGAGCTGTCTGACTGCCTAGTCTTTCCCTGGGGGCTTCCGTCCCTTCCCTTCTCTTAATGCTCAGGTACCCTTTGGAGTAGCCAGAGGCTGCTGACCAGAAGATGCTTAAGCCAGTGTTATAGGTTAGGATCCAGTCTTGCTGAAATTATAGGGGGAAAATCTTCCCTTCGTCCTGATTCCATCATCTTCTCATCTTTCTCTGTAACAGCTACCTAACGTGGTAATAACACTGCTGGCACAGAGTTCAGAGCCTCCTGAGGCTCCCCCCAGTGGCCTTCTTAAGCATTGCGCTTGGCTTCTTTGTGCAAGGGAGCTGCTGGTTTGCCATGGTAGATGCAGTAACTCATGATGTAAGATGTTCAGTTCTTACATTGTAAGTTGTAAGAATAGCCTGGCTTGGAATCACTGTCTCCCACCAGCAGCTTCCCCTCTTCCCTTTTCTCTCTTTCTTTTTCTTCCCCTACCCTATTCTTATGTTGTTTGCTTAAGATGTGTTTCCAGGTTTCTCTGAGCTTCACATTTTTTTCCTTTTTTTTTTCCTTTGCTTCTCCCCCAAGTTCTGAAACTGAGTCCCTAACCAAGCTGGACCGGTTAGTATGCCCTCTTTCTTTTCTCTGCACGAGCGAGTGTGTGTCAGGGAGCCGTGTAACCGATGGCGTGGCTTTGCGTTGATTCTGCGTCTGTGGAAATGTCCTCTGCTTCTTTCTGTTCTGGTCATTGCATGGCTGCAGAGCTGTCCCGTGTCAAAGTGGAGAATGTGAAGGGTTCTACGTGCGCGCTTGGTGTTGGCCGCTTCAGACTTTGGCTTCCTCTTCCTTACCCCGTCCCTCTTTGCTCCCTCCGTACTGTGGATGAGAAACGGGGGTGGGGGTGCCAGGACAATGGAGAAGTTCTACTGTCTGAAAAGCTACCTGAGAGCTTGTTCTGTCTGCCTTGGTTTTAGACCCCAGGTCCCCCTTCCCCAGCTCTTCAGTGCCTTCCTCTGCCCCTTGACCTTTTTCTCTCCAGCTACCTTCTCCATGCTTTTCCCTTTCTGTTCAGAGCTTTAGCCCCCAGGGTGTTGGTCTTTTTTCTGTGCCGCATTAAACCCACAGGAGTGAGCCCTGGGGAGCATGTCACTTGATACCCTTCACCAGTTGGGTTTCCTATCCTTCCCTTAGAGAAAATTGCCCGGTTTTCTAAAGGTGCTTTATAGTACCTTTGAATGTTGCCAATTGGCATGCACCTGAAAATACAGTTTGTCCTCTTCCCCGTTCTTAGGGCCTCATAGGAAGTGCCTTTGTGCATTTTCTTGGAAGTGTAAGTAAAATCTAACCTTAGCTTCCCCAGTATAAGAAGATGGCTTTAACCTTTCCCTTTGTGTATCCCCTTTGCCTACTGATCTCTGGGCACCTGAGATTTGGGTCCCATTGCATCGAGACTGTTAAACCCGTCTCAGTGATCCCTGCCACAGGCAGCAGGAGGAAGCACGTTTATCCTCTTTGAGGAAGACAAGCCCTGTCTTTGAGTTATGGATTATGAACATGGCCTCAGGTTGATCTCCAAGCAGGAGCCAGTTTTCTTCTGGCCTGTAACACAAGGAAACGATATGCATGGTGCCTGTGGCAGGTCTTATTGTGCTTTGATTTTGTATTTGGCATTCATTAGCTGTCCTCAAGGTCCTCACGACTATAGCTTGTGCAGGGCTAAAGCACCAGGCGGAGAGAAGCGTTGTTGATGTACTCAAGCCAGCTTTTCTGTCTCCCTAGGCTGGTTGTGAGTTCTTTAGAAGCCCTGGAAAGCTGCTTTGCTGTTGGGCCAATCATCGAGAAGGCAAGTTTCTTTTTTAAAGCACATGGGTGCTTTCTAAAGAGGCAGGAAGTCAGTGCAGTCATCAGAGGCCCTAAAGCCTTGCAGCTAAAGAATGTTTATAACATAATGGTGATTTGCAAAGATGACACAGAGAAGTCTTCAGCTTCTGTCCTACTTTTTGGGGACCTACCATGAGAGTGCTTCGTAGAACAGGATGAGTGCTGATAAAAGAACACTGTTCTGGGAGTCATGAGCTTAGACTCAATTTCTGTAGCTATGTTTTGGGAGGATTGTAATTCTGAAATTCCTTGTTTTGCTCCTTGCAGTCCATGGAGCATCACCTAATCCTGGTGGCTGAGAAAGGAGGAAGAGGGAGGGCAGAGTATAGATAGTTCATTCTGCATGGATTTGGTGGGGTTAGTGACAACCCTGCTGTCTTCTGCATCAGGAGAGAAACAAGAATGCAGCTCAGGAGCTGGCCACTTTGCTGCTGTCCCTGCCAGCCCCTGCCAGTGTCCAGCAGCAGTCCAAGAGCCTTCTGGCCAGCCTGCACACCAGCCGCTCAGCCTATCACAGTCACAAGGTAATCAGGGATGCCTTCTATGGAAATGGAAGTTGTGATACTGGCAGGGAATCAAGTAAGTTGGCTTTTTGGATGTAAAGCAAGGACATAGCAAAGTATGATTGGGAAAGGATACCATAGAGATTAGACCCACACAGTCTTAAGTTTCTCCTGAGAAATGAATGAATATCACTCAAACTGAGAACAAGCCAATAGTGCACCATTGGTTTGCGTTCATTTTTTTTCTGTCACTTTAATAGGATCAGCAAGAGTTAAGGAAGGGAGGGGAGGGACATTTGAGTGTGGGTGGTTTCTCACTGGAAGAGGGATTAGGGAAGTCACTCAGGAGATCAGATCTGCTGGTGTCTTCACTCCTCCAGCTGTGGACCACCCTAAACAAGGTGGACTTGCTTCTGAGGTATTTGTTGAGTGGTTGTTGGAGAGACTGAGGAAATCTGGGGAGAGAGGGTCTTAGCTATAAAAGTAAGTAGCAACTGAAGGCAGTAAGTTAGACCAGTTTCTATAAATGGAAAATATGACAGACTGTTCAGATCCATGAGGAAGAAGCCACTAGCCCAGATGCGTTGGTTAACTTTTGTGCCTTCAACCCAGAGAGCTGAGAAATGTGAGTTTAACCTGCTGAACCTCTCAGAGAAAGGCAATTGTGGAAACATGTCTTTGGTGTGAACCTGCAAAGAAATGACTTCGGTAGGAAAGAGATCTGGGTTGTTGCAGTTCTGGAGAATTGGGTGGCTTCCAATTTTCCTATCATACTTTGATACTGATTTCATGGTTTTTGATTCTTTTCTTTTCTTTTTTTTTTAGTACCTTTAATGTTTTATGTATTAAGGAGTTTAACTGCACTGGGCTGCTTTGAAGTTTTGTTGCAGGTAGTCGGTGGTACTTAACCTGCTTCCCTGAGAGGAGGCAGCTGTCCTGATGACTTGCCAGTGCTCCTCTCCACTTTGCTTTAGTGCCCAGCCCTTGCTTTTGGTTCATCCTCTGTGATTCTTTTGTTGTAGGATCAGGCCTTGCTGAGCAAAGCTGTGCAGTGTCTCAACACATCCAGCAAAGAAGGCAAGGATTTGGACCCTGAGGTCTTCCAGAGGCTGGTGATCACAGCTCGCTCCATTGCCATCATGCGCCCTAACAACCTTGTCCATTTTACGGAGTCAAAGCTGCCCCAGATGGAAACAGGTGAACTTGGCCTATATGGCCGTGGTCCTGAAATCTGCTTAATGTACCTTCTTTACCCTCTCATCTTCTTCTTGTTCACACTGGCCTCGGACTGACTTCAGACTCTTAAGACAGGGATTTTACTCTCTTGTCTTTGTACCTTGTAGGGATTTTGACATTAGGATTGTACTATTCTATGTAAATACTCTTTCCATGCTTACCCCTTGGATTATTCTTGATTTTATTTAGTGCTCTGGACGTCAGCTATAATCTGTCTCTGAAATTACTACCTCTTAAAATCCTCAGGGTAAAGTTAAGCTTGCGTCCTGGTTGCTTTAAAGTAATAGGGTCATATTTTTTGCTTTCAAGCTGTTCTTTCGCCAATATTTTATTAATATGTGTAGTGGCCTTTTGCAGTGCTCGGTTCTGTTTTCTTCTCTCTCCTCATGTTGGCTGGGTACCAAACTGGCTTTCATCAAATAGAGTTTATTGATGCCTTTTACATTTCTCTTGTTTACATGCTCCCACGTGCTGTCATCATCCTGTTCCTCCTCTGGTACTATGATCCAGGAATCATTTCAGGAAATCCCAGATGTTCCCCTAGCTTTTAGAAGTTGAACTGTTGGACCTGAGATCTCTGAATCTGCTGTAAAGATCCTGAATGCTCCCCACTTCTACTTAATTCTAACATACAATGTTTTCTGTGATATTCCTTTCCCAGACTGTTTTTTTCCTAGATGTGCCTGCTGGAGTCTAGGGATAGTTGGCATATTGATTGGGGCCCCACTTGAAACTCCCTCCCCAGGCAAGCTTCCTTGACCTGAGTTAACCTTAAAACAAATTAAATTCCATCTTAGATTTACCATCGTTAATAATTTTTTTTTCTCCTGCTTAGAAGGAGCGGATGAGGGGAGAGAACCTCAGAAGCAGCTGGAAGGAGATTGCTGTAGTTTCATTACCCAGCTGGTGAACCACTTCTGGAAACTCCATGCATCCAAACCCAAGAATGCCTTCTTGGCACCTGCCTGCCTGCCAGGTATCATGTTAAAAGGGTGCTCGAATCTTGATAGATAGTGAGGCCTGATGTGAATTCTTTCTTTGATCAGATTGAACTCTTGATCTTAGCCCTCATCATCCATCTCTTCCAGAACGAACAGCTAGGAAATAGAAGTCTGTGAGATGGATGCATTGTTCTTGATACAGGAACTTAGCAGTGCAGCAGAGAAGTGGGATTTTGTTCTCTCTCTTCATGTTGGGTTGAATATTTCACATAAAGGCATGTGTATATATGTGCATGTGCTTACTGGTGTTTATAATTATTTTTAAAAGTCTTTGAAAGCTTGATTCAAAACCAGTTGAAAAGGCAGAAGTTAGGCATCATCTATGAGAATTATTTTATTTCTCAGCCAGTACTTCCTTTGGTATTTAACTTCTCATGCTATCCAAGGTTTAGGTGGAAGAGTAAGGATCTGAATAGCTATCTAGGAAAATAGAAGGACCCCTGGTGCTCGTTTGTGTTTGGAGGTTGCTGGGGCGGTAAACCCGAAAGGCACGTGGAGGCCGTCTTCATCATCACCTGCCGTCTGGGGATAGTAGGGAACATTTAGAATCTGCTCCCCTCTTCACACTTCTCTGTCCTGTCTTGTGATGTCCATGAAGAGTAGACACTTTTTTCTGTGATGCAGGATATTTGGAAAGGCTTTTGAGGACAGTTTGGGAGATTCAGGAGACTATTAACAAATCACAAATAATGCTGACGACCTATATCTGCATGTGTGTTTTTGTGTGTGCTTGTCATTTTTGTGTTAGCTTGGCCTTTATGTGGGCATAAGGATTTTTGTTTTTATCTTGGACTCTCAAGTAGTTAGTAGTTTTTCATCATATTTTTTTCCCCTTTAGGCCTAACTCATATTGAAGCTACCGTCAATGCTCTGGTGGACATTATCCATGGCTACTGCACCTGTGAGCTGGACTGTATTAATACAGCATCCAAGATCTACATGCAGATGCTGTTGTGTCCTGTACGTACCGTTACAACCCCATATAACCCTGGGAATGTCTGGAAAATTTTTTTTTGTACGTTTGCCAACTACTGAAATAAAACAGTTTTAAAGGACGGTAATGGGAATTAAGGATTGTGGATGTTAAAAAAAGCTTTAAGATCTTACTTATTTCATGGAAAAGAAAGGTTTGGAAAGGGATGTACTTGGTCTGTCTTGTTCAGGTCAGGAAATGGGGTTAACTGCTGGCCTTGGTCAGCAGGGTTGCAGGTGAGAGTAGTGACTGTAAGTGACTGTTCAAGAAAGGAAAGTGTTTTCTAGACAGTTTCATGAGTAACATAAAACCTAAGAAGAAGAATGATGGTTTCCCTTTCAACCTCAGGATCCTGCTGTGAGCTTCTCGTGTAAACAAGCTCTAATTCGAGTCCTAAGGCCCAGGAATAAGCGGAGACACGTGACATTGCCCTCCTCCCCTCGAAGCAACACTCCAATGGGTAATGCGAGGTCTGGGTTTAGGCTTGTGTGTGTGGGGTGGTGTCGGGGGGAGGACGTTAGTGTTAGGGTTTGCTTCTCGTGTTGACCAAGGTCCTGGAGACTTGTTTTACTCTACTTTATTCCACACAGAATTTAAGGTGGTATATAAAAATGCATATAGTAACTAGAATACAAATAAAATCAAAACCAGGGAGAAATACAGCTACAATAGTAGAATCAAGCCAAGGATACAAAGAAATCTACATCACAAAGTCCTACATGGTGGTTAAGGGAAGCTCTTATATTTGGCCGAAGGCTTCCTAAGAGCCATAGCAAAACTAAAATAAGAACAGTTCAAAAATCATAGTGACTATAAAGAAAAAAAATACCACTTTTCAGGAAATGAAAAATTTCCTGGCCTGAAAGCCTTTACATTAAGGCTCCATTTTGTTGCCTGAGGGGTAGTATCCTCAGTGGACTTACCTACAGTAAGATCAACAGCGAATTTCGTAAGAGACTTCCCTCGTGATACACTTGGACACAAGTCAAGGACATAACATTTAACATTTTAGTCAAAGCAGTTCTATGAAGTGCCTAAATACTGCGTTAGTATATTATGTAACTCTGGTTACTTGGTTTGGCTCAGAAGTAAATTTCCAATGAAAGTCACGTGCATAGTTTTCAATTTTCTGTTAGCCATACTATAAGGAGTAAAAAGAAATATGTGAAATTAACTTACTAATAATTAACTTAATCCAGTATTTCAAAAAATATTTCAGAATGTAGTCAACATGAAAAATTATTTGTAAAATGTTTTGCATTCTTTAAAAATATTTTTTGTTCTGTCCTTAAAATCGAGTGGGTACTATATGCTAACATCACACATCTGTTTGGACCAGTGACATTGTAACTAGCAGCGGTGGCTACTGTATGGTACAGTGCAGGTCTAGAGGAGTGCATGTAACTTTGAGACCTTCAGACCTTCTTCCTCGAGTATCATTCATCTTATGTAAGCTTTTGATGAGTCAAGCAACAGTTTGTTTCTCTTTTCTCTGGGGAGAAGCCAGAGTCCAGACAGTTTGTTTTCAATTAAAGCCATATCCACATGCTTTTCTCAGCTCATCAAGTGGAAGGCGAGCCCTCCATCCTCTTCTGATGATTAGGGGTCTCACCTGGACTTGTCCCTTTTTAGAAGGCCTCTCCCCTTCACACACAAGCTGGTCTGGGCAGACCTGTAGTGCTGTCCTCAGCTTCCATTCGATGGTTTTACATTTCAATTCTGATTCTTCTCATAGTGATTGTGTAGTGTGAAAATCTCACTGCCCCAGTTGTTTTGGGAAAGAAACAGTAAAATAACACTTCAAGCTGCCAGTACAGATAACAGATAAACATCTCAATTGTATTGTTTTCCCTGTCTTGCCCAAGGTCTCCTGAGGGTTGGTGGGAGCTCATAGGGCCTACTGGTCTTCAGTTTCTCTGCCTTATGGAAATCCCTTTGGAATCCACGTTTTTGTTTTTTGTTTGTTTTTTCCTGTATCAGCTGGAAAAGTCTTTTCCTAAGGGTGATGGGGGCAGGCTGTCACTGCCAACACCACCTTCCCAGATCCAGTTAGGTCCAGGAAGCAAGAGAGCAGGGCCAGGCATAGCTCCTTGGAGCTCACCTCTGCAGTACAGGGTGCTAGCTGGTAGCTTGTCTTAGTTTTTGTTTGCCGTGTGGCTTATCTTATCCCATGCCAGGGGAGTAGAGAGCAAGCACCTTCAGGTGACTGGGGTTTCTTTGACTCAGGAGACAAGGATGATGATGACGATGATGATGCAGATGAGAAAATGCAGTCATCAGGGATCCCGAATGGTGGTCACATCCGTCAGGAAAGCCAGGAACAGAGTGAGGTGGACCATGGAGATTTTGAGATGGTGGTGAGTCTCTGGCAGCAGGAGAGGGGAGGAGGAGCCTTAGGACTCTTCTCCAACTCTTATTCAGTGGACTTCCAAAAGCTGCCATTTACCATGGGACACTGACAGAGCTTTCTCTCTGCAGTCTGAGTCGATGGTCCTGGAGACAGCTGAAAATGTCAACAATGGCAACCCCTCTCCCCTGGAGGCCCTGCTGGCAGGCGCAGAGGGCTTCCCCCCCATGCTGGACATCCCGCCTGATGCAGATGACGAGACCATGGTTGAACTAGCCATTGCCCTGAGCCTGCAGCAGGACCAGCAAGGTAGAAGGCAACGCCAGGAACACAGCGGCCCGTTGGCCGTGCACAGGAAAGAGGGTTTGGCAGTTACTGATACCCAGCTGACTTAGCTTGTCCCCAGATTTGGGGAGAGGTTGATCTGGGTGAGAGCTGTTCAGAGATACAGGTGGAGAGTGAGAGGGATTGTGTTGGGGTTTTTAGTGGGAGAGCCAACCGCATAGTTTCTGTGTTAGTTTGGTCTTTTGGATTATTTCCTCCCAAATCTGTTAGATTCCTCCAGCCTGTGTCCTGCCTGAGCTGAAGGAAGCCTTCCACCATCTCTGTAACTGAACTTGGTGGGTGGACAGCAATGGCTGTGGAATAACTTCCTCTAGGGCAGAGGGGATCACACGCTGGTGAGTTTAGACCCCGGAGGGCAGCAGGCGGCCAACGCAGCGTTGTGGACGGGGTCTGGAGGGGATGCTGTGCTCACTCTCCACTTGTTTCCCAGGCAGCAGCAGCAGTGCCCTGGGCCTGCAGAGCCTGGGGCTGTCCGGCCAGGCACCCAGCTCTTCCTCTCTGGACGCAGGAACCCTCTCTGACACCACAGCATCAGGTAACTGTCCACAGCAAGGAGCGCGGCTCAGGGCCCCAGGACCCTCAGGCCTCGTTTCCAATGCTGTGAGAGTGTAATGGGCAGCTGCTTTGACAGGCCATTCTGGACTTCCTGCTTCTGCCTTTGCTTTGGAGATTCGGGTGTGGAAGGCATAGCGATGCAGCTTGACAAAGGCGCTCATGGCTCCGCTTCCCTACACTTTGCATGCTGCCTGGCTTCAGCTGATTCCCCAAGGAAAGGCCGAGAGAGCGGCTTGCAGGTTGATCAGCTTCAGGTCTTAAATCACAGCTTCTAGGGTTCTTCATCAGAGTTCTAACATTTCAGACAATATTAAAAAGGAGACAAGAAGTAGAGCTCACACCTTTTAACTTTTTTTCTTTCTTTCATCTGCAAATAAAAGTGAAGCTGCCGGAAGCTGAGTTACGCTTCATGTCAGTGTGGGTAACCATCAGGGATCTGAGCTTGGGAGGTAGGGTTTTTATGAACAATTCAAATGCATAGGAAATCTTTAGACCTCATTTTGTCTTTACTTTCCATCTCTTTCTTAATCTGATAAGAAAAAAAAGTTATCCCCTGAATAGTCCATTGGTCCAAATACAGGAGGGCAGAACACCTGAACAGTCTGCTGGAAAATCAACCCCTGAGTGACTTAAGGGTTGATTTAGAGTTTTCAGACTGATGCTTTTTCCCTATATTTGTTTTTCTTTTTTTTTTTTTTTTTTTTCTTTCTTTCTTGTTTTGGGCATTTTATCCTGGGTAGATAGAAAGGGAGAAATTGGCTGTCCCCTCTCACCTGCTGCCATGGCTTGTTGCTTTTCTTAGATCTGTTTAGTTGCTGTCATTTCAGGCTTGGAGGTCGCCCTTGTGCTGTGCCAGTTGTGTTCCTCCTGTGCTCTGTGGCTGTCTTGGCTTTCCTCCCCCGTGTATCTCATCCAGCATTTTCCTCCTGTCTCAGCTCAGCCCTGATCCTGGATGCTGTGGCTGTCTCTGGGGAATTTCCTTGCTTCATTATTAGCATCTGATGAGGATGATTAGGAAGTATGAAATTTCCCAATGAGCTCCCCTCTAGACCACCTGATTAAAAAAAACCAAACAGGGTTGATTCAAGAGCTCATGCTAAGTGATTTCCTAGCATAAGCATAAATTGATTACAAAACACATCTCATTAAAATTCAGAGTTTATGCTTTTGAATGGTAATGGCTAGTTTCCGATCTCAGCAGGTGTCAGTAACACCTAGACTATGGTGACCGGGAAGCATTTTAGCTAGAAAACTGAGCGTCCATGTCACAGATTCTCCTTGAATCTCTGCACTATTTTACTTGCACTGTAATGTAACAGCGAAGGAAATGCCCAGTGAACTGGGTTTTCACTTCTGTCTAAGTACTGTTTGCAATGCACCGTGTATAGTGTTTGTTCCTGTTAGTGATTAACCAGCGAAGCGGATTTTTCCCTTTTTTCTTTGACGACAGGATACATAAACTGCATTGTGTCCTCTGCACTATGTGGTTTGATGCTTTCGCCCCAAGGAGGGGTTTTTACCTGTAACAGCTCTCGTTACTCTCCCAGCTCCAGCCTCGGACGATGAGGGCAGCACAGCAGCGACTGACGGCTCCACCCTTCGGACTTCTCCTGCTGACCACGGTGGGAGCGTGGGCTCGGAGAGCGGGGGAAGTGCAGTGGACTCAGTGGCTGGCGAGCACAGTGGTAATGTGGCTGGGGGTCTTGATCTCCTTGGGTGGAGGGTGGGGACAAAATAGGACTCCCTGTCTGGGTCCTGGGATTGGTTCCAGCTGAGGGAAGTTTAATTATCTGCTAGTAAAGGAAAGAAATGACATGCACAATCCCAGATCACGATTAATCTAAAACAGTTTTGGTATGACTTTTAAATGAGTCAACCTGTGGTTTTTGCTCCTTCTGTTGGGGGAGGAGATTTGGGGCAGTCCTTTTGTTAATGATCTGATGTGTTAATGAAGCAGGCCAGATATGTTAGCAGATGAAGGGTGGGGCTGTGGAATGAGGAAGGATGACAGCACCATTTGGGTTTGGTCTTATAAATCCATCTCTGCTTAGAAGTTGGATGTGAAAAGTTTTTTTGTAGCGGAGATAAAGAGTAGCTGATAATTCCTAACTTCCCAAGTCATTATATGTTTCCTCTGGAATATGAGATGGAAATTTATCAGCAGCTGAGATTAAGATTATTCTTGTGGATGGATCTTGTATTCTAGAGGATGAATGACCACCCAGAGAGTCATTTAGTGCTGTGGGGCCAGTATCACGAATTCAGTCCTTCTTGAGCTTCACATAGAAGAAAAGTTTCTAAAGCTACCAGTTATCATCTAACTATTGCTGACTTCAGAATGCATTGGATTGGACCATGCTTTGGGAGTTGATTTGCACTTTTTAAACTGTTTCTCTTTAGTATCTGGCCGGAGCAGTGCTTATGGTGATGCCACAGCAGAGGGGCATCCGGCTGGACCAGGAAGTGTCAGCTCAAGCACTGGCGCCATCAGCACCACCACCGGACATCAGGAAGGAGATGGCTCCGAGGGAGAAGGAGAAGGGGAAGGAGAAGGAGATGTCCACGCTAGCAACAGGTCAGGACCTGGCCATTTGCAGTCAAGAGGCTTTCCTGTGGGAGGTTTCAGGAATAGGATGGTGGATCAGTTGAGGAGGTAGAGTGTGTCATAACAGTATATTTCTTTTGAAATGCAAAGGTAATAAACTCAGGAAACAGTTTAAAAATCTTGGGAAGTGTTCTAGGTCTGTCTTCTTGGTCCTAATTAGAATTTCATCAGAACAATTGTAGAGATAATAGGAAGCGGTTTTTCTCTTAAGGCCCTTCTCTATATCCCTTAGTACCTGTAAAGTTATTGTCATAAGAACATGTATCCTCCTTACGCCCATCTTTCTGATGTTTCATCATCACCCATAAACTCATTTTGTAGCATTCTCTTTATAAATGGCACTGTTCTAGGCTCAACAGTGATAGTTACTAACTAAATACTATAAGTAACTCCTTGTTCAGTATGTTGATCAGGTAACAGAGAAGTAAGACAGGAAATGCATGTTTATGTCTAGAAATATCAGTGGTGGGGCATTTGGCAGATGGAAAATAATTCATAAAATCCTAATCCATCCCCCTTAAGAAATTTTGGTGGTATTTGGTACTGGATTGGTGTGGTGAATGTATTCTTAACCAAGAGGTCACTGGAGAAATAGAAAAAACCCAAAGGATATACTTGTGATAGAATGTTTGTTAAATTCATTGAGGCCCACAGTTACCACATTAGTACAGAAATCAGTATTTTGAACTGAATGATTTCTATCAGAAAAATAGTTCACTGAAGCAGTCGGGTATCAGTCATTTTGAGAGGGCGTCAGAGAGTGTCTCCTGTGTTCCTTGTATCCTGCTGCTTCTGCTCAAGCTTGTGCAGTATCTCTGGTGAAGATGACCTCTGGCTCAGTTAACTGATGATATTTTGATGGGGTTTGTTTTTCAACTGTTTAACTTATAAAGGCATTTTCTACTTAATCTTTTTTTTCCCTCTTACTGTGATTTCTAGATTAATTCAGTGTGTTCAGATAATGTGATCTTTGTGATTTCTGGTTCTCTGAAATTTACTTTTAAAAATAATTTTAACCCAGTCTACATTTGCTTTGTTGTTGTTGTTGTTGTTGAAGTACCATCAGTTACAATGTGTCAGTTTCTGATGTACAGCACAATGTCCCAGCCATGCACGTACGTACATGTATTCGTTTTCATATTCTTTTTCATTAAAGGTTATTACAAGATACTGAACATAGTTCCCTGTGCTATTACATTTGCTTTTTAATTGGAACAGTTAAGTTTATTTACAGTGAATGTTAACTACTGATATATTTGAATTTATACCTGCAGTTTATTCTGTGCTTCTTATTTGTTCTGCCTGTTTCTGTGTTTGTTATTATCTTCTTTGTAGCCGTCTTTTGGGTTGATTTGGTATTTTTTCATTCCTTACCTCCCCCCCTCCCTGCAGCTTTGCAAGTTTGAAGGTTGTTCGCTCTGTTTCCAGTCTTTTAGTAGTTACACTAGTCATTTTAACATGCATATTTAACTTACCCAAAACTAAAGTTAACTAAGAGCTGTAGCTTCTTCCTGAAAACATGAGTACCTTAGACGGCTTTGTTCATTCTTATGAATTTAAACGATTATATTTGTGTGTCTTAATGAAAAAAAGCCTTTTTAAAGCTTTCAGGATACTATTGCTGTTTTATGGAGTTTATGTGGTCATTGTTTGTTTAGATTTGCTCACATGTTTACTACTTTCTATGCCCATCGTTTCTTTGGCATCTCAGACCTTCCATCTAGGGTCATTTTCTTCTTTAAGTCTGTCTGTTAGATTTTCCTTCAGGGGAGGTCCCCTGTGGAAATGTTTTTAGTTTGCTTACATTTTGTGGATTTATTTTATTTTTGATGGGCATACAATTTTGTGTTGACATTTTTTCCCTCCCCAAACTGAGAATGGTATCCACTGTTACTGCCAATGTGATGTCACCTGCTGTTACAGCTATTGCTTCTTTGAAAACAGTGTCTTTACTACTGCTTTTAAGATCTTTATTTTGTCATTGTGTTTTTTGTAGTTTTGCTTGGATAGGTTTAGTATTAAACCAAAAGGGGAAAAAAATGTATAAACTAATTGTATTTCAGCAGCTAATTCTTTTTTTCCTTCTTTTCTCTCAGTGTCAAGATTTGAACCAGCTGATTTTTCTTGTAGGCTCCCAATATGGGAGGAAGTGATATCCTTCTGTTTACTTCTAAACTCAAGGTGTAGCCTTCTGTGATTCTTTCATGAGGCTCTCATAGAAGGCTCTCCCCACTTGGGGCAGATTCTGGATGTTTTTGCCTATTCCAGATGCCTTGTGAGGTCCTAGCAACCAGTTGCTCAAGCTGCCTTCAGAGCATCATGGCCTCAAGTTTTCAGATGCCTTAAAAATCAGTCTCAGGGCTTTGCTTACCCCTCTGGATTTCTATCTTGACTCATTCTCTGAGTGACTTCTTGATAATTTCTCTAATAATTTCTTAATTGCTAGTGAGCTCATTATTGCTTTTATTTTGACCCCTGCATTCAATAATCTTTCTAAATTCACTCAAATTCTAATTAAAGATTTTGATAATTAGATTACTTCTAATTATGGGTTTGATAATTAGATTAATTCTGATTACAGGTTCTGCATGAGCAATCTT
Source organism: Camelus ferus (assembly GCF_009834535.1). Lineage (NCBI taxonomy): Eukaryota > Metazoa > Chordata > Mammalia > Artiodactyla > Camelidae > Camelus > Camelus ferus. Next base: position 12,990,408 of record NC_045708.1, on the reverse strand, counting down.
GTCTAGTGCAAAAAAAATATAATTTTTTTCTCTCCAGTCTTTAGGCCTTTTAATTGCCTTTTCTTGCCTTATTTCATTGGCTAGGACAGGAGTGGTGATGGTGGAAATCTTATCGCATTCTCAGATACCAGGGAAGAGGTTCAGTATTTTACCATTAAGTATGTTACCTAGAGGATTTTCTATAGATATTCTTTATCAAGTTAAGTTTTGTTCCTGGTTTGCTGGGAGATGGTTTATCTAGAATTGGTTTCTGAAGCTTTCTAGTTGCTTTTGTTACACTTAATTGTTAATGTCTTTATCTTTTGTTCTGTTCAAGGTTGTAAATTACATTAATTGGTTTTTCCATTATTAAACCAACATTCTGGGGTCACTTGATCATGATGTCTTACCCTTTTTATCACTGGATTTGATTTGCTAATATTTTATTTAGACTTGTAATTTTTCTTCTTTGAAATGTCTTTATCATGTATCAGTATTCATGTTATTCTGGCATCAGAGTAAGCGAGGACATGTTTGTGGATGTATTTTTGATGTCTAGAAGAGTTTGGGTAAGATTGGTATTATTTCATCTATGAATTCTTGAAAAAGTGAAGTCATCTGGGTCTGGGCTTTCTTTAAGGGAAGATATTGAATTATAGCTTTATTCTTTAAATGACAGAATTATTTCTATTTCTTTGTGTGTCAATTTTGGTATGTTGTGATTTTCAAGGAATTTGATAATTTTATTTAAGTTGTCAACTTTATTGGCATAAAGTTGTTTATAATATATTTTATCATACTTTTAATGTTTTTAGGATCTGTAGTGATACACCTCTTTTCATTTCTAGTATTGGTAACTTAAATTTTTTTTTTTTTTCTAAAAATCAGTCTGGCCAGGAGTTATCAATATTACTTGCAAAGAAACAACTTTGGCTTTGCATTTTCTCTGTTGTATGCCTGCTCTCTGTTTCACTTCCACTCTATTATTTCCTTCCTCTCCTTACCAGCTATTTTGTTTTAGTACTTTATTTTTTGGGAGCTTAATTTTCTGTGTTTTGGTTTTTTTTAGCTTCATAAGATAGAAGTTTAAATTAATGATTTTTAAGTATTTATTTTTAGATACATATTTGAAGTTACGTGTTTTTCTCTAAAATTCTCTGTAAACTTTGCTTTGGCTGTAGCCCACATATTTTGATATGTTGTATTTTCATTGCTATCCAGTTCAAAATGTTTTCTAAATTCTGTTGTAATTTAGTTTTTGGCTCATGGGATATTTAGAAATATGTTGCTAAATTTCCAGACATTTGAGTATTTTCTAATTATTTTTCTGTTGTTGATTTATAGTGTAATTTACTGTAGTTGGGGAACATAGTATGTGAATTTCAACCCTTTGAAATTTCTTGAGACTCATTATTACTTCTAAAATAATGTTAATATCTTTTTAGAATTTTCAGTTGTTTTTCGGTGGAGGGTCAATTTAGGTAATGTGGTCTTGTTGGTAGTGGAATTCTCTAAAGTTGTGTAAGTTTGCTTTATTTTTCAGTAATTAAATAATTGTTAAGTGACTTATTGTTTTAAATAATATAATAATTGAATTGGTTTTAACTTTAAGCCACAAGAGGAGGGAATTGTGATTTTTGGTACACTGTTTTTTTTGTTGTTGTTGCTTTTCGTTTTTGTTGTTAAGTTTCAAGAGTACTACTATCTTAAAAGTTTGAAAAGTCAGTAATCTGGTATGATCTTGATCCCGGTCAAGACTCCTCGTTTTGTTGACTGTTTCCTTTGTGTGTATAGTCACACATACATTCTCCAAATCTGAGCAATTTTAGTCCATCTCAAAACTTGTTATGTTTTATCCTAAAAGTATTGAGCTGCTGCTGTCATCTCATCCTTCATCACTTGTACACCTCTGTTCTTGGGCATTTTTTATTCATTTGTAGTCCCTACACAGCTGTCCTAATTATTCAAAGATGCATGCGTGGGCTTTTATATGTTACTATATTCTGAAGGTTGTTTAGCTCATTCCTTTGAGTTCTTTTTAGAATGATTATCATTAATTATTCAAGACTATTTTCATTCAAGATTTATTATTTTGAAAATATTCTGGATACCTGCTAGGGTACTTAATACATGAAAATTACACTTTAAAATATATGTATAACTTATCCCAGCCAAATGACATTCTAGAAAAGGCACAGCTACAGAAACAATAAAAAGATCATGATTTCCAGGGGCTTGGGGAGAGGGAGGGAGGGAGGGAGGAATGAATAGATGGAGCACAAGGGATTTTTAGGGCAATGAAATTATTCTGTGTGATACTATTAGTGGTGGCTACATGTCATTATGCATTTGTCAAAACCCATATTATGTACAACATCAAGAGTGAACCCTAATGTAAACTGTGGACTTTAGTTGATAATAATGTGCCCATGTTGGTTCATCGATTGTACCAAATATGCCACACTGATGAGGGATATTGAGGGTAGGGGAGTATATATGTGTGGGTGGGAAGAGCTTTGTGCAAACTCTCTGTATTTTCTACTCAATTCTGCTGTGAACTTGAAACTGCTCTAAAAAAATAAAGTCTATTAATTAAAAAAAAATATATATATATATAAAAATTGTGGTTTCTTATAGTCTGTAAAGTAAAATGAAGCAAAAACAGTTTATTAATTATGAGAGTGAATCCATTAATTGATTCAGCATATGTACTGTTAATCTGTGTAAGATTGTGTTAGGTGAGACTGCCAACCAACTTGTCGACAACACCCTAATTAATTTTCATATTCTTCTTCTTGAATTAGCATATGCACTAGAGATCCAGAGGGACACATTTACTTTGGGAACCCAGCTGTATATCTGCAGGTGAAGAAGGCTAGGTAGTGGCCAGCTGCATATATGGGAGAACTCACGGTTCTAGTATTGATATTGAAGTTGAATTCTGCAGGTAAAGCAGTGACTGGCCTTCCTAAGGGCTTGGGAAGCAAGAAAAAGAAAGATCTGGGTCACTGTGCAACTGGATAATGTAAAATGTTTAGGTAGAAGTCCAGAAAACAATGCGTGGAGGCAGAATAGGACCATGTGTCAGAAAAAGTCATCAGGCTTACTGTTGACGGTTTGGTGTTAATGCTGAGAACCACTAGGACCGGATTGCTTGAGAGAGATTTTGACTTTCCTGTAGTAAGTTTCAGTACCATCTGTTGTATTTTGGAATAGTTTTGTTCTCCTTTAACAGGGGGAGATTTTTCCTTCTTTGTTGCTGGTATACTGAAGATATTTCTTAACATTTTTTAATGCTAGGATTCTTCCTAAGCAGTAGGCTCCTTGTTTACCCTGGTGGCAGGAGGAAAGAACTATATTCAGCTGGCTAGTGTTTGTGTGCTGGCTCATGTTTCATGTATTTTTCTTCACCTTTTAGGCTGCACATGGTTCGTCTGATGCTGTTGGAGAGACTACTGCAAACCTTGCCCCAGTTACGAAATGTTGGAGGTGTCCGGGCCATCCCATACATGCAGGTATCCCTCAGTTCACTTGGGTCTGTCACATCATAGTTGGACCATCCTTAAGCATGCTCACAGTTCTCTCCAGAGGCTTGGTATTGTTTGGCATTAGGTCATAAAATAATGCAATGTAATTTTGAATTGCAAGTTATAGCCCTTCATTTTAGAGATGAGAAGGCTGAGAATCAGAGAATTAAATTAAAAATGTCTGTAGTTATCCAGCAGTTATTGACAGAGCCAGGAGCAAAAGTCTGCTCCAGAGATTCTTAGTATATAGTAGCTCTAGTATTAGTGATAAGGCATGGTCTGATAGCTATTCCTGGCAAAATTGTTCTTTAATTCTTAGCACAGCACACTGCCACGTCTTAAGCCACTTTGGTTGGATATACTGTTAGTCAGTTAGTTAGTTAGTTTTGCAGAACATTTTCTGTGATGCCAAGGGTGGCATATACCACAATTTGACTCTTCTGACTCTGGACACTTCAACTTTGGGTACCTCAAGACTTAGAACCTTTTCATGGGTTATAGTTATGATTGACAGGAAAGTCAGGAAAATTAGAATTTCTTCTGAAACACCTTGTGTTTAGAGTTGTTATTCTTTAGGGAATTGGCTTCCATGTTTTGTCTCTCTGTTGACTTCCAGGTAATTCTGATGCTTACTACAGATCTGGATGGAGAAGATGAAAAAGACAAGGGGGCCCTGGACAACCTGCTCTCCCAGCTAATTGCTGAACTGGGCATGGATAAAAAGGTGAAATTTGAGCATCATACTATGTGAGAAGCAGGGATTAGCTGAGATGAGTCTTCACTTTTTCATTCCTCTCTTAGAGGAACTCCATTCAGCTTCAGGAAGGGATCAGCCACTGAGGGCTCCAGTTCTGTCGATTCATCAGAAAGCCTTTTTAGGGCATACTTTGGCCCGGTCATGCTTTTGGATCTTTTTGGCTGTAAATGAGGAACAAAATCAAGTCCCTGCCCTCATTGACTTTTTGTAACTCCACAAGCTAAAAACAATGAATTGTTTGTGTCTTAGTATGGCCTTCTAGGTGTACAGATCATGGGGTACAGACCACAGGTCCATTGGAGCTTGTTTTGTCTCTGATTCCACATGAGGAACGTTTAGCATTGATAGGCGTAAGGGAATCTTGTTGAGAGGATGCCTCAAGGTTAAAGTAAGTGTGGCCTTCTGGGTTCCGCCCCTTCTGCAGGACGTCTCCAAGAAGAACGAGCGCAGTGCCCTGAATGAGGTCCACCTGGTAGTGATGAGGCTCCTGAGTGTCTTCATGTCCAGGACCAAATCCGGGTCCAAGTCTTCCATATGTGAGGTATTTTACTTTGGGCTAGTGGGTGTGGGGAAAGGAAAGAGAATTGTCTGGTTGGTGCTGGGGCAAAGGGCAGAGGCTGTTAGAGTAAGTCCATTGTTGCTCGGGAGGAGTAAGATTCTAAGCTGTCACCTCTTCAGGAGCCAGAGCCTCCACCTTTTTCAGAATCCCTTCCAAGCTCTGATCTTTTCCAACAAACCCGCCAATGGAGGGGTTAAAGGGTTTGGAAATTCCATTATTGAAAAGCAGGAGACTGTTCTGCAAGGCGCAGAGTGACTAAGAGGATTCTCCTGCTGTACGTTGCTATAAGGTATGGTAATAAAGCAGAGAGAAAGCAGCGTGTGCGTGGTGGAAAGGAGATTAACACAAAGCAGAGAAGGTAGAAATGGAGGCTGAACTGCATCTAATCTTAATGAGCTTATGCGCTGTGGGGTTTGCTGGGATTTGCAAGGCTCTTCTAATGGTTTTATTTACAGTAGCTTTTCTCCTACTTTTTTATTCATGTGATCACTTACCCCATCTCCTTTGGAGGCTGGTTCTATGGGAAGAGCCCCTACTAGGAGGGTGGGGTTGCTAAGAAGTGCCTATAGTGGAAAGTTTTCTCTCTTCTTGAAATAAATGGGCTGCTTTTCAAGTTGCCCAAGGAAAAAGAAAACCTGCCCCTCCAGGTGGAAAGGTTATCTAATCCTTGCCTTCTTGGCCTCTGGCCCATATGTGCAGGGAGATTAGAGTTGAGAACTGGCATTTCTTTGTTTTCTCTTAACCATGCTGTTGTTCAAAAGAGTTGGAGAAATTTTTGAGCTAGCCGGGAAACGTGTAACTCAAGAGACTGACTCACTTCATGATAGCTAACTCTAAGGCTGTTGTGAGCGTGTTTCCTATCCCCAGCACCCGGCTGGATTTCACAGTTTTGTAGGCCATTCTTAGCGTCTCCGTTTTTTCCCCAGTCATCTTCCCTCATCTCCAGTGCCACGGCGGCAGCCCTGCTGAGCTCTGGGGCTGTGGACTACTGCCTGCACGTGCTCAAGTCCCTGCTGGAGTACTGGAAGAGCCAACAGAATGAGGAGGAGCCCATGGCGACCAGCCAGTTGCTAAAACCACATACTACTTCATCCCCACCCGACATGAGCCCGTTCTTCCTCCGCCAGTATGTGAAGGTGAGGGCCTTCCCCGGGCACAGTGACCACTCTGTCCCTCATCCAGAGCACTGTCCTCCTCACTCTCAGTAGCGCTGAAGGAGCCGAGTTATGTCACACACTCCCCTTGCTGTCACAAGAGGCCCTTAAACACGCTAGTTTAAAAGATGGTCTTTCTGGTCAGGTGAATCTGGAAACAAGTCCTGGGAACAGGTGTTCCCCCTTAGCAGCCCTGAAGCTTGGGCAAGTTCTAGCTAACCTTGGTAAGCTTCAGTCTGTACACCTGGAAAGTGAGGATACACATCGTATCTGCTTTATAGAGTTGTGAGCATTAAATGACGTGATGTTTGTAACACACAGTGCCTAGAACGTACCCTTGCTCAGTAAATGTTACTATCGCCATTTCTGTCCCATTTGAGCCCATACAGTAGAACACGATGGGCTGGACTAGCTGTGCGTCTTGTTGCACACTCAACTGCTGTGAATAGTATGGGAATATAATGTGAATCTATTCACATCCTCTCTCTCTTTTTATACGCTTTTGGTGATTTTCTCTAACTTTTAGGCCAAAAAGTTCTTTGCGGATTCACCTATGTACTTAACTCTACTTCATCACCTACAGCACCCCTGCATGCAGCCCTGCTTACCTGTGCGTTTCCCCCACTGTGAATGTTGCCTTTGTGCATGCTGTCCTGAAATTCTGAAATTCTCTCCTCTCCTTCTGCATCCCTTCCTTCCCCCATCTAGTTAATTCCTAGTCCTTCCTCAACACCCAGCTCAAGCATTAGATCCTTCCCCAACACGTATTTCCTTGCCATCAAGTCTGATAAAGAGAGCCTTTCCCTGGGTCCCAGTGTGCACCCTGTGCACACTGGTGGAGTCTTCCCCTCCAAACTATCAGTCAAGACCTTATTTTAATCCTCTTAGCACCCCAGTGCTTGCTTGCATAGAACTGATAAGTAACTGGTGATTGAGTTATGAGACATATGCCCCCAAACTCTTGCAAACTCTCCCTGGGGACCACACAGCTTGCAGGATGGCTGTTGTTTGTTGTCTTCACATCTCTCCGTACCCCTGCCTCTCTGTGTGGGCCCAGGATCTCGACTGAGCTTGGTGATGCTGACCCCCTTATATATATAAATATTTGCTGTCTTGGAAAGCTTTGGTTCTAGGGGAATGAAATACATCTCTCATAGAAAGTCCTTCCCTACTACTGTTTTTTCAGTTTGTTCTTGTTCTAACTAATTTTTATGTAAGCAGAGTGAAATCAATCCAGTGTCAAAAACCAGAGTGAAATGCTGGAACTTTAAGAGCAGTGAGATCTGTGTCCACTGTGACCTTGGCATGAAATTGCCCCCAGGAGCCTGGGGCCTTCCTGGGTTTGTAAACTAAGCTGTCAGTCAGTCATGGTTCCAGCTTTGAAAGGCGCCTTTTACCATCTCCAACAAAGGATATACCTTATGAACAGTAAAACAGCCTTTTTCCTAATTGTGGTCACGGAAAATTGTCAATCACAGATTCTTACACAAGTGTTCTTCTCCCAGGGCCATGCTGCTGATGTGTTTGAGGCCTACACTCAGCTTCTAACAGAGATGGTCCTGAGGCTGCCATACCAAATCAAAAAGATCGCTGACACTAATTCTCGAATCCCGCCTCCTGTCTTTGATCATTCGTGGTTTTACTTTCTCTCAGAGGTAAGTGAAGGTCCCAGGCAGTGTGCCAGTCGAGGAGAGGACACATGGCTGGGACTGCCTTTGTGGCCCCATTGTGTCCTCACCCTCATGCAGTATTTCCCCTTGCAGAGTCCCTCCCACTATTTAGGCCTTGCACCTCCAGAGTGTGCTAATGGTGAGACTGTGGGAGATGTGTATCAAAGCAAGCCATCCACTTTAGGTTCTAATTCTGTACATTTAACTTCCCCCACATGTGGTGATCATGGGCAGGTTTAATTGTTTGGATTCTGGAAAACAGAACATATACTAGTTAAATATAACTGAGAGATCTTAACATACAGAATTGGTTAAATAGTCATTGAAGAACCAAAAAGATAAAAAGGGAGCAACTGAGGTAACAGAGATAGTAACTGAAGAAGCAGCTGCCAGCAGCCCTTCGTATGGAGAGGAGAGGCCTGGTGGATCTGAGGAGGGCGTGCTGCTGCTGATCCCTGAGGAGCTCTGGAGGGATGTGATGTGGCTGATTCTGGAAGTACAGAAGGAAGCTGATGACTGGGACCACCTGAACTTGGTTTGCCCTTGACTACTAAAGGAACGCTGGAGGCTGCTGGGGTGAAGGGCTGGTGCTGGGACAGCAGGCGAACAGGAGGGAGCAAGTCCCTTCTTTGCCTCCTGCCTCTGGTGTCCCTCTAGGGCTCCCTATTGGCAGAACCTAAGAGGGGACCAGCTGGCAAAGAAGCAGTGCAGTTAGCACATAGCTGTGAAGTGGACATCACAGAGCCCGGGGTGGTAGGGTGGTGGGTTTGGAGCCGAGAGAAAACAGCTTAAGAACTTGCCCAGCAAGCGTGAGACTAACTCTAGGAAGAATGATGTTAGCAAACCCCAAGTGACCATTTCAGGTGGTGTGAAGTACAACAACCCAGCTTCTTCCCCACCGCTTTTACCCACAAGAGAGGTTCTGAATGTTTTTTCCCTTGCGGTTTCACTCTGGAGTGGAGACCAGCTTCCCTGTAGACTCCTAAGCACTCCATGAGGTGGAGCAGGAATAGTGCTCTTTTTCTCTTTTTGATGTTCTTATTTCTATGCTTTTTTTTCTCCTGGTCTCTGTAAGGAATATTGAAGTTCACCAGAGGTTGACTTGACTGCAAGGAAGTAGCTTGGTTTGTGTTTCTAACCGGTTTTTAGTAACAGTCTGTGAAAACCCAGGGAGCTGTGGCCAGTACCAGTGCAGTTCCAGAGTCACTGACTCTGTGTTGTTCCTCCCCTCCAGTACCTGATGATCCAGCAAACTCCGTTTGTGCGCCGCCAAGTCCGCAAACTTCTGCTTTTCATCTGTGGGTCAAAGGAGAAATACCGCCAGCTGCGGGATTTGCACACGCTGGACTCCCACGTGCGTGGGATCAAGAAGCTGCTGGAGGAGCAGGGGATATTCCTCCGGGCAAGCGTGGTCACAGCCAGCTCAGGCTCCGCCTTGCAGTATGACACGCTCATCAGCCTGGTACGGCCTGTGCGGGAGGGCGGGAGGGCGGGAGGGCCGGGAGAAGGCATGTGATGAGGCTCAGCCAAGTAGGTGATAGGATGGAGCAGCACACACAGGGCTTTTCAACAATATGTAGAGGACGTCATGGCCAGGGTGGTGGTCAGGGTAGATCCATGGCACACGTCTGGGTGCTGTACCGTGTGCAGTTGGCCTCAGGGTCTGCGATTCCCCCCACCATGCCCACCTCTACCTGGCAGGGCTTCCGCCATTGTGAGGAGGGGTGGCTTGGGCTTCTTACCAGTGTCATTTGCTCATGTCGTAGACAGGAGCAGCCTGAGATGTGTGCGCCTCTCATCCTTGTCCCTGAAAACTAAAGAAATGGTGTATTTCCAACCGCCTAAGATAAATTGTTTGACTTTGGGGAGTAAATGGAATATATTGCACAGGAACATCCAGAAAGAACATCTTCAGTATTAAAGACTCCATATCTAATGCTCTTACTATTGTGCTTTTTGCAAGAAAAAAATAAGCTGGGTTGTAGTGTCTTAGGGCACAGCCTGCCTTTGCTGCTGCATTATCAGGTGGTCTGAAGGATCCTTTGCGTGGTGGGCTGTTGGACGTAAGAGGCTCAGTAAGAGCTGCAGTGTGTGGGCCTTCGTCCCATGTTCACGAGGGCACTGAGTCAACCTTGCACAGGGGGCAGGCATTTGCAATCCAGAGCTGAGGTGATGACCTCTCAAGGCAGCGGGCGTGGGCCGCTCGGCAGGGCGACTCATTTCTGGTGATCGGTTTCCATTTCAGATGGAGCACCTGAAAGCCTGTGCAGAGATCGCTGCCCAGCGAACCATCAACTGGCAGAAGTTCTGCATCAAGGACGACTGTAAGCAGTGCCTCTCCTTTTGGTTGCTGTTATTCCTTCATTCCTTCAAGAACCATTCGTCGAGGCCCACTATGCACCAAGCACTAAGCTGGGTGCTAGAGCTGTAGCTGTGAGCAAGGCAGACAGAACTCTGCCCAGCAAAGAAGACAAGTGAAAACGTAAAAGGCTGATAAGGGTCCATAGACAAAATTTGGGGTGCTAGGGGAGCACAGGTAGGAGTATCTGACTTCCAGACTGTGGTGGTAAACTGAAGAGGAGAATCATCTCCAGAGAACTGGGGGCTGAAAGCCAGTCTCTGTGTAGTTGTTGCAGAATGGCCAGGTATTTCCACAGAGGGTGTGAATTCTTCTCGGTAGCATCCAGCAGAGAACGTGGACAAGGATGGTGGTGGGAATAAGGCAGCCCTGGCCGTGTGGAGAAGCTGCGCCGTTCTTGTGTGTGAGTCTCGTAGTTGTCTTGGGGCTGACCCACTGTCTCCTCTGCCTGCAGCCGTCCTGTACTTCCTCCTCCAAGTCAGCTTCCTGGTGGACGAGGGGGTGTCTCCGGTGCTGCTGCAGCTGCTCTCCTGCGCTCTGTGTGGCAGCAAGGTGCTTGCTGCTCTGGCGGCTTCCGCGGGGTCCTCCAGTGCTTCGTCCTCCTCGGCCCCTGTGGCCACCAGTTCTGGACAAGCCACAACACAGTCGAAGTCATCCACAAAGAAGAGCAAGAAAGAAGAAAAGGAAAAGGAGAAAGAGGGTAAGAGTCACCCTTTTGTCTTGGTGTCCAGGGTGATGTGTGTTCTGAGCTCTCTGGGAACACATAGTTCATTCTCTTCTTCTGAAAGGTTTTTCATCCAGATTTACAGGGATCTAAAACTCAAATGCCCTCTAGTGTCTACTTTTGGTGTCATTTTCAGTGATGTTGAAGGTGACACCTTAAAACAGTGTGACTTCCCATACTAAGTGGCTGTAATGGTAAAGGTCAGAGTGCCCTGGACATTTTTTAGTAGGCCAGGTTTCCTTTTCTGTGAAATAACCCTTGCTTCCTGGGGAGGTTGTCAGTGTTAAATGAAACTTTGCTAATAAATATACTTTGTAAACTGGTGAATGCACTACATATGGAAGCTGTAGTCAGCTTTAGCTGACTCCTTGCCATCAGAAAGGCAAAAAAGCTTTTCTCCTTCCCTGCTTTTCATAGTCCTTGGAGGCCTGAGACAGGTGATCAGTGGTGGAGAGCAGTGGAGGGTGGTTCACATTCTTGCAGTTAATTATTTAGATGCCTCTGTGCAGGTTTGTAGTAATGTTGCCTTTTTTTAATAAAGAACTTTATTTTTTAAAACAGTTCTTTTTGTTTGTTTTGTTTTGTTTTGAGGTAATTAGGTTTATTTATTTACTTATTTTATTGGAAGTCCTGGGGATTGAAGCCAGGACCTCAAGCACTACACTCTACCACTGCGCTACACCCTCCTCTCTTGGGTAGCAGACTTTTGAAAGGAAGTTCTTTCTCCAATGTAACTATGTTTGCTCGGTGTAGACTTATGTAGGCACTTTATCTTGTGCTTTTTTGGTAGCATTATTATATTTAGGGCTGACCTTCTGTCTCCTAGTCAACAACTGAAAGTTGTTTTCAGGTGACAGTCATTTCAGTGAAACTTTTAGACATGAACAGAATCCCCTCCCTCTCCACCCGAGCACTGGCTGTGGGACCCTAGGCCACTTCTGCCTACTCTTCAGCCCTCAGTCCTGCTCTGATCTTGCAGGTGAGAGCTCAGGCAGCCAGGAGGACCAACTGTGCACAGCTCTGGTGAACCAACTGAACAAGTTTGCAGATAAGGAAACCTTGGTCCAGTTTCTGCGTTGCTTCCTCTTAGAGTCCAATTCTTCCTCAGTGCGCTGGCAAGCCCACTGCCTGACACTGCATATCTACAGGTAGGGTCAGGGGCTTAGTTTTAGCAGACTGCCTGGGTCTGGGGCCAGAGTGGGTGATGTAGTTCTGTCCTGGTTTTATGTTACATACTCAGGGTCACAGTATCAATGTTTACAGCAATCTGAATCTTCTTGACTATTGCAGATTTCTTCATCGAGTTAACTTTTTTTTTAGCTATTAAACTGATATCATAAGCAAGAGATGATCTGTTTTCCACTAAGAAGGCTGTGTTTAGAAGTTTGTAAAGTGACCAGGCTTGACCCTTCAGGCTAACAAAGCTCAGTTTCTGCCACTGAGTAATGTTGGATGGTGGGAATAGACCACCTCCTGAAGACAGGAAAGGATTGTGCTACATCTGTTAGGGTTGATTGTGAAAAGAGCAATAGCGCCCTTCAAACTTAACCCCTGGTAATGGGAAAATAGATACAGGTTCAAAACAGTATCTGGGCCTTGTTGATAAATGAAGGAACCTCAGGGTTTTCTGCTGCTTATAATGTGACCTGTCATTTATCTGCAGAAACTCTAGCAAATCTCAACAGGAGCTCCTGCTAGATCTGATGTGGTCCATATGGCCAGAACTCCCTGCCTACGGTCGTAAGGCTGCCCAGTTTGTGGACCTACTAGGATATTTCTCCTTGAAAACCCCACAAACAGAGAAGAAGGTAACAGATGATTGGTCAGAGAGGTTAACTTGCCGCGTTTAATCCTTCTCTTGAGTTAAGAACATTATGACCAACCCACATAGCGGGTACATGTATGAAATCTCTTTTAAATATGTATTAAGCATTCCTAGTATATATGTACCACCTAGATATTATACACCAGCAAATAAATACAGTCTGAATTTGGCTTAGCCAATAAACAGAAGTAGATAGAGTGGGGAAGAAAATGCAACTCAGTAAAGTTACTTGGGAAAGAATGTGCTCCTCTGGTTTTCCTGGCAGTCCTGACCACAAATCTAGAGGTGTTTCTGCAATTCGAGAACCATTTCATGGCTTCTCCACAATAATAAAGTATATCTTCCTCCACAAGAGTGTAAACAGATGGACTGTCCCTAAGATTATAGAAGCTTCTGAAGCAGATAGAATCCTTTATAAACAATTAGGCATTAGGCCCAGCTTTTTATGATTCTGAGTGAGAACTGGTACTTCTAGGGCCGTACCAGCTAGAAAGCAGAGGAGAAGAGTCTTTTCCAGGAAGACTTTCCCTTGGGCTTTAACTGTGGTCCTGTATTGACTTCTGTTTTCAGTTGAAAGAATATTCACAGAAGGCTGTTGAGATTCTGCGGACTCAAAACCATATTCTTACCAACCATCCCAACTCCAACATTTACAAGTGAGCTTTGTTCTGCTTTCTTCCTATTTGAAGCTCAGTCAACAGTCTGAGTTGCTATTTCCATGCTGATGGGCTCTTACATATGACTCAGTGCGCTCCTGTCTAGTCAGTCTTTGAATGCCTCCCTCGTAGCTGGGGCCTTGTGTGTAGAAGGTGCTCAGAATGCAATTGTTGAGTTAGGGTTTGTTAAGCAGTAATTTAAGAAAGTCTCTGGTTTCAAGGGTCCAAGTCTAAATCACACAAGCCAAGTTTACAGAAAATAACTGCATTAAAGAAAAACTCTGAGAATGTTTATTGAACTGTCAGTTTGTCATTTCTCTGGTTTATTAGTGACTGTTCTTCCCCTCCCCCCCCAAACTTTATTGAGGAGTAATTTATACACAACAGAATTTACCTATTTCAAATATGCAATTCAGTGATTTTTAGTAAGTTTAATTGTGACTATTCTCTGAGTCAAATTTTAACATAACTTTTTAGGATTCCCCTGACCTCACGACAGTCCAGAGATAGGAACATCTATCAGTTGACATTTTCTTCCTGTGACTTGTAAACCCTGCTGGGATTTCTCCCGTTTCCTTGTTCTAACTAGGGTGGGGCTTGCCTTGGGGAGTATTGAGCCCTGGTTTTCTATTTCGTGGCTTCTTTGTGAAGCTCTGTGCCTTCTGTAATGAAAATCTCCTTATGCTGAGACTGTTTTCCTCCTCAGCACCTTGTCTGGCTTAGTGGAATTTGATGGCTATTACCTGGAGAGTGACCCCTGCCTGGTGTGTAATAATCCAGAAGTGCCGTTTTGTGTAAGTGTCATCTTTAATGTGGACGATCTTGGGACTTACAGGGCCAGGGGGTTTCTTGTTTCCAGTTTGTTACTGCACAGGTGTTCCTCTTCTGATAGCTGGTCACCAGTGGTATGAAGCCATGCCTGCCATCCTACTGCAAACAGAAACTTCATCCATGGGTGAAGAGTGGGTTCTACTGATGAGTTTTGAAGAGAGCAGGATGAGCCACTGACCTTGAACTAACACAGTGTTTTCCGTGTACTTTTGTATCTAGTACATCAAGCTGTCTTCCATTAAAGTGGACACGCGGTACACCACCACCCAGCAGGTTGTGAAGCTCATTGGCAGCCACACCATCAGCAAAGTGACGGTGAAAATCGGGGACCTGAAACGGACCAAGATGGTGCGGACTGTCAACCTCTATTACAACAACCGAACTGTGCAGGCCATCGTGGAGCTGAAAAACAAGTACGGGCTTCGTGGGAGTGGGCTGGGCAGCAGGCTCAGGAGGGGCGTGGGCGGGGGCAGCAGGCTCGAGAGGCTTAACACGGCTGTCGGCTCTGGTGGCTGGGGTCTGGTGCTGCGCTGCTTTGGTCCTGGCTGAGGGTCTGAAGTAAATGCCAGTTCTTGAGGATGCTGATGAAGATCACCTTGAAGTTGTGTCCTGTAGCGCCCTTGGGGGTCTCAGCTCTCACAGCCTGCCCGTGTTAACTGGAGCAGTCCTAGTTTCTATAAAACATTCCGTGTGGGAGGTAGGCGGTGTCGTCTTGGATTAAGACGCTGTTCTCTTGCTCGCAGAGCAGGTGATATTTCTCAAAAACCTTCTCTAGAGCAGAGTCCTCCCACTTCTGCATGGTGCCTTCCCTCTGTACATGTAGATGCTGGATCTTTCTCGCTCATGTGTTCCACTGTTTGAATGGAGGCCTGTCGTTTATGGGCCAGAGAGGAGACCAGCATGGGTTGTAGCGTTGACTCTTACAGAGACTGAGCTCTTGGTGTTGAAGACTCAGGCATTGCTGTTGGGCAGAGAACACAGACAGATGTTACTTGACCGTTAAGACCTCCAGTGAGAGCGCTGTTCTCTGCGTTTAATAGGAGTGTTGGTGGAATTCTGAGAGGAGGCACAAAGCCAGCATGTACGATGTGAGCAGACGGCCGCCTCAGGCTCTGCTTAAAGGAAGTTTTCTGTTTGTGCTTCGAAAAAGCAGAGTTAACACTGGTGACCTGCAAGCAGAAGCTGCTCATGGGGACGACCCGGTCCCTCTGGAGAAGGTGGATTTGTGTAGAGTCAGCACAGCTGCCGGGAAAGCCCTCAGACTCTGAAATGAGACTGTGGGTTCACATCCCAGTTCGACTCCCTGTCTCTCTGACCTTGGAGAATTTACGTAGCCTCAGTTTCCTTAACTATAAAATGGAGAGAAGTCCATTTTCAGGGTGTTATTTTGAGGATTAAATGTGTTAGTATGTGTGAAGTGCTGAGAACAGAGCCTGGCATATATTAAGTGCTCATCTAAAACTTTAGTTCTAATTGTATTAATGTAGTTACCTCTAAAGTATCACTACATGCCTTTTCTCTTCCTGACTCTACTTGGCACTTGGTCCGGATCCTGGTACGTCCCTCTGCCTCTAAAGCAACCTGAGCTTTATCCTTCTAAGGTAGTTGTCGTGTTGGGAGCTTAAGGCAGTCATTGTCATGGTACCTCTTTGGATTATAGGTTTTATTGTGGCATATTTTTGGAGTAATGTGTTCCCTTGATATGCATTCCCTTGCTATTTTTCTGGAATCCCAAAAATTTTCGTATAACATCTTAAAGCACCTGTATATCCTTTTTTTTTTTTAATAGAGAAAGGGTAGAGGAAAAAAAGAATTTTAATTAGGTTACTTTTGTTTGCCAGATTTCCATTTCTTAGAATAACTATTGCCTTAGAAGAATAGATAGGTAGGGACAGTCCTCTCTTCGTCTCATCAGACCAGTGTTGCTGAGAGTAACACGAGAGGCTCTCAGGCCCTCAGCCCCTCTGTCTGACACTGTCTCTCCTAGGCCGGCTCGCTGGCACAAAGCCAAGAAGGTTCAGCTGACCCCTGGGCAGACGGAGGTGAAAATTGACCTGCCTTTGCCCATTGTGGCCTCCAACCTGATGATTGAGTTTGCAGACTTCTATGAAAACTACCAGGCCTCCACGGAGACCCTGCAGTGCCCACGCTGTAGTGCTTCTGTCCCTGCCAGCCCAGGGGTCTGCGGCAACTGTGGGGAGAACGTCTACCAGTGTCACAAGTGCAGGTGAGTGAGTGGTTGTCGCCCGGGCCACGTACATCCCTTACATTTGTCTGTGAGTCTCACTGTGGGCAATTTCAGTGTCTGGTGCCCTGTCAGTAATTAGAGGATTATGGGTATGTAGAATGTTAAGTTCAAGGGTGGAGAGAGTGGGGAGGGAGGAAGGGGAAGGATGGGAGGGGGGGGTGTGTGTGTGCATGCATGCTGGTGCCCATCCTGTGGTGAGTGGTGGGGGGGGGTCCCTAAGTTTAGTTCTGGGTCCCCCGTTCTTGTTACCTAGTTGCCTCAGTCATCCTCACCTGTTTGCTGCTGTCCCTCCAGTTGTCCCTGCAGTAGTTTCCAGAGTACGGATGGGGCACAGTCAGTCCCCTCTCTCCACCAAACCTCTGCTGTCCCCCTGACCCAAACACTGGTTTTTCAGATCCATCAACTATGATGAAAAGGATCCCTTCCTGTGCAACGCCTGCGGCTTCTGTAAATATGCTCGCTTCGACTTCATGCTCTATGCCAAGCCTTGCTGTGCAGTGGATCCCATTGAGAATGAGGAGGACCGGAAGAAGGTGAGGCCACGTCTGTCCTAGACTCAGGACGGTGGCTTTGATCTGAGCTGTGGGCTCAACTGGTATGGGGAGCGTGCTTTTCCTTCTAGCTCAAGCCTTCCTCAACTCAGCACTGTTTTCAAGGCTTGGCTTTTGTGTGGCAATGAATAAGGCATATAGGAACACAGGCTTTGTAGAGGATCTTGGAGACGTGTTGGTAATGAAGCTAGAATATCTATCTCATAGGGCAAATAACCTTAGATTTGGGAAGGCAGATAGAAGTTGGGTTGCTTGCCCTGCATTTATTCCACAGCCTGCTTCAAATTGCAGCTTCTAGCCTTCCCCAGTGTTAACTTGTCCAGGGGCTAGTTCTCAGCCAGCACGATGTGGTGGGTCTGGATGTCAGAGGTCACTGAAAAGGGGGAACTGTTGGGATGGTCACCAGAAGCAGCCTGGGAAAGAAAAAGAACATCTGGCTTTGGAGTCAGAAGGACAGAAGTTCCAGTTCCACCTGTGCTTTTTAATACTGTGCAACCTGGCAAAAGTGACTTCTCTTAGCGTTGCTTGTTTATATGTGTATTGTAGATATTGTATGTTATTACAAAAACAAACAAACAGACATACCCACCCACAGGATTTCTGTGAAGAATAGCAACAGTGTGAAACAGTACCTGACGTATAGGCAGTGCTCAGTGATGGCTGGCTGTTCAGGTGACTCAGAGGAGAAGCCTTCATGCACTCCCTGTCTCTTCCTGGCTAGGCGGTTTCCAGCATCAACACGCTTCTGGACAAAGCCGATCGAGTGTATCATCAGCTGATGGGACATCGCCCACAGCTGGAGAGCCTGCTCTGCAAAGTGAACGAGGCAGCGCCTGAAAAGCCTCAGGTAACCCCCAGCTGGAGGGGCATCTGGAGACAGTTCTGGATCCCAATCAGAAGACCGGCCCCTAGGTGAGACTGGCTCGAGGTGGAAGGCTGACAGCTTGCCTCTTGGGTTGCAGGATGACTCGGGAACGGCTGGGGGCATCAGCTCCACCTCAGCGAATGTGAATCGTTACATCCTGCAGTTGGCGCAGGAGTACTGTGGAGACTGCAAGAACTCTTTCGATGAACTCTCCAAAATCATCCAGGTAGAGGAACGCGAGCAGCTGGAGAGAGGGTTTTGTCATGTGGTATCGATAGTGTTGTCAGAGCAGTTCTGTTGTTCTCATCCAGCAGTTCAGCTCTTGGGGTGCCCTCACCTAGTCCAGCCAAAAAGGCAGAGCCCGAGTGGCTCCACACACAGCTTCTCCCTGACTGCAGTTTCAGGTGCTTGGCAGAGAGCTGAGTTCATTCCAGAAAACCAAGAATAATGGAGATTATTCAAATTATTATAGATCTGTTTTTCTTGACCATTCACAACCAATCTTTTAGGAGAGGGGTTAACTGGTTTTAAAAAAAATTCGGTGCCAAGATTCTGTTCCCTCTTTCTCTGCTATACGTGTTTAGGCGAGGAAGGTAGGGCACAACTCCCGGCAGCCCATGTGGGTCATACCGTGGATGGGCTGTAACAAGCCTCATCCGCATGGGGTGGAAGGCTGGCCGTGGACAAGAGCAGCCAGCGTCCTTGCCCCGGCTTGCTGGAGTGCCATCTTTCCTACCTGTGCGTCATTTCGGACTTTGTTGTTTACGAGACAGTGTTACGTGGGAGTTTAAGGGCATGTGCCTGTGATCAGAGGCTGAGTTCTAACTCTGCCATTTACTCTGGTCCAGCGAACCCCTCTAGGCTTATTTCCAACTGTGTAAAACGGGGATGAGGTATCTAACTGGTAGGATTATCGAGAAGGTTAAATTAGATAATGCGTGTAAAGTGTTTGCTCAAACCAAAGCTAATTTCCAGTTAACGTCCTCTTTCTCCTTATTTTAATTGTTAATTTCTCTCCTCTTTGTCTTTTTATTCTGCTTAGAAAGTTTTTGCTTCACGCAAAGAGTTGTTGGAATATGACCTGCAGCAGAGGGAAGCGGCCACTAAATCATCCCGGACCTCCGTGCAGCCCACCTTTACCGCCAGCCAGTACCGCGCCTTATCCGTTCTCGGCTGTGGCCACACATCCTCCACCAAGTGCTACGGCTGCGCCTCGGCCGTCACCGAACACTGCATCACGCTGCTCCGGGCCCTGGCCACCAATCCCGCCCTCAGGCACATCCTTGTCTCCCAGGGCCTCATCCGGGAGCTTTTTGACTATAATCTTCGCAGAGGCTCTGCGGCCATGCGGGAGGAGGTCCGCCAGCTCATGTGCCTCCTGACTCGGTCAGAGCCCACACCCTGGTTACGGGGCTGGTCGTTGCTGCTCATGCTGGCGTTGGGAGCAGCGGCAGTGCTGGGAGCGCTGCAGGCTGCGAGGGGTTGTGCTCGCTGCCAAGTGGGTTGGCTCGCTCATAAGAGAGGGTAACGTGGGAGATATGCCGGTTATAGACGAGCGAACTTGGGGAACATTTGGAGCCCAGGTTTCCTTGTGGGTAGTATATTTGGCTTGCACTTTGTTGGTTCCGGTGAGGTTTCCTGAGGAAACAGTTTCTGAGTTCTGGT
Organism: Camelus ferus; assembly: GCF_009834535.1. NCBI lineage: Eukaryota > Metazoa > Chordata > Mammalia > Artiodactyla > Camelidae > Camelus > Camelus ferus. The sequence goes on along the minus strand of NC_045708.1, from coordinate 12,971,038 downwards.
GGCGGGGGGGTGACTGGGCACTTGGACTCAAGACTCCCACAAAAGAAGAGACAGTTGGAGCAGGGGGCCTAGTGAGTAAGAGCTTGGACTGGATCTGAAAGACCCAGTATCTGATACCTTGTACTGTGTGCCTTGGACAAATTACTTAACTTCTCTGAGCCTAAGGTTTCCTTATCTGAAAAATACTGATAATAGCAAATGTCTTAAAGGCTTGTGGAGAGGATGGAGTAAAGTAAGTCCCATAAGTAATAACTCACATTTGTGGAGGACTTCTCATGTGCCGACACAGCACCCAGAGCTGGATGTGGGTTATTTACTGAGTATGTGGCATAAGTTCTGGAACATGTTAGGTGGTTGGTGAATATTACTTGCTGTATTATTCACTCACTTAACAAATATTTATTGAGCACCTGCTGAATGCCAGGCACTGTTCTAGACTCTGAGGATACAGTGGTAGATGAAACAAAGTCCCTGCACTCACGTAACCTATGTTCTAGAGAGGAGAATGGCAGGAAACAGATAATTACACAGTCCAGTGTCAGGAGATGAGATGAAGTGACCCTCATAGAGGTCAGGGTGGCTGTGTAGGATATGGTGGTCAAGGACGACCCCTGAGAGGATGATCCTTGAGCAGAGGCCTGCGTGAGGTCAGGGGTCAAGTGCAGATACTGAAGGTGTAAGCTGCATGCAGCGGAAATCTCAAGCAGCAGGCCCAGAGGCGAGGCTGTGCCAGACACATTGAGGGGCTGTGGCCAGATGGAGGCCTGTGTCGTCAGAGTGAAGGACATGAGTGCGAGAACAAAGGGGAGGGGAATTAGTGAAAGGTCACCAGGGGCCAGATCCTGTAGGGTCTTGTAGGCCACTGTAAGGACTTTGTATTTTATTCAAAACATGTCAGGAAGCAAGAAAGCGGTATGACACAATTTATGTTTTTTATTAGTATTAATATACGTATTATTACAAAGTGGCATGGATGGACAATGTGGATTCCTTGTGGGAAATGAAGTGGGGGCAGTTGGGGAAAGTGAGGAAAGAGTTGTGACCAAGACTGAGCATAGACAGCTAGATTCTGGAGATGATGACCCATTGGACAGTGTCTGCAGCCTGGGACGTGGACCCGGGAGAAAAGCTCCCATATGTCGCTGCTGCTCTGCCCTCAGTCAGTCTCCTCCTGGGAAGGGCGGCAGTCACATCCCTTTTTATTACACAGCAGGGTTTTGTGGGCCTAATGTGTAGTCTTGTCCCTTGTCCCTGGGAAGGCCAGATAGCCCTCGACATTGATTTCCTTTTCTCTGGGCTCCTTCAAGCAAAGGAGGAACACAGCCAACAGTGAGTAACGGGACTCCTTTCTCTGCTTCTCCAGAGACAATCCAGAAGCCACCCAGCAAATGAATGACCTGATCATTGGCAAAGTCTCCACAGCCTTGAAGGGCCACTGGGCCAATCCTGATCTGGTGAGCAGGCCAGCCGTCCCCTCTGACTCCTTCCTCACTCCCCTTCTTCCCCCTCGGCTTCCTCCCCGCCAGTCTGCTCGTGACGACTGTGGAGGGGAGGGGCGGCACATTGGCAGAGCTTGCGTCCCCGAATGATTTTCCCAGGTCAGGGCCAACCTCAGAGAGAAAGGAGAGATGGGTGATCGGCCGTGTGGAGGGTCTCCATCTCTCCCTTCTCTCTGGTGGTCCACCTGCGACCAGACACTTTAGTTCTTAGTCCCTGGATCAGAGCTGGACATGAGCCCTAGTCCTGGGACTGACCCTCCAGACCCTCCTCTACTCACATTTCTTCCCCTTGGCCTTCTAGGCAAGTAGCCTTCAGTATGAAATGCTGTTGCTCACGGACTCTATCTCGAAGGAGGACAGCTGCTGGGAACTTCGCTTACGCTGTGGTGAGTTTAGGGGAACATCTGGTTAGCAGCTTTTCAGAGAAAGAGAGGAGGCTCCTGGGTGCAGTCTTAAGCACAGAGTGGGAGAGGGCAGGGGAAGCTACACTTGGACAGGCTGGCTGTCTAGTGGTCGACTCTGCCTTTCTTTCCTGTCCCTAGCGCTCAGCCTCTTCCTTATGGCTGTGAACATCAAGACTCCCGTGGTTGTTGAGAACATTACCCTCATGTGCCTGCGGATCTTGCAGAAGCTGATTAAACCACCTGCTCCAACTAGCAAGAAGAACAAGGTACTGGGCCAAGCGGGACGGCAGGGCAGCAGCCCCCTCAGGCCCCGGCCAGCGCCTGTCCTGCCTCATCAAGGTCTCTGCCCACCCTGATCTCCCCTGATCTGGCGGGGGCGCCAGTGCTTCCCTTGTGACAGGTCAGCGGCGACCAGTTGAGGTTTTTGAGAAGGAAGTTTTCTTGGAGGAAAGTCAAGAGTAAAGACGAAAAAAATACATAGAGCAAAGTACCCCACACATCCACTGAAGGCGAGCGCAAAGCGCTTAGCCATGGAGGGCTGCCTCTTTCTTCAGTAGCGTCAGGTGACTGTCAGCTCCCAGGGGCTCGGTGCTCTTTCCTACCCCTGTGCCTTTGCACGTGGAATTTTGTGCAGTGGTGAAGGCCCTGGGCTCTGGGGCAGATTTCTTGGTTTCAAATCCCAGCTCTTGCATACACTGGCATTGTGACTTGGGCAAGGTACTTAGATTTCTCAGTTACCCCATCTATAAAATGGGAATACAGTTTTCCCCTTGTAGTGCTGGAAAGAATAGATGATTTAATGCAGATTGAGCGCTGAGAGCAGTGTCTGGCCCAGGTTAGTCCTCAGTAAATGTTAGCTGTGGCTATGTGGCGTCGTCTCTGCTAGAATGCTCCCCTTCACTTTGTTAGCTGCTCTTCGGATGCCCCATTCCTCTGCTAGGCTGGCTGTGAGCTCTTGGAATCCAGGGACAGTTTCGCTAATTGTTTTGTTTGTTTTTGTTTTTGTTTTTTGGACCAGTGCATATCATGGTATCTAGCATATAATAGCCACTCGGTAAATCATTGTTAAGTGAGTAAATAAAGCCATTGTTAATCCTAAAATAATGATAGTCCAGCCACAGATTGACTTGCTTGTACCAGTTTGTAGACTACGCGGGCCGTAGTCCCTTCCCTTGGCCGTGCCTGAGGCTGTCTGCCTCCTATCCACCTCTGTAGTCCTTGGGCCATTCTGATTCCTGCTTCTCCCTGATGGAATCCCTTGGTGAGAAACGGAGTCTTCACTGCAGGATTCTGTGTGGTAAGCATGAGGGAGGAAGCGGGACGGTGAGCAGTGTACTCCCTTTCCTGGTCTGCCTGGACAGTCCTCAGAAAAAGACACGACTGAGGGATCCTCCTTCCTTCTCTTTGGTGAAAATTTATTTTCCCTCAGAGCTCATTCCCAGCAAATAAAAATTGGTTCTTGATTGCAAAGAGGAACCGCTTCCCCGCGTAACTGTCATTTTTTAAACAGTGTGAGGTGAAAGATTTCCCCAGGGTTCTTACCCTCTAAGCACCGAAGCCCAGTGCCTGTATTCACATTTTGCTTAGTTTTAGCCTAGATTGAGCAGCGGTTCTCAAAGTTCAGCTCACAGATCCCTAGGTGTTCCCAAGACGATCAGGGAATCTGTGAGGTCAACGTTATTTTCATAATTTTCCCAAGATTTTTGGCACTCTTGTGGCCTTTGTGCTGAGTGCAGAATCAGTGCGGTAGGGCTGCTGGTGCTGAGCGTGAAGAGGTGGGGGCGCCCTGCTGGGCTCGGGGCCGTGCTCTTCACTGCCGGCAGTTTCATTCAGGAGCATCCTTGATCATGCATTACAAATTAATTTTAGTAAATCTTGGCGCTTGAGTACCAGTCTTCTTAACATTCAGTGTGACAGTGTGGGAGGTACGCATACAGTCAGTCTTCTGTGGCATGCTGAGGTGCAGTGGGCATCCTGGGGAAAAGCACTTGTGTGACTGGGGTGCAGGGTGGACCAGCTGCTTATTTCGTGGAACCTCATTTGTGCTCATAGAACGACTGATGGGTGAATTGTGGTTATTCAGAATTGGGTACTTGGCAGACATTTTCTTGAAAAGTGAATGAAGTGAACCTGTCACTTAAAGAGGAATTGACGTAACTCAGTGAACCAGTGTTATGCAAATGACCAGGGCAGGTTACCGAATCATGCATCAGTAGAGGATGAATTTTAGCGGAATGGAATATGAAAGATTTATTGATTGATTTCAGATTCCACATTCCCGCCAACCTTTAAGAACCTATACTTTGTTGAATTTTTGATTTACTATCAAAAATCAAAATTTATTAAAAAACCTATTAAAATACTCTCTTTTCCAACTGTGTATCTGTGTGAGGCTGGATATTTTTTGTATTCCGCAGCTAAAACAATGTATCACAGCAGTTTGAACTCAGAAGCAGGTATAAGGATCCAGCTGTCTTATTAAGGCAGTCATTAAGTGATTTAAAAAATATAAAACATTTTGTGCCACTCCTTTCTCTAGATTATTTTTGTTTTGGAAAATATAAAAAAAGTCATTTAGGTTGACAGGTATGGATTCGTTCTTAAATGAATTAGTAATATTCTAAGAATTACTGAACTTTAATTTTTAATATGATAAATATCAATGGAAAAAAACCACACATACAAGAGCTCTTTGGAAGCCTCAGTAATTTTTAAGAGTATAGTGATGTCCCGTGGCTGAAAAGTTTGAGAACCACTGGTTTGGAGTGCTGTCTGGGGCTCTGCTGTGAGGCTAATTCTGATTAGTAATAGCTCTTTAAATTCTGGAGACTGCTCAGTGACCCCTTGAAGATTTATTTTGGGGAACTACAAATCAGCCTTGGGATAGGAATTACTGTGTGTGGCTATAGGACTGTCTGTAGGAAGCCAGTTACATCTTATCCTGCACTGTCAAAATCAGTGACCGTGAGCTCAGCATGCAGGTGCTGCTGCTAAACTGGATCAAAATGCTTAAACAGGAACACATACGGGGCATGAAAGTTGTGCATGTTGATCCTTCTGACCTTCTGGCCTTTGTGTACGTCCCCTTGGGGTACCAGTGCCATTGTGTTGGGGCTGGGGCTCCGGTGTGCCCTGGTGCTCTCTCACCTCGGTCCGCTTTCCTCCTGCAGGATGTTCCGGTCGAGGCCCTCACCACAGTGAAGCCGTACTGCAACGAGATCCATGCCCAGGCACAACTCTGGCTCAAGAGAGACCCCAAAGCCTCCTACGAAGCCTGGAAGAAGTGTCTTCCCATCAGAGGTGTGTCTCTCTCTTCAGGACTTGGAAATCAGCCATTCCTACCCCTGTCCTGACAGCCCCACCGCCCCCCTCTTCTCCCCCTTTCGCTTTTCCTTACCTTTCCCTGCACCCCTTTGCCTGCTAGGGATTGAGGGTAACGGGAAGTCCCCCAGCAAGTCAGAGCTCCGCCATCTCTATCTGACCGAGAAGTACGTGTGGAGGTGGAAGCAGTTTCTGAGTCGTCGGGGGAAGAGGACATCCCCCTTGGATCTCAAACTCGGCCATAACAACTGGCTGCGGCAAGTGAGTGGCCGTCTCCCGCACCCCTCGCCCTACTGTGCTGGCCCCAGATACTGAGCAGAGTGTTTCTGCTCCTCCCTGCCTGTCAGCTCCGCCTGCTCTTCTTTCTCTTTGCTGTTCTTGCTTCCTCTCAGATAGGAAGTAGGTAGAGGATCTTGGTTGCAGGCGCTGGCATAGTGGACTGGCCGAAACAGAGCTCTTCTCCACCCCTTCATCAGGCTCCTACTCTCTCCTCTCCTCCCGGAGCACTTAACTCAGTGCCTCAGTTCACCGTTCCACTTTTCATGTCTTCTGCTGTCCATTCCCTCTTTCCAACTAATGCTTTGAAAGATTAGAGTAACTATATTTTAGAGAATCCATTTGTCCATTAGCGTGTAACATAAATACTTAGTTTATATTAAATGTAAGTATTTAGCATGTAGATGTCTCCAGAATAGAATTATAGAAAATACCTGCTTGTCTTTTTTCCTAGTTTGGTCATCTTGGGTATGTTCTCCAAACTACTTGATGGAGAAAATCTCCATGAGGAAGGTGGCTCTTAAGCAGCCTCTTTCCCAGTCTGCAGTGGTCAGACCTTGTGTTAGCTGGTCATTCTTACCTTTAACCTTTTCCTGGAGAGGTGCTCCGAGGACTCCTTCTGGATGGGTGGCCCCCTGCTGGAGGCCTGGCAAGACAAGACAGGCCATCCCCTGAGCCAGGGCTTCTCTCTATACCCTGCAGGTGCTCTTCACTCCAGCAACGCAGGCTGCACGGCAGGCAGCCTGTACCATCGTGGAGGCTCTAGCCACCATTCCCAGCCGCAAGCAGCAGGTCCTCGACCTCCTCACCAGGTACCATTTTAGGGCGGGATGGGCAGCGTGGCTGGACTTCTTCTAGAGCCCCTCCTGCTTTCCCATAGATCCATAGATCAGAGCAGTGGGAGGCACACCTGTGCTCTACCATCTCATTCCTTGTAGAAGACCACAGGAGCAAAAAGTATCAAAAAGCTCAATTAAAAAAAAGTTTTAGAAGTGGTAGTGGTAGTAGTAGTAGTAACAGAGCAGCAGAACCAGCGGCTGGTGTGAGATCTTGTGAGCTGATAAATGAGTGGCATGCATTACTCTTTTAATCCTTACTTGGGCTTGAAGTGGTTAATTAATTTGTCCACTAGAAGATCAGAGTTGAATCCAGTCTAATTCCACAGCCCACGTTATTAGCCATTAAACGCTGTGGGAACTTGCCTTGTGAGTGGCTCAGTCAAAACTGCAGTCTCGCAGCCCAGATAGCCACCATTCGTATTTTGCTGTTTATTCCAAATGTGTGTAGTTTGTGGCATCACATTGCCTGTTGTGTGCTCTTGAGCTCTTCCCAAGTGTGGGGAGTTCCCGAGTGGGGAGTTGGGGTTTTCTCAGGTCCCTGAAGGACAGCAGAGACAGGAAAGGTGGCAGAGCACGGAGGATCTGTTAGGATTGTTGGAGGTATCTGAGCTCTCAGTGCCCTGTCTCTCCGTGGCAGTTACCTGGATGAGTTGAGCATCGCTGGCGAGTGTGCCGCCGAGTACCTGGCTCTCTACCAGAAGCTCATCACTTCAGCTCACTGGAAAGTCTACCTGGCAGCTCGAGGCGTCCTGCCCTATGTGGGCAACCTCATCACCAAGGTAGCCCAGCCCAGGAGAGCCCCTCTCCCTGGCTCTGTTTTCATTGTCCTCTTTCTCTCCGTAAACCTTGCAGTGGTCTTCTATGCTGAGAAGAAATATTTGTTGAAAATGCAGGCATACCTCACTTTATTGCATTTCACCGATATTGCATAATTTTGGTAAATTGAAAGTCTGTGGCAACCCTGTGTCCAGTGAGACTATTGCTGCCATTTTTCTAACAACATTATTTTAAAATTAAGGTATATGTGTTGGTTTTTTAGACATAATGCTGTTGCACACTTACCAGACTACAGTAGAGTGTAGATATAACTTTTATGTGTGCTGAGAAACCAAGAAATTGGTGTGACTCACTTTATTACAATAATTGCCTTAGTGCAGTGGTCTGGAACCAAACCTGCATTATCTCCGAGGTATGCCTGTAGTGTTTTTATGACTTTATTGTATTTATCATAAAGATGTAGCAATCTGTTTAGGGGCATTTAGGCTGTTCCCCCTTTTTAAGCAGTCCCTTAACATCATTGCCACTGTCCTTGGCTTCTTGAGAAGGAGTTCTGCAAAGGTGTAGCCTGAGGGATCATTAGAATAAAATGACAGTGACTATGGAGTGTCTTTGGTTTGTGCTACAAGCTGCCGGACCAGCGGTGGAGTTGACCAGTGTTGTGGGCAGTGCTGTCACACTCACTGTGCTTGTTATCATCCTGTGTAGGAAATAGCCCGCTTGCTGGCCCTGGAGGAGGCCACCCTGAGCACTGATCTGCAGCAGGGCTATGCCCTCAAGAGTCTCACAGGTAGAGAGAGCCCCTTCCTTTAGGGCACCCTGGGTATAATTTGGGAACCGACCCTTAGTTCCTGGGTGCTGAGGTTGACTGTCGTCCCTCCCTGTTGACCATAGTGCATTTTAAGTTCTGCATTTTTCTCCTCATTGATGGGTTTACATTTTTGAACGCCTCTCGGCTATTGCTTAGTTCACGGCGTTGAGCACCTGCTCCATGCTAAGCACCAAGGTAGCTTTTCCCTGCCTTTGAGTTGCTCATAATCTTTTGAAGACATGGACCTTCTTTGCTTATATTTTCAATTGAGCTCTTGCAGTAACTTCTTCCTGTCCCCACAGGCCTTCTTTCCTCCTTTGTCGAGGTGGAATCCATCAAAAGGCACTTTAAAAGTCGCTTGGTGGGTACCGTGCTGAATGGATACCTGTGCTTGCGGAAGCTGGTGGTGCAGAGGACCAAGCTGATCGATGAGACCCAGGACATGCTGCTGGAGATGCTGGAGGACATGACCACAGGTAGCAGCGCCCGGGCCTGCAGCCCAGGACCCCATTGTCCCCTCTGGCTCCACCTAAGTGCACTAGTCAGATTTCCCCAAGTTCCTCGGAGCCAGAGCAGGGGCCGCAGACATCTTTCCTTGAATGTGAGGAGGAGAAGAAATTTCTCTCAAGACTGTTGGTTCTTGGGGTTGTGGAATTCCAGAGCTGGGCTCAGTCAGTTTGGGCTTTTCATTTTGAGCTCATAGTTAATGCAGGAAGAGGTCAAGAGTTCTCAAATTGGTGTCTTTTGTTGGTTCTGGAAGATTCTCAGCCGTGATCTCCCCAGTTGCTTTTGCTCCTGTCTCCCTTGTGTTTGTGGAGCTCCACTCTCACTCTGCCGTCTGGGTCTCTTCACCTCCTTTTCATAGTGTTCATCTCGTTGTATCTTTATGCTGATTTTAGATAATTTCTTCTGTTCTGTGCCATGTCATTCAGTTCATTCATTTTTGCTTCACTCTGTGTTATCTGTTTAGTACACTGATTGAATCCTCACAGTTCTACATAGATTTTATAGTCTTTAGTTTTGTTTTTACTGACATTCACTGTCCCTTTTATACTCTTTTCAGCCTAGCAAACATGTTTCTGTGTCTGGTAACTCTAAAGTTTGAAATGTTTATTGTTCGAATTGTGTTTTGGTTATTCTGGCTCTTGCTTATGGTGCCTTAAAGCTTTTTGCATTTTGTGATTTTTTTTTTTTTTGACTGCAGGCTTGTGTTTGGTGTGTTTATCTGTGGAAATTCTTCAGGACCTGAATCAAAGATGGGTTTTTCCAGAGAAAATTTGTAATTGCTTCTGTGAGGCATCTCAGGGCACTGCTATCCCAGAGCCACCTTCAACAAAGTTCTGAACTTAGATTTTTCAGACCTCCTAGGTAGTTTAAGCCTCAAACCCCTGTGAGGGCAGCTTGCTATGAGTTCTCAGGTGTTTTCCCTCTTTGCTCAGTGCCGCAGTTTAAGGGAAGACAATTTCCTTTCATTGACTTGCTTGTGGGGAAAGGGAGTTATTTTTAGTTGACCGCTACACCAAGGATGTAGCTCTTCGGGGTACCAGATTTACATCTGTATATGTGGGGTGTGGGGGCTTCTGCCAGACTCTCCACCTTGGTGGATTTGAGGCTTTGTATCCAGCTCTCAAATCTGGGTGTGTTAGGGAAACCAGAGTTCATGGCAAAAATCAGCCTCAGTGTTTTGCTAACCTTCCTGGGTTCCTGATTTTTCTTAGTTTTTGGCTTATAGTCTTTGTTCATGTGGCAGTTCAGTGATACCTTTTTATTTAGTATTTTAAGTTATTTTTAAATGGAGAAGTGGAAAGTAGGTCAGGGAACACAGTCTACCGTGTTGCCTGCCACACATGGAGGTCCTCCTGGTGCCATTTTCAGCTCCCGTGCTGAGCTGGTTTGTGACCTTGTCAACTGGGCCCTTTTCAAGAGTATATTACTTTTTTGTATGACTTTAAGTTATTTCTTTGGCTTATAGAGGGCAACCTACCTAATCTTGTAGGATGAAGCTGAAAACTATAACTTCCTTTTGACTTGAGTGCAATGCAGTTAGGATCATTATTTGGCATTTTTGAGTTCCTATTTTGGGCGAGAGGATACAAGGTTATAACTCCAAGAGGGAGCAAGACATGTACACAGCTGCCCGATGCTCTTTGTTGACTTGGTTATTAAGGCTTTCAAATGGAATGTGATCTGAGTATAAAAACCAATCACTTTCAAGTTTCTGATTGAAATATTGATATTGCCACATAGGGCATTTAAAGACTTACTAGGCAGAGAGAATCTGTCAGTGACGGAACTTCACTTAAAGTCTCATCTTCATTTCTGTGTGAGAAGCTCTTTCCTAACTGACTTGGCCACATTGATTCCTGGCAGGTACAGAGTCGGAAACCAAGGCCTTCATGGCCGTGTGCATTGAGACAGCCAAGCGCTACAATCTGGATGACTACCGGACTCCTGTCTTCATCTTTGAGCGGCTCTGCAGCATCATTTATCCCGTAAGCAGTGGTGCTTCCCATGGTTCTAAGGGTGTCGGCGTGAGCCATTTTGCAGGAAGACTTTTGGTGACTCCTTATAGTCATGGGCAATCTTACCAGCTGTGGGGCCATTTAGTCAGTGTTTTAGGAAGCTCCACTGATGTAAAACAGACCAGCCTCACACTTTTCCTGTTCCTGATGATGGGAAATCTAAAGACCTTCCTTAGTCTTATTTCCTAGATTCAAGGTCAAGCCAGTCCTTTTTTTTTTTTTTTTTAATCCAATATGCTATGAAAGAAGCTGTGTTGAGTTAGAGCATAAGGAAATTTTGACTCCCTTCCTCCCTTCCCCGCCCACATTTTGTGCATACATGTGTATTTGTTTCCCTAGCCTGAACTGTATGTGGAAGCATGTTATCCAGAGATCCCGTTATTGAGGAAGGATGAAAAACACCAGTGTCCTCAGTTAATGATGAGACTGAGAGATCGTCAGGGTTGAGCTTGCCTGAATATTATGCAATATAGAGAAGACCCTTTTCCTGACTTGAGAGTCACCAGCGGCAGAGTCATCTGGCCCCAGATGGGTTAGCGTCGCATGAGACGAGCAGGAGGGGGAAAGCTCCCTCTGCCCTCACTTTAGCAATACAGCTTTCATGAGTTACTCCTTATCTGCTTAATTTGTTAGGCTTTCTCTTCTAACCACCTTGAGTTTCAGAGAAGATGCTTGATATGTAAGGCTGTGTGAATTATATTTGGACTTTTGAAACCACCTCTGGGCTTCCTGTCCTTTATATCTGTCAATGTGTAAGGGGCTGGATGAGTTTGGTGTGCTTCCCTCAGAGTGTCCATGGACAAGGTGGTGTGGCCTAAATCTAAGAGGCCTCTGCCATCCCTTCTGATGCTTCCTTCTCTCTGTCCTTTAGGAGGAGAATGAAGTCACTGAGTTCTTTGTGACCCTGGAGAAGGATCCCCAACAAGAAGACTTCTTACAGGGCAGGATGCCTGGGAACCCATATAGCAGCAATGAGCCAGGCATTGGGCCGCTCATGAGGGATATAAAGAACAAGATTTGCCAGGACTGTGACTTGGTGGCTCTCCTGGAGGATGATAGTGGGATGGAGGTAACAAGCATAGGACGCCGCTGTCGTGATTAAGCACATGGGCTGGAATCAAATCCAGGTTCCTCTCCCTTAGTAGCTGATTAACCTTGGACATCTGTAAATGGGGGCTGGTGATTCCCACCTACCCACCTCACCTGGCGTTCAGGGTAATTGCCTGTAGTAGGCTCTGCCAGTGTCAGGCATGTGGTAAGCGAATGGTTGGTGGCTGTTGCTTGTCATGGCATAGGCTTTTACTCTTGTTGCTCGGGCAGAAGCTTCCCTGTGATTCCAGGTTAATTAAGCTCCCTAAAGACTGGCACTTTAGCCCCTGTGCGGATTTCTGGCCCTGGGTCTGGGGTCTTCTGGCAGACAGCACTAGGTCTGGAGTTATCCTGTACATGGTGAAAAGCATGTTGGGTAAAATAGAGAAAAGTGCTTGTGCTGGTGCGCAGCCTGAAGTGGGCTCAGGCTAGGAGAAGGTTCTCTGCAGGGGTTTTTGACCTCGAGTCCATGGTTTGGGTTAAGGCTGTTGTAACCCCTGAAATTGTGCACAGAATTCTGTGTGTTGTGCACACACGTGCGCTTTTTAGAGAAGGAGAGATGGTAGGCCCCAGATGCACACACATTGCGCCATAAAGTGCCCTTTGATCTTAGAATGTACTTGCCTTACAGTTGTTTGGAATAACAGCCTCGTCTTCTTTTCTGTTCAGCTCCTAGTGAACAATAAAATCATCAGTTTGGACCTTCCTGTGGCTGAGGTTTACAAGAAGGTCTGGTGTACCACGAACGAGGTATGTGCTTATTTTCTTGGGTGTGGTTTTACTTTTTCTGACTTACACAGACTTGTGCTAGGAATGTTGTTAATCGTCCTTTGCCCAGCTTGTAGCAGCATTTAAGGAACTTTCCTTCCCTGTTGGTGTTTAGAGAAAACCAGTCCCCTGTCCTCCTTATGAGGCATCTGCCTGGTGCCAACAGAAGGGCTTTGGGGAGGCCAAGAGTCTCTGGCTGTGTGCATCCAGGCTGGGCAGAGTCTGAGGAAGCTGTGATGGGGATGGCTTGCTGTCTTGTACCCTTTACGTACGGCGTCTCTTAACTGAGGTTAATCCTCAGCTTTTCTGGGCTTGCTCACTTTTCAGAGCATTTTCTGGTGCTGTGTCAAGCAGCATAGTTTCTATTTTACTGGTTGGGCAGTTGAGACTCAAAGGGCAGTAGTTCTTGCGGAAGGAAAAGGGAAATGAAGGAAGGGAGGTACTCTGGTCCTTTTGGATACTTCAGCTGTTTGTCCACTCAGGGAAGTCTTAGATACTCCACTCTCCCCTCCCTACTCTTCTCTTAATCCCTCTCTTTTGTTCCTTCCTTTCCTGTCTTCCAGTCTCCCTTTGTTTCTTTCTCTCCTTCCCTTTCTTTCCATCTCTTTTCTCTACTAGGGGGATTTTTAGTAAATGAATCAACAAATGTTAAGTAATTGAATTATAGTGAACTAGTGTACCAGTGGAACACAGCAAACTTTTTTATATTTAGTCTCAAATATTTTTGTAGAGTTTAAGAAACTAAATTGGTAGTGTACTATTAGTACATTTTGGCCTTTAATTTGTTACATATTTTTGTTTCTCTCCTTTCTCTTCTACTGTGCTGGGAATCCTGGTCAGTGTTTACTGTTGGTCTGCTGCCAGTTGGGTGGATATAGCACCATTGGTAGTGGGACATGCAGAGGTCTGCTCCATCCACTGCATCTTAGTCACTGACATTCTGGCATCAAAACAAAACGATACAGATTTAATCCTCAATGCACATAAAAAATTAAGACCAAGCTTCTGTGGACAGCCTTGTAAATGGTGGCATGGAACCCAAAGAATACACATGGGTGTCTCCTCTTTTGAACATGAAACAGGGTAGAATTTGGGGATCGTTTGTTTTCACATGAATGTGCTTAATCCACCAAAGGGTTCTTCTGGCAAAGTCCAGTGTTTATGGCAGCTTTTTCCTTGGGCCTTCATCAACTTCCCTTCTTACTTTACTCCCTGTTTCCCTGATAAACAGTCCATCTCTTCAGCTACTGGTAAGAGCCTGTTTTCTCTGTCTCTGTCTCCTTCTGTCCATGGTCTATGGCTGTTCCCTCTCTTAGTTCCCTCTGGGCTTCCACAGCTGGAAACGCTCTGGAACTGGCCTGACAGGTTCCCTCCCTTCAGAGTCTCCTCTCCTAAAGCTGAGCGTGGCTTAGAGACAGGCAGGCGGAATTAGTGTGATGCCTGTTCTCTCACTTAATTTCATCTAATGCGACTTCAAGCCCCCGTTTCTTGCCTCCAGAATGAGGATAATGCTCTCTGTGCTAGAATGCCTAGCTCGGTATCCGGTATAGAATGAAGTCTCATTTCCAGTTTAGGAAAGTAGCTGTAATCTTCTAATTTACGAGACTTAATGCTGATCTTTCTATGAGGTTGTAGGTTTTAGCTTGAGGAAACGTGGATGAATCCTCTCCTTGCTATATGATTATATGAAGAACTCAGGATCTCCATAGGCAAAGCTTGGTATATTCTGAGTTTTTTTTGCTTTTGATTCCTGAGACTGGAATCAGAGCTCTTTGATCAAATTGACTTCCCTCGTCCTAATTCTTTAAGGAGGGTCCCTATTGATTAGAGAGATTTTCTACTCCTGAAGGAGGCTTGGAAATGGAACTGGTCTTATATCTGGGTAACTTTGAAAAAGCTGCTTAGCCTCAAATAAAGGAATAATGTAAAGTGCTTAATTAGGGCTTAGCACAAACAGTAAATAATAGTTACAGTTATTACATAGTTTTAAAGAAATTAAATGAGATAGTGTCTATAAAATGCTTCATACAATTCCTGGCCTGTAATAGACCCTAAATAAAATTAGCTTCCTTTCCCTGAAGTGAATTATAGTGCATTTGGATTCTAGATTTTGTGGTTAAGACCCTGTAGAGAAGTAGAAACTGTCCAGATTGCTGAAGCATTAAGCAAGACCAGGTGTTGAGTCCTTTTGCATTTTCTGGGCTTGTTCACATTTCTCCCCAACCTTCTCTGCTTAGGGAGAGCCCATGAGGATTGTTTATCGAATGCGGGGGCTGCTGGGTGATGCTACCGAGGAGTTTATTGAGTCCCTGGACTCCACCACAGGTATGGCCCTGTTCACAGACACTGCTGCACGTTGGATTTGAGGTTTGGGACCAGTGAGCAATTCACATCCTGGGACTTGGGGGTATTCTGGGCTAATACTCTCTGGTAACTCTGTTCAGAATTGAGGGGTGTTGGAGGGTGGGTATAGCTGAGTGGTAGAGCATATGCTTAGCATGCATGAGATCCTGAGCTCAATCCCCAGTACCTCCATTAAACAAATAAATAAGTAAAATAAGAAAGTTAAAAAAAAATTATAAAAAACAGGATTGAGGGGAGAGTGCTTCTCTGGGGAAAAACAGTTATCTAGGACCTCATTCAGATACCTCTGGGGTTGGAGGGAGACTGCAATTAGCCAACAAACTTGAGTTCAAATATGTTTATTTAGTTTTTTTTTCCCATTGGTAGTTATAATACTTATATTTTCACATTTGAGTGTGTGATTCTAATTGACTTGATTCTTTAAAAACTACAAAAGCTGGTAATTTAATATCTGTTACTGACCCCTTTTATTGACTGCCTTCTCTATTGGAGGTATGGAAAAGAGGAGTAGCTGTCAGCCTGGAAGAGGGCTGTGCTTTTTTCCTGTCTTCACCTTCCCCTCCATTTCTGCTTGGCTTCCCTTTTCCCCCAGATGAAGAAGAGGATGAGGAAGAAGTGTATAAGATGGCTGGTGTGATGGCCCAGTGTGGGGGCCTGGAATGCATGCTCAACAGACTGGCAGGGATCAAAGATTTCAAGCAGGGACGCCACCTTCTAACAGTGAGTTGGAGGCTGCAAGGTGGGACCAGCCCTTCTGCTTTGGGAGAAGCCCCTGTGGAAGGCAGCTGGTGGCTACTGTGCTGTTTAACCCTAGAGGGCAGCACGGCGCCGCGGACCAGGGCCAGCCAGTGAAGGAGCTGGCAGCTTCCTTGGCTCTTGACTCTCAGACTCCATCTCCAGCTGCCTTCTTCCCGGCCCCCTGCCTAACCTCCCAAAAAACAGTGTGATGGCAGCCTTCTGCTGTATTCCTTTAGTCATACTTGGAACCGAGGTTTAATTGTCTTTCCCCCCAAAATGTGCTTGTGTCAATTATTATTATTGCTTTTTAAATAGATTTTATAAGTAACTCATTTCTTATAGGATTTTATTTGAGTGTTCATCCAACTATCTCTCTAGGAAAGAGTAGAGGCTTCCAAAGGCACCACAAATACTACACTGTTATCTTCACCTTCAGGGTATGTGAGAGCATACACTGTGCCTATGTTTTAAATGATCTACATGGTTCTGAGCTCCCACAGGCCATGAGCTTTGGGTAGTTCTGTTTACTATTAACATTATGTTTACTGTTAGTTATATTAGAGTCCGAGTTAGTACTGGAATCTCCCCCAAGACAACAGAGCATCACCTGTTCCATTAGGATTTGGTGTCACTGCCATAGCTTTGGAGGTGGTAGCGATGTACCCAGACCGTGGCAGCTACCACTGGAGAACATTGCTGTTTACAATACCAGTCTACTAGGAGATCCCAGCCACCTTATCATGACCCTTAGGGAACCTTCTCCTGCTGTCCTCTGTATTTTAGGATAGTGTCCGCTTACTGTACATGACCTTCCCGGACATTTCTTTCCTGCTTGTCCCCACATCGTCACTCTCAGGTGGTCTCATGGGTTTTGACTGGCTTTTCTTGTCAGGTGCTGCTGAAATTGTTCAGTTACTGCGTGAAGGTGAAAGTCAACCGGCAGCAGCTGGTCAAGCTGGAAATGAACACTCTGAACGTCATGCTGGGGACTCTTAACTTGGTAAAGAGCATGGGCTGTCAAAGACAAAGAACGCGCCCTCAGATGAAATGGATTTGTGGCCTTTTCAGGCCCTTCATCTGTCTAACTGATGGGCTCAGAGGCTTGAATTATTCACGCTGTCCCTTATCCTCCTGCTGGCTCACCCCATGCTGCTGCCATGACACCCACATCATGTTTCTTTCCTGAATTCAGATCAGAGGCAAAAGGACCTTAGTCCCTACAACAGTCCAGACCGCACACAAATGGACAGTTAGTGCCATTCGCCTCAGGGCAACCAGAAAGAAATCTGAAACATCACGTTTTCACTGTCCTCAAAAGCCCACACACTTCACCCCTACCCTTCCACCCCACCCTCCATGCACGTACGCTGTCTCTGGAAAATAAGGCATGAAAAACATCTTTGAGGAGCAGATCCCATCAGCAATGAATGGTTGTGGTCATACCCCTGGAGTGACTGGGTCTCCCTCTCTGCAGGCCCTCGTTGCTGAGCAAGAAAGCAAGGACAGTGGTGGAGCAGCTGTGGCCGAGCAGGTGCTTAGCATCATGGAGATCATTCTGGATGAGTCCAACGCCGAGCCTCTGAGTGAGGACAAGGTGAGTGCATCTGCAGACTCTGCCTCACTGCCAGCCACTGGCGTGTTTGTGTCCAGCTGTGTCAACCGAGATCTGCTGAACCTGCTCAGCTCATAGGAATGGCAAGGCTCAACTAATGGTGACATCATTGCATTGAAGCCTGAGATCCGGATTCAGAGGCAACAAAGTTGCCAAGGAGATTGTTTCACTCAGAAGCTGCTCCTTAATGAAGTCCTGGCTGTCCCAGCTGATAGACAGAGGCTTAGTGTACAGCCCCTCATTTCACAGTGGAGGGAACTCCAAGTCTAGAGAAATGAACTGAGCCATTTGTTGTCATATATCTGGTTACTGCGTAGTTGGAGGCCTAGAACCCACACTGCCAACTCCCAGTTCAATTTCTCTCTGCTTAACACTGCTGTGCATTCCTTCATTCTTACTGATGTTAAGGCTAGAGATACCACCAAATGAATCTCAGGCAGCCAACATTCTCTTGGGGGAGCAGGAGATTGTGTTGGTATATTTTGACCACCTGGTATTATTAACAGAGCCACCATGGAGACTCAGAAAGTAATTTACGAGATGGCCTTCACACTGTTGATTGTTCCCCAGGAAGTGCTGAGACACTTTTCCTAGGGATGACTCTGATGGAAGTGGATGACCTTTAGGGGTCTGGTATTGGCTATATATAGCTAAAGCCCCGACCTTATTAATGGGGCTTCCAACTCCCTCCTTATTGCAGGGCAACCTCCTCCTGACGGGTGACAAGGATCAACTCGTGATGCTCCTGGACCAGATCAATAGCACCTTTGTTCGCTCCAACCCTAGCGTGCTCCAGGGCTTGCTTCGCATCATCCCATACCTTTCCTTTGGAGAGGTGGAGAAAATGCAGATCTTGGTGGAGCGGTTCAAACCTTACTGCAGTTTTGATAAGTATGTTGCTTAGACTCCAGACAGCTGAATGAGAATCCCCAGAAAAACCCTGAACTAGTTCTGCGAGAATAAGGAGGAATCACCTGAGTTTCTACTAGATATTTGTCTGCCAGCCTGGCCTTTAAGGGACTCGGTCTAAACTGGGGAGTCAATAATTAAAATACACTGTGTTAAAGTAGCAGTTGGCAAGGCAGAGAAGGTGAAGTGGTTGGTGACATGGGAGGGGGTATGACAAGATGGAGGAGAATGCGAGAGAACGTTGGGAGCTTGGGGGATGTGGCAGGCAAGAGGGAGAGTGGCAGGAGCCAGGTCAGAAGGGTCTCTGTGTTATGCTCAGGAGCTTGGACTTGAACCTAGAGTTCAGGTCTAATCATTGAAGTCAAGTCACTGAGGATTGTTAACCAAGAGAATAACATGATCAGCTTTTATGGTCGTCTTTGCTCTTTCCTCCTAGGTACGATGAGGACCACAGTGGCGATGATAAAGTCTTCCTGGACTGCTTCTGTAAAATAGCAGCCGGCATCAAGAACAACAGCAATGGGCATCAGCTGAAGGATCTGATTCTCCAGAAGGGAATCACCCAGAGTGCACTTGACTACATGAAGAAGCACATTCCCAGTGCCAAGAAGTAAGGAGCCCCTCTGGCAGGCGCTGCTGCCTCCCCTCTTCCTGGTGCCTTTTCTCCTTCATCACCTTGGCATCCTTTTGCCTTCCTTGGGGTCTCCCTCCCCTCCTGGAAACTAGCGAGGTGACCACGCAGCCACTGCAGAGTCCTTTGGGGCTACGGGCAAGGATGGCAGCTTAGCTTGTTGGTTTCTGTTTAGAGTACTCGTTTCTATCTGGTTTCTCAGCTGAGGCGCGTGGTCCTTTGTGATTCTTTATGGTGTGCTTGAAGGGTCACGTCTAAACAAGCCAGAACCCACAGCCAGTTCCTAGGGGGCCTTTGCTTCTCTGGCCTGCTGATAACACCTTTGTTTTGCAGTTTGGATGCTGACATCTGGAAAAAGTTTTTGTCTCGTCCAGCCCTGCCATTTATCTTGAGGCTTCTTCGGGGGCTGGCCATCCAGCACCCTGCCACCCAGGTGAGTAACCGGCATGCACACAGACCTTCTTCCTGAGCAGGACACGTGCACACTCTTCTCATCTCCTGCGACAGCTGCCTTGATTAGCCTTGAAACATGACTGCCCTAACATAGGACTCCTAGAGTAGAAGGGACTCTCTGAAGCATCTGGTTCATCTCTGTTTGTGGAGAGGATTGAGATCCACTTGTGATTTCCTCATTCATCTCATCCTTATGTGGGGCTTCATTATCTCACGGCTCAGCTGAGCAGCAGTTGCGAGGGTGTGGCTGGCCAGAGCATTAAAACAGTTTTGATTTTTTTGGCCACAGTCCCTGGGACACTTGTAATGCCATCACTGCCATTTTCTGCTCTGCCTCCGGCAGCCGAAAACTTGGTGGGTTCTCAGGGAGGCCCACCTGTCCACTGCGCCGCCTGTCCCTTATAGTCACTGGGCTGGGGTACTGGTCACCTTCACAAACCCTAACTGGCCCAGACAGGTGGCCAGACTGGATTTGTTTTTTTAACTAAACTTTTTATTTTGAGATAATTTTAGATTCACAAGCAGTCATTAAGAGGTAACACAGAGAAATCCTTGGCACCCATTACTAAGTCTCTCTCCCTGGGAACATCTTGCAGAACTGTAGTAAATTATCACAGCCAGGGTACTGACGTCGATGCAGTCGAATTCAGGACAGTTTCATCACCACAGGGACCCCTCTTGTTGCCCTTTTATAGCCACGTCCACCTCCCCCAACCTGGCAGCCACCTCTCCATCTCTGTAATTTTGTCATGTTAAGAATGTGATAGACTAAATGGAATCATACAGCACGTAACCTTTGGGGACTGGCTTTTTCACTTGGTGTAAGTTTTTTGTGGTGCGTCCTGTTTGGTGTGCATATCAGTAGTTTGTTCTGTCTTACTGCTGGGCTGTGTCCCCGTTGGGGTTGCACCACTGCCTGTTTAACCATCACCCATTAAAGGGCTTCTGGGTTGTTGCTAGTTTGAGGCTGTTACGAATAAAGCTGCTGTGAATGTGCGTGTACAGGTTTTTGTGTGAATAAGTTCTCACTTTTCTGGGACAAATGCCCAAGGCTGCAGTTGCTGACTTGTGTGGTAGTGCATTGGTTTGCTTTACAAGGAACTGCCAGACTGTCCTCTGTCTGGAGTGGCTGCACCTCTCTGCGTTCCCACTAGCATGCGTGAGCAATCCGCGTAGTCTGCGTCCTCCACAGCATTTGGCGGTGTCACTATGTTTTATTTTAGCCTTGCTGATAGATGTGGAGTGACGTCTCGTGGTTTTCATTTGCATTTCTCTACAGGCTAACAACGCTGCACACCTTTTAATGTGCTTCATCTGTCTGTCTGCTGTGAAATCTGTCCATATTTTTTGCCCATTTTCTAATAGTATTTTTTTTTTAAGGTTGAGTTTTCAGAGTCCTCAGGACTGCATTTTTTTTCTGTTTAGAGCAGCCTACCTTGAATATAGTTGCGCGTTCTCACTTGGTAATCTGTTCTGAGAACTCATTCCAACAACGTGGCTAACTGATCACAGTAAAGATTCTTTCATATGTCTTGCTCCGATAACTATTGTTCTCAACTTTTGTTCAATTCAGTGGAGACAGTCATAATTAATACCTCTTTGTGGAGATAATTCTTCCTACGTAAGAGTTTTTTCACTTATTTTTCCCCCAGCTTGGAACATCTTTATTTTGAATGTGGGTAAATCAAGGGACAGAACAGTGATTTGGCAACACAGAGCTGAGAATTCAGGTCAGGGGATTCCAGGCTTATTCTTAGCTACTAAATTGAATTACTTAAAAAATAAGGCTTAATCTCTGACCATTCGCTTCTCTTTCAACACGTATTTATGTAGTGCCTGGCGTGCGCCTGTGCTGGGTTAGGCTGAGGCAGTGTTGGTGAACAAGACAGTCACAGTCTGTGCCTTCTGGGAGCTTCCTGTCTGGTGGAGGATAGAGTTAAATACGTAGTGATAGCTGAGCAGGGGTAAGTGCAGTGTGGAAGGGGGCAGAGGAAGGAGGATTTCTAATGAGGGGAGTATGGCACCTGCAAAGGCTCAGAGGCAGGAGAGCTTAAAGCACTCCAGGAATCGGAAGGCAGTTGCATTGAAGGTGAGGCATGGCAAGAGCTGTCGCTGGAGACATGAGCTTCGGTCCAGATCACATTCTCCAAGGAGAGGAGTGTGGTTTTCTCCTGAGGATAGTGCCCCTGGCCATATTTTAGAAGATGAATCAGAAGGAGGTGAGATGAGAGGTCGAAAGAACAGTTGGCAGGCTTTTACAATAGTCTTGGTGAGAGGCCATGGCAGCGGGACTCTGGTTAGGGCAGTGGACAGTGAATGGATTCGACAGAGTTCTGGGAGGTGGAATAAATGGGATTTGGAGATGGGTTGCATGAGGGGGAGTGAAGAGCTGGATGAATGGAGAACTCTCCTCAGTGCCTGGATTAAGTGACAGGGGAGTGGTGGTGTCATCAGAAGAGATGGAGAGCCTAGGAGGGTTGGGATGAGGTGGAGGAGAGTCCGCTCTGTTAGACTATTTTTGTAACTAGAACGTAAGCTTCAGGAGGGCAGGAGCTTTGTTTCCCCAACACCTGAAACACTGCTTCACACACATGTGTGTGCATACATGCACAGCAAACACCCGGAGTGTTGAGTGTAGGGTTCCTGTGGAACATTGAGTAAGCAGTTGAACTATGAGCGTTGAGGACCGTGAGATGTCAGCTAACCTGAAGTTTTGCTGAGGTACAAATTTGAAGCATACCTGCTGTGAAAAGAGATTTACGAGCTAGTGAGTGACCTGGGTGCTGAGCTCTCACATTGCAAGTTGGCTTTGTTGTTTTGATTTATTGTCAAGTATGAATTGTCAACTCACTAGTGATGGGGTGGTGTGGATTTCTCAGTGAGCTTGCGTGGAGAGCTTTTTCAGACTCTACACTTGCCTTCAGTGTTGTGATGTTTTCCCATCCCCGTCAGTAGTGTGGTGCTGTAGTGTGGTACCAACATTTTTAAGCATAGGGTTTTTTTTGGTTTACTTTTTACTTTTTTTTTTTTTTTCTCTCATCCCCACTTCCCCATGTAGTTGTACCTCTGGAATCCCTAAGTTGAGAAAACTCCTGTGCTCCTGGGTTTGGTGACCCCATATGAAGAACTTAGCACAGCCCTGGGAATGCCAAGGGCCTACTGTGCCCAGTGTGGTCATGAGTTCACCACTGAGGCCTCGTCAGCTGCTGCTTCTCCAGGGAATCTTACCTGAGCTCCTTGCACTTGGACTGTGCTGAGGGCTTTGCATATGTTACCTGAGTCAGTCATCACAGCAGCCTTGACACTGCCCCCCTCTTACAGAGAGGGATGTTGAGGCTGGAGAGCATGGTGACCAGTCTGGTCAGTGGCAGAGCCTCAACCTCTTCCATTTGTCCAAATCTCTTGAAATGTAAAATCAAAGGATCTGATTGAAACCAAGTAGATGACATGAGATTGTGCACATTCTGTTAATTTTTTTAAACCTTTAAGCCCCTGAGAAGAACACTTGGCTACATAATTGGAGGCCTTCATCTCTCTGGTCCCTTCTTGGCAGGTTCTGATTGGAACTGACTCCATCACAAACCTGCATAAACTGGAGCAGGTGTCCAGCGATGAGGGCATTGGGACCCTGGCAGAGAACCTGCTGGAGGCGCTGCGGGAACACCCTGACGTGAACAAGAAGATTGACGCGGCCCGCAGGGAGACACGGGCTGAGAAGAAGCGCATGGCCATGGCCATGAGGCAGAAGGCTTTGGGCACGCTGGGCATGACGGTACGGCCGCGTGGTCGTGCCTGCCCTGGTGATGAGGTGTCAGTGGCACAGTGTGGACAGAGTCGGGTGGGGATAGGTGAAGGCGAAGGCTGGACGGTGGGGGAGGAGGACGGGGCGGTAGGGAAGGAGGTGTGCTGGGCACTGTGCTAGAGGCTGCACCTTGTCTGACTTTCCCAGCAACCCTTAGAGATGGGACTGTCCTTGTTCTGCTCTACAGATGAGACTTGGAGGTTAAATGACTTAACAAGTTCACGAAAACGGGAAAAATGGTGATAACCGTTGTTTATCAAGGATTTACCATATGCCAGCCACTGTGCTTAGGCACCTTACTTGTAAGATTTTATTTAAGCCCTCAAGTGGTTCTGTGAGGTTGGTATTATACCCATTTTCTAGATGAACTAATTGAGGCCGAGAGGTGATGTAAACAGGCCAGGGCACGTAACTAACAGGTGGTTGACAGGCATTTGAACCGGGTCTGTTCAATGTGAAGGGCTCTGTGCTCTTTTCACTGGCCCACCGTGGAGGAAGCAGTAGCCTTTTCCAGACTAACACACTTTTGAGTGTCAGCAGTTTTAAAACTCCCATGGGAACAGTAAGTGACTCATACTGCAACAGCCCTTGGCAGCTGAGACTTGGTACTGCTGGCACAAAGAAAGGGGACTGTTTCGGTGGCAAGTGGCGGCGTGCCAGGGTTCCAGCTGGATGGTTTCCTCTGCTTCAGTGGTTCCTGTAGGAAGAGATGGCAGGAGAATCTGGGTCTTTACCCTCATTAGAAGCCAGCTGAAGAGCTTTCCTTTAAGTCCTTTAGTGTATGTGGACGGTCGGCCCTGTGTCTGCGAGTCCCCAAGCTGTGGTGGGAGGGTGGGTGGATCACCGCCTGACCTGCCGCCTGGTTCCCCCTACAGACGAATGAAAAGGGCCAGGTTGTGACCAAGACGGCGCTCCTGAAGCAGATGGAGGAGCTGATTGAGGAGCCGGGCCTCACGTGCTGCATCTGCAGGGAGGGGTACAAGTTCCAGGTACGGCTGCTGGCCCTGCAGGCAGTCGTGAGGGCCTGGGCTTGTGGGCGCAGCCTGGCCCCCTGTCCCGGTGGCCTCCCTCTCCTGTTCTTAGGCTAGAGTCAAGGCTCATGTCTTAGGGCCAGCTGTCCTCTTTAAAGGCAGGAAGAGAAACTGATTTGAACATTAGTCAGATCATTGTCTTCATCAACACTGTCACCATCAACAACCACTCATTGGGTTCCTTCTGTACGCTGGGCCCTGTGCCCGGAGCCTTTGTGTAAACTGGCTAATTTTATCTTTAAAACTGTAAAAAGCCCTAATTTATGGATGAGAAAACAAAATTCACATAGCAGAGCCCGAGTTCTAGCCCAGGCTGTCTGACTCCCGACCTGAGACTTCAAAAGACACCACGCAGCTGCCATTGCAGATAGCTGGGGGAGATCAGGACCCCGGCTTTCTAGGCTTCACCAAACTAGATTTACATCTGAAAGGAGCAGAACAGCAAGGAACCAGTTTGCTCCACTAAAGGCCGTTTTAAAAGGCATCCTCTTCCTCTCCAGCTTAAATTTATGCTTAGCACCCAAGTCCCTTGAAGGGCAAGTACCCTGGGCCACAAGCCCTGCGAGTCCTGCTGCGACACAGGCTCCTTGGAGCCTTTTGGTAAGTTTTGAAAAGCAGGTGACTTACCAAGAAGGCACTTTATTCTTCGTTTTCAGATACATGAAGTAAAAACAAAAGGGCAGTTCAGGCTTACATTTCTGCCCTTCTATCTGCGCAGCATCCTTTATTTTGGTTGCTCCCCACCCGTATTTCCCTGGGGCTGTGCCCAGCCAAGTGCTTAACCAAGAGACTGAGGGGCTCACTGTCACCCCCTCTCCCGAACACATCCCCTCCTCAGAAGGCAGGCACTGGGGTCTCCTCTGCTCTCCTGCACCCCTTCCCGCACCCGCCTTTGAGTTTCTCACCTCTCCTCCTGCCCATGTTGTCTTTGCAGCCCACCAAGGTCCTGGGCATTTACACCTTCACCAAGCGGGTAGCGTTGGAGGAGATGGAGAACAAGCCCCGGAAGCAGCAGGGCTACAGCACCGTGTCCCACTTCAACATCGTGCACTACGACTGCCACCTGGCTGCTGTCAGGTAGGCCTGGCTCTTGCGGAGTGGCTCCTTCACCATGCCTCTCCTCAGTGTGCATAAGCTCTAGACCTGGGTCACTGCGGGGAGTGGGCAGCTTGCTCAGGGCCGGGACGGGGAGTGGGTGGGACCACAGCCCCGAGGTTTCAGTTCTCTTCCTTAGTCTCTGGGAAGTAGGCTGTCCTCCCTTCAACGATGGCAAGAGCCATTCCTGCCATTTGACCAGGAAAGTACACTTGGCTTTTTGCCCAGGGCTGCTAAGAGCAGTCTTGCTGACCTGAAGCAGTGAGGCCGGTGCTGACCATGTCGCAGTACAATGGCTGGTTCTCTCTGTGGTCGGGCACATGAGCTTACTTCCTTGATGTTAACAAGCCCTTCTCTACCTCACTCAGCCAGCTGCCTGGTTGCCAAATTAATTCCAGCAGTCACTTGTCCCTGCTCTCCTCCCAATCTAGGCTGGCTCGGGGCCGGGAAGAGTGGGAGAGTGCCGCCCTTCAGAACGCCAACACTAAGTGCAACGGGCTCCTTCCGGTCTGGGGGCCCCACGTCCCTGAGTCAGCTTTTGCCACCTGCCTGGCAAGGTGAGTGTGGAGCGTTTTGCGTGATGGAAAGAGGATTCTCAGGAGATGGGGGAAGATCAGCTGTCAGTCCAGCCGCCAGGGGCACCATGTCCTGTCAGCTTCAACAGGAACCCACGTGTTTCTCTGCTTGCTGACAGGGGAGCTGTCCAAACGGAGGGGCTCTGCTGGGAGAAACCAGCGGTCTCAGCCTCGCGTCTGGCGCAGCGCGTGCACTCTCCAGCGATCTGCCGCCTTTCCTCCGCTGCTGTTCTAGGACACGAAACACAGGGCCCCTGACTTGGTCCTCGAGGCCAAAGTTTCCCAGAGTTTACTTTTATTTCTCTGAGGTTTAAATAATGAAAATAGCCTAATGGCATGGGGTGTATCTTTCAGAGCCTCCCTGGACCTAAAATCCAGAGTAGAGTAGCTAAACCTTCTTTGAGGTCCTCATCTCTTGCAGATGCCTTGTGGAGTGGTGCCCTACCCCAAGTCCTATTTTAAAGCTCAGGGATGGAAAGGTACTTACCATAGACCAGGTACTTGGCAGTGATAATGATGAAAGTAATGTTGGGCAGTGTATTGAAATGCTTACCATGTGTTATTATTACACACGTTCTATAGATGAAGAAATTGAGGCACAGAATTAATCAGAGACAGAGCCCAGATAGATGATAACGTATATTGACATAGAAAAAAACTTCTATTTGGAGGTTGAGGCGATCAGGAAGATCACCCTGTCAGTCAGAATCAGTACGTCCTACATTGCTTCTTCCAAAATGTACTTCCAGATGTGGTCACAGTATGTCCTATGACATTGGTCCATCAAGAGATGGGCTCTGCAAAACCGCACGTTCTCATCAAAGCTTGGAGAGCATCGCCTTCCATCACAGTGGAAATGAAAGTGGCCCCTGCGCTTGTCTTCCAGCCCAGCTCTTGTCCTTGACTCTCTTTCGTTCTCCGTCCGTATCTGTGTAACCTTCACAGCCAGCGGCCCGATGAGGGGCTCTGCCTTCCCAACAGGGAACTTGATTCCATCTCACTGTCTGTTGTGCTTCTCCCCAGGCACAACACTTACCTCCAGGAGTGCACGGGCCAGCGGGAGCCCACGTACCAGCTCAACATCCACGACATCAAGCTGCTCTTCCTGCGCTTCGCCATGGAGCAGTCGTTCAGCGCGGACACCGGTGGGGGCGGCCGGGAGAGCAACATCCACCTGATCCCGTACATCGTTCACACTGTGCTTTACGTGCTGAACACGTCAGTATCCCGCGTCTCGGGGCCGCCCGGGCTGACCGACCCTGTGTTCCCCTGCCCAGCGAGCTCTCCCAGCTTTCCCACATCTGCTATAGTTAGTTCCAGAACTAACGTCTGGCCCAAGGCAGCCTATACTGAAGTCGGAATGTTCATCTGCGCCTTTTTAGAGTCACACGGGATAAAGCAGGAGGGTGGCTTTTCCAAAACTGTCTCAGCTCCTGCCAGAGGCATCCAAGGGCTGCATCCTTGGACTGACCTTCAGCCCAGAGTGGAACAGGAAGTGGAAGAGGCCAGATCATCAAAGCTTCTGCTTCAGTGTAGCCTCTACTTGCAAGACTCTGTTCCCTTGGATGGGGGAGGCTGTGGGTCCGGGCTGCACACAGTCACTGTCAAGGGCACACAGGTTGTTACAGCTCGTTTCATAGCTAGAGGATGTGGCAGAAGCAAACACCTATTATTTCAGAAATGGAAACTGGACTTGATCCCCCTGTTTCCTCTCCAGTGAGTAATGCTTCTGGCAACTGTCAGGGGAGAGGGGTTGTTGAAGATTATTTGGGAAAGTCAACTGAGAAGGAAGGTAGCCTGGGAAAAAACCCAGATTTATGTCTTTATCTGTATGTACGTGGTGAATCAGGTTGATACATGAAGGTGTTATTTTATTTTATTTTATTTTTTTGTTTGTTTGTTTTTTTTGTTTTGAAGGTGTAATTTTAAAGAAATGCTAAGTGGGTAGAGAATAGTCTTTCATTCCACCCTAGATTTAATATACTTTAGCTCTTAGATTTAATTTAAACGGTCTCATCCTTTTCGGCCCCATCTTCCGCAGGAGTCTTACACACCTGTTGGGCAGAGTATTGACAGGTTGTTGAGAGGCTGCATACAGTCCACCCAAGGCAGCTGCAGTTCAGTTTAGGCAACAGAACAATCTGTCTCTTGTCCTTTCTGGTCTTCCATCAAAGTTATTTTCTCCTTCCCTCCCATTTCCTTATGAGATAAAAGGCTGACCTGGAGACCACAGGCTTCATTGTTAAAAAGAGGCACTGGCGGGTCTCCATCAGTCATTACATCATCTGCTCAAATGTTCAGGCTGTCAGAAGAAGCACCTGCATCGTTGACAATACAAACATTCCCATTATCCAAACTGCTTCAGGCCTGAGCAGTGCTAATTGCCAGTGTCCGTGGGGTCTTTGACAGAGCCCTTGGCTCTTCTTGGCAGCAGTGAGGTAGAGTGGACTTTTCCGTTCTCTGGGGAGAAATGCAGACCGAGGGAGGCAGCATGATTTGCCCAGCAGAACAGAGCTGGTGGCTTCAGGTGTTACTGTGTTTCTCAAATGCCAGACACTTGTAACCCGTGCTCACGTCCCTTAGTTGGGGGAGGATGGTGGGGGGGCTGTGTCCTGGTCATCTTGGTCAGCTAGAGGCTGAGGCAGAAGCTGCCCAGAGAGGCACCGTTTCCCCGCCGCAGCCTGCTTCCCTCGTCCTTTCATGCTGGCGTGGGCTTGGTCACGGGGGGCAGGTTGAGCAGGGATTGCTGCCTTTGGTGGAACGTTTGTGTACGGAGGCAGGTGTGTCACATCATGAGCCAGAGCAGAGCTGAGCAGGTCCTGTGATGGTAAAAATCTTCCGATTCTGGACACTCCACTGGAGTACAGTCATCTGCTGCATCCATGTCCTCTCTTCATGGAGCAGAAGGGAGCGTGGTGTACTTGTGTCACCGCTCCGGCTCTCCCACAGGCCTCTGTCTGGCAGTGCCATCTGCAGACCTGGTAACTGTGCTGCAGGAGTGGCTGCTGCTGCTGTGTTTTTGTTTATTTTCCCCCACAGAATTAGGATAAGGCATCAAACACTCAGAGCCTGAGAGCACCAGCCAGGTCCTAAGGAAAGAGTGTTGTAGCCAAACATTTATGGTAAGGAAGTGACCTCTCAGTGCCGCTCCAGTGGCTGGTGAAGGCTTCGTTGTGCAGGGAAGGTGGGGAGCCCGTGTTGGGTAGGCTTTGGAGCCTGACTGCCTGGATCCAAGTCCAGTTCCTTCCTGCCGCGTGTGTGACTTTGGGCAAAATGTTCACTTTCTCTGTGCTGTGGTTTCCCTTTCTATAACATTGGGATAGTACCGGTCTCATCAGGTCCTTGTGAGGATTTAACGAGACAACGAGAAAGTGCTCAGAACGTGCCTGGAGTTCAAGTTGTTGGTCATGATTGTTACTGCAGTTCAGGCGGGAGCGGGAGCCAGCAGCGGTGCTCTCCTGGAAGGAAGGGTTCTGATGAGGGAGAGAGAGACACACATGAGAGAGCGAACCCAGAGAGAGTGCCCAGGGCAGCGCCGGGTGCGATGCCACGTGGACGGTTAGCCGCACTGAGACTGCGCAGAGTCGGGGAGGGTGCGGGCTGTGGGCTCAGGCAGACTCTGGGTCACTGACTAGCTTACTGACTTTGGGCACATCACTTCACTTCTCAGGCCTTTAGCTACTGTGGTAAAAAGGTGTCGCTGTCACCTTCCAGAGTTGTCAGGACACTTGGATGGTGGAGTGCTCGTGAATGTGCCCGACACACGCACAGTGCAGTTGGAATTGGGTCAGGGCTGGGCTGGGGAAGGGAGAAGACGGGGACGATGCCACCAAGGCCACCTTGGGAGGGAAGGAGCCTTGCTTGGAGAGGAGGTGGGAGGGGTAGTGGAGGATGGGTGGGGGTGTTCAGGGAGCCAGGCGGTCAAGAAACTTGAAAGAGGACAGGAAATTGAGCAAACCCTTTCCCTGCCGGGCTGCTGCCCTGGTTTCATGGTGCCCCTTTTGTTCCAGAACCCGAGCAACTTCCCGAGAGGAGAAGAACTTCCAGGCCTTTCTGGAGCAGCCCAAGGAGAAGTGGGTGGAGAGTGCCTTTGAAGTGGACGGGCCCCACTACTTCACAGTCCTGGCCCTCCACATCCTGCCCCCTGAGAAGTGGAGAGCCACACGCGTGGAAATCCTGCGGAGGCTGCTGGTGACCTCTCAGGCCCGGGCAGTGGCTCCAGGGGGAGCCACCAGGTCAGTTCCCGCTTCGGGAAGTACCTGCTTCAGGAAGCCGTCTCCTGAGCCGTCTGTCCAGACTCTGTGACCCACTGTGTGTGGAAGCCACCCCGCAGTGTGCGTATGCTGAGGAGGGCACGCTCGTTTGACTCAGTAATTGACCCTGGCCCTTCTCGGTCTGTCATGTCAAGAGTCTGGATGGCTGGATGGCTGGCGGGCGCCTGCCACCTCTGGGCCTGGTGTTCGGCCACTGTAAGTGTGGAGCCAGGCTTGCCTCTGGAAAATTCCTCGGAGAGGAAGCCAGCCAGGCACAGGGGGGCTACCGAGGAGAAGAGTTGGGGCCCGCAGGAGGCTGAGGCAGGTGGCCAGGGCTTCCCATCATGCTGATCTGGGCCTGAACTAGCAAAGCTTCGTAAGGCTGCGGTTGGGGATTTTTTTTTTTTTTTTTTTTTCTGATCATGAAAAGCTCATCCTGTCCCTTCTTGGTCATATTCCTATCCTGTCTGCCCCACGTGCTGGGAGCCTTTTTTCTTCCTCTGCTTTTCGTGTAGACCCTCCCTAAGAAGGAAGGCATTTTGGGAGGAAAGTAGTCAGTGTTTTCATGACTCTGTGCTATGATTTGGGTCAGAAGGGAGGTGTCTGTGAGAGAAAAGAATGGCAAACAGGAAGCCCTCTGTGACGACTGCACAGTGGCCGCCTGCCGAGTGGACTCGGTGCCCCTACTCTAGCCCGTGGAGCCCCGCGCGGCCTTCCCTGGGCTGCAGAGTCGGGCGTGGTCTGTCCGCTTGCGTCTGCCTCTCGAGGGAAAGCTGCTTCACTTCAGGAAGGTCTGTCCTCCTGCTGTGCCTGCTGTCACCAGGATCCGAGGGGACATTTCCAGTGAGGGAGCAGAGGAGGAGCTTCGGGTCTCCTGAGAACGACAGAGGAGGTGGAGACAGCAGTGGGCCTGAATTTGCACACCTGCCGTCTACCTCCTCAGCTAGTCACTAGTCACAGTCACCTCATGCCCCAGGGGGACCAGGTTGGAGCTCTCCTGCTGAATCCGGCCCGTGCCGGCCTTTGTGTAGTCAGAGGGCGCCAGTCTTGTTAGAGTCCGACCTGATCTCTGCCCCTGTTCCCAGCATAGCACTTTCCACTGTTTCCCAAGAGTCTGAAGTGTTAATAGTTAACTAGCTGCTGGAAATCAAACGTTAGATCTGGGCGATGCTGAGTTTTTAAGCCAGGCTCGGCCTGCGTCCATAGCACAGAAAGTGGCTGTTTACTGGGCACAGGCTCTCGGTGACAGGTGTGAAATCTGAACCCACAGGAGCTTTCAATTAGGAAACTACAATTCATCATTGTCCCAGGCAGTTAAGGAAAAGCCTATTTGGTCGCAGCTTAATTAGGAGTCCAGGGTAAACTGCACTCATGAGTCGCCATTTTCTCTGTGGCAGTTTAGTCACCTTACTAATTGGCCTTAAATAATTAAGTTGGGCAGGGCTGCTCGAGATTCCTGCTCCCAAAGCAGAAGAGCCTCGAGAAGGACCCGACCTGGCGTGGTGTGGGCGGTGTAAACAGGGAGCTCCAGAAGCAGGCTGGCAGAGTGCTGGGGCACCTCCGAGGAGGGGCCGTGGCTTGAGGGACCTTTAGAGGGTGACGTCCTGGTGATTGGAGCCGTGTCACTGGCAGCAGGCTTCATTCTAAGTCCATTATAAGGTGGGAGGCAGCAGCAGCTACACAAAAATCTGGGAATTTATTTGCCCAAGAGAAATTGTTCTCTTGTGCAGGTTTTACAAAAAGATTCCTCTGCCAAGGACCATCAAGTATTTAAGCCTGGGACTTTCCTAGGTGCCTGTCAGAGCCCTTCTGTGCCCTTGTCTGCCAGAGCTGCACAGAAACAGATTATTGTCCTCGCCCCCAGGCCCACCTCGCGGCAGTGGTGGGAGGGGAGAGGGTGGGCGCTTTGGAGATACTGGGGTGGAAGGGGAGGGTACAGGATTTTAGCAAACAGAACTGTCAGATTTTTTTTATTATTTGACTCTACTTTTGTTGGTGACTTAAAAATGTAGGTGTGGGTGGCCTGCCCCGTGCTAGGTCGTGCCTTTACTTGAGGCCCAGAGAGTGTAGTTTTAGCTTCTAGATGAGTAACATCTGTCCTTGTTTTATGATTCTAACATACATGAACACATGTGCATGCGCACACACATGCATTTGAATACCAAGTTCTGGTCCCTTCAGTTACGGCTCTGTTTCAAGCCAAAGAATCTCCATGATAAGAGTTTATCTAGCCTTTACTTATTACAGATAGGAAGGCAGTTTGCAGACAAAGCCTTTCCTAGGTCTTGAGCTTTAGAAACCAAATCTGAGCACTGTGTGGCGGGACGTCTGGTCTTTCTCTGTATCTCGCAGTGGCTCTGCCTGGAGTAATCATTCCTCAGACCAGGAGCGTCTGCCGAGAAGCAGTGGACGTCGCACAGGCAGCCCCCCGTATTCCAGGGGCCTGGCTGGTCTCTGACTCTGAACTGAGTCATTGGTCTAAGTAGTGACGATACTGGTTAGAGACGAAGGGGTGTGGTGCGCAGCTCTGGGATTAGCTCGGGATTTAGGAGGTGTCGGGGTGGCTGCAGCTCCCATCCGAGACATCACTGTTGCTCAACACCAGCTTTCCACCAGCTTGCTGTTTTTTAACACAGCACGTGGTTGGCAAGTAACTGTGTGGCTGCTTTACGTCTGCTGGCTGTAAAAATTCTCCTGGTGGAAATGTAAAGAATGAAGTAGAACCTTGTTTTCTACTTCATGTATTAGATCCCATTGAGTCCAAGAGTGTGTGTGGGGGCTAAACACAGGGAGACGGGACTCCTCGGCGTCTCTTTACGGTGGCGGCCTTTTGGTTGCCATGTTGCAACTTCTGTCTCCCTCTTTCGCATTTAGCCTGATTTGGCAGAGAGTCAGTGCTAAAGATGACTCTTCTGTGGGACTTTCTGTGGTAAATAAACCACTGGGTCCCAGGGCTTCTGAAGCTCTTGCCCGCGGTTGCTGTCTTCTGAGAAGAGAGACGAGTGGCTGGAGCGGAGTGATGCTTAGTTACTGTGACTCTTTTGCTGCTCCCAGAATGCTTTGCTCTGTCCTCGGGGGTCTCCCCCCGGGGTCTTCATGGACGTGGGCTCTCATCTTCTTTTCCAGGCTGACAGACAAGGCAGTGAAGGACTACTCTGCTTATCGCTCCTCCCTTCTCTTTTGGGCCCTCGTCGATCTCATTTATAACATGTTTAAGGTAAGGAAGCCGCGGGGAGCGTGGCCGGTTTCAGCAAGGGAGGAAACGCCTGTGCTGGTGGCTCTGACCCTGCCTGCGTGGCCTCCCGAGAAGCCAGCTGCTCCCACCGGGGGAGGGTTCCTCTCCAGCTCAGACCCCTGTGTCTGGGACCGCATTTGTAGCCGCGACTGCTCCTGTGACCTGGTCTCAGGCTGCCGCAGACCCTCTTCTGCAGGCGGATCTCCCCTCCAAGTCACCCTTTGTTTGCTCTCAGTCCCTCTGTTTGGATGAATTCTGTTGCCCTGGGTGAGTGTGACTTGTTCTAGCACAGCTTATGGGGACACTTCTCTCTACTTTGAGAGAATCAGAGGGTTTGGGGGTGGTTCCTTTCATAGTCTGAATGAAATAGCTCAATTAAAGTGACTTAGCAGTCCTTTTTCTTGGAGAAATCTAGATGTGGAAGATGTGGGGAGGGAAGAACACAGTCATCTGTCGAGGCTTGTATGTTCACCTGACACGTGCTTAATACAGGGGCTGTGAGAGGACTGAGGTGAAATTTTGTTGTTCCTGGAAGCAGAACACATCCTTCAGGGAAAGCTTTGATGTGTATGGGAGGGCTCTCATCTTCCCTGACTGGCTTGAGGCGCAGTGACCCAGCCCGGGCCTGTCTCCTGTTGGTTCTTGTAGAAGGTGCCTACCAGCAACACGGAGGGAGGCTGGTCCTGCTCTCTAGCGGAATACATCCGCCACAACGACATGCCCATCCACGAAGCAGCCGACAAGGCCCTGAAGGCCTTCCAGGAGGAGTTCATGCCAGTGGAGACCTTCTCGGAGTTCCTCGACGCTGCCGGTCAGTGTCAAGGCTTTACCTTCCCAGATCTTCTGCAGCAGAGCCCGTGCCTGCCCGAGTGGGGCTGGCGGTTGCTTTCATCTTCACATGCAGG
This sequence comes from Camelus ferus, assembly GCF_009834535.1. Lineage (NCBI taxonomy): Eukaryota > Metazoa > Chordata > Mammalia > Artiodactyla > Camelidae > Camelus > Camelus ferus. The sequence goes on along the minus strand of NC_045708.1, from coordinate 12,937,129 downwards.
AAAAAACAGGCGGGAGCCAGCCTGTGGGCTGCCACCGAGAGCTCTGGGAGAGAGGGGTACAGGCCAGGTGGCTGGTAACAGGACAGCAGCCACACGTGTGACGGGGCTCACATCCCCCAGGCCTGTGCTGCGCGTGGTGCACACGTCTTCCCAGTCTGCAGGGCAGCCCTGTATGAGGTGGAGCCATGGTTAACCCCATTTTACAGATGGGGTAAGTGTGGCTTTGAAGACTAAACAAGTTCCCAGCAGGACATAGCTGGAGGATCTCTGAGCCTCTTCTTAGATTCCTGGCTTTTTATGACAATGCAGAGAATTAACATGGAGCTTACCTGTCTTCCTCCTGCTTCCTGGGGACTGAGACGCCTTATGGCAAAGTTGCCCCCGGGGGAGATATGGGAGGATTTCAACTCTGATTCTTAAGATAAATAGTAAATACCAAAAGAGAGCAAAGAGCACCTCTGCTGGTGGGAATAGGGCAGCACTTTGAACTGCTATCGGATGGGGCATCCTCATCCCCCAGCTAGTAAAAGGGAAGTTCATTGTTCTCTCCTGTGTACAGGTTCTTTATACAACAAATTTGTCATCCTAATTGCAGACACATTAAAATTTGTTTGGATTTTATCACCAAGTGTCAGGTGACAGCAGGGGGAGGTGACTTGGGCTGATGCTGGGAAAGCCCGCCCAGGATTAGAAACCCGGTGCCTCTCAGGTTGTGGGCACTGCTGCAGTCCAGCCCCCCATCACTCCCAGAGCCAAAGCAGAGGGAACCACAGCTGCCCGACTCTTTTGTGAACTTGTTTCCTTTTCCCTGATGTTCATTGTGGGAGTTTCGTGAAGTGCAAAGAGCAGGACAGAGTCTCCCCAGATCCCACTGTCAGGAGAAGACCTCCACTAACTGTGCCCTCAGACATCTGGAGTGATGCTCAGTGTGAATTCCTCTCCTTCCCGCTCGGCACCAGCGGGCGGAGTCTCCCCAGGAGCTCTAGGGCTGCCTTCCAGCCTGGCCGTTCATTGCCACGGCTGCAGCGGGAGCTGTGCCGGATGGGCTTTGCTGGTCTGGTGCATCCCCCGTTACCCGGTGGTCAGGTGTCAGTACACTCACCCCAGTTTCTTTGTCAGCTTCACTGGATGCTCCCATGGGCATCTCTCCAGCCTAGACATTGCACCGTGGCTGTACTCCTTGCTTCCTCTAGGAAGTGACCCTGACTGAGAGAGGTAGCCTGTGTGCTTGTGTCCTTAGTGCCCAGCTCCGGGCCTGTCACCCAGGGGTCTGGCGAATGTCTGCAGAAGCTGTCAATACGAGCGCCAAAGTCCGAGTAAGAGGAGGAGGAGGAACGAAAGTAAGAGGGACGAAAGGAGTTCAGCTCGGTTCTGTGCTTGGCTTCAGCCTCGGGGAAGGTGGCAGCACCCGCCTGGAGCGAGGGAGAGTGAGGAGTGAGGGCTGGCCAGGCAGGGAGGGGAGCCGCAGGTGTTTACAGCAGCATGGCTTTATTGCTTTGTCCCAACTGGTAGAGAATTTCAGAACATCAGACACACCCTGTTCCAAGGCAAGGGCGAAAACACCGTCCAAAACCAACAAGAGGTGATGGGAGCCACTCTGTCGCCACTAGCACAGGTGCTGGGAGACAGCTTCGGTCTGAGTGCTGCCGGGCCTTGGGCTGACAGCCCCACTCTGGTCGGATGTGAGCCCTGCTCGGTGAGGGGGCGGGGCCGCGGGCCCTGCTGCTAATGGATGCCTTCTGCACCCTGGGCACTTGGACGTGACGGGCCTCATTTAATCCCCAGGGTGACGTGACAGGCCCTCATCACTGTCCCCGTTTGATGGTGGAAGAAACGGAGCCCCTGAACTCTGGCAGCTTTCTCAAGGCCCTGGACTCAAAGGGCTGGCTAGAGGCTCCGATGAGCCAGGGTCCTGCTACCCCTCCCCGTTCTCCCAGCCCCTGAGGGCAGTGGGGTTCACCTTTCTTTGGCCCCAGGTCCCTCTAAGAGTACGCTGAAGGCAGTGGACACCTTGCAGGGCCGCCCTCCGTTTCATACGCAGTTCCAGTGGACTTGCAGGCCCCCTGCATGGTACACGGACCCGAGCTTAGCACCCCCACTGTAGGGAGGTGGTGAGGCCGCCTCTGCCACTTCAGTGCCTTTAAACAGAGCAGCGTCTCATTACCGCACGGGAGTGTTGCTGGGTGACTGGCTCCCCAGCCATCGCTCATCCCACTGAGCGGCTGCGTCGGAGCTTGTTGGAGCGCAGTGTGGACGCGGCAGCTGTGACTCAGTAGGGCTGGGGGCCGTGCGTGCCCGCTGCTAACCGGCCTCTGCCTGTTTTCCAGGTCTCTTATCAGAAATCACTGACCCAGAGAGCTTCCTGAAAGACCTGTTGAACTCAGTCCCCTGACCACCACGTGGAAACTGCGGTCGCCGAAGATGAAAGCTAGCTTGCCTTCCGTCCCTCCGTGCTCCTCCCTCCTGTGCGCTGATTTCCCCGCGGGATGCTGCATCCTTACCCTCCCTCCTCCCCCCTCAGTTTCTCTTGGAATGGCTTGGGGGTTTTAGGCTTCCTGTTTTACCTCCTGTGTGTGGTGCACTAGCTGTGAAGTTGTCTGTGACCCAAGCCATCGAAGGACCTGTACATACCGAGGAGCCATGATTTGTCCTGGCCGAGTTAATACTTGAGTGTGCACATCTTGAGAAATAAAGGAATGACTTAATACACATTGAAAACGAAGGTGTTGCCTGTGCTTACACCCCACCTTAGTGACACTGGCCAAACTTTTCCTTCACTGCACAGCCCTTTCCGGCGTCGGCAGGTTAGGCTGTGTCAGAGTTGCTGTCTCTTGCTGGCACCAGATGGAGCCTGTCTGCTGTCTGCGAGCAAGTTGGGGCACCGTGTTTGATGGCTGTGATCTTTCCTAAAACAAACACTATGGCTTCTCAATTTTTTGGCCTTAAGAGCTGGAGCCCAGAGACAGGTGGAACCAATGGTTTCTTGGTCCTCGGCTGAAGACAGGCCCAGCGCAGCCGAGCACTAGTCTCCGTGCAGCAAAGGCAGCCGGCCTTCCCCTGCCTGCTTCGAGTCGGCAGTGCTGTGAGGACTGCTCTCCAGGGTGGCCGTTAGGAGAAGGCCTGGGGCAGACTTCCTGAGCACATTCCCTGCCAGGCGCGCGCGCGCGCGTGTGTGTGTGTATGTGTATGTCTGTGTCTGTCTTCGTGTGTGTGTGTCTGTGTGTGTGTGTGATTATTTCTGGGCTTTCTAACAGCCCTGCAAGAAAGGGCCTATGAACCTGTGTCACTTGGTCATGGCCACCCAGCGAGTAGCTGTTAGAGCTGAGGTTCGTGCCTCCGAAGCCGTGTCCTGAACCTCTGGCAACTGCCTCTGGGGCCTTGAGACCTGCCTCCTCACATCCGTGGGCAGCAGCCCTCTCAGCGAGGCAGCAAGACTCCTAAGAGCCCCTGTGCAGATTTTAGGGCCAGGTGAGCCCGGCGTGGCCTCGTGGAAGGAGGAGCCTGCTGATGGCCGGCTCCTTTTGTTCCTCATGGACTTTCCTGAGTGACAGCTTCCTTATCTTGATGTCCAGTTCATGTCACTCAGGCCAGACCACTTGGAACAGAAACTGCCTCTGGGTCCCTTTTGAAGACTTCTAGAGCCAGGACTTCATGTCCCTTCCCCAGAGCCCCTGGCTGGGCAGCCACAAGCAGGCGTGAGTGTCGTGCTTGGGGCTTAGCCAGAGACACAGGTGATTTGCAGGAGCCCAGCTGGAGGCCTGGCGGACAAGAACGCGGTGTGCGCGCGGCCCGGCTGCATGGTGGTGTCGGCGGGCCGTGGGGGTCCTCGAGGGACTGAGTGGCTCTAAGGCGGGGAGGGAGCAGCATCGTCTAGGCGGCGTCAGGCACCCACTCCTTTGTTCAAACCCAGCTCCCCTGCCCTTTGTGTCCCCTGTAGAAAGGGTACATGGCTATCTACTGGGAAGGACGGTGGCGAGGCTTACGTGAGATGACCCGCCTGCCGTGTAAGAAGGAAATGGCTGCTCTGCTACCATGAGTTCATTTTCAGTCTGCAAGATTTTGCTTTTTTTTTTTCCCAACAAAGCTGCATGTCTCAGGAGGGTCCAAATATGTCTAGCTTTGACGTGTCCCTTAGTCTCAGGGACACTTGCTTCTCACACTTGCACAGCAAGTCCATTCCCTCTCACGTGTCCATCACCTCCTGCTCTCTGGACGTCTCCCCAGAGACATTCCAGGTCCACGGGAGTATGTGTCATTGCTATTATATAATGTCCTAGCAGGGAATAAATTGGAGCAGCTTCGTCTGGGACAGCAAAGCCAGAAGGGAGAGTGGGGGAGGTGCAGGGTGAACAGGCGGGGCTGTCGCTGCACACCAGGCGTCGGGCACCGCCGGAGCCTGAGCTGTGTTCACGGCAGCGCCTTGGGGCATCAGGAGCATTGACTTGGCACCTTCGGAAGGTTAACCTTGGCCTGGTTTCCTGGGCCTGCAGGGCTGGGGTCTCCAAAGCTCATTACAAGGTGTTCATTTTTTTCTCTGCTTTTCATTTTTTGATTTCTTACGAAGTCCTTAGAGAATTTTGGCTCCAGCCCAAATGCATCAAGCCTCTTGCTTTCACGGTCACAGCTTTTCCTGGTGTCTACACAGGGTGCTTCCCAGTGACTGCCACAGTCCCAGACAGATTGCTGACACGGTGGCCGCACGGGTCTGTGACATGCGTAGGCCCCTGGGTGGTGCCCTAGGTAGATCTTGGGCAGGACTGGAAACTGGTCTAGGGACAGAACTCAGCCTCCCCGGGCCCACGTCCCATGACGCACTAGAGGGCATCAGGCAGAAAACCAGGCGCTTCGCCCATCCTGAGCCAGTTTCTGGGCTAATTGCTTCTTGGGGACTTGTCTTTCCCAACAGGCAACCCCAGCTGGGGAATCCAGACAATTCCAGGCTGGTCACACCTAGTGATGGCTGCAGCTTGAGGCCCTGAAGTCTGCGGTCAGCAACAAAGCCAGGGAAGGGCTGTCACTGCCTTCCTTCTAGAACGAATGGCTGAGGCCTCAGGGTCCCTGAGGCAGGTTTGTGGCTTTTCTGGCCCCCAGCTTTCTGAGGTCAGTGCTCTGTTAGGGACTAAACAGGGGACAGGTGCTGACCCCGCCCCAATCATGTTTGCTGAGACACCAGGGGCTCTTTGCATTGAGTTCTCGCATCCCCTCTACGGGTCAGGCGCTGGTTCTCCCACCTTGCAGATGAGGAGGTGGCCCCAGAGGAAGTGGCCCGCCTGCTGGGAGTCAGGCACTGACAGGTGTGGGACCCCGAGGTCGTCTGCACCCCATTTGCACCTGTTCCAGTCTTGGGTGTCTATTTGGCACCAGGTGCCGTGCTGGGTGCTGGGGGCCCCGCGATGGGCCAGTGGACTGACCTGTGGAGCTTAGAGCCGGGGATGGGCGGTGGGCAGTACACCAGCATGGACGGGGCAGGAGAGACAATGGGGTGTGGGGCGCAGGGTGATGGGGTCGGGCACCTCCACCTCTGACCCACCCACTGAGATTCGCCCACTTAGTTGTAATGGACATCCTGCTGGTCACTCAGCAAACCCCAGCAGGCACCTCACCTGCGTTTGGCTCCTGGGTAGTTACTGCTGCTTTGGCCAGGGGGGCTCTGGGGGACCGGGGACCTGCCAGAAAGGGAGACTCACTCTGCTTTCTGGCTTCAAGGTGGAGCCTGGCTCTGGCCTCTCCCATCACCTCTCACCCTCGTCCTGGGAGCTTCTCAGGCCTCCCTACCTCCTCTGGCCTTGCAGTCAGAGCTCACATTTAAAAATGCCCTTGGACAGTGCCGCCTCTTCACACTCCTTCCAGCCACACATTCACCTCTAGAATGGAGTCCAACCCGTCTCGGGGCTGCCAGCCTCCTCGCCCAGCCCTGGTCCTCCCCTCCGCTCTCCCTCAGCACCTCAGTCATTCCTGGCTACCATTCCATGCAGCAGGCAGCACCCCCTTTTCCAGACAAGTAAACTGAGTTTGAGGAGGTTGATAACCTGCCTAGTTTCATGAAGCTGAGAAGGGTGGGGTCGAGATTAGAACCCAGACCTGGTTGGCCCCCAACTCCCGGGTCAGGGAGAAGGTTGTGGCTTGGGGAGAGCTGGCTGCACTTCATGCTGGAGCGGGTGGCTGGGAGGAGGGTGCAGGTGTAAAGGGTGACTTCGGGGTGTGGCTCAGCTCGCTCCCTTCAGTCCTCTGGCCTGGACACCTCCACTGCGGCCTGTGCCCAAGGATGCAGCTCGGAAGGGCGCGACTCCCAAAGTGAATGAGCCCATTGCGTGAGGGCTGAGCTTGCCGTGAGGTTCTCCACCAGAGGGGGTGCCGCGTGGACCAGCCAGGGCCCAGCTCTGCTCCAGGCCTCGGGCAAGTTTCCTCGCGGTCTGGAGCGTGAGGACTGAGTGAGCGAATGCAGGTAAAGGTCCCGGCCCGCACAGGCGCCATAGCCCGAGGTCACTGTCAGTGTATCACCGCTGGGAGGGTGGCAGGAAGTCGGGTGAGGAGCCCTGGAGTCACCTCCCAGCGGCAGGCGCACACGCGGCCGTGCACGCGCTGTCCGCACTTGCCGGGCCGTTTGCTTTGGTGATTCGTGCTTGCTCCCGTGATTATTTCTGTCTCTGGGCTCCACGCTTCCTGCCCGGGGCTACTCCCTTTCCTGCTCATCCTTGTCTGCTGCCTGATCTCGGAGCCTGGCCCAGGCTCGTGTGCTGCCAGCTCGCCCCCTTTGGCTCCCTGACGAGCCTGGAGCAGCCGGGCAGGGCATGTGCTGGGGCAGATGAGTGGGTCCGCAGCCTCCAGAGCATGGGGGCCCAGCCAGGGCGAGGAGGCTGCCCCGAAGTCCCCAGCCTCGTGTGTTAGGACTGGCATCCTCCCGCCTCCCCCCTGTGCATCTTTGCGGACTCTGGAGCGTGAAGGTGGTGCTCTGGCCCCCTCACTCTAGGGCTGGGACGGTGGGGCACAGGAGGAAGGACTTGCCTGAGGCCCCTGGCCCACGGGCCAACAGGGACACGCTTCTTCACACACTGGGGGTGACGAACGACTTCCACATCCCGGCTGACACTGATGAGGGCAAAAGGAGAGAAGTGGTGGCTCTGGCCAAGGGGGCACTCTCTTCTGGAAGAGAAGGTGGCAGGTGGAGTGTGGAGCAGCGAGCACACACCCAGCGTCCCTGCCAGCTCAGCCCCGCACGCTGGGCGCTCCCCCCGGATGCAGGTCTCGGCCACTGCCCACGTGCGCCCATGAGCTTCGGCGTCGAGAGCAGGCCCCGTCCTTCTGCCTGAGGGAGGGGTGACCGGGCCTCTCGGGAGCAGGAGAGGTGGGTTGCTGGGACATCCTGGGCAGGAAAACAGGTGTTGGGGAGGTGACTAGGGCCACCACTGCTAGGGGATGTTGGATGGGGCCGGGGGCACCAGGACAGGACCAGAATTCGCCCCAGGTTTATAGGGGAATCAGTGAGTGGACCCAGAACTCCTGTCCAGGGGATGTGCCACCCCCGGGGCAGGTGCTCTGGGTGTGGGCAAGGCTGAAGGACACGGGGGTCTCGGCTGCTTTCTCTCTGGGCTGTCTCTCAGGTCCCTTTGCCATCTTTGCCCCATGACCTTGTTAACCCATCTGCTCCAACTGTACCCCCTCTCCCACCACCTGCTCAGTCTCCACAGGGGCCCTGCTGGACCCCTGCCAGGCTGCTCACAGATATAGATATTTGGGGACCCCACAACATTTACTGAGCACCTGCTCCGGGCCGAGCCCTGGGCCAGGCATGATCTCTAGTCCTTGGTTACTCTTGTTCTTCCTGTTTCACAGATGAGGGACCAGAGTCTCAGAGAGGCAAACTCACTTGCCCAAGGGCGCACAGCCTGTAAGTGGGATGTTGCCGCCATCCAGCTGGCCTGAGCCTCACTCATTCACCTGGTCCTGCTTGCAGTATGAGCTGGGCACGGATTTGGTTGGATCAGCCGAGCTCCCAGCAGGGGGCTACAGCTTTGGGAGCCAGGGCGTGGCCAGGTGCCCGCAGGTGGGCAGAGCAAGCACCACCAAAGGTTCTCCAGCCACACTCTGGGAACCATGCGCAAGGTTGGGACAGATGAGATCTGAGGCCCTGGGAACCAGCCACAGGCTGGATGACAGGGCAGATCCGTGGGCCCCAGTGCCCTAATGCCAGGGCAGGTAGGAGGTGACTTTTGTTTAGTGGGGCCTGAGTGCTGGGCTTGGAACTGTAAGTGGCTGTTTGAGCCTCACAGCCACCCCCTGAAGCCGGCACTAGTATCACCCCCATTTCCCAGGTGAGGAGACTGAGGCCTCCCTGTCAGAAGTGGCAGAGCCTGGATTTGAGTCTAAGTCCACCAAAGGCCACAGTCCACAGCCATCATCTTTGCAACCACGTCTCTGCACCCATCCCAGCTGGACACTCTCTGGAAAACATCTGGACGTGAGGGACCAAGACTGTGGAAGGCAAAGAGAAAAGCTCCTTAGTGTCCCAGAGGTTGACCAGGCTGCACGGGCAGATCAGCCCGAGGAGGGATTCCAGGCATGAGGCCAGTCTGCACAGCCTGAGAGTGAGGACAGTTTCTACGGTTTTAAAGCGTCAGAAGAAAAGCATAGAACATGCGACAGAGATTGTACGTGGCCCCTAAACCTAAAGTATTTCTACCGGATTTTTGTAGAAATTGTGTTGCCGAGTGAGTCCTGGTTCAGACATGGGATCTGCTGTGGGTTACAGAAGAGATGCAGACAGAGGGCCACCCCCATCAGCCACTCGAAGTCCCTAAAATTCTTGGAACCGCTGTTACGCCGCTGTGTGCAGCTTCATGGTGAAACCCTGCAGGCTGTCACCCCAGCTTGTCTGCAGTGCCAGCTGCAGAAGACAGTTCCCAGGTCCCCAGGTTCCGGCCTGGGGCAGAGGTGAAAGAAATGCTGTGACCAGCGCTGAGGATGCTGGTGTCACCGTGGGACGTGGAGTAGCCAAGAAGCTGGTGGCTGTGAGTGTCAGAGAAAGCCAGCCTGAGCGGTTAAGGGGACCTACTGTCTACCCAACAGCAAACCCAGAGGGGCACCCAGGAGTGGCTGATCCAGGGTCTCAGAGCGAACACACCTGCAGGCTTGTCTGTTGGCTCTGCTCCCAGGATGCTGTCCTGCAAGTCCCACATGGCTGCTGTCCCCAGGGGTCCTGGCATCAATCCCACCGGGCCTGACCATGTCCAAGGGAAGATGGGGCCTGCTGATTCCTGCCTCCGCCTCTCAGGAAACCTCTCCCGGAAGCCCCAAGAGGTGTTCCCCCTCAGGTCTCATGGGCTGAAGCTGGGTCCTCACCCATCTCTGTGCCAGTCCCCGTCAGGAGACATGGGATGGCCCGGCGTGGCTCAGACAAAAGGCCCCCCCCCACCAGGGGCTGGACAGGACAAGCACATGAGTGCCCCTGGGGCTCCCCGAGCAAGGGGCAGGGGCAGAGGTGCTGTGCAGGGGGCAGCGACATTGCCCTAGTCCATCCCCGGGCTTCCCAGCCGCCCTCACTCCCTTTGTCTGGTCCACACGGGCCACTTCATCCAGACACTGGGCGTGTCTGTGCCCCGCGGCCACTGCCACCCCCGCCGGCCCTCAAGTAGATCCCATGTTGATCCTGTTTCTTTGCATCCCTGGCTCTGGTTTCAAAGTCTGGGCAGGCTGCAGGGAGGCTGAGAAAGCCAGGGTCTGGACGGCCTTCGGGGGCAGTGAAGGAGGGGCCCCAAGATGTGCAGGTGGGATTAGATGAATCAGAGGCCAAATGTGAGAACAGCGGTTCACCTCAGCAGACGCCCGTTTTACCCCAGGTGGCGGCCTGGGGGTCAGGGGTCAGGGAGGGTGAGCTTCAGGGAAGCTTTGGCGGCTGTCCACCTGGCTTCTCGTCCCAACCCCGCCGCTCACCACCTCCTTGGGCAAATTGCTTGCTTGCTCTGGGCCTCAGTTTACTCATCCATAAAAAGGGGATAATCATCCCGATGCAGAATTAAACAAGTTGATGACCGCTAAGCCCTTGGCACAGTGCTGTCACTGACCACCGCACAACCGCTACCAGGAGCCGCCCAGAGCCTGGCACCGGGCAGCGTTAGCAGACGTCCACCAAGCCCTCCCTGCTCGCAAGCTCAGGGCTGAGCCTGGGACGAGGGGAGGGGACTGAGTCCCGGACGCTCAGGTACAGGACAGCCGGGATCTTAAGGGAGGGCGAAACCACCTCCGGTTAGGGATGGTGTGCAGTCGTCAGGGGAGGACTTCTCAGAGGAGGTGGCATTTGAGATAGGGGTTCCCAAGTGGAGGGAGTAGACTCTCCAGAGGGGCCGGGACTGTGGGGGAGGGTGTCTGGAGGAAGGCCAGCTCCTGAGGGCCTGGGCATGTCTTGAAGCCAGCGTAGGCACTGCCCTGGGAAAGGCCTGTTGCCAGATGTGCGGGCGGTGGGGGCTGGGACGGGTGGCAGGTGCAGGGCGTGGCTGGCATGGCTGGGAGGTGGGGGAGGAGCAGGACAGGGGAAGGGTGGCCTGGCCGCAGTGGATGGGACTTCTGTGTGACCCAGGGCACATCCCAGGGTCCGTCTCTAACTTGAGAGGATCGGATGAGACTAGACTGTCTCCTGGTGCTCTTGGAAGCCCCCAGAGGCTTCGCCCTCCTTCTTCAAGGACCACCGGAGGAGCTGGACAATGCTGCAGATTCCTGGGCCCACCCCAGCCCTGCCCCCAACATGACAGGGGTGCACGTGAGAACTGTCTGAGGGGGCGTCCCGCTCCATCCGAGTGAGCCTGTCTCTGTCCGGTCCCCCAGTGAGCATGCACTTCTGTGCTACCCCCCAGACCGATCCCCCTTCCCGCCTGCCCCTCAACACTCTGGCTCCAGCTCCAGCTCCAGCCCCCTTCATCTGTCCACCCCCTCTGCCTGCTCTCCTGCAGCCTTATTCGGCCTGATCCCTGTTTCACAGGTGGGAAAACTGAGGCCCGGGTGGGGGATGACAGAGGAACCTTGCAGGGCAGGGCTCAGTGAGTGGTTTCCAGAGATTTCTGATGCCTTTTTCCTTCCTGGTCTTTTTATCCTAGAAGCTCTCTATGCCCACCCTTTCCCCATAGCAATGGCGTTTTGAAGAGCCCAGACCAGTGTCTGGTGGAATGTTCCACCGTGGGATTGGTCTGCTTCGCTGAAGTATCATTTGACTAGTTCCTCTACCTGCGCCTGTCCTGTAACTGGAAGTCAGGTCTAAGGGCTTGATTAGGGTCTCGTTCATTAAAACCTCCCAGTAAGGGCAGGTGAGGCTGGGGACTTGTCAACCCCTCACGTTTGAGCACCCCACTGCTTGTGACGCCGTCTGTCTGACTGATGGCCCCTCAAAACCTTCACTCCCTCGTTTGCCTGATGCCCTCTGACACCTTCTCTGTGCCAGGCCGGGGGGGAGGACAGAGACAGTTATTGGCCATTTCCCTCTTGGTGTCTGCCCTGAAGGAACGCGGGTCGGCCCCGAGCCAAGGAGCGGACGGGAGGATGGAGACCCCGAAGAAGGGGGCATGAGCCAGTAGGACGGGGCGGCTGAACCACAGGGAAGAGTGGGGCCAGGGCGGCTTCCTGGAGGGAATGCCTGGGCTGAGTGCTGAAAACCATAAGACAGACTACGGGGGTGGGGATGGCAGGGGTGGCAGGAGAGGGCTGTTCCCGGCAGGACAGCAGAGGGGAGGGTGTGAGGGCTGCTGAGCTGAGCTGCCAGGTGAGCCACCTTCCGGGGTGGGAACCGCTCCTCCGCTGCCTCCCTCCGCCCCTCCATCCTGTCTCCACTGTGACATCTCTATCTGGAGCGCCTGCCAACCCTGCCGTCGTAAAACATGCTCAGAGAAGCCCTCCTCCTCCTGCCCCTCCTTCCACTCCCAGCTCAGCCCCTCCTCCACCTCGTCCTCCAGGCAGCCTCCCTGGCAAAACCTGAGTGTTTCCAGGCTCCCAGCCTTTTGGCAGATGCGGACTTGGGCCCAGAAATGGCCTCTTGGGTGTGCAGACAGGACTAGAAGTGCGGGCGGGCTGCGAGCTGTGACACGAGCATCTGACACCTCCCGCCCTGCCTTCCTCCGGACTCAGGGGGCAGCCCTGCCCCGCCACCAGGACAGGCTGCCCCTTCACTCTCCGCAGAGCTGGTCCCCTGGCCAGAAGGTGGTGATATCATCTCTTCTTGGGCAAGCTCTGTCTGCCAAGGCAGGGCGCCCACCGGCTAGAGGCTGGCATGTGTCTGGGCACCTGAGCCCAGGTAGACCGGCGGGGGACAGGGAGGCCGCCACACAGCCAGGATCCTCAGGGCCCTGCCTCTTGGGATTTTCCCAGCCAGCCCTGGGGCCAGCCATGGGTCCTTCCCTGAGGGCCTGGGGCTTAGTCTCTATGAGGCAGGAATTCTCCTCATCTGTGATGCTGCATCCAACATAGAGTTAAGGGCAGCTGAGTTGCAGGAGATGGAGGAAGCAGAGAATTTGCTATGTGCTTTTTCCTAGGTACCAGGATGGGGCAGGGGAATGGGGCAGGTGTCCGCCGTAAAGGCAGTGCGTCTGCCTGGCCTGTGAGGAGACAGCTGCACCCACACTGGCCTCTGTTCCCTCAACAAGCCAAGCCCTTTCCAACCCCAGGGCTTTGCTCGTGAAAAACACTCTTTCCTCAGATTCTCATAGACTCCCTTCAGGGCACTTGGTTCCATGCCCCTCCTCCAAGGGGCCTTTCTGGGCGTCTGTCCAATATTGGCCCCATTGCTCTCTGTCCTGTTGCCCATTTAATTCGTATCACCTGTCATGCTCTGAGGTTGCTATACGTATCCACTTGGTTGTGTGTTAACAGCTGACCCCCCCACTGGTCATCTCTTGGTCACAGCCCTCTCTGGCGTGGATAAAACCATCTCTATACGCGTCAGACCCCTGGTGCCTGGGATCCCCAAGGGTAGGAGTGCGGTCCTGTTCTCCCTGCACCCCTGGCATTGAACTAGGGAGACCGGAGGGCACTGTCACCAGTCACCTTGCAGTTAGTTTGCCCCTTTAAGGACAAACACCTCAGGGAAACTGAGGCAGCTCTCAACTCACTTCTTTTGTTTTTCTCAGCACTCACAAGTTTATGTATAGGTTTGATAAAGATTCTTCTGTGTTTTCTAAATACACAGGCAAAATAGCTCTGGATGGTTACACTTATACTAGGTAGGTAAATTGCAGTAAAAAATTGGTCTTTGTATAAGACCCACTCCTGTCCCCAGGCCCACCGGCCGAGCCTGGGCATCCTCCTACCTGCTCACTGGTCGCAGGACCAGGTGTTTGCTGTGGCCGAGTTCGCCCCGGGCCTGGCTGGGGCCCTGTGCGCAGTGGGGCTACACAGGCCAGGCGCTGAGTGAGCCTCGCAGGAAAGAGGAGGGAAGGAAGCCAGCAGCGGCTGTGCTGGGGGAGCCGAGGCTCCTCTGGGCCAGCGGTTTTCACACCTTATTATTTTCCAGCCAAACCCTCAATGGGAGCCCGCATCCCCCAACCATCTGCCTCCACCCCATGGATGAAAAGAAGCCCAAGGTCCGGCTCTGGAGATGTTCTCAGTGGGGGCTGGAGTCCCACCTGCCTGGCATGCCTGCCCCTCCCCCCACGGAGGCCGCAGCTCCATCGAGAATAGACTGGGGACCGCTGACCAGAAACCATGGTCTCATCTTACAGACGGGGAAGCTGAGGCCTGACAGGGGAGTGACGGGCCCCAGGCAGCATCGTGAGCTGGGGCCAGCCGGCCAGGTCACCCAGAAACCCTTCCAGCTCCGGGGAGGCTCACCTTGCCTTGGTGACGTGTGCCCCCTGCCCGGCAGCAGAAGGCATTTGGCCCCTTCTGCTGGCCCCTCCCTTACCAGGACCACAGAGGGCTCCGATGGCCCCTTGGCTGGCTGTGACTTTCTCCTCCACCCTGGGGGAGCGGGTGAGCCCTCAGAATGCACTGGGGGGGGTGAGGGGGTCCCATCAGTTTTCTGGGGTGGGCGGAGGCCTTGAAGCCCCCAGCAGCCCCACCCAGTGGGCATTCATACTTGCCTCAGCAGGGATCACGTAGCCGGGCCTCAGGTCCCTTTCTGTGGAACTGGGGGACGAAGGCTGTTCCCACCATGGGGAGTGGAGTCCCTGGCAGGCCAGGGAAGAAGTTCTGTGCTGAGCTCAGCTTGGGACTGACGCACGCAGGTGCCTCTCCCAGAGCCCAGCGGAGTCACCGGGATGCAGGAGCCTGGCCTCCCTGGGGCTCCCATGAGGCAGCCCGGCGGCTCAGGGCCCCGGTCACGTGCGGGCTGATGAGTGTGCCGCCTGCCCGCTGGGCTGCCCCACCTGCGACAGGCTGAGCGGAGCCACGAGTGCCAGTGGGGTTGCCGCCCTCACACGGCCTGGGCCCTGGGCCTGCTGACACCGGGTTTTTGTCCTGTGCCGGGGCTGGGCCCTCCCACGGGATGCACTGGGATAATGAGGTAGAAGGTCTAACCCCGCACAACACAGACCACCCCTTTGTTTGCTGGTCCCAGGGGCCAGGCTTCAGGGAAGAGAGGGTGTAAATCCAAACTGCACCGTTGTTGGCTCCGCCACCACCTGGGATGACTGCCTCAGCCTGGGAGCTCTGACGGGCCAGGGACAGAACTGCCCAGCTCTACCATTTGTGACTGGAGCCACACACCTAGGGGTCCTCAGGAAGGACTCAGGGGTGAGGTGAGCCCTCCTAAGCCAAGCCGTCCCTGGAAGAGAGAAGTAGGGGTGGGGGTACCGGAGGGGGAGGTGCAAAGGATCAGACCAGGTTAGCTGGTCCTGAGTGTGATTCCAGCTCTGACACCCGCTGGCTGTCAGATTCAGGCTTTGGTCAAGTCTCTTCCCCTGTCTGAGCCTCAGCTTCACTGCCTGTAACATGGGTTTAGTGATCCTTACCTTGTAGGGCTGTTATGAAGACTCAGCAAATTTGCTAAGGGCCTTGTAAACTGTAAGATGTTGAAAAAACAGTGAGCTGTTTTTATTATTGGCCACAGGCAAGCAGATCATTCCTAATTCCAGAGTTTACCTCTAGGGAGGACCGAGGGCCCTGCTGAAGCCACAAGCCCGCAGGAGCAAAGAGGCAGGTGTCCAGCCCCACAGAAGGACTACAGGTGGGGTTGCTGCCTTCCCTCCCCGGGAGAACCAGTCCTGGCTGAGGCTGAGAACGTCCTCAATTCCCTTGGACCGGGAAAATTCACTTGGGACGTAAATTGTGCTCCCTCTCGGCACTGTTTAGAGAACACAGTGTTCAAGAGCTCAGGGTCTGCATCGGACAGACCTGGTTTGAATCTGGGCTTTGCCACTTACTGACTGGTAAGGAGAGTGTCCACAGGGGTAACAGTGGCCCAGAGGACGGTCAGAGCCTGAGCAAGGGACAAGGCCACCCCACGGAAGGGTGACCTGGTGCGGGTATCAGAGCCCAAATGCCACAAAGCGCATCCCTGTGTGTGTGTAGGGGGGGTGGTGGCAGTAGTGAGTTACATATAAAGGTATTCATCAATTTGGTAAAAACGTATGGATAAAGGAAGTCCAGCTTTTCACATCAGAGAAGGGAGTTATAGATACGGTGCTGGACTGGAATTTGAGGTGTCAGTGTGGATGCATGGCTTCCAATATAATAGAGATACAGAAATAAATATAGATCTAAGTGCGTGTATTATGTGTTTACCATATAGTGTGTGTGTACATATATATATCTGTGTACATGTGTGTGTGTGTAAATAAATACATTTCCTGCCCCTGCCCCCTACTCTGTCTACTGAGAGGGCCTGGGATAGCAGCTCCCTAAAAGCAATGAGCACATTCAGCACCCAGATGTTGGCTTCTACATACCACACTCAACCAGGGGAACCAGGGTTCCCTAGAGACCTGGCTGATTCTAGGGCCGAGGCAGGGAAAGTACAAGATGAAGCTGGAATGTCTTGTTGTGCCAGAAATTAAGGAAATACTCAAAGAATAGCGGAGACGTGCCAGAATGTCCCAGGAACCACCTGAAGGGGCAACCACTGGCCAATATGAGCATTAACGTAAACAATGGATTCCAAATTGTTGACGACAGTAAGAATCCATGAGTCCATCCTGCTATAAATAAGTAAGTGAATAAATTGGCAGTTTGGTGACGAATGGGCTAGTTACCTAGTCTCAAAGTAGCTCCTCACAAAGTAACTTCTCGGTGACAAAGGGAGAAAGAGTCCTTGCCTGTGGAGACATCTGGCAGACACCACCTTCATCAGGTGACCCCAGATGACATAATGGAACAGATGCAAAGCCAAGTCAGTGCCGCCTGGGAGAGTCCTGCCACAAACGAAGCCAGCCAAACCCGAATTCTACAAGGTAACTGACCCGAAATCTTCAAAAGTGTCAAGGCTGTGAAAGGAAGGATGAGGAGCTGGCCCAGAACGAGAAGATCTGACAACTGAGGACTGTAAACTGTGTGCTTTTGCTGTAAAGGGCATTGCCCGGCCAGGCCAGTTGGCGCAGGAACACGGGGCCTGGGGAGCGGAAGGTAGCAGTGTTTCAGTGCTACCTTCCTGATTTGATGGTTTTGCTGTGGTTGTGTAGGGAAATGTCCTTGTTTGTAGAAAGTAAAGAATTTGAGGTGCTGGGACATCAGGTCAGCAGCTTAGTCTCCAAAGGAACCAGAAAAAAGTTCTCAGCGTACAATATTTTCTACAAGTTTGAAATTGTCTCAGAGCTTAAAAACTATTAGTATAAAAGTGAGTAAAACAAAAACAAGAAAAGAACTCTAAAAATGAGAACATCTGCGTAGAGCACTTAGACAAATCCTGACATAGCATGTGCTCATCTAACGTCCATAATTATGCTGATGACTGTCCAGCGTCTGGCATCTCCTGGTCTTGTCTTCTTTCTGCCCATCCCTGTCACTTCCCTCCTGGCTGAAAAGCCACCTCCTCCAGAAAGTCCACCATGCATATGTCACTTACAATTGCTGGTAGCACAGGAAGTATGGGAGAGGGTTGGACTGGATGACATCCCATCCCCAAGCTCCCATCCTGCCCTGACTTGCAGCATGCTCTGATCTGAGTGTCTGCTCCTCTCTTCGGAACAGGTGTCTTCCCAGAAACCACTGGCCCAAGATCAGGGCTGTTGTCACTCCTGTCCCAGAATCACGGCGAATCTGGTTCATTGAGTCCATTCCCCTGCCTCTTGGCAGGGCAGCTCTTAAACTGGCTTGGTGAAAGGGGACCTTAACTTCCTTCACCATTTCCAGGGAACGGGGTTTCAAAAGCACACACATCACACAATCCTTGCAGGCTGGGCTGCCTTGCTTGCTCACGTACCCACTCTGTCACACGGTAGTTCATCAGCTGTGCATCCCTGGCCGGACGTGCAGAGCGCTTGCTTTGCGCCAGGCACTGAGCCAGGTGCTGTATCCAGCCTCACTCATCTCATGCTCGCGTGGTGTGAGGTCGCCGTTACAGTCCCACGTCCCTCTCCCAGATGAGGGCACTGAGGCGCTGAGAGGCTGAGCCCCTTCTCAGCTGTGCTTTCTCCCCGGAGAGTCAGCTGTCAGGCTGTGGGCCGGCAGCTCTACCCACATCTGCTCGTCTCATCCTCACGGCCCCCTGTGACGTCCAAATGACTCTATTTTTCAGGGAGCCTGAAGCTTACACAGTTTAGTGGGGATGCTAAGAAAAAGAAGATAAACATATCTTGCTTTTGCAAATCACACAACACACAGGAGCAAATGAACCCATCACTAGGGCCCCTCCCAGGGCCTTGGGGGAGTCTTGAGGCTTAAGCTCCCTCGGCTTCCGGGTCAACAGCCTGTGCTCAGAGAGGTGGGGTGACTTTTCCTGGGTCCCTCAGCTCATGAGGAAGGTTTGACCTGAGTTCCCAGGAAATCTTCCCTCTCTTTGTCCTCTCCCCCGGGTCACTTTCTGAATCTTGCCACATTCTCCAGGTGAGCTGGGCCAGGTGAGGCAGGGCTCCGTCTGGCTTTGGGGTGGGGCAGTTTGAAACCCCAGGCTGAGACTGGCCTTCAGAATCACCTTGGGAGCTTGTCAAGAATACATGTTCCTGGGCCCTCAGTCCCCCAGACACAGCTTTAATGGGCCTGGGGCGGGGACTGGGAAGCTGTATTTTCAATAGGTCCCCAGATGAGGCTGATTTAATCACCCCATTTGGGGACACACTGCTCCTGGGACCACCCACCCCCACCCCTGTCACCTCCGTGCCTGGCTCCCTGCCAGGCTGGGCCTGGCCCTGTGGCTGAGGTCTGTGTTAACACACCGTGGGCTGAGCGGGCCTCATTCCTCAGGTATGCAATTAGCAACCCCAAGAACAATACTCTGTTTTAATCATTACAGCTCCAAGCCCGCATGGTAATTTGCTGCTTCTTTCACTGCTGTAACAAGCTCTGGCTTGGGAACAGGGGGCGGAGCTCTGTCCTTTGGTCCCAGCCTTTCTAAACACCAGCACGGGAGCTGTGGGAGAGCAGGAAAGATACCTACACTGTCTGGGACAATCCAGGAAGCCTTCCTGGGAGAGGGGGCTGTGGGCTGTCCACCGGCAGGACCCAGAAAGGAGCTAGAATTTGGCTCAGTGCTGGGGATGTTGTGGTAGACACAGAGTGGACCCCATTGAAGCCCTTAATGGGGTTCACAGTCTGTTAGAGACAAGAAGGTAGGGAAGCAATTGGATTCGGAGGGGGGCAAATGCGGTCGTGGTCAAAAGGTGCCCCAGTTCAGCTGCGGTGGGGGCAGGGGGCAGAGCCGACTCCCTGGGAGGGGAGGATGTCTCCACTGAGCCGTGAAGGGTGAGTAGGGGTGGGACAGGTGAAGGGGGTGGGATGGGATGGGTGGACAAGTTTTCTGATCAGAAGGAACAGTATATGCAAAGACCAATGAGGCTGGAGATGCAAACGGGGCCCCCTCAGCCCAGCTGAGGGGTTGGACCCCATCTGAAGAGTGCCGTCTGGCAGGTTATTTTTTTTTTTCCCAAAGGCGGCCGTAACACTATCTCCCAACTCGTTTACTTTCTTTCAACATGACCTTGACATTCCTCTCATCTAGTGCTGGGGTCTACATCCCCTTGCCTTGAACCCAGGCAGAATTTTCTGTGTATGACACTCTGTGACCTCCAAAGTTAGGTCATAAAAATGCTTTTCCATCTTACTCTCTCGGGATGTTCATTCTTTGAACCCAGCTGTCATGCTGTGAGGAAGCCCAAACTAGTCCATGCAGAGAGACCATGTGCAGGAGGCCAGCCAGCAGCCCTGCTGACATCTCGCTGACAGCCAGCTTCAGCAGCCAGGCCTCGGAGCAGACGTTCCTCAGACGACTCCAGCCCCGCCCACACAGCCACCCCAGCCTTCAGTTTCTCCCATGAGGCCCCAAATATCACAGAGCAGAGTCAAGCCATCCCCAGTGGGCCCTGTCTGCCCTTGACCCACCGACTCTGAGCATAATAAAGGGGTGGTTTTATGCCACCAAGTTTTGTTACCTGGCACTAGTAACTGGTGCAGATGGTGAGCTGCCAAAGGAGGCGACTTGGTGGAGGGAAGCTTTGGAAAGTTCACCAGGTCTGCAGTGTGGAGAGGGGGTTGGGAGGGCGGAGCCTGGAGACAGGTCTGTTAGTGAAATAAACGAAATTTGAAACCTCGGCACCGAGACCACGTTTGCACAACCTCCAGCAGTGTGAGAACCCCGGCCACACTGTGCTGAGTGATACTCAGCCTCTGCCTACCCACTCAGGCCTCACCAGGCTGCCCTTTCCTTTATCCCTCAGCTCTGAGGGTCACCATGTTCTTTCTGGGGTCCAGTTGACATCTGCATCCCTGAAGCATCCTTGTGCTGGCACTGTTTGGTCCTCAGAACTCCCACGCAATCCTTCTCTCCCACCTGGTCCTTTGAGGATTGGGCAATGGTGACCCTACCATCTATTCTCCTGTTGAATCAGCAGCTCTGGTTGTGTCAATTGCTCCTCACATGGTTTTGAGCTGCAGACCTGGGTTCTAGTGGAGGATCTGCCAGGCCCAGCTGAGTGGCTTGGGCTCACCTCCCTGAGCCTCAGACTTCTCTTCGAGGATGGGAGTAACAATAGCACCCACCTCCTATCACTGCAGTGAGGGTGACAGGAGTTACTAAGGCATTTGGTGCAGGACAGGGGCTCAGTCAACGTCAGCTCATACGGTCCGGCTGTAACCCTCGTCTTGCTGCCTCTCGTGGCTGCTGTGAAAAGCAATTGAGCCAAAGGGCAGGAAAAAGCTTTACATACTGTGAATCGCCAGGATGGGGGTGGGGGGACATGGCTGTCACTCTTCCATTATTCTTTTGAAACAACTTAACATTGACCTAACCTGCTCCTGGGGAGCAAGCAGGGACTCAGGGGGTGAGGGCCATCTTTCAGGGGACACTGGGATGGCATGGTCCTCTGGAGTCAAACGTGGCTCTGTTCATGGCTGTCATCCTCCCTCCCCCAGCCTGGCTCCCGGCGGAGTCCCCCCAAGTGGTGGAGGCTCTGACTGTGCCATCCCCACGCCCACCAGCTCCTCATCAGTGTGAGGTCACAGTCAGTGGCAAGGGTTTTCTGAAAGGGCTGAGGTGCCGAAGGGCTGAGGCAATGGGGTTCACAAATTCCTAGTCTTTCCTCGGTACACCAAGCCCCTGGGGCTGCCACCTCCCCTTGTCCAGGTCTCCCTGGACACTACCTGGACAGTTCAACCAGCCGGATCGTGTGCCAGGAGCTGTGCTGGGCTCATGTTGACTCAGGTGGCTTGGGCTGCCAGGGATGGAGAGAACAACGGAGCTCTTGGGGCCCCTGCGGGGAAAGGAAGGGACTGGAAGAGGCAGGTCCTGGTCCCTCCCTCTACCATTAACCACATCAGGTCCAATTGGATCTGATTTGTGTATTGGAGTTCCACTCAAGACTTTGAAAAAAAGTTTCTGTTGAAACTAAATCAAGGTCTTAAAACATCTGCTTTAGCCCAGTAGAGCCTAGAGGGGGGAACGGCTTGCCCAGGTCACATGACCAGGCAGTAGCAGAAATGGAACTAGAGCCTGATGGAGGAGAGGTTCACTCTCCGCCTCCCCAGGCATCCATCTCCCCTTCCCCACTTCCCATTCCAGGTGAGGACCCACGACTGGAACCTGTGATTCAAACTAAGCCAATCAGTGTGTTCCATTTCTCTGGCCACAGGGATTGGCTCGGGGGGAACATGCGACCAAAGCAGGGCCAATCAGAGTGCATCTCAGGACTTGGCGCTGGGAATGTTGGGACTAAGATGTTTTCTCCTTCCTACTGGGGGTGCTGAGGGGGAGCCCTTTTGGGTCAGGACTGAGCCAGCCATGAGAGGAGCCAGCTCTGCAGCAGGCAGGGGAAAGAAGAGACAAAAGTGGGCTCTTGGTGATTTTTAGAGCAGCTGGAGCCAGACTCACCTCCTGTCAGACTTCTGGACCTCTTCATTGTTTGGGCCAGTTTTGAATCAGATCTTTAAGTTCAGCTACACAACATTGTAACTGGAAGCATCTTCCTGTGCAGGTGTCTGTTCCCAGGCCTGGGAAACTGCCATGACCACCGGGAACTTGCAGGTTCATGGCCCTTTGACCTCTGAGCCCCTCCTCCAGGTTGCTTTCATTCCCTCACCCTCTGAAGATGCCAGACAGGCAGGCACTCACACCAGGCTCCCGGCTTGGCCATTGGAACCGGTGGGGCTGCCTTTCTCACCGAAGCCACTGCCTGCAGCCCACCCACCATCCACGAGCCGCAGGCGCTTCAGACCCTGAATCATCCACCTTCAGAGGCCTCCGCACCTGAGCTATGAGGAAGACACCTTCTCAGCTAAATTCCCCTTTAGCTTCTGGCTGGGGGCGGCACAAGGAAAGCTCAGAAGGGGCTGCCTCCTAGCTGGTTGTGACTCAGCTCTGCCCCAGGTGTTTGGAGGTCACCCAGGGGCTCTTCTCCAGTCGAAGGCAGCAACAACCATTTATTACATGCCTACTGTGTTCTGGGTGCTGTGCCAAGCACTTTCAGGGAAGTCCCTTGTTTAATGCTCAGGGCCTCCCCAGGAGGCCAGCAGTGTGGACCTGGGGTTCAGCACTGGGACTCTGGAGCCAGGTGGCCGGATTTGAATCCTAGCTGTATCACCTACTAGCTGTGTGACCTTAGGTAAGTTACTTAACCTCTCTGTGCCTCAGTTCTCCTATAATATTGGGATGCTGCATGATAGACTCTTGAATGAGAAGTTAATATACACAAAGGGCTTAGAACAACAATGCCTTGCCCATGGTAGGTGCTATATAATATTAGCTATTATTATTATTCCCATTTTATGGATGGCAAAAGTGAGACTCAGAGAGGAAGAATAACTTGCCCAGAGCACACAGCTGAGTAAGTCAAGCCTGTGTCATTCCAGAACCAATGGCCTATTTTATTGCCATTTGAAATAAGTCTCTTAATGTGTCACGAGAATGGTTTCCCGCAGCTGGATGCCGGGTTTCAACAGGGGGCAAACGTATAAGGCATTTAGCCCGGCCTTTAATCCAGTCACGTAATTTTAGAGGATACCCTAGAGATTGTCTATATCTGTGCTGTCCAATATGGAAGCCACTAACCATGTGGCTATTGAGCCTGGAGTGTGTAGTTGTTCTAAATGGAGATGTGCTCCGAGTGTGAAATACACAAGGGTTTGTGATTCCTGTACAGGGAAAGAAGTTGTTCTAGAACACTGCTAAAACTTGGCTACCCAGCAGAATCTCTGGGGAATTTAAACACAAGGATGCCTGGATCACACCCCCATAGATTCTGACTTGATTGGTCTGAAGTGCAGTCTGGGGACATTAATATTTGTAAAAGCTTTTCAGGGGATCCCATGTACAGCCATACTTGAGAACTAGAACACCAAGTTTCCCTCTAACTCCAGGATGATAAGTACATGCTATAAGTCATTTACACTTTAGTATAAATTTCAGTCAAAGTTATCTTGTAAAAATGTGATACATAGTAAGTGGTTTAATAATGGTTTACATAATGTGATCTCAGAGTTCAGCTGGATTTTCTTTATAAGAAGCAGAAGGTGTTCAGGTGAGTCAGCTAAGCCTTAATGCTGAAGGAGAATGGTCCAGTGGCACCTGTGTAAGTGAGGCAAGAGGATTCACTAAGCACACCCTGGATGCAGAAACTTCTGGGACTACAGAATTAAAACAGGAACCTCAAGTTTGATGGGAGAGGCCTAGCCCCTGACTCAGGGAGTTCCAGGCTGATGGGGGAGGCACAGCCCTTGCCCTCAGGAGACTCCTCGTCTAGGGATAGCCATCCCTGCTCCCAGCTTCATCCAGTGCTTCCCAGTTCACAAAGTGTTTTTCTATTTACCATCCTCAGTAAGTGACTGGTCTAATGAGGGGGAGATGTGGCCCCAGTGCTCAAGGAACCAGCTTGAGGTGGCACTCCTGCCAGTCTCGAGGAACTTTCCATAGAACTCCTCTCCCCAGTATTCCCGGGCAGCTGGAAGACACAACTGCCGAGTGTCCTTAGGGAGTCTTTAGTCTGATGCTTTCCAGGGTCCCCACCTTCTGGTGTCTGGGCAGGGGACAGGGAGGCCTAACGCCTGTTCCCTGGGAACCCCTGCAGGCTCCTGTGGGAGTCGGCGGCTCCGCGGTGCCTTTAGCACGCCCAGTCGTAATCATCTCCTTGGTTGTTTGTCTCTTTGCCTAAGACAAGAGCTCTTAATCAGCAGAGACTTGTCATGAATTATCTCTGGCTCCCCAGATGTTTTGCTGACTGACTGATGGACCAAGTGCATGAATGAATGAATGAATGAATGAATGAGGCAGTGGGGGAGGGGGTGGCACTCAGACCCTCCTTGTGGCAGTGCCCCTTGCTCGTTTGCCGGGGACAGCCTAGAAGCCCTCCTGAGCCCCTCCTGGGAGTCGCTGGGTTTCCAAAGAGGATTGCACACACCTGTGCAGGTGTGGACTCTTCCATCTTATAAGGATATGCCCAGAGACCAGGCGGAGCCCCGAGGCCCGCAGGGGAGGGTCCCAGCTCTGTGGACACGGATGCCAAGCACTTCTCAATGGGATCCTGTGGGACCCAAGAACCCGGTGGGGTGGCCTCTTCCTTCATGGGGGGGCCCCATGCCTCTCTTCTCCCCTGTGCAGAAAACCACACCTAGAAAGACCTGGGAGGAAATGCATCCAAATAAAACAGCAACCGTCTTGGGAAGAGAAGGGGGTGGGGGCTACACGACTGCTTCTCTGCAGTTTCCAAACTTCCCAGGCACGGCCTTGCTAATGAAGCAAACCAGCATAATTTCATGGTCCTGTGCAAAATCTCTCCTGGTTGTGCCCGCACGGCTCTGCCTGTCCCCTTGGGCTTAGTTTAATTTCTTGAAATTCATCGGAAATTATTCCAGGCATTGCCAGCAAGCTGCCCCTGGCTGCCTCATTCCCTGGTTGGTCTGAGCTCTCCCGGGGTTGGGCATAGGGGGTCCAGCCCTCTTCCCGGTTGCTGGCACGGGGTCCAGGCCAGGTATTGGGACCCAAAGAGCCATACCTTCTCACGGATGTCGCTAACTGACTGCTGCTCCAGGGAAGGGCTACAGCCGTTCCAATTTGCTGAGATCTTGGTGAAAGAAAAAGAGGGCAGAAGTGTCCTGCCTGTTCTCACCCTTGCAAGTTCTCTCAGCACCAAAATGGGCTTGGGCTTGTGTCTCCACTGGGCCCCGAGATCTTTCTCTACTTCATCAGTCCATTCATCCTTTTATTGCCCCATACATTCAATGTCTGACCACGCTCCTCAGATCTATGGTGATGGCCTAGGAGGACCATGAGCATCTCTTGTCTGGCCCTCCTCACTGGTTTTTCTCTCTGGCCTCCTTAGACTGTTCTCTCCCAGAAAGGGTCAGCCTATACCTCCTCCTCTGCTCCAGGTCCCACACAGGGCCCAGAAAACAAATGGTAAATCAAAAACTTTGGCCTGAAGGAAAGCGTCATCCTGTCAGGAAGAGAGATGGGTAAATGGATAATCGGGGCAGCATGTGTAGAGTAAAGGAATGGAACAGGAGGGCAGAGGGGGCCTGGGCTGCCGGAGTGTTTACGGGGGCCCAGGAGGGTGGGCAGCGGGAGGGAGGGAAGAAAGACAGTGTGGGCAGGGAGACCCCAGGGCTGGCGGGCTGGCTGGCGGGCAACCACCACTCCCAGGGTCATTCCCAGGGTCATTCTCCCCTCTTCCCTCTCCATCCTGTCCCTCACCTCCTCCTGGAACCACTGTCCCAGGTCAGCAGGTGGGAGCAAAGTGAGAAGGGGGAATTCTCACCAGCCTATGTGGGTGAAAGTTTGCTGTGTCCTAAAACTTGGAGCTGAAGTCAGATTTGGGAGATTATCTGTGAGCCTCAATTACCCTGGCTTTATTGTAATCTCGCTGTCTCGTCCTGGCTTTGTTGCAGGGGTTAATGTGATTATCCACGATACTGCTCTGGGCAGGGCCTCAGCATCCCAGGGAAACAGCATCCCAGAGAGACAGGCCTCTTTGCCCTTCTCCGTCCCCCTCTCCTCAGGCCACCAGGTGAAGGGAGCTGAGCCAGCTCCTCCCACACTGGGCCTGAGGGACGAAACGCATTAGCTCTCTGCACAAGCTGCTGCTGGAACAACTCCGCCGTGAAGTGACCTGCCTCCCAGGAAGATTTGTTTGTCTTTTAAAGAAGAAATAAATAGAAACTGACTCTTACACCCGATGGTGAGCTGCTGCTGGCAGGCACTGACTGAGCATTCTGTGCAGAATCGTGGTGCTGAGCTCTGGGGAGGGGTCTGGAAATACTGGCTGCTGTGACCTGAGTGAAGACAAAGTCAAAAGAGGTCAAGGTCACAATGCCTTAGGGAGGGGGCTGGGATGGTGGCTAAGTCTGTTGGCTCCTGCCCAGCAAAATCTAGCATTTAGCCTGGTTTGGCTCACAGTTGGAAGGGCTTGGGGTTGGCAAGAGACCCCAGAAGTCCTGATTTAAGGCCAGAATGGGAATATACCATCCTGAGCAGACCTCTGGGGAAACGAGTTGGCAGGGGGCCCAACAGGACCCTACCCTGGGACCCACATCATGCCAGGGCTGGGCTCCACCAAGTTCACAGCCTAGGACTGAGCTGGGCCCTGGCTGCTCGGGAGACACCTGGGCCTATGACGGGGTCTTGCCAGGGAGGTCTGAAAACCCGACCAGCTACATAATTATGGGGGCCCAGTGCAAAGCGGTGGGGGCTTTCAATAACAGACACGGATTGTCTCACAGGCCTGGAGGCTGCACCTGTCCACAGGGTTGGTTCCTTCCGAGGCTGCGAGGGAGACTCTGTTCCAGGCCTGCCCTGGCTTCTGGTGCTTTGCTGGCCACCTGTGGCTTTCCCTGGCTTGGAGAAGCTTCTTCCAGCCTCTGCCTTCACACGGCTGGCCGTCTTCTCCCTGTGTGTCTCCAGATCATCTTTCCTCTGAGTGTGCCAGTTTCTGGGTCCAAATTCCCCCTTTTCAGAAGGCCACCGGTTATGTGGGATTAGGGCCTACTCTCATGACCCCATTTTAACCGGGTTACCTCTGTTAAGACCCTATTTCCAAGGAAAGTCATACTCTGAGATACTGGGGGTTAGGGCTGCAACACATCTTTTTGGGGGAGACATGGTTCAGCCCACAGCACGGCCCTGCCGGGGGCCCTGTGTGTTTCAGCTCAGCTGGTGGACATGAACCCACGTGTCTGTGCTGGGCTCCCTCCTGGGGCAGGGGAAACTGCCCTGGAGGACCTTCCTGTCCCCACCGAGCCCCCTGGCCAGAGACAGGGTGGACCTTATATGACCTAGAGGCCAGCAGGCCTCTGCCCTGCTTTAGGAGACTGGGGTTCCCCAGGGTGACTCCCTTGGGGGCACAGACCCTGTCTACCTCCCAGCTCCGTCGTAACCCAGCCATCACCTGATGGCCGCCCACTCTGTCGCTTGGGTGCCTGCCCAGCCTCAGAGTCCTCACTGCGGGTCCTGGAAGGGGGCTCTGGGGAGCGGCCATGGCTGAGGAGTGACAACTGATGTGTCCCTTTGTTCAAAAGGACAGTGCCCTGCCCAGCCACTCACTAGCCACTAACCTGGAGTCCCCCTCCTCTTCCCCAGCCTGTTTCTTCACCTGAAAATCGGGTCACCAGGACCAGCCTCGTGGTTTTCATGAGTTTCAGAAGCCCTGACAGAGCCCGGGACACTGTGGAACCACAAGAGGCAGCGGCTTGAAGCCCCATCCTAAGGGATCTTGGCGGGAAAAGCCAAAATCTGCTTTGGAGGCTCAGAGGGCTTGCAGCCACTCCCCACACCCACCTTGGGAAGGGGGCTGAGTGTCTGGGGCAGGACTGGTTGGGAGGGGCGGTGAGGGGATGAAGCTGAAGGTGGGGGCGGTGTCCTTGGCACAGGTGGAGCGGGCTGGGTTCAGGGCCATCTACCTGGCGCACACCTGGGGCTCTTGTTTTTGGCTCAAACCAGGGATGTCGTCATCCATTCTTTCCGAATGATCATTAATTACTTCTGAGAAAAAGCGCCAGCTACGGGCTTTGAGCCTTTTCCCTCCTATTTCTTGTTTCTCTTAATGAGTATGATGGGCAGGGACCTGTGAGAGGGAAGCTGTTCCCTTTTTAGGGCAAGGCATCTCCCCTTCGCTGACTCAACCGCCTAACTCTCTGGCCCCCAAGCGTGCACCTTGCCTCTTAAAACTGTCCCAGGCACCGCCCCTCCTGGTAGGGCGGCCCCCACCTTCATGTTTGCGAGGCTGAGTCAGCAGTGAAGTCACCCCCCTTGGCCTGGTTCTCAGACAAGCGCCTTCTTGCCTGGCCTCTTCTGTTTCCACTGGCACTCAGGCTCCACCCCAGCCGTCGTGTGAGCCATGGGCTGGGTCCCTGGGCAGGTGGTCTGTGAGTGGAGCCGGGCCCCAGGCCCAGCTGTCTCCGCCCCTCGCTTTCATCTGGCCCTTAACCCAACCACTGCTGGCCAGGCCCTGATGTGGGCACTGGGGCTTGGGGGATGAAGAAGACCCCGTGCCTGGGGGGCCAGGAGAGGTGGGCACCCTGAGATTTCTACTCTTTGGACTATTTATGCAAGGCTTTTTAGGTGCACTGAGGGAGGCAGCATTTGATTGCCCTGGAGATCAGAGAAGGTGTTGCTGGACATGAGTCTTGAAGGATGTACCAGAGGCTGCCAGAAAAGGGGAGAGGGAACATCCATCAGAGGGAATAGCATCAGTCAGTGGGACTAGCATGTGCAAAGGTCCTGAGACACATTTAGGAGCACAAAAGCAGTTTTCGTGATGAACTCAGGAAGAGATGATGGGGAAGGCGACAGGGGCTCGACTGTGGTGGGCTATTTATCAGATCAGTGAGCTCAAACCAGGACACTGGGGGCCATGGAAGGGTTTGAAGCAAGGGATTGACATGACCAGGGTCAGTTTTTGAGCAGTGATGCCAGTAGCAGGGTGGGAAGGATGGACAGAGGGTGGAGACAGGTGGCAAGAAGCCCATTTGAAAGCTGGCAGGATAGTTCAGAGGAGGTGGAAAGAGGCTCTGGACCAGGATGGGGCAGGAGGACAGAGAGGAGGGGATGTGTTCAGTGAGCTCAGGGCCCCTGTCCCTGGGAGCAGCAGGTGCCTTTTGCAGCTGGCATTGCCCTTCATTTCCAGCCTCGCGTCCCTTTCCCATGACATCCTCCCATAGGCAGCCTCAGTCGGCGTGTCACCCCTTACATCACGTGACCAAAAGTACGTTCATGTCCCCCCTCTGGTCTGCACTGAGAAGAGTGTGAGGCTCCCCCGGAGAGACGAGGGCTCCCAGCTCTCCTGCTCCTGAGAGGCGGTGAGCCATACAGCCAGTCTGCACGCTCCTGGACCCCGGCTCTCCCCTTTTGCAGCGGCAACCCCCTCCCCTGGGTACCTTCTGTCTGCACAGCGGGATATAGCCTTCCGAGTCAGACGACACAGGTGCAGGGTTTCTTACTTCCTGACTGTGTGACCTTGGGCCAGTAACTTGACTGCTCTGTGCTTTAGGTCCCTCACCTGTAAAGGGGGAAATCTCATCAGATGGATGGATGTGAGACTGAAATGAGGTCACTCACTTAGCCTGTGTGTGGTCGATACGCGCAATGATGTATTATAACTGTGAACAAAGCCCCTGGCCTCCCCTTGCTGGCTTACAATTGTCCGAGCACCCTAGGATGTGCAGATGACTCCCCTCTCCTGACCTCCAGGGCCATGTCTGCCAGGGCATCCAACACCCACCTGGAAAGTGAGGAACCATGTCTCTGGGTATTTCTAAATAGCAGCTGCCCTTGTGCAGGGAAAATGTCTGGTGACTGGCAGAGTCAGTGTCACCTTTCTAAAGTCCCATTAAAATACTCCATGGCTGAGGGCTGCTGTATCGGCTGCACCCAGATCCCATCAAACGGGCTCCCTGATGTGTCTGCTCTTGAGATTAGCCTTGGGGTCGAAGTAGGTGACTGTCTGAGCTTCCGTTTTTCTGCTCCACCAGCCCTCGCTGCAAAGAAGTGGGATAAACAGAACTGCCAGCAAGAAGTGTTTCTTTGTGTCTTCTGTAGGAGGGGAGCCTTGTACCCAGGACATTAAGATTCACCCCTTCAGTAGCCTTTTTCATCTCTTTTAAGAAACTGAGTGAGGATTTGGAGGCAGTAACTCATCTGCCCTCAATAAATACACCAAAGAAATTGTTAGGCTCATATAATGCAGTCCTACATGGCCACAAAAGGGATGTCCTCCATCCATATTCAGCAGCGTGGAATGAGGGCCACACTATTTTCTTAAATGAAGAAGCCAGTTACTAAACTGTATATAGAGTGTAATCCTATTTGGGCAAAATATACCTACTTCACGTGCCCAGAAAGAGTCTAGAGAGAAAAACACACCAAAATGTTGACAGTGGTTATTTCTGGATGGAGGGTTTAAGGTGATTTCTACTTTCTTATCTATATCTTTAAAAAAAAATTACTATTGGAGTATAGTCAGTTACAATGGTCAATTTCTGGTGTACAGCACAATGTCCCAGTCATGCATGTGTATACATATATTCACTATCATATTCTTTTTCACTAAAGGTTATTACAAGATACTGAATATAGTTCCCTGTGCTGTACAGAAGAAATTTGTTTTTTTAATCTATCTTCATATATAGTGATTATCATTTACAAATCTCAAACTCCCAAATTTATCCCTTCCCACCCCGTTGCCCCTGGTAACCGTAAGATTGTTTACTATGTCTGTGAGTCTGTTTCTGTTTTGTAGATGGGTTCCTTGGTGTCCTCTTTTTTCTTTCTCTTTAGATTCCACATATAAGTGATATCATATGGTATTTTTCTTTCTCTTTCTGGCTTACTTTGCTTAGAATGACGATTCTAGGTCCCTGTTGCTGCAAATGGCATTATTTAATTCTTTTTATTGCTGAGTAGTATTCCATTGTATAAATATACCACTGCTTCTTTATCCAGTCGTCTGTCGATGGACATTTAGGTTGCTTCTGTGTCTTGGCTATTGTAGATAGTGCTGCTATGAACTTTGGGGTGCATGTATCTTTTCAAATTAGAGTTCCCTCCAGACATACACCCAGGAGTGGGATTGCTGGATCATATGGTAGGTCCATTTTTAGTTTTTTGAGGAATCTCCATACTGTTTTCTGTAATGACTGCACCAAACTACACTCCCACTAGCAGTGTAGGAAGGTTCCCTTTTCTCGACACCCTCTCCAGCATTTATCGTTGGTGGACTTTTGAATGATGGCCATTCTGACTGGCGTGAGGTGATACCTCACTGTAGTTTTGATTTGCATTTCTCTGATAATTAGCAGTATTGAGCATTTTTTCATGTGCCTGTTGGCCATTTGTATGTCTTCAGTGGAGAACGGCTTGTTTAGGTCTTCTGCCCATTTTTGGATTGGGTTGCTTGTTTTCTTGTTATTAAGTTGAATGAGCTGTTTATACATTCTGAAAATTAAACCTTTGTCATTCGCATCATTTACAAATATTTTCTCCCATTGTTGTTTTGTTTTGCTTGTGGTCTCCTTTGCTGTGCAAAAGCTTGTGAGTTTAATTAGGTCCCATTTGTTTATTTTTGCTTTTATTTCTATTGCCTGGGTAGACTGCCCTAGGAGAACATGGCTAAGGTTTATGTCAGAGAACGTTTTGCCTATGTTTTCTTCTAGGAGGTTTATAGTGCCTTGTCTTATATTTAAGTCTTTAAGCCATTTTGAGTTTATTTTTGTGAGTGGTATGAAGGTCTTATCTATATCTTTGTGGTTTGTCAAGAATTGGGGTTGCCAAACTGTGACCCACAGACCAAATGCAGCCTGTGGCCTATTTTTCAGCAGCCAGTGAGCTAAGAATGACATCTACATCTGAGAGAGTTAAAAACAAACAAACACCAGAAGAATATGCTATAGAGAGCATATATGAGCCACAAAACCTAAATTATTTAGGGCCCTTTACAGAAAAAGTTAGCCAACCCTTGGTTAGGGGAAAAAAAAAAAGATTCACTTTACGTGTATTACTGCTATAATAATAAAAGTAGCAAAGGTTTTCCTTTTTGAAAGGTGGTAAATTTTCCCTTAGCCAACATATTTCACCGAGAATCATTTCTTTCTACTTAATAACACATCAATGGGGTGGGCACCGTGCTAGACTCATCCCCCCGTCCTTCCCTCCCTCCATCCTTCCCTCTCTCAACTTTTCCTGAGCACCTTCTATGTGCCAAGAGCCTCACACTCTGGTGGGGAGACAGACCCAGGAACAAGTCACCACAACTGTGGCCTGATTCCACAGTGCACCTGTGGGCCTTCAGGGGCAAGGGGTCACGGGATCGGAGTACTCGCTTTGCCCACAAGCGGGAAGGATGCTCCAAGGAGGACTTAGCTTGGGGTCTCCTATGTTCACCCAGGAGCTGAGACAGGCCCTCAGGAAGGTGATTCAAAACACCAGCCTGCCTGGATCCAGGTGACCAGGGGTGGTTTGGGGACCAAGAAGGGGCTGGTTTGAGGATTTCAAGAGTCGAAGGCCAAGCCATGGAAAATAGAAATGGAATCCTGAAGCGTCACGAGACCCGCCTGGTTAAAGGCCAGATGAGATGGGGCTTAGGCATTTTGGGGGAGCAGAAGGTTGTGAAGTGGGGACCTGGGGGGAGAATCTGGGGAGTGGGGAGCAAATGCCAGGCTGAGAAGCTGGGCTTTGACCTAAGGTGACAGCAAGCTCCTCAGGGGTCTGAGGAGCAAGGACAGATGCTGGCAGCCTCACGTGGGTGGGATGGTAGGAGGCAGGGCAGGAGGCAGGGCAGGAGGCAGGGAGGCCCGGAGGCTGTCGCAATCATGACCACTCCTGCCCAGCCAGCTTCCCCCTGCTGTGTCCTGCAGGCACCTCCCCCCAGCCCTGCCCTCTCTCATCAGCTCCGTCAAACCAGAAAAGGGATTGGGAAACAACCGTGTGGGGCAGGGGTGGGAAGGCCAAGGGACACCCCTTCCTTCCTCTTAGTCACTGATCTAACTTTCAGCACATCGTTCTAGACTTAGTCGCACCCCGGACGACAGTGTCTGTCCTTAGTGCCAGGAGACCTGAGGCAGGGGCCAGGCAGGCTGGGGGCTCTCAACGCAGGTTGCTCACCTGCTGCCGCCTCTCCTGGTTCCGGGATTTAGGGAAGAAGTCGAACGAGCCGGGATTTCTCAACACCTCTTAGCTCTTGGTACAGGCCTAGATGTGGTGTTGGGCTCAGGCAAGGCAGACCGAATCCCAGCTCTGCCTCTCTGTGTGCCTCTGGGCAAATCACTTCTCCGCTCTGGACCTCAGCCTCCTTAGCCTTACACAGGGATGATGAGATTACCTACCATATAAGCGCCAAATGCTGTAATGCCCACAAATTACACAGGAGCCTTGCAATAAACATTCCTTCCCTCCTTCGTAGGCTTATATGGAAACTATGTGGAGCACAGGCTAAGCCCTCGGGGGTAACTACCGGAGCCTTATACACCAGACCTCGGCAGCTCTTCACGGCATTGCTCATGTAGGACTTCTGCTCAGTTCCTTGAACATACCAGGTCCTGCCGCAGGGCCTTTGCACAGGCAGTGCTTGCTACCTGCAATGCTCTTCTTGCTACCTACCCCGCCCCCTGCCCCCTGAGATCAAATCAGCATCCAGGAGGGTGGTCACTACCTCTGCCCTCAGTGTTTAGAACACAGAGGCCTAACCCAGTCTGGGTAACTCTCTAGGCAAGATTCAATTTTAATTCCCTTTAATGGAAAAAGAAATGACAGCCACCTGGCACTTGGGTGGGCGGGAAGGGGAGGGAGAGAGCCAGGAAGTGAAGCCAACAGCCTGGTGTCCCCACTGTCTCAGCTCCAAGGAGGCACCTTGCTACCCAGGGGATGAGGTGAGCTCCCCTGGAGGGGGCTCTCCCCACTCTCCCAGAAAGGGTTGATGGGCTCCCTCCTCTGTGTGCCCTCAGAGCTTGGACCTCTCATGAAAGCTCTCCACATTGCTTTGCAATGATTGGGTCACGTGCCTTTCTGTCCCATCAGACCAGGCGCCGTCTCCATGGCAGCCAATCTTGCCCACGAGGTTGGCGGTTTACAGCACATGGATGTCAAAGCAGACAAGAATATGGGTCAGAGCATTGCTCCTGGTTCCCACAGTTAATTCCACAGCACATTTCTTTTTTTTTTTTTTCAAAACACATTTCTTATCCACCCCCTGATTTTTTTTACGGCTTTACTGAGGTATAATTCGCATTCCATAAAATTTATCCATTTTAAGCATACAGCGCCATGAATTTTGGTTAATATATACAGTTGCGCATCCACACACACAATCAAGGTTTAGCGTACTCCCTAGCACTGAAATTCCCTCATATCTCTTTCCAGTGTATCTCCAGCCCCTGATAACCAGTGACGTGGTGATTTCCCTCACTCTAGTTTCGCTTTTTGCAGAATTTCATAGAAATGAAATCAGACAGTCTGTGGTCTTTGGTGTCTGGCTTTCTTGGTTTAGTATAATTTTTTTTGAGGTTCATCCACACTGCAGCATATATCAGTGGGTTTTTTTTCTCTTTTAATTATTGAATGGTATTCCATCATACGGTTGGATACATTTTTGTTCAACATCCTCTTGTTGGAGGACATTTGGGTTGGATCAATGTCTTTGGATATTATGAATGATGCTGCTGTGGTCATTGGCATACAAATCTTTGTGTGGACATGTGATTTCAATTTGCCTAGGTAGAATTTTGCATTCCCACCAGAAACGCATAGAGTACCAATTTCTTTATAGCCTCGCCATCACCCCAGAAGTTCCCTGCATCCCTTTGTACATCCCATCATAGCGTTCATCTCTTGAAATTTGATTTGGGTCTCTTAAAATTGAGGTAAAATTGACATCTAACATTATAGTAGTTTCAGGTGTATAGCGCACCCTGGTATAGGGTTTGTTTTTCATCTTAGCCATTCTAACGGGTGTGTGGTGGTACAATGTTGACTAGAAACAGTGAGAGCAGACATCCTGGTTTTGCTCCTGGCTTTAGGTAGCAAGCACTGTCTTTCACCACTAAACGTGACGTTACCTGTGGCTTTTTCACAGATGCTCTGTGAAAAACTGAGAGTTTTTATTGTGAGTAAATGTTGAATTTTGTCAGATGCTTCCCCTGCATGTAAGGAGGTGATTCTATGATTTTTCTCCTTTTTCTGATAATAGAGTGTAACATATTTATTGATGTTTGGATGTTACCCTAACCTGACATTTCTGAGATGAGCCTCACACGGCTGTGATATATTATCCTTTGTGAATATTGCCGGATTTGATTTGTTAACACTTTAAAAATAGTTTTGTATCCCTGTTTCTGAGGAATATGTATCTATAGGGGTTTTTTTTTTTTTCCCTTGTGATTTCTTTGTTTGGCTTTGCTATCAGGATAATACTAGACTCATAAAATGAATTGGGAAATGCTTCTTTCTCTTGTATTTTCTGACTTTCTGTAGAGTTGGTAGTATTTCTCCCTTGAGTATTTGATAAGATTCACCAGTGAAGTCATCTGGCCCTGGCCTTTTCTTTGTGAGAAGGTTTTTAGTTACCGATTCATTTTCTTTGCTTGATATGGGTATATTTAGATCTTCTATTTCTTCTTGAGTCAGTTTTGGTCATTTTTATCTTTCAAGAAATTTGCCTATTTTCTTTACATTTTCAAACTTATTGGCGTAAAGTTGTTCATAATATTCTCTTGTCCTTTTTCTTAGTTATATTTATTTCATAACAGATTCACTGAGGCATAATTAACATATAATAAACTACACATTTTAGGGGGTATAATTTTGTGTATTTTGACATATATACACACCAGTGAAACCTTTACCACATCAAGATAAGAACAAATCCATCACCCCCAGAAGTTTCCATTGCCTCTTTGTATATTTCATTATAGTTTTCATCTTTTAAAATTTGACTTGAGTCTTTTGAAATTTTGAGGTATAATTGACATATAATGTTATATTAGTTTATAATGATTCAATATTTATATGTATATTACAAGTTGATCACCACCAGTCTAGTTAATATCTGTCACTATACATAGTTACAACTTTTTTTCTTGTGAAGAGGACTTTTAAAATCTACTCTCTTAACAGTTTTCAAATATCCAGTATGGTATTATTCACTAGAGTCACCCTGCTATACATACATTTTTTTTTTAGATTTTCTAGTTTATACTTACCATGTTCAATGTCTAGGTTTTGAACATATGGAATATAGTTATACCATATGTTTTAAAGCCATTATTTGCTAATTCTAACATCTGGGTTAATTCTGGGTCAGTTTCAATCGATTTTTTTTTCTCCTCATTATGAATGGTATTTTCTTGCTTCTTCGCCTGCCTGGTAATTTTTGATTAATGCCTAACTTGTGAATTTTACCTTGTTGGATGCTGAATATTTTGTATTCCTATAAATATTCTTCAGCTTTTTTTTCTGGGACACAGTTAAGTGACATGGAAACAGTTTGATCTTTTTGGGTCTTGCTTTTAAGGTTTGTAAGATGAGACCAGAGCAGACTTACTGCCAAGCCAAGACTCTTCTGAACACTCTACCCAGAGTCCCGAGAATTATGAGGTTTTCCAGTCTGGCTGATGGGCATGGGCATTGTTCTGAGTCCTGTATGACCTCTGGCTACTGTCCCCCCAAATTCATCAGGGTGGTTCTTTCATGGTCCTGGGTAGTTTTCTCACGTTCAGGCATTGATCAATATTCTGATGCAAATTTTATGAGGACTGTCTGCAGAACTCTGGGGTTCTTTCTCTGGGCAGCTCTCTCCTTTTCAGTACTCTGCCCTGAACCGCTAGCCAGTTTAGTCTCCACAGGCTCTCAGTTCTGTTTCCACAACTCAGTGAGTCTGCTGGGCTCCACCTGGGTTCCCCCTCCCTGTGCTGCGGCCTGTAAACTGATTCAAGGCAGTGAGCTGGAGTATTTGCAGGGCTCACCTCATTTGTATC
The DNA here is from genome assembly GCF_009834535.1 of Camelus ferus. Taxonomy (NCBI): domain Eukaryota; kingdom Metazoa; phylum Chordata; class Mammalia; order Artiodactyla; family Camelidae; genus Camelus; species Camelus ferus. The sequence continues at coordinate 12,900,622 of NC_045708.1, read as the reverse complement.
CTGTCTTTCAGGGATCATGATCCTTTGTTGCCTGATAGCCAATGTCTTGAAAACTGTGGTTTCATATCTTTTGTCTAGACGCTCAGTTGCTTCAAGTAGGGGAGTAAATCCAATCTCTGCTATTTCATTTTGGCTGGAAGTGGGAGTCTCCTGATTAACCTTTCAGTGTCTATAGGACCTGTCGTGGTGTCTCATTTAATTCTTGACACTGGCAATTTGTGATTTCTTTCTTGTTTTTCTTGATCAACCTAGCTAAATGTTTATATTGTTGTTGATCTTTACAAAGAATAAGCTGTTAGTTTATTGATTTTCTTAATTGTTTCTACTTTGTTAGTTTCCACTCTTTATTATTTCCATTCCTGTACTTACTTTGGGTTTAATTTATTCTCCTTTTTCTAGCTTTTAAGGTGGAAACATAATTTTTTACACTATTTTCTTTTCTAATATAAGCATTTAAAGATAAATTTCCCTCTAAGCACTGCTTTAACTAAACCCTGCATACTTTTGATATATATTTTAAAAAATTTTCCTCCAGGTCCAGATACTTTTCTAATTTCCTTGTGATTTCTTCTTTTGACCATGAGTTATTTAGAAGTATGTTGTTTAATTTCTACATATTTGGGGCATTTCTCATATTTCTTTCTGTATTAATTTCTACCTTAATTTTTCTGTGTTTAAGGAACATACTCTGTATGATTTCAGTCCTTTCAAATGTACTGAGACTTATCTTTGGCCCAGTACTTTGTATATTCTGGTGAAGGCTCCATGAACACTTCAGGGAATGTATATTCTGCTTTTGTTAGGTGGAGTTTTATAAATGTCAATTAGGTAAATTTTCTTGATAGTGTTATTCAAATGTTCTATATCCTTCCTGGTTTTCTGACTACTTTTTCTATTAACTACTGAGAGAGGGGTATTAAAATCTTCATGCATTTTGGAGCATCTTTATCATATGCATATACATTTATAAAAATTGTTATATCTTTATGCCATATTGACCTTTTAATCATTATGTAATGTTCTCTTTGTCTACAGTAATAATCCTTAAAGCCTTTTGTTTTTTATAATTTTGTTTATTATTAATATGGCCAGCCCAGCTCTCTCATGGTTTTGATTGCATGGTTATCCTTTTTTACTTTCTTGTACACAGCATATAGTTGGATCTTGCTTTTTAATCCAGTCTAAGGTATGTCTGCTTTTTGATGAAAGGTTTAATCCATTCACATTTAATGCATTATGGACAAGGTTAGAGTTGGTCTGCAGTTTTGCTATTCCTTATATACCGCCTTTTTTTGTGCTAAACAATTCTTTTAAAATGATTTAAATTCTTTTTCTGATATTTTTGTAGGTTCTTAGTGATTGCTCTAGGCATTGCAATATGCAATTTTACCTTATCACAATTTAATTCAAATTAATAATGACTTTCATCAAATTTGCACCACCATAGTTCAATTACCCACCTTCCTTTGTGCTGTATTTATCATATGTATTACATCCATATGTGTTATAAACCTAGCTGTATAGTGTTACAATTTTGCTTTACCAGTTTCAGTGTTTTTAAATACAAAGTGCATATTTGCATTACCACAGATATCATCTCCCTTTAGTTAAAAGTTTTTGTTTAGTTTTCCATTAATTTTTATTGTAAAACAGATATTCCAACAACAGATTTGCTCAGTGTTTATTTATTTGTAAATGTCTTTATTTTATTCTTATTTTGAAGGACAGTTTTACTGTATAGCGAATTCTTCATTGACAAGATTTTTCTTTCAGCACTTTGAATATGTCATTCCAATGTTTTCTGGCCTCCATTATTTCTGGTAAGAACTCAGCTGTTTATCATATCATTGTTACTCAATATATGATGTGTCTAATTTTTTCTCTTGCTGCTTTCAAGATTTTGTCTGTCTTTGAGCAGTTTGACCGTGACCTATCTAGGTGTGATTTTCTTTGTGTTTAACCTTCTTGTTGAGTTTCTCGGATCTTTTAGTCAATGTTTTTCACCAAATTTGGGAAGATTTTGGCCATTATAATTCAAATATTTTTTCCCAAACGTATCTCTTTTTTCTCTGGGGACTATATTGAAACATATGTGGAATGCTTGGTATTGTCCTGCAGATTCCTAACACTCTTTTGATATTTCTTCAATCTTTTCCCTCAAACTGTGTTTTTCAGTTTGGAGGATTTCTACTGACTTATCTTCAACTTCATTATTTCTTTCTTCTATTATCTCACATCTGATATTGAGCCCATCTGTTGGATTAAAAATATTTTCAGTTATTGCACTTTTTAGCTCTAGAATTAATATTTGATTTTAAACTAGTTTTTAGTTCTCTTTTGAGAGTCTCTATGTATTCACTCTCTCCTAGTATATTTTTCTTTAATTCTTTGAATACATAGTCCTTCAATTCTTTGAACATATTTATAATAACATTTCTGTGAATTAAAAAAAATCTATATTCAACATCTGGGCCCACTTAGAGTCAGTTTCTAGTGACTGCTTCCCCCACCCCCTGCTTGATATGAGTCACAGTTTCCTGTTTATTTGCATGTATAGTAATTTTTGGTTGAACACTTATCATTGTACATAACACATTGTGGCAACTCTAGATTATTTTGTTTTTCTCAAGTTGTTGATTTTTCTGTTTTAGTAGGCAATTAACTTGCCTGGACTCAGCCTGCAAACTCTGTCTCTCCCATGGTGTGAAGCTGCTGGTCTTTCTGCTCGTTAAAATTTTTTTTTTTCCTATTTTAGCTTGGGTCCCTAGGGCTCTCCCTTGTGTCTGAATAGTTCAGATTCAGCCAATGAGTAGGCATAGGTTAAGCACAGACATCTCAAGCCAATAAGGGTTTAATCCTTTGCAACCTGAACTCTAGGTAGGTTGAGGAGTTTCCCATTTTTTAAATCGGGTTGTTTATTTTTTTGATATTGAGTTGTATGAGCTGTTTATATATGTTGGATATTAATCCCTTATCAGTCATGTCATTTGCAAATATTTTCTCCCATTCAGTAAGTTGCCTTTTCATTTGTTGGTAACTCCCTTTGAGAGACTTTTATTTTGATGTAGTCCTGCTTGTTTAATTTTGCTTTTATTGCTTTTGCTTTTGGTGTCAGGTTAAAAAAATCATCACTAAGACCTATGTCAAGGACCTTCCTGGAGAGTTCTTTGTATATTCTGGATATTAATTCCTTATTAGATATATAATTTGCAAATATTATCTCTCATTCTATGTATTGCCTTTTCACTCTGTTAATAGTGTCCTTTGAGGCACAAAAGGTTTTAATTTTGATGAAATCCAGTTTATCTGTTTTTCCTTTCATGGTCTGTGTTTTTGGTGTCATATCCAAGAACTCATTGCCAAATCCAATGTCATGAAGGTTTTTCCCTATATTTTCTTCTAAGAGTCTTACAGTTTTAGTTTACATTTAAGTCTTTGAGCCATTTTTCAGTTGACTTTTGTATATAGTGTAAGGTAAGGGTTCAACTTAATTAGTTAATTAATTAATCTTGCATGTGGATATCCAGTTTTCCCAATGCCATTTGCTGGAAAGACCATAATTTCCCTGTTGGATGGTCTTGGCACCCTTGTTGAAAATTATTTTCCTACATACGCAAGGATTTACTTCTCGTCTCTCTCTTCTATTCCATTGGTCTGTATGTCTCTTTATGCCAGTATCATACTATTTTGATTATTATTAGTAGTTTTGTAGTAAGTTTTGAAATCAGGAAGTGTGAGGCTTCCAACGTTGTACTTCTTTTTCAAGACTGGCTATTCAGAATCCCTTAAGATTTCACGTGAATTTTAAGACAGATTTTTCTGTTTCTGCAAAAAATGTTGTTTAGATTTTGATAGGATTGCATTGAATCTGTAGATTATATACACTGTTTTTAAAGTGTTTTCAGTGAAATATCACAAATATATGAACCCTATATCATGAATATCTTTTATGTTCATAATATACTTCAAGATCATCAATTGTAATGGCTGGATAGTATTCCACTGTGTGGATCTATTGTAATTTATTTAATCGCATCCTATTTTTTCATATTTAGGTTATTTCCCATTTTTGATTTTATAAAAAATACATGATGGCTATCCTTGTATGATTATTTTTTCACACATGGCCTTCTTTTGGCGGGATGGTCATCACTGAGTGTTAACTATAGAGAGAACATAGGCATAAGAAAGAACTTTGAAAACTATTTTCTTCAATCTCTTCCATTTTACAAATGAAAAATCAAAGGCTCCCAAAGCATAAGTAATTTTTGAATGGTCATGCACTGGACTTGAATCCTAGCTCCACCACTAATGAGCTAGATGGGTTTAGGCAATGATCTTAACCTTAACCTCCCTCCGTGGATAATGGGAGTCATAGGGAGGTGGGTATAGCTCAGAGGTAAAGCACATGCCTAGCATGCACAAGGTCCTGGGTTCAATCCCCAGTACCTCCATTAAATAAATAAACAAACTTAATTACCTCCCACCCAAAAATATAATGGGAGTAATAATACTCAGCTTACAGGAAAAATGAGTTAGCTCAGAGCCTAGCACAATTAGACCCTCAATAAATGCTTCTCCTTCTCTTTCTTCTCAGCATGCTGGAAATTAGAACCCAGGGTCTTTCTTAATCTAGTCTTTCTACGATTGCAACAGAGGCCTGAGACACTTTCTAATTCCATAGTCTCACTTGAAATGAAGGGAAAAATCCTTTCTCCTCCTATCTAACCACAATTCTTATTACTTTAATTAACTAATGAATATTTATATTAAGTCTGTAACATACTTTATATGCTGTGTTTATTTGTGTTAATTTATATCTTACATAGTATAAAATTATAGTTTATATTCATTATTTGCCAGGTACTCTTCTAAGCACTTTATGAATGTTAATTCATTTAACACTTTATAGCTGAGAAAGTCGAAATCAGCTTGGACGTAGAAAGTACAAATCTGGCTGGCCATTTGTCAGTCTGGGATGACAGACATGGATAAAGCCAGGTACACAGTAACCAGGAAACTATTCTTCAGCAGTAGACGCTGCAGTTGTAAAATGTCATAACTCACTTCTGTAAGTGACCTCTGCTGCCTTTCTAGGATGCGGCTCTCTAAATTTTGCTATTTGAGTTTATCAGTACGACTTCTAGAGAAGGATGGAATCTAAGCAGGAAACATCCCATTCCTGCCCTGAGGATCTACGTCACTTTGACACAGAGAGGCAGCCTTGATTTCCAAGCCTAATGCAGGGCTTCAGATAAGGGACTACCGAACACAACATTCCACAGCTATCTTAATTTTGTGGTTTTCAAGGAAACAAACTCTGGGTCAACTGTGCAACCCAGACTTGATGTCAATCCCTTTAAACACAGCCCTGCTTTGCTGGAAGGCTAACAAAACACTGCTTCACTTAAATTCCACCTGAACACCACCCTTCTCCAAAGTTCTATAGTACCTATCTTTTTCTTCGTTTAGTTGCTTTGCTGTGTGTTCTCCCTCACTGCAGTGGGATGGTAAATCTGACCTCATCAGATTACAAGCCTGTTCTTGGTCTTAGCTTGATTGGGCTGGGACCCAACTTTGAAGCTTCAACTCCAAGGCTGCCCTCGAGAAACCTGGGCTGCATATCATCTCGGTCCAGGGCTTCTCAAACTTGAGCTTGCATCAGAATCACCCAGAGAACTTGGTGAAGCCTGGGTTGCTGACCCCTACCTCCCAGGGTCTCTGATTCGGTAGGTCCAGGTGGGAACCCTAGAAGTTGCATTTCTAGCAAATTCCCAGGTGATCCTAATGCTGCTGATTCCAAGGGATCACACTTTGGCAACAGTGCCCTAACTCACCTGCATCATCCTTACATTATAGCATTTGTAAGAATGAAATGACAAGTGTGTGAAGAACTTGATTCAGGACTCAGCATGTAATACATATAAACTATTACTTTTTTTTTTTTAATGAACTACTCAGATTCTCAGTCCACTCACCCATCCGTTCTTCTTCTGAGAGCCCACAGTCCAGGGGGCAGATAGACAACCAATTAATTACAACACAAGGCAGAATGAAATAAACTCTTTGCACAGATGTTGAAAGCACAGAGTCCTACTATAAACGTCATTTTGTATATTTCCCCCCACTGAATGTATTTATCATGAGCATTTCACCATGTCATCATTAGAAAATCTCCCGAACTAGAAATATTAACTTCTTCTGTCTCTGCTGAATTTCTGTTTAACCATTCTATTGTTGGACATTTAATGTCTTCCAAGTGTTGCTAATGTAAATAACTCTCCTGTGACGATCTTTGTGGCTAACCTATTTGTAAGAATCACAGATGACTTCTGGAAAGAGGTCTAAAGGCATGAACTTTTGAAAGTCTCCCACTGGCTACTGTCAAATTTCTTTCCATCTTGGATCAGAAAGGTTGCTGGTAAGAGCTTCCAGATGTCAACACCTGGGCTTCTTTCATACGATTTCCATGATTTTAAGACCGGGGGGGGGGGGGTGGGTGGTCCCAGCAACATATTCAGTAAGTGTTCACTGTCAGCCTCTGCCTTTCACTGCTTCTTGCTGAAACTAATGAGCATGTTGGTCCAGATTCTCCAGGAATCATCTACACTTTCTTCCTTGCTTAGAGGACAGACTTGGGCCAGTGTTTGCAGTGTGTGAGAGCCTGATTTCAACTTCCTTCACTCCATCCCTAATGGTGCATGAATTGTTTTATGGGTTTCCAGTGAAGTGTGAAGGGTTGGGAGGGAAACCATTTCCTGGTGGCCTTTATTTAACCCCATGCTTGGCTGAAATTGGAATAAATTGAGGCAGGCGATAATGGAGCTTGAAGTGGCTAAGTCTATGGTCAGCCCTCATTTAAAGTAAATTGCTCTTCAAAGGGAGAAGCACCTGCACCCCCCACCAAGGATGGACCAACCTTACCTGTGACTAGAGCATCCCCTGTGGGCGCTGGCTTCACTTGTTCCGTCCTGCCCTTTGCATCTGAGGACTCATGCCAACCCCATGGGAGAAACGTCCCCAGACACCCCCAGCCCACATCTGCTCTCTCCACCCCTAAGAGCTGCCCCAGGAGCTCAGTTCTTTGTAAAACGCATTTCACTCAAGACTCACGCCTATTAGCGGCCCATTTTACAGCCAAGAAGGCTGAAGCAGAGAGGGAGCTGGCCCAAATGAGCAAGTAGGAGAGCTGGAGGTGAACGTCAGTCCATGTCTGCCCCATGTCAGTCTCGGAGGGCTGTCTGTGGACCATGTGCCCTGCCCAGAGTCTTTTCCCATTGCCAGTTGTTTGTTTGTTTTTATTGAAGGATCGTTGATTTCCAATGTTGTGTTAGTTTCAGGTGTACACACAGTGATTCAGTTACACACACACACACACACACACACGCACACACACACACACACACACAAATATTTATATATATACATGTATTGTTTTTCAGGTTCTTTTCCATGGTAGGTTATTACAAGGTATTGAATATAGTTCCCTGTGCTATACAGTAGGACCTTGTTGTTTATCTATTTTATCGATAGTAGTGTGTATCTGCTAATCCCAAACTCCTAATTTATCCCCCTCTGGTAACCATAAGTTTGTTTTCTATGTCTGTGAGTCTATTTCTGTTTTGTAAACAAGTTCATTTGTGCCATTTTTTTAGATTCTGCATATAAGTGATATCATATGATGTTTCTCTTTGTCTGACTTACTTCACTTCGTATGATCATCTCTATGTCCATCCATGTTGCTGCACATGGCAATATTTCATTCTTTTATGGCTTAGTAATGTTCCATTGTATATATATCACATCTTCTTTATCCATTTATCTGTTGACGGACATTTAGGTTGCTTCCATGTCTTGGCTATTGTATATAGTGCAATATTTACAATATATTGTAAATATATACATTGGGGTGTATGTATCTTTTTGAATTAGAGTTTTCTCCGGATATACACCCAAGAGTGGGGTTGCTGGATTACATGGTAAATCTATTTTTAGTTTTTTAAGGAACCTCCATATTGTTCTCCATAGTTTCCACTGTTCACATCATGTTTGGAGCCCTGGTCTGAGCATCCATCTTGTTTTATTATTATTATCTCATATCCTGGACTCCTGATGTACTGTTCTCTGGGTAACCCTACCTTGGCACAGGGTGGGCACAGTGTGGGTGCTTGGAAATGCTTGAAAATACCCTCTTTGAACTTCCTTTCCCTTCTTTCCTCCATCCCTCTCTTCCCAGAAGGAATGATTTTGGATGACTACACTTGTTTCAAAAAAATATATCCAGGAGGGGGAGATTTCTTCCTTTGCATCCTTGTAGTTCAATTTTTTTTAAGAGAGAGACCCAAGTTACCTAAATCATCATTCCCCTAAACCAACTTTATGATCTTAAAGAAAGCAATACAAATTCTCACTAGTTCAATATTTAATACTCATGAACACTGACTGAGCAATTTCAGCTCCAATGGGAGACACCAGGAGTTCCATGTAACAAGCCCCATTCCCTCCCTGCCCTCCTTTTTCCCTTCCTTAGATATTTACTGAGTGGCCTCCCTGTGCCCAACGCTGGCTGGGGACACAACGTTGAGGTAGACGGCCTTGGCTTTCTTGGCAATCCCCGTGGGTCAGGATGACAGGCGCTAACCTCAAGGACGGCTCAATAGGAGGTCATTGTTTGTCATTTCCTCTTTCCCCAGCTTTATGCAGTTACACTTGACAACTAAAGTTGTGAGATATTTGAAGGGTATATTATGATGACTTAATACATACATACATTGTGAAAGGGTCCTCCATCTAGTTAATTAACACATCTATCACTGTATGTATATGTGTGTGTGTGTGTGTGTGTGTGTGTGTGTGTGTATAGCTATATACATATACAGCTTTTTGGTGAGAACACTTTTTTACTCTCTTAGCAAATTTCAGTTATATGATGGTGTTATCAACTACCATCACCCTGTTTACACATTAGATCCTCAGACCTTATTCATCTTAGAGCTGAAAGTCTGTACCCTTTTACCAACCTCTATTTCCCTCACCTTCCAGCCCCTGACAAACACTTTTCTGTTCTCTGTTTCTATGAGTCTAAGTTCTTTCTTTTTTTTTTTTTTTTTTAAAGATTCCACATATAAGTGATACCGTGTGGTATCTTTCTTTCTCTGGCTTATTTCACTTAGCATAACCCCCTCAGGATCCATCCACGTTGTCACACGTGGCAGGATTTCCTTCTTTCTTATGACCAAATAATATTCCATTGTGTACAAATGCCACATTTTTATCCATTCATGTGTTGATGGACACTTGGGTTGCTTCTGTATCTTGGCTATTGTGAATTATGCTGCTGTGAACATGGGAGTGCAGCTCTCTCTCTGAGATCCTGTTTTCAGTTCCTTTGAATACATACGAATATATACCCAGAAGTGGGATTGCTGGATCATAGGGTAGTTCTGTTTTGAATGTTTTGAGAAACCTCCACACCATGCTCCACAGTGGCTGCACCAATTTACATTCCCACCAGCAGGGCACGAGGGTTCTCTTTTCTCCACATCCTGGCCAACACTTGTTATCTCTTGTCTTTTTGATAATAGCCATTCTAACAGGTGTGAGGTGATACCTCACTGTGGTTTTGATTCGCATGTCCCTGATGGTGTCATGCTGAGCACCTTTTTCGGTAAATTTTAGCCATTTGTATGCCTTCTTTGGAAAAATGTCTATTCAGTTCCTCTGCCCATTTTAAAATCAGATTGCTTTTTTTGTCTTTGGCTACTGAGTTGCATGAGTTCTTTATATATTTTAAATATTAACCCCTTATCAGATATCTGATTTGCAAACATTTCCTTCCATCCCATAGGTGGCCTTTTCATTTTGTTGATGGTTTCCTTTGCTGTGCAGAAACTTTTTGTTTTGATATAGTCCCACTTGCTTATTTTTGCCTTTATGGCCTTTGTTTTTTGGTGTCAAATCCAAAAAAATTATTCCCAAGACCGATGTCAAGGAGCTTACCCCCGCCCCGCCCCCCGTGTGTTCTTTTAAGTGGGATATCCTTTAGATGACAAATATTACCGAAATCTGGGCCCCCATTTTCTTCTACTCTCAGAATGGAACGATGGAAACTATTGCCAGGGTGTGATTTGTCCTTTGGCAGTCACCCAAGGGTCCCACTGCCCCTCCTCAGCTAGCACCTGCTGGCCCTGTGCACACTGTGTCCTGTGGGAGGCTGACGCTGAGTTTAGCTGGGCTCACGCTGGCCTCCTGTGGAAAACCGCTGCTCTGTGCACTGGGCTGTCATTTTTTATTACTAAAATCAAACCATGGCAGTGCTTCTTCAAATCACAGAAAAATAAAACTAAGGGTAGAATACCTTCATATACCTACTGCCTTTTGTCCATATCATAACTGAGTGAATGGTGGTGTCTGATTTTGCTCCAAATTAAGTTTTTTTTTTAATTTAATTTTGGGGGTAATTGGGTTTATTTATTTACTCTATCTATTTATTTTAATGGAGGTACTGGGGATTGAACTCAGGACCTCATTCATGCTAAGCACACACTCTACCACTGAGCTAAACCCTCCAACCCCCAAATTAAGTTTAATCCATTGATACTTCATAACATCTCTGCAAAGCCACTCAGACACTTTGGGGAACTGGTGGCCTGGCCTATCCGAGCCGGAAGATGCCCTCAGGGGCTGCAGACTCTGTACTGACTTGCATCCTTCCTGAGTTTGTGGCCCCCATTATGTCCCCACTCCCCCTACCCCTTCCCCTATTCTCCAGGCATGCTGACCTTCTGTGCCTGGACAAACCACGGTTCTGTATCTCTGCTGAGGCTCTGCTCCCAGCTTCTCTCTCTGCCTGGGCCAAGCCTGGTCACATTTTCCATCATCACTCCTGCCGGAGGTCTCCCCTGTCCTGCTTTGCACATGGAGAAACCGAGGTCCAGAGATGTGACTTGCGTTGGCCAAGTTCCCGCAGCTAGAAAGGGACAGAGCTGGGATTTGAGGCCAGGCCTCTGACTCAGCCCAGTGCCCTCTGCACTACTTTAGCTGCTAGTTTCCCTCGAGGTTTGGTGAGTTAAACAGAAGCAAAAAGTTCAGAGGAAATTGACGGCAAGGCAGAGTGTTTACTAGCGATGACCTCACCCCCATGACAGTGAAAGGCAGAAAAGAGCTGAAAAGAAAATACCTTCCCAATGACTGAGCTGGCCGGCCAGGCCCTGGCTGACTCACCAAGGAGGTTTCACTTTATAAGGACTTCACGAAGGTCCTCCTGGGCGTGACTTCCGCCCTAAGTCCAGGTCTGGGAAGGGGCAGGTGGAGCAGGAGCAGGTTGCAGGGCTCCCAGCTTGAAGCCCTGGCTCCACCAGCTGTGTTCCCAGGGGCCCTTCCCTCTCCGGCTGGAGGGTGCTTCCTCCTCCGTCTGGAACCTGTCTCTCCAGCCTGGTGTATCAGCAGGCTCGTGTTAACAGCACCCACCCAAATTTCGATGAGTCTGGTTGCCAGCTGCTCCTCGGACATCTGGCCCCTGCAAAATCTTACCTGGTTGGATCTGGGAGTCCGAGGGTACCTCCCGGGTCCCCAGTGCTCACGAAACCTGGCTACATTCACCCCCAGTTTGTTTGTCCTTTCTTTTTTTTACCACCCCTCACCCCCTCTATGCCTTTTGTCCTTGAAGTCACTGAAAGGGCCTGGCCACAGTGGCCAGTGCCGTCTGTAGGAATGCGGACATGCATGCCAAGAGCTCTTTTCCAAAGCTCTCACACCTCTGCTTGGTCCACGGTGCTGTGGTTTTTTAGAAAGTGAGTAAAAGCTGCTCTTACCACTCTGCTCACAGCTTGGTCCTGGGAGACAGCACTGCCTGCCCACTGCCCGCCCACTGCCCGGGCACCTCCTCACAGGGGCACACTCCCATTTATCCTCCTCTTCTTCCAAATGATATTTCTCCCTGCGAGTTGCCTATACACATCAATGCCTGTGCACTGCCCACTCTCACCAGCCAACCCAAGAGGCAGTCCTGAGCTGTGTGTTTTTTGTTTTTTGAGTTGAAGTCTAGTCAGTTTCCAATGTTGTGTCAATTTCTGGTATAGTAGTTCATTTGTACATCTAAATACATATATTCATTTTCGTACTCTTTCTCGTTATAAGTTACTATAAGATATTGAATATAGTTCTCTGTGCTATACAGAAGACACTTATTGTTTATCTGTTTTATACATAGTAGTTAGTATCTGCAAGTCTCAGACTCTGAGCTGTGCTTTGATTCCTGGCAGTGAGGGCTGTGGAGACCCCCAGCCACTTCCACGCACCCTTAATACAGCTCATCATTACCTGGGAGGTTGGACTATCACCCACCCTTTTTAGAGATGGAGAAGCTGAGGCTCAGAACGGTGAGCAATCTGCCAAAATCTCATGATGGGGACGGCTCGGGAATGGGCCTCTAGGGGTCCACCCTCCTGTGTTCAGCAAAAGGGCACGAGGCCATCCCTCTGACCTCAGCCTGCTGCAGAGGCTCTCATCCAGGATCCGTCAGGGAAGGACCTGCAGCCAGAGCCTTAGGGACGCAGGAGAGCAATCTCAGGAATTCCCGGCACCTGCCAGAAATTGATGGAAATAGTTGACGGATGACATCACACATCGGCAGCCGACTGATTGTCAGGATAGGCAGTTGTTTGCACTCCGCTCAGAACCGGCTAAATGATTAAGCTGAAGGCTGAGGGCTAGACAGGGGAAGGAAGTGTGGATTTTGACCCAAGGCAACAAGCTCTCTCAAGTGCAACTGAGGCAGTGAACCAGCAAACCCCCAATAGTCGGTGACCACCGCCTGGCTTCACTGGGCCAGAAACAGGCTGCATGTTGGCGTCAGGTAAACAGAGCTAGGGCCCAGACTGTTTCTGCCATTTCCTAGCTGTGGGCCTCGGGCAAAGTCCCCTCCCCTGCCTGAGTCTTGCCTTCTCATCTGTAAAATGAGACTGTCAACCCTCTACTTCACAAGGGAGTCGGGAAGATCACATGAGATAAACCAAACCAGGTAAAGGGCTTTGCCTGTGGTGGATGCTTGATAAATGTAGATTTCCTGTCTCTTTCCACCACATGGACTATCAGTGCTAATTTCAGCTTTGGGGAGAGATAAACCCTAGGTTTGAATCCTGCCTCTACCATTTCCTAGCTGTTCAACCCGGAGAAGGTCATTTTCACTCCCTGCACCTCAGCTTCCTCTGTAGTCATGGGGGTGATGAGAGATACAGAGTAGGGTTTGCAGCAAGGTTCCAGGACTACAGTGTATAATGATATCTAATGTTCAGCAAGCTCTTAGCTGAGTGCCAGGGGTCTGGATTGGGGTCTGAGGTTCTGCATTTCCAACAAGCTCTTGGCGGTACTGATTTTGCTGACCCAGGGACCACACTTTGAGTAGTCAGGTGGCAGATGGAAGCCTGTGGGACTGTGGGGTAGGGGGCAGTGGGTGGAGCAGAGGCACCTGCTGGAAGACTTTTAAGTGGGCTGTTGCCTTCAGGGCGGCCCTGTTTTGAGAACAGCTAAAGATTATCGAGCAATTAAATATATCGTTGCTGGGAGTGGGAGAGCAGTTCTTGCTCCCTGGGAGCCTGAGTGCAGGGAGGAGACCCACAAGTCCCTGTTACAACCCAAACCGTGAGAACAGGGGTTGCCGGAGCACAGGCCCCCAGGGGTTCCGGGACAGGGCCCTCGCCCAGGCTAGGGGTCAGGCAGGCTGACTGCAGGTGAGGGCCCTCAAGCTGGGTGTCCAAGGAGGAGGAGGAGGAGGAGTCAGCCAGGTGGAGGAGGGGGAGGGCAGTGTCCAGGCAGCTATGGTGTGGGAAACAGACGGGCACCCAGGGCATAGCCTATCTCTGTGTCATCATTTTTACAGCCTCGTGCAGAGGAAAGCGCCCAGGCTTGGGAGGCAGGGAGAGCTGGGGTCACGCTGTGACACTGTCATGCTGTGTGACCTCATCAAGGGACGTTCCCTCTCTGGGCCTCAGCTTCCTCTTCTGTAAGGTGGAGGTGACGCTTCCTCTCCAGTGCTTTGGGGAGGGCGAAGGCACACAGAGGCAGCGCCAGGCGGTGTCTGGATTCCAGCAGCTGGTCAGTCAACCAGCGCGAATTCCTTTTCCTGGCAACAGGGAAATCCGGTGTCGGAGCATAGGGGTCCAGGTCTTCCAGGGGACTCCATGGGCGGGGAGCCCTTGTCCTTGGGTGCTCGACACAGCTCCCTCGCTCCCCTCCCCCAGCCAGGCTTTCGAGTGAGGACTGGGAGTGTGCCAGGGTCCCAGGGAGCTGGGTCTTGTCAGAGCCTGAGGTCTTACACCCCTCATCACTGCCTGGCAAGAAACCAGAGACCTGGCTGAGATAACAGGGCTGTTATCGTAGTAAACAGACGCCTCCTGGGATAAAGAGGGAAGAATAGAACAGCCTCTGTTTGTCCTCCCCTGGTGTGACACCCGGCAGCACCCGACCTCCCAGCCGGCTTGACTCAGCCCTCAGGGGCCCAGCGCTGACCTGACTTCACGGCAGCCCCTCCAGGCCCACCCCCCTCCCAACTGGCTTGTCTATGTGTTTATTTCTCCCTCTCAGGCTGATCCATTTACCCAGGGGGCAGCGCAGTGTGGTTGACAAGGGCGTGGGAATGGGCGACGGATCTGGGCTTGGATGTCTAGGATCCAGTTCTTTGGATGGGTTGCTTACCCCAAAGGCTACCAGCCGTCCTCGTTTGCCTGGGACTGAGGGGTTCCTGAGACTTGGGGATTTCAGTAAAACAGGAATGGTTCCAGGAAAATTGGGACATTTGGTTGCTCTCTTTACCTCTCTGAGCCTCCATTTGCTCAAACGGCTTGTAAAACGGGGATAATTATCTCTGTTGGAGTGATTAAACGGAATAATGCGAGGAAGTGTCTACAATGATGGTTTCAGTTACTTCTCTACCTGGAGGAAATTGCAGGGCTTGGACCTTGACTTTCTCACCTCCCTTATTCCCATAACCTTTTCAAATAGACACAGGAGCAGATTTAGGATAGTGTCTGCATTTGAGAAATCATTAAACCCATCTTTTGCACTTTTATCCAAAATGCCTTTTGATTGACGAGACTAAAGCAATGAACAGAGTTGGGTTCGTAAAGAGAGACGGGAAACCAAAAGGCTAGGCCCACTTTTGATTCTGCGACTAACTGGCTGTGTGACCTTTCACAAGTCGCTTTGCCTCTCTGGGCCTCAGTTGTCCCATCTACAAAATGGAGGGTTGGACTATGTGGTGCCAGTAAAAGGGTGGGAAAGAAGGAACCAAGGTTTTGGCACCTTCTTAGGCACCAGCTAAAATCTGGAAAATAATGCAAAACGGAAAGTGACTAAGGCATTGTATAGATAGAGCTGATGTCTGCAAAGAAGGCTGGGCATGGTCTCATGATGCCAGGCTCCTGGTCATTCATTTACTCACTCCTCTATTTAACTGTTCATTCATTTCTTCCTTCATTCCTCCCCTTGTTCATTCATTCTTTCACTGAGTGATTCACGTCGTGATTAACACCACAGATGCTGAAGCTGATTTACCAGGGTCACATCCCAGCTCTGCCAATTCTCATGTGACCTCAGCCGGTCACTTGACTTCTCTGTGCCTGTTTCCTCACCTGTAAAATGGAGACAACAGAAGTACCCGCCTCGCGGGGGGTGGTTTTCATGTTAAACATGTAAATGTATGTGAAGTTCTCAAATCAGTGCCTGGCCTTTTCAAAGTGTGGTACCCATGTTTGCTATTCCTGTTTAATCTTTCACCATTTACTAAGAGATGACGATGAGGCAGGCACTGGACTGGGCAGCCACCAGGGATTCAGAGCTTCAGGGCAATCCCCAACCTTGAGGAGGTCACCAAGGGATGAACTGGCAATTACAGAGTCACCTGATGTGTGTTGTAGTGTTGTGCAGGTAAGCACAGGGTGCTATGGGAACAAAGAGGAGAGGCACCCAGCCTGGGTTGGATGGGCTCCAGAAGGGGTGTGTACCCAGGAAGGCTTCCTGGCAGAGGTGTCACTTGATCTGGGTCTTGAGATACAGGTACATATTAGCTAGGAGGTGAAGGGGTGGGGTGATGGGAACCTCTGGCAGAGGAAACAGCTTGTGCAAAGGCTCAGAGGGGAGAATATGGATGCTTAGGGGACAGATGTGGTTTGCTGGAGCATGCTGGCATGTGGGTAGGTGGTAGATGAAACCAGAGAAGCAAAGCCTTAACTATGCTGGACATTCCAGGACTGTTACAAAAATTAATATTTTACCAACTAAGCCAGTATGTCCAACTTTTTGAATCATGCTCCACATAAAAAAAAAGTCTCCATTATCTGGAGGTTTATTTATGAATAAATTATACACATGTAGAGCCACACAAATCTATCATGTACATTATAAGACACACAAAAACAGAAAAAATTTAATTGTTTGGGGTTCTTTTTTGCTATTGAATGAGTTCTTTATGTATTTTGGATATTAGCCCCTTATCAGATAGATGATTTGCAAATATTTTCTCCACTTGTTTGGTTGCCTTTTCATTTTGCGGGTGGTCTCGTTTGCTGTGCAAAAGCTTTTTTGTTTGATGCAGTCCCACTTGTTTATTTTTTTTTTGCTGTTTGTGGCCTCTGCTTTTGGTGCCAAATCATCACCAAGACCGATCGATGTCAAGAAGCTTACCACCTATGTTTTCCTCTAGGAGTTGTGTGGTTTCAGGTCTCACGTTCAAGTCTTGGATCTGCTTTGAATCAGTTTTTGTGCAAGACAGTGTCCCTGTTTTATATGTTCGCATGTGGTTGTCCAGTTTCCCCAACAGAAATAAAAAGGATACATACAAAGAGAAATTCTGATACTTTCTCTCCCTCACACCAGTGGCTTTTCTCACGCAGCTCCTACTGTGCACCTCCCTTTCCCCACTCTGAAGCTACTTTATACCCTGGGGTGCATCAAAGGATGGGAAGTGGGAGAGAGTGAATTTTTACTTTTAAAAGACTGTTCTGACATTGATACATCCTGGAATCCTCGCAGTCATTAAAATGAGGGTATAGTTGTATATTACTAACACTGAAAGATGCCACTGTATTAAGCTACTGTCCTGCAGGGTGACAACTGTGGTTTGCCCAGGATTGAGTCCTTTCCCGGGGTGCAGAGTCTTCAGTGCTAAAACCGAAACTGTCTGAGTGAACCGGGTTATCCTCATAGTATTATCTAGAACAATCCAATTTTGTAAAAAATGTAAATGAATGTTTAAAAAAAGAGCTGGAAGGCTGTTCATCCTGAATACTAACAATGGTTAACACTGGGTGGTGGTGGTGGGCTAATGGGAAGTTACAATTTGCCTCTACTGCTTTTTATTGAATAATGTGTTTTGGGTTTTGCTTACCTGCATTAGATATTTTCTGATGAAAAATATGTATTATTGTGTGATTTGAAAAACATGAAAAACAAGAACGTTGGGACTCCATTAGCAAGCAGGACACAGCACAGAGGGAGGCTGAATGAGACAGTAGGCATGGGGCAAGTTAGAGGCAGTTAGAGAATAAGGTGAGGAGGGAGAAGGGGCTTAGACTGGGCAGTGGTGGTGAGAAAAGATGGGCTCAGGAGATTAGTGACAGAAAAGACTCAAGAGGAGTTTGACTAATCAACCTTGAAAAAGGTTGCAGGTTTCTGAGTGGTGTCATTAACTAAGATGGATAATTCAGGAGAAATAGAAGCTTTCAGAAGGAGGGATAAAGATGGGAGCTCTGGGGGGCTGGGAGCACACTGTTGGGTTGGATTTGGATGTACTGATGTGCCTGTGGGATACCCAGAAGGAGGTGTAGGAATGGAAGCTCAGGGAACTGGCTATTTACAGACCAGTTTCATGACTCAAGTCATTATCACCAGCGCCCTCCCTTTGTTTTGTTTTTTTTAAAAACACTTTTATTGTGGTATGATTCCTGTACAGCAAACTGCACATATTTCAGATGTACAATTTGATGAATTTTGATAGATGTATACACCCATGAAACCACCACCACAATCAAGATAGCTAACATTTCCATCACTCCCCAAAGGGTGCAATTTTTGAACTTCCAATTTACCCTTTCCCATCCCCTTTACCCCTGGTAACCATAAGTTTGTTCCCTATGTCTGTGAATCTGTTCCTGTTTTGTAAATAAGTTTATTTGTGTCCTATTTTTTAGATTCCACATATAAGCGATATCATATGATATTTTTCTTTCTCTTTCTGGCTTATTTCACTTAGTATGATAATCTCTAGGTCCATCCATGTTGCTGCAAACGGCATTATTTCATTCTTTTCTATGGCTGAGTAGTATTCAGCCTTCTTTATCCAGTCATCTGTCTATGGACATTTGAGTTGTTTCCATGTCTTGGCTATTGTAAATAGTGCTGCTATGAACATTGGGGTGCATGTGTCTTTTTGAATTATATTTTTCTCCATATATATGTCCAGGACTGGGATTGCTGGATCATGTGGTAAGTCTATTTTTAGTTTTTTAAGGAACCTCCACACTGTCCTCCATAGTGGCCGCTCCAATTTACATTCCCACCAACAGTGTAGGAAGGCCAGCACCTGCCTTTGAAAAGTCATCCAGACCTTCAAAGACATGCTCTCCTGGCCTGGAAGTCCCTTCTGACTCATGGCCTGGTTTGAAAGGAGTTCGGTTTTAAGACACACTGCAGTAATCCACTGCTATCACTCGTAAGCAGCAAAAAAAATGACTCATTTGCATTGTATGAACAGTTTCTCTTTTCTACCTTTGGCTAAAAAAAACCTTGTGTAACCTTTCATCTTTTTTTTTTTCACCCTCCAGAATCAGTGTAGTGATTTCATTCCTCTTAAATGTGTTGAGACTTATTTTATGGCTCAGCATTTGGGTATCTCAGTGGGCCCTTGAAAACAGTGTATACTCCGTTGTTGGGTGGAGTGCTGTTTAAATGTCAATTAGGTCGAGCTGGTTAGCATTGTTGTTTAAGTCTACTATATCCTTGCTGACTTTCTGTCTTCTTGTTTTATCAATTACAGAAGTGTTGAAATTTCCAACTCTAGTGGAGGATTTGTCTATTTCTCCTTCTAGGTGTGTCAGTTTTGTTTCAGGTATTTTGAAGCTCTGTTATTAGGCACATATATATTTCAGAGTGTTATATCTTCTTGATTAATGGATCTATTTCTCATTAA
Source organism: Camelus ferus (assembly GCF_009834535.1). NCBI lineage: Eukaryota > Metazoa > Chordata > Mammalia > Artiodactyla > Camelidae > Camelus > Camelus ferus. The sequence continues at coordinate 12,881,439 of NC_045708.1, read as the reverse complement.
TAAATATTCTTCTTAATTTCAGGTAAAATCCCTTGTTCTGAAGGCTTACTGTGAGTTTAGACATTTTACATTTAATGTAATTATCAATATAGTCAAGTTTAAATCTGCTGCCTGCTACTTGCTTTCTATTTGTCCCATCTCTTCTTTGTCCCTTAATTTCCCCCTGCCTGGCTTCTTCTGGATTATATATTTTTAATCGCCCATTTTATTTTCACTCTTTGGTTTATTTTTTAGTGTTTGCATTAGGGTTAATTATGTACATCTTTAACTTTTCACAAAATATTTGCACACTTCACGTATTTATTAGTCAAGGTTTAACCAGAGAAACAGAACCACTGGGAGTGATACATAACAAGGGATTTATTGTAGGAGTTTGACCTTATGCAATTCTATAGAGCTGGCTAAACAGTCTCTAGTAGGCTACGCTCTTTGTGCCCGGTGCTGGCATACTACTAGCAGTGGAGGGAAGGAAATTGGGAAGGGGAGACGGATTTAAAGTGGGGGAAGAGTGGGGTGAGTAGGAACAAACCAGCACCCACACATCATCTCTCACTCCTTCCAAGATGCCAGCCTCAGTGATGTGAACGACCTATGGGAGAAAGTGGGACTTTTCATCCTGAAGCTAAAACACACGTGGGCCAGGGATCAGGAAAACTGCAGGATGATCCAGCAGGGGCTGGAGGGACTGTGGGCCCAGCTGCTGGCTCATGATGACAAGGTGACCCAACAGTTAAGTGCCAGTGTAGGCAAGCTGCACCTGGCGTCACTGCACCTGGTGTCCCTGCACCAACTTTTTGAGGGACCAAAAAAAAAAAAAAAGCAAGTGACCACTGCTTTATTTCACCTTCTAGATGTTGTAATAAAATGTCTCTGTGACCCATGCTAACTTGGAACTATACAAGGAGAGAAATTCTGAGAAAGATGGTTCCAGCTGAGCTGACTTGACACAATGCAAATCCACGACAGAACAGATAGTGTAAGAAGCTTTGTAACAGTAGATTTCCATTGTCCATTTTGTCCTTTTTGTGCTATTATCATACATTTTGCTTTTACATATATGGTAAACCCCCCATACATTGTTATTATTTTTGCTTATTTTTGCAAGAAGTCAACCAATGAGGGGAAAAAGACCTTCATATTACTCACATGTTTATCATCTTTGGCATTCTTTATTCCTCTATTTAGATTCAAGTTTCCATCCAGTATAATTTCCCTTCACCTGAAGGACCTCCTTTACTATTTCTTGTAGTGCAGGTCTGCTGGTGACAAATTCTCTCAGCTTTTGTTTTTCTTTTCTGAAAAAGCTTTTATTTCTTTTTCATTGTTTAAAAGGTATTGTTGCTAGATATAGAATTTTAGGTTGGCATTTTTTTCTTTCAGCGCTTTGGAGAGGTTCCATTGTCTCCTGCTTGCGTTAGTTTCCAACGAGAATTCTTTTAATTCTTATCATTGTTCCTCTGTATGTGACATGTCTTTTTTTTCTCTGTTTACTTTTAAGATTATTTTGTTATCACTGTTTTTGTTTTTTTTTTTTTTTTTTTTTTAGCAATTTGATTATGCACCTTGGTGTGGGGTTTATATGTTAATCCTGATTGGGGTTTGTTGTGATTCTTGAATCTGTGGGTTTATAGTTTTCATCAAATTTAGTAAATTTCCAGCCATTATTTCTTCAGATATATTTTCTGTTTCCTCCTTTCTTTCTCTCTCCTCTCCTTCTTGGACTTCAATTACACATATGTTAGACCATTTGATGTCATATCACAGATCACTAAGCTCTTTTCATTTTCCCCCCATCCTTTTTTCTCCCTGTGCTTCAATTTAGGTAGATAATATTACTGTATTGACCTTTAGGTTAAGCTATCTTTTCTTCTGCAGTATCTAATCTGCTGTTAATCTCATCCAATAAAATTTTCATTTTAGATAGTATATTTTCATCTCTAGAAATTATATTTGATTCTTTTTTATATCATCCATTTCTCTACTCATTATGATTATATTTTTTCTTTAAACATGTGTAGTTATAATAACTATTTAACATCTTTTTATGCTAGTTCCATCATCTCTGTCACTTCTGGGTCCATTTCTATCGATTGATTTCTCCTCTGGTTACGGATCACAGTTTCCTGCTTCTGGGCTTATCTAGTAGTTTCTGACTGGATGCTGGACATTATAGATGTTATGCAGTTGAGCATCTCAGTTGTATTGTCTTCTTTTAAAGAATATTGGGCTTTGTTCTAACATGCAGCTAGGTTCCTTGCAAATCAACTTGATCCCTTTGAAGCTGGTTTTCAAGCTTTGCTATGGCTGGTCTGGACTAGCCTCCCCTCTAGGGATAGCACAGTCTATGGAAAGACATGACTTCTACAGTTTCCACTGGATGTTTGAGGTTTTCACTGAGTTCTCACCACTCGGGCTGGTTGCAGCTCAAACATCTCATGTCCTATGTGTGCTCTGGGAATTGTTCACCTTGCAACTTTCAGTTGTTCCTTGCCCAGCCTCAGGGAACTTCACCCTAGTACTCAGCAACAACTCCAGAAAGTCCATGCAGATTTCTGGAGTTCATTTTCCGCACAGCTTCCTCCTTTCTGGCACTTTGCCACACAACTTCTAGCTGTGCCCCTAAACACCAATCTCCAAATGCTCAGTTCAGCAAGATGACTATATTCTGTGTGGGACTGCTCTCCCTGAACCATGGTCTGGCCTATGACTGCAGGTAGAAACCTAGGACAATCAGGCCACCCCGCCACATTTGCTTCTCTTCTCTTAGGGATCATACACTTGTTTTTCATTGATTGAAAACAGTTGTTTCACATATTTTGTTCAGTTTTCTAGTTGTTTAGGGTGGGAAGGTTACTGTTACTTCATCACAGAAGCAGAAGTCAGGAACTGATATAAAGAGAAGCTCTCCAATGGCTCAGTTTAAATGTTACCCCTCTCCCATTAAGCATTTCTTAATTTCTGTCTCTTTTGCGTTTAGCACCATCACACTCTGCCTTGACTTATCATCACATACACATATGACTGTCTCAGTGGACTATAAGGGCCTCAAAGATGGGCACAGTCTTTCTTATCTCAGTACCTTGTCTGAGCCTAGCCTGCGATGTACCCTTGGGAGCTGAGGCAGGATTTCCTTGTGTGGCTTGGCAGTGAACTGAAGTGACCCTGATGAGGCAATGGGCATCCCAGGCTGAAACCCAGGAGGACCGGCTCTCTCTCGAGTGTGATCACCAGTAGGCATACTCCCAGGTAAAATCATGAGCGTGCACAATTCTCCCTTATTAGGCAGGGCACTGAGGGAATGGTTAAAAGAATCTAAGCCTGCCCAGACTTGCCAAACACATCATCCTGACATTAGAGCTCACAAAGCCTCAGATCTTGACACAATGGAAGTGTTTGACCACAGGTGCCCTTACAGCATCAGATGATCCCTCAGAGTGAGGCCAGGCCAGTCCCCAAGGGGAAGGTACCTGGGCTGAGTGTCCAGGAGCTCAAGCTGCTACTGCTCTTGCCCACCTTCCCTGGAAGTGGAGGAGGATGGGGAGTGGCAAGGTCTGGGTCCCAGCCCTAGCTCTGTGACCGTGATCAGCTGACTCAGTTTCCCTACCCTACAAAATGAAGCCTCAGACAGGATGAGCTTTTCCTGCTCTAAAGAGCTGGGTTCTGGCAACTGATGGGTTGATGGTTCCTAGAAGTCTCTGGTTCCCCAAGCTAGTGATTCTAGGCTTCCAATAATTGATGATTCTGGAACATTGGCTTTCTGTGGCTCTGTGATTAGAACAATTTGTGACTCCTGAACCATCCATGATGCTGTGACCCTAGGCTTCTATGGTGATGATTCTATGACACTCTGTTGGGTGGCTGTGTGACCCTGGAGTGTCCACGGCATTGATCTTCACCTGCAGCAATGGCCCCGGTGTGCTAGGATCCTGCTTCCTGTTCCATGTTCATTGTTCCCAGAGTCATTAATTCTGAGTGATTCACTTATGGGAGCCAGAGAGAAGCAGAGGTACAGGGAAAGCCAGCCCAGCTGTCCTCGCCTTAAAGAGCTGAATTGTCTGGCTGCCTGAGAGAGCCTTTGTGCTTGGCTGTCTGGTGAGGGACTAGCTGGGCCGGGCCGGGCAACTCCGCATTGCACCCATACCAGAGAGAGGTTCTGCCCTCCCAGCCCGTCATCTGGCATCCGGCTTCCCCGATGGTGATCCTGTGTTCCAGCAGGAGGGGTGAGCAGGAGAGCAGGCGGGGCCCCTTGCTGATTCTACTCCTGGATTTTACTCTGCCTCATGCTCTGGTGTGACAACTCACACCCCTTCTCTTGGCTGCAGCCTCTTCCACCTGTAAATGGGGGAGTGGTGCCTCCCTCTCGGTGGCTGCGGAGGGGAATCCATGAGAACACGTGTGCTAAGTGATCTGGGGACTAAGGGTTGGTTCTTGTTGTGCAAACAACAGGGTTAATTCTCCAGGATCCCACGTGAGCCCTCTCCTGCACCCCCCACAGAAGGTTCTCCAGGTTCCGGGGAGAATGCTGGGCACCGGGGAGGTGGACGGAGGACCAGTCGATGGCCAGGAGATCACCCCTCCTGCTGTGCTGGCTCCCCGGCCTAGGTCACCCCAGGAGACTCTGGCTCTGAGGAGAAGGCTGCCACTGAGTCCCACGTGGTGCTGGTCACCCCCACCGACAAGGAGAAGGTCACGCTCCCCTCCTCACAGGTTCGCCCTCCCCCGACCCCAACCCCCCGTGGCCACTGCTGTCACAGGAGCCGCTCCAGCTCCAACTCCTCGTGATAAGCAGGGCCACAGGAGCTCTGCCCCAGTCACTTATATCCATCTCAGTTTGTCACTTTTCTAACCAAAGGAGGATCCATAGGAAAGAAATCCCTCACTCAGGGGCCGGTTTTGAAGGTTAGGGCTGCAACTGAGGCGTTTCTTCTGCTGGCAGAGTTCCGGCTGTGGGGATGCTGCTGGTGGGGGCGGGGGGGCGGGGGGAACAGGGTTACCTATAAAGATGCCCTTGTTTTCTGGATGGAAAGTCCCCACGTTTCCGGTTCCTGAGAGTCAGATCATGGCAAAGCCGGCAGGGATAAGCAGGGCCCCATGTGGCAGTGAGGCCCGAGTCTGGGAGCACGTTTTTTTTTTCCATTCCACAGGTGACTTCAGGCCACCCTGGTGGCCTGGTCATGCCTTCCCTTGTTGGCCCGCAGGGTCCCTCAGGAAAGGGCGTGCGTTTGTGCAGCTACCGTTCCTGCTTGAGTCCACTTTTGACCTTTAGGGTCAAATACCCTCTGTTACTCACCGAAAATGGTTCTCTTTTTACACATATTCACGGGTGTGTGCGCGCACACCCACCCACCCACACACTCACCCAACGTTCTCCTTTCCTTCTCTCTCTGAAATTGACGAGCAGGTTGAAAGCCAGCACTGCAGGGTCATCACAGACCCCGCTACCGCGCTGGAGGGTGGGCTTGCAGGTTACCTTGGCAACCAGGACATTGCTGTTTTGGCTTTTATTGTCTGGTCAGGACTATACATTTTCTGGTTTGAGTTTTGTAACTTTGTGGCATTTTAGACAATGTTGTGTTTGTACTTTGCTGTGTAGAGTAAAAGGATTGTGTTGAATAAACTGAGAATATTTATAAGAGTGCAAAAATAATAAAATAAAATAAAATAAAACAAAATAGGGAGAAAAAAAATATATATCTAACTAAATGGCTTTGCTGTACACCTGACACTAACATTGTAAATCAACTACACTTAATTAAAGAACAAAATTAATAAAATAAATAATAAAATGGGAAAAGTAGTGGTAATTCCCCTGCCAGAGTTGCCATGAGGCCTGAATGTAATCGGGTGACAGTGACCACCTATGGCCTCTGTCAACTGTGGCTCTGAGGTTGAGGTTAAGGTCACAGGAATCAGATGACCTGTTTAAATCTCAGCTCAGCCACTTGTTGGCTGAGGGGCCTTGGGCAAACCATTTGGCCTTTCTGCCTCAGTTTCCTCTTCTTTCAAATGGGGCTGATAGGGACAGTGTGAGGATTAAATTTTCTAAAAATGTAGATCGTATAGCACAAGGCCAGGTATATGGCTGATAGTCAGTGGAGCCAATAGGACTATTATATACTCCCCGTGATGCCCGAGGACCCAGCCTGCCTGGACTTCATCCATGAACTCAGGGAAAAGCAGGTACCTGGGGGGTGTGCAACATGGCCTTGGAGACACACTCTGGCCAAACGGCAAATAGGGCTTTATGTTGGGGCTTGGGGTTTCTTTATATGGAAGGAAGCCGAGTGTCCTGCGCCCCTCGCCCTGTTGGCCCCACTGGAATTTCTAGATTCCTAAGTCATTGGTGGAGGAAGCACCTTTCCTTTCCCCTTGAGTCTTCTGGGAAGGGTTTGGTCTCTGTTTTGGTGGCTTGTTGTGGGGTTTCCATGGGGCTGCCTGAGCTTGGCGACTGCATTGATCTTGGCTACAACACCCCTGCTACCAAAGCTGGCTCACCTTCCGGGGGATGAGGAGGAGAGTGACGGAGGATGAAACCAACACTGGGCCAAAGATGGAAAAACCTGTAATGGATCAGCATCGCTGGGCTCAGGCTTCGGAAGACTTTCCCCTCCTGCCTCCGAGGCCAGCTTTCTATTCCCTCTCTGTTCCAGTCTGTTCCAGTTTCGACGTCTAGGGCTCCCAAAGGGTCTGAGAGTAAATATGGGCCTGGTACTCAGGCTCCAAAAGCATGCATTCATTCTTCTACTCATTCATTGAAGATTTTATGGAAATTCACTTATTACATGCCAGGCTCTGCACTGGCATTTGGGGAAACAGCGGTGGACTTGCCCTCAAGCAACCCACAGTCTGGAGGACCAGGTCAAATTATAACATAACTGAAACAGCAGTGTCATTAAAACTTTTTTATGTGTTTGTGACACAGACCCATTTAAGAATAAGATGGCAAAGAGAAGCCTCCTCCCCAGAAAATGTAATAAGCACGTGCACATGAAATTTTGCTTCCAGTTTGAGGATGTTTATGGAGTCCTTGACACCCATTTGAGAACCCAGATCAAGAGTTCCTGAATCGTAATGGGGAAATTGCTGAGGGCCAAGCAGGAGGCTGTAGAAATACAGAGTTAAGGGATGTCTCTTAGTCTAGGAATTCAGGAATGACTTCCTGAAGAAAGTCACATTTATTCATCAGCAAGCATTTATTGAATGCCTATAATATGCCATCCATTGGTGATATACCATTGAACAAGAAAAGCAAGGTTCCTACTCTCCTGGAGATTATGGGCTAGTGGAGAGAGATAAAGATGTAAACAAATAAATGGATGAACACGGAATGTCTGGAGGTGATGGGGAGGCTGTTTCAGGGGAAGTGCCAGGGGGAGGGCACAGTTCATGGCAAGGCTCTGGCTCGATGGTGGACATGAAAATGCAGACCTTGAGGAAGACTTTAAAAAAGCCCAATGTGGCTGGAGCTTAGTGAGCAGTGTGAGCTAGAATTAGAGAGATGAGTAAGAGCCAGATGGACCTTGTGGTCCAAGGTAAGAATTAGGATTTTAGTGGTAATAGGAAATCATTTTTCTCATTAAGTTTAAAATTTTAAGTTTGCATAAATGAAAGCAGCATGCACATGTCTTTTTAAAATGAAAGTATAGTTGATTTCCAATGTTCTGTTAATTTCTGGTGTACAGCATAGTGATTCATATATATATATATATATATTCCTTTTCCTATTCTTTTTCATTATAGGCTATTACAAAGTATCAAATATAATTCCCTGTGCTATACAGTAAGCCTTTGTTGTTTATCTATTTTATACATAGTATTTGGTATCTACAAATCCCAAACTCCCAGTTTACCCCTCCCACCCCCTTTTCCCCCTGGTAGCCATAAGTTTGTTTTCTAAGTCTATGCGTCTGCCTCTGTTTTGTAAATAAGTTCATTTCTGTCTTTTTTTTTTTTTTAGATTCCACATATAAGTGATATCATATGGTATTTTTATTTCTCTTTCCACCTTACTTCACTTAGTGCACATGTCGTTTTATGGCTGCCTTTTTTCATCCAACAATGCTTGATAAATGTTGAATTAACTCAGTTAATTTGTTTGAAGCACTACACAGAATTATATGGACGCAGGTATATCATACTTTATTTATCCATTTTCATATCGATAGACATTTAGGTTGCATCATGCTTTTTACTATTACAACTGATTTTGAAATAGGGGATTAATGGGTTGATGGGTATGCTCATTTTCAACATTATAAGAAGTTGCCAGATGGCTCTCTAAAGCTGGCACACTAATTTATATTCCCACTAGCGTCTGAGAGTTCCCATTTCTTTTTATCCTTGCCAACAGTTGATATTGTCAGCCTTTTAAAGTTCTGACAATGTTTTGGGTGTAAAATGGTAACTCTCTTTAATTTGAGTTTCTATGATTACTAGTGAGGTGCAACATGTAATTTTGTATTTATTGGCTGTTAGAGTTTCTTGTAAATCGTCTGTTCATATCCCTTGCCCATTTTTCTACAAGGCTGTCTTTTTCTAATTAATTTGTGGGAGTTGTTTATATATTCGAATTACTAATCCATTGTCTTTCGTAAATGTTGCAAATGTCTTCTCCCACGCTGCTTACAGGAGGGTTTTAAGGAGACGAGTGACATGATCTGATTTACATTTTTAAAAGATCACTCTGGCTCTGGTGTGAGGAATAGATGGGGGTGATAAGTACCCCTGGACTCAGGGAAACCAATTAAGAGATCATTATAATAGTGGTCCAGGGATGGATGATGGTGGCTTGGACCAGGGTGGTAGAAGAGGAAATGGAGAAAAGTGGACTGTTTCAGAGTAGGTTTTGGAGGTAGAGCTGACAGAACTTGCTAATAGATTGGATGTGGGGCAAGAAGAAAAGATAGGAATCAGGATGACTCCTAGGTTTTTGGCTGGGCAACTGGGTGGATGATGGTGCCACTGACTGAGATGGAGAATGGCAGGTGGAGAAACAGGTTTAGGCTGAGAGTGGGGGGAATAAATATTTCTATGTTCAACATGGTAATCCTGAGACAGCAGGTAGCTATACAAGGGGTTTAATCAAGTAGGTAGTGGATCTATGAGTCTGGAGTTCAGGAGAAACAGCCAAGGTTAGGGATAGACATTTGGGAGTCAGCAACACATGGATGGAGTCCAACGCCAGGAGACTGGATAAGATAGAAATGATAAAGGGTCTCCAGATGAGCCTCTGCACAGCCAACATTTGGAGATTGAGCAGGGGTGGAGAATCAATAAAGAAGACTTGCCCTAGAATGTAAACTCCATGGGGAAGGGCTTTACTCTGTTGGCTGCCTACCACCTAGCATAGGGCTTAGCAAGTACGCTCTTAGGAAATATCGGTTGAAAGAAAACACGAGAGAATAAAAGAATGAATAAATACATTGAGAATGAGTGGTCAAGGAGGTAGGAGGAAGAGAATAAATTATCATGAAAACCTAGAGAAAGAAGAACGTCCCGGAAAAATGTGTTATAGCTCAGTTGTGACAGCAACCTGGATCCAGGCGAGACCAAGCAGCACACAGAGAGTTGGAGAACTCAGGCTTACTATGCCAGCAGGCCCCCAAAAGTTAAAAATCCAAGCTCTGGACCCCATCTGTAGGTTTACATAGACCTTTATAGGCTGCCTGGTTACACTTTGCAACATCATATGCAAATAAAGTATAACAAAAGTTGACCAACTAGGAACAAGCTTTGTGGAAATAGACCAATCAGGAGTGAGAGAAATAACCAATCAGAAGTGAGCTCCATGCAAATGAAGTACTACAACTGGACCAATCAGAAGTTAGGGAAATGGACCAATCAGGAGTAAGGGAAATAACCAATCAGGAGTGAGCTCAGGGAACCAATAGAATTTTAGGGGTAAGTAAGCAGTTTCAGAGGCAAAAAATGAGATAGAGCTTCCAGGTCAGGGAACCAGATGGTGTTGGCAGGAGAGTAGTGGCCCTGCCTGGGGGTCCTGCTGGTCTTTTTATGGGGCTTCCCGCCTCAGTTTCAAGAAGGAGGGAATGGTCAGTTGTGTGGAATGTTGTAAAGAAGTTATATGAGAGGTAGATGGAGAAGTGACCATTGGATTTGGCAGCACAGAGGTCACTGGTGACCTTGATAAGAGTAGCCGAGGCTTGAAAGATGAGAAGTTAGCCGGGTCCTATGAGGCAGGGGGCAGAGAAGGTGTGGGGAGGGAGAGGGCGGAGCTTTTCCAAGCAGTGGGAAATGCCGGAATGTGAAAATACAGGAAGACAACTGGGGCTTGGTCATGCCACTACGGGTCATCCCAGCTGATGGGAGGGTGAGAGTGGTCACGAGAGGAGGCTGGGAGCATGGGAAGGTAGAGCTCATGAGAGGGTTGGGAGCAGCCCAGCGATTTAGAACATGATCACTTGAGCTGGGGTTACGGGAAATAACCAAGTGTCCATGTGTTATTCAAGATGCTTGGGACAGAATTCTGATCCAAACTGACTTAAGCAAGAAGGAATTATTTTCTTCCCCTCATGTAACTGAAAAGTCCAGGGATAGATCCTGGCTTCAGATACAAGACTTTGTCTTCACTCCTGGTTCTCCCTCTCTCTGTGGCAGCCTCCTTGTCAGGCAAGCTGTTCTCTCGTGGGGACAACATGGCCGCCTGCAGCTCTAGGCATTCATTTTCATCTGAAAAGTTGAGGTGCCAACATAAGAGTGGGGTGAGGAGTATGATGCAGACAAGCAAACAAATAGAATTCAATAATTATCGAGCATAGAGAGACTATAGATTTGTGGAATATCAGATTATTAAAAAAAAAAAAAAAAAAGGAAGCACTTTGGGACATTTCCTAATCCAGTGCTGTCCAATAGAAGGAGAGCAGAAACCACAGATGTAACTAAATTTTCTAGTACCCACATTAAAAACAAAAAAAGGAAGCAGGTGAAATTAATTTTAGTACTATATTTCATTTAACTTATTAAATCCAAAATATTATCACTTCAATATGTAATCATTATAAAAAGTGTTGATGAGATATTTTGCATTCTTTTTTCATAGTAAGTCTATATTTTATACTTATAAAATCTGTCTTTTACACTTACAGCACGTCTTAATCCAAATGTTAAATTTTCTTCAGAAACATTTCATCTGTCTTTAGATCTGATCAAATTTACAATGGAAAAAAGTAGGTTCTGTTTGTTCCAACTGTACCTAAAAATTCTCCAGGGACTGACTGTGTATCAGTTTTAAAATTTATATTAATTAAAACGAAATAAAATTTCACATTCACGTCCTCAGTCTCACTAGCCGCATTTCAAGCAAGTGGCTACCATATTGGATAGCACAGCCCTAATCCAGTAAGTTCACCTGATGGAGGGGGAAGTGAGGTCCAGAGAGGGGAGTGGCCTTGGCCAAGGCCACTGAGCTGAGTGGGACAGAGCCAAGGTCTCCTGACTCTGTCAGGGCCGTTCCACTCTGCTTCACCAAGTACCCTGTTGTGAGCAGGTCGTTGAACACTGACCCAGGAAGCAGCAATCTTGGAAGTGGAATAGGGGAGCAAAGCCTTTCCTTGCTTCCCACTTCTCAGCAGGGAGAGTCCCAGCCTGCAGAAGGCACCGCTTGAGGTGGTAAGACTTCATATCTTGCTGAGGCTCAATTTCTTGCTGTAAACTGTAAACATCTTAGTGTTCCTTTATTTTATGTTAATCTTGTCTGGGTGATCAGTGCCTGCGGAATGAGTGTATAAATGGCATTAGCGTGCATTTGTTGAGCACCTACTGTGTTCTAAGCACTGCAACCAGTCTTCGGGACACCGAGATGATGATGGCCCAGCTCCTGCCCTCAAGGAGCTCACCTTCTGGCCCAGAGAGGACAGAGTGGCAAACACATCATTTAGGCTGCCTGCAGGGTAGTGTGGGCTTGCTTGTGGGAGCGAGCACATGGCATATCTGGAAACACCAGCACACAGCCTGTGGGGCTGGTTGAGTCCTTGGGAAAATTTGGAGGGAGCCCACACCTGGCACCACTGGGTGTTGGGCCTTGGCCTGGGGGTGTGGGGGTGTTTGGGTAACAGCCCAAAGTCTAGGAGGGGTTGTTTGGTTGCTGATGTTTGGCACTGAGAGGGGCTATTGTTAGGTGATGTCTCAGCTTGTCGGTGCGCAGTATTGGCTCAGGACCACAGGGCGGGTATTGCCATCAATTAACATCGCTTCATTAATGAGAACATCTCTCCATCTCTTCATTGGTCACCCATAACAGCATCCTTATCTCTCTCTCTCTCTTTCGCCCCTCCTCTCTCTCTCCCTCTCTCACACACACAACCCAGCTCCATAATTTAATTTGTGGAGCCCAAAGCACACCGAAAATATAGGGTCCCTTGTTCAAAAATTACGAATTTCAAGATGGTGACATTAAAGCAGAGCATTAACCAAGCACAGGGCCCCGTGTGACTGCACAGGCCACAAGGCCAGGAAGCCGACCCTCCCCTCACAAGGTCCCTGCGGTTGTCATTGGACTTGTGCCTTCCCTGCTCCTCACCTGCTGTGAACGAGGTGAAAAGCGTTTCAACCAGTGCCAAGATTTGAGATCTGTTATCTCATGTACTCTGTCGACATCCGGATGTGGACGGTGACTGTCGTGCCCACTTTACATATGAGGAAATGGAGGTGCAGAGGAGGGCCAGGCACTCAGGCTCATTTCCTTGCACCCCCACATCTCCTCCTAAGAGGAATTGGCCATCTCATTCTTAGTGTCCTTTGTCATTTTTTTCTAATATTCTTTTCCGCTGAAGAAAATGGGGAACCTAGTAAAAAAAATGGAATCACCAAAATCCTCTAGTCTTGTGCAGTCACTCTTCCCTCTAAGGTGTCCCCACCTGGCCCGAATCACCAAGGATTCCCAGGGGCGCGTGTTTCTTGGAGTACCCCCTACAGTTGTTCTTGTCTCTCCATCCCCACGTGGACTCAGAACCTGCCCATCTTCCTTTTACTCCTCCAGGGGTCACTCTCCTGAGCAGCACAGGCTTTTACTGACATCACAGAGAGAACTGCATCACAGAACAGCAAACAGTTGGAAGGTGCCATTAGATGCTCATCCTCTTAGCCATGTCCTGGCCTCCCTTGCCTCCTAGGACTCCTTCTTGACCCAGGTTTCCCTTGAGTACCTCCTTACTTCTCTCCCTTTTCTCCCTGGTTCCTAGGCTGCCTCTTTCTTGGCTGTCCATCCATTCACTCATTCATGCACGCGTTCATTCCTCACTGAGCATCTGCTGTGTATCAGGCACTGTGTTTGGTGCTGGAGATACAGGGAAGAAAAGATGGGCAAGTCTCTGTCCTCATGGGCTCCCAGTCTGGTGGTGCTGGACCCAAAATATCTGAAATAGATACATAGGTTAGCTTCTGCATTTCAGTGTTGACGGGTGCCATGAAGGCAAAGGATGGAAGATTAGAACAAGATGGGGAAGACATGTTTTATTTTTATTTATTTTTTAATTGAAATATAGTTGATTTACAATGTTGTGTTACTTTCAGATGTATAGCAAAGTGGTTTGGTTTTACATATATATATTCTTTTTCAGATTCTTTTCCATTGTAGGTTATTACAAGGTATTGAATATAGTTTTCTGTGCTATACAGTAGGTCCTTGTGTTTATCTATTTTACAAATAGTAGTATATATCTGTTCATCCCAAACTCCTAATTTAACCCTCACCCTCTTTCCCCTTTGGTATCCATAGGTTTGTTTTCTATGCGAGTCTGTTTCTGTTTGTAAATAAGTTCATTTGTATTATTTTTTTAGATTCCACATATGTGATATCATATATTTGTCTTTCTCTGTCTGACTTAACTTCACTTAGTATGATCATCTCTAGGTCCATCCATGTTGCTGCAAATGGCACTATTTCATTCTTTTTATGGCTGAGTAACATTCATATATATATATCCCCCACATCTTCTTTATCCAGTCATCTATCGATGGACATTTAGGTTGCTTCCATGTCTTGGCTATTGTAAATAGTGCTGCTATGAACATTGGAGTGCATGTATCTTCAAATTAGAGTTTTCGGGGAAGACCCATTTTAGATTGCATGGCATTAAGCTAAGACTTGAAAGATAAGCAGAGGCCAGTTTAGGGAAGAGTGTCCCTAACAGAGGGAGGGACCCTGAGCATGGAGGAGCTGGGGGATTTTTGGGGAGTAGAAAGGGACCCAGGGTGTCTGGACAGTAGTGAGCAAGAGAGTGGAGGGGATGAAGTCAGAGGTGGGGGAGATGGTGCAGCCTTGGAAAGGGGCTGGGATGTAATTCTCAGTCCAGCAGAAGCTACAGCAGTCTTTTGAGCACGGGAGTGACGTGATCTGAATTACACTTAAAGGAAGATTTCTCTGGTTGTTGGGTGGAGAATGCATGGGAAAGTGGGGGGCAATTGCAGAGAATTTCGGGGTTTGTGTGATGGATGAGGACAGCTGAGTCTGGAATGGTGGTGACTGAGGCAGAAGATGAGGACAGATTTGACATTTATTTTGGAGGTAGATCCAGTAGTGTGTGCACTGTGTTTGGTGGTGGAAGGTAGTAAGGAAGAAAATAGGGTTATCAAAGGTCATCCTATTTAACCTCCTTATAATTAAAGTAATACACAAAAAATTAAAAAGATTGATGAGGATGTCATGTGTTGGCAAGGAGCAGGTAACTTAAATACCATTTGTGGGAAAATCAACAGGGAAATCTTATTTTTGGAGCATACTTCGGGGTTGTCTACTTAAATGTGAAATGTATATGACCACAGACTTGGTTTCTTAGAATCTTCCCTAGATAAGTGGGTAGGCACCTGCATGCATAGAAACATGGACGAGAATTTTCATTGCATCTGTGTTTGTGCATCAGAAACTGTAAACAACCTTAATATCTATCAGTTATGGATGGGTAGACCAGATCCATGCAGCAGTTAAAATAATTGAGGTAGATCTCCTTATACCAACATGAAAAGATCTCCTAGGTCTATGGGTAATGGAGAAAACCAAGTTACACATCAGTACAGTACATACATTAGAATATCAGATATGTAAAAAAAAAGAAAAAACCGCTAAAGAATGCTGCGTATTTCTAAATAGGCACATCTAGGCAAGATGCGTAGGAAAGGGACTCAAAGGCGTGACATTAAACTCATAGCGGTGGTCACCGATGAGAGGGTGGGCACTGGGGTGGGGTGGGGGGCCTTATGTGTTTTGTTTGATAATTTCACCACGAATCTATTTTTGTGCGTTCCTGGTGTAATTAAGAAGTGAAAGCTAAACCTAATATATATTTGTTGTAAAGTCTCTGGAAATACAGCTATGCAAAGGAGGGGGAAAGTACCCATATTACATCCCACAGGTAAGTATTCTTAAGACCTTACTACATAAGCTTCTAAATCTGTTCTATATTTTATTACATTTCAAAAATAAAAATATTAACTGTTAAACATACTATTTTATGACTTGCTTTTAAAAAATACTATATTGTGAGTATCTCTCCATGTCATTAAATGTTCTCTCAAGCCAAGTTTTTTTTTCTGTTTATTTATTTATTATTTATTTATTTCATTGACGTACAATTGTTTTTTTTTTTTAATGGATGCATGTAATGTTCTATGCTGCTTGCATTTACCATCATGCATTTAAATCCCCTGTGGCTGACACACAGCTCTTTTATAGTTTCTCTATATTATCTACGACCTTGTAAGTACATCTTTATATGGCTGTCCAGTTGTTTATTTAGGATAATTTTATTCGGAATCTATCTGGGGTGAAGCTGTTTTAAAGCTTGTGATGCACAGTGCCCCGTCGCCTTCCATAAATGAGAATCCATTGCAGATAGCACAGGGCGGTATGTTCCCGACAGGCCACCTCTGCCTTAAAGCCTTTCGAGAGCAGCTTCTTGTCCAAAGGGAGAAGGGTTCCTAAGAGAATCACTGATGTCTCCCTCATAGGAGACGTTCAGAGACAGAAGAGATGTGTCTAATCTGGGTTGCTCTGCAGAGGCAGAGCTGCCCAGATAACCTGTTGAAGTCCCTTCCAGAACTGATCTGAGGCTCCAATGACAAGAAGACAAACCATGTAGACTGCATCAAGGTTCACGCTGACCTCTGACTGTGAGCGCTAAGGCCCCTGGGAGGATCTTCAAAGATGCTGTCTTCTGAGATCCCAGGTCAGGAGTCAGGTAACCTCGAGGCCCATGAAGACAGAGTTCCAGTACGGATTTGCTATACCTTCCAAGGCTAGCCACCTCAGAATGTGTTTATACCTCCCCAAATAAGATCCTGGGTGTTTGTAAGCAGCAAGGAGGAAGTCATGTGATGGGAGGGTTCCATGGTGAGCCCCAAAGGTGACCAGTAAACTCTGAGTTTTCCTAAGGGCTGGAGAAGCTTTGATCTATGAGCTGTGGCGTGTGCTCCTGGCTCCCAGGGCAGGCTCAGGGAAGGATCCTCCAGCAAATCGTTGATTCCCCATCCTTTATAGGACCTCTCCACCTACCTTTCTTCAGGCCAGTGCCCACATCATAGATAGAAATAACCATCCATGTGACCCAAACATCCATGAGGAATAACCATCACCCCTGCAACCCTCAACTGCCTCTCCTCCACCGGTCCCTGCTTGGTTTTCTACAAATACTAAGTGTCTGAAGACATACAATGAAATCATAGTATCATTATTAACTCTCTTAATGCCTTCCCCCCATTTAATTGCTCTAAGCTACAAAGATCTCTCAAATAGATTCCTTTTCCCTATACCATTTCCCCTACAACCATTGCCCCCTGCCCAACCCTCATCCCTGCAATAAGAGCAAACACTTATGTAGACCTTGTCATGGGCTAGGCATCGTTTTAAGCATTTTAACACTCGTGATTTCATTTAATACTCAGAAGACTCCAGGGAGGCAAAGCCTCGTGGCAGGTCTCCCCTCTCCAGTCTCTCTTTGGCATCCACACCACCCTCATGGTTGCGAGAGTGTGGATGCTTACATGTGGCAGTTGCATTTCCTTTTTAAAATTAAGAACATCTCATCCATGTAAGACATATAAGCGAAATACCAATACTGCTACTACTAAATTCAAACCCTCATCATCCAACTTAGGAGAGTGGACGTTATAAATTCCTGAAGCCTCCCCTAGTCCCTCCTTGAGCTACTCTGAATTTTGTATTTATCATTTCTTTGCCCTTTTCTTTCTGGTTTTCTCACAGGTGGATGCAGTCCTGAGCAATACATTGTCTAGTTTTGCGTGCCTTTGAACTTTGGAGAGAGTTAGACTGTCTGCATTTTCCTACAGCACGTGTGTTTTTGATCGACACTTTGTTTATGCAACTCGCCCATGTTGTTGAGTAGAGTAATACATGCATTTTTGCTGCCACAGTGCAATGCATGAGGAAACCACAGGTCACCAATCCATCCTCCTCTTGATGGACAGAGGGCATCGATATTTATTGCCTCCCCCGATGCACATGTGTAAGAGTTTCCAGGCACACTTAGGATAGAAATGCTGGGTAGGAAGGTATACGCATCTGAACTTGACCAGACAATGCCAAGTTGCTTTCCAAAATGGTTGTATGAATTTACACTCCCACAAGCAGTGTAATAGAGCTCACATTGTTCCACAGCCCCGGCAACTCTCGGTGTTGTCAGACATTCACACTGGTGCCAACCTGGTGGGTGTAAATTGGCACATTATGGAAGTTTTCGGTTTGCATTGCCCTGATTCCTAATGAGACTGAATGTCTTTTCCTATTTATTGGTAATACTTGTTTCCTTGTCTGTGTAATGCTTGGTTATGTTTTTAGTCTTTTTTTTTTTTTTTTGCTGTGTTGTCTTTTTTCTTATTGATTCTGTAGAAGATTTAATTTTTTCCAATCCTAATCTTTTGTAAATTATATGCATTTCAAGTATCACTTCCCAATCTGTGGCTTGTCTTTTCACTTTCTAAATGCTGTGTTTTTGTGAGCAGAAATTCTTATTCTTGACATGGTAGAATTTATTGATGTTTTCCCGTGTGGTGTGTGCTTTTTGTGTCTTTTAAAGTAAGTTCTTCCCTCCCCGAGGCCAATAGGGATAGTTTCCTCTGTTTTCTTCTAAAAGTTTTGCCTTGCACATTTAGGTCTTTAGCCACCTGGAATTGATTTTATGTAAATAAGGATCCGGTGTCAGGGTTTTTTTCCATGTGGATAAGCAACTGTCCAACTCCATTTATTGAATAGTTCATCTTCTGCAGTACTTTAAAAAAAACACCTCTTCTCTTGATCACGTTTCCATTATTCTTGAGTCTGTTTCTGGATTCTCCAGTCTGATGCACTGGTCTCTGTGTCTGTCTCTGAGCCAAAACCACACTACTCCGATTAAAATGCTTTAAAACAAGTCTTAATGATCACTTTATATTGTGTGTGTTGATACCCAGTAGGCCAAGCCCTACTTGTAATTCTTCAGGAATGTCTTGGCTCCTTTTGGCCCTTTGCCCTTCCTTAGCACTTACAGAGATGTCATATGCCGTGAACACTTTATTGAGGTTTTATTTGGAACTGTGTTGAACGATGAATTAATTTGTACAGATGTTATATTTTATATAGTTAATATTTGTTTATATTTGCCTGCATGGTTGTCTCTTTTAAAAAATTATTGTTCTATCTTGCACTTTTGACCTTACATCTGGGCTCATTTTCTTTCTTCCTGAGGTACATTTTAAAACATTCCCTTGTGGGGAGGGTATAGCTCAGTGGTAGAGTGAATGCTTAGCATGCACGAGGTCCTGGGTTCAATCCCCAGTGCCTCCATTGAAGATAAATAAATAAATAAGCCTAACTGCATCCCCTCAATCAATCAATCAATCAATCAGTTGCCACTTAGACATTCTCTTGACAAAAGTTTATTGGTGGTCAAGACACCCAGTATTGGTTTATTTGAAAATTTTGTCCTTGTTCTTGAAAGATAGTTTTGCTGGGTACATGATTCTAGTGACAATTATTTTCACTACAGGACAATTATTTGGCCCTTTGAAAAAATATTGTTCCCCTGTCTTCTGGCAATAGTTGTTAGGATTGAAAGTTAGCTGTCCATGAATCCTGTTTCTTTGTTGATAATCTGGTGTTTCCCTCTCTGACTGTATTTTCTCTTTGACCTTGCTCTTTTGCAGGTGCATTATGTTATACATAGATGTAGATTTAAACTTTTGCCTTACTTGAGATTTACTGTGCTTCTTGAGTGTGATGATTCTTGTCTTTCATCAATTCTAAACAATTCTTGTCATTATCTTTTCAATTATTGCTTCTCTACCATTGTATTAGTTTCCTAGAGCTGTTGTAACAAATTACCACAAACTTTGTGGCTTGAAACAACAGAAATTTATTCTTTCACAGTTCTGGAGGCCAAAAGTCCTAAGTAAGTATGACTGGGTTGAAATCAAGGTGTCAGCAGGGCCGTGCTGCCTCCAGGGGCCGTACTGCCTCCAGGGGCTGTAGGAGAGAATCTACTCTTTGTCTCTTCCAGGTTTTGGTGGCTGCCAACCCTCCTTGGCTTGCAGCAGCATTGCTCTAGTCTTCACGGGCAGTATCTTCAAATCTATCTCTGTTTTGTCTTCATGTAGAGTCTCCTCTGTGTGGTGTCAGATCTCCCTCTGCCTCCCTCTTATAAGGATACAAATGATTGCACTTAGGGACCCTAGATAATATAGGCTAATCTCCCTTTCTCCTGACTCTTAACTTAATTCACATCTGCAAAGACCCTTTTTGGCCATGTATGAAAGTAGCATTCATGGGTTCCAGGCATTGGGACATGGATATCTTTTGGGGAGCCACTTTTCAGCCTACTTCACTGAACTCCGATGAGATTCATGTTACAGCTTCCCGCTCTGTTCTCGATGTCTCTAGTTTCTTTTTCATAATTTATAATTTTATCTTTCTCTGCTACATTCTAGATGGTTTCTTCAAATATATCTTCAATTTCCCAATTATCTATTCAGCCCTATTTAATCCAGCTGTCAATTTTTAAATTTCATGTAATATGTTTTTCATTCCTACTTGGTTCTGTTTGGTTCTTTTTCAAATCTCCACGGTCATTTTTATAATCTCTTGTTCCATATTCAGTTTGATTCTCTTTTTAATTAATTGAGTTCTTTCAATTGAATGTGGCTAGAGAAAAATTCATAACTATTTTGTGAATGGTGCTGTGAAAATGATCAGAGAAATGGGCCAGTTGCTGGAGGTGAGAGAGGGTCAAAAAAAAAAAAAATGAAGGTTGAGGAATTACTTTAAGATAAGGTAGAGATCTGTATGGTGATGAGAATGACCCAGCAGACAGGGGCCAGCTGATGGGGCAATGCCCTTGTGTAGGGAAGACAGACAGTTTCAATGCACAGAGGCAGTGATGGAGCTCAGGTACTGACAGCCACAGTGGAAATGCAGAGCAGAGTTGTATAGGTTGGAACGAAGTGATGGATGGGTGTGGGCCATCTCTTCTGGGTGCTTCTTCTCCCTTAATAAATAGGAAGGGAGGTCATTAGCTGAGAAGGAGGATGGGGAAGAGGTGTCTGAGCTGCAAGAGGCAGAAGCTGCGAAATGCTCGTCTAGGAAAGTGAGTGAATGGACTGGGAAGTGGAATGTGATTGTCTGGTGGCCACAGATACCCAGTGGGCTGAATTTGATAAGAAATTGATCACTATGGCTGCATTTTTCTGAAGCACAAATTTGACCATGTCCATCCCCTGCCTAAAACCCTTATTTGCTCCCCTGGCTCTAAACTCCTTTGTATGACAAGGTCCTCCATGACCCCAGCTCTACTAGATCCCAGTTAGGCCCTTTGCACCCAATATCCCAGAGCTGCTTACAGCCCCCAAACAGATTTTGTACCTCTCTGTCATGGCTTTTGCTGTTCTCACTACCTGGAATGCCCTTCCTGTCTCTGCCCTCCAACGATGAGTCTGTCCATGAAGTCTGCTTCCCTCTGCCTCCAGCCCCTCGCCCTACAGTTCCCTGCGCAGGCTTTTCTCATCTATTACAGCTCCTATAAAACTTTACTGGCTGTCAGTTATTTATGGTTCTGCCTCATCTTCCCTATTGAGGGCACAGACTATGACCTCTTCTTTCTGTATCCCTGGTGTCCTGCACTGAGCAGGCACTAAGACAGAGTCTGCTGAGAGGACTGACCGAGGGCTTTTAGAGGAGAGCTGGGTCAGGCCAGCAGGGGTGTTACTCAGAGTGTCACAGTGGAATCACTGGGCTGTAGAGAAAAAACCAGAACAGTAGCCAGGAAGCTGAGCCAAGGCCTGAGGTCAGGAGAAAGCAGGCCATGCTCCCCAATGAAGGGCGGAGAGAGGGATGGATGGAGAGGCTGTGGGAACTGGATGGGTGGGGGAGCTACATGGTCTGTGACACACGTCTTTGAACGCTGAGCACCTGGCAGCGTGATTCTGGGCTGTCACGCGGTCCTTGTGCTCGGGAGGGGCACAGGCTGCTGTGAAGTGCTTTTCTTTCTAGGGATCATAGACTTCTAAAGTAGGAGAGATGGAGGAGTCTCTAAGCCCCTCACTTCCAAAGAATCAAACATTCGACTCTGGCTGATCTCCAAAAATGCCCATAGGGAATCAGGTCAAAGGATGATATACAGATGGCCTGGAGTCGTGCCAAGGGTGGTGCTTCGGTATCAGGCTCCCTGTCCCCCCACAAGCTGTGGTGCTGTGGGCAAGCTACTCTGCCTCTCTGAGCCTCAGTCCTGTCATCTGTACAAGGAAGGTGATGAAGAAGACACATAACCCCATTAAAAAATGGGCAAAGAATTTGAACAGCTATATATCCAAAGAAGATGGCCAGTAAGCACACGCAAATTTGCTCAACATCCTTAGTCACTAGGGGAATGCAGATCACAACCACAGTGAGAAACAACTTACACCCATTGGACAATAACAAGTGTAGACAAGGGTGTGCAGAGTTGAAACCTGCATGCGTTGCTGGTAGGAATGGCAAATGATGCAGTTGCTTTAGAAAAACATCTTCTCAAAATGGTACTCAGAGAATTAGCACATGACCCAGCAGTTCCACCCCTAGGTAGCTACTTAAGAAAAATGAAAATATATATCCACACAAAAACTTGCTCATGAATGTTCATAGCACCGTTATTCATAATAACAACAAAATGGAAACAATTCAAAATGCCCATGAGCTGGTGGATGGAGAAACAAAATGTGGTATTTCCATTCAATAGAATGCTATTGGACAATAAAAAAAGATAGAAATACTGAAACATCTACAGCAGGGGTGAACCTCGAAAACATTATGCTAAATGAAATAAGCTTGACTCAAACGACCACATGTTATATGATTCTGTTTATATGAAATGTGCGGAAAAGACAAGTCTATAAAGACATAAAATAGATTCGTGAATGTCTACGGCTGGTGGGGGCAGGGTGTTGGTTTGGGGGAAATAAGGAGGGACTGTGGATGGGCAATGTCCTAACATTAGATTGTGGTGATGGTGGTCCGACTCTGTACATATAATAAAATACACTGAATTGCATGCTTAAAATGGGCGAATTTTGTGGTATGTAAATTATGTCTCAATAAGACATAATTTAAAAAAGAGAAGAGAAATAATGGTGTCTCTTCTGCAAGGTTGTTGGGGGATTGAGTGAGAAATTGTGTGTATGGGACCCAAGAGCATGGAACAGAGTAGGTTCTCATAGCAGATGAAGGGGATGTCCTCATTGGCCCTCCCCCTCATGACTCCACAGCGCACAGGCCCCACTTCAGCTGCTGCCCCTCCAGGATTTACCTGGGGGCTTTCTCAAGCCCAATCTGCATTCATATCCGCATCTGTACCTGCATCTGTAGCAGGTCTGAAGTGTGGGACGTTCACACCCCTCCCCAGCAGGACACACTTAATGATAGATGGGAGTTGGGACACTGGCTCCCAGAATTTCCCCACTGGGACTGAGCCCCAGCTGCTCGCTGCTACCTCCCCTTTTCGAGCTTGCTTCCCCCCTCCCCTACTGGCATTTCCTGGGATCACCTCCCCAATAAACTACGAGTTCAGGTATATGAATCTTTGTAATGGATCGGCTTTTAGGGACAACTCACGCAAGGCAGTGCTCCCAAGCACAGGCTGTGCTCATGGTCCCAGTAGGGCTGATCCAGTCTCCTGACACAGCGGGCCCATCTCCATGTGCTCCCTTGCACTGTACAACCCGGGGCTCTCTACATTGAGGAGGGAGGACTTGCCCTGGAAGGAGCTGAGGCCCAGGGAAGGAAAGAGGGGGACCCGAGGATCCCCCAGGTGATGATAAGAGCTAGGTGGGCTGAAGAGTACTTGGTGCCTGGCACTGCGTGCAGAACACTGCCAGGGTATCACTTCATCCTCACAGCAGCTCCGTGCTTCATTTGACTCAGTTGAAAACTGAGCTCAGAGAGGTGAAGGGACTTGCCCAAGGTCACACAGCAATTAAGTTGTGATGTCTGAATTTGTACCAGGGCCTGAGCTCTTGGACCCTGCACTACCCTGGCTGTCTCAGAGCCCTGCTAAGCAACTGACCCAACTCCTTTTCATGTAGACTTATGAGGAATCTGTCTGGGGGAGGCTTTTATTTGCTCTGCCTGCTACCACACTGGCCCCAAGCCCAGCTATAAGGACAGCATTCAGGTGTGTCTTTGGTTGGGCGGTTTTTACACATCTCTTAGGAGAGAGCTGGGGGGCTGGATGGGGAACAAGGATGCTGGTGTGGCCTTCTTTGAGGTTCCACTGACTCATGGACAAGGCAAGCCTCTTAATCTGTTTCCTGGCCCATAAACCAAGTTTATGTGGTACACTTTTGGATTTGCAAGGGGCTGAAGGAGCTGCTGTGGGGGCAGCTCCTGGTGTGGCCCTGGGGAGCCTGGGCTCCTGGGCCCTGGATTTGGGGTCAGGGACCCCCATGAGAAAGCAGACTTGTACTTGGTCAGGCTGAGTCCCACCGCTGGGGCCAGTTTGCTTTGATCAGCTAGGAGTGGAAGGGGTGGGGTGGAGCTGAGGAGGAGAAAGGCGGAGGGAACTCACTTTTCCTGAGTACCTAACCCAGACCTGCTGCTCCCTCGGGCACTGGGGAGTCACGTAGGCAAGAGCCAGTTCCCTCTCTCGTGGAACCCCCATCACTTGGCGCGCAGGGAGACAAAGAAACTGACAATTACAATCACAGTGCTGTACTAACAGCGGACATTTATGGAGCCCTCCTGCTATGTAGGGACCTCACGGGTGTTATCTCATCCAGTCCTCACCCGGACACCAGGTGCAACCGGCTGCCCCCATTTTACAGGTGAAGCAGCTGAGGCAGGGCAAGCCTCTGTCACCTGTTCAGTGACACAGGGCTAGAGCTGAAAAGAGCAAGATTTGAACGCGGGCTGTCTGGCTCCAGAGCTGCTGGCCAAGCCTCCCCTTCTACTGCCTCACCAGGGGCTGGGGGCATGGAGGAGCCCAGGGCAGGGAAGGATCTGCTCTGTTGGGATTAGGGTATACAGCGGTCTCCATACCAATGCCTGGTTGACGCTTTGAAGGATGGGTAGGAGTTGGGTGCAGAAGGTGCAGGGACGGTGTTCTGTTAGAAGGAACAGCCTATGCATGGTAGAGAGGCCTGAGTGAGTTTGATGGGTTTGGGGAGTTACGAGTGGTTCAGCATTGCTGGAGCATAAAACATAGGTAGGGGAGAGGTGAGGTGAGGGCAGAGACCAGGCTCAAGGCACTAAAGGCCTGTCTTGTCCTGCTAAGTCTATAGAATTTTCTATATGATACAGTCCCTACCCTCCAGAGCCTTTTCTGAGCCTGGGAAGATGAGCCACGTTGTCACGAAATGAAGATGAATTATCTACCACCATGCAGGTACCGCTGTGGGGAGGGCAGAGGAGGGAGGCCTGCCCTGGGTCCAGGAGGGAGGGGCCATGGGGGAGGCTTCCTAGAGGTGGGGCCATCTTGCTGGGGTTAATAATGGGAAGAAGAGGTGTGTGAACAAATGTGCAGAGGTTGGGAAGAAAGTGCCAGGTGTCTTTGGGGGCCATGAGGAGGATGAAGGGATGGGAGTTGTGGGAAGAAAGATGAGCAAAGCATATATGGTGTTTATCCCTGCCCACCAAATGCCCCTTTGGAATCTGACCTGGGTTCAAATTCCGACTTGCTGCTGATGAGCTTTGTGACCTCGGGCTAGTCACTAAACCTCTCTGAGCCCCAGTTTTCTTTTCACCTGGAAAATGACCGGAAACAAATGATGATAACCTCCCACGGTTCTGATTAGGGATTCACTCACTCTGGGACTATCCCCAAGATCTTTGCCACGTCAGCAAAGCACCTCCACCAGCCGTCAGAAATATTTTAGACATTGTGGGCCATTTGGTCTGTGTTGCAACTACTTACCTTTGCCATTGTAGCAGGAGAGTAGCCATAGACAAAAATGTAAATCAATGAGCATTGATGTATACTAATTAAACTTTGTGGACACTGAAATTTGATAATGGATGAAGATGTGAGATCACACACACACACACACACACACACACACACACACACGGAATACTACTCAGCCATAAAAAAGAATGAAAAATTTTGCCATTTGCAGCAGCATGAATGGACTTGGAGGGAATTATACTAAGTGAAATAGGTCAGACAGAGAAAGATAAATACTAGATGATATCACTTATTTATTTTTTAAATTGAAGTATAGTTGATTTACAATGTTGTTAGTTTCTGGTGTATAGCATAGTGATTCAGTTTTACATACATATATTTGTCATATAATTTTTCATTATAGATTATTACAGTATATTGAATGTAGTTCCCTGTGCTATACAGTAGGTCCTTGTTGTTTATCTATTTTATGTATAATAGTTTGTATCTGCTAATCCCAAACTGCTAATTTATCCCTCCCCCCACTTTCTCCTTCGGTAACCAAAAGTTTGTTTTCTGTGTCTGTGAGTCTCTGTAAATAATTACATTTGTGTCATTTTTTTTAGATTCTACATATAAGTGATACATTATGATATTTGTCTTTCTCTGTCTGACTTACTTCACTTAGTATGATGATCTCTAGGTCCATCCACGTTGCTGCAAATGGCATAATTTCATTCTTTTTTATGGCTGAGAATATACCACATCTTTTTTTTTATGGGAACATACATGTATTTGTTTTCATATTCTTTTTCATCATAAGTTACTACAAGATATTGAATATAGTTCCCTGTGCTATACAGTATAAACTTGTTGTTTATCTATTATATATATATTAGTTAGTATGTGCAAATCTCAAGCTTCCAATTTATCCCTTCCCACACCCTTTCCACCCTGGTAACCATAAGTTTGTTTTCTATGTCTGTGAGTCTATTTCTGTTTTGTAAATAAGTTCATTTGTCTTTTTAAACATTTTTAGATTCCACATATAAGTGACATTTTTCTTTCTCTTTCTGGCTTACTTCACTTAGAATGATGATCTCCAGGTCCATTCATGTTGCTGCAAATGGCATTATTCTTGTTTATGGCTGAGTAGTATTCCATTGTATAAATATACCACAGCTTCTTTCTCCAGTCATCTGTCGATGGACACTGAGGTGGTTTCCATGACTTAGCTATTGTAAATAGTGCTGCTATGAACATTTGGGTGCATGTATCTTTTTGAATTAGAGTTCCCTCTGGATATATGCCCAGGAGTGGGATTGCTGGATCACATAGTAAGTCTGTTTTCAGTTTTTTGAGGAATCTCTATACTGTTTTCCATAATGGCTGCATCAAACTACATTCCCACCAGCAGTGTAGGAGGGTTCCCTCTCCTCCACACCTTCTCCAGCGTTTATCATTTGTGGACTTTTTAATGATGGCCATTCTGAGTAGTGTAGAGTAATAGTTCATTGTAGTTTTGATTTGCATTTCACTGATAATTAGCGATATTGAGCATCTTTTCATGTATCTATTGGCCACTGTATGATATCACTTACATGTGGAATCTAAAAATTACAAGAAACTATTGACTATAACAAAAAAGGAGACTCACAGGTATAGAGAATAAACTAGTGGTTACCAGGGGGGGAGAAGAACGGGAGGAGGGGGTAATAGCAGTAGGGGAGTAAGAGGTAAAAACTATTAGGCATAAAATAAGCTACAGGGATATCTTGAACAACATGGGGAATACAGCCAATATTTTATAATAACTATAAATGGAGTATAATCTTTAAAAATTGTGAATCACTATTTGTACACCTGTAACATAATATTGTACAGCTTTACTTAAATTTAAAAAATGAAATTTGAATTTCATATGTTTGTCACATAACACAAAATCTTATTATTCTTTTGGTCCCCCCCTGCTATTTAAAAATGAAAAAGACAATTTTTAGTTCATGAACGGTACAAAAACAGGCAGTGAGACAGATTTGGTACGTGGGCCACAGCTTGCTGACCCCTGACTCAGACTATCATTTCTTTAATACTTTCTTTAGATCCCCCCTTTTACCACTCGAAAAAATTCATTTGAAAAGGGAAACTTTACATCCCATCAGCGCCATTTAACATGAATGGGAGGTGACCATAAAAATAGCACGAAAAAGCAAACTGGTATCATTACATTTTCAGCAGGTCCAGCTCAAGGGTTCAAGCCTGGGGCCTGTTCTGGTTAAAAAGACACAAAGAGGTGTCGGGGACAAATAGAACAAGACAGACCTTCTCCTGGTCAAATTAAAAAAATATATATATGGAAAGGGAGTGAATAAGAGGGTATCTCATTATACAGGTCAGTGTTTGATGCTGTATCTTGTATGGCTTCACATCCTCTTGTGGGAGGTGTTACTGATGTAACCTCAAAAGTGCCATCACCCTGCCTGACTGTGGGGCTGGGGACTGCTCGTGGTAGCACGCGGTCCTGAATTCGAATTGAGATCTCTGACTATCGACTATCGGGGGAGGAAAAACACTGCCTCTGACCTGCCTGCGGGGCATGAGCCAACCTCTGTAAGTGTTTTGAAATCACTTAATGCCAAGTTGATGGCCAGTGCAGGGAATTATTATTGTTAATAAAATACTAATCACAGTAATGGTGGTGAATTCAGGCTGATGAAATGTTGGTACCCAAAGGCCTCAGAGCATCTTTTAAAAAGCATTGCTAAAGTAATAATTAAAATTGTAATAAGGGTGAGTCAAGGACACGAAAATAACGTAGGCCTGGTGGAAAAAGGCAACTGAGATAGCCTTGGGACCCTACCTGCCCGCTCTGAGCAGAGGCCTGCAGGAAGATAACAGAGTCAGGCTGTTGGGGATTTTGAGGCCCCAAGTGAGATGATGGCTTTTGAAGTGGGGCCTCGTATTGGAGGTTCCTGGGCCTCGGTAGCCTGATCTGAGAAATGTGGATACAATACTTTATGTGCAGGAAGAAGGGGGCTGGACCAGATGAGCCCCTTAGGTCCTGTTCCAGTGCCGCCAGCTCTTACCTGATGTGAATCTCAAATCCTGGTACCCTGGTCATCTCAGTAGCCAGGTGCTCCTCAACTGGGAGAAAATATTTAACTCAGGGGTTGCAGACTTGCTATGTGGGGACCAAATCTGGCCCTTCGATAGGTTTTCTCCAACTGGTAAAGTTAAAGTTTAAAAACCAACCTTTGGGATTCATTACATATTATAAAGTAATAGAAATAGAAACATGCACAGGACACAATTAAATAGCTCAGTGAACTGTCACTTAGCAAACAGCTGTATAACCACCACCCAGGCCAAGAGACAGAGCACAGCTTGGCAGGCCCTCCGGGCCCCCTCGTGTCTCCTCCAACCACCTGACATCATTGAAAACAAATTTTTAGTTTGATCATGTGAGACCATTTTTTTTTTTCCTGACACTATTACCGACCCCAGATTGTGGGGTTTTTTTTTTCCACACCAATTCTGTAATTCTCCGACACCAAATAATGGTCCAAAAGTTCTGACACTATTTGGAGTTAGCACAGATCCCGCAGGTTAAGGGCTCAGTCCCATAAGACTGCCCTCCCACACCCACTTCAGAAGCCAGTGACAAGTCCCGGGGGCCACCTGTACTTCTGTCCAACCGGCAATAAATCCAAATCCCGTGGTCCCCTCCTTAGGTTTGGTAATTCACCAGAACAGCTCACAGAGCTCAGGATAACACTTGACTTACTTTTACTGGTTTGTTTTAAAGGGCACAACACAGGAACAGCCAAATGGGAGAGAAAGATGCTCAGGGAAGGTGGGCATGAAACTTCGTTGGCCCCTCAGCGGCACCACCCTCCAGCACCTCAATGTGTTCACCAACTCAGAAGTTCTCTGAACATGCCATTTAGGGGTTTTTACGGAGTTTCATTATTGAGGCATGTTGGATTACGTCACTGGCCATCGGGGACTGAACTCATCCTCCTGCTCCGCTCTCTTCTCTAAAGCTTGGGGAGGGGAGGCTGAAATCCCAACCCTCTAATCTTTCTGGCCACCAGCCCCCATCCTAAAACTGTCTAGGGCTCCCCCCACCGTGAATCATCTCATTACCGTACAAAAGACAGTAAACTAGAAACAGTTTCAGAAGCTCTGTATCAGAAACCAGGAACTGTGGACAAAGACCAAGTATTTATTTTTTATTATACCACAGAGCATCTTCAAGCAGGGGCAGGAATACTCCACTTTGCCGCAGACCCTCCCACCTCCTGTTGTCTTGCACTGCCCCAGATTTGTGTTGCCTACTCAGTCTCTGTAGGTATTTGAAGTGGTGATTGCTGCTTAATAGATGCTCTTTGTCTTAATAATAATAGAAATAGTAGTTTTCATCCTCATCATAATATAATTATAATAATAATAAATTAGCTGTCAATTGTTGGGTTTTTAGAACATGCTGGAGACTGTACTGAGCACATCAGACACAGTATCTGGTTTAATCTTTACAGAAATCTTTCCAAGTAAACTCTTATACTCTCCATTTTTCCGATACGGCAACCAAGGATCAGAGACTTTGAGTGCATTTCCCAAGGCAGCACAGCAAATATCGTGGAAAGCTGATTGAGCCCAGGCCTTGAAGTGGGATGGGGTGATGTGGGGAGTGGGACCAGCTCTAATCCTCGGGGAGCAGTTTTATGTTGTGGGAGGGGTACAGGTTTGGGGATCCGATAGGCCGGGGTGTTAACCTTCCCGCCACCACCCTGGACAAGTTGCTCAGTCTTCCGGGCCTCAAGTTCCCTCTCTAGAACTTGAGCACAATGAGAGCCACCTCACAGGCTCACTGTCAGGACTGAAAGAGCTCGGTGCTGAATGGAAGCTCCACAAATGATTACTTGCTGCATTCAGCCTAAGCAGAGGGGTTGCTGGAAACCTGGGATCCCCATGGAGTGTCCTGTCTCTGCCTCCTGCAAGACCAAGTTCAAGGTCACCTCCTCCAGGAGGCCTCCCCAGGTTCCCAGCAGCCCCACTGCCCTCGTCTTTACCTTCAAATTCCCCAGGACTTTGGTTTATGGGACAAGATCCCGTCCTGTACCTGCTGCCCCTCCCAGCCTGGTGTACACACTTTCTCCTCTGAATGGCTTTGACCTCCCAGAGCACTTTAGACCTTGTCATTCATCACATTTGACCCTCTGTGGGTGTCACTGGTGAGCCTGCTCGTCTCTTCCCTGAGCAGCAGAGGCTCCTGGAGGGCAGGGGTCTGGGGGAGAGTGGACGGTGAGGCCTGGCAGACCCTCTCCCACCCCTTGCCTGCTCCGGGGCTCAGCCGAAGGCACTCCTGTTAGTGAGGGACTTCTGTGGGCCTCCTGTCCTTTCTTGGCAAGGAAATGTGTGGGGATGACATTCCTTTTGCCAGAGAATATACTGGGAGTTACACGCCTCTCACTTAACCACCCCATGAGTTTTTTTCAGATGGTATATTAATTTTTTTATTTTGGTAAAATAGACAAAACATAAAATTTACCATTTTAACCACTTAAAGTGTACAGGTCAAAGTGGCATTTAAGTGCATGCACGATATTGTGCAACCATCACCACTATCCATTTCCAGAACTTTTTCATCATCCCAAGCTGAAACCCCGTGCCCATTAGACGACTCCCCACTCCCCCCGTCTCTCCAGCCCCTGGTAACCTCTTTTCCCCTTTCTGACTTTATGACTTTGCCTGCTCTCGACACCTCACATAGGGGAATCGTACCGTGGTTATCTTTTAGGTCTGGCTAATTTCACTTGGGATAATGTCTTCTAGGTTCATCCCTGTCATAGCACGTGTCAGAATTTTTTTTTTCTTCTTATGGCTGAATAATCCCCCATTGGATGTCTACACCACATTTTGTTTAGTCATTCACCTGTAGATGGACACTAGGGTTGTTTCCACCTTTTGGCTCTTGTGAATAACGCTGCTCTGAGCATTGGTGCACAGTATGTGTTTTAGTCCCTGCTTTCAATTCTTGGGTATATACCTGGGAGTGGAATTGCCGGTTGTTCTGTGTTTAACTTGAAAGACTGCTGAACTGTTTTCCACTGTGTCTGCACCATTTTATATTCCAGCCGGTAGTGCACGAGGGTACCTGTTTCTCTACATCCTGGTCAACACTTGTTATTTTCTTTTTCTTTTTTCTTTTTTAATGATAGCCATCCTCATAGGTGTGAGGTGGTGTCTATCTCATGTGACTACACTCCCTATTAATTTAAGGGTAGCTCTTATGGCCCCATTTTACAGTGGGGGAAAACCTGAGGCTTACAGAAGTTAAATAACTTGAGGTCACATACTCGGAGCTGGGATTTGAACCCAGATCCCAGGGGCTACAAAGCTCACAGTCTTCCCACGACCCCAGCCTCCCCACTTGATTTCCTTGAGGGTGGGGACTGTGTCTTCCTGTTCCTTTGTGGACACCAAGCAGGAAGTGAACACTATCATAGAATCACCGCATTTGGGATGACTGAAAGGTCCTGAGTGGCTGTCTAGCCCAACATCTCATTTTTCAGCTGGGAAGGCTGAGGCCCGGAGAGGGGCAATTCACACCTGAGTGAATAGCAGGACAGAAGCAGGTGTCATGAGCTGCGGGTCTCGTCCCCAGGTCCTGCTGGCTCTCCCAGAGGCATCTAGCTTTCCCACTCTGGAGTGCTGCCTCTCTGGCTGCTGGCCACCCTCCGACCTCACCCATGGCGTGGATGGGTACAGGGAGGCGGGTCTGGACTCCAGGTCAGGTGACCAGTGTCTAGGTCACAGGGGATGAGGTGTGTCTCCCCAAAGGCTTCTCCAAAACAGACGTCAATCCTGCCTGTGGGCTGGGTGGCTTAAACCTCCTGTGACAAGTAGGGATGGTGGGCAACCTTGAATGGGACCACCAGAGGGGAGGGCTGAGACCAGAGAATCCTGACATCTGGCCAGACTAGCTTGTTCCTCTAGACAATGCCAGTGGTTGTCTCCAAAGGAGGCCAGAAGGTTCCATGGTTGGATTCCAGCCAAAAGGTAGAGGCTTGCTTGTCTTGGCTACATGGGAGGGGAAGCCATCTGATATGGGGGACCCAGGAGGTAAAGGGGTGGGTCTGTCCATCCACTGTATCAGGGGAGTGCAAGTCATAGGGACAGAGTGTGGGGTTAGAGAAAGAATGTGGGCTTTGGGTTTGTACAGCCTGAGTTGCAGTCCTGGCCAGACCACAGATTAGCTGTGTGACGTTTGCAAGTTATTTGAGCTTCCCGGGCCTCAGTTTCCTCATCTGTAAAATGGGGGTCTAAGCATGTGTTCATAGCATTGCATGAGGATTGAATGATTGCCTGCGTGAATAAAGTCAAGGGAATTGCCTCATCCAAACAACTGCTCAACAAGGTGAGCTGTAATTAATTACCATTTTCTGCCTCATCTTGAGCTGCTAGGACTGGGCTGGGTGAGGAGCTAAATGTTAGAGTTCTGTCAGAAGTGACCTTTCCTCCCAGTTAAGGCTCTCCTGGGAGAGGCTCTTCCCCTTCCGTTCAAGGCCCCTTTCACCCCTGCATCTCCATCTGTCATTGTCATTTGTGACACCATCTCCTCCCTCTTTAACAGGGGTCAGCAGATGGAAACTGGTGGTGTTACTACCCCTCCCAGGGATGTTCTCGTTTCAAGGTGTCCTTTAATACCCCTAATAGCAAGGAGCAGGCGCTGATGACTTCAGAAGTCATCACAATACAAAAGGATGTCAATAACAATAATGACCTTTTTATAGCCATCTGCCACGTGCCAGGCGTTGCTCTGAATCCTATATGCATTCCCTTATTTGATTGTCCTAACAAAAGTATGAGGTTGGGACTTCTATCGTCAACCAAATTTTGTAGGTGAAGAAAGTAAGGCACAGAGAGCTTAAGTAACTTGTCCCTTGTCACATAGTAAGTGGCAGAGAATGGATGCAAACCCAGGCAGCCTGACTGCAGAATGTCTATTTTACCGAGCGTTCAACGTGCACCAGGCATGTCTTCAAGATGCTTGAATCTCATGATTATCTCTGCCCGGTGATGTGTTGGATTTCTCTTTCAACCCTCACACCAGCCCTATGAAGTAGATATTATTACCCTCAATTTAAAGATGAGAAAACGGAGGCCCGGAGAGAGAATTGCCTTTTCTTGCCTCTCCTGCTGTTGCAATATTGCCTAGGAAGCAAGTTTAGGCTCAGGAGCTGCTTTATCCTGAACACCCCCCAGGGATGGTGGGAGTGCCAGGAGTGGGAGAGAAAGCATTGGCTTTGGAGACAGAAATTCAAGTACCATTTCCACTACTGCTAGCTTCATTGCTCTGAGAAAACTCCAGAGCCTTGTTGAGCCTGGATATTCTCATGAGTACAATGGCAGAAGTTATGCCTACATCAAGGGCTATTATGAGCCTGAAATGAGATAAGATGCTCAGAGCAGAAGGCACATAGTGGGTGTTCAGTAAATTGTTTCATTGCCCTTAAAGCTACATCTTTTGCTCCGTGTTCTCATAACACTTGGCCTGGTGCCTCTCTTGGTCCACATACTAGAGGTGAACTAGTGTCTAGTTATTCAGGACTTGGGGCTGGCACCTTCTCGAAGTCAAAGGCCACATCTCATGCATCTTTAGATCTCCCACTTGGCCCAGAGCTTTTTATGGTGTGCAGTAACATTTTTTTTTTCCGAAGTGAAAATAGCTTTTCTATTTTTCTCCTTATAAAGGTAGTAAGTGCTCATTTTTAAATGAGGAAAGATAGCACAGGGAACTATATTCTATATTTTGTAGTAACCTATAATGAAAAATAATATGAAAATGAATATATGTATGTATAAAAATGACTGAACTATTACAGTGTACACCACAAATTGACACAACATTGTAAACTGCCTATACTGCAATAAAAAAAAAATGGGGAAAGAATTTGACTGGCCTTTTCATCTTGATGTGAGGCTTAAATGAGATAATGCTGGTGACATTCTTACCATTGTGTCTGGCGTGGATAATAATAATAATAATAATAATAATAATAATAATAAAATGATAATAATTAACTAATTAATTAAATTATTATTATTATTATTAATAAAACATATAAAGGTATGTAAAAGAGTAAAAACCATCAGCTGACTTTTTGGATGTCCTTACAGACTTTTTTCTATGCGTAGACACATAGACAACCCTACAAACATAAGGTGAATAATTTTTTAATTTTTTAAATTTTTATTGAGGAATGGTTGATTTACAATGTTGTGTTACTTTCTGGTGTACAGCAGAGCGATTCAGTTGTATATATTCTCTGTCTGATTCTTTTCCATTACAGGTTATTACAAGACACTGAATATAGTTCCCTGTATTATACAGTGGGACCTTGTTGTTTATCTATTTTATGTATAGTAGTGTGTATATGTTAATCCCAAACTCCTGATTGATCCCTCTCTCCCCAACCCTTCCCCTTTGGTAACCATATTTTGTTTTCTATGTCTGTGAGTCTATTTCTGGTTTGTAAATAAGTTCATTTGTATCATCTTTTTTTTCAGATTCCACATGTAAGTGATGTCATATGGTATTTTTCTTTCTCTGACTTACTTCACTTAGCTGATAGAGTCCACCCATGTTTCTGCAAATGGCATTATTTCATTCTTTTTTTTGGCTGAATAATGTTCCATTACATATATCATATACATATACCACAACTTCTTTATCCAGTCACCTGTCGATGGACATTCAGGTTGCTTCCATGTCTTGGCTATTGTAGATAGTGCTGCTATGAACATTAGGGTGCATGTATCTTTTTGAGTTAGAGTTTTCTCCAGGTATATGCCCAAGAATGGAACTGCTGGATCATATGGTAGTTCTATTTTTAGTTTTTTAAGGGCCCTCCATACTGTTCTCCATAGTGGCTGCACCAATTTATATTCCCATCAACAGTGTAGGAGGGTTCCTTTTTCTCCACACCCTCTCCAGCATTTATTATTTGTAGACATTTTAATAGTGGTCTTTCTGCCCGGTGTGAGGTGATACCTCATTGTAGTTTTGATTTGCATTTCTCTGATAATTAGTGATATTGAGCATCTTTTCACGTGCCTGTTGGCCATCTGGATGTCTTCTTCGGAGAAATGTCTATATAGATCTTCTGCTCGTTTTTCCATTGGGTTGTTTGTTCTTTGATATAAACTGTATAAGCTGATTATATATTTTGGCAATTAATCCTTTGTTGGTCTCCTTGTTTACAAATATTTTCTTCATTCCATAGGTTGTCTTTTTGTTTCATTTTTGGTTTCCTTTGCTGTGCAAAAGCTTTCAAGTTTAATTAGGTCCCATTTGCTTAGTTTTGCTTTTATGTCCATTACTCTCGAGACAGATCGAAAAACACTTTGCTGCGATTTATTTCACAAAGTGTTCTGCCTATGTTTTCCTCTAGGAGGAGTTTTAGAGTGTAAGATGAATACTTTTTAAATGAGTGATTTTTATTTTATTTTGTAATTGAAATATAGCTGATGTACAAAGTTACATAAGCCACAGGTGTACAACGTAGTGACTGACAATTTCTAAAGGTTATAGTTACCACAAAATATTGACTCTATTTCCTGTGCTGTATAATACACCCTTGTAGCTTATTTATTTTAAACACAATTGCTTGTACCTCTTAACCCTCTACCCGTATCTTGCCCCTCCCGTATTTCCTCTTCCTACTGGTAACCACTGGTTTGTTCTCTATGAGTCTGTTTCTTTTTTGTTGACTTCCATAATTTGCTTTATTTTTCAGATCCTCCCTACAAGGGATATGGTTTTACAGTGTCTTACAGTGTGCGTTTTCGCTTCAGTGGCAACTGGAGGTGTGCCGATAAAGAGAAGTGTGTATTATCCTCAGGATCGCTTGGGTATGACTTCTTATGGATGCTCTGTCACTTAGTCAGTCCCCAGTTGCTGGACACCTAGGTGACGCTTGTCATCTGATTAAGTTGGGCTGGGAGAGGCAGGGCAGGTGTAGACCAAGGGAGCCTCTGGCTGGCTGTGGCCTTTGCAGTTACGAAACAGCCATCGGGGAAGTCACCAAGGCTGACGTGGTGACTTCTGTGGAAAGTAATTTCAAGCTTGCGTTAAGGACAATTAGGGAGATGGTCCTGTCATCGGGGTCTGGGATGAGCTCAGACGTGCTCCTCCTTCTCAAAGTGCTGGAAGGGGCAGTCCTCCGGGAAGAAGGGCTTTGACTCATTCCTCTTCTCACAGTCACCTCCCGGGAGGCGTCCCCACGGCTGGCCTGTCTGTTTCAGGAGAAATAGGACCACGGGCCACAGAGGACCTGCCTGCCTTCCTCTGAGGGCTTTTCCTGACATGTGACAAGCTGTCTGCAAACCAGAAAGCAGAGGTGAGATAAGCGAGGATTGACCCAGCTCACCTTCCAATGCGAGCAAAGCCAGCCAGTGGGGAAGACAGGAGGGTCCCCACGGGGTACGGACTCCCTGCCCTGCCTTGTGGTTGCTGGAGCTCCCAGGGCTTCCCTGGCACCAATTCATGCCTCCCTGTCCCCCACACAGCTGCAGGGCTCTCTCTCCCTCTGAAGTTGGTGCGAACTCTGCAGTGTTCACGCAGGATCCGGCTTAAGGTTTTGGACCTGTGATCTCTAGGCTCTGGAATGAGGGAAAGACTAGAACTAGCTCCTTCTCTCCAAGCCTCAGTTTCCTCATCTGTAAAAGGGGAGTGAAATCCTTCCCTCAAATTGACGAGGTTAGGATAGAATGAGCTGATGCCCATGAAGAACTTAGAGGATGCCTGGCACGTGAACTATTTCTACTGGAACTGATCCGAGCAGGATAACGTGAGGGATGAGTGAGATGCCACGTGTGGAGCAGAGAGAAGGCTCTCAGTACCTGATGGTTCTCCCCCCACAGCCTGCTTTTTTTGTTTGTTTTGTGTGTTTTTTGCCCTTTTTCTGTACCTGTTGGTTCTTGAGGTCTGGGCCCATCTCTTGCGGCAGAGCTGGGCATGTGGGTTCACGCAGCTGCGCACTTTGTACTGCTTTCCAAGGACAACGAGAATCAGTTCCAAGAGGTCATCTCCTGAGAGTGGGCTGCGGGCTTTCAGAGAGCCATCCCCCTCTGTCAGGCTCCCTTCCAGGAACTTAATAGACAGCATTTTATTTAACCCTCACCACAATCCGATGGGGCAGAAGTATCTTTTCTATTTTTATAGGTGGGGAATCGGAGGCTCAGAGAGGTCCTGTGTCACATAGCCAGTAAGGAGCCATTTTGTCAAGCACTGGGCTTAAAATTAACTAGGGCACGTGAAAGGGAAGGGCCCTGCATCCTCCATCCTTGGGGCTGGACCTCTGGCTGCACTGGAAGAGGGGGAGTGGCCTGGGACTGGGGTCCAGGGTTTGGCTTCTCCTTCCCAAGGAACTGTTGGTCAGATTGATGGTGTGCTTCCCTCCTTCAAGGAGCTCTCCCTTCTTGAGATGAAGGAGACATGGAACTGCAGACAAATGAATCTGCGACGGGGAAGACCGGGAGGCCCCCTACCTACCCTGGTTTTGGGGGTGCAGAGTGGCTTCTCGAAATACAAAGGAGTGACTACACAAAATATTTTTAATATTGAAGTGTAGTTGATTTACGATATTGTGCATGTTTCAGGTGTACAGCAAAGTGGTTTTTATATAATTTTTTTTCAGATTATTTTCCATTCTAGGTTATTACAAGATATTGAATATAGTTCCCTGTGTTCTGCAGTAAATCCTTGTTGCTTATCTCTGACTATACTAAATATTAGCTAGGATTTGGAGCAATCAGAACTCTCATACACTACATTTATATGGCCAACTTGGAAAACCGTTCGGCAGTATCTACTAACTCTAAACATACATGTACCCTGCCACACAGCAATCCTATTCCTCGACTTCTGCCCAAGAAGAACAAGTGCTCACGCTCACCTAAAGACAGAGATGAGAAAGCTCCTAGCAGCTTTACTCTGAATAGCACCCCATCCAGAAACTGCCCAAATGTCTATTCACATTAGAATGGATAAATGCATTGTGACATGTTCATACCATAGAATACTACTTAGCAAAGAAAAAGAACAAAATGCTGCCACATTCAACTACAGGAATGGATCTCCCACAGATAAGATTAAGCAAAAGAAGCTGAAAACTTACCCTATGATTCCGTTTACATGAGACTAGAAAGGAATCCATGATGAGAAAAGTCAGAACCTGACTACCTTTGTGAGGTGTCGCTGAAAAGGGGCACAGGGGAGCCTTCTGTGTGCAGGAAATGAGCTGGGTGGGGAGGACACTGGAGTGCACATACGTAGAAATTCGTTGATCCATATGCATAATATTTATGCTCTTTACTGAAGGTATGCTATCTCTCAATGAAAAGTCAGAACAAGTCAGCAAACAAAGAAGGAGAAGTGGTGACAAAGCTGAGATCAGGAGAATCAGTAAGAGCTAGCCAGCAAGAAGGGGAAGAATGTCTCTGGAGGTGGAATCAGCATGTGCAAAGGCCCAGAGGCAGGAATGCATGGTGTTGCTTCTCATCATGGCTCTAGGCTCATCTGATGATGCTGCTACCCCTCGCTTCTCTGTGCCTCTTCCCACTTGCTTAAAGGCCTCCACCTTGGAACAGGGTGGCAGAAATCACTCCTCAGATCAGTGTTTGAATGTTCCACCTTTGGGTTGATGAGGAAGAGGCTAGAACCAGAGCAGGATGGACAGGACTTGGAGTTCAAAGTTGGGTTCAAAGCCCCACTCTGCCATGAATTGTGTGTTCTCAGGAAGGCCCCTTCACCCCTTGAGCCTCGGGCTCCCCATCTGTAAGAAGGGTCTTTAACAAGTAGAGTTTTAGTGACAGAGTCAGGGTAAAGGAGATGTTTAACAGATGCCTGTTATATGGGAGTCAGGGAATAAAGCCTGCGAGCAAGGGCCTCCCCAAACTCGTGGCTCCCTGTAGAATGATCCAGCATGGCCCTAGTTAGGCCTCTCCAAACCCCCGCCTTGATTTCCTGTCACATGGAGCTCAAACCACTCCCTAGAATGGTGAGTGGGTAGGGGTTTGAGGAAGGTGGACTCATGAGAGGTGGTGCTTAATACGCACTGGGTGCTGCTCTCAGCTCTTTACACCTGTGGACTTGGTTAATCCTCACAGTAACCCCATAAGCTACTACCACCCCATTTTACAAAAGGAGAAACTGAGTCCCAGAGTAGATGACTCACTTGCTCACAGTCACACAGTTAATTGATGGAGCCTGGCTCTGCATCCCCTGCTCATAACCACACTGCCACACAGCAAGACTATATGGTGCTGCCCGGCTGGCCTTCAGGAGAATAGCCCGAGGAGGCCTGGAGAAGGTGCCGGAAGCAACCAGGGCTCCCCCAAGGCTGCTGACCAAGATCAGTGCCGTCCGGGGACACTCTGGTGCTCTGACGACAGTGATACCCACGCCCTTTTCGAGGAAGGCGAACTCACCCAGAATAATTGTTGAGGCAACAGGCAGCTTAAGCTGCCTGTAAGCCTGGAGGTGCCCAGGAGGGATGAGGCCGGGCAACGTGCCGCAGCTCCCGGGACAGGCAAGAGTTGCCCTTTCTGCCAGCTTTTTTTTTTTTTTTTTTTTTTTTTTTGTGAGATGGGACAGCTCAAGCATTTGCCTGTGCCATTTAAAGGATTAATTTTCACCTGTAGCATCATGTGAGGCTAGCAGCCGCTCCCTCTCCTCTGTGCCGTCATGTTTTACTGCTCTCTTTTATTTCACCATGAAGACACCTGATGGGAATGTTCTAGAAACTGCCGCCTGGGGGTGGGGGTGGGGGATGCAGGGAGGAGAGCACTCCTGGCAGCAGGACTGGACTCAGATGCCAAGGCAGCCCCTGGATGTGGGATCATTGGAGAGGCTTATTTTTACCCCCTACTTCTTTAGACATTGGTGGGCTTTTTGCACAGGCATAAGCAAAAAGAACAAAAAAATTATGGTGATAAAAGCTAATACTCATTGCGCACTTACTGCACACTGACTTTACATGCATTAGCTCATTTAACCCTTACAAAATCACCCTTTGGTGTCAATATTCTTATTAGTCCTATTTCCAGATGAGGAACTAAAGTGCAGAAAAGTAAATAAGGTAATGAAAAATTCAAGTATTAAAACTGAAAAAGAGACTGTCAATAGAAAGGAATGACTTACCGATGCTGCAATGTGGATGAACCTCAAACACGTGATGCTGAATGAGAGAGGCCAGGCATGAGAGATCACATGTTGTGTCATTCCATTTATATGAAATGTCCAGAAAAGGCAAATCTATAGAGACAGAAAGTAATTAGTGGTTGCCTGGGGCAAGAGGTGGAAACAGGGAGAAACAGTAAATGGCATGAGAGATGAAATATTCTAAAACTAATTTATAGCGATAGTTGTGCAACTTGGTTAACGTCCTAAAAACCGTTGAAATGAGTGGATTATATGATATGTAAAACATGTCTCCATAAAGCTATAAAGCAAAGAAATACAGTTAAAATGTGAAAATCTGACATTTACTGAACATCCATTATGTATTTTACAGGAATTATTTCCAGTGCCAACAACTCATTCACTTATTTATCTGGATGCATCTTTGTTAAGCACCTACTATGTGCCAGGCATCATGCCGGGATATGGGGGTATAGTGGTGAACTCAACCGGGTTCTGGTTCAAGATCCCTGCCCTGATGGGAACTGTGGTCCAGCGTGTGTTGGGGAGGTAGGATGGGGCAAGGGTGGAGATGCAGATGAAAACGCCAGCAATGACGAGTGCACCTGCGTCTGTCATGGGGTAGCCGTGGTGTTGGCATAGCCTAGAGGAAGCACCCCCACCCAGACCCGGTCATGCTGGGAACGCAGAGAAGCTTTTGTGCATGAGGCTGGGGGTAGTTACTAGGTGAAAGGGCACGGGGGTAGGGTGGGGAAAATGAAAGTTGTTTGTCCATTCGTTCATTCTTCCTTCATCCTCTGTTCATTCATTCAGCAACTGTTTATTGAGAGCCTGTCATGAGCCCAGCACTTTGACGGGACAGGCAGGGTGGCTGTGACAGAGGCAGAGGGTATGAGAAGGGCCTCGTGGGTGAAGTCATGCCCATTTCATGGATGAGGAAATGGAGCCCCAGGGAGATGAAGTGACTTGCCAGGTTACACTGCTGGAGCAGAGATACAAACTTACGCCAACTTTGATTCAAAAGCCCATCTCTGGAAACATTTTCCCTTCTTGCCTCCAAGAAGAGGCCAGGCAGCTCAGACATACCACTGTGATTTTGAAGGTCGTGAGTAGGTATCCTGCTAAGAAAATCCATCCTCGATCAGTGGGTGGGGGCTGGCATCCCTTCTGGGGACATTCCCAAGTCTGTTGGGATGACCCTTCCCTGCCACCCAGTGAGGATCCACCTGTAGTCCCTTTGGATGATGAGTGGCGGAGGTGATAGTAACCAGGACTGAGGGAAAGGGACTTTTGACTTCACTGTCTGTTCAGCTTGGTAGGACTGATCATTGGACAGGGAGTGGGGCCAGAATTCTAGACCAGGCTTTGCCACTAATTATCTGGGCACCCTGGGACCAGTCCCTACCCGTCCCTGGGCCTCCATTCTTTTGTTTCTAGGATGCAAGCACTGAGCTTGCTGCTCTCTGAGCGCTCTCTGTCTGACATTGATGACCAGGACTTCTGGCCACAGAAATTTCAGGAGCTGTATAGGCCGGAAGTGGGGTGATCAACACATCCTGGTTTGCCTGGAACTTTCTGGGTTTCAGCACTGAAAGTCCCACATCAAGGGAAGCCCCTCGGTCCTGGGCACATGAAGACAGTTGGTTACCCTAGCTGCAAGGACTTTAGATCAGCTTCCCTTCTCATTTTGCCCACAAAGAGCAAGACACAAAGCATCTCGCTTTTGCTCCTCTGTGACCACAGAACTATTTTCTAGCCATTTTGTTTGTATAAATCATGTTTCTGTGACTCAGTTGAAAAGCTCTTCAAGTCCAAGTCCCACTTCCTCGGTCTCCTTTAGCTCTCCTGGTCCTGCTTAGCCATCTCCTTCAGGTCAGACTTCTGTCCTCTGAACCCCCTCCCATGTCCCAGGATGGTCTGTTTCATTGTCTGTCTGCATTAGCTCCCTGGGCCTCCTTGCGATCTTGCATTGCTCATGGCTGTTTCCCTGCCATTAGGGCAGGGTCTGTGCTGAAGCAGGTGCTCAGTTAATGATCTTGGAATGTCTGGATCTCTCCAGGCCCAGGACGAGGCTAGGCGCCAACCCCTGCCCCTCCAAGAGGCCTTCACACCCCAATTCCAGGGCAATGCTGTTGGCAGGACAGATCCTGCCGAGAAAAGGCTGCAGGGAACCACTCCCCAGGTGTGGCTTCTTAACCCTTTCTGTGGGTTAAGGTCCCTTGGGCATCTGGAGAAGCCTGTGGACACATTTCATAACAATTTCTTAAAAATTACATTCGGATAACAATGGAAACAATTTTACTAAAATATTATCAAAATATTGAAAAAACTTGTGATATAGTAACATGTGCTTCTTTATTAATACATTAAATAAGATTGAGTGGTGAGTCTAACATGATCTTAATTTCAGAGTTGGGGCAGCTTAAATGATACTTTGAGGTATCTATAGAAACTGAAGGTGATGTGAAAATACCTGTGATTTCTATTAGTGACCAAATCACAGGGACTTCTACTTGTTGCCTGCATTCATGATCAAGGGAAAGGCTAAATACCATTTATAGACTTTAATAAAAATAAAGATGTAACTTTTGTCCATCCCAGTGTCATGGACTTCTCAGAAGTCTATCCTCAGCCCCCTTGGGGATCCATGAACTCCTGCTTTAAGGCAAAGGGTTTTGATTTCTTAGGTAAGATTAAGCAAGAAAATCACCAAGAGGAGAACAAAGAGTACAGTGCAGTGACCCCATCGGGTTGGGTTAAGCAGAGAAAGGTTTCAAGACAGGTGAGTTTCCGTGCTGAGTGTTGCTAAGGTGAGCCCAGGAGCTGGGGCTGAGGGAAGGAAACACGGGGAGGATTTGCTCTTGTGATTGAATCAAAACAGCCGACTAACATCAGAACTACGACCTCACCCCAGAGCATCCCCATGTTTCCTTTGTGTCTCTTCTGTCACTGAGAACACCAAGCCATTGTCCCTGTAAGACAGGGTACTGGCCCTCAAACTTCCACACAAAGAGACAGAATAAACACAAAAATTAATAACAAGACAAAAATTAAATTGCAATTCAAAAAATGCAGCCGGAAGAAACTGGAACATGCCACATATTTGGTTAAGCACACACAGTGCAAGCCGCAGGCGTTCAAAGGTTGGGGGTCACCTCTCCTCTGAGAGTTGTGGTGAGGATCAAAAGGGGAAATGAACAAGAGGCCGGGGGTGTCAGAAGGCCAGTTAGAGCATGTGCTTTGGGATGGCTTGCTGCTCCTCTGGGCTCAGTGACCTCCATAAAAATGGAGATAACAATGACAGTACCCGATATATACTCAGTAATGGGGGCTATGATTACCATTCAAAAAATAACGATCCATGTTTGCAAACTGGTTTAAGAGACATAAGGAGACTGGAGAACTTCGTTTTTAGGATAGTAGATCCGAAAACAGAATTGCATGAATGAAGGAATGAGTGAATGAATGAATGCGTCCTCGGGCTGGCTCCGCCTTCGAGACCTGTTCTGCCCTCATGCTGCCCCCTCAGCTGTTCGAAGAAATGGACCTCTAGCAGCATCTCAGCATATGAGTGTGCGCTGGTGGGGAGGTGGTCATTCGGGGCCGGGGAGCCGCAGCAGCCCAGTCTGAGCTTGCGGGTGTCACATTCCGGGAGGGTCTTCGCTCAGCCTCCCCACTAGCATCCCCACCATCCGCGCTGCGCATCCTTGGGCCCGAGGACCAGCGAGCTTGGCATTGCCCAGGCTGATTTGGGGACGACAAGACCCGCAGTTAGAGGCGGGGGCAAGCGGTCGAGGAGCCCTCCAGGGTCCACCGCGTGGGGGACGTGCCGGCGGAAGCGCTGCCTTATCCTGGGAAGGTCGATCTAGGCCGCCCCA
Source organism: Camelus ferus (assembly GCF_009834535.1). NCBI lineage: Eukaryota > Metazoa > Chordata > Mammalia > Artiodactyla > Camelidae > Camelus > Camelus ferus. The sequence continues at coordinate 12,837,004 of NC_045708.1, read as the reverse complement.
GGCTGGAGTGGGGGTGGGGTGCGGATGCACCTTCGGATGCTCTGATCCCCCCAGCCTTTCCAGGACGAGGTCTCCCTCACCCCGTGGGAATTTGGGGTCAGGGGACTTGGAGTGGGCTGGGAGAGAAGCGGAGCCTCCTTGTCAGAGGACGTGGGGGAGGGGGCTCCCTAAAGGGGGAAACAAGCGCTGCCGAGGCTGCCGGTCCCTTTAAGAGGCCGGGCTGGCTCTGCGGCGGTTCCACCTAACCGCGTGTCTGGTGCAGCTCTGCAGTCCTCATCCCGGGGCAAAGAATCGGAGCCGGACTGGGCGGCAGGACCTGGCGCAGGAGAGGGAGTGGCTCAAGCGGGAGCTGGGAGGAGCCAGAGCTGCAGACAGCAGGTCCACCGAGCAGAGAAAGCGGGGAGCCAGGGTGTGGGAGGAGCCAAGGGGCCGTGGGCTGGGCCGGGCGCTGCGGGCCTCGAGGGCGGGGCCTAGAGCTGCTGGAGCGCCGCAGAGGAAGGCGCGGTGGGCGGGGCGAGGATGGGGGCGGGGCCTGTGTCTGCAGTGGGCGGGGCCCGCCGCAGAGGGGCAGTGCCGGCGGAGAGTCCTCTACGCGCGGCTGCCGCGGCGCTTCCACAGCGTCTCTGACAGCCCCGGCGCCGGGACCCGCGACCCTCGCTACCTCGCGCCAGCCTCCGCGGCCTCCACCGCGGCCCGAGTCCATCCCTCGCCTCGGCGACCACATCCGGGGGCGGTCCGACTCGCCGTCGCCGCGGAGGCTGCATCTGGCGCGCATCTGGAACCACCCGGCCGGCCGCGCTGGAGCCCGCGCCCGCCCTGGCCCGGCCGCGCCGGGAGCCCTGCCCGGAGCTGGAGCCGCACCTGGAGCCGCGGGCCCGGGGCCCTGAGCCGCGCAGCCGGCGCATGGTGAATTCGCTGCTATTCGGGGAGATGGCCTTGGCCTTCGGCTGCCCGCCGAGTGGCGGCGGCGGCGGGAGCTGCCCCGGCGGGGGCGGCGGCGGCGGGGCCGGGCCAGGGCCATCTCCGGTGACGGCGGCGCTGCGGGATGACCTGGGCTCCAACATCCACCTCCTGAAGGGGCTCAACGTGCGTTTCCGCTGCTTCCTGGCCAAGGTGCACGAGCTGGAGCGGCGCAACCGGCTGCTGGAGAAGCAGCTGGAGCAGCAGCAGAGTGAGCGCGATCGGCGACTGCGCTACAAGACCTTCTCCCGCGAGCAGGCCGTGCAGACCGGGCCGGATCTGCTGCGGCCACCCGCGCCCGGCGGCGGGCACGGCATCGGCGCGGCGGCCGGCGCCAACGCCAACGCCGTGGCCCTGGGCGGCCTGCCTCCCGGCGGCGGCTCGCACCCGCAGCACTACGGCCGCCTGCCCGGGACCATCTGGAGCTACACGCAGGTGCGGCGCACGGGTGGTGGCGGCGTGGAGACCGTGCAGGGCCCCGGCGTGTCTTGGGTGCACCCCGACGGCGTGGGCGTGCAGATCGACACCATCACGCCCGAGATCCGCGCGCTCTACAACGTGCTGGCCAAGGTGAAACGCGAGCGCGACGAGTACAAGCGAAGGTGAGTGGGGGGCCGCCCCTCCCCCCCGCACTCCTGGGGAGAGGGCGTCCAGGTCCTGGCGACCGTGGAATGTATGCGTTCGGGAGAGGCCGGGGGAGGCCAGCTGATCCTAGCAGGTGGGCTAGAAGCTGTGTGTGCAGAGCGCCCTACACACGCTTGGAGAACTCAGTTATCCAGTTCCAAGAATGGGGGCGGGCGATGACTACGGTGGGGGACACCTCCATCCGTCATTGGACCAGGCACATTGTTTTCTAGGTGACATAATGACCATCGGTGTAAGTCTTTTATGTGATCTCATCCATCCTCAGGGCAACACAGAGCGTGCAGCATTCTTAACCTCTTTTGTGTATAAGAAAACCTAGGCACAGAGATGCAAGTGACTTGCCTGAGGCCGCTTGGCTAATAGGTGGTGAAGTCAGGATCTGAACTGGTGACTTTAACTACTCCTGGCCAGTCTGTCTTCCAGCTTCGGTATTTTCCTAAGGATGTAGTAGGTGGGCTCCCCTCCCTCAGTGCGTAAAAAGAAATAACTCTTAACTAACCCACTGGCTCTTTGTTCTTTGAGTTAAATGAGACGGTATGTTTGAAAATGAATGGGTATGTCCGCCGGGAACAAAGTCTGCTGTGTTGCTCCAGCTCTCTAAGGTCCAGTTGGCTGGGATGGATAACCAGCCCTACAACAGACTGGCCACAAGCTTTTAAAAACACCCTCCGTCACCCCTCTTCTTCCCACTCTCCAATTCTCATGGTTTTTTGGGTCCCAACAATCTGAGCCCTAAAGGCCGACAGGAGGAGATAACCTTGGGCTGGTAGCTGGGCACTGAATGGACCAGGACCACCATCTCTGGCTGGAGTGTGGCGTGGACTCCCTGCTAAACTGGCTAGCACATTCCTGCCTAGCCCAGATTCCCCAGCTGGGAAACTGACATTGCTTCCTGCCTGCAGTCTGGCTGACGGTATTGTCTGCTCGACTTTCCGATAAAGAGGAGAGGGGTCTGTTTCTAGTATCTCAAGCTTGGATGGGGGCAGGGCCCTCTGCTGTGACCAAGCATAAGCAACTCTGCACTGGATGCTGTGGCTCTGAACTCCTGGGCTTAGAGGATGCCCTGAGAAGGCTCTTTCCTTCTACTCCTTGAGTCCTGGTGCTCACATAAGCACAGAGAGCTGGGCATGCATCTCCTTCCTTTTCTGCTCCTGGGCAGGCTGGCCACTGGGCAGGACTCAAGTGCCAGCTCTGGCACCTGCCAGTGAGAACCACCGGCTGAACCACTTGGAAGCCTGTTTGCTTATCAGAGAAATGGGAATAATAAAGGCCACCCACAGTTGGATAAGGGGAGAGTAGACCCGTGATACTTTTTGGAGGGTGTAAAGTAATCAAAAGTGATGTTATTAAAGATGATAGGCTCTTTGTCAGGCTGTCAGGGAGCAGATGCCTGGAGTCTTAGGCCTTTCATGCAGGGCCTGGCTTCCTAGGGGTAGGTCTTAGACCCCGCTGGGAGACTACTCTTCTCTGTTGATTCTCTCTTGAGGACTTGAGAATGGCCTGATGCCTGGTCATGGGGAGGCCACCTCTCTGCCCCTCGTGGGCAGCTTCCTTGAGGTGGGGCAGAGAAAGAGGCACTTGCTCTCGATGGTGAAACTCGGAGGGATGGGCCCTCCTGTCTGCCACTGTTGACTGTGTCGTCATGCCCCAAGCTCGCGCTGTGTTTGTTTTATTGTGTGTGTGCTTTTTGGACCTGGCTGCTAAGGAGATGGAAAAACCGTGCCCAGTCTTTAGAGGGAGATGGGTTGGCATTGAGCAATGCCCGGTTCCAGTTGCACCCAGGGTGTGGGGTGTGATGTCAGCTCTGGCGCTGGCCTGGAATGAGATGGGTGCTGCTGAGACAGGTGGAGTGTGGGTGTCTCTCTTCCCGCCCTTCTGAGGTGTCTGTGCCCCTTGTCTTCTCCCACTTTTTGTGTGAACTGGGGAGACGCATCTTTTCTGCAGTTGATTCAGGACTCAAGTTAGAGTTTTCCAAAGCAAATATACTACCCTTTTTAAGCCTCAGTTTCCCTATCTGTCAAGTGAGAGGAGGGTGGACTAGAACGCCCTGAAGGCAGAACCAAATGTGGAACTGTCATCTGTAATCCCAGTTCTAAGTGTCAGTGGATCAGAATAGCCCCATCAGCCACATTGATTGGATTTAGAATAGGTAACTGTTCTATATTTGAGCCTATAATCTAAATGTATACAAGTAACGTTCTGTTTTTACTTGTTTCTCTATTTGGGCTTCTCATAAGAATTTTCTTCTGGGAGGAGGGAAGGCATATGGTCAACTTTTTGAAAAGTTTAAAAGCCACTGGGCTAGATAACCTCAAAGGCTCTATCAGCCTTGACAATATATAAATCTGAGCTCCCAGACGGCTCCTGATCTGTTCATAGGAGAGTGAGACCAAGGTGGTTGCCTGGGCTCTTGGCCCCTGAAGGCTTCAGACCCTTCCAGGATGTCTAGCATGGAGCCCTAAGCAGCAACCAACAGAAGGAGCATGTGCTAGCAAAGGAAACTTCCAGGGTTTCCTCTGGTCTACCTGGAGGAACTTGCAGCCTTGGAGATCCTCACTTTGCTTCCCCAAAGGGCAACCCGGGATGTGTAGCTCAGTGGTCTCCAACTGGGGACTTTTTGGTTTTCATCTCCCTGAACTGTGGCTATATTCATGTACCACCATCTACATTATTACTTACATAGAATATATTAAACAGCTTTATTGAGGTATAATTTGCATATCATAAAATTCTCCCATTCTACGTGTCCAATTCAATAAATTTTAGTCAATCCACAGTGTTGTGCAACTATCACCACAATCCAGTTTTAGAACGCTTGCATCATCTCGAAAACATCCTTCATGCCCATTTGCAGTTAATCCCCATTCCCACCCCAGACCAGGCAAACACTGATCTGCTTTCTCTTTCTATAAATTTGCCTTTTCTGGACATTTCATATAGATGGAATCAGACAATATGTTGTCTTTTGTGTCTGGCTTTTTTCACTTAGATAATGTTGGTAAGGTTTGTCCACGCTTGTATCAGCAGTATGTTCCTTTATAATGCTGAGTAATATTCCACTATATGAATAGACCACATTTTGTTTTTCTGTTTACATACGCAGTCAATAAAACATCAATTTAAAAAGTCACCCACGTACCACCTCACATCATCTCATGTGCTGTCAGTGGTACAGGAGCCCCGATTTGGAAACACCAGCCCAAGCCAAAGCCCCTGGCCCTGCACACTCCAGCTTTGATTTCCCCTTGGTCCAATCAGCTCTGAGCTCTTTCCCATGAGGGAAATGTGGTCACTGAAACTGTAGCCGATGAGGTTGTCAAGCGTTGATTTGGAAACCAAAACAAACATCTCTACCCTGTCACCACCCAGTGTCACTGAAATATCCTGTTCTGAGTTTGCAAGTTTGGGGGCCTTTCCCTGGGAGATTCCTGCTGAATCTATCTGAACTTTAGATAAACAGCGAGTTTTTTGAATTTGCATCCTAGAGACCCAGACTCAGGTCTGGCTCTGCCATTAGGCACTGTGTGACCTCGGGCTAACTGCTGCCCTCTCTGAGCCTTAGGTCCTCCACCTATACACAGCGGGCTTCCTTTAGATGATCCCTCTCAGCTCACTACGAATCGGTCTGTGACTTGGAGAGGCCCTGGTCAGGGCTGTGCTTTCTGCCTCCTGGGATGACAGTGTGGCCTTTCTCTGTTCTGGGCCTCCCCTTCTCCTGCCTCAGGCCGAGTGTGGTTTGGAATCAGCTGGTTTTGTCCCCACCCCTTGCAAGTTGCTGGGTGTCTGTGCCCCTGACTCAAGTCAACCTGAAAGTCTTGGTTTGTTTTCCCTGGAACTTCGTTTAAGAGCCAGGAGGGCCCACAGTGATCGTTTAGCTTGGCGGTTTTCAAGTAGGCTCTTTGAGGCCCAGAGCAGTGTGCTTTGGGGCAATTCTGGGGACGGGGGAGGGCGGAGCATGACGGATTTGGCCCACACCAAACAGCAGCTCCATTTTCATGACTCTCAGATTGATATTCTGAGGGAGATTCAATTAGAAAACAGGGTTCTACAGTTTAGAAGAAAAGAAAGAAAGAAATTGCTGATTCAGCTGAATACTTTCACTTTAGAGATGGGGAAACCGAGGCCCAGAGGGAGCTGATCTACAAAGCTGAGCTGGGTAGGACTTCTGCCTGCCATTGAGAGCTTTTCTCACTGCTCCAAGGTGTTGCCTGCATCATCTGCCTTCCTTTGGGGACTCGGCAGAATTCTTTCCACCTTTGTGTGTGTCTGCCTTTAAGCATTTTTTAAAAAGCTACTTTCAGGGATGGGAGGGACTTTTGTCACAGCTATTTCTGATCATGAGCCGGAAGGGGCTGAGCCGTTGGCCCGAATGGAGGACTCCAAAAAGGGTTGGTGGGGGAGCCAGCTGGAGTGTCCCCTGCCTTTTCCCATCACGCCCTGGGAGGCCCTTAAGCAGGTGGGTGCTGGCCCCTGAGTGCCCCAAAGCCACAAGACTGCTCCGGAAAGCTGCTTTGTTCCCTGCCACTTCCATTCTTTCTGAAGCTAGTGTTGATATGGATTCTTTATTTCTGATTTTCCTGGGAGGCTGCCTGGGTTGGTGGAAAAAGGGTTTGAATCCCAGCTCTGCCGCTCTCTGTGTGACTCTGGGCAATTGCTTGGCCTCTCTGAGCTGCCTGAGCCACTGCTTTCTGTAAAAGAGGGAGAATAACATTGCTCTTCTAGGGATGGGGAAGAAGTAAATGAGCTCATGTGTTAAGGCACCTAGGGCTTGTAGGCTCCCCGAAGAACCCCCACCCCAGCACAATGCCCCCCCCACCCACGATGTCTGCTCCTTTCATTTACAAGGATTTCTCAGCACAGCGCTGGACTGCCCAACACATCCATTTCAGGACACGTTGCCGCTTTCTGTCCCGTGGATGGCGCCAGAGATGGTGCTGGGGGCGGAGGGAGAAAGGGCTGCTTCTTTGTCCAGCATCTAAGGAGGCTGTTCTTCCTAGTCTTAGTGGTTGATTTGTGCCTCCGGAAATCTCTGGCCACCCCCTGCCCTTTCCCCTAACCTCCTTTAAAAGAAACACACAACCGCCCCCCTCCATCTAGCTCCTCAGTATTCCAAAGTCTCTTGGCTAGACTGGCAGGCTCTTTGGGGACGCATTGGGGAGGGATTTTCCGAGCCTCAAGCTAGAGGGAGGGGAATGAGGTCCCAGAAAAGAAAAGGAAGCAGGAAACAGGGAGACAGCTGACGCTGAAGATTCCTTCTCCCAGGAATGTGAGGCGGGGCTTTTGCCTTGGCCACCGGATGCGAGGCCCCTGGGCCCCCACTAGCATGTGCGCGCGCGCGCACGCGCACGCGCGAGCACACACACACACACACACACACACACACACACAATCGCATGCACATGCGCACTCAGGCTCTCTCGCCAAGCCCATGCCCACATCCCCACACGTGTCACTGTTTGAAGGACATAGAAGGGTAGACCCAGAACATGAACACATCCTTTGCTGCTAGGAGGTGTGGGGCCTTCCAGGGAATTGATTTAAACTGTGCCATGTATCAGTGATACCGGCGCCTGTGGACTTTGCATGGGGAGTCCTGGCTTTTGATCCCGTTGATGAGATGCAGCCGGGCTGGCCCTCTATTTAGTTCCCATGTCATTAGAGGCTGGAGGCCTGGGACAGGGAAGAAGGCAGCCCTGTTGTCCCCTGTGCTCAGGAGCAGGATGTGTTGCTCTTCCCTGACGGTCTTCCGTTGGGCATTCCTGAGCATCCACTACCTCGCCCATCACAGCCCCCTACACCCTGAATCATAATTGACTAGTATGTGTCTGCTCCCTCCACTGACCGTAAGCCCTGCGGGGGGCCGCCTCCGGTCTGTCTTCTTTGTCATGTACTCGCAGAGGCCAGCCAGGGCCTGGCCAGAGTCCATGCTGAGCCAGTACTTGTGCAGTGAGGAGGGCTCTGTGGCTGGCTGCTGCGTGCTGGTAGGCCCCAGTGGGGCAGGGTTGACACTGATGACCCCCACACATGGGCTCTACACCTGGAGACTTGCAGCTGGTGGAGGGAGCAGTCTGGACTTGGAGTCAGGAGATACATGCTCCCATCCCGACACATCAGTTCAACAAGTCTGAATGAACACAGGTCTCCTGGTGCCAGATGCTGGATCCCTAGCTCAGAAGTTAAAAGCTGAGCAAGCTTAGGCTAGTCGCTTTGCCTCTCTGGGTCTCAGTTTCCTCATCTGGAAAAGGGGGATGCTGAGATCTGTGTCCCGACATTGTGGGAGCAGTTAATGGGCTCACAGAGCTACAGCATTTTGTAGATGGTGAAGTTACAAGAGTTACACGGCCAGATTTCACAGGGCAAAAGGGTGAGTGCTCTAAGAGGTAAGCAATGCTGGCCGGCTTTGTGAGGTGGACAGAAGTCAAGAATCAGTCTAGGAGCTGGAGGGAGGGTGGTCCATGACCTGGCTGGCAGCAGCTGGGGGTTGTGCAGCCTCTGTTCATGGCTGGCCGTGAAGTGCTTAGAAGACCCCAGGCCAGGTGGGAGGCTGGTGAAGATTTCTGGTGCTACTGCCTGCCTGCCAAACAGGGCAGTGCCCTCCCACTCTCAGCCCCTCCGTGGGCACCTGTGCTTGGCTTCCTGGGCAGGATGTGGTTTCCTTATCTAGTTCGTGGTACAGGAGTAGTTGTCACCCAGTTTAAGCTGGCACATGCTTCTGGTTCCCTTGAGGGCCTGTGGCCTGGCCGAGCCCCCTGGGGTGTGGCAGGGGGGCAGCTAGAGCCCTGTGGAGTCTGGGTTGTGGTCCTGGCTTGCCTGTGGTGTGATCTGAGCTTCCTGCTGCCCACCTGGGAATGGGGAAGGTGGGAAGACAGACTTACTCAGTGCCCTAGGAAGTTGCTTGTCCCTGTAACTTTATGTGTGATTTGGATTCTGTGTATGCTGCTTAATCTCTTGCACCTTAATGTGTTGCCCTGTAAAATGGGGGTAAGATTTCTCATGAGTTCTGCTTCACAGGGTTGATGTAAAAATCGTTTGAGATAGTGGAGAGTGAAAACATTTGAAAAAAGGTTTAAAAATAGTCATAGTGACTTAATAGCCACTGTTAATTGAGTACCTACTATGTACTAAGCTCTGTGATGACTTCTTTAAATAAATGAGATTTAATTATTAGAGCAATCCTGAGAGGTGGGAAATCGATTCTGCTCATTTTACAGATGAGAGGTTCAGAAAGGTGAAGAAATCTGCCCCAGATCTTGCAATGAGTCCATCAAATTGGCTAAAGAAATAAAATAAGAAATTAAAAATCATGGAGGGAAATACTGTTATCAACAAAACAAACAGAAAGACTTGAAAACCAGTGAAATGAAAGTTTCAGAAATAAAAAATATATAGCTTTTGAAATGACCAACTCAATAGATATGTTACACAACACACTACACATAGCTGGAGAGAAATACTGAGCTAGAAAAATGGTCTCCTGGGTCTCCAGACTCCGAGTCCAGTGCTCTTCCCAGGGGAGGTGCAGGCTGGCCTTGCCTCATGCCGCCTGAGGGCTGGTGAAGGCTGGCACAGGGTGGAGGAGGCGGGCGGGAGGAAGGCTGAGGTGTGGGTCTCCCCCGGTGCCTGTCACAATATTGCTGCGGTGGTGGCAGAACAGGAGGTGGCTGCTGTGCAGGGAAGACTTCCTGCTGTGACTTTACGGTGATTGTTTCTTGGGAAGCCAGTGAATCACTGGCAGCGGGAGGCAAATGAGCCTCCTGAGCCACCATAGAGGGTGGTCCAGCCCCCCTGCTCTTTGAAGACTGGACTCTGGGTGAGGGGAGTTGCTAGGTTGGCACCCCTACCTAGCTGGTGGGCCTGGCAGGGGAAGGGATGGCAAGCAGGGAACACGAATTATTACTGAGGCTCAGAGAGGAAAATTAACGCTCTGAGTCACACAGCAAAAGCTAGGGCTGGATGTGGGTCTCAGACTCGAAGTTTTAATGCTTCTTCTGTCCCACCCAGCACCTACATGCTCCCAGGGCAGTGTCAGGGGTTCTCACCACCTGATGACAAGCTGGAGAGAGCAGAGGGCATTCTGATGGCTGGAGGGAAGCTGGCCTCCACCCTGGGCCCATGCCTTCCTAACTTTTGCTTTCAGTTGGTGGCGTGAACTTTGCCAACAGTACAGGGAACTTATTACAGTCACGCCGTGCCTCTCATTGGGGAAGAGGAGACTCCTGGGTGTGGGTGTCTGAGAAGCCAAGGTGCCCTTCTCTGGACAGTGGCTGGACACCACCTTGTGCCAGGCCCCACGCTGGACACTGGGGTGAAGCAGACACAGCCCCTGCCCTCAGGAGCCCAGAGTCTGGGGACGGAGGCAAATGTGACAATGCCATGTGACAAGTACCTGCCCAAGTAATGCCTGTGCAGACTACGGGCACAATAAGTATTAATTAGTTAATTAAAAAATCTTTATATACCATTTACTGTTTGCCAGGCTCCATTCAAAGCAGTTTACCAACATTTAATTCATGCCATCTCGTAATAACCTTATGAGTTGGGTACTATCATTAGCCCATTTTAGGGATGCTGAAACTGAGCCTTTGAGACATTGAAGGAAGCCTGGTCAAGACAGGAAGCAGCAAGCCAGGATTCAAACCCAGGAAGTCAGGCTCCAGATCCAACCTTGCATTCTATGTGGTTGGTCCCCAGGAAGGGGCATGTCCGTTGCAAGCAGCTTTCCTGCTCTGAGCCTCAGTTTTCCCTTTTGTGAAATGGGGGTAATAAATCTGACTCCCATGGAGCCATTTGGAAGATTAAATGAAGTGCACGGAAGTGTTTTATAAACTGTTGAGTGCAGTGCCCGGAGTGACTAAGTGATCGGAAGCTCTAGGCCCCACTCACACTGCTGTTACTTCTGCCCATGCGACCTGGGGCTACTCAAAGTTCCATGAGATGTCTTGTCCTCCCCTTGCCTTTATAGTCACGTCTCCCCGGGATCCCAGGACAAGCGGGGATGGGGTTGCTGGACAGAAACCTGTGAAACTAGCTAGTCAGCTCAGAGCAGAGTGTTTGTGTGGAACTTGGAAAGTGGGAAGAGAGGAATCCAAGAGTGTGCCTACAACCTATCAGCTCTGTGACCTTGAGAAAGTCCTCTCTTCCTTATCTGCAAAATGGAGATGGGTAGACATAGTACACGGGTAGCCCTGGACCCTGGCCCGGCAGAGCTGGGCGGGGCCTGTCTCCGAGCTGTCTCCGAGATGCTTGCTCAGCGCGCTCTGGCCTGTGTGCGCTGACTTCGGGATGTGCAGTTGAACCCAGCTCCCCCCCCCCACCCCGCTCATCTGCCACCCGATGGAGAGACACCCCCGCAGTAGAGACACTGCCTCCCACCCTCTTAATTGGCCATTTTTATTACTTGGGTTATTTAAGAAGGTTCTTGGCTCGCTGCCCCCTGTTTGCCGTCTAGGGGGAGGGAAAGAGCTGCTGGTCTAAGTGGACCTTGGGAAATTCCCTGGCGGACAGGCTCCTCTTTGGGCAGGGTTGGGACATCTTCCCAGGGCCCATCGGCACCCCCTTTTTACCCTGGCCTGCCTTGGTAATGGGCAGAAGGCCATCTAGGGGCAGGGGAGGGGGCAGGTAGAGACTGAGACTGTAATAAATTGGGGAAAGCTTGTTGCGAAGTCAGAAAACAGGACCAGAGAGAGCGCCTTGGAGCACTGGGTGCAACCCTGGAGGGAACCCTGTAGTGCTCTGAATCCAGGGATTCTGGAAGGTACCTGAGCCAGCTTAGGGCCAGTCAAGGAAGGCTTCCTGGAGGAGGCATCACTTGAGTTGTATTTTGAAGGTCCAGTAAGAGTGGAAGAGAAGAGGAAGGGGTGCTCCAGGTAGAGAGAATAGCTTGTGCAAAGGCCTGGAGGTGAGACTGCCGTGCTGGTGCACAGCCTGCTCCCAGGCCCAGGCTGGAGTCTGGACACAGCCAGTGCCTGACTCACCTGCTCTTTCTTCTCCCTCTCGGCCCTTCCCTTTCCCCTCCCTCCCTCCCTCCTCGGGGCCTTCTTGGCTCTCTGTTCTGATTTGCTGCCTCTTATCCTATCTCCTCACTTTTTCCCTTCTTTCTTGTTTTGGTCTCTGTTCCCTGTGGCTGGCTCTCTCACCCCTGCCCTGTCCCCCATCAGAAGCAGGGGACGGTGGTGAAAGGGTGCTGTCTCCCATCCCTCTGCCCAGTGCCAGGCTTCAGTAGGGGATTCTTTGCCGCTCGGGCTTTGTGGGCCCGTGTGTGAGCATTTGTCTGGGAGCCTCTGTCTAGCCCTGTAGACTTGGAGCTCCCGCGGGTCAGGACCCTACCTCTGTCACCCCAGACCCCTTGTACTGCAGGGGGCTGGGGTCTTGACGTCATCGTGGTGGGCAGGGGAAGTTGCCTGGTAAGAGAGAGAGCTTCCAGGTTAGAGGTCAATGCCAGGGCTTCCCTGGCCCCATCAAGATCTGGGGTTAGGATTCGGCATGCATAGGGGACTGGGGCTGGGGAGGGTAGGCTGCTCATCTCGCCTCTCCCATTGGACCATCCTGCCTGCCCCTTCTCCCTCACAGCTGTGACGTCCTCTTCACTCCCGGTGTGCCCAGAGGGTTTGAGGCTCTCTCTGAGGTCAGTTAATCCATCCCCTGCTTCCAGGTGACATCATTCTCTGTCATTCCAGATGAGTAGATGTGCCTGGTGTCCTTTGAAGAAGACCTTCTAAGAGTTTCTCCGTCAGTGTTTTGTATTTTTCTCTCTACCTGCATTCACATACCCATGACCATTTTACAGATGAGAAAACTGAGGCCCAGAGAAGGAGAGTTAACTCCCTTGATGTCACACAGCAGAGGAGGGGAGGGAACCCAGATCCCCTAAATAGGGTTCCTTTGAAACCCTTGGCCTAAGAGATTATTCTGGAGGCTGTAGTCCTTTAAGAAGGGGTTTGGAAAACTCCCAGAGGCCAGGGGACTTAGATTGAAGAGGCCTTGGAGCCTGTCAAGGGGAGCCCATGGAGACTGAGCACTGGCCCTTGACCAGACATCCGGGTCCTCGGTGCCACAGAGGAGGCTCTCTGGGCCTACAAAAGAGACATCTGAGGTCGCCTTGGGTCACTTCCCTGGCCTCAGCCTGGCACTGGGGCCTTGGGGTGTTGACTGACTAACTGACCTACCATCTTCTTCTGCCAGCCCTGGGTCAGCTGGGTCTTTTTTCTGTGCCCAGGTTCCCTCTTGCATAAAATGGGATAATGAGACCCACAGAGTTGCTGATAGGCCTCGCCCAGTGAGGGCCATTCCCATCCCCTTTCCTCTGGGGTGAGCCCTGGAGTTGGAGGTCTGAGAACTTTGCCCACAGGGAGGAGTTGGGTGAACTGTAAAGGCTGATCCCCTGGTTCCCACAAAGACCTTGTTTCCTGAGTCCCCATTCCAGGGCTGTGGCCTGACAAATAATATGTTGGGATTTATCTAGTTTTATATGGAAAGTCTTAATATGACATCGCAACTGGTTTGACATTTGCCTTTAAAGAAAATACTGACACTGAAAAAATCAGGACTTTTCCAAGCTGGGAAAACGAGGCCGGAACTCACCAAGCTACTGACGGAGCCAGGATTAATCTACTGCCACGTTCAGGGGAGCCTCAACTCCTAGGTTGTCCCTTAAGGCATAATCTATCCACAGGGAGTTTAAAAAGAAATTGTTCACTCTTCTTTGGTTGCATTGATGGCTTGATCAGGGCCTTCACTTGGGTGGGAGCTCTGACCCTGGAGTGAGACTCCCTGGTTTGCATCACCACCCCGAGCCTCAGTTCTCTCATCTGTAAAATGGGAATGACAACCTTCGCTCACAGGTTGCAGCAAGGATGCAGTGAGAGAGTGCACGCTGAGTGCTCAGTGTGGTGCTAGCCCCGGAGCTGTTATCACTCTGTCCCTTCTATCCCAGCCTGGCCCTCCTCAGCCGCTGGGCCTCCATACAGTGAGAACTGCCTATTCCTTCCCCCTTCCGGCTGCAGAGTGGCCATTGTGTTTGGAGCACTTCCTTTCCCCAGCAAAGCCACCTGCTTGGCCAGCGAGGAGGAGGTTACATCCCTTCTTGTCCCTAGCAGACTGTCAGCGCAGGGTCACCGGTAGGGCAAGACCTAGCATTCGAGGCTGTGGCCAGCACAGTGTGTCGCCTGGAGCCTGTGGCTTCCAGTGGCCTGGTTGGAGAGTGGTCCTGAATGGAGAGTTTCTCTTTATCCCTGCCTCCCTGGGGTTGGGGGGACCTCTAAGTCCCAGCATCCTTGTGTGGATACGGAGGCAGCCACAGGAGGTCACATCCCTGGCCTGAGGTCTCACCGTGAGACAGGGGCAGAACTGAGATTCGAACCTAAGTCTGGTGGACTCTTCCAGGTGTCTCTTGCCACACTTGGCAGGCTCAGTATCCCAGGCTAAGGAATGGGCTGCACGTTCCAGGCCCTGGTCCTTGGGCTGAGATACAGGGGTTCAAGTCCTGTCGTGCCCCCTGGCAGTCAGCAGGGCAGCTGTTTTTCCTTCTGGGTCTCTGTCGGGCCATGGGAGAACGGCTTCCAGGGTCCTGTCCAGCCCACAGACTGTCTGTGCAAGGCCTTGTGGGTGAAGCGCTTGCTCCCAGACCTTGGCAGAGGGGTGATGTCGAAGGCCGTCTTGGCATTGTTTTTCAGGGTTGACGTCAGGGCAGCTGGTTTAGGGTTTCATCTCTGAGACAAAGGCTGCTTTGTACCTTCTGCTCGGTTTAACTACAGACACATCACCCCCACCCAAGGTGGGAAACAAGGTGAAAGGGATTGCAGGACCCAAGCAGAGAAGCCTCCGAGGCTTGGCGCCCCCTCAGCTCCTCCAGGAATGAAGTCAGGATCTCATAACCCCATAATACTCATCTCCCTGCTTCTCAAGGGAGCACATCCCATGTGCCCAATGCAGCGCAGAACATCACAGACCTGTTCTCTTGAACCTCACGATACTCTTGAAGGGTAGCTGTGGTTATCCCCACTGTAGAGATGAGGAAACTGAGTCTTGGCAGGTGAAATGACTTGTTACTTGTCATAGCTGGAAAGTGGTAGAGCTGGTATGTGAACTTGGGTCTTAAAAGATCCTCCCTGGGTTCCACTGCTGCTGAGTCTCATTTCAAACCCAGCCTTGGGAGGATGCTTCAGGAAGGGGAGGCGCCCTGGGGGAAGGCTGGAGCAGAAAAGTTTTGTGGCTTTGGGAATGTTGCATATATAAGTATTGTATGTAGGTGTGTACACATCTGTGTACAAGTTAGAGAAGGGGGTTGGATGCTGGAGGGTCACAGGAAGGTGATTCCAGGAGGCCTTGTGGGTAAGTGGAAGGAATCATTCCAGGGGACACCTCGGATGCTGTGCTTTTCTTTTTCAGGACTTACCCCACTTGATCATTCATTCATCATCCATTCATCTATCCATCCATCTATCTCCCCCCATCCATCCATCCATCCACCCATCTATCCATCCATCCATCCATTCATCCATCCATCTATCCATCCATCCATCCATCCATCCATCCATCCATCCATTTTCAAGGCCCCTCTGCTTGGCCCTATGATTGGGCCTGGGGAATGGTGCTGCATGAACTTGAAAGGCAGACGCCTGTCCCTAGCGAGCTCGCCTAATGACTATTAAATCAAAGCTGCAAGAGTCCTTAGAGATACTCAGTTTCTACCCCAACACACACTTTTCAGAGAGATAGTGACTTGCTGAAGTCCCAACAAGTTGGCAGCAGACCTAGGACTCAGAACCAGGTCCGCGGACCCCAGCCCATGTCCTCCCACCTCTCCTGTGCTGCCAGCTGCCTCCGGTCCTGGCTGACAGCCTTCCCGCCCAGCCCTTCCCTCCTTGGCTCTTTTGGTGTGTTTTGGGGCTTTTCTGGAGCCCTCTGCAGCCTCTGTCCCAGGGGATTTCCAGAGATACTGGTTGGACCAGCGTGCAGGCCCCAGACCGGAGTCGAGCCTGGCTGTGCTCCACCCTGAGGTGACACCATTGTCCATTTGGAAAGTCAGTTTGGCTGGGCACCTGAGAGCAGAGAATCTGAGGCCTTCTTTGCTTGTGGACACCAGCTTGCTGTCCCCAGAGGGGCTCCAGAGGTCATCAGTTCCTCCCTTGCCTTGAGGGTGGGACCTTTGCAAATCCCACATAAAGATTTTACTGTCTTCAAGGGCATTCCAGAGCCTTGTAGATGTGCCTTCTAGTGTCCTTGTCACCTTTTCTGTTGGGAGATGCGTACTGGTCTCTAGCCATGATCCCATATGCTGCATTTCCCCTTGTTTAGCCTCCCACAGGGTAGGGGAATGGGTGGAGCTCAACTGCCGGGTGAAGACTCTTTCCAAGTTCTCAAGGCAGCACCAGTCCTCCTCTGAACCCCAGAAGCTTACCTTCTTCCTGCCCGGGGTCCCTCTTGACTCATGCACGCTCCTTGAGACGTGTAGAAAGGATCTGCCCAGGCGGTCTAGGATTCCACAAGTTCCCGGGGACAGGGGCACATTCCTTCTCCCAGAGCCATGGAGCCCTCTGAGTGGGAAGTGGCCCTGGGGCCCAGGGATCACCCAGGCCCCACCTTTCCTGATGGGGAAACTGAGGCCCAGAGAGATTGAGCAGCCTGCCTGCAGCCATTCAGCCAGCCTGGTGGAGTTGGGTCTCCTCCTTCACAGGGCAGTGCTGATGCTGGCGTTCGGGCAGGGGAGTGGCTTTTCTAGCCTGATAGAAGTAGCCGGTGGCCTTCGGACCTGGCAGTCCCTGCCCCAGATGGGTGTCCTGGAAATAAGGCAGCTGGCCCCACGTGGCTCCACAGGGTTCCCGGGCCAGGAACCAGCACCCTCCCTGCTCACCCTCTGGGTTGGCAGATTCCAGGCCTGCCCTCGGAGCTGAGTGCTGACACCTCCTCCACACCCACCTGTCCCATGGTCCCTCTCACTCCACCTCCTCCCTGGCTCCCTTTTGGCCCCTGGGAGGCCCCTCACCTCCAAGGGTGGAGGGCAGGAGACCTGAGTGTATAACAGTGATTAAGTGGCCAGGGGGACCCTGACTTCTGTGGCTGGGGCAGGAAGAGGTTAAGCAGCTCTGCCTGCTGGGGCAGGACTCCCAGCCAGTGTTCTGGCCCCTCGGGCCAACCAGGCCATCTGGCTTGGCAGACGTCACACTAAGTTCCATCTGTCCCAAGGCAAAGTCACCAGGAGGAGGCCGCCTGCTGCCTTTGTGGGCCTGCTGGGGTGGGCGTGGACTGGCCGTCTGTCCCTAGGAGGCCAGGCTAGTTGGGAAGGGGCCCTCCGCTGGCAGGCTGCCCAGGGGGTGGCTGGCTGAGGGAGAGCCTGAGCTCCCAGGGCTGGGCAGAGCTTCCCTGTGCAGATGGGGCCCGAGACATCCTGGGACGCGGGCAAAACAAGCCTCGCACCCAGGCCCTGTGAGCTGCTCTGCCCTGTGGCTCCACCCACAAGCTCATTCAGTCATTCATCCAGTGTATAAATACCAGTTCAGGGCCTGCATGTGCTGGGTACTTGTAGATTCGGATGCTAGACAGTGCCTCAGTCTCAGTATGGGGGAGAGGGACCCAGGGAATGAAGCATCCAAGGGCAGAATGGCACATCTTGACCAAGCCCAGGACCCTGGACCCTAGAACAACCCCCGCACCCCCAGCAGCTGGGACTGGGTCCTGCTTGCTAAGATGAGCAAAATAACATTAGATGCTTGGTGATCGTGATCTTGTATAATCTTCACAACCCAAGGAGGTAGGTACTATTGTCGCCCCCATTTTACAGATGAGGTAAATGAGGCTCAGAGAGGTCAAGTCACTTACCGGGCCACCAGCTGGGGCATGGCTGAGTCTGTCTCTCTGATGCCAAAGTGTTTTGAGATAAGAGGCAGCAGGACTGCGTGTGTGGCCTCACCCCTTCCTGCAGGCCACTCCTCGTTCCTTTTCTTGGACCATCTCCTTTTGGCTTCTGGCTGAGTCCAGGGATTGTGTGGCTGAAGGACCAAGTCTCAGTGGGGAGAGAAGCCTTAATTGGGTTTGAGTTAGAAGGGAATCTCTGCTGGCCCCTTGTCAGGGCTGGGGTTGGTGACCCTCTGCCTCACCCTGGGCTGGGCACCTCGCAGGATGCGGGCAGCTTGGAGGACTGGAGGATCTCCAGTGTCTGCAGGACAACCTGCCCATCTGAGAGCCCTGGGGGCTGGGCCAGGCCTTGGAGACCCTCACTTCCAAAGCTATACTGGCAGCCCGGGGTGAGGCCTCTGCACATCACTCTTATAGTTTGGAGGTGATTCACTTGGAGTCCATCCTGACCCCTGGGAGACGGAGGTCCACACTCCCTGACCTTCTCCCTCCCTGACCTTCTCCCTCCCTCTAAGAGGCCACCTGGCACAGAGAAGGGAGCATCAGCTTTTGGATCAGAGAGACCCGTGTTCTATTCCAGTATCTGCTGCTTTATTAAGGTGAGCAGAGGCAGGCAAGTCTGGTGATTATGAGTTTGAACTCTGGAGCCAGACTGCCTAGATTTAAGTCCTGGTTCCACTACTTCTGAGCCCTGGGACCTTGTACAAATTGCTTCACTTCCCTGGACCTCAATTTCCTCACCTGTAAAATGGGCATAATAATAGTACTTACCTTGCTCATAAGGCTGTGGTGAGGATTAAATGAGTTAGTAACACTGTCACCTAACACTTCTTGTTAACTGTTATGATCATGTGACCTGGACAAGTCACCTTACCTCTGTGAGTTTCCCCACCAGCAGAATTGGGGTGAGGTAACCAGTAAGGTGCTCTGCCAGGGGCATTACTGTCACAGAAGGTTCTCTGGGAGTCTGCTGTTTTTGACTTCTCTCTCCTTGGAGAGGTGTGCCCAAACCCCTTCAATGGAGGGAGGAATGCTGTGCGTGTATGTGTGTGTATTGGGGGTGTCCTGGTGCCCTCCCCACTGGTTCACATCAAGTTGAACGTCGGGATTGCAATACGATGAGAGGCTGGTGTTAAGTAATGTGTCTGTCCCCTGGAGCTGCGTGCAGTCACTAATCCCTCTGGGCGCGGGCGATCGCAGTCTCATTACCTGTCCCCGCTGTGCCTGCAGCCTTCCCGGCTGGTTATGACAATTACAGCGCTGCACCTGCCCGCAGTGCCTGCCACAACCCATCCCCTGTGGCACGAGCCCCACGTGTAATTGGTTCCCTGGGTCCTGGTCACTCTTCCCTCCTTCCTTCCTGGTGGTGGCTTGGGTCGGTCTTCTCCCCTTACCAGGAAGCACACAGGCTCTGGGTTCCAGTCCTTGCTCTGCCCCTGCCTGCCTGTGTGACCTTGGGCCCGTCACTTCACCCCCCTGAGCTTTGGGCCCATTGCAAATGGCCTGGACTTCTGAGCATACCCTTCTAAGGTTTCGGGTCCATGTTCTGTTTTGTTTTTGTTTTCTTTTTTTTAATTAAAAATTTTTTTTTATTATACCTGGAGCCTGTTTGTGCTTGCCAATCCTCATTTAATCCAGGACTGGGGTGGGGGATGGTCACCCCCATTTCACAGATGAAGAGACTGAGGCCTGGAGAGTTGACTCAAGGCTACAGGGCCTGGGTTTAAACCCAGAATGGGGTGTGTACCAACTCCTGCCTGGTGTGCACCAACTTCTGCCTGGTGTGCTCTGCTTGGCTGCCGACCCCTCGTGGGTCCAGGCACGCTCGGCTCGGAGTGAGTGACGTGGCTTTGCTGGGAAGGCTACGTTGAGGGCAGGCCCACACTGCCTTGCATTCACCTGTGGGGCGGCACGGTCGCTTGAAATAAACAACAGAGAGACCCAAAGTGCACATTAGGTTTCCAAAATAGCCTTGCGAGTCGCTGTTTTTCCCTCAAAGCTGTAAACATTTCCTTGGGCGGGGCTCCCCCAGCTTCCTGGGCACAGACCCCCCTGGGCCTCCTGCTTCTTGGCCTGGGTCCCCAGACCCCCTCCTGGCCTCTGGACTTGAACAAGAGATGGAGCCCTGGAGGCTGAGAGCTGCTGACTCAGCAACCCCAGGGATGGGGGTTGGGTGGAGGGTCTCTTGGGGCTCAGCCAGGCCTGGGGAGAGAGGCTAAGTCCTGGGGATGGAGAGCTGTGACCACTGACCTGCCCATCATCTGCCCTGTGAGAGGTAGGCCCAGGTATCAAGGTGACAGAAGAGGATTGTTGGAGGAGAGTGGAAGATCTGGAAGGAACTGTGGAGGTTGTCTGGGGAAACCGAGGCTGACAGGGAGGAAGGGGCAGGGAGGCGGAGGTCATGTCTAAGTTCAAGGACACAGAGTGAGCTGGTGCTGCGCTCACTCCAGACTGAGTCTCCTAAGGAAGTCTTGTAGGTGATACTCGATGGGCCCTTTAGCCAGCAAACATTGATTTGGTGCCTGCTGTGTACCCGGCTCCATGATGGGCTCTGGGGTTGCAGCTGGGAGCCAGAGATGGGCCTCCTTTTTTGCAAGGGCTGAGTTAAGTGGGGGAGGCCAACAGGTGAACAGATAAACTCAGTAGCAAGTAACCAGCATTTGGAGTACAGAAGAGGGGCACTTGACCCTGACCAAGGAGCCAGGGAAGGCTTCCTGGGGGAGGGGGTATAAAAGCTGAGTCCTGAAGTTGGCATAAGATTAGGAGAGAGAAATGACCAAGAAGGCGTGTAGAGGGAGCCTTCCAGGCAGAGTGTAGAGCACGTGCAAAGGCCTGGGGGTGTGGTGCCGCTTGGCACACCTGGGGCTGGAGGTGACGTGGGTGATGCTGTCTTGCCTTGCTCCGCCCTAGCACGTGGCCACTTGCTCCAGGGCTCATCACACACCAGGTGGGAACTTCTACCCTTTTGGAAGAGAGATGACAGGGCCCATTTCTCAAATGAGCTGAGCTCCCAGCCCTTGCTCCTTGGGGAAGGCAGAGTGCCACCCCACTGAGGGTGAGGAAGGACAGTATTTATGGTGGGGTCTTCCTCCACCCAAGGGAGAGGCAGCTCTTGGACTAATGGGGAAACCAAGGCACTCGCTGCTGAGCTGGGGTGAGGACCCAGGGACCCTGCTTTTCCTTGGCTGGGCATCTGCCGAGTCCCGAGAGAGTGCGGGCTCGTCACAAATGACACTTTCGAGGGACACAGAAGCTTTTCTATATCCATAATCTTGACCCAGCAACCCACTCCATGGAGATAACAGGACAAATATGCAAATATGTGTGTACCAAGATGCTCTTTGCTGTGTTGATTAGATTGCAAGGATGCGGGAATGGCAGCGCAGGACCCATCATATTAGTGATGCCGCAGCCCCCTGCTGTATCACCTGCTCGGAAGGATGCTCACCGTATGTTGTTCAGTGGGAAGAGCACACTTGAAGACCACACGTGGTCTGATCCCGTTTTTACTATTAAAAGATCTCATAAGAGGAAAAAAAATCTCATAAAAAAGCATTGGGAAGGTTTGTGTAGCCAATTTTAGCAGAAATTCTCTTGTATGCAGGATTGTGGGTTTTTAATTTTTTTATTTGTTTGGCTTACCTGATTTTTGTCTATTTTTTGTGTGATCACTGTAAAATATTCATGCCACTTAAAACAAGAGGAAAACAAGCAGGTATTTTTGTCTTTTTAAAAATGTAAGTGGCTTTGATTTTTTTTGATTAGATGATACATTACATGATTCAAAATTAGAAAGCCGGAGAAGAAGAAATTCTGACCCGTGCTACAGCACGGATGAACCTTGAGGACATTATGCTAAGTGCACTAAGCCAGTCACAAAGGGAGAAACACTGTATGATTTCACTTGTATGAGGGACCTAGAGCAGTCAGTCATAGAGACACAAAGTAGAATGGTGGTTGCCAGGGGCTGGGGGGAGGGGGGGGGAAGACTTGTTTAATGGGGACAGAGTTTCGGTTTTGCCGGACGAAGAGTTCTGGAGATGGATGGTGGTGATGGTTGCACAACAATTTGAACGCACTTAATGCCACTGAACTGTACACTTAAAAATGGTTAAAATTGTAAATTTTACATTATGAGTATTTTACTACAATTTTTAAAAAAGGTACAGAAGGGGACTGAGTGACAAGTCTCCTTCCCACCCCTGTCCCCAGCCATGAGGCTCTCCCTCTGGAGGTAACCACTGTTTTCAGTGTGGTGGTAGACCCTTGCTTTCTTTCCCTTCTCCTACCCCGGGTACCGATGGGCAGGGGCAATTCAGACGGGGCCCCGTCACTCATGGGCAGAGCAAAAATGTCTCCCAGCCCCGAGAGCCCGGAATGAGCACCCCCTCCCATTCCCACTCCCAGGGCACGAGGCAGCGGTGCCTAGTTCTCCCAGCCCCGATGGGTCGGAAGGACTGAGCACCTAAGGCTGGGGTGTAGGGCAGAGGTCCCTCCTGGAGGGAGCTCCGGAACTCGCTGCCCCTCTTGCAGTGGGAGGAGAATACTCTCAGTTCAGTCCTGTGCCCCTGAGTGAGCACTTGGGAAATGTTTGCTGACTCTGTCGTGGGGGAGAGAAGATGGAATCTAAGCCCACAGCCAGAGGGGCTGGGCTGCGGCAGACTCTGAGTCTGCTGGGCTGGGCATCCCAGAAACACCCGACGTTCACTCACCAGAGCGTTCTCGGGGCCGGGTCTTGTACCAGTGCTGGGGCGTGGTGATGAGATGGCCTTCTGTGTGTCTTTGTTTGAGGGCTCCATGTGTCATCAGATGTTGACAGCAGGGAGATTGGTTTGGTACCCGGGGATCCTGCCAGGTGCCCGGGGCTCTGATCATCTACAAAGCAGAGCTGCCTCCCCAGGCTGAGCCGCCCATTCTCCGTGGCAGGAGAGACAACAGGAAGACCACATTCTGTGGTGAATCGGTGCTTATCTACAGAGCATTTACGAGGAGCTGGGCTCTTGGCTAAGCGTGTAACACATGCAGATTCATTTCATATACCAGCCCCACGAGGCAGGTGCCTCTGTTAGCCCCCACCTTAAAGATGGGGAACCAGGAGCACAGGAGGTTCAGTGCTTTGCCCCAGCCGGTTGTGGGGGTGGGACAGGTGGCAGGGCTGTGGGCAGATCGGTCTCGGCCAGTGCAGGTAGAACGCTAGGATAGGGCCTTTCTGCCCCAAGAAGTGAGTCAACAGGCAAAGCCAATACCCTGGCTAAGCAGCCTTTTCCAGGTCAGTGCCGGTGACCTGGGGGGTACACATCTGTGCTGACCCAGGGCTGGTAATTTGGGGGTGTTTTCTGAACAGTGTGCTGGGCGGCATGGCAGGGAGTGTGGTTTATGAAGTCGATGAGACAGTCTTACCGCTGAGAGGCTGCCCGGATTTGAAGTCAGATGGACCTGGACCTGGCCTGGGGCAAGTCATTTCACCTGGGCCTTGGTTTTCTTGCCTATAAAGTGGGAGTGATAATGCCTGGCTCACAGAGCTATGGTGGGAGTACAGTGACTTTCACTAAGTGCACAAAATAAGCATTCTACAGTAAAAGCAAGTCCTCCCTTCCTCCAGGAGAGCAGAGTCTTATGAGAGAGGCAGAGAAGGGAAAATGTACAGCACCCTGGAAGCCATGAAGAAGGCATGCGCCGAGGCTGGAAGCACTGTGCCCCTAAGTGAGCACAGTGACTCATTCTGGGGGGAATCAGGAAGGGCTTCCTGGAGGAGGTGATGAAGGTGTCACAAGCCTGGAAGAGGTTGGAAATGGTGCTCCAGAAACTTCACAGAGGCCTGTGATTTGGGCCAAGATTCCTCTTCACTGCAAGGTGCTCACTGAGCCACTTCTTGGAGTGGCTTACTTGGTTGGGGGGTTGTGCCCACTGGGTTTGGTTTCTAGACAGAGGCGCTGGAAGGAGGGCACTGCCCTGCACACAGCTCTGGGTGACGGGTGTCCACAGAGCTGCAGGTCGCCAAATAAATGATACCGAAGTGGGAATGGGAGTGATACTGGGCCCCCGGACAGCTGTGGACACCAGGTGACTGGAACAGAAGACTCGTAAGCAGCTAGAATCTTGGATTGGCACTGGGGCAGGTGACCAGGGGCATTTCCGGGCCCGTGAGAATGCCCTTCAGTGTCTTGTGCCTGCCAGAGTGGCACCATGAAACCAGCAGGGCTCTGGCTGGTGGGACCCCCCTCCTGCCTTGGTCTCAGCTTCTGTCATGGTGGCCCTCGTCAGGGCAGACCTCAAAGGCTGAGCACGTGCCTGTTCATTCTTAGGGCATGTCTGGGAGCACCAAGGGCAGAAGCAGGACACTTGCTGGGTTTTGTTGGCAGTGGAATCAGCGGTGTCAGCATCTGGTTCCTTTCCCTCAGCCACCCCAACCCCCATGTGCCCCTGGTCCCCCAGCTGAGTGACAGTGGCATTTCACTCATTCTCATTATCTCCCTGCGGAGAGCCCCAGAGGCCAGCCAGCTGCCCTGGAAAGTCACTGCGAGAGTGGGGATGACTCCATGCAGCTCAGCCCCACAGCCCGTTGGTAGGGCTTGCTTTTACCTCCCTGCTAGGAAAATTCACTAATTCACTAGCCACTCTCTCAGTGGCTTCCAGATCCCCAGAAGATCAGGGCAGGATGCAGAACGGTCCCTGCTGAGGTGGTCCAGGCCTTACACACCCTCCTGTGCCTGTCCCCGACCCCCAGACCAGTGCAGGCAGGGTTAACACCAGAGATGAGAACGGCTGTTGTCCAGCAAGGGGGCCTGTGTACCTTCACTTAAGCTCATTTAATGTTGGTGAACCCTGCAAGGCAGGATATCTACCCTCATTTCACAGAGAAGGAAACTGAGGTTTCTAGCTAGTGGGAGGCGGGCCCTCCACGAACCGCACAGTGGCAGACGGCTTTCTCTGTTTGCCTGCTCTTCTTAGTGGGGCCGGTGGAGAATCTTATCCCTGATTCTACAAGGCTGGCGCAGCTCATGGAAAGCCCTCCAGCACTGATTAGAGAGTGAATGAGTGCATGCGGCCACCCCACCCCCAGCTCGTCGGTGACTGGTGGTGAGGACAGGGGTCAGTGGCCCGATCCTGTTACCCAGGATAACTCTGGATGGCGGTGACGTCCCTGAGGTTGTCACCTCTTCCGGGCTCCAAGGAAGGGCCACATCCAGTGTCTGCTGCAAGTGTCATATCCAGAGGGACTCTCAGAGATCATATTAGAGACATATTAGAGACTGAGGCCCAGACTGAGGAAAACGGACCTGCTGCGGTCATGCAGTAAATTAGTGACAGAGTCAGGACTTGAACCAGGATCTCCTGCCTTCTAGTCCAGAACCCCCTCCTCCTCAGGGTGCTTCTCTGTGGACCTTGGTCGCCCGCCTGCCCCCGAGCAGCCCAGTCCTCTCCTCTGGGATCCCTGGAGGCAGCTCCTGTTTCAGGGTGTGTGTGTGTGTGTGTGTGTGTGTATGTGTATGTGTGTGAGTGTGCTAGGGAGAGGTGCACACTTAAGAGGGTGGCTCAGCCCGGCCCATCCCCTGCTCGCAGCCTGTGCCCCGGCCTGCCCGGGCCATTACCGCCCGCCTATAATGGAATCGGCTGCCCTGGTTAAGTGTTCACATTAAATTAATGCCTCCTCCACGGAGACAATCAGTTGGCATTTAATTTGTGTTTCCTTTGGAGCAGCAGAGTACAGCTGGGCAGCCGGGCCTCTGATGGGCACGTCTGTGAGGCATCTCTTCCCCAGATCAGGGGCTCAGTGCCGATAGGTGCACCAGAGTCCAGGGAGGAGGATGGTGAGCGCGGGTGAGGCAGTGCGGGAGGTACGCGGAGAGTGGGGCGTGGGGGAGGGGAGGCCTCTCCGCTCACAGGCTGGCGGACCCGGCCCTCCTTTTACTGGGGAGAGAAGATACAGTAAACCAGATGAGAGGAGGAAGTCAGGAGATGGAGAGACTCCATGCGTTTCAGTGTTGGGCTTCCTGGGAGGGGGACCTCCCTCAGAGAAAAATGGGTTCACACCACGGATTCCCGGCCCCACCCCCACTCCCACTCCCCGTATTGCTCATCTGTATTTTTTTTTCCTGCCACAAACATGAATTTTTTAAAATTTTATATTTTATTGAAGTGGAGTTGATTTAAATGTTAGTTTCAGGTGTACGGTAAAGCGAATTTAGTTATACACATGCGTACAGACATAGGTAGATACATATATTTTCAGATTCTTTTCCGTTAAAGCTTGTTACAAGAAACTGAATATAGTTCCCTGTGCTATACAGTAGGTTCTTGTTGTTTATCTATTTTAAATATAGTCGTGTGTCACAAACGTGAATTGTTTGTGATCTTAGACAAGGAGGGTGGTGTGGAGTGAGGAAGTTGACTTACTTGTGACTTGTCAGCTCTCTGGGGGGTGCTCAGAAGAAACTAAGGGGTGAAGGCCCACCGAGCGCCCACTCTGATCTGTTACCCATTGGCTTCTGGGAAACTGCATTTGAAGAAGGGTCCCCCTGGTCTTTGCCCCCTAGTCTGTCCCCCGGATCTGCCTCCCTGCCTGCACAGCCTTGTCCTCCAGCTCGGATATTAGTCTAGAGAAAAGCCTGCCAGTGAGGGCACCGGCTGGGTCGCAGCTCTGCTGCAGAGCCCTGGGGACAGGGGGGCAGAGTGGCTCCAGCACGTCCCCGCCTGTCTCCTGGCAGCCCTCACCCAGCCGTGCTGCAGTGGGGTGAGCTCCCCGTGGCCCGGGTGGAAATTGCCCTCCGCCCATCTGCCCTGCGCCAGAGGCAGGGCCCACGCTTGGCCCAGAATGAAGTTTTCCACTGGCGGCTCCAGCCCAGTCTCACCTGAGCTTGCTTCCCATCACCTGAGTGAGTCGGCCTGGGCGTGCCGGCGGCTCACCTTCCCTGGAAAGGTGTGGACCGTTCCCATGGCGCCCTCCCAGCTCTCTGAGGTCTGGCTGCTGGAGCCAGCCGTGGGACTCTGCAGTTCACCCTGAGCCACGGAGCATCAACTGTCTGCTCTGTGCGAGGGCTGGGGCTGAGCGTTTTCACCCGTATGTCATTCTCACAGCCACCCTCCAAAGGGGCGCTGTGCTCCCCATCTCACAGATGAGGCAGCTGGGGCCCAGAGAGGGTAACTGCCTTGCCCAAAGTCACACAGCTGGGAAGTGGCGGGGGCAGGATTCGAACCCAGCCTCTTGGTGCTCAGGAGTCTCCAGGACTTTCTCCCAAGAAGCCCCAGGGCTGTCCCAGGAACCTAAATTGTCCTGCTGGGGCTGCACCCACTTTCTTCTGGAGCTGGAGCCCAGGAGCGCCTTTCTGTGCCTGCACAGGAAGTGAAAAGTCTGTGAGTCAGTCCCTCTGCGGTGACTTCAGCTTGGCTTTCCGCCCCTCAGTAGACCAGGCTTTGTGGCCCCTTTCCTGTGGGTCTGTGTGTCATCATGAGCCGACGGGGGAGGGGAGACCCTGGCCCTCAGTGTGGTGTCGAAGCTGCCCTTCCCCTCCCCCCAGTGCTCTGTGGCGACTTCTCGTCCATCACGTGGTCCAGCCGTGGCTCCTCCGGAATGCGGGGAGACCACATCTGGCTGAGGCGGTGCGGCCACCTCCCCCTCCTGGCCACCTCCTCACACGTGGGCTCCTTGTGTTGTGATGGTGGCTGAGAGCTCAGCTGGGGAGTCACTTCCTCTCCCTGAGCTCATTGTCCTGAGCTCCCTGCTTCCCCTGCCCAGCCTGGAGGGTGGTGGGAAGTGGGAGAGGCAAGGCTTCTTCTCCCTGCCTGCTTCCTGCCCTGGCTGGCCCTCCCCCTGGCCTGGCCTCTCCCCAGGGGGCTCTGGAGCCAAGTGGATGGAGAGGAGCCCCGGCTGGGGCCGTGCAGACTGAGGATGTTCCAGGCCGAGGGGCTCTGGCTGGAGACGGGGTGAGCAGGAGGTCCCACAGCTTGGGTCATTCATTCATTCATTCAACAAATCTGTTCAACAACTGACTCCCTACCAAGTGCGGGTGGGTTTAGGTGCAGGAAGTACAGCCGTGAGCGTAGTTACAGCCAGTTCTTTGTCCAGCACGGCTGTGTTGCGGATCATGCCCAGTGGGTTTGGACACCAGTCAGCAGAGGAATTGGAATGGCTGAGTCGCAGGGGGCAGTAGGCTGGGCTGGGGAGATGAGCCCTGAAATCCAGTCCAGCCAGAACTGGCCCGTGGCTGGGGGCCAGTCACATGACCATCAGAGGATGTGGGAACTGAGTGGCTTTTCTTGAGTGTCCCTGGGATGTGTTGGGTTCATACTGTGTCTCAGCTACAGATGGAGAGACTGAGGCTCTGAGCGATGGAGGCAGATGCCAGGGGAGGCAGAGCTGGGGTTCAGTCTCATGTCTTTCCCCCTCGCTCCTCATGAGCTCTGTCTTGGGCCGGGGGAGGGGAAGGCGCTCTTCTGTCCACTCCCTGGGTGACCCTGCACCTCACTTTCCTTATCTGAACGCTCAGAGGTGTGGTCCACATGAACTCTGGTCCCTTTCAGCCTTCACTTCTAGAGAGTCTCTGAGTCTCTTGTCTCCGCAAAATAGAAAACCCCTGTTGCTGGCTGTGTGATGCTGGGGGAGGGGCTTCAAGCTTTTGGACTCCAGCTTCTTCATCGATAACGTGGAGATAATAATAACCCGACCTGAAGGTTACTGTGAACCTGAAATGTGAAGCCTCTGGGGACGGTGCCTGGAGCATTGTAAGCACTCGGTCTGTGTTAGCCACCCTGTCCCATCATCATCAACACCATCATCATCGTCATTGTCATCCTCGTCACTGCCACCATCGTCCATCCTGCCTGCTTTAGAGGCTGGCGTGAGCATCATAGACTGAGCACTTTGAGGAGCTGGCACTCACATGAAGTTGCTGTTGAAGGATGCCTGCAGGTCGCGGGAGACTGAGAAGATGCTGGGGGCGACAGAAGGTCTCCTTGGTGTGATTGGGGCCTGGCCAGTGCCAGCTGGGGCCTCAGTGCTGTTTGGGGGAGGTGAAGATGGAGGGCTGTCCATCGCTGTCCCTGGTGTCATGGGCTGGCTCTTTGGGTGGGAGCCATGCTTGATGAGATGCCACAGCCAAGCCACCCCAGAAGACGGCACCCTGAGGCCTGCTGCCTCAAGCTTGAGCTCAAGGAGGGAAAACAATGGATGTGGCTGCTGGGGCTTAGGTAGGAGATGACATTTGAGACAAGCCTGGGAGAGCGGATAGATTTCCCGAGGCTGAAGAGGGGGGAGGGAGAGGGAATCCAGTTACCTCTGAGTTTGTTTCCTCATCTGCAAAATAGGGACCACTGTTAGGGGAAGGTGAAATGATATTTTATATTTTGTATGTATATGAAGGGCCGATATAGTGGACGTCACCCAGAACGTGACCAATAAGTGCCCCGCCCTCCTGTCCCTTCAAGAGATAAAAATTTGGAAGTTTTATGAGCTGATGGGTCAGGGCAGGCAGGGGTGGATCTAAATGATTCAGGCCATCTTGACATTGGCTAGAGTTGTTTGTGTGCGGTGGGCCTTCATTTTCCCACCTGTAAAATGGGGAGGTTTCTCTGCAGCCTCACAGCCCACTGTGTGAGCTCGGAGAGGCAGGGTGGCAAAGACTTAAAGGACATGACATTCACCAGCCCCTGACCAGAATGGGTGTGTCCCCTCACGGTGGCAGCTGGCTACTCCCTGGCCTTCCTGCTGGCCCATCTTTGCTTATGTTGGTACCTCTGCCTGAAACACCCGTCCTGCTGAAACCTTACTCCTGTGGGAGGATCCAGGTCAGGGGAGGGGACCGTTCCTGGGAAGCAGGTTTTGGAATGTCAGAGCTCACAACTTGGTGGACCAGTTTTCGGTTAAGCTGCATGTTTCCTCCCCCGGGCTCAGCTGCAGTGAATGCAGGGCATCTGGGGCGCCTTAAGGAACATCACCCGTCCATCCTTTCACACCAGTCAGCCAGAGTAGCTGAAGGGCAAGGCTTTTCTGCACTGTCAACATCGGAGCCGGCACAGCCAGGCTTTCCTGCCGCGGCTGGGAGGGGACATCAGCGTGGGCAGCGGATTCTGTTTGTCAAGCCAGCTGCTGTCAATACACAGGCATCCTTCCTTGGTCTCCTGCGGGCAGGTGCACCGGCTGCCCACCCAGTCCAGCTCTGGAAAGAAAAGGCCCATGAAATCATTTGTGCAAATGTATCAGGGGTGCAGTGTAGCGAGGTGAAGGGGACACCAAAGTGCCTTCTGCAGGGGAGCTCGTTAGAAATGAGCCCTATCCCAGACCTGCTGCATCTGGGTCTGCCTGTGTGCAAGATGCCCTGGTGTGATTCCCATGCACAGCATAGTTGGACACTGGATGCTTTAGGGCATAGGCTAGGCTTGAATCCCATCCCTGCTTACTAGCTGTGTGACCTTAGACAAGTTACCCCGCCTCTCTGAACCTCAGCTCTCTCATCCACAGAATGGATGTGGGGAGCAATACTTTCCCCAAGAGGGTTAATAATTCATATGAAAGCTGATAAGATGCGTACGAGGCACTGAGCCCTGTGCATGGAACTCAGACCTGCTCACCAGTCAGCGGCTGCTACACCTGCAGCTAATGTGTATGGAGATCCAAAGACATGGCTTGTGTTCTGACTCTGGGTTGACCTGGGGCGGATTGCTTTCCTTTGCTGGGCCTCAATTTCCCCATCTGTTCATTGGGTCTGTTGACCCCTGCCCCGCCTTCCTCACAAGAAGGTTGCTTAAAGGAACACTGGGGGTTGGGGGCTGGGCTTCGTCCCCAAAAGCCTGTCTGGGAAATGGGTGTGTGTGTCGGGGGTGAGATGTCCCTGGGTGTCTGCATCTTCACCCCTCGCTGCCGCCTCCCCTGCTGTTGTTGCAAGACTCAGTGGTGAGGCCAGCCTCAGGAGTCAGGCTGTAGCCAAAGCCACCCAGGCCCTCCCTTGTCCCTGCTCTGCTCAGCGGCTTTGGAATCAAGTCCCCTGCCCCCCTCAGGGCAACGTGGCCAGGAGGGATGATTCAGCTCAGGACCTGTGTTTTGGGCCTTGGCCTCCCTTGAGGGAAGCCCCAGATGCCCCATGCTACTGGGTGAGGGGAAGGTGGCCTGAGAACTTCTGCCCACCTGGGATTCCTGTTCCGCATGGAGGGCCTGGGGCCGGACTCCTGCCCTGTCCCTGACATACGGGGTGACTTTAGGCGAATTCCTTGTACACGCTGGGCCTCAGTTTCCCTTTTTTACAATGCGGGTGTTCAGTGAGACCATCCCGCCTCGGTTAGACCCTTAGATTCTCTTGCTGCTTCTCCTTAGCCTCCTCCGTGCCCCTCATCCTGGGCAGGACCCCTGCCCCAGCCCCACTGCCTACTAGGTTCTGGACCCTGCAGCCCAGGGCAGATCTAGACCTCGCCGCCAATACTGGGGGCTGGTAAAGACCAAAAGGAGCGGGGCAGGGGGAGCCAGTTTGTCCTCTGGGAGCCCTGGCCAGGGCCATCGTGTCTCATGTGGGAAAGAGGAGGAATTTTCCTCTGTGTGTGCAAACAGTATCCGTTTTCTCTTGTTTCCAAAAGCCGGTGACGTAACCCACTCTCCATCCATTCCCTCCCCTTTGGCCTATTTTTAGCTGGCCCCGACAGCATCCTAAAATGCTTCCAGACCTGCCTGCTCTGAGGCCATGTAGGGAGGCAGCCGTAGGGTGAGGAAAGAGAGACGCTCCTGGTCTTGTCTGTCCCAGGATGGAGGGAGGGAAGGAGCCTGCCACTCTGGGGAGTGAGGGGATGTGGGTGGGGAGTGAATTAGGGCTCTGATGGGTCCTGGGTCTACAGGGAGCCTGGCTGGGTCACCAGCACTCAATCCGGAGCCTGGTTTGAGTCCTGGCCCCACCTGTCCTCACCCTGACCTTGGGCACCTGATTGCCTTGCTTTCTTCACCTGTAATGGGGATCATGGTGGCATCTCCATTAGAGGTTTGTTTTGAGGATTGAAGTATATCACGAGAACAGTGCCTGGGACAAAGTGAGCATGCAGTTAAGGTGAGCTGGTATTGTGGTGGCTCTAATGCTTACCACCCCACCCTACCTCCAGTTAGTGCTGGGCGTCCACTGTGAGCCCCCGTGCCTTCTCTCCTCTATCCTTTCCTGTCCCACTATCAGCCAATGTGTACACAAACAAGATGACACACGGAAAGCCCCTGGAACTGAGCCTACCTAATAAGCATTAAATAAATGAGAGTCGTAATTTTGTTTGTTTGTTTTAGTGTAATCAAACAGACCTGGGTTCGAAGTCCAGCCCTACCTGCTAACTAGCTGTGTATCTTTGGGCAAGACATTTAACCTCTCTGAGCCTCAGTTTCCTCACCTGTAAGATAGGGATACTAACAGCTAGGTAGGAGATGTCTCTGTTGGTTACGGTAGGTTACAGGACAAGTAGACTCCGAGATTGCAATGGTTAGCATGGTAAATTTATTTCTTGTGGGTGCAAAGAAGAGCCTGAGTGTGTGCTGGCTGCAGCCTGGCTCCCGAATCTAG
Organism: Camelus ferus; assembly: GCF_009834535.1. Classification (NCBI taxonomy): domain Eukaryota; kingdom Metazoa; phylum Chordata; class Mammalia; order Artiodactyla; family Camelidae; genus Camelus; species Camelus ferus. Next base: position 12,805,028 of record NC_045708.1, on the reverse strand, counting down.
CCCCAGTACCACACTTTGCAGCAACAGAAGGAGCAGCAACACAGTACTTTACAGTTTGTGTGAAGTGGGGTGGCGGTCCCTCCTGCCGTCATTGCCCTGGGATGCTGTGCTCATGGCTTGCGCATGGCACTGGTCACCACCACCTGGTATTATGGTTATGTGTCAGCCTGGCCGTCCTCCCCAACCACTTCTAGACTGGGAGCTCAGAGGGGCAGGCAGGGATGGAGTCATTGCTGCACCTTCCTTGCCCAGCCAGGGGATGGGCCCAGGGTGGGTGCTGGCATTCTGTTTGAGGCTGGACTGTCCTCCAGGGGAGGCCACCCTCTGACCACTGTCCTTCTTGGCTCTTGCAGATGGGAGGAGGAGCTCGCCAAGCGCATGAACCTGCAGACCATGGTGGACACGCTGCAGGAGGTAAGAGCCGTCGGGGGTCTGACCTGGAGAGGCTCGTGGGAGAACCATGTGGCCACAGGGCAAAGCTGGGGGCAGTTTCCAGCACAGCCTCTCGTCTGTGCTGCCTCCTGCTGCCTCAGGCTCTTCTCAGTGGAGCCGGAGGGCCTCTCCAGCTTGCCCTGCTTCGGGGCTGGGAAGGCACCAGCACAGTTTTGCAGAAAAGCTCGGGTCCAGGAAGCTGGGGCTGAGTCCCGGTGCGGCCCCCCGGCTTGCCGGAACTGACTTGGAGCTGAGTGCCTGGGAAGGAACCGGTGGGCGTCTCACAGGTGGGCTCCCGGCCCCAGGGCGGTTGTGAGGACACTGTCTCGCTCTCCTGGCTCGGTGGCTCTGCATTCTGGGCCCTGCTTCTCACTCGCCTGCTGGGTACCTTGGGCAGCAAACTTTACCCTCTCGGTCTCTGTTCTCTCAGCCAAATGGGCACAAGAGTGGCGAACCCATGAGAAGGCTTGGAAAGCTCTTTCAAACATTTTTTTTAAATGCAAATATTTAAAGCATTGATCTTCTAAGGAAGTTAGAGATGGGTTAAAATAATGTCAATATGTGGAAGGAAAAGGATGACCGTCCCTCCCCTTCTTTTATAACGAAGTACTTTTTACTTTACAAACGTATGACATGCTCATGGTCAAATATTTGAAAAATTCAGAAAAGCACAGAGAGGAAAACAAACTTACTTCCGGTTCTCCCCCCTCCACTGTTGAGAAGTTGCGAGCGACCTTCTGGTCTTTTCTGTGCAAACAGGCACATGCCCTAGATATGTATATTCAGTTACGCTGACACATGTGCTGTTGCCATTCTGGAGATCAGAGATGGTTAAATATCAGTGGTTCTACATGAATCAACCTACTATTTTAACCGATTGGAATCACTTTTACATTCAGCTGCTCTTTTTCTCTTAATGTCTGCCATGGATTTTTCCACACGATAACTATTCCTTTGAGAAGTGTTTCAAGCTGAGCTGTGCCCTGCAGTGAGCGAGGGCTGAGTGGGGATCCAGGCTGGGACCAGATCCTTGGTGCCCCTTCCTTCCCTGGTACATGAGCGCCCAGCTTGGTGGGACATCAGGCGTCCGGGGCTCTGGACCTGTGTTCCAGCCCCTCCTCCCCTTGGGGAGCCCGGCTCCCCTAAGCCCTCCCCCATCTCCATCCCCCGTAGGCAGCGCAGGAGGCCGAAGCCATCCAGGAGGAGATGAACGAGAAGATTGAACGTCTCAAGGCTGAGCTGGTGGTGTTTAAGGGGCTCATGAGTGATGTAAGTGCCACCAGCTGCCACCCCTGGCGTCATGCCCTCCCCCAACACCCATCATGCAAAATGCTTCATTCACTCCTAGGCTCCAGAGCTCGGCTTCTAGTTAGAGTCCTGGCTGGCTGCGTTTGACCCGTGAGGATGACGGATGCATCGGAGACCAGGCCCCTTTCCCCGCCCCCTACCCACTTCTGCTTCCCTTGGTCTGAGTAGAGATGCATTAATCCGCTGCTTAACCCATCCCGCCCTCCCCGGGGCTCCTCTGATAGTCTGTGTGTGTTTGCTCGACTCCTGCCAGCTCCCCACGATGAGGGCAGGTTGTGGCCGTGGGCCTCGGCATCTGGGCACAGTGCAGGCCGACGGCAGGTGGCAGGAGACCCCTGAGTCTGGTCTGCTCCCGCCTAAGATGCTCTCCCAGCCAGTGGTCTTCAGCGGGGTTGCTTTGTAAAGTTGGGAGAGGCCAGCGTGTGCTTCCTTGGGATGATTGGAGCCTCTCTGAGTAACGGGTGGAGGCAGCTGTTGGCAGCAAGGGTCTCCTTCCTGCCGGGGACCTGGTTTCCTGCCACCTTCAAGCAGTGGGCAGTACGTGGAGATCGTCTCCAGAAAGGGGAAGGAGCCCCGGTACAGGTGGCTCAGCCTGGCGTGGCTCCTGGTCCCGGGGGGTGCGAGGCTGGGGTGGCAGCAAGAGGCCACCTGGCTTCCCCTCACTGGGGTCCAGGGGACCCCCCTCGTCCTAGGCAGCCCCCATGGTCAGCCATGGGAGGAATCTCTGCGTCGGGGACAGGTGGGGCACGCCAGGTGGGAAAGCAGGGAGGTCCTTCAGCAGTGGGACTTGTCTTTCTTTTTTCTCTGCTCTGACAAAATAAAACACTGATGCTGCGTCTGCCGAGAGGATGCCTTCCAGCCCTTAGGGAGACCAGCAAACACGGTCTCACATGGTCCACTCGGAATTGAAGTCCTTAGCTCCCACAATCCCTCCACCCCTGCCCTGACCCCGAGTAGCTGGCCCAACCCTTCCCGCTCAGAGAAAGTTCAAGGACGCCCTGGACCCTGGGGCCTCCCAGCTGACCCCAAGGGGTCTCCCAAACCCCCTGCCCAGCAGGAGCCTGGGCTCGCCTCCCCCACCCCCCATGCTTGCTCCGTCCCTCGCTCACGTAACCCCCTGCTGTCCTCCCTGCAGCCCATGACAGACCTGGACACAAAGATCCAAGAAAAGGCCATGAAGGTGGACATGGACATCTGTCGCCGAATCGATATCACGGCCAAGCTGTGCGATGTCGCACAGCAGCGGAACTCGGAAGACGTGTCCAAGATCTTCCAGGTGACTAGGGCCGCCCTGCTCACCAGCCGCCACTCTCACCTGCCCCCGTCACCCTTCCAGAGCAGCTGGCCTCCACCCCTGCTTGGCCACCCCGTCCCCCTCACACCCGCCCATGCCCCTTCCCCCAGAGGTAGCGTTCACCCAACCCTCTGGCCTCCTCAGGGAAACAGAGAATCAGGGCTGCGTAGACTCGTACGTAGGCAGCTCCGACTCCATCGTTAAGGCTGACCGCTTCATCCTAAGGCTGAGGACACCACCCACCCAGGGTGGGGATGTGACGGGCTCCGGGAAATGGTAGAGCTGGGACTAGAACGCAGGTCTCCTGACCCTCCAGGGCTCGGTCGACCCGTCCACCCTGGGTCCGCTGCCCTGCTTCCTGCCTCTTCCTTTGGGAGCCAGACCTAGGTCCTGATGCCACAGTTGGGGAGCCCTGGCCAGGCTGTGGGGGCACTGGGCTAGCTGGCCTGAGCCCTGGCCGATATGAGCCTCAGAACTCAGAAGAGGAGCTTTGACTATTTTTCATTTCCATGGAAGACTCTCTCAATACCCGCTCCCTCACCTCCAGTGAGCAAGTGTGTGTGTCCCGAGTGGAGGCGATGGGTTAGCACTGGAGAGTGTCCTCCAGGGAGGGCTTGGGGACTATCCAGCTGCCTGAAGGGTGTGCGTCATTGTCCGAAGGCTGCTTCTTGAGTTTTGGGTTGTGGTTTGGCTTTTGCTCGAGCCTAGGGCAATACGGTGTGTTGTCGCTTTAAGTGTGTGACTTTGGATGCAGTGGGGTGAGGTCCGGGCTTCCCTGGGGCCCTTTGTCCACCTCCTGCCTTCTCGCCGCCCATCTGCGGGGAAGCAGGGGAGACCATTTCAGCCTTGTCATGTCTTGTCTGCTTGGAGTGAAGGAAGCTTGTTGAACCTGGGGCTGCCTGCCTGTTCATCACCTTTGCATGTGAGCAGGAGGGCTCTGGGAAGCATGGAGCCACCTGTGCCTCTGTGAGAGGTTCTCCTCTCTCTGGCTGGCTCTGAGACATCCCAGGTGCCTTGGTATCCCAGTCTGGTCTGCTCCTCTTCCCAAATCATGGGGCTGCCTCTCTGGTGAAGGGGTGAGCTGAGCCGGCCCAACTACCAGGCCTCCCAGAGCAGGGGAGGGTCCGGGCCATCTGTTCCTCCATCCTGCATGTCTCCCCTCCTCACGCTTTCTGCTAGTGCTGCCTGCTTCTTAGAGGACCTGTGCATCTTTCCCAGCAGTGGCTGGCCCCAGCCACACTCCATCCATCCCGTGGGACACCATCTCCCTTCCCAGTCCACCCCACCCTCCACCCCAGCAGAGCCTCCACCCCAGCCAGTTACCTTTATCTCTTCCTTTCCGGGTCAGGTGGTCCCCAAAAAGAAAGAGCGTAAGGTGGCTTCAGATGATGACATCTCAGAGCAGGACGGGGAGGTGAACCGGTTTTCGGATGACGACGTCGGCTCCATGAACATCACGGACGAGATGAAACGCGTGTTTAACCAGCTGTGAGTACCCCTGCTGCCCCGGCGAAGGGGGCTCCTCTCCATTTCCCCAGATTGCTAGGGTAGGGGTGGCAAGCTGGTGGCCTGGGCTGAAAGTAGCCTGCACATACTTTGGCCCAGCATGGTGTTCTGAAAGAATTTGGAATCATTTTCAACATTTATGATTTGGGGAGTTTCACATTTTTAGAAAGGGCCAAATTGGTAATGATGGTCACATTTGTGGGTAGTTTTTTTTCTTAACTGAAATATAACTGACATATAACACTGTATTAATTTCAGGTACACAACGTAATGATTCACAATGTTTATATGTATATACAGGGAAGTGCTCACCACAAAAAGGCTAGTTAACATCCTTCACCATACAAAGTTACAATTTTTTTTTTTTTTTTAAATTCTTGCAAGGAGCTGCTGCCTGGGTTAGTGGCAGAGTCTGGGCTGGGTATGGTCAGTGGTGGGCTGGAGCCAGCTTGTTCCAGCTCGTGACAACTGACTGTATGCATGCCTGCCCACTCCAGGTTTAGTGATGGTGCATTAGTAGCTTAAAATTTGCCACTGTGGGAAATTGACATGCCACCAATCTGGGCGGCCCTCTCCCACCCCTGCGGACAGCTGGTTTACTAGAACTTCGCTGGGTATAGTCCTCTGGGGCAGGGATGCATTGTAGCCTTGGTCCATCCAGTGCCTTACCTGCAGTCTTGATCCACCTTTAGCTGTAATCCATGTAGTATCCTGAAGTGGAGTCGGGGAGGGGTGGGGAGAGGTGCAGCTGCGGGCGTTGACTGACTCACCTAAGGGCCTTGAGTCAGAGGGGCAGGCTGGGACTGGGTCTCCAGTGTCCTCCTTTCCCTCTGCCCCACTAGCCTGCTCTTGCCTGCTTTCCCCCAGATTCCTCGCAGTTGGGCCCCGATGCCCTGAGAACTCAGCTTCAGCCTAGGACTCCATCCCTCCTCTCCACCCCCAACCTCACCCCACCCCTTTGCATCTGAGGACCGAGCACGCTTCCTGGCCTGATGTCCCCTCCCCGGAGTCCTGGGTTTCCAACAGCAGGGCTGGATTTGAGCTCTTGGCTCTGATGAGCCATCACAAACCTCCCAGAGCCTCATCCAGGAGGGCGCCTCCTATCAGAAGGTGCTCCTGATCATACTCGTTTCAAAAGCCGGGGGCACGGGCCTCTCCTCGTGCTTCCTACAGTGCTCGGGGCTGGCCTAGCACAGGAGAGGCCAGAGATCACTCTGCCCAGCCCCTCTATCACACAGATGAGGAAACAGGCTCAGAGAGGGCTAGCGAGGAGTTGGGACAGAGCGGGGCCCCGACTCTCGGTCCAGTGCTTTGCCCCCGCCCAGCTGTCTTTGTGCTCAGAAGCAATCTCCTTCTTCTGCCCCCCTGCCACACCGTCAGGAAGACAGGAGTTGGAACTGGGCAGGAGGGATTTCCCTGACACTTCCCTGTACTTGCTGTTCCCTTGAAACTGAACTGGATGGGTGTGCCTGGGGAGGGGAGGGGTGCTATCTTGAGGGTGACGAAGAGACTCCTAGACCTTGATTCATCTTTTGACACCCCACCCCCTAATCCATATATTCTCACCTTTTGCGGATGAGAGGGGCTCTGGAAGAGAACATTTGCTTGGGGCTAGCTTTTCGGAACGTTGCTCTGGGCATTCCTGAGTGCAAAGCAGGACTGTACACCCCCTCAAGCCCCGGCTGGGTTCATCTGGTTGAATTAAAGGGCTTCTCTGAAGAAATTGTCCCCAGTTTTCCTAAAGTCACCAGGAATCCATAGGCTGCCCAGGGATGGGGTGAGCTGAAAAGCTGTCCTCCCGTGTATATGAAAGAGCTTTCTTTCTGATGCTACAAAAATGGGCACCTGAGTGTAGACACGTTTAAATTGGGTTCAGTATCCAATTAGATTTATCTGGTTGTAAAATCGCTTAAGTTAAAAAAAATATTCCTCTGATCACCCCCTCCACCCTTGTAGTTCTAGCCAAGGCCATGCAGACCTCACCCTAGGCAGGGCTCGACGCCCCCCCCCCCAACCCCCAACAGCTCCGCTAGCTGTGGGCTGAGACCCAAGCCAGAAGCTGCAGCCAGTTCCTCTGAAGTCTTTGAATAACGCACCCGTGTCAGGGTTGTTTTGTTCTGATCAAAACCGGTTGCTTGGGCTTCAGACCAGGGAGAAGGGGAGGAATTTGCTACTTTCTCTGCACCATGGCCAGCCCTCCTCCTCAGTCCTACACCTCCCCCACTCTCCTTTCTCTTGTCCAGCTTCCTGTCCTTTCTAGTTCCCCATGACTCGGCTGGGGTGTCCTTCGGGTCCCGCCGGGAAGGAAGTGAAGTCAGCAGTCTAGTATGTGATGCTGCGATTCGTCGACCCCAGGGGCTTGCCTGGAGCTGCCCGGCAGGCAGCGCCTTCCCCTGCAGCCCTGTCCCTGGATGCAGGGAGCCACCTGCAGGCTCCCCCAGGAACCACCTTTTGGTGTGGAACCTGGCTCCAGGGGGCGCTCTGGACAGCTCTTTTCCTGAAATTCTTGGGCCCTGCCCGGTGGCCCCAGCCTGGTTCACTGTCAGCAGGTTGGGAGCAATGCCCCAGAGGATTCAGAAAGTAGTTGAAGGAGTGAGTAGAGGGAGTGGGGAGAACCCTGATATGGGAATCTGAGGACTTGGACCCATATCTTCCTCTGCAGCTGACTCACTGGGTCAAGTGATTTAACTCCTATAGACGTCAGCCTTCCCATCTTCTCATCTTAAGCTGAATGATCCTATGATCCCCTCCATTTGGGGTAACCAGTGCATCTCCAGAAACCCCAGTCCCAGGCAAACCTGTATGGTTCCTCCTTCCAATTCTAGTGAATAGGGAAGCCCTGAAATCATGCTTTGCATTCAGATCTGATTTCCAGCATATATTATTCCAGAAGTCCACCTAATCCCTCATCACCTCAGTTTCCTCACCTATAAAATGGGACTAATGATCATGCTCACCTCGTAAGATTGTTGTGGGGATGGAATGAATTGCATTTTAATAGATGCTTAGTGGCCAGTCCTGTGCCCAGCACATATTAGGTGCTTGGTGATGTTTTGATGGGGTGGAAAAAACTGTAGGAAACGGAAAAAACTGTAGGAAACAGAAAAATCTGGTTTCTGGTACAGGCTAGCTGAGTGACTTTGGATAAGTGAATTATTCTTTCTGAGCTCCAGTTTCCTTATCTGTAAAATGGAAATAATGATACCAGCCTTTCCAAGTTGAAGAGAAGATCATATGAATCACCTTGTGCGTAGTAGGGGCTCCAGGAATGAGTTTTGAAATGAATGGAAAACAGTCATGAGATTGGACTCAGGAGGAAAATATCTTTAGTCTACCTTAATGAAAACCTGGCACTTTTAGGAATATACATTTTAAATTGTATAAATAATACATAAATTCATTCTACATTTGCAAAGAGCTGAACTCCACAGAGAAAGTGCATGTCCCCTTTGGCCACTGCCCCGTCTTTCTGGATGGCCACCTGGCAGGAGCACAGTGTCCCTTGCTTCCCCCACCTCCATCCAGGCTTCTGTTCAGTCATGCCCTCCTGTGTCACCTCATAGGCGGGAGACCTTTGATTTTGATGATGACTGTGACAGCTTGACATGGGAAGAGAATGAAGACACGTTACTGCTGTGGGAGGACTTCACCAACTGCAATCCAACCATCGACCTGCAGGGCGAGGTGATTTGGGGCCCAGCTTCCTAGAGGCTGGGAGGTGGGCGCCTGGGGGCACCTCCTTTCCATGACTCCCTCATCCCCTGTTCTTTCCCTGCAGCCCCCACCGCCCAGCTAAATTGTCCCCTCTGTTCTGTTTCCCCAGCAAGAGGAAAACCTGGGCAACTTGATCCATGAGACTGAATCCTTTTTCAAGACACGAGACAAGGAATACCAGGAAACCATAGGCCAGATTGAGGTGAGGCCTTTTCTAGTGAAACTCGTTCATGTTATTGGGTCGAGACCCCCTGGTGATTAAATGCCTGTGCAGACAGGGGCTGGTAGAGAGGCAGACCCAGCATTGGGAGTCGCGAGGCCCACCGATTCCCTGCCTGATGCTGTGCAAGTCACACCCCTCTTAGGGCCTCAGTTTCCTAATCTGTAAAATGGGAGTGGTGATCCCTGTCTGCCGCAGAAAGTTTTTTTAAGTTATTGAACTGAGATGGTGATCTCAAAATGGTGAAAGGTGACATTTGAGTGACATTGAGTGACGCTGGGCACTCAGTCAGCCCTTTAGAAATACACCCTCCCTAGTATCTGCATACCCCAAGTCTGTATCTGGAGGTACCTGGTTGCCTCCACCCTATGCGGTAGGTACTGTGTGCCCCGTTTTCCAGAGAAGGATGTGAAGTTTAAAGAGACCAATTGACTTGCCCAAGGCCCCACAGCCAGGAAGCAGCCTTCAGGCCCAGTTCTCTCTGCTCCAGAGCCTTGCACTTGGCCACATCTATCAGTGAGAGTCATTGCTGTTGTCATGCTGGAGAAAGAGAAGGGCGGCTCCTTCCCTGGGGGATGTATCACTTGGAAGAGGAAAAGGAACAGAAACATGAGAGACTTCAGGGCTTTTCTAATCCAGCCCACCTGAAGGAGTTCAGGGATGCTGGTTAGGGCGGAGTTGCTGGGGCTGCCCGTGTTGCTAAGCTACCATTCCTCGTCCACCAGCAGCAGTTCTAGGGTCCTTGGACCAGTATGCAGAGAGCAGAGGGCAGAGGGAGCGCCCTGGGGGCGTGGTGTCCTTGGGTGGCCCCGATGGGAGGTTGCTGAGAGGTCTGCTACAAGGATGACTTGGACACCCCTTTATCCCGTGTTGATTCCTTTCAGCTGGAGCTGGCCACGGCCAAGAGCGACATGAACCGACACTTGCACGAGTACATGGAGATGTGCAGCATGAAGCGGGGCCTGGACGTGCAGATGGAGACCTGCCGCCGGCTCATCAAAGGCTCAGCAGACAGGTACCCGGCCCTGTCCTCCACGGCGATTCAGTGGCGGTGTCCTCCGAGGGGGATTTGTGGGGCTGCAACTGACATCCTGGCTGTTTCATCTGCCCAGCCCGTCCGTCCATATGTCCATCTACCTGTCCATGCATCCAATGAATATTAGCCACCTACTGTGTGCTGGATGCCCTACACATCTAATCTCACGTAACTCCCGCCACAGTCCTGCCCGCATTGATTCAACAGCTATTGTCAAAGGCTTGCTCTGAGCAAGGCCACAGCCCCTGCTCTCCTGGAGCCCATGCCCCACTTCCTGCTGAATTGGTGGGTGGGGGAGTGGGTGGGGCTCACGTGTGTCCTTAGGAAGCAAATTTCCTTCCTTTCCCATCTTCTACCCCAAGGCCATGTGGGTCTGTCCCCAGGAGACTGACATGCATTGGGCCTCTTTTATTTATTGGGGGACCCCAGGACAAAGACAGAACCTCTGCCTTCGAGGAACATGCAGCCTTTTGGGGGAAGATAGACATGCTGATAATAAAATGAGGCGATGCACATAAAATGCTTGGCACGAAGCACAAATCCATTTATTGAAATGGTTTCTCTTATGACTATTCCTGCAGGCTGTGGTTCAGGCTGCAGGAGAGGGAGAGGCAGCTCCGTGGGAAGCTGTGTGGGCCCTGGGCTTCGCGTGTCATACCTGCAGCTCATTGGTTCCCAGAACCCGCTGTTGTTATCTCCATCTTTCAGATGGAGGAGGGCACACTTAGGTGGGGCAAATAGCTTGCCCAAGACCCCCCCAGCTCATTGGCAAAAGAGGCAGAATTCAAACCCAGGGCTATGAGCCTCTCTCCTGTATGGCCTCCTTTTGAGCTCTGAGTTAATTGCCCAGACCTGTGTTAGGTGATGGGCGAGTAGGAACTGAACTTGATCCATGGTTCCTGGATCAGCACCCAGAGCCATCAGACAGGCTGGTGCAGGGAGGGCGGGGGTGGGGTCCCAAGAGGTCTCGAGAGCCACGTTCAACTCGTGAGCTTCAAAGATGCTAAGGAAAGCTGAGTGAGGGTGGCTCTCGGGAAAAGATCTCCCTCTGAGTCTAGATTTTCCAGGAATGGCTGCTCAATCTGTCTTGCTCTTTAAATCCTTTCAGGGGTCCCCAGGCTGCCCTCTGACATCCCCCTTCCATTCTCTTGTGCCTTCCAGGAATTCACCGTCCCCCAGCTCTGTGGCCAGCAGCGACTCAGGAAGTACAGACGAGATCCAGGACGACTTTGAGCGGGAGGCGGATGTGGAGCCCATGGTCAGCTGATGACCGAGGCTGCCCGCCTGTGCCTGGTGGTTTTGGTGATGGGGGCCTCTGCCCTTCCCTCCCCACGGGGCCAGGAAGGCTCCTCGGAGTGGGGCTCCAGGCCTCACCACGCAGACTTCCTATGCCCTCCCTTCTCTGGAGGCCCTGAGGGACTGCTGCTTCCTTCCGCCCTTCCTTCCGCCCACCACCAACCAGTGCCCCTTCTCCATCCACCCACCCAAGGAATGGTGCTGTCAATTTCTATTGTTCTCCACATTACAAATGCAGACTTCTGTCCAGACGATGCAGTGTTAACTGTGCCTTTTCCCTTAAGCTGAGCCACTTTGAGCTCCAAAGAATTCTTCCTAGCAGGTGTTTTTATACAAAACTCTAAGGTGAGGGCGGGGGCCCCTGGCATGGTACAATGCCATTTTCTACCCTCCCACCTGCTCCTCTGATTGGCCATAAGCTCTGCCCTTCCTCCTCTGCCAGAGCTGGGCTGGAGATGGTCTCCCTCCCCCCCGCAGGAAGGAGCTGTTTGCCTTTGTGACCTTTCCAGGCCTGGGTGGGGACTTCCCAAGGGTTTTGCACTTACTGAAGGGGAGAAAAGGTGGAAGGAGGGAGGGAAGACAAATTTTTATTTTTATTTTTTTGGACCAAGTGGCAAAGCGGAGGGACAAGGCACTGTGGGGGAAGGTGGAACCTCACTGTGTTTAAACTACTATGCAAAAAACAAAACAAACAAAAAAAAGCAGCTTGCCTTATTACCATTGTGGAAGGTAGGCCCTCTCCCAGATTCCCGGTTTTCCCCTGGAGCTGAGAGGGAGGCCGAAGCTAGGGCCATCTCTCTCACAGCCTCTAAGAGTGAGCACTGACTTGAGAGGGGGCTGGGGCAAGGTCGGTAGCGAGGCCTGGGTCCTGCAAGGCCCTTGGCCACCCGATTGATTGCTTTATTGGGACCTCTGTGGGTTGGGGAGGTCTATTATTACCCTGATGACTTGATTTTTTTTTTCCAGCCAACAATAAGGGGATATAGACCTGTAATTTCTCTGTGAGAAAGTCTGAAGCGGGCCAGGCCTGGTATCCACCCCCTTCACCATGGAGCTGGGTTGGTACCACCTGGCGCCATCTTGGTTCTCCACTGTGCCCCAGTTGCCCACTATTTGGCCACTGGCAGGCGTTGGAAAGGGAAGGGGAGGGAGACAGTGAGAGCTGTTGGCAGAGAAGAGATGGTGGGAGCAGGAGCTTGAGTGAGAACCATCCTTGTTCTGCTCATGGACATAAGCTCATCTCTTTCCATAATTAACTGATTGACCATTTGGGGAGTTAATCTGAGCCAGTATCTCCCCAGACTTGAGTGGAGCTGAGTCAGAGGGCACTGTGTTGAGGCTACCCCCAAATCTCAGCTTGGAGCCAGCAGAACAGGCTTTGCTTTTTATATTATTTTTTTTAATTAAAAAAAAAATTCTTTTTGGACCCACTACTGTGGGTATGTTGGCCAATTTTTGGTTTTGTTGGCCCAGGGGCTCCCCCTGGAGGTCAAAGGAGCAAAATGTGCCCAAGGCCCAGAACTTGGGTACCCTTGCTTGTGTCTGCAGGCACAGGAGGGGCTCTGGCCTTGAGTGGATCAGGTCTCCTGTCTTTCCTCCCCAGGGTACCAGGGAACTGTAAGGGCCTCCTCTCTCTTCTGTTTCTCCCACCTGTTTTGCAGTCTTAAAAACATTGTACATAATATTCATATTATATAAATATATATATATATACATATATATATATATACACACACATATATATATATATATATGGAGAGAGAGAAGGAGAGTGTTAGTGACTGCGTGTAATTTTTATTTATCAGAACTTGGTGGCCTTTATTGTGAGTTTACTCCTTTTTTTTTTTTTGGTTAGGGGAAACCTCCTTGCTGGTTCCCTATGAAAGTCTGGCTGAAGGACTTCCATTCCCAGTATCTCTTGTTAGCCAAACAGCCCCTCGTTAGGTACATGGAGGGACGATGGTTTCGGAGCAGAGACCGCCCCTTCCCCTCTTCCTCACTGACCCTTGTTCTAAAGGTTACAGGGTTCAAACATACCTGATTATTATTGTTACTGTTATTGTTATGTTAGTTTTATTTTTATTTTAACCAAAGGTTATCAGAGCCAGGTGGGCTTGGACCTCAGCTGCTGAAAAGATTTTCCGTTTCTGGGAGGGTGAGAAACTGGCTGCACCAACCCCCCACCCGACTCCAGGGTTCCTCTGTCCAGGGTGAGGGGGGCATTGAATGCCGTGGGCAGGCAGGCAGAGTGGAAGCCAGCCCCAGGTTGTTCTTCAAGGTGGTGGGAGGGTGACAGACCTATCTTTAGAGTTAAGACAGTAAGGCAACAATATAAGTATTTGGGGGTAACTAAGGTGACCATGGTGATTGGTGGCCAGTGGTATTAATTTTACTTTCCCCTTTGTACACATAGTACATTTGTCTTTGGGGACTTGGGTACTCTGAATTTGTCTAGGGAGTCTGGAGATGGCAGGAGCAAGAGACAGATGCTGGCCAGAAAGATCCATCCTTTCCCCTGGGAGAGCAAGGACTTGGGACAGGTGGATGGGGGGACAGCAAAGAGTGTTAGTGACCTGCCTCCTGGGCTCGGTCCTGGGTCTTGGCCTCCCTCCCCACCAAGTTCTTTTTTGAGTTAGTTGCCAGTGGGCCCTGCTTGTCCCCTCACCACGAGCCCACAGCTTGCCAAGAAAGACCCCAACGCTTGCTGGGGCAGCACCAGGTCCAGTTGGGACTAACTGGTCCGTCCTTTGTAAAGCTGTAAATACTTAATTTTGATTTTCTATTTCTAAGCCCAGTGTCATATTGACATTGGTATTTTAGAATTGTTCTCAGATGGGCTCTCCTGTGCTGCCCTCTCTCACTCTCCTGTTTTGGGGGGCATTTATAAAAAGAGAGGATTGGGGAGGGGCAGAGAGAGATGCTTCCTTTGGCTCCCTGGTTGTGGAACACACACACATACATACTTCTCTGAGACTCAGAACAGGGGAAAAAATGATTGGCAAGTTAACACACTTTGTTTTCTTGTGGCAATATGTCTAGAAGTCTCTGCTGGGCCTGTCCGTTATGGACTTGGCTCTGTGGATGTAGCTCAGATGACCTGTGGAGAATCAAACCATGTTGAGATGGGGGAGAGGGTGTGGGGCAAGGGATAATATAAGGTGTAACTTAAGCTAAATGTACTCTATTTATAAAGCAAGAGACTCTCATCTATTTTTATGAAAGGAAAGGTTTTTTATTTTAATCTAGGGTAGGCAGTTGTGGTAGCCCAGCATTTTCCTGTGGACAAGATGCATGTTGCTGCTGGATTTAATATAATCAGTACCCCTCACCCCATCTCCCCAGCCTCACCGTCTACTCATCCACACCCATGAGCAGCTTCAGCAGAGCATAGGTCCCCCTTCACCCTGTTTCCCTGTTCCTCGATCCCCCAGCTCCTTGGGCCTTGGAAGTCTAGGGAGGCAGACACTTGTGGGAGTGGGTGGGCAGTGGGGAATTCGGAACTGAAGTGGGTGGTGGGAGGGAAAAATGGCACTAGGTAGGGAGGAGCTCTGCTTCCGAGGGTGGGCTCCGATTAGTTACTCGAACTCTGATCCGCCAAGATCCACTTCTAGGTCAGCGATGCTTGGGAGAGAGTTGAGAAGCAGCAGAGTGTGGGTGACAATGGTCTGTCGATTCAGGGAGCACGCAGCTTCCTTGGGGCCTGGGCTCCAGTGGGTTCCAGGTTGTCAAGCAGCTGGAGCGGGAGTGGAAATGCCATGAGATAACCTATAGCCCAGCCCTGGCTGCTCCTACCCCAGGCCAAGGCCTGGGATGCAGCCCTTGACGTGCTCCTCCAGGGTCCTGGATGAGGAAATAGGGTGCTGGGGGCCTCCTCGGACCTGGGTCCTCCATCTTGAGATACCTAACTCTGGTTCTAGAAGGGCACTCTCGAGTGGGGAGTCTGGAGGTGGCCGAGTGGGTATGAGTAACAGCAGATTCTCTCTGGAAGGAAATTTTCCATGGGTGGAAGATTTCCAGGCTCAAGGTGGGCTGTGTGTTAGTCTCGGGCAAATCCCTCACCATTCACCGGTGCCAAGCCCTCAAAGAAATGAGGCAAAGGCACCCCACCCCACCTCCACTCTGTCATGGACATTTTAGCATCTACCTGATTTTTAGCCCCATCCAGGGAGATTTCCTAGCCTGAAGTCTCAGCCCACCCCCACTGTTGCTGTTTGTCTGCCAGCTGGGTCTAGTGTCAAGGGGAAGGGGGTGGGGGGTTTATACTCATTGAAAGACTACTGATCCTACCGGAAACCAACCTGTTTACTGTACTGTTGTAAATATCATGCCCTTTATATCCTGTATATTGGCTTCTTTTAAATAAAGTGAAATGTCTTAGAATTGATGGTGCTTTTTGTTTTTAATGGAGAAAGTGGTGATGGGGGAGGGGCAAGAGGACAGAGGGTCACATAAACACTAAAACAAAAGAATTAGCCTATTAGTGATCAAGTAGGGCCATCTCACATCACCTGTTATATTTGCATCTCACAATAAAATCTTTGGAAGTAGTTAAAGCAGGAATTATTATACACATTATACAGAAGGGGAAGAGAGAGCCAGAGGGATCACAGACTGAATAACCAGCATAGCCTGGTTTGGAACTGAAGTCCTGTTAATCACAATGACCCCATTTCTTAAACCTCCTCACAGTGCCCTAGAAAGGCCACCTCCTGAGCTGTGGATTTGATGCTGTCCAATGTTCTGGTTTCTTCTTGTTAATGGCTGAATTCAGGGGGACATTGCCCCGTGTGAACTGAGCCTCACGAGTAGGGTTTTTCTTCAAGGATGAAGCAAAGCAGCCACTACCAATTCCAACTTACTTTTTACCACCTCTAAGATTTGCACTTTATACAGTTGGCTCTCCAAATCTGCATGTTTCCCATACTCAAATATGGAGGGCTGACTGTACTGCGCGATTTTATGTAAGTGATTTGAGCATCCCTGGATTTTGGTATCTGCAGGGACTCCACGGATACCGAGGGACAACTGTAGTTTCCTCTCCCACTCCCCACTCTTTGTTTAACAAAGTGCCTTAAAGAGTGTGACCTTCTAGAGAAAGAGTAGCCTGAAATACTGAGGGCATTCTAAGACAGGTATTGTTACTCCCATTTTATAGGCATGGAAACTGAGGCCCAGGAAAGTTATGTGTTTTGCCAGTATCATAGGGAGAACCACGATCAGCCTTGGAACTCTGACTCCTAAAGCAGGTTCTCGGTACACGTTGCTGGAGGAAATATAAACAGATAAATTAGGAGAGAGCGTTAGAAAAGTTCTAATAGTACTTTAGGAATAGAATGGCTTCCTAAGATTCCATCCTCAGGAAGACTTCAGAATCAGAGTTTTAAATAACATTCACGTGTTCATCATCCAAACAACTTCTCCAAGAGAAAACTGAAATTTTGGTTTAGGGGGCAAGTATAAAGCACGGGAGTAACTGGTTCCGCGGCCAGAGGCTTCAAAGGAAAGCCTGAACATCTTATCTGCGAGGACGCAGGCTGATTTATCTAAGTGCTAGGCCGCAGGAAGCTGGGTGGCCCCGCGCCAGACCGGAAAGTGGAGGGTGGCTCGGTCCCGACCAGGAGGCTAGAGCCAGGGACAGCAGGCTCACGGCAGGGGGCTGGTCGCGATGTGGCCCTGCGGGGTCGAAGAACCTGGCAGCCGCCGGCCTAGGACAGCGAGAGTGTTTTGACCAGGACTCCTGCCGCACCTGACTCGCAGACCCGCGGTCCTTCCGCTCCGCCTCACACGTGTCCCATTCCAGCTCTCTCATTGGCTGTTTCGGCCCCTCCGTCCCGGCCTCAGAAGGTTGCAACATGACCGCTCTTCTGATTGGTCCAGGAGCTTCCATGTATCACTCTGATTGGTCGAAGGAGCTCACTCCCTCTCGCCTCCGGAGGGCGGCTGGGTCATACCATAAAGAGAAGAGAGGGAAATGTGTACATTTCAAGGCTTCTCTTTTGGGTTATTTTGCCCTGTCCTTTATCAAGGCCTTAAAAAAGAATTATTTTATTAACAGAAAATAAATATAGAGGCTTTTCGGTTGAGCCCGACTTGGAGGACGGCCGGGGTGATCGGTACCCCCTCCAGCCGACGTGGTGCGCTCCGGGCAGGGTGGTGCAGTCCCGAAGCTCCGGGGACGAACGGTCCAGCAAACAGCCGCGTCGTGAGCTCAAGATGCTGCTGCCGCCGCTGGCGCTCCGTCGCGCCCTGCTGGTTCGCCCCTGGAGGGCGGCCGGGTGAGTGAGCACCGGGCCTGGGGAGGCCTCGAGCGGAGCCTGCTGGCCCGGGGTCCCGGGAGTCGCAGGGTGCCGCGCTCCCTGCCTGTCAGATCCCCACCGGGTTTCCCAGGGGCTCGCCTCCGCTGGGGGTCACTTCCTCTGATGCCGCCGGACCCCCCACCCAGGCCTTCCTCCCACTGCGCTCCCCTCGCCTCCCAAAGATGTCGTTTTCCTTTAGCAAGGAGGATCCCCTTCTCGGATCCTGCGGCAGGGTGGGGTGCCTCTGTGCTCTCTTGGCTCCCACGCTTAGAAAGTAGCCGCCTAATCACTCTTCTTTCTCTTGATACTGGATCTTCGAAATTTGCCTGCCGCGGGAGCGGTGGCTTCCTCCAAGGGCACCTCTATTTTTAGCACACCCCGCTACTCACCTCCCCACCCTCTGTTTCACATTCAGGACCCATTGCTGGGGGTCCCTGGGTCTTCCCTCTCTACAGGTATTTCTCTTTCCCTCCTTCTTCCCCTTTTTTCAAGTTAAGTGTTGGGCAGGGAAAAGGACTCCTTTCTTCTGACAGATGGAATAATGATATTTATGGAGTGCGTATAATGTGCAAAACCTGTGCTAGGCACTTGGTATGTGCCTTATTGTGATGATTAATAAATGAGTTAATACTTGTAAAGGGCATTGAACAGTGCCTGGCACGTAGGCAGTGCCCAGTTGCTATTAATCATGATCGTTATTATCACTGGTATGTAAACTTCTGTGGGTAGATATTGCTACAAATTACAGATGAGGTGTAGTTTTGGAGTGGAGCTGCCCTGCAAACCCAGATTTGCACACTCTCGCGCTGTGGAGTTGTGTTCCTGGACCCTTGCCCACTCAGTGGCGAATGTTCTCAGAGCCCCTTTCTGCTCTGGGCTTAGTGGAGGATGGAGGTAGGACACAGATCCTGCCCCACAGGGGCTGACAGTCTGGTGAGGCTGCACCCCTATGGATCCGTGTCCCTGTCCGCCTCTTTCAGAGCTGGACAGCTTCTGCCCCCAATTTGAGTTTTGTTTGCCTGACCCCTAGGACTGTGACCAGTTATGTCTCCCCTGCTGAGCTCTGCCCTTTCTGAGTTAATCAGTGTCCCAAGGGATGGTACAGGGTGCCTGGGCACGGATGAGTTTCAGCACTGCTGTATATTTTCGGGGGTGGGGAGGGGGGCAGGGGAGCAATGGATATGAAAGAGAGGGGCTCTTCTTCCAAACCGAGATCGGGGACCATGCTCTCCACACCCTCCACATGGTCCCATTTGCAGGCCTCTCCCCTCACTCTGAAGCCGCCCCTCTCAGACCCTAGATGGAAGCTACAAAAATTCACGTGTTTACTGAGTACCTACCGCATGCAGATGCTGTGCTAAACGCTGCAGGGCAGGGTACCCAGGGATTTACCTGTGGATAGAGCCTTCCAGGAATTTTCAGTTTAATGGGGAAGAAAGCCTTAGACATATAAAACCTCTAAGATCTGGTAGGAAGAAATCCATATTCTGAAAAAATATTTAAAAAGCTCACAACAGCAATAGTTATCAAGCAATCAAGTATCATAGGCCTGGCACTGTGCTGATAAGCACTGTATTATTAACATTTTACGGATGGGAAACTTATCTGCCCATTAAGACAAATGTTAAGACCGAAATTGCAGTCAGTCTGACTCCAGACTCATGCTCTTAATTACAAAGCCTCCCAAATGGAGAAAAAGCATTTTGCAATCAGAGAGAAGGCATTTTGTAACCAGGTCTGGAGGCTCAGGTTACCTCTTCGGATATAGCAGCTGGCCTGCTGGCCGGATGCCCTAGACAGGGCTTCCCCACCTCGGTAACATTAACATCAGAGCCTGGTAATCTTTTGTTGTGGGGGCTGCCTGTACATTGTAGAATGTTTAGCAGCATCCCTGGCCTCTACCCACTGGATGCCATAGTATCCCCTAGTTGTGACAACAAAAAAATGTCTCCATACATTGGTAAATGTCACCTGGCAAGGGGGTAGGGGGGCAAAATCGCTCACAGTTGAGAGCCATGGTTCTAGAACAGTTGTGGTGTTTGGTCAGTTGTTTAGAACACACCTGTGGCATGCCAGGTCTGCATTTATGGGGAAACAATTTTAAAACATTTTTTAGTGATCTCCCTCAGTGTCCTATACATAAAACTCTAGTGCGGAGAAAAACCATCTCTTGAGGAACTGATATGGGTGATATTCTGAGTGTTTCCCTTTTTGCCTGGAGTGCCAGGAATCTCAGCCAATTTTTAAACACACTCTTGATTATGCCTTTTCTTTTTATTTAATAAGTATGTGTCCATTGTGAAAAGTCCAGATAAAGCAAAAAAGGGTTATTAAACTCACCTGGCACCTTACCACACAGAGGTAACCACTGCCATCATTTTGATTACTAGCCTTTTCATGTTCCAAGGATCTGTATGTGTTAGAAAAACAACAAAATGGGCTCATCTGTGAATACTTTTTTGTGGCTTGCTTTTCAGTTCAGACTTATCGACCTTACTGTATGTCCCCGGGGCCTGGAACTGTGACTGGCATCTGGTAAGCCCTCAGCAAACATTTGGTGACTGATTCCTTCCTTGTCAACAGATATTTATCACAACCAGTCTTGCAGACCATCCACAAACACCTGTCCTTTACGGATGGCCCAGGGACCATCACTAAGGGCAGTGGCTACCGTTTACCTTTTATGTAGGTTATTTTACCTACCTCCTCAGCAACCTACAGTGTAAGTGTTACTGTCCCCACTTCACAGATTAAACAACTGAGGCCCGTGGAAGTTAAGGAAAAGTCCAAGGCCTTAAGCTAGGAAACACCAGACTGCCTTCTGCCTCCTTTGACCCTGACCTGCCCTTGTCTCTATTTCATTAACTTTGTCATGTGTGTCCTCTGCAAATTCTCTTTGGAAAGAGCCAAGATACATAGTTATATTTATCTATAAATTTAATAAGTGAAAAAACTAACCCAGGCACATAGTAAGCTTACAGTAAATGTTAATTTTTGTCCCTTGCATGCTCTTGTATCAGACGCTGCTGGGTACCGGGGTCCAGAGGTGGCTCCAACCCATACCCCACTCCAGTGTCAGGAAGCTTGTGGGCTGGAGCTCCCCTGCAGGAGTCCTGAAAACTTTGGATTCCACTCAGCCCACGTACTTGTCTAATTTTCCGAATTACAAAACCACCCAACGCTTGTCCCAGCCTGCCCGCCTCTTGGATGGGCATAGGGGCCTGGTACCTCCCACCGTTCCCTGAACATACTCTGCCCTTTCACCCCTCCAGGCAGTGGCCAGAGGGGTGTTTCTGGCCTGGAACATCCTCCCCGGGGAACCCACGCTCACCCAGCACTTTGTGGCCCTGCCAGGGCAGCTCTCCTTTGGCCCTTCTGGTGTCCTATCTGTAAAATGGGGATAATCCCATTAACAGCCACTCAGCACAAGGATTAGAGATGTGACAAATGGCTTGTAGGGGGCCAGGGACCCAGTGTGTGCTCTGTGAATAACTTAGTAAAGGAATAAGTAGACCCCACGGTGACCATAATACTTGCTTCTAAAGTTATAAAAATCTCCACTCAGGTGGCAGTCGGTGCAGACACACACACCTGGGGTACCTGTCTCTGGTTCCCGGCATGTGGCTCAGTGCAGAGTAGGGGCTGAACAGTTGCTGTTGGAATGGCCCGCAGGACACCTTGGGTGCATCATGGCTCCACCTCTTAACAGCTGTGTGGCCCTGGGGAGGTTACTTGACCTCTCTGTGCTGCCTCTTGTTCCCATGTAGAAAAGGAAGATAAAAGTAGCCATTCTATACAATTGTCTTGTAGAATAAACAAGTTTGTCCATGAAAACCACTTTGAAGAGGGGCCGGCACCTAGAAAACTTAGTAAGTGTTGCTTCAAGCGTGATTTTGGTTCCTCCCACCCCACCCACCAGTGGGCCACGTCATGAAGTGAAGGCCCTGGGCTGCAGCCGTGTGACCTTGGACAAGTCACTGCCCATCTCGGGGCAGCCTCTTTGCTGGGGTGAGAAGTGGGGAGGTGCTGGCCAGGTGGCAAGGAGGATGAATCCAGCCCATCAGCTGACTGTGGGTCTCCCTCCACCTTCTTCGGCAAGAGCTTGTCTCCCAGGTGAGGAACCCTGGGTTCAAATCCTGCTCTGTCACTTCCCGAGCTGTGACCATGAGCCGTTAACCTCAGTTTCCACACAGGTAAGACGGAGGTAATAACAGTCTTTAGGGTAATGCGCTTGTAGGTGAAGTCAGTGAGGTCATCACTCAGCACTGCCAGGCCTGCGGGAAATGCTTCACAGAAGCTCCCTGTTGCAGCTGGACGCCCCTCCCTTCTGGCCCCGCCCTGGGCTCTGTGCTTTCTTCTCACCTCCGCTGCTGATCCCTTATCTCAGAGATAAGGAGGATTGGTCTTATCAGGTCCCAGATAACAGCCCCAAAGCCTGGAAGCAGAATGAAGTAAGGACAATTTCCTTTCTCCTCCTCTCCTTGGCCTTGGCTGCCCCTGACCCCAGCCCCTGGGGACCTGGTTCTAGCGAAAGGACGCAGGCCTGGGAGTCCAGTCCTGGGGGCCTGCTGTCCACTTGCGCATTAATTGTTTTAAAGGTATTTCCCAGATGCTTACTGCGGGCTGGGCGGTGTGTCTGGTAGTGAGCGGAATGGACACAGGCTGGCCCAGTAGAGCCTAGGGCCTGGTGGGAGCACAGTCAGAGCTCTGTAATGAGGGTTGTCACCTATGAGAAGCTCCGATAGGGACCCCATCCAGGCGGTGCGGGGCTAGTATCTCCTGCAGAGAGGATGGCAGACAAGACCAGGGTGGCCAGATTGCAGCAGACGAGGTCAGAGGGGATGGGGGGTGATGGAAAATGAGTCTGGAGGCCACGGTAAGGATTCTAATTCTTTACTGTAGAAGACATGAGAAGCCACTGAGTAGTTTTGAGCTGAGCACTTACTCTCTCTATCTCTGGGTCATGATCATGTTTTCATATTAAAACGGTAACTTTGGCTGCAGTTTGGAGAGGAGCTTGGAGACAGTGGAGCAGGAGTGGCTGTTATAGTCATCCAGGCAAAAGCTGATGGTGCCTTGGACCTGGGAACTCAGCAACCCCGCCGCATCCCCTTGCCCTGCTCGCCTTCAGTCTCCCCCTCTGTAAATTCCGGAGCTTGCGTTGGAGGCCCACAGCTCCATCCAGCCCTCACATCACCTGTTGCAGGAGCTGTTCTGGTGTTGTGGCCTTTTTGGCTCAGATCCTAGGACCTGCAGAGGGTGGGGAGGGGCAGCTGGGGTCTTAGGCCTGGGCCATAAGTCCTCAGGTGAGCAGAAGGGGCACCCCAGGTTGTTAGGGGAAACTGAGTCAAATTCAGACTCTGCGTTATGCCTCCTTCCTGAAGTGGGAGGACTGAGAGCTGCCCTAAGAAGGCCGGGTTGGATTCACCTTTACATTCCAGAGCCAGGCACCTGGTAGGTGCGATGCACACTGGGGAGAGCCGTTTGACCGCATCTGAGCTCTCCGTATCCTTGCTGTGTGGGATAGATGGGTGCTGATTGCATGAATGAATGAGTGAATGAATGAGGAATGTAGTCCTGCCTAGAAGGACCTTGCAGACCCTCATAGAGGCCCTGAGTCCTGTAAGTGATTCAATCTGCCTTCCCCTGGGCCAGTGGAAGGGTATTCAAGTTACCCCAAATGGTCCATGAGCCACAGAAAAAGAAAAAAGTTTGTCAGGCATCCTTGGATTATTTTTGACTGACTCAGGCTAATCTTTGAACCGGTCTCTGTTCCCCAAGCCACATTCAGACAAATGGACAGTGGGGCCAGGGCCTAGAGACTTTCCAGGCACAGAGATAGCCTTGGGGGGCCTCTGCCCCGGGAAGGTAGAGCGAGACCTGCAGGATTTCTGTTTATGACATTGCCTGGAGGGGAACAGGGAGGGGAAGGCTGGTAGCTTCTACATTTTGAGCTTCTGTGCTGGGTGGGACGTGCTGCTGAGTTTATTCCAGGAGTATTTTTTGAGCCCCTGATCCTTGGGGGTGTCTTTGAAAGCCCGGCCTGCTAAAATAAACGTTCTGGAAGACCTTTACAGTTTTCTGATTTAAACCTAAGAGCAAGAGGGGTAAGGAAAAGGCAGGCTTGTCATCCTCACGGTTACTCTGCAAGGATCATGGTGTCACCCATTCCTCAGGTGAGGCTTGCAGATTCTGTAATGATGTGCTGAGGTCTTGCCGCGGGTGTGGGTTTCATCCGGGATGTGTCTGCTTCCACGGCCTGTGCTTTTCACACCCACCAGGACCTGGCGACCAGAGAGAGGGCTCAGCCGGCCCACCTCCTGGCTCCCAGCCCAGCTCTGGGAGGACATGTGGATACCTGATTGACTTGTGGTGGCGTGCTGCTGCCGAGTCCTAGAGAAAGGCATCTGGAACCTTCCAGATGGCAGGGGTTGGGTTGGGGAAGTAGATGCTGCCTTCCTCTTTCCTGCAAGGCTGTTGAGACATGTAGCCGTTGGAATCTTCAGGCCTCTCCATTCTTCCCCACTGCAGTGGGTGGGAGGGGGCGGTGTGGATGCTAATTTATTAAAATCTATAGTTGTGCATTATTATCCCTTCCTATCTCCAGAGCAGCCCTGAGAGATGGGTGTCCCTGTGTGAGCCCCTGGTCTTGCTCAAGGTCACATAGCTCAGCCAGAGGCTGCATTAGCCTCACATTTCTCCCTTTGGTTGGGGGAAGGTGGGGCCTGAGGAATGTGGTGGGTGTGGCTGGGGCGGAAGTGGGAGAGGAGGTGGAAGGCCCTGGGGCTCACTTTGCCCTCAGGAATCCTGGGTGAGCAGCCTCCCCCCTCCCCACAACTGCACAGGCCCCTTTCCCCGTTCCTGACTGCCCTCCTTGCCCTGGGCCATCACACCCGCTCTTCTCTCTGCCTGGACTGCTCTTCCCAGCTCTTCTCAGACCTCCAGGTCTCTGAGGTCACTTCCTCTGAGAGGCCCTCCCTGATCACCCTGGCTGAAGTAGCCCCGCCCTTCTCCCTTCCTCATTTTCATGTCCCTTCTGTCACCATTGTGCTCCTTTCTTGCCTTGTCCCCTGGAGGGCAGCTGCGTGTAACTGATCCAGGAAAAAATGGGGGACTAGAGGATGGCCGTGTCCCAGGTCTCAGCTGAGGCCCTGGGATGCTCCCCACCATGTGAGGGTTTTGGCTCTGCGCAGGAAAGAATTCAAGAGTGAGCCACAGTTGAGTAAAAGTAGATTTATTCAGAGAGATGCCCGCAGGCCGTCTCAGAAGGCAAGAGAAGGCCACGAGGTACGGGGCCGGGTGCTTAGTTGAAAGTGAAAGTAGATCCACGCTCCGTGGACAGGGTGCGGTCCGTCTCACTCAGAAGGGAGACTGGTGGCCTCAGAGTGTGGGGTCAGCTAGGAAAAATGAGATTGGCCCCGAGATGTGGGGGCTGTTAGTTTTTATGGGCTCGGTAACTTCATATGCTAACAAGTGGGAGGATTATTCCAACTACTTTGGGGAAGGGGCTGGGAGTCCTGGGAACTGGGCCACCACCCACTTTTTGACTTTTTATGGTCAACCTCGAAGCTGTCATGGCGCCTGTGGGAGTGTCATTCACCATGCTAATAGCTAACAATGAGCGTATAACTAGAATGAGGCTTCTACCATCTTGGTGCTAATTGCTGCGTCATTCCTTGAATGTCTGTGCCGCCCCCCCCCCCCCCCCCCCCCCGTCTCACAACCAGAGGTCTTGCTGTCTTGGTCACTGCGGTTTCTCCAGAGATAGCAGGTGCCCAGTAACCTTATAAAATCAGTGAAGGAACTGCCCTCCCGGCCCCCGGTTTTGTCCTTCCTCCAGGCCTCCCAGGCTGGGTGTTCCCAGACCCCTTCTCAGGGAGAAAGAGGGAAGAAAAAGTGCCCGACACTCGTCGCCAGGCCGTTTGGTTCTGTTGGAGGACCCCAGCCTCAAACAAGGTCACCCTGAGACCATAATGAAATGAGGTGGAACAAGCCCGCTTCCTACTTGAGTCTAAGCCCAGAGGTCACCGTGCCACCCCCGAAGTACCAGTCACCTGCCCTCTTGCCGAATGAGGAGCTGCTAGTTTTTCACCCAATCAGATCGTTGCCCTGCTTCCTGACAGCCTCCGAGCCAGAGCAAACCCCAGCTTCCTTAGACCCTCCCCAAATCACCCAACCAGAACCCAAGTCCTCCAACAGGTTCTTTCTAACCCCCTCATCCCGCGAGGCCCTGTGGTCCTCCAAGTGTGTGCCCTCTGTCCCACAGTGACCGGTAACCCAACTCATTCACCCGCAGGGTCTCTGCCCATGGGGCACTGACCCCAGAGGGAAATAGATCTGGGTTTTTCTGGACTCAGATCCAGGTTTCCCCTGATCTTGATCTTGAACTACTCTTTTTCCTTTTAGGATGTAAATTACCTGATTTCTGCAAGGGGCTCCTTGTGAGGCTCTTTGGATGCCACGATGGCATTGACAAGTCTAATGTGCCTTCTGTGCACTAGGTGGCCTTGCTCAGCATTTATTGTCCTTGCTTACAGATGAGGAAACTGAGGCCTGGACAAGAGTTCCCACAGCTGGGGCTCCAACTCTGGACTGATGGACTCTTACCCACCTGCCCTCCCACCCGCCTGGGAACCCCCAGACACATTAGGGGTGGTTGCCACTGGTGGTCACTGATTAGTGAAGTCACACGGGCCAAGACTGGATAGGGTCTCCAGAACAAGGAGTCCTTGGAGCTCAGTACCCGGGAATCAGACCCTGAACCCCTACAGCAGCTCTCCTTGTGGCTGGAGACCGAGCGAGCTCAGGGCACTCCTCCAAGTTCACGGCCACCTCTTGGATGTACTTGCCCACCCGGAGCTCAGCTCTTTGTACCAAGAAAATCTCAGCTAGCTCACATTCCAGTGAGACCCAGTTCTGAAATACACTGCCTTTTCAGCTTAGAGAAAGAAGTAACTTGGGTCTGTTTGGGAGAAAGTCTGCATTATCGGGAAATACAGGGAGAATAAACCCTCTTTATGTGCGAAACACAAAGCAGTGGTTTTGCATCTGTGAATTTAAACCTCAAGCCCCATGTGAGTCTCTGATTATTCTCACTTAATGTAGAAAGGGGCTGGGAGGAGGCGGGTCACATGCCCAAGGACATGTAGTGGCAGGACCTGGACTTGAACTTGAGTTTTGGACCCCAAGGCCAGTTCTTGTCCCCTAGTTCTATAGTTGCTCTGGATTTCGAGATTCTGGGCCAACCCAGGATCCCCTTGTCGGAAACAGAGGGTCTGGGGCTGGTGGTGGCCACTGCTGACCTGTCACCTCTGTTCTTTGCCCTTGCTTCCTAGGCTGTGTTGGAAGCACACCTCCTCCCTGAAGGTGGCCAACGAGCCCATCTTGGCGTTCACGCAGGGCAGCCCCGAGCGAGATGCTCTGCAGAAGGTAACGAGAGGGTGGGAGGCACCCAGTGGTGTAGGTCCTGGAGTGGATAGCCTTCACAAGAAAAGCCCCCAAGATACCTCCTTGTGCTGACAGCCACCCACCCCCTCCTGCCTCTGCACTCAACCCTGGAAGGAAGCCTAGCTGGGGAGAGCTGTGCTTCTGGAAGGTGGGAGGATCTGGAAGCAGTAGGGTGGCAGTCTGGGTCTCGTTGGGGCCCCAGGTCAGGAGTCATCAGTCCACAGATGCTTAAAAACATTCTCCCATTAATTAATGTAGAATTGTGAGATTTCACATAAATTTCAGATGCAGTTTTGGAATCTTTTCTGTAATGGAAAGACCTGGCCACACTGGACAGGAAGTGGCAATTGAGGGGGTGCTAAGTTCTGCTCTCCTCCCGCTCCCCTGCTGGGAGCACACTGTCTCTGACCACAGGTCCGGCCTGGCACCCTCCTCATCTCTGTTCCTGCCTGGGCACCTGTGTTTACAGACTCTGCATCAGGGTTTTAGGCTGGGAGTGGAGGGGAAGGAAGTACCCCTCTGACCTCTTGTCCCCTCCCCAGGCCTTGAAGGACCTGAAGGGCCGGACGGAAGCCATCCCGTGCGTGGTGGGGGACGAGGAGGTGTGGACCTCAGACGTGCGGTACCAGGTGTCGGTAAGTCCAGTGGGCGGGCAGGGCTCGGCCTCGCCCCTGAATCTTGGGCTGCACATAAGCATGTCATGTGGGGCCTCTGCCTCCAAAGGGGCTTAGAGTCCACTCTCAGATTTTGAATTTTGTGCACTGGCATAAAGCATCCAAAGGCATTTGGAGGACTCATGAAAGGTGCTAACATCACGCCTGCCAAGAGGAAGTTAAAAACAGCAGCTGTCTCCGCCTTTGCCATCGCTTTAGAAAAGTTGATCCACTGACCACCTAGGAAGTAGGAAGCAAGGGTAGAATGTCAGAATCAAAGAGAATCCTTCCTTTAACAGATACACACTATTATATGTGAATTAGGCGACAGGATTAACTGTATGACGCGGGGAACGATATTCAATAAGCTGTAGTGAAAAAAACCTGAAAAAAATAATGTAACTGAATAACTTTGCTGCACACCTGAAACAAACACAATATTGTAAATCAATTATACTTTATTTTTTACTTTTATTTATTTATTTTCTTTTTTGCCGGGAGGGGTAGGTAATTAGGTTTATTTATTTATTTACTTTTTTCTTCTTTTTTTTTTTTATTATTTACTTTTTTTTTCGGTGGAGTTACTGGGGATTGAACCCAGGACCTCATGCATACTAAGTGTGCACTCTACCATTGAGCTATACCCACCTCCCTCAACTATATTTTAATTAAAAAAAATAAAAGATAATCCTTCCAAAGAAAGGACAGTCACCAAAGCCCTCGCCTGTATTTGGGAACCAGGGGTCTAGCTGACAATGAGCTTGTGAGAGGTAAGCACCCAGGTGTCACCTCCGCCTAGAAGCCCTCTTGTTGGAGTCCAGGCTCCACCCACAGACACACCTGTGAGGCCCTGTCCCATCGGCACAGGTTCCTCCTTCAGTCCCTACCATTTCCCTTGGAGGCTGGCAGGGCAGGAAGCGAGCCGCCCATTTTACAGAGAAGCTCAGAGACATCAGATGACCCGCCTGGGGCGGCACAGTTAGACGTGGAACAGGCACGAGGGAGCCAGGTTCCCCAGGACCACGTCCCGTTGGTGTTGATTCCAATGACTTCGTTCCCACCCTGACTATTTCTAAAGAGGATTTGGAAGCAGTGTGTTAACTAGCTTAAGGCGGCGGGATCATCTTGCTGTCACGTGATCGAGAACCGTGCGGCCCGGGGCCTACTGGAGATGGCCACAGCCTTGTCTTTAGGCCTCCTGGTCCGCAGGGGAGAGGGGAACACGCCCCTTACCTAGTCAGAGTGTTCCTGAAACAGATCCCACCTGCACAGTAGGAGAAGCAGAGCCGTCTCCATACTGGGCCCAGAGAGACATTTCTCCCGAAGGTGTCAGAAGGGCACAAGGATGTGACAGGCAGGGTCCTCATAAGAATCTCACGTCTCATGCACAGATGATTCGTGGGCCTGGTTCTCGTGCACCGTCGTGCGGGCTGAGGACGTCATCAAAGCCGGTGCCTGAGGATGCCCAGAGGTCACGCTGCAGGCCCCACGGCCACTGCTGGGGTGGGTTTCTCACCAGGAGCTCAGGCTGCAAACTGACAGCTGGCAGCTTTGCTTCCAAAACCTAAAGATGGGGAGATTTCACATATGAATTCGAATGCCTGGCTTCTCAAAAGAGAGGGAAGATGAGGTCACGTGAGTGGCCTTCCTGCAGGCCCCCTCACCCGGCCGACCCTCCAGTGGCCCCAGTCCCCACCGTTCCCTGTACACCATGCCCAGCCCTCTCCACTCATCCCTGGTGCCTCTCTGGCCCCAGCAGGCCTGTGAGAGCCTGGCTGGAGCAGTCACTGGCCTGCATATCCCTTAAGCATCTTTCCTGCGTCTTTCTCTTGGCAGGGATTTTACTGGATGCGGGACAGCTATCAGACAGCCTGCCTTTCCTAACAAGTCCCTAGGAGACATCCAGTCTGGCTTAACAGTTCAGAAATGTCACCCACTCCTGTGCCCCAACTGTCAGTCTGTTCCAGGGTGAGAGTGACATCCTTTGGTGACAGCTGGGGATCTTGAGCGGGACCCAGGGCTGAATGGAAGTCCGCAGTGCTTTCCCACAAGGTGGCCTGAGGGTGAACCCCTGGGCCTGCTCCAACCCCAGGCAGAGGCCCCTCCCACCCCTTTTTATCCCTTGTTATGGCCTGGACAGTTTTAGCCCGGAAAGGCTTAAAGCAAATACCCACCTTAGCTATGAACAAGAGCAAAATGTGCGTGTGTGTGTGTACACACGTATATATGTTTTGGCATTTTGGGTATGTGTGGAGTTTCTATCTCTGTGTAGCGCACCCAGTTGTAAAATAAATGCCAAGGTATGTATACGAGGTGCTTTATGCGATGGCATTATTAGCCTGAAGCCTGTTTAAAGCTGGAAGTCAGCTTCCAAAAGGATGACTTTAGCTCTTTCTAGGAGAGTACTGGGAAATCATGATACTAAAACCCGTCCATCCATCCAAGCAAGACTCTCTGGCCCCAGACCCAGAGTCAAGTGCTGGGACGCCACAGTGAACATGGTGGACAGCTCTGCCCTCACGGAGCTGACCCAGGGGAGAGTGAGACTGGTGTGCAAAGGAACAAACCAGAGAATTCCAGATGGCGAGAGGGGCTGTGGAAGGTGCAGGTGTTGTGCTGGAGATGCGAAGGCGGGATGGCCTGCAGGCCTGTCTGAGGAGGTGACATCTGAGTTGAACTCCAAGGATGAGGATGGGCTGGGGACCCACTGCCAGCAGAGGGGTGTACAGGTGCAGAGTCAGGAGGAGGCTCGGTCTGCTGCAGTGCGGGGTGGAAGCCAGTGGGGCTGGTGGATTCTTGTTGGCTGTGGTTAAGAGCCTCTTCCAAGGGCACCGGGAGCCACTGAAGAGGGTTAAGGAGGGTGAGACTTTCAAAGAGCCCATTGCTCTTTATCAGAAGGCTTTCTAATGTCAGGATAGCAGAGGGATTAAGGGTGTGGGCTAGGCGGAAGATGTGCCTGCGGATGTGCATGTGTGGAGGGCCAGGAGCCCGTGGGCGGCCAGGGAGCTGGGATGGGAAGGCAGGCAGAGGACCACGGTGAGGAGTCCACAGCAGGTGGGAGGCCAGGGAGGCTGGTGAAGGCGTCGTATGGGAAACCATGAGAACAGCTCGGATCAAAGCCCTGAGGATTCCAGCCCTGGGCGGAGAGGCGCAGTGGACAGCTCTGGGGGGTCGACCTTAATTGACGAGCTCCCTGCCTGCCCTGACGCAGTGGGCTGGGGCGGCCTTTGAAACTGTGCAGTGCCACTCCCTGAGGGTGCTGGGCCTAGAAGCGGGCACCTGACCCCAGCCGGGCCAGTCAGAATTACCTGCCCTGGGAACTTGGAACCAGCATCAGGCGTCTTTCTTTGTGGGGCTGGGAAGCACCCAGAGCTAGTAGGTGGAAGAACTGGGATTTGAACTTGGGTCTGTCTGACCACAAGGTTCACACTTTCCCTGAAAGACTGTTCAGTACATGCCTTGCTCCTGGAATGTGAATCTTCCAGAGACCATCACGTGGCAGGTGCTCCGTAACCCTCAAACCCTCGATGGGGAGAGGTCAGCGTGGGTGGGGGCGACTGGAGAAGGCTTCACGGGGATTGGAGGGGCGAGAGCAAGGTGCGCTGAGGACTCTGAGCCTGGGCTCCATCCCTGCCTGCCTCAGCACCTCCCTCCTGGACAGCAACCTTACACTTTTCTCTTTTTTTTCAGCCCTTTAACCATGGACACAAGGTGGCAAAGTTCTGCTATGCAGACAAGGTGAGTCCTTGGTCACCCCGTCTTGCCCTGTTAGTTGCTGCCATGGGGGTGGATGCCAGTCACCACCTCTCCCTCTGGCCTTGGGGGGTGGGGCATCGGTGGGTGGCTGGCACTGAGGGAGTCCC
Organism: Camelus ferus; assembly: GCF_009834535.1. Lineage (NCBI taxonomy): Eukaryota > Metazoa > Chordata > Mammalia > Artiodactyla > Camelidae > Camelus > Camelus ferus. The sequence goes on along the minus strand of NC_045708.1, from coordinate 12,773,963 downwards.
TGGACAGGTGCCAGCGGTGCTGGGGTTAACTTGAGTCAAATGACACTGCCTTGGCCGGGGCTGGCACATCCCTGCACATGCCCCATGTGAGGGAAGCTACCCTGATTGAGGGAGGGGAAGTAGATTCTGGAAGACTGAATTGGGGAGATTGGAGACATCACGGATGGAAAGTTGGGCAGAGAATTGGCATCCAGGAGGGCCAGCGAGAGGGCACAGGGTCACTTGTGGCAAGGGATCAAGGAGCTGGTATCAAGGAGGCAGTTGGCAGCTGGGTTGCCAGCAGCAGGTGTGTGTCTCTGGCTACAGTTCTGGCCTGGCAAGGGCAAGTTCAGGCCCTGACCTCAAGGGCTGGAGGCTCTGGAGAGCGGGTTCAGGAGCACCAGGCCCCAGGAATAAGAGGAGGCCCTGACGAGACCACGAGAGAAAATGGAACAAGTCCGTGGCACACTCTCTGGACTAGAGTGGAAAAGGCTCCGAGCCCAGCTGGTGATAGGACATGGTGTCTGCAGCTGTGTAGGGAGGGGGCTGAGGGCCAGGGGAGCCAGGGGTCTTCCCCAGGTGAAGTGACCTTCAGATCTCTCCTCCCTCCCTCACTCCTTTGGGACCCTTCCTGCTGCAGGAGGAAGCCCCAATCTTTCCCTCTTCATCAGGCCCTGCTCAACAGAGCCATCGAGGCCGCCTTGGCTGCCAGGAAAGAGTGGGACATGAAGCCTGTTGCAGACCGAGCCCAGGTCTTCCTGAAGGCAGCGGATATGCTGAGCGGGCCGCGCAGGGCAGAGGTCCTAGCCAAGACCATGGTGGGACAGGTGAGGAGCCTGTGGACACAGTTGGGGTTGTGGGGGGAAGCAGCCAGACCACATCCATTCAGAAGGCATCAGCTGAGCAGCTTCTGCGTGCCTGGACCTGCTGTGCGTGCTGGAGCCTGGGAGGCGTCCTAGAGGGACAAAGCCTAGGAGAGGGGACAGACTAATGTACATTGTAGGCGAGGTGGACAATACTAAGCTTGTGTGTCCTACTCTGGAAATATCCCCTCCTGTCCATCTCTGTCCCCGCCCTGAGCCAGGCCTTTGTCCCCGCCCTGAGCCAGGCCTTTGTCCTGTTTTGCCTGGACTGACAGCTGCCCTGCACAGTCCTGCAGGCTCGGTCAGACCCCTACAGCCATCAGAGGGGTCTTTCTGACACCTCCAGTGGGTTACTCCAGGCTTATGAACCACCAGGATCCCTCTGTCGCTGAGAGTCACAGCCCAAGTCCTGAGCCCAGCCCTTCCAGTCCCACCTCTGTCCAGCTTGCCAGCCACTCTGCCCTTCCCCCCGAGGCCAGCCCACCCACGATGTCACCAGTCTGGGCCTAGCAAGAATCCTGGATACCGCAGGGGCCCCATCTCCTCCTGCCTCTGTCCCGTGTCCCCTGCCTGGAGTGCTCTCTCTTCTCTGCCTTGTGAACTCTTAACTGTCAAGGTCCAGCCCAGATATCACGTCCTCTGTGAGCCTTCTAGAACCTTCTTATTCCCAAAGCATCAGTTCTGCCTCTGTGGTCCCCCCACAGCATGCTGTTCCGTTGTCAGTTACAGCTCAGATCACACTGGGGTGTAATGACCTTCTCTGTGTCTGTTGCCCCTTTGCAGGCTTTTTGGGCATAGTAACCACATGCTAATATCCTCTGTCTTTCTGGGTCTTGCATTGTTGTCTTCCTGGAGTCCTAGAAGCTCCCGATAAACTTTGTTTTTAAATGGAGGTATAGGGGGATTGAACCCAGGATCCTGTGCATGCTAAGCGTCCGCTCTACCACTTGAGCTATATCCCCCCCGCCCCCCAAACATGTTTTTTGAGTGCATGAATGTTGAGCCATTGAGTGGCGCTAGCAGCACAGAGTGCTGGCGAAGGAGCAGAGGGAGAGAGGGTTAATTTTGCCATCCCCAGAACAGAGCCTTAGGGCTGTGGGTCTGACCGGCGCTCTCCGGTTCACCATCCCATATGAGAGCGCCCTCTGCTGCTGCACGGGGTGGTATGACAGCTCCACACCCAGCTAAGTGTCTCCTGATTCAGCAGAGCCCCTGGGGTGGGTGTCGGGCTTCGGAGTGTGCCAGCTGAGCCACACCTGGGCAAGAAAAGACTCACACACTCCGAGACCAGATTAAGATGCTTCTTTATTTGGCTTAAGACTTCGGAGCTTGTAGGAAGCACGGTGGCCGTACAGAGCAGGAGCCCGTGCGTGTTAGCTCAGCTTCCCGTGCTCTGCAGCCTGAGCAGGCTGAGCAGGTGCCAGTGGTCCTGTGTGCAAGGACCCCCCCCACCCCATTTAATAAAGCCTGACTCTTGCTGCCCAAAGTCCTTGCCCCCGTGGCTTACATTCTTCATCTAAGGACCGTCTAAGGAGATGTTTACAGGCAGCGGGCTTCCTGATTCTTGGCCCGGACGCCCCTAGTGAGGAGGACACGTACTCATCCCTGCACACGATGTCACCATGGGCACAGGGTCCAGGGCTCACGGGAAGCACGTCCTCCACCACTGACTCCTCGCTCCTCTGCCTCGCAGGGGAAGACAGTCATCCAGGCGGAGATCGATGCTGCGGCTGAACTCATTGACTTCTTCCGGTTCAACGCCAAGTTTGCTGTGGAGCTGGAGGGGGAGCAGCCCATCAGCGTGCCACCCAGCACCAACAACGTGGTGTACCGGGGGCTGGAGGTACCCCCGGAGCTGGCGTGGGGTGGGGGGGCTGCCGGCAGCCTGGGGCATGGCCTCACCGCCTCCTCCTTCCCCAGGGCTTCGTGGCGGCCATCTCCCCCTTCAACTTCACTGCGATCGGCGGCAACCTGGCGGGGGCGCCGGCCCTGATGGTGAGATGTGGGCAGCAGGTGGGGTCGGCGGGAACAAGGCATCACACCCCTCTCAACAGACAGAAGGGCCACGTCTCAGCCCCTGGGGTCCCAGCCCTAGTCCTGGGGAGAGGCACAGAAGGTGGAGGCTGCTGGGGGCTATGGAAAGGCTTTGAGGTCACAGGCTGGTTTGGGTCCCAGCTTTGCCCAACTCTATCTGGGTGACCCCAGACAAGTGCCTGCACTCCTCTGAGACAGTTTCCTCATCTGCAGAGTGGGAACCATAGGAAAGCTTACATTCCAGCTTTATGAGGAGCAAATGAGACCGTGCTTGTTACAGCAGGCAGGCCTGGCCAGTGCGGGCTGAGTACATGGGGGCTGCTGATAATGATGATAATTACAGCTCACCTTTGCGTGCTTGCTCTGTGCCTGGTGACTTACGTGTTAGGGTCACGTGGCTAGTGAATAAATGATGGAATAGATAGGGATTTGGGCTTGGTCTGTCTCTGGGCAGGTGATCTCGAAGTGGATGGACTCCACTCCCATTGTCAGGGTGAGGGTGGCCATCACTCTTATGAGCTCTCAGTTGGTGGAGGAGACCCAGCCCTACCCTCAGAGGGCCTGGTGGCTCAGGGTGGAGCAGGAGAAGGGCTGACAGTTGTCGGGGGCGGCTGGGTGATCTCAAAGGGTGCTTGTGCACCGAGCCGTCCTCATGTGTCTGTGCTCAGATGGACGTGCCCACACCCGGCGCCCACATGCCCTCAGCGGGGGCACGTGCAGCAAGAGCCCTGTGAGCTCTTGCCCAGCCACGCCCCAAGAGCACCCAGCAACTTGGAAACAAGCAGAGCAGACCTGGCCGAGGGGTGCTGGCAGGACCAGTCGGTGCAGGCTTCTGGAGGAACAGAACCTTGGCCAGAGTGTAGGAGCAGGCAGGGCAGGGCGTAGGCTTTTTGAGTATGGTGCCTGGCGCAGGGAGGAGTGGGGGTGAGGAGAGGACATCCTGGCCTGCATGGAGGTCCACTGGTTCCAGGGGAGGGATGGCCATACTTTGGGGTAGGGTGGGAGTTGGGGTCATCACCATGCCTCCCGGACAGGGCAACGTGGTCCTGTGGAAGCCCAGTGACACTGCCATGCTGGCCAGCTACGCCATCTACCGCATCCTCCGGGAGGCCGGTCTGCCCCCCAACGTCATCCAGTTTGTGCCAGCTGACGGGCCCACGTTTGGGGACACTGTCACCAGCTCAGAGCACCTGTGTGGCATCAACTTCACAGGCAGTGTGCCGTAAGTCCCCGAGGTGGGGTGGGCAGGGTGGTCCGGGGATGCTTATGAGGCCTTGTCACCTCTGTCCAGGAGCTGAGGTTGTAAACCCAGAGGTCAGGCACTGACTGTACCCTCTTCCTCACTGTGTGGCCATGGGTGAGCCACGTCACCTCTGAGCCTCCATCACTCACCTGTATAACAGTAGCAATGATTCCTACCGTGTAGAGTAATTGTGAGGATCAAAGTAGGTAATGAACAGCAAAGAGCATCACAGGCTGGAAACAGCCTAAGGGTGTTTGACAATAATGGATTTTGGTGCCACCTCTGTCTCTGCAAAGGGCACGGGGGACCTTGGAATGAATTGGAGGAGGTGGCATGTAAGCAGATGAGTTGGCCAGACAGAGGTGGAGGAGAGTGTTCTAGGAGAGGGAACAGGACATGCAGACGCATAAGGTTCAATTTCTTGTGCTCTGGGAGGTGGACGTGGTCCTGCAGGGCTGGACTGTGGAGCTTGGGGCCGAGAGTCAGAGGGTGGGGGTGGGACATGGTTCCATCACCATCCCACATTTATTCACTGACTCACTCAACTCGTGTGTGTTGAGCTCCTGTGGGGGCCGGGCTCAGCAGCGAATGCGTGGAGTGGGCAAGTTCCTACCTCTTGAAGGATTTAAGTCCTATGACTTTAAGGTCCTGTGAGCCTGCAAAGGTCTCTGGACTTTATCCTAAAGGTGATGGGAGCCATGGCAGGGTTTATGCAGGGGGAGTGGCTTATCTGTTTCAAGCAGAGATTACAAACCGTAGGTTTCCAGTTGGACCTGGTGAGTGGCTATGTGTTCTCTGACTCCTAATAGAGATGATCCAAGCTTGTATAGTTGGGACAGTTCCATATAAAAATCCAAAAATCCAGTGTTGGCCTCTTGTGAGAACTGATTGCACTGGGCTTACATTTCGATATATACCGCTGGCTGGAGGCGGGTGGGTCTCTGGCTCCCCACCATCCCAAGAGGCCCTGGGTCTCCGGGTACCTGGTCTGTCTCACTCATCCCCTGCCCGGCACCCCCGTCCCTGGGCTTCTGCGTGTGCAGCCTCCATCCTAAATGATCGCTCTGGCTGTTCTGAGTGCAAGTCTAACAGCTGGAAACAGGAGACGGGTTAGGAGGTGTCCACACCCAGGGAGAGATGAACCCGGGTAGAGTTGTGGGAACGGGGAGAAGTGGGCTGTGTCAAGTGAGGAAGTAGCAGGGAGACTTGATCACCTGTCTGTGGGGTCAGGGGCCAGTCAGTGGGAACATTCAGGCTCAGGGCAGGATGTGGGCATCGTTCATCAAGGTGGGCACCCCAGATGGCTGGGCACCTGGCATCCTTGGGAAGAAGATGATCCAGATGCTGATCACTTTGAGTTTGAGGTCCTGTAGGTCATCTGGGTGGAGATGTGATCTCCACTCCGGCCGTTCCAGGTGCCCCAGGGACACGTGTGGTGGCTTCTCACCCTCTCTGCCCAGACTCAGGCTTCCCGACCCCGTCCCCACCAAGGTTTGCCGGGTGACGCTGGCAGCGTTAGAATTGCTGAGGAGGGCTGTTTTCCAAAAGGCCCGCTCTGCCAGCTGCGGGCCCCGCGGGTCCCTGCCTGTTAGCGGGCGGAGCGGGCCTGGCCCCCCGTCTGCCATGCTCTGATGAACAGCAGGCTTAAAGGTGGGAAAGTCATAAATTAGTATTAGCTACTGTGTCACCAGCTCCCTGGTGATTAGCATTTTTATTGTTTTGTGGTGCCGAGGTTGGTCACACTCGGAGCCCGGGGAGGAGGCGGGGGCCTGAGCTGCCTCTCCCTGGACCCTCCTTGGTTTGGTCTCGGGAGCCTGGGGGTGAGCTCAGGGCACCCCTCGCAGACCACAGCAGCGTCTGCCTCCCACCCCAACCCCAGCACCCGCAGCCTGCCCGGCCCTGTCCTAAGCCCTTGACTCAAGTTAGAGCTGTCACACAACCGCCCTGTCAGGCAGAATCGTTCTCCACAGTTCCCAGATGAGGCACAGAATTTGAGGCTCAGAGAGGTTAAGTGATGGGCTCAAGATCACACAGCTGTGTGTGTCTGAGTCAGGACTCGAAGCTAGCACCCCCGGCCTCAAAGCCTGGGCCTTCTCTGCTCTGTCTTGCCGCCGAGCCTCCCCTTGCACCCTTCTTGTCGGCCCAGAATGCAGCCCGTTTCCAACTGCCACCACCTTCAGCCCTCTCTCCCCCCGCCCCCACCACTGTGACCCAGACCTGCCTCCTGCAGGGCTACTGACCCTGGCACTCCCCCCTGGGCTTCCCAGCCCCTTCCTCTGGGAGGGCCTGTTCTCCACCCACCAGGTCCGTTACCCTCTCAGCTCCCTGAGCCGGGGACCCTAATCCCTATCCCATCCTCTGGTTTCAGCACCTTCAAACACCTGTGGAAGCAGGTGGCCCAGAACCTGGACCGGTTCCGCACCTTTCCACGCCTGGCTGGAGGTAAGGGCCCCCCTCCCTGCGCCCTCCCCTGTGGCCCCAGGGATCCCTCCCTCCCCTGGCCATCATGAAAGAGGAGAAGCTGGAGGTGATGTCCCTGGAGGTGGGGCGGCGGTGTGGGCCCTGCAGGAGCGGAGGACTCCTTTGTAGGTGGAGCCCCTGCTCTGGCAGGTCCTGGGGATTGTGCAGAGCACTTACGCCTCAGAGTGTGCATTTTTCATTCATTCTTTCATTCATTCATCATTCAGCAAGTAAATTATTAAGTATATACATAGACACTTTCTGGACACTGGGGGTGCAGAGATGATGAGAAACCAACCCTCACGAACTTCTGTTCCAGCAGCAGACGGGCAGACAGTAACTGTAGAGATAAATGACTTTTAGGGAGTGAGAAGGGCTGCCCATAATTAAAGGAGGGGAAAGAGGTGACAGGCAGGGACGCCCAAAGACTGGACATGGTGGGTGACCGTGACCTAGGGTGTCTGGGTGGGGAGGAGCTTCTTCCAAGGAGGACACATTGGAGCTGAAACCTGACCAATGAAAAGAAGCCAGCCTTGCAAAGACTAGGGGATGGACTGTCATGGGCACCAGCATTGTCCGGTGGAGCTTTCTGGGATGATGGACGTGGTCCGTGTCTGCGCTGTCCAATCTGGTAGCCACTGGCCACGTGTGGCTATGGAGCACTTGAAATGTGGCTGGCGGGACCGAGGAAGTGCGAGTTTTGTTTTGTTTCATGTTAATTAATTTGAATTGAAATAGCCACGTGCAGCTGGTGGCTGCCCTGTGACAGAGCCCACATCTGGGCGGAGGAAATAGCAAAGGCAGGGGCCGTGAGGTGGGAATGAGCTTGTGTTTGAAGAAACAAGGCCAGTGTCGCTGGGGAAGGGGGGTGGAAGTGCAGGAGAGGAGGCTGGGGGGTCAGCAGGGCTCGGTCTTGTTGAAATAATCATTTGCCCACAAAGAAACAGTTTCACGGTCAAGGAAGTTTGGCGTGTACGGTGCTGAGAGCAAAACGAACTCCTTACCTGTCGGATTTCTCAGGGCCTTGAATGCCCCAGTACGCCTTGCTTATCTTCAAGAGCAGGGGCTGATCTGTGATGTTTCCCAAACTCTTTGGGCTGTAGAATCCTGTTTTTACGGAGACCCCCAAGGACCACATTTTTCATAGAACACACTTTGGGAAAATGCTGAGATCAAGGTGAGGGGGTGGGGAGAGGGAGAGCGAGCTGTCTGGGTCACACAGCGCAGTAATGGCACAGCTGGGGCTGGTGGCTCAGCGTTCTTGCTCCTGGGGGTGAAGTGGGGCCCACAGGGAAACTGGACCCCACCCCTGAGCTGGTGGGAGCTTTGATGGGGGTGTCAGGGAAGGAGACCTTCAGGACCAGCTGTAGCATCTGCAACTTCCAGCCCGCCCCCCCCCCCCGCCTTGTGCCCTAGTCCAACCTTCACAAGATGGGGAACAGTGAGCCCCTTCGCTGTCCGCGGTTCCTGCTGTCTCCTTCCCACAACCTCCCTGAAGGAGAGAGACCACTGCTTCCCCACCTCCAGTATGAGGCTTCGTCTCTCTATGCCTCAATTTTATTGTCTTTTTTTTTTTTTTTTTTGCTTGTTCCCCACAGAGGTAAGGGGAAGAGGCATTAAGTTGTATTAGTAATGTTATGGTAGTAACCAGATGTGTTAACAGCAGCTTATTTGAGGTCCATCAATCCTTTGATGGCTGTCATTCTCCGACTGCCCACATCTGAATACATTCTGCTACCATGGAATCAATTTTCTTGTCTTTAAAATGGGAATAATAATGGGAGGCTTCAGTGAGACGGAGCACAAAGTGCCTTGAACTGAGGCTGGCAGGTAATTAGTGCTTGGTAACATAACCTGTTTTTTTTTTTTTTTTCTGCTAAGTTTACTGAAGTGTAGTTGATTTACAGTGTTAGTTTCAGATATACAGCAAAGTGATTCAGTTGTACATACACATCAATTGTATACATATACATAGTTTTTCAGATTCTTTATATATTCCATTATATGTTATTACAAGAAATTGAATATAGTTCCCTGTGCTATACAGTAGGTCCTTGTTGTTTATCTGTTTTATGTATAGTACTATGTATCTGTTAATCCCATACTCCTAATTTATCCCTCCGCCTGCTTTCCTCTAGTTTGTTTTCTGTGTCTGGGAGTCTATTTCTGGTTTGTAAATAAAATTTGTATCTTTTTTTAGATTCCACACATAAGTGGTATCATATGATATTTATTTTTGTCTGTCTGACTTACTTTGCTTAATATGATCATCTCTAGGTCCATCCATGTTGCTGCAAATGGCATTATTTGATTCTTTTTTATGGCCGAGTAGTATTCCATTATATAAATATACCACAACTTCTTTTCCATTCATTTGTTGATGGGCATTTAGGGTGTTTCCATGTCTTGGCTATTGTAAGGAGCTGCTGTGAACAACATGCCTTGAACTGAGTGTGGCAGGTAGTTAGGACTTGGTAACAGTTGCTACTCTTAGCTAACATTTAACTGAGTGAGGAAGCCAAGGCCAGGAGGATGCAGTGCTCTTCTGAGGCCCCTCATGCTGGGGAGACTGGGAAGGGATGTCCCCACCATGGGGAGGGAAGAAAGACCAGCCCTGGCTGTTAACATGAGTTGGACCCCTCTCATCTCTCTGGGTTGGGGGGTCAGGGGAAGGCTCAAAGGAAGCTGTGCCCACTGCTGGGAATGGACCAGCCCTGGAGAGCCTTGGAATCTGGTCCTTCCTCTGCCTTTATGTTGGGCTTAGTTTTCTCATCTGCTTAATGGGGGCGCTGGTCTCAATGACTGCTGATGTCCTTCACCCTTGCCTGGGCCTCAGTTTTCTCATCTCTGGAGTGGGGGACAGGCCCTGCTCACCAGTTTCTGGGAAGTTGTCCAGCTCTAACTGCCTTCTTTCACTCTCGTCCGCCCAGTGCTGATCCCAGGACCCTGCGGACAGGTGTAGGTAGTGTGTTAGGTCCCTGGGCTGGCCAGGGGAGCCTGCCTCCTGACTCATCCCCCTTCCCAACCCCGGCCCCTGTAGAGTGTGGGGGGAAGAACTTCCACTTCGTACACCGCTCCGCCGATGTGGACAGCGTGGTGAGCGGGACCCTGCGCTCCGCCTTCGAGTACGGCGGCCAGAAGTGCTCAGCCTGCTCCCGCCTCTACGTGCCCCGCTCGCTGTGGCCGCAGATCAAAGGGCGGCTGCTGGAGGAGCATGGCAGGATCAAAGTGGGCGACGTGAGTGGCGCCTTCATCCCTGCTGCGGCCCAGCGGGTGGCTGATGGGATTGGTGGCTCCCGTGCAGTGGGGCCAGGGCGTGTGGGGAGGGGGCTCCCTTTGTCTCGGGCCCGCGGCCACTCCGTCTCTTCCTGTGTCTCCCCTGCCTCCAGCCTGCAGAGGATTTCGGGACCTTCTTCTCTGCAGTGATTGATGCCAAGGTACGGGTGGGAAGCAGGGCGTTCCTGGGGGGCTGTGCTCTGGGCTGGGTGGGAGAGGAGGGAGACTCTAGGGGTGACCCAGACCCACTGCTCTGAGCCGGGAAGCCTGCAGTCCCCACTGCTCCGTTAGCCTTGGAAAGGGCAGAGGCATCTATACCCAGAGAAGAACTCACCTCCCGCACCCGCTGCAAGCACGCTCGACAAGCTGCACACATACAAATAGCCCCGCACGTCTGTACCTGTAAACCTGGACATGCGCTTGCCCGTGAACACGTTTATGTAGGTCTCTGTGTGCGGGCGTGCACGTAGGTCCCCCACATGCACACGCACATCCACGTGCACACCTGTCTGCACACGTAAGCAAATCTGCCCGCGTGTGTGCACATTTGTGTACAGGTTCTTACATGTATATAGGCGCACGTGTAGGTCTACATGAAGACACACACCTATAACACAGGGATACCTAAAGTGGCTGTTTGAACGTTTATGTCTGTGTGTGATGTTTATAGGGACATATACGTGTAGTTCTACCACGTGTGTGTGCACACATGCCATGGCTCACTCAGGCCCTGGCTTTTGTCCTCAGGGCCTCCCCCCACCCCCAGCACCTCCCTCGACTTCAGAATTTGGGCCCTTTGAGGACAGGTGTTTGGGCTGAGTGTGTTGGGGGGCTGCTGCTGGGAATGGCCTCCAGCCGGCCCTTGACGCCCCTCCCCGTCCCCCGCCCTCCCTAGTCCTTTGGCCGCATCAGAAAGTGGCTGGAACATGCCCGCTCCTCCCCGAGCCTCACCATCCTGGCAGGGGGCCAGTGCGACGATTCCGTGGGCTACTTCGTGGAGCCCTGCATCATCGAGAGCCAGGACCCCCAGGAGCCCATCATGAAGGAGGTGACATGGCTGGTGGCCTGGGGCTGGGAGGGGGCAGCCTCTCACCCAAGCAGGGCATGAGCACAGGCGTCAGCCCATCTCACAGATTAGGAAAGTGAGGCCCTCCAAAGGGAACGTCTCACGCCCAGTGAGCGCAGAACCAGGCCTTGAGCTCGGGCCTCCAGACCCCACATCCCCACCTCTGTCCTTGGCACTGCTGACCCGGGCTGGTGTCACAGCACTTATGCTGCCCACAACCACTCAGGCCCCTGCAGCCATCTTAACAGCTGAAGTCTGTAGACTCTTGACAGGGGGCCAAGCCCTTGACTGAGATGAGGTGGGTACATCGTTCCCATTTTACAGATGAGAAATCAAGGCTCCAAGAGGTCAGGGCACTTGACCGGGGTGACAGTGATGTCATCCCCTGGGCCAGCTGTTGCCAGAAGTCTCCCCTTTCCAAGGGCCTGGGCCCTGGGCTCTGAGTGTGGGTCTGGCTGGCAGGGAGGCCAGAAAGTTTCCTTGGATCTTCTGCCAGGTTGGGGTGGGGTGGGCAGGGCAGGAGCTAAGCATCGTGCCACCCTCGGAGGGGAGGGGACCGAGCAGGAGGCAGAGCCTGGCCCTTGCGGGGGCTGAAGAGGGGGGCCGGGGAGAGGCAGAGGCCAGAGCAGGGAGGCTGGGAGACTGGGTGCTGGTCCAGGCGGGGCCTGACCCTGGGGCCTCTCTCCCAGGAGATCTTTGGGCCTGTGCTGACCGTGTATGTCTACCCAGACGACGAGTACAAGGAGACGCTACGGCTGGTCGACAGCACCACCAGCTACGGCCTCACGGGGGCAGTGTTCGCCCAGGATAAGTGAGTGGCCAGAACTCCTCTGCTCCAGTCCCACCAGGTGCCCTGTCCCCACAGGACCCTGCTGTCTCCGGAGACCGCCCTCCTGGACGTGGATCATAGTAATAATGCTGCCCTCAAGTTTTTCTCCATTACCCTTACCTCAGCCCTGACTGGAGATCTGCCTCCCAAGAGACAGATGCCCAGAGACAGCTGGGCTCTTTGCTAAAAGGCAGATTCTGGGGCCCCACTCTTGGTCGCTGACTCTAGGGATATTGAATCAGTGCTTTTGACCTGCTCCTGCGGGTCCTACCGGGCCCACCGAGTGAGATCATGGCTTCAGTCTGCGGGGGGGAAGGCTCGGGCCAGGGGCACGCTGCTCGTCCAGCACAGGCGGGATTCGAACCTGGGTGCCATGACAGTAAGCTTGAGGTTTTGTCCTTTCCTTTCCCCATGGCACTGGTTGCCATCCCTTTTCTGCCTCTGAAAGTAGAGGCGGGATTGGGACCTGAGGGGAAGGCCGGGAATCCGGGAGGTCCACACCCAGCTCCCGGGGGTAGGAAGATTGGGCCAGGACGGGCCACTCCCTTGAGTACGGGCAGTTTGACCCTCATCTTCCAGTTCAGTCCTGACAGCAGCCCTGTGGGGGAGGCGTGCCAACACCCTCCCCAGAGGAGGAGGCTGAGGCCAGGTGTCGCAGGAGCGTGTCCGAGGGCTCCCAGCTGGCAACTGGCCACGTGCTCGCCGGGACAGCCAGTGTGGGCTGGGGCAGGGTGTTGGAGGTTGGCCCTGGGGCTGGAGCCGGGGTGAGCCCGCTGCCCTCCTACTGCTGCCCTGCCTTGTAGGAACGTCATCCAGGAGGCCACAGAGATGCTGAGAAATGCTGCCGGGAACTTCTACGTCAACGACAAGTCCACTGGCTCTGTGGTGGGCCAGCAGCCCTTCGGTGGGGCCCGAGCCTCCGGTGCGTGGGCCCCCTTTCCAGAGGGGAGCCAAGTTCCTGGTGGGAGACCCTCTGTCTCTTATCTCGAGGGTGTTAAGAGGAGCAGGAATAGCACCATTTCCTGAGCACTGTGGGCCAGGCGCTGTTCTAACTCAGAGTCCTTGCCAACAGCCTCATGACCTCAGGCGCTTCCATTCTTCCCATTTTACAGAGGGGGAAACTGAGGCCCTGGGAGGAGAAGTGACTTGCTCAAGGGCACGTGGCTGGGAAGGGGTGGAGCCAGGATTTAGGTCCCAGCACCCACACCTTTTACCATCATACTCTGGGTCATGTCAGTGCAATGCCTCCTATTTATAAATGCGGAAACTGAGGCTCGGCTAGGGGTGGTGACTTGCCAGATGTCCCAGCTGCCTAGTGGCGGAGCCAGGGCCAGAATGCAGGTCTCCCGACTCCCAGTCCAGTGCCCTCCCTCCACCACGCTCCTGTGGCTCCCAGGAGGGGAGCATGGGCTCCTGCCTGCTCAGCGGCTCCTGCCTCCCCCGACCACTCCCGGCCTCTGGCTGAGTGCCCTCTGCACAGATGTTCTCAGGAAGCGCCAGCCCCTGCGGCTGTGTTAGGGTTAGTTTAGCTGTTTGCTGCCCGTGCCGGTGCCCCATTTATTCCATCGGCTCCTCCCCACCCCTCTCCCTTCTGCCCAGAGCTGTCGTATCTTTTTGGAGATAAACAGACCTTTCTTTCCTATAGGGACCAACGACAAGCCAGGGGGTCCTCACTACATCCTGCGGTGGACGTCACCCCAGGTCATCAAGGAGACGCACCAGCCTCTGGGGGACTGGCGCTATGCGTACATGCAGTGAGCCCCACTCGGCGCCACCTGTCTGTCCGTCCAGACGACTGACCTCAGTGCACTGGCCCCTCTACCCCACTCCCCATGGGACAACCCACTTTCTAGGGCCGAGGCCTGCCTCCCTACCCGCCACCAGCCTGTATCCTGGCCTGTCCCACCCCTTGGGGTCAGGTGTTGGACTCTGGTTTGAGATCACGCTGAGGGGAGTATCAAAACCACCACCCCTTACCCCATCGGCTGTCCTGGAGACTCCATCTGGTAGCTGTGACCTTGGTGCTGTCTGGTCCTCCACCTGTCCCTCCCTCTTTCCTCTGCACTGGGGCCCAGTGGCTCAGGGACCTGGGGAATGGCGGTGGAGTTGCTTCTAGATCTGCTGGGGAAAAGGAGACAGCTCTGGGCCCCTTGGCAAACCTCGTGGCCCATGGAGGCTCCTGGCCTTGGCCCTGCCTTCTCTGGGTCTCCAGGATTCGGTGTGACCAGGGTGGTCTTCAGGGCTGGCAAGTCATGGCTGCTGGGCGTGGGGGTGCCAGCTGGCCTTGCCCTCTGGGTCAGGGCCACCCATTTCCTCACTAGCTCTTTGCCCAGATGCACCTGTGCCAGCAGGCACTTGTGCCCGACCACACGCCTTACACCCTGCGTGCCTTGCTGCAGCGTGCCTGTGCTCCCCGAGGCCCACAGCTTCCTGGCCGTCTTCACGTGGGGCTTGGGGAGCTGCTGCAGGTCACCTGCTGAGCTGTGGAATGGGCTGGTCCTTCCTGTTTGGGCTGTGAGTGTGGAAAACCTTGGTGGCGGGACCTTCCTGCTGTTTCTCTTGGCTAGTGGGTCCTGCCTCTAGAGACGGCCACTCAGAGCCTAGGTTGGCCTGGGTTTCCTGCAGGAGCTCAGCTCCCACTGGCTGTGGTTGAACAGGCTGGGGTAGAGGTTGCTCCCACCTTCTCCCAGCCCGCTGAGACCTCGCCTTGGGTCCCTGTCCAGCCCGGGCCAAGGACCCCTGTAGAATCGTCCCTCTGGCATGTTAGTTGCTCTGTGTGGACTGGCCTTTAGGAGGCCTGTTCCTTGATGCAGCCAATGGGTGGACACTCGCAAATGCATCCTGGGTGGATTCGGGTGGCCAGGGAGCAATAAGGGGTGACTTTGGAGGACAGCTTTTAGGGGGCCCTCCTCAAGCATGGCTGGCATGGGGCCCGCATGGGGCTGGAGTGGCCATTCCCCAGGTTCATGGTCGGGGTGGGTCCCAGTGTTGCCGGGGCAGCGAGGGCTCCGCGTCCTTCCAGTTGTTTCCCAGGCAGCGCGGGGGCCGGAGGTGTTCCTGGTTCTACTGGTTCTGCACTGTGAGGTGGCAATGGGATTTGCCCTGATGCTACCTAATAAAATGTTTGCTACGTAATCAGATCAGTGGTCTCTCTGGTCGGGGGCAGTGGGTGCTGGTCAGCTTCTAAGTGCGATGGTGTTGCTAATGTGTCCCTAGGTGTCAGTGCCCTCAGTGTGATGGAAGGAAGGGTGGGCACCAGTGATGCCAGTCCCTGCCACGGGTGGTGTGAGCTCTGGGGCCAGACGGGCTAGGTTCAAATCCCAGCTGCAAAAAGTTGCATAATCTCTCCAACCTCTGTCTCTTCGTCTGTTAGATGGAAGTAATTGCGCATGCGCGCGCACACACACAGGTTTTCATGAGAATTCAATGAATTAATGCATGTAAGTGCTTAGAACAATACCAGGTATGGAATTAATGATTCAACCATTTACCCGTTGCTGTAACAATCACTGTTAAGTGTTATGTTAGTTGAGTTTATGTGTTAACTTGACTGGGCTGCAGTGCCCAGATATTTAGTTAAGCATTATTCTGGATGTTTCTACAGAGGCGTTTTTTGGTTGTGGTTAACATTGAAATCAGTGGGCTTTGCATAAAGCAGTTTACCCTCCCTAGTGGAAGTGGGCCTCATCCAATCAGCTGAAGGCCCTTACAGAACCAAGACAGACCTTCCCCTTGCTGGAAGGAATCCTGCCAATGGCTACTTTGGACTCAACTGTAACCCTCTGCGTCTCCGACCTGCTGGCCTGCGCTGCAGATTTTGGGCTTATAGCCTCTATGATCGTGTGAGCCAATTCCTTACAATAAATGTCTGTCTCCGTGCCTCCTGTAGGTTCTGTTTCTCTTCAGAACCCCAACTAATACACGTGCCAAAGACTTTGCGTGTGTTTTGTCTCTTGACAGCATACTGACGTAGCACTGCCGTGCTCCCATTTTGCAGATGAGGAAACTGGGGTGCAGAAAGGTGAAGGGACTTGCCAAGGGTGTGGTATCACCAGGACTTAAACCCATGTCTGGTTCCAAAACCCGTTCTCTCTCCTCCGTCCAGATGTCCACATGTGGCTGGCAGAGACCTGCTCAGCTGGCCAGGTGACCTGGCGAGGAGTGACCATGACCAGTTAGCTTGAGCCCGGAATCCATGGGTCCACCCCCCGGGGCCAGCTGACTGGGAGAGGAAGACACACGTGTCCTGGCCTGTCTGCACCAGCAGACAATATAAAGGGACGGTCCGTCGGTTAGGGCGGTTGGCACGGAGGCTCTCAGGGGTGTGGGGAGGGGGAGGGAGAGACTCGAACCTTGGCAGAGCCCCCATGCCCTGGCTCACCCAGGGGTTGCTGCTGATTTGTGGCAAAAGGGACAAAGGGCAGCACCCAGAGTGTCCTGGCTGGAGCTCACGGAAAAGAGGGGTATTAACTGCATTTTGCAGCCGGAGGATATTATTAAGGCCGTGTTAATGTCTGAACCAATGGAGTGACTTGCTCAAGGTCACACTGAGGCAGCCACAGAGTTGGCTGATTACTGGCCGAGTGCCTTACCAGGTAGCTACTGCCTGTCTTCTGTGGAAGGACCAGAGGAGGTCAGAGGTAGAATGACGAGCCCAAGTTCACACGGCTGGTTAGTGGGAGGGCTCGGTTTGAACCCAGGGAGCCACGGCCCATGCTCCCTGCCACCTGCTCCATCTGGTCCCCGACTCCCAGCTGTGCCTCTGCCCTTGTCCTTCTACCCTGTCCTCCCCTGGCCCAGTGCCTCTGACTCCACTGAATGAGGGCAGGGGTGGCTCCAAGTCATCACTCACGCTGTTCTTTCTGCTCTCCCTTGTCCCCCAGACTCGGGACTGGTGGCTCCCGAGGACCCAGTGCCCACCTGGGTGCCCCAGGCCTCTTTGCATGGTCACCACAGTAAGTCCCCGTGTCCACAGTGGCCCAAGGAGCCTCTTCATTTCCCTGCTGTGGCCGGGGGCCCCGCCGCAGGTCTGGGCTTAGAGCGTGAACCATTTGACTGGGGCCGGATGTCCCTGCCACCGCCATCCTGTGGGCTGTCAGTCGGGCGTGCCTGCTAAGGAAATGAGGGGCCACCTGTGCTCTGGTCACCAGGCAGACCTGGAGCTCCTGATGGGGGGGCGGGGGCGGGCAGAGGAAGCGGCAGGGTGCAGACCCACCCTCCTCACAGAGTCCTGTCTTCATTTTCATTAATGTGCTTACCCACGCATTCGTCATCACCCTGCATGTTCGGTCTAGAGGCCAGGTAGCACACGGTTAAGAGCCCCATTACTGGAACGCAGGCTGGGTGCAGGCTGGGTGCAGGCGTCAGTTGCCCCATCTATGCGGTAGGTAAGTCTGCAGAGCGCTGCAGACCGTCCCAGCTCGGACACACCCGCCACGCTGTGGGTGCCCCTAGTGCCCCTGGCATCTTCCCGCATGTGCTGCCCTCACAAGGGCCCCGATTTCTGTCTCCAGACTGCAAGCCACATTGCTCGTGTGTCCAGGCTGTGTCCCTTGTACCGCACCCAGCCCTCCCCCGTGGCGGGCTCGGCCAGTGCCCTCTGAGTTAGTGGCTTTCTCAGCCCCTCTTACTCTCCACCATCACACCCAGAGGCTCCGGTTGACTTAGAGGCTCGCTCTCTCTTCTGCCCCCTTACCCACAAGCTTTGCTAAATAACCTGGCTTGGCTGGGAGCCTCCAGAACATTCTAGAACATTCTAGGGCCTCCCAGCAACTGGCATCTTTATTCTCCCTCTTCAGAACTGACACAGAGTTGTTGTCCCCAGTACGTGGCCCTGAGGTGGAATCTGCACTAGGGGAGGGCAGCACCAACCCCTGTCCCCATGACAGCCATAGTGGTGACGGTTCCTGCCGGCGGGACACACCAAAATCAGATGGTACAGGGTTGAGACTTTGGCAGCCTGGGTCTGCTTCCAGCATCACCACCTATTAGATGTGTGACTTCAGGCAAGTTGCTTAACTGCTCAGTGTCAGTTTCCTCATTTTAAAAATGGGAGTAAAAGTGACTGCTTTGCAGGGTAGTTGTGAAGATTCAGTGATACAGTGCATAGGAAGTGCCTGGCATATGATACGCCGAAGAAAAGGAGCAAGTTAGTTGTTATCCCCAGGACTCCCTAAGTGTCTGGCCAGGCAGGTGACTGCGGTCTTGGGGGCCCCCAGAATGCCACCAGGGACCCAGTTCCAAGGAGGCTAGTGTAGCTGTAGTTTGGGGCCCGTGATGCAGGAGAGAGCAGGGCAGAAAGGATGGGTGAGCTGGGGCCGGGCAGGGGGAGGCCTCGAATGCCAAGGCGAGGAGCTCAGTGGTGATCCTGCAGGCAGTGCAGAGTCCCAGGAGAGGTTGGAGCCAAGGGGTGGGAGACTCACAGCTGTGCTTTGGAGATTTAAACTGTCAACATTTGGGGGACAGAGAGGCCCAGACCAGAAGTGATGAAGGTCTGAGCTTGGGGTGTGGCAAAAGGGGGAGGGGTCTGGAGAGAACCTGTAAGACAGACGGTGAATCAGCACTGGGGCTTTTGATTAGCTGACCCGGAGGGTGGATAAGGGCAGTCCAGAGAAGACCTCCCTCCCCCCCAACCCCACTGTACAGATGAGGAAACTGAAGCCAGGAGCGGGAAAGCCAGCCCTAGAACCTATACCTCCAGATACCCCCTGCAGGACTCTTCCCTTCATTCTATGGACTGGGTCTCCTCCTCACCCCACTGGTTCACATAGGCCCAGAGAGGGCCGGGGCCAGGCCCCAAATCACACAGCAAATCCCGTGTCTTTCCACAGCACCATGAGGCCTCTCCCTGGTGGTTTTAAGTGTCTGTGGGTTGACACCACCCCAGGGGAGGTCAGGGCCAGGGAGGGGGTGCTCCCTCTGGAGTTGCTAAAGACAGCCAGCATCTTTCAGGGTAACTTCAAGAAGCTCTGGGTTCTGTCAGCTGGGCACAGAGCCCGGGGTGCCCCCTGTGGCAGGTCATTTCATTACAAGAAGGAACAATCTCACACTCTGGCAAATTCACCTTTCTCCAGGTGGTTCACACATGCCATTCTATTAATACCTACATCGATCCCATGAGGCCAGAATTCCTATTTCAGTAGGAAACAGAGGCTCAGAGAAGTTAAGAAGCCTGCCCAGGCTCACACAGCAAACAGAGCTGATGTCCAGTCCAGGTCGGCCAGAGTCATGCTCCCTCAGGGATCCTCAAGTGTAGACCCACGCATCAGCAAGAACCAGTCAACGATGTAAGTCTGTTACGGGGGGCCCGGAGACGACGCAGACAGGAGGGTCACTGCAGCTCAGAGCAGAACCTGATTGTGTGAACTGGGGCCAGGGAAGGGTTCTTGGAGGAGGTGAGGCTCAAACTGGCTCTTGAAGGAGGAGCAGGGCTTGGCAGGGGTGGGGCAAGGGGAGAGCACTGGATTTCCAATCCCCTTTGTGGCCCTTAGAGCCTCCTCCTCCCACAACCCTGGACCCCAGGAGCAGCGGACAGGCCTGTGACAAACCCCTCTGGGTGGGGCATTGTATAGTAGGCCCCTCCGTCTCCCTCTAGAACACACATTTGAGGGGCTGGAAAGGACCAAAACAGCATTCTGTGGACAAGGGTCTCTGATACAAGCAGGTCCCTAATTTGCCAGAGCTGTCTCCCTCCATCCCACTACTTGGGAATTGTCACCTTTAATGTTAAGAATTTTCAGCTTAACTTTCTTCCATCATCCCTGACCCTGGATGCTGGATCCAAGGGGGGACACCCAGAGGTGGCCCCCTCTACAGAGCTGACTGACGGATCGTTGGGCTGACAGATGGCACCTGTCAGAGGGAGAGAGGCCCTCTTCCCTCCTCCCTCCTCCCAGTCTCTTTGCTGCTGTTCTGCTATTTTTATCAAAAGCAATGACCTCGCGATGTTATGTGGCCTGGAGGTTAAGAACAGAGCCCTGAAACCTGGCCGTGTGATTTGAATCCCAGCTCTGCTGATTGTGCAACAGACGGTGAATTTCTGAACTTCTCTGTGCCTCAGTTTGCTCATCGGTGAAATGGGGTTAGTAAACGTCCCCGTTGTTGTGAGCACTGAACGAGATGGTGAATGACAAGCACTCAGCATGATTCCCGGTTCTTATCGTCAATGGCTGCGGTTTTGGAACATCTATGTTGGGCCAGGTGCTGTGACACATCATCCCATGCCAGGCCCAGCTTGGTCAGGCTCTGAAGTGTGGGCTCCGTTTGCCAACCGAGTCTGTCTCCTGATGGGACCATGTACTCCCAAATGTTTGAAACATCAAGAGGATGAGACCTGACCTCATCCGAGTGGCAGAAGTCGTGGGTGTGGCCAAGTGACCAGGACATGCTCTACCTCCAAATGGGGTTCGTCTAGGCCATCCAGGCTCCTAATTCCAGCCTCTTCTCCTTCCCCCAGAGCCCTCAGACCTCTCTCCCAGGTCCCAGGTGCTTTTCTGCCCCAAGGACAGCGGCAGGACCAGTATGTAAATGTCTGTGCAAATCCCTGGTGTCAGGTTGCCAGCTCTCTGGGGAGGCAGAGCCAGCTCTGAGACCCCCACTTCCCAGCAATGGGACCCCAGGGCAGGGCGGTCTGCTCCCTGCTCTTCCTGCTACGGGCCCTGGCTAACTCGGACTCGGACTTTTACCTGCCTGGGGATTACCTCCTGGGGGGCCTTTTCACCCTCCATGCCAACATGAAGGGCATCGTCCACCTCGACTACCTGCAGGTGCCCAAGTGCAAGGAGTGAGTCTCAGAGTGAGGCTGGAAGTGGCAGCGGAGGGCGCGGGCGTGGGGGTGAGGTGGGAGCTGGCTGAACCCGGACCTGTGGTCCTGGGGAGGCCAGGCAAGGACCAAGGAGTCAGAATGCTTCTCATTCAGTGCCAAACCCCCATCCTGGATGCACCCTGCTGGTTCCCAGGGAGACCCCACATAATGTACATTATCAGATTCTTTGGCGATTGTGTTCTGAAACTCTGAGACTTGGTTGTCCCGATGCCTTGTCTCCTAGTAAAGAATTACAGGAGTTTTGAGTTTAGAGGGGTCTTTATTTGAGGGGGAGGTAGGTAATTAGGTTTGTTTGTTTGTTTGTTTATTAATGGAAGTACTGGGGATTGAACCCATGACCTCATGCATGCCAAGCACACGCTCTACCACTGAGCTATACCCTCTCCACTAGAGGAATCTTAAAGACCATCGAAACCACCCTCATGCCCTCTGGCAGCTGTGGGACCCCCAGTGAGTCCATGCCAATGCCCAGGTGTTCCACCTTCCGGAGGCGGAATGCGATTTTTCTAACGCAGGTTCTCGGACTGGAAGGAAGGTTTGCATTTTCCCAGGGCTGTGGTTGGGTGGGCGGGGGTGTTTCTAGGGCTGGAGGAGTTTCTTCTGCCCACCCTCACCCCTTCTGTGAACCCCTTGGGGTGGCAGCATCACTCCGAGATTGAGTGGGCCACCATTGTGCAAGCGTGGAGGCTGGGACACTGGAGCTGGCCTGGGATTATAAAATAGTTACCTTGTGCAAAGAGGATGAGGAGGCACTCTGAGAGAGAGGGAGAAAGGAAGGAGAGTGCCAAGATGACTAAATCTGACTATAAGAAACACATCATTTGTAGGATGTTGGGGAAGATGGTACGCTGGCTTGAGAATGGTGAGGGTGAGGGTGCCAGTGATGGTACTAAGCATGATGTTGGCTACTGATGCTTGTGATGATGGTGGGAAGTCCAATGAAGTGATGGTGGTGATAGAAGTGATGGCGGTGATGTTGATAATACTGACAATAGTAATACAGGTGATAATGAAAATGGTGATGCTGGTGGTGGTGATGGTGATGGTGACAGTAGTGGTGGTGGTGGTGGTGGTGATCTTGGTGATGGTGGTGATGATCTTGGTGATGTGGTGGTGGTGATGGTTATGATGGTGATGGTGGTGGTGATGGTGATAGTAGTGGTGGTGGTGGTGGTGGTGGTGGTTATGATGGTGATGGTGGTGGTGGTGGTGATCTTGGTGATGTGGTGGTGGTGATGGTTATGATGGTGATGGTGGTGGTGATGGTGATAGTAGTGGTGGTGGTGGTGGTGGTGATCTTGATGATGGTGGTGATGGAGGTGGTGGTGATGATGATGGTAGGGGTATTGATAATGGTGGTCACAGATACGAGGTGACCGTGATGGCAGTGGCGATGATACTGGAAACAGGAATAGTAGGTGAGGATGGTCACCGTGGTGATACGGGTGATGGAGGCTGTGGTGGTGGTGGTGGTCACACTGGTGGACACTGGTAGAGTGGTGGCAGAGGTCATAGGGGTGGCAGTACTCATAGCAGTGGTAGTGACTGATGGTGGCCACCGAGCTCATAGCGTCAGAGGTGGTCACAGGGACAATGAGGATCTTAGAGAGATGAAATAGTAAGAACGACGTGGTGAAAATGCCAGAATCTTCCACAGTGGTTCTTTCTCGGGGGATGCTGTGGTTTTCCTATTGGAGGCAGGCGGGACAGGTCGGCTCCGGCCTCCCCTCCCCTCCTCGCTCTGATCTGTTGCCCACTCCACCCTGTTGTGGCCGCTCCAGGTATGAGATGAAGATTCTGGGCTACAACCTCATGCAGGCCATGCGCTTCGCAGTGGAGGAGATCAACAGGGCCAGCAGCCTGCTGCCCGGCGTGCAGCTGGGCTACGAGATGGTGGATATCTGCTACGTATCCAACAACGTCCAGCCCGTGCTCTACTTCCTGTCCCAGGACGACTACTTCCTGCCCATCCAGGAGGACTACACCCACTA
The DNA here is from genome assembly GCF_009834535.1 of Camelus ferus. NCBI lineage: Eukaryota > Metazoa > Chordata > Mammalia > Artiodactyla > Camelidae > Camelus > Camelus ferus. The sequence continues at coordinate 12,751,398 of NC_045708.1, read as the reverse complement.
CAAGCCCCGCGTGGTGGCCGTCATTGGACCTGACAACTCTGATGCCGCCATAGCTGTGGCCTACTTCCTCTCTCTCTTCCTCCTTCCACAGGTGAGACCCCTGGGCCCTGGGGAAAGGGCCTGGGGCAGAGGGCAGCTGAGTGATGGTCCAGAGGGCTCACCTCCCCCTACCCATCCTGGGGGCGGGTAGATGGGGGAGCAGAAGCAACATCAGGACTTCCACCCCAATCCTGGGAAGGCAGCCAGCCTACTGGTTAAAAGCTCAGGCTTTGGAGGCAGGCAGACCTGGGTGTGCATCTTGGCTCTGAGTCTTGACAACTGTGAGACTCTGAGCCTTGACCACTGTGAGACTCTGAGCCAATCTTAACTCTCCTGAGCCTCAGTTTTCCCACCTCCAAAGTGGGGTGAGAAGGGTTCCATCCTTGGACTGTCTGATGATTAAAGCGTTCAACAATGAGAGTTTCTAGTGCCCAGTAGGTAGTCAATAATGTTACTGTTGTTACGTTAAGCATCTCGCATGAGAATGAAAACCTGGAAAGTGCTCATTGTTACGCTGTAGGGTTGCCTAGCACAGGGTCTGCTGCACAGTAGGTCCTCAAAAATATGCTGTAGTATTACGACTGCTATTATAACTATTTTCATTACGATCGCGTGATCTAAAGGGAGTAGTTTGGAACTGGCAGAAAATCTCTTGTCATCAACAGCAGCTAACCCAAGGCTTGGCACACAGTGGGTAGTTACAGATGCTGTAATTTTTGCTGTTGTTTTTATATCAGGTGCCACAGATCTGACTTGTAGTATGCTCGATAAATGTTAATATTCTTATGTGAAGCATCTAGTCCAGGACTGAACTCATTCCGTCATTCGTTTAACAAATACTTGTTGAGCACCAACTGTGCCTGCTACTGGTGTAGGCGCTGGGGATACAGCTGGGGAAATACACAGAAATCTGCCCTCCTAGAGCTTATCAACTAGTGGGGAGAGACAGACGATACGTGCAAATAAATATGAGGTATAAGATGATAGAAACTGAGAAGTGCAATGGATAAAAGGAAAAGTCAAGCAGGCTAAGGGAGATGGGGCACATCGGGGGGCAGGTGGCGTGGACACAGGGACGATGGATCTCCATCTTGAGGGAGGTGAAGGGGGAGGGAGCTCTACGGGCATCTGGGAGAAGAGCACCCAGGAAGAGAGGTCAGGAAATGCAGAGGCTGGGAGATGCCTGGTGTGTTTGTGGAACTGGGTGAGCAGAACTGGGACTAGTGGGAGAGCGGGAGGTGGTGGAGTCAGAGCAGCAAGGGCTGGAGCCAGTGATGGAGCCTCTTAGGGACCAGGGAAGGACTCTAGCTTTTCTTGAGTGACATTAGGAGCTGTTGGAGGGTTTTGAGCAGAGGAGTAATGTGACTGGTGTGCACGTGTGTGTGTATGAGAGAGAGCGAGAGAGCAGGGTCACCCTGGAGGCCACGTTAAGTGTAGACTGTAGTGGGGAGGGAGGAGAGGGGTGATGTGGGGAGATGGTAGGCATGTGATGGACACACTTTGAAGGTAGATCCAGTGGGATCTGCTGATGGATTGAATGTGGCATGTTTGGGAGATTCGAACCAAGGAGGACTCTACAGTTTTTGGCCTGAGTAACTGGAAAGATGGATTCACTATTAACAGAGTTGGGGAAGGTTGTGGGTGAAGCAGGTTCAGGGCAGACAGGAGTTCAATTCTGGCTATGTTAAGTTTGAGATGTCTCAGGTAGGCAGCCGCAAATAGGAGTCTGAAATTTAGCAGAGAGGCCAGGCCAGGACTATGGGGAGCGGTTAGCATGGAAGTGGTATTTAAAGCCGGGAGCCCGGATGAGATCACTAAGGGAGGGGGAGCAGATGGAGAAGAAACAAGGACTGAAGGCTGAGGGTCCTGCGAGGTCAAGAGATCATAGAGAAGAGAAGGAAGCAGTAAAGGAGGCGGAGCAACTGATGGGCTGGAAAGAAAACCAAGAGTGTGACATCCCAGAGGCTGAGGGAGGACGTGTGACTGATTGGATGATGGTGGTGAGGAGGAGGAATGCTTGATGCTCAGGGACACACAGTAGGTGCTCAATAAATGTAACTAGATCATGGGAATGATCATGATGGAAACCACTTAGCCCAGGGCATGGCACACAGTAGGTGCTTGATAAATGTTCCTACAAGGATAATCATGATACTGATGTAAAGCACCTGACCTAGGGCCGGGCACGTGATAGATTCTTACAAATGTTATTACAATGATGACCATGATAATGGTGGAGTAAACCAATTAGTTCAGGGTTCGGCACATAGTAGGTTCTCACTAAATGTCACTGCAATGATGACCATGATGACAGTGGAGTAAACTACCTCACCCTGGGCGTGGCTGGCACTATGGGCTCCCCAAATACCACCAGAATGATGACAGCGGGTGGAGATTTCCTGGGACGGGGAGGCCCAGTGAAGCCCTCACTAATGCCAGCGACCCCTCCCCTCTGGCAGATCACCTACAGCGCCATCAGCAACGAGCTGGGTGACAAGCTGCGTTTCCCTGCGCTCCTGCGCACGGTAACCCGCGTGGATCACCACATCGAGGCCATGGTGCAGCTGATGGTGCACTTCCGCTGGAACTGGATCATCGTGCTGGGGAGCGGCGACGACTATGGCCGTGACAACAGCCAGCTGCTCCACCAGCGCCTGGCCCACCTTGACATCTGCATCGCTTTCCAGGAGACACTGCCCACGCCGCAGCCCAACCAGACGGTGACACAGTCGGAGCGCGAGAGCCTGGAGGCCATCGTGGGCAAGCTGCGGCAGAGCACCGCGCGAGTTGTGGTCCTGTTCTCGCCGGAACTGGCCCTGTACAACTTCTTCCAAGAGGTGCTGCGCCAGAACTTAACGGACACCGTGTGGATCGCTTCCGAGTCCTGGGCCATCGACCCAGTCCTGCACAGCCTCACAGAGCTGCAGCGCACGGGCACCTTCCTGGGCATCACCACCGCGAACGTGCACATCCCAGGCTTCAGCGAGTTCCGGGTGCGCAGCTCCCAGGCCAGGGGGCCCGCACCCAACAGGACCACCCCGGGAGCCACCTGCAATCAGGAGTGTGACACCTGTCTGAACGCCACCAAGTCTTTCAACAACATCCTCAGGCTCTCAGGGGAGCGCGTGGTTTACAGCGTGTACTCCGCAGTCTACGCCGTGGCCCACGCGCTGCACAGCCTGCTGGGCTGCAATCAGACCAGCTGCCGCAAGGAGGTGGTCTACCCTTGGCGGGTGAGGCTCCGCCCGCGGAAAGTGAGGGCCCCATGGAGCAGGCGCAGAGTCCATGGTTGCCATGGAGCCCGCAGGACGCCAGCTGCTCTGCTCTAGCCTCCCCTTCCCTTGGTGGGTTCTGTGCAAACAGGTGGGAGAGGCCATTGGGACACGCCCTACCTCCAGACACACAGGAGTCCTTCGTGGTAACAAAACAAAATTTCTTTTTAAAAAAAATTAATTTAATCATCGCCATTCACGATAGTACGTCCTTGGAGATTTGGGTGAAATTCCCTAGAAAGAAGTCCCGCAGGCATTGGGAGCCCCAGTTCCCCCTGCAGCCTCTTTAGGGTGGAATCCTTGGAGACAGGCTTGTGTATTTCCATCAGCTCTGAGGTTCATGGAGGATCTTCTCAGCATCCCAGTTCTGCATCACCTCGAGTTTAAATCTGTGTTTTCCTGGTTTATTCACACACACCCTGCCATAAAGCCTTCGGAAGGTGTGGAAGGTTTTACTGAAGATCTGGAGGAGCAGAGGGGATGGACATCAGAGATGTACACTTTATGTCCGACTGCTGTCGGACAGCTCAGCTTAAACAGTTCTTTGGCTTTTTCATAGATCAGAGCGAGCTGTCCACTCTACTGCTCAGCCACCCCCTTGACCCTCATCTATCTCCTGTCTTTATCTTCCCTTTCCTCCCTTTTTCTGGATACCCTCCCCTGTCACCAAATACCTGTTCACTTCCTTAGCAGAGAAATTGAGTTCACTCTTTAACCCCACCCATTTATTTATTTGTACCCCTTCCACCTCACAATCTCAGAGCCTAACCTAGAGACCATCAGTGTTTATCTTTAAAAAAAAAAACTTCGTTATTCTTTAAAAGGATAACTGAGGCCAGTTGGTAAAATACTGTATTTTACTCTATATCCTGCTACATTAATCATACACAGAATTATCACGGGTGCTTTTCTGTTTTACGAGCACCTACTAGGCATCAAGTGCCCAGTATATATCACTTATATATACATCACAGATATATATGCCCAGTATATATATCATGGCTGTCCTCTGAGGTTGATGATCTACAGACAGGGAGCTGAGGGACAGTTAAATCAAAGTGACTTTCCGGTGATTGCTTAGTGGTAAGTGGCAGACAGTGGCTTTGACCCAGGTCTGGCTCATTTCACTGTGGTTTTCCCACTTCACCGTCCAGTTGCTCCGCCAGCCATGACTGGCAGTAGGTGTCATGCAGCACTGTCGAAGTCTTTCCTTCTCTAATAGTGGAGACCAAGAGCACTGAGCATAGCAACCAGGATATCCAGTCCCATTGCCTGAGCACCCACTATGTGCCAGGCCCTGATCGGTCTCTGCGGAGTACAGCAGGAAGTCAGGGTTGTAGTGATGCATGGGGAGGACAGGGGCCTCACTGGGTGGGAGAGGGGCAGGGAAGGCAGGATTTAAGTAGAGGGGAGAGCAGGCATTGGACACTGCAGGAGGGGCGTGGGAGGTGGGAGGAGGTGACATGGTCATGTGGCCAGTGTGGCCAAAGAGTTGAGGGCAAGGGGATACGGCAAGGGCAAGTGACATCGGAGGACACCCAGCACCAGATGAAGGGGCTTTGGCTGGGACATACGAATAGCCCACGAAGAGTTTCAAGCTGAGCACTAAGATGATGTTTTTGAGACAATCCAGAGGTGAAAGGCTGATAGAGACAAGAGGCAGGGAACTCAGTGCATCCTATGCTGGTTTCCCCCCAGGTCTCCACTGGCATAAACAGTGTCATCGTGTGGATTAAGAAATGATACCTTTTGTGCAGACAAGTTTGACAATGATGGCTGTTGCTCCAGGTGGACACAGCCAGGCAGGGGCATGGCTGGATAAGCTGGGTGGGCTGGGCTCCTGCTGTCCCTCCCTATTGCCCTAAGTGGACCCACTTGTGCAGGGCACAACCTGCACAACTGTACGTGGCGTCCTTACACCTCTCCCCTCCCATGGCTAGGTTATGCCATGCCACCCTGTTTATTTTTGCCATGACACTTAATCCCAAATTGTTGTTCCTATGTTTATTTACTTTCTTGTTTGTGGGCTGGTCCCTACCCCACCCCTCAAATGTAAGCCCAAGAGACCTTTCAGTCCTATTCAGTGCTGTATCCCAAGCTGCTGCAACTGAGTCTGGCTGAGGGCTGACTCTCAGTGAATATTTGTTGAATGGATGGGTGAGTGAGTATTAACTATGTGCCCAGAACTGCACTGACTCCTTTACATGAATAACCATTTATTCCCAGTTACCCCATGAACACAGTTCCTCTGTTCCTCTGTGGTTGCTCTTCCAGATGAAATAGAGATTCAAAGAGGTGATAGGCACCGAGCTAGGGAGTAGCCAGATGGTGAGGAAGTATGGCAGGGGCAGAGGGGATGGAGGGGACAGTGCCCTTAGGAGAAGCAAAGCAAGGGAGAGGCCCTGGGGATGATGCAGAGACTTGGAGATGGAGGCTGGGAGGATGTGCTGCCATGGTGATGGCAGGGGTGGGGTGGTCCAGCCAGGGGAGGCTTGGTAAATCCAGGATGGCAAGTAGGAGGGAGCTTTGGCCGTCCAAGGGGAAATTTCCAGCAGGTTACTGAGGGTCAGAGTACTGAAGTCTTTTCAGAATCTTCAGGTTCAATACCTTTATTTTACAAGTGGGTGGATGGGGCCCTTGGGGCCCTAAGAGGGACCATCATCCAGGCAAGACCACAGCCTGGTTCATTTGCTACCGGCTCGCTCTCTTCGCTCGCTTTCCCTGTACCCTTCTCTCTGCCTCTGTCCACCCCACAAGCATCTCAGATATGGCCCATCTACCTGTCTGTTGGGAGGCAGACGGTGACGAACTGAGCAGAGCTTTGGAATCAGGCAGACCTGGGTTTGAGTCCCAGTTCTGCCACTGCTAGCTGTGCAAACTTGGGCAAGTAATTTAACATCTCTGAGCCTCAGTTTTCTCATCTATTAAATATAAGGAATAATACATACGCTGCTGAGTTACTGCGAGGATGAACAATAATGTACGCACATCACCTGGTGCAGAGAAGCGAAGAGTCCTCCTCCTCTTCCTCATTTGTTTCCAACACCTGTGTGGGCCTTAGGAGAGAGCGTGCGGCTTGGGCCAGAGCCACTGTTGGGGGTCGGGGTGGGGCTAGGGGAGGAGGCAGAAACGAGACTTAGACCTAAAAGGAGAGCCAGGAGAGGCTCAGGCCGCTGCTGGTAATAGTCCAGGCTCTGCCCATGTGGGAGAATTGCAGGGACAGTGCTTTCTGACTCCATACCTTGGACCCCTGGAATCTCAGGTTGCTCAGCCCAGCTTGGCCAGATCACTGCAAGGGTGTGAGACAGACACCAGCACCAGCTCCCCAGGGGCCTCTGCCATCTTCATTCCCGTCCTCAGGCTGACCACTGGGGTAGAGCCTCTCTTCTCTCAGCTCCCAGGCCCTTTGTTCTCAGACCCAGCAACCTGTGCAAATTCCAAAAAGACTTTCAGAGCCAAGATCTCACTCTCTCGGCAAGGCAGAGGGAAGGCTAGGGAACAAGTCCCTTGTCTGTCTGTCTGTCAGTTCCTGAGGTGAGTTGAGCTCTTGGCCCCCAAGGTGTCACCCAATGGATTCTCCCATTGATGGAGGGGAAAATCTAGGAGCCAGAATGATGGGATATGTAAGCTGGAAGCCCTTTTGGGATCAGCCCAGAGATGTTCAGTGACTAGCTCAAAGTCACACAGCAAATTGAGGACAGAGCTAGGACTGGAATTCAGGCCAAAGGATACCCAATCCACAGCATGTTCTAGTTCATACCAGCTTCTGCATAGTGAGAATGATGGGGGAATGGGGTGGGGAGAGACTGAAAAGAGAATTGGCTCCAAAATGTGGGGCAGCAGGCAGGCCGTGGGGGCCAGAGGAGACCCTTGCATGTGGGAAAGGCAGTGGACTCTGGACCTCAGGTATTGACTCCCAGAGGGATGGCCGAAGTGACTTCCAGGAAAAAGGGATAATATTGACAATTCAGTAGAATTCACTCATCTACTTCTTCAGAACCCAGGAGATCAGATTTTTGTTGCTCCCACTTTGCAGAAGAGGAATCTGGGGTTTATAGAGGTGAAGTGACAGATCCAAGGCGTCATGGCAGGTGGTAGAGCCGATGCTAAACCCAGGTGTATCTGACTCTCAACCCCTGCCTCCAAATGGCCACATTTCCAAAGTTTTATTGGCCCCATTTTACAGATGTGGAAATCGAGGCCCATGGGCTGGTAGCATTTCTCCCAGGTCTGGCCCAACCTCAGATACCAGCTCCATTTCCCTTCCCTCTGGCCCCTCTAGCTACTTCAGGAGGTCTGGAAGGTCAACTTCAGCCTTCTGGGCCACCAAATCGTCTTCAACCAGCAAGGGGACCTGTCCATGCAGCTGGATGTCATCCAGTGGCAGTGGGACCTGAGCCAGAACCCTTTCAAGAGCATCGCCTCCTACGACCCATCGCAGTGGAAGCTGAAGGACATTGGTGACATCTCCTGGCACACCCCCAACAACACGGTCAGCAGAGGGGGTGGCAGTGGGCAGGGCCTGGGGGCTGGGCATCAGGGTGCACTCTGGGGTACAGGGGTCCTTTTACCTGGGGTTCATTATTGGTAGCTAGAAGGGTATCTACTTGTGGATGTATTGTCTGGGGTCCTGACCTTCCTCCGTGATGGAGAACTGTCCAAGTTCAGGGCTTTCTGGCTTCTCAGGACCCAGGATCTCAGGACATGCGTGTGTTAAAGGCTTCAACTCTCGTGCCCACGCTACGATGCCCACCCGACTCTTGTATGACCCCATCTTAACCAATTACATCTGGAATGATCCTACTTCCAAATAAGATACTACTCATCTCCCTATTTTATGGGTTAGAACTTGGAAGGCACAGAGTGGTTGCGTGACCTGCCCAAGGCCACACAGCTTGATTGTGTCTCTCTACACAGCACTCAGGTGACACTCTTTCAATGAATACTCACATTTTGGGGACGATAGCTCTGCCTTCCACCGTGTCTGACATCTTTCAGTCTAACGTGCCTTTATTTCACCCTTTTTTCATAATAAGCTGTCAGAATGCTTGGCGTGAAGAAGATAGAGACCCAGCCCTGTGGGGTGAGGGAGCGGATCTAGAAGCTTCTCAAAGAGCCTTCATCACTCTCCCCAACCCCACTCGACCTCTGTTCCAGGGGCATTTGGTGCTTTTACTTCTTGAGCTTTCCAGGATTTTTTCCCCCAAAACTTTAAATTGAAGTATAGTTGATTTACAACGTCATGTTACTTTTAGGTGTACAGCAAAAGAGATTGCTATATATATATATTCATTTTCAGATTCTTTTCCATTGTAGGTTATTACAAGATATTAAATATAGTTTCCTGTGCTCCAGAGTAGGTCCTTCTTGGGGGATTTTTATGGCATCTATTGGGCTGGTGTCTTTATCAATGTGCGTGAGCTGCCATCACCAAGAATCACCACCTGGGGGACTTAACCAACAGAAATGTATTGTCTCAGAGTTCTGGAGGCTAGAAGTTCAAGATCAAGGTGTTGGACGGTTGGTTCCTTCTCAGGGCCGTGAAGGAAACTCTGTTCCAGGCCTCGCTCCTGGCTGCTGGTGGTCTGGCGGTCATTGTTGGTTTCCCTTGACTCCTGCTGCATCACCTGACCTCTGCCTTCATATTCATGTGGCGTTCTCCCTGTGGGCGTGTCTGTCTTCCAATCTCCCTCTTTTATAAAGACATCAGTCATACTGGAGTCAGGGGGCCCACACCACTCTGGTATGACCCCCTCTTCACGAATTACATCCTCAACGATCCTATTTTCAAATAAGATCGTATTTTAGGTCCCGGAGTTAGCACTTCAACACTGGAATTTTGAGGGGACACAAGTCAACACATCACAATGTCTTAGCCTGGGTTTCCCCCAGAAAGCAGAGCCTGAGATGAGGGCCTCTGTGCAGATAGTTCATTCCAGAGAGTAGAATGAACTTAACCTTGCAACAAGGGAGGGAATGTTAATGATCTGAAGTCTTTTTTTAATGTAGGCATTTACAGTTATACACTTCCGTCTAAAGACTGCTTTCATTGTATCTCATATGTTTTATTATTTTAAAAAAGTATCTTTAATTATGGTTAAAAAACATAAACTTTACCATCTTTATTTTTTCTCAATTTTTTCATTGTGGTAAAATACACATAACATAAAATTTATCATCTTAACCATTTTGTTGTTTTGTTTTGGGGGGAAGGTAATTAGGTTTATTTATTTACTTATTTATTTTAATGGAGGTACTGGGGATTGAACTCAGGACCTCATGCATGCTAAGCATGTGCTCTGCCACTGAGCTACATCCTCCCCACCCCATCTTGAACATTTTTAAGCGTACAGTAGAGTTCAGTGGCTATATATTTACACTGTTGTAAACAGCCACCACCATCATCCATCTCTAGAAATCTTTTCGCCTTGCAAAATTGAGACTCTCTACCCATTAAACAATAACTCCTCATTCATTGCTCTCCCCCGGCCCCTGGAAACCACCACTCTACTTTCTGTCTCTGAATCTGACTATTCTGCATACCTCGTATAAGTGGAAGTATTTGTCTTTTTGTTACTGGCTTATTTCACTTGGCATAATGTCCTCAAGGTTCATCTGTGTTGCAACGTATATGTCAGAATTTCCTTCTTTTTCAGGGCTGAATAATATCTCATTGTGTGTATGGATCCTGTTTTGCTTATCCATTCATCCATAAATGGCCACTTGGGTTGCTTCCACATTTTAGCTATTGTGAAATTAATGCTGCTGTGAACACAAGTAAACAAATGTCCCTTCAAGACTCTGCTTTTAATTTTTTTGATTATATAACCAGAAATATAATTGCTGGATCATATGTTAATGCTATTTTTAATTTTTTGAAGAACAGCCATGTTTTCCACAGTAGCTGTACCATTTTACATTCTGAACAGTGCACAAAAATTCACTGTTCCAGTTCCTCTACATCTTCACCAACACTTATTTTCTGTGTTTCATTAGCAGCCATCCTAATGGGTGTGCAGTGGTCTCTCATCGTGGTTTGGATTTGTGCTTTCCTAATGATTATGGATATTGGGCACCTTCTCATGTGCTTTTTGACTTTTTGGAGCTCTTCTTTGGAGAAATGTTTATTCAGGTCCATTTTTTTTCATTTTTGAATTGGGTTGGTTTTTTGATTGTTGCTGAGTTTTAGGAGTTCCCTATATATCTGGATATTAATCCTTTATCATATGTGTTATTTGCAAATATTTTCTCCCACTCTGTAGGTCTTTTTACTCGGTTGATGGTGTCTTTTGATGCATAAATTTGAAAATTTTAATTAAGTCCAATTTGTCTATTTTGGGGGCTATATTCCCTGTGTCGTATAATATATACTTCTTTTATACTTAATAGTTTATACCTCTTAATCTCCTACCCCTATGTTGCCCCTCCTCCCTTCCCGCTCCCTGCTGGTAACCTTTAGTTTCTCCTCTATATCTGTGAGTCTGTTTCTCTTTGGTTATATTCACTAGTTTGTTGTATTTTTTTAGATTTTACATATAAATAATATCCTATAATATTTTTCTTTCTTTGTCCGACTTACTTCACTTAGCATAATATCCTCCAAGTCCATCCAAGTTGTTGAAAATGATAAAATTTCATTTTTTTTTTGGCTGAGGATCATGTGTTTTTTTTCCCTTCATTTTGTTAATGTGTGTATTACATTGATTTTTATATGTTGAACTATCCTTGTATTCCAGGAATAAATCCCATGTGGTCATGGTGTATAATCCTTTTAATATGCTGCTGAATTCAGTTTACTAATATTTTGTTGAGAATTTTTGCATCAGTGTTCATAAGGGATATTGTCGGTAATTTTCCTGTAGTTTCTTTGACTGGTTTTTGTATTAAATTGATGCTGACCTCGTAGAATTAATTAGAAGGTGTTCTTTCTTCAGTTTTTTTTTTTTTTTTTTAAGAGTTTGAGAAGGATTGGTGTTAGTTCTTCTTTAAATATTTGGTACAATTTACTGGTGAAGTCGTCAGGTCCAGAGCTTTTCTATATCAGGAGATCTTTTTGATTACTGAGTCAGTCTCCTTACTAGATATAAGTCTAATTCAGATCTTCTATTTCTTCATGATTTAGTATTGGTAGATTTTGTGTTTCTAGGAATTTGTTTCATCAAGTTTTTCCAATTTATTGGTGTATGATTGCTCATAGTACTCTCTTGTAATTCTTATTTTTGTAAAATCAGTAGCTATTGTCCCTCCTTTCATTTCTGATTTTAGTAATTCGAATCTCCTCTCTTTTTTTCTTAACCAGTCTAGCTAGTGGTTTGTCAATTTTGCTGGTCTTTTAAAAGAACCAACTTTTGGTTTAATTGATTTTCTCTGTTATTTCTCTATTCTCTATTTTGTTTTCTCTCTGATTTAATCTTTATTACTTCCTTCCTTCTGCTAGTTTTGGGTTTAGTTTGTTCTTTTTATAGTTCCTTAGGTTGTAACGTCATTATTGATTTGAGATCTTGCTTGTTTTTAGTGTAAGTGTATATAGCTTTAAATCCCCCCTCAGTACTGCTATGCTGTAGCCCATGTTTTGGTATGTTGTGTTTTCGTTTGTATTCATCTTTAAGTATTTTCTAATGCCCCCCTTATGATTTCTTTGATCAATTGGTTGTTTAAGAGCATTGTCTAATTTCCACAAATTTGTAAATTTTCCAGTTTTCATTCTGTGATTGATTTTTAACTTCATCCTTTTGTGGTCAAAGAAGGTAGTGTGATATCTATCTTTTAAAATCTATCCAGACTTAATTTATGGTCTAATATATGGTCTGTCCTGGAAAATGTTCCATGTGCACTTGAGAAGATGTGTATTCTGTTCTTGTTGGGTAGAGTGTTCTGTATATGTCTATTAGGTTTAGTTGGTTTATTGTGTTGTTTGAGAATTCTGCTTACTCACTTATGTTCTGTCTTATTGTTCTATCCATTATGGAGAGTAGGGTATGGAAGTCTTCAACTATTACTGCGGAACATTACATGTTGAACTGTCTTTTCTCCCTTTCATTCTGATGGTCTTTGCTCCATGTATTTTGGGGCTCTCTTGTTGGGTGCATATATTTAATTGTTAAGTACATATTTATAATTGCTATATCTTCTTGATGTATTGACCCTTTTACTGTCATAAATGTTCTTCTTTTTCCCTAGTAACCATTTTTTGGGTATTTCCCCCATCTGGCTTCCTTTGAAATTTTATCTTTGTCTTTTTTTTTTTTTTTTTTTTTAGTTTGAATGTTATATACCTAGTTGTAACTTTTTAAAAAGTATTTATCCTGCTTGGTGTTTGCTGAACCTCCTGGATCTGTGATTTGGAGTTTGTCGTTAATAATTAGAAAATTCTCAGCTTATTCCTTCAAATATTTCTTCTCTTTCTTGCTCTCTTCTCCTTTGGGTATTCTTATTATGTATATGTTATATATATTTGCAGTTGTCTTATAGTTCTTGGATATTCTGTTCTGCTTCTTTTTTTTCCATTCTCTTTTCTCTTTGCTTTTCAGCTTGGGATGTTTCTATTGACATTATCTACAGGCTCACCAGGTCTTTCCTCAGCCATGTCCAGTCTACTGATGAGCCCATCAAAGGCATTCTTCACTTTTGTTACCGTGGGTTTTTTAAAAATGTGTTGCATTTCCTTTTGATTCTTTCTTAGGCTTTTCATATATCTGCTTATATTACCCATGTGTTCCTGCATTTGTCCGCTTTTTCAATTAGAGCTCTTAGCATATTAATCACAATCATTTTAAATTTCCAGTCTGATAATTCCAAAATCTCTACCATATATATCTGAGTCTCATTCTGATGCTGGTTTTCTCTCTTTAGAATATTTTTTTTCATTAACATGTCTTGTAATTTTTTGTTGAAAATCACAAATGATGTAGTGATTAAAATCAGTGGAAGTCCTCCTTTTCATACATTTAAATATGAGGTTTTATGTTTATCTGGGTAGGAGTTAGGCTATGTTTAATATTTGCTGTAGCTGTGGTGTCAGAGGCTAAAATTTCCTCTAATGTCCCCTGCCTCTGCCCCTTTTTGATCTTCCCTGCTGGCTTTGGGTTTCCCTAGAGACTCCTTTGTAAATGGAATCTGAGCCTTGCAGATCTTATGGTTGTAATTCCCTGTTATTATACAGGAGTCTGAATGATGCGGTGGTAAGATGTGGGAGGAAGGGAGGCATTCTAAAATGATCTAGAGTGACGAGGTTTTATTCTTTCAGTGAGCCTATGCCCTGGGCTGTGTCTCTCTCAAGTGCCTCTCAGCTCTCCCCACCTTAGATGTGACAGGAAAGCTAGTGGGGGGGCTGAAGCTGGGTACTTCCCTTCCCCTATGTCAGTTAGGCTCTGGTAACACAGTTTCCCTTGAGGGCAGGCCTTTGTTAAGAAGAGCAGAATGCTCTGGGTGTATTTCAGATAGGTTACTTTTTCCTTTCCCCTTGCTGAAGAGCCATATATATTTTTCTTCTCTTCTTTGTCTACATGGCTGGAAATATTATCCATAGGCTTATAACCTCTAATTTTATATCTTCAGACTGGACTTCTCCCCTCAACTTTAATTCAGATATTCACTTACCTACTCAAACTCGCTCCCTAGAGGTCTTCCCATCCCAGTAAAGGGCATCATCATCTTTCTGTTGTTTTACCAAAAGCACTGGCATTATCCTCTACTCCTTTCTTTCTCATCCAATCCAGCAGTAAACCTTGTCCACCCTGCCTCCAAAACACACCTAGAATCTGGCCACTTCTCACCTCTTCCACGACTATTTCTTTAGTCAGAACCACCATCGTTTCTCAGCTGGGCTATTACAATAGCATCCCTGGTCTCTTGCTCTGCCTTTACCTCTCACATTCTATACTCAACACAGAAGACGGGGCAATCCTGTTAAAGTGAAGTCAGAACCTGTCACTCCTCTGCTTGGGATCCTCCAGTAGCTTCTCATTTCACTCACAGTAAAAGCCATAGTATTTTGACTCCGTCTCTTTGAACAGATCTGCCATTCTTCTTCTTGTTCATCTTGCTTGAGCCGCACTGGCTTTGCTGCTTCTCAGCTGTGCCAAGCCTCCCCACCACAAGGCCTTTGCACATGCTGTTCCCTCTGCATGAACAGATATCTCCATGACCTGCTCCCTTCCAGCCTTTATGTCTTTGCTCCAGTGTCACCTGCTGGGGGAGGACTTCCTTGCCCTCTCACCCCATTTGAAATTGCAATCAATTCTTCTATCATTTTCCATCTCCCTTGCATGGCTTTATTTTCCTTCACGGTATTTATCACCATTTGTCGTATCACATTTTTATGTGTGTGTTGTCTCTCTTCCCCATGAAAATATTCATCCCATAAGAACAGAGACTTTGCCTCATTTGGTTCATGGCTATAGATCCAGTGCCTGGCATTGGTATGCACTCAGTACCTTTTTGAGTGAGTGAACAAGTGAATATCAGGTTGAGACTCCATGGGTAAGAGGTTGGATTAATTTGGTTCCTTAGGTGTTAGGGGTTAGTGAAGAGATGAGTTTGGAAGGAGGGGGGAGGATACATGGCAAAAGGGCGGTGGGGTGTAGGTCTGGTTATGGTGTGTGTGTTGTGTGTGTTTGTGTGTACATACCTACACATGTATGTGGTCCCGTGGGAGGCAGAAAGACCACAGAGGGCCTGGAAAGGCTGGCAAGGATCAACTGATGGAGGGTCCCTGAGGGTCTTCCATGAAGTTTCAGGGAGGAGAACGAGACGCCTGGAAACATCATGTGACAACCACGTGCAAGAGAGACTACAGGGATGGACCAGGAAGGCAGGTGACCTCTGAGAGGCAAGAAGAGAAGGGCTCTGGGGCCGAGGAGCCCTGCTGTGGCTCTTCTTGTCTGGCCTTTGGTCCTTGATATGTGTACTCTTGTAACACCCTCCTAAATTGGTTATCAGAATGATCTTTATACAAGCCGAATCAATCAGACCACTCCCCACTCAAGAGCCATGGCTGCCTCCCACTGCCCCTACATTTTCAGTGTCAGAGTTGAACCTTCTGAATGCCTTCCACCCTCTCCGTGGGTGTCCTGACTCCAGCCAAGCCCAGATGCAGCCTCTTCCCAAACATGCCATCCCCCTCCTCATCTCCACCTCATTGCTCTTACTGTTTCATCTATTTGTAATTCATTCATTCATTTAATAAACAATCATTGGAGGCTTCCTCTGTGCTGGGCACTCTTCTAGGTTCTAGAAATATAGCGGTAAAAACAAAAGACATAGCCACTGCCCACCTGCTTTTTTCACCTGAAAACTCCTGCCCCTCTATAAAGGCTGTGCCAATTAGGATTCTTGGTGGCAAGTGACAGAAAGTGATGTCAGCAAAAAGTTGATTTATCCTCTGACATCATTGAAAACTCTAGAAGTCAACTGCAAGGCTTCAGGCAAGGCTGGATCCAGGGTCTCACTCTCCATCTCCCAGAACCTTCCTGAGGCAGTTCTCCCCACTGGAGACCAGAGGGCTGAGAGTCACATTCTAGCCATTCAGCAACCTCAGAAAGTCCTCTTCTCAACGGCTGGATGGTGGTACCCAAACAAGGTGGATTAGGTCTTTGGCAGGCAAAACTAAGATGGTCCCTACAAGGATCCAGTTCTAATGGAAATCCCAGTACTGCTCCAACCTCCCAGACAGGGGCCAGGTTTCCCTCCCTTGAGCAACCTGATGGGGAAAGAAAGACAGAATAGGGAGGCCCCCAGAGTTTGGGAAAGAGGACTCAGGGTCTCTTGCCCTCCTCCCTCCAGATCCCTGTGTCCAGGTGTTCCAAGAGCTGCCAGCCTGGGCAAAAGAAGAAGCCAGTGGGCCTTCACCCCTGCTGCTTCGAGTGCATTGACTGCCTCCCTGGCAGCTTCCTCAACCAAACTGCAGGTATGATTTATAGGCCCACACACTTGCCCTGCCCCTGCCCTGCTCTGCCCTGGTGGGGGGTGGTCTCTGAGGCCCTTCACCTTTGGCAGGGTCTCTAGGGTCTGCCCTAGAGGACATAAGTGTCCAAAGGCAGGGACCATGTCTCTCCCACCAAAAAGCGAGGTCTCAGAAGAAAGGAATTACAGTTATTAGGCTCTGAGTCAAGGAGCCCTTGGTTCCAATCCAGCCTCTGTAACTTCCTGGCTTTGTGAATTTACCTGGCTGAGCCTCAGTTTCCTCATCTGTGAAATGGGGTTGCTGTGAGGAGTTGATGAGGCAGTGGGTGTGAGGGACTCAGTGAGCGCTGGCAATGACCGCAGTGGTCACCCTTGGCTCTTTCTACTGCCGGGGCCTGGCCCACTGCAGGCGTGGATGATGTGGGTGCAGGGAAGGTGGCTTCAGCCTGATTGATTGCTGTGGGCTCTTGCAGATGAATTTGAGTGCCAGCCCTGCCCAAAGTACGAGTGGTCGCACAGGAATGACACCTCCTGCTTCAAGCGGAAGCTGATCTTCCTTGAATGGAACGAAGCACCCACCATCATTGTGGCCATGCTGGCTGCCCTGGGCTTCCTCAGCACACTGGCCATCTCGGTCATCTTTTGGAGGCACTTTCAGACGCCCATGGTTCGCTCGGCCGGGGGGCCCATGTGCTTCCTGATGCTGACGCCGCTGCTGTTGTCGTACATGGTGAGCCCCGTGTACGTGGGGCCGCCCACGGTCTCCACGTGCTTCTGCCGCCAGGCCTTCTTCACACTCTGCTTCACTGTCTGCATCTCCTGCATCACCGTGCGCTCCTTCCAGATCGTCTGTGTCTTCAAGATGGCCAGCCGCCTCCCGCGTGCCTACAGCTACTGGGTCCGCTACCAAGGGCCCTACGTCTTTGTGGCGTCCATCACGGTGCTCAAGTTGGTCATCGTCGGGGGAAGCCTACTGACCACGACCACTACCCTCACCCACCTCAATGACCCTGTTGACCCCAAGGTCATGATCCTGTCCTGCAACCCCAACTACCACCAGATACTGCTGACCAACACCAGCCTGGACCTGCTCCTCTCCGTGCTGGGCTTCGGCTTTGCCTATGTGGGCAAGGAGCTGCCCACCAACTACAACGAGGCCAAGTTCATCACCTTGTGCATGACCTTCTACTTCATCTCCTCTGTCTCCCTCTGCACCTTCATGTCCGTCTATGATGGGGTGCTGGTCACCATCATGGACTTCTTGGTCACTGTGCTCAACCTCCTGGGCATCAGCCTGGGCTACTTTGGCCCCAAGTGCTACATGATCCTCTTCTACCCGGAGCGCAACACACAAGCCTATTTCAACAGCGTGATTCAGGGCTACACCATGGGGAAGGACTAGCACTCCCGTTGTCTGCCCACTGGGATGAGGACCTCAGTGTTGGGAGATGAAGGCCAGGGAGTCTTGCTTGCTCAACTCCAGATCGATGCAGGGAAGCCACTCTTGACTCTTACCCCTTTGTCCTGGTCTCTGATTTGACGTCCCTCTGAGGTTCTTGGCATCCTGGTCATCTTTACCCACCTAGTGATGGATGCCTATTTCCATTTTGTTCCTTTCCATCGAGCTTTTTAGCTTGCCAGGCACTGTCACCCCATTCTAGAAAAGACCACCCAAAGTGACCTGTTGGTCTCCAAGGACGAGTCTGGTTTAGCAGCCTACAGCTGCCATCTGGCGGTCACCATGGGTACCTGCAGGTTCCGGCTCCCGGTGAAGGGAAGCCACGCTGGTGGGCTGGGCCCGTGTTGGTGTGGGAAGATGTGAGTTCAAGTAATGCTGCCCGGCCTCATTCACTAGCTGCCCATGTGTCTGTGTCTCCTCCCCCAGATTCTCCCAGAGCACGAACCCCCAGATTCTCTGTCGTCTCTGAGTATGGCTGAGCCCATAAATACTTGTGAATAAAGCTCACTTGGGTGAAATGAATGAGTTTTGTTCTTGTTTTCCAGAAGTCCCCTGAAGAAGATGTGGAATCAGAGACCTCGGTTTCAACCCCAGCATTGCCTCTTCTGAGCTGTGTACCTTGGGGCAATTATTTACATATAGTTCCCCTTCTCTAAAATGGGAGGATCGAAGCATCAGAGCTAATGAGTGCAAAGGACATACAGTAGGTACTTAATAAATGCCAACCATTGCAAATCCACCCGTCCCTGGAACCATCAGGGACAAAATAATGTTGTTTCTTTTTTATACCTCAGTGTCCATGGTATATATTCTAGTCCATGGTACTAGCTTCTGTTGGAAACCAGCCCCCA
Source organism: Camelus ferus (assembly GCF_009834535.1). Lineage (NCBI taxonomy): Eukaryota > Metazoa > Chordata > Mammalia > Artiodactyla > Camelidae > Camelus > Camelus ferus. The sequence continues at coordinate 12,732,874 of NC_045708.1, read as the reverse complement.
CCCAGCAAATTCTGGGTGTTGTCGTGGGGGTGCTTGTGTCTCACGTGTGCTCCGGACCCACTGTGCCCCTTGGCACTGCCGAGCCTGAAGAGGCCGCGCTGCTGGGTGTGGCTGTGCCCACCCCCGATGGTGGGCTCCAGGGGCAAGGGGCCCTGATTCTCCTGCCCGAGAGTGAGACCTGGCCTCTGACAGCTCACCAGGTCAGTGCAGAGACCTCCAAACTGCTGCCCAGAGAGACCAAGTGATCGGCTCAGGGGCACCCAGCTCAAAGCGGAGAGGGAGCGTCAGAGCCACAGGGCACGCAGGCAGAGACAAGGAGCCCTGAAGACTTGGTTACTGCAGTGACACGGTGGCTTCTTAGAACTCCCCTGGGAGTGATGTAGAGCTTGGCCAGCACCAGCCCTGGCAGGAACAACGTCCCCTGCAGCTGGGACGGCGGGACTGTCTCCTCCTTGTCCTGAAGTTACCTCTCGCATTTCAAGGTGGTGGGTGGTGGGATCTTGGCTTGAATCATCTGGGATTTGGGGCAACGGCCTTCACATTTGGGGACCACTTCTCCATAATGGCGGGGACAATCCCTGTCTCTTCCCGAGCCTTCTTCTGGAGCCTGGCACAGAGCAGGTGCTCCGTGAATACTGACGGACCAGCTACATCCCTGTCAGTTTTCTCTGTCTTCTCTTTCACCACCCGTTCCCCAAACCACTGCGTCAATTCAGTTCATCGTTCATGGCCTTGGGTGCCGGATGCTGACAGGTAGTCACAAAAAATACTTGTCCTTACAATGGAGGAAGACAACATTTATGACCCTCCCTAAGAACTCCATTATTTTATCCATTTATTCCTCACCAAATTCTGTTAGTTGGGGACTGTTAGGGTCATTTTCTTACAGATGGTGAAAAAAGAGACTCAGAGGGGTTATGAGACATCCCCAGCCCCACACAGCTCGCTCTGGGAACCAGGACCCTCTATAAAGTGAGACTCAGACAGCCCTGCCCGCAAAGCTGGTGAGGAGAAACCGCAATCACGTTGTGGGGGATCTCAGTGTTCCCACCAGGGCATGCCTTAGGGAGATGGCTGGTGTGTGCAGTGACCAGGGAAGACTCTGGGGGAAGCTGGCATTTGAAAAGAGCCTTGAAGGACACAGAAGTCTGGGAAGGCAGGACGTTTGAGTGTCGTGGGACGAGTCGGGGTGAAGGGTGGGCAGAAAGCAGAGCAAAGGCAGGTGGAGGGAGGCCCGCGGGAGCAGGTAGTGAGGGTGGCTGGGTTGTGAGTACTGAGCTTGGAAGGATAGCTGAGGCTAGAGGTGGGGGACCCTGACCTAGGTATCTGGACCTTGTCTTCCATGGTGGCTGCTGCCAGCATCCCCTGCACGGGCTGGCTTACCACTGGGGTTGCGGGAGGTGCCGTTCCCAGCTGCCCCATCACCTCTGTGACCAGCCTCCACTTTGCCTCTGTCCTCTTCCCCCAGTCCTGGTGTTGGCCTGGCCTGGTAGGCTAGAGACAGCTGGGAAAAGAGCCCCCAAGGACGGACTGTTGTGTGAACATCCCTGCTCTGTCCCCTCTGCTTTGCTCCCAGGGAAAACCCAGAGCCTGGGCTGAGACTCCGCCCGGCCCTGAGCTTCCGGGGCGGCTCTGCACAGCCTGTTCCTGGATGTGCCTGTGTCCCGTCCCCCTCACCCTCGGGACCAGATTGTCAGAGGCTCAGAGAGTTTTAAGCTCTTAATTCTCTTTTCTTGCATGCTTCTGACGCGTTGGTTTAAACATTTTTTTAAGAGATAATGACCTCATTTTCCTGGTTCCGCCTCCCAGACCGCCATTAGACAGAGAATCCTGGAATCCCAGCGACCTCGGAGGCATCAGCTGCACACCTCTTACAGCCACCCCGAGCTGAGGACTTAATCCTTTCTTGTTCCCCTCCTGTGACAGGAGGCTCACTGAAGACAATGCCACTTATTAGAAAATTCTTCTTAGATTGAATCAGAACCCAGTCTGTGGGATTTCCATCAATGGCCACTAATTTTATCCTTTGGGACCGCAAACTAAGCCTCATTTGTCTTTCTCGTGAAGGTCTTTTATATGTCATAACAAAAAGAATAATTGTCTTTCAAGGAGCACCTACTGTGTGCCAGGTGCTTCATACACATTACCTCTAATCCCCATGATGACCCTGCCTGATGGGTACCAGTGACCCTTGGTGGCCACGTGCTGATGCCTCCCAGCACCCCTCTCCTCCCTCCCCGCCTCCCTCCCTTAGGGGCAGCCCCTGTTCTCCCAAAGGAGATCTGTGTGGTTCTAGGGAAGCTGACTATGTGTCCTGGCTCCAGGGGATGGAGCAGGTGACCCAGGCCAAGCCAATCCACACACACCCTTCCTTTGGCTGCAGTGATTGGCTGGGAGGTGGGCACATGGCTTGGGTTGGTCCAATCAGAGAAACTCTCAGGACATTGGCTGGCACAAAGATTCTTTCTCTAGGAACCAGCAAGGCTGTCAACCCAGGAGTTGGGTGTAGATCTTGTGGGACCGCAAGGCAAGTCAGCCTTAGAGGAAAGCTGCACTTTGCAGAGGACAGAGTGGGAGGATGGAGAAACTGGGTCCTTGGAAACTTTTGAGCTGATGGGTCTTGGCTGCAGGCAGCCCTTTGTCTGAAATCTTCCATTTCAGGAGTCCATTAATGTCCACTGTTGCTCAAGATAGTTTCAGTTTCCTGCCCCCTGCAACCTAATTTGTCCTTAGCCTACTGGAGAGGAAACTGAAGCTCAGAGATCCTGATTAACCTGCCCAGGGGGCACCAGCTCATAAGTGGGGGAGCTAGGATTGGGTTCAGGGGATAATTGTGGGGCTATGGCTGCTGTGTTCTCCTCAGATCATTTTTTTTTCCTTTTTCTTGCAGCCATTTTCAGGGACCGTAATGACCTCAATGTCTTTAAGGCTTGTCACATGGCTTCCTACTGCCAGCGTTTTCTAAATTTCTGCAGAGATCTTTTTTTTTTTTTTTTTTTCAATTGGTCTAAAGGTCCTCAGTTTCTCTCAGGGCCTGATTGTGACCACCCGGCCGGACCTCTCCTTTGGTCCTCTGCTTACTCTCTGACCTGGAACTGTCTCTCTGAGAGCACCTCTCAAGCTTTCCTCTCCCAGATCCACACTCTGGCCAGCTGAGTGACGTCCCCTCAACCCAATCTCAGTCACAGGCCTTCCCAGCTCAGAAACCTTCCATGGCTCCCTAGTACCTACCCGATCAAGCTCCATCTCCTTCGTGTGCCATTCAAACTCTCCCGCATTCAGACCCTGCTCACTTCTCCAGCCTCATCTTCAGGGTTCCCAGGGGCCCCCGGCTAGTCCCCAGACAGACTGCTGGTTTCACACCTTTGCTGAAGCTGTTCCTTCTCTCTTATCCCCAGTGGACTTATATTCATCCCTTGAGGCCCAGTTCAAATGCCTCCTCCCCTGGGAAGACTTCCCTGATTTCGGGAGAGGGTCTTCTTTGTGCTCCCATGACTGCTTGAGCTTAGCCCCTGTTGGTCCAGCACTTGTGACGTGGCTGCGGCCCTTCTGGTCTGGACCACCCGTTGGGGAAGGGCAGCCCTTTTCTCCCGAGTGGTCTCATCTCCAATGTTTTTGTTGCTTGAGGCACTGAGTACTTGTGTTGGCTGAGCAGTGAGATGCCCGGGGCCTTACTTAGAGCCAGAGCTGACCGGGCGGGAGCTGACATGGACCTGTGGGGAGCTGGGGCCCTGGGGCCCGGCCAGGATAAAGGTGTTTTCTCTGGTGGCTGGGGCTGCAGGGGGAATGGAGAGGGTGACAGAGTGGAGCCAGCGAGCTGGAGCTGAGCTTCCCAGGCAAGGACGAGTGTGACATGGATTCCCTGGCAGGATCTCCTGGGCATCATCCCGACTTCTCTTGTTCGCTCCTCCTACATCCTGTCTGTCAGCAAAACTATTGGCTCTACTTTTAAAATATACCCCGCTTTAGACCAGCAACAGCCTCCTAATTTCTTCTGCCCTTGTCCCCACAGTGGGGACAGTACTCTCAGAGAAAGAGCCAAAGTCCTTGTATGTGTCAAACCCACAGGGCTCCCCACCGCCTCTCCCCGCCTCTCCCTCCTGCACTCCTCTGCAGCACACTGCCTGCCTCACCATCCCCCAAACATGTCATGTTTCTGCCTCAGGGCCTTTGCTCTGGCTGTTCCCTCTTCTTGACATGCTCTTCCTGCTAGTCACATGGCTTGTTCCCTCGTTTAATTTCTCTTCCCGTTTAACCTTTTTCTTTGACACCGATCACTGTCTAACACACTATATATTTTGCTTCTTTGTCTTATTTACTGTGTTTCTTCCCCAACAGACTATATGCGGCATCAGGATGGGGAGTTCTGTCTGTCTTATTTATGGATGTATCTCAAGCATCAAGGTGAGTGCCTGGCACAGAGTCGGTGCTCAATCAGTGCAGGTTGAATGAATGAATGAATGAATGAATGAATGAAACAGAACTATAATGGATCGTGAGGTCAGAAGCCGGGAGAACCGGGGCAGGTAGGGTAGTGGGGAAGGTAATGGTCGGGCTGAGTGGCTCAGGTCTGTGAGTGAGGCTGCATTCACTCATGCACCTGCCCCCCGACTCCCAAATCGCTCATTCACTTATTCACTCAAGAGATGCTTATAAAGCACCACTAGGGACAGGAGCTGTGTGGCCCCAAGGAGATGCCACTCCAGATGTCAGTCCCTGCTCCCAGGCAGCTCGTGTTCTGGGTGGGTGGGGACCTAGGACATCACGTGACACTGTGAAGAGTGGGCTTCAGGTGCTGCAGGGGCACCCAGAGTGGACACTCGCCTTGGGGAGTCAAGGAAGGCACCCAGAGGAGGTGACATCGGACGAAGATCTGCAGAGGATGCAGCTGTCAGCTGAATGAGGAGGGCCTGGCCTGAGAAGAAGAATGGCGGTGGGGAATCCAGCGGGTGTGGGAAATGGAGAGAGAGGTGGAGTGGGGCTGGAGCTTGAGACTGAGGGTGGGTGAGTTGTGGAGGGGGGAGGAGAGGTTAAAAGGGAGGGGGGAGCTGGAGAGGGGGGGGGAGAGGAGGGATGTTGGGGGAGGGGGGAAGGAGAGACTAAGAGGACAGGAGAAAGGAAGGAGGAGGGAAAGAGCGGGGAGAGCCTAAGAGAGGAGAAAGGAAGGGGAGGGAGGGGAAGAGAGAAAGCAACACAGAGAGACACACAGACAGAGACAGAGACACATGGAGACAGAGAGACACAGAGAGAGAGAGAGAGAGGGAGAGAGAGTGCCTGTCCAGCTGTGTGGCTCTGGGTGAGTGAACTCACCCCATTGCGTCGCAGTTTCCTCTTCTGTGAAGTGGGGTGATGTCACAGTGTTGTTGGTGAGGCTGCGGTGAGGACGACGCGTGCTCCCCACGTGAAGCTCAACAGGATGCCTGGCACAGAGCCAGCGTTTGACAGGTGTTGGCTACAATTATCATAAGGCACTTGGACTTGGTCCTAAGAGGGAATCTTGAAGGGTTTCTGAAGAGAGGAGGTGGGCAGTGTGGGCCTGAGAGAGGAGGCGGGGAGACCCCTTGGGCACCGGCCACCAGGTCCAGGTGAGTGAGGACACAAGACTGGGACCAGTGGTGGCCGTGGAGTGGGGCAGCGTCAGTGCTCCTGGGTGGCAGATCGGCCCCGGGGTGAGGAAAGGGCTCCTGGTTTGGGTGGCCACTGGCTGGGAAAGCGATCGGGTGAGTGGGTTTGGGCTACCTAAGTGTCAGAAGGGACTCCTGAGGGCATTCACACCACCCACCCCCGTGCTCCTGAGCAGGCCTGGGCCCAGCTGAGTGGCCAGCACTGACCTGCTTTATGAAGGTCTCCCGGGGCAGGCCCAGAGCACGAGATGGAGGGAGCTGGCAGAAGCTAGTAACATTCTGGGAACGTGGGACCACCTGGGTGGCTTCCCATCCTGTCTCACTGCGTACAGAAGCAAGAGTTTCGTCCATCTCTCTGGGAATAGGAGAAGAGGCTGATTCTCCCTGAGCCTCAAATCTCCCTCCAAAACCCCCCAAGGAGGCCCTTGTACCTGCTGTTGACGGGGAGTGTCCAGGGTGAGAGAGGGGAGGAATGGCCAGGTACCACCTCCCCTTCTGCAGGGAAGATGGCAGTGTGGGCTTTTCCATACAATAACGTATGGGCCCATCTGCTTCTGGTTAGCAGCTCCGGGTGAGCCTAATTGGCAGATCAAACCATTCGATGTTCCATGTTAGATAAGTAGTTAGAAGCGCCGGCCGGGTCTGACACTTTCTGGATGGAGCCCAAGCCCTGTGTTGACCACCGCGGGGCCTGGGGTGCTAATGCAAACCAGACTCTTGTGCACGGAAGCGGCAGGATATTAACAAGTGTCAAAAGGCTTTGAAGAGCCTGGGCAGATGCGGCAGTTCCTCTGCTTCTGTGCTGAGGAGGGGTGTGTGGGCTCCGGAAACTTAAGCTTGAACATCGAGGAGGAGGGGAGGGCTCTCAGAGGGTGGTGTCCTGATGCTGGCTGTGGCTGGGGACGTCTGAGAGTCAGCGGATCCTGCCTCGGCAAGGACACGTGGTAGAAGGCCATGAGCTCAAAGAGGGGAGACCTTGGCTGTCACTCCCTTCATGACCTGCCATGGGTCACACGACATAAGGGGACTGGCTCTAGCTGTGTGACTTTGGGCAAGTAGGGTTACCTCTCAGAGCCTCAGCTTCCTCATCTGTATGGGGTAAAACCATGCTGCCTCATTCAAGTGGATGGATTTGGTTCAGATCACAGCTCCGCTCGTTACTACCTTGGACATGATACTTGACCTGTCGGAGCTTTAAACCCTCATCTGTAAAACAGAGTTATTAACAGGAACCATCTTATCAGGGTTACTGTGAGGGTCAAATGAGATAACACATGTAAAGTACTCAGACTGCACCTGGCCTGTGGTAAATGCTGTATAAACGCTAGCTGTTGTATTAGTCAGCATTTGGTAGGTTATGCTAGTGTGACAAATATCCCCTGGATCGCAATGGCTTATAGAAGCAAAGATTTCTCTTTTTCATGTGATAAGACAGCCATGGGCTGGCTGCAGCAATTTTCTACTTGTCTTCTTTCTGGGATCCAGGCTGAAGGATCAGGCTACTCTCACAGCAGAGGGAACAGAGTGATGGCAAAAGCACATCATGCCTCTTAGGCTTCTGCTTGAGGTGAAGCACATGTCACTTGTGGTCATAGTTCATTGGCCAAAGCAAGTCACAAGACTCAGTCTGATCAGAGGGGCAATAAATACTCTCAGGGGCGTGGAATTGATGGTGAGAACAGACAATGTGATGGACAACCATCCTGATTATGGAGCCATGGGGATTTGGGGTGGTGGGGGGTCATTACCCAGAAGTTTTGTCTCAGGTTGGTTTGGATTATGGCAAAATGGTGAGTTTTTCAAACTTTATTATTAATGCTTCCTCTCCTTTTTTTTTTTTTAAAAAGTCACTATATTATTTTTAAAATTTAAAAAAAATTATTATTTTAAATAGAAGTATAGTCAGTTTACAATGTTGCATCAATTTCTGGTGTACAGCGTCCTTTCCTTCTTGATGCTCTCACCCTCCTGGCCTTCACGGGCTCCTTGAGAGGTTGCTCTCTTCCTCTCTCTGACATTTCATCTGGATGATGGTCAGCCTGCTTCCTTGCTCCTCAGACTCCCTAGTCCCCCTTTCTTCTGGCTAACCTTAAGAATTACCCTGCCCTGGATGGGGCCCCATCTATTGTTTCTAATCTCCAGTCCCAACTCTAGGTCCATCCAGTCCTCCCAACTCTACTTCCCTGATGACTAACTGAGCCATTTGGCTCTGCCTGGGGGCTGAGATCCAGCCCACCTTTACTCTCTCCAGTTAGATTTCTGGGTTCAGTGTCGGCAGCAAGGGGCCTCATTTGCTCCCTGGTGTAACCCAATTTAGATCTGGTTCAGTGATGATGGTGTAAAGGTTGGTGAGGTGTGGATGGCAATGATGGTGACGACGGTGGTAGTAATGACAGTGGTGGCAGTGTTTCTGTTGGTGGTGATACTGCTGGTGGTGATGGTGTGGGTCATGGTGATGGTGGTGATTCTAATGGTGATGAGGACGTTAGTGATGGTGGCAGTAATGGTAATAGTGTTGCTGGTGATGGTGTTGCTGGTGGTGATGGTGGTGGTGGTAGTGGTGGTGGTGACGGTGATGAGGATATTAAAACCGGTCCTTTCCTTTCCAGCTGAACACCTTCATTAAGTCTCCAATTCAGGGGCCAAAGGTCAAGGTCACTTTCCTTTCTTACACCAGCAATACACAGACCTCGCTGTCTGTCAGATTTGGGTCATTAGGGGATGCATCTAGATTCTGGCTGGAGTGGAGCAGCCCACGAGGTGGAATAGAGTGGGGATGACACCTGGCAGACGAAGCCATGTTCCTTTTTAGCCCTCATCATCAATCCCCTTCTCTGGAAAAGTAAGGGCAGGTCTGACCAGAGCCTTTACCACCATCCTCTGGGGCGGGCCTTCGGCTTGTCCACAAGATAAAGAGAGAGAGCACTGGACAGGGAGTCAGGAGACTGTGCCCCAGTTCTGACTCCCCGAGTTCCAGCGACAAGTCCCTTCACTGTGCTGTGCCTCAGTTTCCCCACTGGCATGATGAGAAGTTGGACAAGAGCTGAGGGTTTATGCTATTTTTTTTGCAGAATTATTTTTATTTAATTATAGTAAAAAATACATGACATAAATTTACCAACAACCATTTTGAAGTGTATAGTGCAAGTGTGCAGTAAAGTTAGCTACATGCCCAGTGTTGTGCAACAGATCTCTAGGACTTTTTCATCCAGAATTATTTTTTTGAAATTGATGTATAGTTGATTTACAGGGTTGTGTTAGTTTCAGGTTAGGTGGTTTCTTACAGTGTCACAAGGACCATTTCTGGGCAACCATAAAGCAGGAAGTCCACACTGGGCTCCTCGAGTAACCCAGGCTGGGCTGGGCTGGCTGGCCTCTGCTCTGGGTGCAGTTCCATCACCTGGAGGACCAGGTGAGAGGGAATGAAGGATGCAGTGTAACTGGTCCCTTTACAACTGAGGGTGGGTTCACTCACAGCTTCGCCTGTGTGTGTGTGTTTGTACCTTCAAAATAGATCACAAATATGACCTCTTCCAGCCTGACCCACCCTCACCTTACCCCTGGATTCTGGGCACCCCTCACTGGTCTCCTAACTCTGCCCGTGCCACCTCGACAGTCTATTAACCACACAGTGTGCACAGTGCCCTTCAAAACCTAAATCAGATCTTGCCACTTTCCTATTCAAAACAGCTCCGGTCCCCATCCTCCTACACTGCTGGTGGGAATGTAGTTTGGTGCAGCCACTATGGAAAACAGTAAGGAGATTCCTCAAAAACTAAAAACAGACTTACCATATGATCCAGCAATCCCAGTCCTGGGCATGTATCTGGAGGAACGCTAATTTGAAAAGACACATGCACCCCAGTGTACATAGCAGCACTATTTATAATAGCCAAGACATGGAAGCAACCTAAATTCTGTCTATATTCAATAGCTTGTAGCAACCTATAATGAAAAAGAATATGAAAATGAATATGTGTGTGACTGAACTATTACGTTGTACACCAGAAATTGATACAACATTGTCAACTGACTAAACATCAATAAAATAAAAAATAAAAAACAGCTCCTGTTCCATCAGAGTGAAAGCCAGAGTCCCGGCAGGGTCCCTGTCACCTCCCTGACCTCACCTCCTCCTGCTCTCTTCCTCTGTCACTCTGCTCCAGCCTCACTGGCCTCCTGGCCATTTCTCCAACATATTAACTGGCACAATCCCACCTCAGGGCCTTTGCACAGGCTACTTGTTCAGGCTGGAAGATGTGACGTCCACATGGCTGGTTCCCTCACTCCTTCAGGTCTCTGCTCAAACATTCCCTTCTCAGTTGCACCTCCCCGTGTCCCCTTCGGTTCCGAGTCGCACCCACCTCCCCTCCACACACTCTCTGTCCTGCCTCTGCTCCATTTCTCTCCACAGCCTGTATCACAATCTGGCGGGATATGTCTTTTGCTAATTTGCCCTATTTATCAGTCTTCCCAGCAGAAGGGAGTTTTGCCTGTTTTATTCTCTGCTGTGTCTTCAGCACTTGGGACGGTGCTTGGCATACAATAAATGCTCAATAAACACTTGTTAATGAAGTCCACATGTTTTTGTACCCATGTTGCAGTGAGGCACCAGCCCGGCTGAACGGACTTAAGATGCAGATGCTAGCCTGGCCCATACCCAGCAGTGGGGGCAGTGAACATGGCCTGGGGCTGGGGTCCGGTGTCCCAGGCGTGAGACCTGGTGCAGCCACGTGGGGGTGATGCGAAGTTGGGCAAGTTACTGCACCAACCTGAGGCTTGCTCTCCTCATCTGTAGGTGGGAGAAGATGAATCCGCCCTGCAGGAGGATGGCCCCAAGCTCCTTAATAAACCTACCAGGATCTGACCACTGTTACAAGTCCCTCAGTCCCTTAGGGTCTGTGACATCCACGTCTTACAAGGAGGGAGGTAGGGATAGGGCTGGGCTAAGGAACCGGGTAGAAGCCACCTTGTTCCCAGGCCTCCTGTGCATCCCACATCACACTCTGCTCTAGAGGGAAGCCTGCCAGACCCTTTCAGGGCTTAACGCAGCCTCATTCTCCAGGGGTGTGAAAAGAGCCCCCTGCCTTAGAAAGGGCAATTCTGGATGCAAGGGAATGAAGGAGCCAGCCACAGGGAAGGCAAGAGCGCTGGGCTGGGACACAGAGGACCGATTCCTAGCAGGCTGTTGGCTCCCATGATCTTGGGGATCCCTCCTTCCTCCGAGCATCAGCCTCCCCACCTATGAAATGGTGGACAGGTCATCTCCGCTCTCAGGCTGCTTCCCTCCTGCCTTCAGCAGGTGTCCAGCAGTAGGGGGACTGGAGTGTGGTGCCGGAGCCCACCAGCAGTGCCCCCCTCTGCCTGTGGCCTGCTTTCCCCACAGCCTCACGCTTTATGGTTTCTTCCCTGGGCCTCCCCACCTCCTCAGCCCCTTTCCCAGGGTGTCAGGCGTGCGCAGCCGCGTTGGGGAGAACACTGTCCGGACAGTGGGCCTTCCCAGCCAGGGCAGGACCCAGCGCGTGTCTCCCATCGCTTCACCCCAGGGGGCTGGCCTCCTGGGCAACACCCTTCCCATCACCAGATGGGTTTCCCGCCTGTGGAACACAGTATCAGGATGTGAAACAAAATGGGGAATTTGAGGTAAACACTCCATTTATGAGCTGGTCATGTCCCTCTTCCTGGGGTGACCATTGGACCTCGACCCTCCCTGACTCTGGGCCCCACCTTGGGTATGAACCTTCCTGGGAGGTTCTGACTAGCAGCTTCATTCCAGACCAAGGTACTGGGGTGTCCCTGTGGCCCCGCTTGTTCTCACATCTCAGGTCCTTCAGGAAAGCCGGTTGAGGGCCAGGCATGCTCTCCGAAGGGCAGTTCCAGAAGCCGGCAGCAGATGGTGCTGTTGACCCCTTTCCCGGGCCCAGAGTCTCTGGGCTCCCAGCTCCAGGGCTGGGTAGGGCTGATGGGGCCTGGGGTCCCCTCTCCTGGGAGGCTGGACTCCTGGACACACAATCACTCAAGGGCCCATCACTGGCCCCTGGGGAAAGGCCCCCGGGTGTGAGTCAGTGCCTGGGAGCCCGCTGTGCAGACTCTCACAGACGGACAGGGAGCCTGCTCACTTCTCTCTGCGTGGTGCTCAGCGCCCAGCCTGGCTGTCTTCACTCATCACATGTGCGTTTCTGTGTAGCCCCCACAACACAGAGGCCTGCTGGGCTGGGGGCGTGGGAGGGGCAGGAGGGCTCACAGGAGGGGATGTCTTTGGGGTTCTTGGGGGTCAGCATGGCTGTGAATGCTTGTGTCTGTGGCCCATGTGTCTGCAGTGCCCACACGAGAGTGTGGGTGCACAGGTGTGTCTGTGCGTGCATGTGTGTACGAGTGTTGTGTGTTGGTGAGGACCCCAGCGCCCTGTCCCTCTGGGCACAACTGTTCAGCTGTGTGTGGGGGGAGACATGTGTGTCTATGGCTGCCCAGATGTTATCCACATGCAAGTGTTTGGCTGTGTGTGTGTGTTAGTGTGGGAACCACAAACTCTGGGCAAATTCTGGGCTGGGCTGATGGGTGAGAAGCAGAAGGAATAGTGAGGGGTTTGGGGAATAGGGAGGGTGTGGACTGACAAGCTGCAAAGATGAATAAACCTATTTTTTAGGAGAGTGGGGCTGCCCTGGTGCCCAGGGACCCTGGCCCAGCGGGGAGTGACCCTGCCGTTCTGCAGAGCTGGGTGGAGGCAGCATTGTCACTGTGATTATGTCACTGAATGGTGTGCGATGAATGTGTGCTCTGTCCCTGGCCCTTTACACACGCTGTCTCACCCAACATCCTCCAAGTGCCCCCCTTTTACAGATGAGCAGACTGAGGTTCGAGGAGGTAGAGGAACTTGCCTGTGGTCAGACAGGAGGAAGTGATAGAACTGTGTCTTGAGCAGTCCTAAGACTTGTCACTAAATTCCCTCTGCCTCAGGAAGGCCTGGCTGGCGGGCTGTGATGCTGGGACGTGTCAGGCCCTGAGCTGGGGGTGGGACAGGAGGACAGGTGCAAGGGAAGGGAGCCATCACTCTTGGTGTCAAAGGAGGCAACTCAGGGTAGCGTAAAAATCCCGGCTCTGCAGCAAGAGCTGCCTGGGAGTACCAGCCTCAGGCCGCAGCCAGGGGGCAGCCTCTGGGAGCCTCAGTTTCCCTGTGTGCTGAGCTCTGACCTGGGGCAAGAAACCTTGTTGGGCCCCGCCAACCCTCATTCATTCAACAGACGTCTGTTGAGCACCTGCTCCGTGCTGAGTGTGGTTCCAGATGCTGGAGACACAGCAGGGGACAGGACAGACATGCTCCTGCACTCGGGAAGGCTAAACCCAGGCCACAGGAGAGAGGAGAGAGAGAAAAAAACAGCGCATAATTATCAGAGAAATGCAAATCAAAACTCCAGTGAGGTATCACCTCACACCAGTCAGAATGACCACGATTAAAAAGTCCACAAACGACAAATGCTGGAGACGGTGTGGAGAAAAGGGAGCCCTCCTACACTGCTGGTGGGAATGCAGTTTGGTGCAGCCACTATGGAAAACAGTATGGAGATTCCTCAAAAAACTAAAAATAGACTTACCATATGATCCAGCAATCCCACTCCTGGGCATATATCCAGAGGAAACTCTAATTCAAAAAGATACATGCACCCCAGTGTTCACAGCAGCACTATTTACGACAGACATGGAAGCAACCTGACTATCCATTGACAGATGATTGGATAAAGAAGATGTGGTGTATATTTGTATGCTACAAATGGCAGTATATCATCCTTTTTATGGCTGAGTAATATTCCATTGTATAGAGACACCACATCTTTATTCTCAGAGCAACAGGGAAGCTACAGAAAGGTTTAAGCAGGCAAGACCTGATCTGATTTGCACTTCAAAGCTGGCACAGATGCAAAGTAGAGAATGTTTCTCCTGATGGAACAGCAGCTGATCGTGGGGGCTGATGATTCTGCAGAACGAGATTTGCATATGTGATGCAGTTTCCGTAAAAACCCACCCTGCATCAGCAGGTTTGGAACACTGGAGGCCTGTGGAGCTGTGGTTTGAAATTTGGATCCTGGAGCAAGTCCTCCTTCTGGTCTCTTCCTTCCCATTGGTCCCTTGTGTCCTGTGACTTCCAGCTCTTTCCCAGAGGCAGAAATTTTCTTATGCTTGGAATTGTTTTCTTTGCCACTGTGGATCTTGGGAAGGAGGTCTCCAGGTGTACACCCTCTATCCGGACACAGAGTTCAAACCCCAGCTTGTCTCTCATTGGCAGGAAGACTTTGGCCAAGTAATTTCTCTGAGAGCCTCAGCTTCCCTGTCTGTAAAATGGGGGTGCAGATGCTTCTGAGCGCATCAGACAGTGGTGAGGATTTGATGTGATGGGGCGTGCCAGGGCCAGGCATGGAGTCCTCCATGTGCTGAGCGTGGGCTGTCACTATGGCGCTGATTACTTAGCTCCCTAGTTACCTTAGTTATCTTAGTTGCCCGGTGTGGGCCCCTTAACGCCCAGAACTGCACTTTCTTTACCTGTAGAATCAAGCCCATTTAGAAGGTACAGCCAGAAATGCGAATGAGACGGGGGCAAGTTCATGGCAGAGTAGGTGCTTGGAAAATGTAGTTTCGGGGTGCTGCCCGCTCCGGCCCAGCCTTCTCTGGGTAGCAGGCACCAGGCCAGCTCTGCAGAGAGGTGGCTGCTGGGAGCAGGGGCACAGCCAGAAGGGCGTTGGGTAGCACAGGGCCCCGCAGGCTCTCCTCCACCTCCCTTGGGCTCTTCCTCCATCTGCCCTCCCTCCAGCCCCCTCCACCCTCCACTGTGCCCCTGGGAGTGGGCCTTTGGCAGTCTTCCGGAGTCCATCTCCTTTTCCTGATTTGCATGTTTAAACTGTATCTGCAGATGCATCTTGTGTCTAAGGCCCAGCCTCCCCCTTCCCTGCCGGCATCTCTGGGAGCTGAGCTATCCGTGTGCACAAGAGCCCGGAAAAGCACAGCGGCTCGCTCCTCCATGCCAGCGTCCCTCTGAGATGCCTTGCTCCTAGGTGGGGGTGGTGGGGGGGGTCAGGATTTGTTTGTTTGTTTGTTTTTTGTTTTTTATCTCCTGGTCTTTGACTGCATCCGTGGGCTGTGCTCACTTATTGGCTGCTGGGGGATGCTTTCAGATCACAGGCCTGACATTTCGATGTTTGTGTCTCCGTGGCAGGCAGGCACCAGCCTGAGCAATCGATTCTCCCTGCATAATCGCCAAGCACCGTCCATGACACGTCATCAGCCCCCATCAGCCCTTTGGGCTGCTTCCTCCCACGGCGGGTTGCTTCCATGCCCTCGCTTCTGGGCCCAGGTGCTCTCTTTCCAAATTCCAGAAAGACATTCCCCTCCCCACAACCCCGCTGCTCCCTACCCCATCCTCCTTCCATTCCTCATGAGGGAAGTAGGGCTGCCCCAATTTCTGGTCACCTCCACCTTCCTCTGTGTCATCTTGCACCAGTTACATTGTGTTCCCTTCAATTCCTCCAAAAGGAGGCACCTTCCCCCCTCAGGGCCTTTGCACATGCCGAGTCCTTCACCAGATCTCCTTCCTGGTAGTCCCAACACAATCTCCTTTTTGCCTAGCTCACTCCCACTTGACATTCAGGTCTCAGCTTAACTGTTACTTCTTTCAGGAAGTCCTCTTGGATTTCCTAGGCTAGGTTAGGTTATTTCATTCCACTCCTTTTTATACTCAGCTCGTATCTTTGGGGCTCTGTCCCTCCTGTAAGGATTTATTTGATGTCTGTCCTCCCTGTTCCATTTGAGGGGGCCCTGCTTCTGTTTTGTTTGCTTCTGTATCCCTTTGGCTCAACGTGGTGGTGCTCAGTAAATGCTGACTGAACTGAGTGAATGATGGAATGAACGCTTATTGAATGCAGTCAAACAAAGGCTTGAATTTTTGGCCATGTAAATTTCCCTCCCACAATCATGAGGAAAGTGGTCCTCTCCAGGCCATCCCTTGTATAATGAGGTGGCACGGCTGGGGGAAGAAGTGGTCCTGATGATGGGTGTGAATGTGGCTCCCTGGGGCCAGAACCCAGACTTAACTCCTCTGTCTTAGGCTGTTCGCTGAGCTGAATCTAAAATGATGATGAGGATGGTGGTGATGATGGAGGTTATGATGGGGAGGTTAATGACGGTACGTCTTGGCAGGGGTGGTCATGGTGCCGGCGATGGCGGTAATGATAACCCCAGTGGTATCTCAGGGGATCCTTGTGAGGATTAAATATGTCTGTAGGTTGCCCCTAGGACGGGGCTGGTTGGTGGTAAAGGTGGCTGCTGTTATGTGCCCTGTACTTCCTAGATTCAGACCTGCCCCTGTGAATGTCCACCTCTTTGACCACCCTCATCCCTATTTTACAGGTGAGAAAACTGAGGCTCGGAGAAGGGAAGTAGGAGACTTGCTTGGCTGAGATTCGTGCCTAGGCCTGGCTGGCTCCATGCCCACCGAGCTGCTCTGGCACAGGGACAGGCAGGGGTGAGTCTGGAGAGTGGGTGGGGGGTGGGAGGGGTCTGGAGAGGGGAGAGGGAAGCAGTGAGCCTGACATAAGGCCCCCAAGAATGTGATCCACTTCCTCTGGGGCCCCTGGGAGCCTGGTAATCCTGGGGCGGCTGGGATGCGGGGAGACAGCTGTGCTGGGTAGGATGGGGGTGGGGTGGGGCAAAGCTCCAGGAACCTGGGCCCCTCTTCTCTGCTTTTCCTGCAGGGGTGGAGGCTATGGGCCAGTTAACCCTGGCAGAGCTGGAGCCAGGAGGTGGGAGAGGATTCGGGGAGAAGAAGGCTCGAGGAGGCAGGGAATTGGCAAGGCCTGACACAGGCCAGCGGTGAGCCCACCCCGGGTAGCTCGTCCCCAGGTGTGGCCAGCTGGCCCTCCCGGGGAGGTGCTGGGAGACTGAACTTCTGAGCATGACAAGGGAGGAGGGGAGCAGGCTTTCAACAAGGTCACAGATGGCAGGGCTCTTGGGGGTCATCTGGCCCAATCCCTTTGCTGTACAGAAGGGGAAACTGAGGCCCAGAGAGGAGTAGCAACCAGCTCAAGGTCACACAGGTGTCAGTGACTGAGCTGGGATAGACCCCAGGCCTCCTGGTTCCAAAGCTGGAAATTGCTCTACCTCCCAAACTGCACCCCACCCCCACCCCTCCCGCAGGGCAGGAGTTGAACTGGACTGGATGCAGAATCCTTTGGTTCACCTTAGCTGCCCCAAGGGTGCCTCTCGCGCAGTGTCACAGTGTCACGAGCCCACCGCCTCTGGCAACTTCAACCTGAAATAGTCATCATGATGGTACTGATCATATCTTGTAGCTTTTTGATTTTATAAGTAGTTTCCAGTTTTTTCTAGTTTCTCTCTTGCAGTGTTTTATAGTTTATCAAGCCCTTCACCCCCTTTATCTCATACGACCCTCACTACACTCCATGTGAGTAGGCGTCCTCACTCCCATTTTACAGATGTGGACACTGAGCCTCGGAACGGAAGTGCTTTCCTTAGTCACATGGTGAATAATAAGAGTAGTGGACCTTTATAGACACTTGCTCAGTACAGGCTCCCAAGTGTGAACTCCTCCACAGCCGCAGCGGCTCCTGCCAGCCCTGCAGGTGTTGTCCCTCCTTCCTCCCTTTCCTGCACCCCTGCATCTCGTCCAGGGGCCAGTGGATGGTGCCTCCTATATGTTTCCCAAATCTTGGCACCATCTCCGTTGGTGCCACAATGGAGTTGGCCACCATGTCCTCTCCCTGGATGACACCTACACTCCCTTTGCTGGTCTCTGCCTCCGTTCTTGTCCTGCTGCAGACCATCCTCCACAAAGCAGCCAGGCGCAAGTTCCCAGGGGGCGAATCTGATCACCTCACTCACCCCTGTTTCAGTGGCACCCACCCTCTTAGAACAAATTCCAGGTTTCCCAACACAGCTCCCCTCCCCCCGCCTCCCACCTCTCTGATCTCATCTCCCATGGCTCTCCCCTTCACTCTTGTCCCCCTCTCCTTGCTTCAGGTGCAAGGGGCCTCCTTCCCCTCCCTTGAACCCGCCAAGGTGGTTCCCACCTCAGGACCTTTGCACATGCTCACCCTCCTGCGTGGACTGCTTTGCCCCACACCCACGCGTGGCTGACTCCTTGTCAGTTCAGCCATCCTGTGCTCATCACCTTGGCTAAAGCTGCTCTCCAGCCACATCACCGGGCTTGACTTTCCTCATAGCCCTTTCCAGCATCTGAAATCCTCCTGCTTGTTTTTGAATTTATGATCTGTTTCTCTTTCTTAAAATGTAAATATTCTAAGATCAGGGACTTCATCTGATCTGTTCACTGCTGTAACCCCATCCCCAGAACAGAGCCCGCACATAGTAGATGCTCAATTAATTAGTGATAATTGACTGACTACATGACCAAGGTTGCTGGGAGCTTGAGTGTAAGATATTTCCTCTCTGTCAGCCTACCTGGCTTTCTGACACTGACTCCCAGATGAGGACTCCTCTCCCTGCTTTACTGCTGCTGTCAGAGAGCAAAGGACATTTTGAGCCCAAACCCTGGTGCACTGGGACTCATGATTCTTTGAATCTTCACATAAGATTCAAATGATGGACTCCTTGCTATGTGCCAGGTGGCTTGCTAGACCCAGAGGCAAAAAAGGCCAATGAAAGTGAGATCCCGAAGATAAGAGAAGGTAGACAAAGGATTCTAACAAGCTTAGCAGCTTTGAGTGAACACCTACTACATGGCAGGTGCTTTGCAAACATTGTGACACTGAGTCCTCGTGGAATAAATAACTGTCTGCTGGAGGATGGGACAAATCCTCACAACATCCTGGCACAGTGGGGAGTCACCTCCGTGTTACCGCAGGGGAGGTGAGGTCCGCCACCGGAGAATGACTTGTCCAAAGGCACCCAGCTGGTGAGTGGCAGACCTGGATTCAAATTCAGGTTTATCTGACTCTGAAATCTGTGTCTAAGAGGGAGTGGGAGGTCAAGTCTGATTAAGATGGGGGATGTGTTTGAGCTGAGTCTAGAAGGAGGGGACGTGTGTACCAGGGAAAATGGGCAGGGAAGGGTTTTCTGGGGGACATAGGGCAGCGCCAGGAGGGAGGCAGGGGGATGCAGGGGGAAGGTGGCCTCGGCCAGACCCTTGTCATCTGTGCATCACCTTGCATCATGGTGGCAATGAAGAGAGACAAAGGGAGTGTGGGGTAAAATTTGAACCCCAGAAACTTCCCAGCAAGTCAGTCCAGAGGGTCAGATGCTGGTGGGGGAGGTTCTCTAAGGGCAGCGGCACTCCAGGGGTTTGTGGGTGGAGTGGGGAGGGAAGGAGAGGCCGACAAGGAAATGGTGTGAGTGGGAGAGAATTTGAGACTTAAATCTGCAAGGCTGCAAAGGAGTAGCCTTGCTGCTTTGGACAAGAAGTTGTACGCGCTCTGGGTTTTGGAGTTGCGGGACCTGGGTTTGCGTTCCAATTCTGCCACGTCTGGACTGTGGCCTCTGTGGGCTCGATGACTCTGAGTCCGGAATCTTCATCAAGAGAATAACAGGAATTCCTGTTACTAAGAGGACTAAAGATCTTAAGGGATGTGATGCTCCCAGAACAATGGCCGACGCAGCATTTTAAACACTCAATAAAGATTAGTTCCTAAATTTCCCCCCATCCTCTCCCTGCCCTGTGCAAACCCTGACTTTAAGAGATTGCAAACAGATTGACTTGCCTATGGAGGCCAGGCCGCTCCTGAAACAAGGCAAAGTGGTTGGGCAGGGAGAAGTATGTAGCTTGAACACTTTTTTCGAGAGGCTAGAAATACGAATTTTGATGGTGTGGTGTGAGAACCCCCTCTCCTCCCCTCAAAATGCCCATGGGCCCCGAACCTGCCAGTCTGCAAACCCTCTACAGAGCGCCTGGCTGAAGAAACTTGGGAGGGCCTTCTGAGATTGGGGTGAGGGGTGTGGGGGTGGGGAATAAGTCAGTCCAGGGTGTCTGAGGCAGAGAGGACTGATAACTGACAAGTAAAAGAAGGAGAAGGGCTTCATTGACCTGGTCAAGGTCACAGTCTGAGCAAGTCACTGAGTGAGATTAGGGTTGAAAGACAATGAGGCCTGGGGGCAGAAAGCCAGGAGCTGGCCTTGGCACTGGACAAAACTGCTGTGTGATCTTGGGCAAGCCCCTAGCCCTCTCTGAGCCTCTGTAACATGAGTGAATGGGCTCTATCAACTGTCCTGGCTTTCCAGGCTTTGGTGGGGCAGACATCTGGTCTCTCCCCCAGTGGAAGGTGGGGGAGAAAGCAGAGGGAGCCCCGCCTCCTTTCTTAAAGCCTGGGAACAGCAGGAGGTCTAATCTGCTGTTGACATTCCGCTGGGTCTAGGGGCTTGTGTTTCTCCTGGCCTGTGTGATCCTCCGGCCCCTTGCAGCAGGCAGACGCTGGGATGGAGCACTTGCTCTGTGTCACTCCGGGTGGATTAGGGGTCCTGGGGCCAGGGGATTGGGGGTGCTGAGAAGAGAGGAGTTTGGGGCAGGGCTGAGGGCCAGCTGCCGGCTGGGGGCTCTTCTTCCTTCGTAGTGCATTTGCAGGGGATGTGCTCAGCTAAGCAGACTGGGCCTCGCAGATAATGCTCACTCATCTAGTCAACAGATGCTAACTGAGCACCTACTATGTGCCAGGGTCAACAGGAAATCAACAGTCAGCATTATCTCATCTTTATCATCCCCATTTAACAGAGGGGGGAAATTGTAAGTTGTAAGGTGCTGTTAGGCTTTGAATGCGGGGACCCAGGCTCTCAAGCCTGTACATTTAACTCACATGTGCTCACGTGTATAAAGCACCTCACTCAGCCCCGCACACGAACTTCCTGCATGCATTTATTCATTCACTCCTTCATTCATTCATTCATTCACATAAAGAGCCTGGCACTCTTCCAGGGTCTGAGATCATCACAGGTAACGTTAATTACTTAATTACTCAACGCCAAGCCTGTAAACTCATTACCTCCTTTGCGTCACACCAAAACTCCGAGGAGTAGATGTCATTATCACTCCCATTCTACAGATGGGGCATGGAAAGGTGAGTTCCCAAGTGGCAGAGCTGGGGTTTGAGCCTAGGTCAGCCTAGAGGCAGAGCCCAAGCCCGGGTTGGGTACTTTACCCTTGACCTGGCCCTCAATCTTGCACGCCGTGCCTGAGGATAAAATCTCAAGAGTTGTCTTTTCTGGGCCTGCGGGATTGAAAGCTCCACAAAGCCAGGGACTTGCCTGGCTGTGCTCACCTCTGGAGCCTCTCATCAGGTGCACTGCGGGTACTGAGAAATGAATGGGTGAATGGGTGCAAGGCTGCGCTGGCCAAGCCTCCTGGGAGTCCTGGAGGGGACCCTGTGGCCCATTCTCAGGGCAGGCGCTGGGCCCAGGGACCCTCTGCCTTGTGGCTTGGCCTCCTCGCTACCCAGCCTCCTCTAGGACATCCAGGGCTGGTGGACATGGGCCCACTGCGGATTCCAGAAGGTCTCGGATAAAATATCAGAGACTGAGCCCTTGAAAATCTGATCTCGCCCCAGCCCACCTCCTCAAGGTTTCCCCCAGACCATCAATCAGCAGCAAGACACGATCGTATTTTATAGCCAGGCCAGGGCTGGGGGTGGCGTGAAACCCAAGCCCCCACTCAGCCCGGGGTCCTGCCTGCTTAGGAGGATCAAGGCAGGCCCGGCAGAGCCTTAACCCTTTGTGATCCCGCTCCTACCAGTGCTGAGCACGGCTCTCCCAGAGACCCTGACAAACACTGTCACTTGGGGGCAATGTGGGACTTACGGAAAAGTGAGTAGGTGTTCTGGGGTCTTGACTGCCCCTAGGGACTTGTAGGAAGACCTGTGGATTAGACAATGGTTGTGGCTCAAGGTCTGCCCATTTGCGGCTGTGTGATCTCAGGAGGGTTTCCTCCCCTCTCTGGGCTCACTCATCAGCTCAAATCTGGGAATCCCAACAGCTCCTGGCTTATTTCACTAGGGATTGTCCTATTGTCTTTAACAGGAATGAAATTTGATTCTTGGCCTTGGGCCTCACCATCTTTATAACAGAGTCCTTCCCATTGGGAATAGTTTGCCCATAAGAGACTCTTCTCTCTCTTAGGAATTGATATTTCCATTTTACAGACAAGGAAGCTGAGGCCTGGGTAAGAGTTTCCATTACCCTGGATCACAGCAAGCTGCTGTAGAATTTGGCAGGCAATCCAGTTTTTTGCTGCCGACCTCAGGGCTAGCCCTCTCCCGTCTTCTCCCTTCTTCCCTCCCGTTGTTGGCAATGAACCCGTGGAGCATCCTGGGGCCTGGATTGTTGTCAGGACTAAGGTGAACAGATGGATGTCCAGCCTCACTTGGACTCGGGTTGAGGGACCAGAGAAGCTTGGGGCTGACCTGAGGGTGCTGCTCCAGCTTGGAACCCTCGGGAATGACCTGGGGGAAAAGAATGCGTGGGCTTCCAGAGAACCGAGGCTGGTGGGAGAATCCCCAGGGTGAAGGATCTTGTGAACATTAGGAAGGAGGTCTGGTGACACCTCCCAGTTTTGGCGTGAGCCAGTCCTCAGGTGGAACCCTGGCTGGGTGACCGTGGAGCCCGATTACATTGTCTCTCGAATGAGAATAGTATCACCTTGCCTGGTTATCTGGAAGCTTGAAATAATGACCACCCCCAGGCGCTCCCCATTCAATGGACACGAAGTTATCACCAGGGCTGCCCCAGTAGGGGCTGAGCACCCCGTCACGAGAAGTATTCAAGACTATGGTTATGAGGTGGTTATGAGGTGGCAACTTGGGGGAGGGGGTGAACTAGGTGACAATGAAGGTCCCTTTCAGTGCTGATGGAGGGGACCAGGGGTGGGGACTGGCAAGGGAGGTGTTTTCTCGGGTCTCCAGTTACCAGCTCCTGGAGTCACAGAGGTCATTTTGGAGGAGTGGGGTGGGGAGCATTTTCCTCAGGTGGACGAGGCTCTGGGGACGCGGGTGTCACACCAACAGCTGGACGTGCCAGCTTGATGGATGGCTGTTCGAAAATCAATTTTCAGAAGCCCAGTCAGTGGGGTGGGCAGGCAGGCTTTGGAGAGCCTCGGGCCGGTGCAGGGAGGGGCCCTGTGCCCAGTGGGTGGAGTGCAGCCCCTCTCCCCAGCTCCAGAGGCCCTCCCGGGGGTCACCTCCCCTGCCTCTTCACTGGGCTGGGCCTCAGGCTTAGACACCCTCCCCTGACCCATCTCTGGGCTCCTGGGGAGGAAAAGAAACCAAATCCTAGGGCAGGGGTGGAGCCATCTCACACCTAGTCCCGACTCCACTTCTAATGGGCTGAGTGGGCTCTCGGGGCCTCAGTTTCCCCATCTGTAAGTAGAGGGAGTTGGGCTAAATTTCTCCCCTTTCCCAGGGAATGGGAAGCCAGGCCGGCTCCACCTGGTGCTTCGGGTTTCAGTTTGAACATTGTCCCTCATCCTAGGGAGACAGCCCCTACCCTCCAACCACCCTAAGTCATGAAGTCCCCAGATCACCTCATGTTAGCAGCCTGCTCGCTTTTCCCTGGCTCTCAGCGCAGGCCTGGTGACTTTATCCACGCCCGTTCCTCTTACTCGGAGGTAAGTTCCCTAAGGGAGGGAGCTGTGTCTAAGAAGATGCTGTCTAAATCAAGGGCCTACTCTGTTATGCCTGGCACATAGTGGGTCCTCAATGATCCCTGAAGGAATGAATCAGTGGCGGCCCCTCTGCTGGGTGCTCTGGAGACACAGAAAGCAATGACAGACTTCTGTCTTCAAGGAGCTAAGAGTCTGATGGGGGTGGGGCTGTGTTCCCAAAGTACTTTGATTCAGAAGCAGTAAACAGTCCAGAAGAGAGAAGGAAGGAGGTGGCCCAGAGCACAGGGTGGGATGAGGGGTGAGGGGATGAGGGGTAAGGACTGACAGGGACACGCCGAGGTGGATCTCTGCCTCTCGGCCCCTAGAGTTTTACAGGAGTGTGGGCATCATGGTGGCCGATTGGAAATTCAGCCCTGGACGCAGGGCTGGGGTCATAGGTCCCTCCTGCTGTGCCAGAGGTTCCTGGCTTTCTGTGGCTTTCACCCAGAACCCTTAGCATTGCTTGAGTTCCTTCTTTTGAGAGGCCATGGACTGAGGCACAGCACAGGACCTGAGATGCTCAGGTTGCAATCCCAGCTCCTGTGCTCTGGGTGACCCCGGGGCAAGCTGTTAATCTTCCTTTCACACCCTCCCTGTGACCCTGCAGGGGGCCGTAAGCAACAGCATGAGCCAGGTCACTTGAAAATCTGTGACGGGAATCAGCACCCAGCAGTCCAGCTCGCAAGGATCCAAGCACATTCATACCCATATCTCAGCAGGGAAAATCAAGTCCCAGGGAGACGTCCTTCATTTACGTAATATTTGAGTGGCCGACTCGGTGGTACATGAGTCAGGGGAGACGCCCTTCTCCCTCTCTGCCCAATCTCTCTGCTTTTCACTAGGCTTTTCTGCAACTCCGCTGGAACCCTGCCTCTGCTCTTGGTAAACTCAGGCTTGTAGAGAACAGAGCAGCAGGGGCTTATCTTAGGGGTCTGTGGCCCGTCCATCCATTTGGCAGGTGAGCAAGTAAAGCCCAGAGATCTCTGCTTGGCCATAGGTGGACAGAGCCCGGGGAAGACAGAGCAGATCGTGGTGAACCCGGAGCAGGAAGCCACCTTGGGGAGCTACTGGTGTCCCCTGGCTGTGCCCAGAGACAGGCAAAAGGAGAGGGGGACAGCACTGTGGAAAGTCTTTTCTCCTTCTCTCTCTTTCTCTTCTTTTCTCCCTTAAAAAAAGTCCCTGATCTCCCACGACTTGGAAAAATGGCCCGAATCCTGTGTCTGGTTCCGGAACATTTATGACCCTGTCCAGCCAGGGATGTGAAGCCCCCGGTGACATGAGCTCCCTTGTTCTGCAGCCCTGGCCGGGGAGGGCCCATCCGTCTTCCCCAGCTGGCGGCCGCATGTGGGAAAGGCCCCGCCGGCGGGAGGTGGCACCTGTTGCTCTCACTCTCCCTAAGCTGGCCGTTCCAGCCCTCCGTGGGGGCCGTGATGGGGGAGGGCACTGGGGGGGGGGGCGCTGTCACTACTGCAGACTCTGAGCATCACCCCAAGGCCCGGGTGGTGAGGCAGCCGGGAGACTAAGGGTCTGCCCGAGGCCCCTGGCTGTTCCGCTGCTCTGCTACTCTGCTTTCATCCTAGAAAAGGTGGCAGGTCCTGGAGAGTCCCCACAGGGGAAGGGAGCCAGCCCTGGTCGGGTAGGGGATGCAGACGAGTCGGCCAGCAGCTACAGAGCACTGTGGAGCCCAGGCAGTGAGGGAAGAGCAAGCTAGGCTGAAGGAACTGCATCAGTGAAGTACCAGAGGCTCAGCGGGGCAGAATGTGTTTGGGGAACTTTGTGCAGGGTGTGAGGCAGGGAGGGTGGCAGTTTTGGCCAGGAATGTAGGACTGGCCTCTCTCATGGAGCCAGGATCACGCACTTGGACTTGTCCTGCAGGTGATGGGAGTTACTGCAGGTTCTGGAGCAGGGGAGTGACGTGCTGAGATCTGCGCTCCACAAAGAACCTGTCTGCTTCCAGGGTGGAGGAGGGGTTGAAAGCAGACCATGAGGCAGAGAGTGAATCCAGCCTGATGTGATGGAGATGAGATCAGAGACACATTTTGACTTGAAGATGGCGAGGCGGACGGGAGTGAGAACAAGCTTTAGGGTCAGACACACCTGGGCTTGTACCCGGTCCGAATACTCCTGGAGGCGCCCCCTTGGCAAGCCACCCGTCCTCTAGCCTGTTTCCCCACCTCTGGAGTTGGGGGGGTTGGACAGGCCAGTTGTGGAGGACCTTAGACCAACCCCGCTCACGCCCCAGCTGTGCCGTCTCTCTGGGCCTCAGTTTCCCTATTTGTAAAGCATTGACTCACCGTTTGTAAGGTGCCTGGCACATGTGAGGTAGTCGAGGGTGGAGCATGTCTTCCGCTTTAGGCCCCACCCAGGTTGAACTTGCTCTGTTTCTGTGACTCCCGTTGGGGGTTTTGCTTGTTTCCCCACAAGGCAGGGGCGTTGAAGGAAGATGGTGCCCGAGGGAGCCCTGGGTCGGGTGGAGGGAGAGGGCGGGGGCTCTGGAGGGGCCACTCAGGTTTCAGAGATCCCGGGGTCCCACAGAGCTCCTAGGAATTTTCCCAGGCCGGGCGGCAGGCAGCTGGAAGCCATCCGTCCCAGGGAAGGAGAGAGGATCAGGGGTCCTGCCAAGGGCTCTCGCTGGGAACAGGAATTCGGGAGGGGGGCAGGATTCTCCCACCCAGCCTGGAAAGACAAAACCCTTCTGCCTGGGCAGCTGCTCGTGGGGATGCCAAAACCCAACCGGCCTGGCCCCTGGCCTCCCCTGGGGCTGTGATAGTGTTCAGGGGGCTGTTTGGAGCCCAGCATCCCTGGGAGCCGTGGGGACAGACCTGGAATCCGTCACCTTCTATGCCTTGAACAGCCTCTGGTGTAGACCCGCCCTGGGCAGGGGCCCGAGGGCATTGCCCCTGGGGTGCCGAAGCTTCTCCTGGGTGGCCGAGTGCCACAGACCAGGAGACAGCGAGGTGGGGGCCCTGCGTTGCCGTGAGAGCCCCTCTTTGGAGCCAGCCAAAGTGCGGAACCCAAGTTCATGTTCATCTCAGGGTCAGTATTATCTCCTCTGCAAGGCTGTTGGCGAGATTAGAGATAATCTATGAGGAGCACCAGCACATAGTAGGTGCTCAACAGATGCTAATTATACTAGCAAGGGGATAATTAGGGAGGGCATGGAGACTAGTGATGAAGAGCACTGGCGGAGACTGACTTCCTGGGTTCAAATCCCACCTCTGCCACTTGCTGGTTCGGTTAATCAATTCCCATCAACTCCTAAGCCTCAATTTCCTTCCATGATGCACTTAGGACACTGCCTGGCAAGGCAGCGAGCCCTCACTGAGCACTCGCTGTTATTATTATGATTTTTGCTAACAACACCCTACAAATACTCTGGGCCCAGATCTACAGAATGAGAACGTTCTTTTTTTTCCTTGCCAACACTAGTGACGAGAACAGCTGCTATCCACGCCATGCCCCCCCCGGGCATCAGGGGCCCTGCCTGATGACTTACATACGTTATCTCAGGAGCCTCCCCACCCCGCAGGGAGATAATGATTTACAGTCGAATTTTGACAGGTGAGGAAAGAAAGACCTGAGATCTGTAGAGACTCCCCCGAGGCCTCACAGCCAGTAAGTGCACAGGGAGAAGAGACTTCAGGCCAGCCTCGCAGAACACAGGGGCAGCCTCGGGGAGAGTTTCCAGGCAAAGGGGGCAGGCACAGGTGCAGTGGGAAGAACACTGGACTGGGAGTCAGGAGCCAACCCTCTTGTTCTAACACCCTGTGGTTCAGCTTTCTGAGCCTCATCGTTAAAGAAGAGGTGCTAATAGTAGGCAGTCCCTGGAGTTGGGGTGAGCCTTGACTGAAATCACGTGCGGAGCGGACCTGGCACAATGTGAGTGCTGCTGGTGGTGGAGGGTCGCTAGGAAGCTCGTGTTGTTGATGTTGATGGCATTGTTGGCTCTTCTATTAGTGTGCAAGTTGGTGGTGGTGGACTCATGTCGTGGGTGTGGCTGTTGCGGGGACGATCCTTGGTGCTGTTGCTGATGGTGGTGATGAGGTGTTGAAGATGGTGTTGGTGGTGTAATTGATGGCAGTGTTGGCAATGGTGATGCTCTTGTTACTGGTGTTGGAGTTGGTGATGGCGGTGCTGACCTCGATGGTGTTGGTGTTAGCGTTGTTATTGGCGGCTGTGTTGTTAGA
The DNA here is from genome assembly GCF_009834535.1 of Camelus ferus. Lineage (NCBI taxonomy): Eukaryota > Metazoa > Chordata > Mammalia > Artiodactyla > Camelidae > Camelus > Camelus ferus. Next base: position 12,705,422 of record NC_045708.1, on the reverse strand, counting down.
GACGAATAGTATCGTTGGTACCGGTGATGTGGAGGTAACTGATGTTGGTGCTGAGGTTGTCATTGGTGCTGGTGGTGGTGTTAATGTTTTTAATTGGTGATACTGGGGTTGGGATGAGGGGCTCTTGTTGTAGTTACAGGTGGTACTGTTGCTATCGGTGATGCTGAAGCTGTTGGAGTTGAGGTTGTTCTTTTTCTTGTAATTGGGAGCGGTCATGTTCGTGTGGGTGGCGTTGGTGCCGATGTTATTTCTGATGGGATTGGTGATGACGGTGGTGATGCTAACGCTGTCCCTGGTGGTGTTAGTGGTGTTGGTGCTCATGGTATTATTAGTGATATTGCTGTTGATGGTGGTGGTATTGGTGTTAACACTGTCACTGGTGGTGTCAGTGTTGGTGATGGTGGTCTTGGTACTAACGTGATGGTGTTGATGTTGGTGGGACTAACATGACTACTGTTGGTGGTGGTGATGGTGGTGATGGTGGTGATGCTAACATGATTACTGGTGGTGATGGTGGTGGTGCTAACATTATTACTGGTGGTGCTGGTGGGGCTGGTGACGTAGTTACACGATTATTGGGGTATCAGTGTTGGTGGTGGTGCTAGAATGGTTACTGGCATTTTGTTGGTACTAACATTGTTCCTAGTTTTGGTGTTGGTGTCAATCATGGTAGCGCTAACATGATTGATTACTGGTGGTGGTGGTGTTGATGGTGGTTAAAGAAGAGATTGGGGTGTCTGGCAAGACAGGAAAGGGAAAAAGGGGACAACGTGGGGTGGTGTGAGACTGGGGGAGATGGGGCCCACAAAGCTTTTCCTACCAGGGCTTTTCTGTCCCTGCCTCCTTCAAGCCCTCAGACCCTCCTTCTCTCCCTCTCTCTTTCTGTCCACCCTCCTGCATTCTCCAATTCACTTATTCAGCAAAGACTCCCCAGGGACTCTTGGTGCCAGGCCCTGGGTGGGCCCTTGATGTTTGAGGTGAACAAAACACCTTGCAGACCGTGAGTCCCTTGAGAGCAGGGAGCTTATCTAATGTGCTCACGACCGTGTTCCCAGCTCCTGTTGAATGAATAACTGAGTGAATGAATGAATGAGTGAATGCATAAATTCCCTTTCCTTAGGGAGCTGACAGGCTGGCAGATGATCAGCAGGTGTACTGGGAGGGGCATCCAGGGCTCTGGGGGCGAGTGGGAGGGAGGAGGGATTAATTCTGCCTGGGGATTAATTAATTCTGCAGAAGCTTTACTAAGAGGGACAATTGATCTGGGCATTAAGAGACCAACAAGGTCACCAAGAGAAGGGAGGTAAGAAGCGCCCTGTAGTTGAAGGAATAGCCTTCACTGGGGGCCACCCACCCTCACTTCTCCATCTCCGCCTCCCAAGACGTGGCGGAGGTCCTGGGCTGTTGAACTACCCCCAGGGATGATGGAGTTGGGTAGGATGTGGGCTTAGTCAAACCTCAAATCCTTGTTTTGTGGATGTTAACATGGGCCAGAGTGCTGCCTGGGGATGCCTTAAAATCATCCCAGAGCCTAGAATGTCAGTGCAGGAAGGGTCCTTGAGGGCATCCAGCTCAGTGGTTCCCAAACTAGGGTACAGAGAACCCTGAGGTTCCACTGAGGCATCTCTGGAAACGAGAAGGGGACTGAGGGGCACCAGCTTCAGGCAGCGCAGCACCTCTCCGGTCTAATGTCCCCACTTGGCCTCTGGGTAGAAACTTTTCAAAGTGCAGCCTGCACCCCATCTTCACCTTCAGTGGCTACCGGTTACTCTGGAGATAAAGATCAAATCCTTACCAAGACCTTCCAGGTTGATGTGTCCAGCCTCTGACCCTTCTCACACCTCAGCTGCCCCTGGCTCACTTTGGCCCACCCATGCTGCTCCCCCTACCACTCCTGACACCCGGCAGCTCCTACTCCCCAGGTCTTTGCCTCCTCCGGGAAGCCCTCCCTGGTCTCCCGGGGAGGGCTTGCCTCCTGGCATTCACACCTTCCCCTGGGTCCTTTCACTGCTGGTCCCACAGTCCACCCTGAACTCCTGTGACATCTGCCTTCTCTGCAGACTGTCATCTCCCAGAGGGCACGGAGGGGGCCTGTCTCCTGTGCCGCTCTGTCCCTGGGGCCCAGCACAGAGTAGGTGCTCGGTGTACACTGTGAAGTAAACCATCTTTCGAGATTCTCTTGGGTGGCAGATGGAGGAGTGAGGCCCAGAGAGGGTGGTGCGTGACCTGGGGTCACACAACAGCAGAGGCTGCCTGCGTCCTCTGTTCCCTGCCTCTCCCACCGTTCCCTGCGGCCTCTCCAGGGCTCTTCCCCCAACCTCCCTGGAACATCTGTAAACCAGGCTGAGCATGTGAAGCTGGCAGCAGTCTCATCTTCCCCTCGGGGGCAGGAAGTCTCTCTCCCCGCCAGCTCTGGCCACTTGGCCCGGACTGCTCCCCTCTAAGCCCCAGCCTGGGAAAGGCGCTCCCTGGCCCCGGTGTGGCATTCCTGGCCCAGCCTGGCCAAGAGCCTCAGCTGGTGAAGGCCAGGATCTGGGGTGGGTGGCGGGGATACTGGCATCCGGCCCCCCGGAGGGGTGGAGGGCATTTACGGGAACCAGCCTCTTGCCCAGGGGCCCTCCCACCTCTTTGGTGATAGAGGCCTCAGATGCAAGAGACCATGAGGGTGGGGAGGGTTTGGCCAGGAGGCAGCGGGCGGCCAGGGAATGATGAATAAGGACACCAGAGAGGCCAGACCACTTCTGGGAAACACCCTTGAAAATTGATTCTCGGTGTGGAAAACCAACGGGTGAAGCGGGGTCTTTCGGGGTCTTTTGAGCTTGCGGGCTGTGGCCTCTGGGGCTGCCATTCCCAGGGAGGCTCCATCCCTTCTGGTCCCCCCAGTTCCCGAGGCACCACACCCGTCTGGCCGCACAGGGCTGCGGCCAGCTAGGCAGAGACAACCCCCGAGGTTGTTGGCCTAGTGCGCTTACCCGACTGTGTTGCAGGCGGGGCTTGAGGCTCCACTTTTCAAACAAGTGAATGCACTCACATAGTAGGTGCACAATAATTAGTCTTATTCCACCAGGTCTTCACAGTAATGCTGATAAGTGAGAAGTGTTTTTGATTCCCATTTTGCAGATGAGAAAACCGAGGTTCCCAGGTCACTGTCTTACCCAAGGACTCCTAGCTGGTGGGGAGCAGACCTAGGGCTCTGCCTACAAACCCCCACTGTCTACAGTTAAGAAGTGGGAAGCGGGGCTCAGACCAGAGTGCCCTGGAGGTGGGTCTCCTCGCTCCAGCAGCCAGGATAGAATGTCTTGGAGACAGAAATTGCAGACTTGTGGTGGCTCGGGCTCCAGAACAAACAGGCAACCCACCAAGGAACACTTTCTAGTGTTTGCTTATTTTTTCTTCTGATTATTACAGTCAGACATGCTTATTAGTGAAAATAGAGAGACATATAAAGAAGAAAATAAAGACCATCTGAGATGGAGTAGTTGAGAGTCAGATATTCCGGGTTCCCATCTCCATTCTGCCCCCTAGAACAAGCACTCAAATTGTCTGTGGCTCAGTTTCCTCTTCTGTAAGATGGTGATAAAAATCCCTTTCACCGTCATGGGAAGATAATGAGAATAAGACAACATTTGGGCAGTGGTTAGAGCCCATGGAGTTCACCAGCTTGTTTCTAAGGAAGGGTGGCTCCCCGTTCCCTACAGCTATCCTCCCATCATGAGGATCCTGTTGTATATACTTTGAATCCTACTTTTGGAAAAGCTTTTTATTTTGAAATGATTACAGATGCACAGAAAGTTGCAAAGATGGTTCAGAGAGGGTCTGTGAACCCTTCACCCAGTCTCTGCCACTGGTGATATCTCCCGTAACTACAGTGGAATGTCAAAACCAGGAAATTGACGTTGTAAGTGTCGCCTGGTTCTCGGCCATCGGGTCACATGCGTAGATTTGCGTAACCACCACTGCAGTCAAGATACAGAACACAAGATCCCCCTCTTGCTACACCCACCGTCCTCTCACCCGCCAGCCCTCACCCCTGACAACCAGGAATCTGTTCTCTGTCTCTATGATTTTGTTATTTCAAAATGTTATATAAATGGAATCATATAGTATGTGACCTTTCGAGGTCTTAAAAAACAACTCAGCACAATTCTCTAGAAGTACATCTAGCATTTGTATGTATTAATAGTTCAAACTTTTTTATCTCTGAGTAGTATTCCATGGTATGGATGTACCATCGTTTAAGTATTCACCTACTGAAGGATATCTTGGTTGTTTTAAGCTTTTGGCTATTACATATAAAGCTGCTAGGGACATTCACATACAGGTTCTTGTGTGGACATCAGTTTTTAAATCTCTGGCATAAATACCCAGGACAGTAATTGCTGAGTTGTATGCTAAGTGTATGCTTAATTTTTTGAGAGACTGCCCAGCTCTATTCCAGCATGTCTTTACATTCCTACAGGAGACATCCAGTTTCTCCTCCTCTTCACCAGCATTTGGTATTTGTCACTATTTTTCATTTGAGCTGTTTTAATAAGCATGTCGTGATATCTCGTCATGGTTTTAATTGGCATTCCCCTAATGACTGGTGATGCAGAACACCTTTCCGTATGCTTATGTGCCATCCTGAATCCTGATTTTTTTTACCCAGTGCTAAACGTTAGCCCTTGCTGCGTGTGTTTAGCAAACTCTCTATAAACATTATTCGTATGACTGCATAACTCTTTATCAGATTTAATCCCATCATTCTCCTATTCTCCCTGTTGTAAATAATGCTGTGATGAACATCATTGTGCATAAATCATGGTCCACATGACACATCATTCCCCTAGTGGATTCCCAGAAGCAGGATTCTTGGATCAAAGGGGATGAGCACTTTTAAGGCTTTGCTGCACATCTCCAAACTTTCCTAAAGCAAGTTTCCTCCCACTCCCCTTCCCAGTTTTTCTATAACCTCTTTGGCAACAACTAACAGTTTTAGAGCACAGGGAAGCATATGAGATTCTCAAAAGGAGATCATAGCCTGTGGCCAGGCTTTTGGAGGTTAAATCCTGGCTCTGCCATCCACTTGTGACCTTGGGTAAGTTACTTAACCTCTCTGAGCCCCACTTGCCTCCTTTGTTCAACAGGGGTAATTGAAGAATCTTCCATTATAGGGTTGTTGTGAGGGCTGAATGAAATGTTCGCGTAAAGGACACAGCACAGTGCTTGGCACAGAGTAGATACGCCACAAATCGGTGTTTACTATTGTTAACCATCATCATCATCATCATCATCATCATTTGTCAGACCCTTTGCCAGGCGCTGGGGACACAGAGATTGGCAATGTAAAGACTGTGATGTGCTCATGATAACGGTCAAGAGGAATGTGATGAAGAGTCACGTGGACAGTGAAACAAAGTGCTGTGAGAGCCCAGAGGAGGGAGCCATGCTGTGTCTGGATTTGGGGAGCAGGAGGAAAGCTGAGGGGAGCTGGGGAAAGCATCACCCACAAACTAAGCATGGAGGATGCCGAGGTGCCCAATGGGAGAAGGAGGAGGCCGTTCCTAGTGGAGGGAAGAGGGGCCGCAGGTGGGTTGGTTTTTGACTCTGGCTGCAGGTTAGGGGTGGGTCGGAGAGATGGGAGAAGAGGCAGAGACACGTCCAGCCAGATCCAAATCTTTCTGCTGAAAGATCCCCTAAAATGTCCAGTCCTCTTACTTTGCAGTCATGGAGGTGAGGCCCTGAGAAGGCAAGTGACCAGCCCAAGGTCACACAGCATGGTGGTGGCAGAGGTAGAATTAAAGATAGGAAGAGGGAAGTTGATTGAGCTACTGGCCCTGTGACAGAAGTCTAGGAGACATCCCGTGCTGTTGACCCCACCTAGCTCCTGGCCTCTCTTTTTTCCACTCTGTGCCCAGCCTTTCCGCCAAAGCTCAGACAGTCCCCTCACTGAGACCTCCCAAGCTTCCTTCACCATCGGCCTCTCTGGAGATCGCCTTCTTGGCCATTAGCCAGACTTCACAGCTAAAATCTGAGCGACTAATAGAAGCTGATGGCTGGAAGGCCTCTTGGCAAATTGGGGCCTAATCAGAGGCGGCTGCAGCCACAGCTGGGCTGTGGGAAGGGTGCAGCCAGCAGTGCCGGCCCCCTGGTATCCCTCCCACCACTGCCACAGAGGAGGCCCAAGTTTCAGGCACTGGGGCCTTCATGGACCCTCATTCATTCATCCCACAAAGATTTAGTGGGACAACTGCATGCCAGGTGCCGATGATACAGCTGCCACAAAGAGGGACATGTGGCAGGCAGCCACGCCCTGCCTTCATGGAGCTGCCAGTCCAGAGGCAGAATCAGATGGGAAGCGGATAGACAACGTGAGCTGGTGACAGGTGCCCTTGGAAAATAAAGCAAAGAAGTGGGTGAAAACTTCTGGGGAGAGATGTGGGCGGTGCTTGAGATGCTGTTGATCAGGGAAGGTGACATTTGAGCTGAGACCCCAAGGATGAGAAGGAGGGAGCCAAGCAAAGATCAGCGGGAGGAGCATTCTGGGCAAAGGGAACAGCAAATGCGAAGGCAGAACTTGGAATCAGGAGTCAGAAACCCTGGGTTCAAAGCTGGACTCTGCCATGGCTTGCTGGGTGGACCTAGGTCAGGCCATGGCTTTCCGGATAGGCTTGGACTTGGCCGTCCTTCTAAGCCTTGGCTTTTGTAGAAGTAGAAAGTGTGAGAGCTACGGCGGGTGTGGGGAGGGTGGAAGGGAAAGTGGGATTTCATGTGGGAGCGTCGCAGCTCTGGCAGAAGTGAGGGAAGTCCAGCCAAAGCCGGTGGGCTGTGGCTGCGGGCAGGCCGGAGGCCCCAGCTTCACACGCTCTGGCTAAATTGAATTAACTTTTAGCACTTTAGCAGCCAGTGTTCCCAGCTCCAGGTTTCTCACCTTCTGCTAGCTCCAACAATAATTTAGGAAAGGGTATTTCATTTTTCCAAGGCCACTGGAGAAGGTCATCTGGCAGGTGGGGCCCTTGAGGAGGTAGACCAGATGTCTCCAGGAATGGCTGGCCCTCAGGAGGAAACGGGTGAGATTGAGGACAGGCAGGTGCAAAACTGGGGTGAGAACCAGGGCTCGCCTCCTTTCCTCACCCCAGAAAACCCCAGAATGATTGGGAGAAACAGGCCCTGCTGTGAGGGACTCCCTGTCTAACGGGAGAGGTACAACATCTGCCCTGGAAGAAGGGAGAGGCAGAGAACTTCACCCTGGAAGAGTCCTCGAGCTGATTTTCAAAAAGACCAAACCAGCAAACATAAAAACACATACCAAGGAGCATGAGAGAAATCAGACCTGGTTGCTGAGGTCTTCAGAGGAGGACTGCAGGTGGCTTGGTTTTACATGAACTTTGTGGAAGATGCAGAGATGCCTGGTCATTTGGGCCTAATTGTTCATGGACTTCGGAGGTGACTGGTGGTGAGAGGTGGGGGAGCATGAGGCGTGAAGGGAGGGGGCTCCAGGGCCAGATTGCCTGGCTTTGTACTTGGCATCAGCACCTGCCACTGTGTGACCTTGAGCACGTTATCTGACCTCTTGTGTTTCAGCTTCTTCCATCTGTAAAGCGGGAGGTGGTAGGGCTTCCGTTAATTCAGCCTGTAAAGGGCTGAGAACAGGCACGTAGTACGAGCCTGGCAAATAGCTCTTATTTTGAAGAGCTGTAGTCTCCCCATTTTGCAGCTGAGCAGACGGGCCCAGGGAGGGGCACAGATTTGCCAGACGCCCCTCAGCTAGCTGTGACTGCCTGGGATTTGAACCCAGACTTCCTGACTTGGTGTTGGGTCTTATTTCCGCTGCTCCCCCAACATTACCCCATGGACAACTTCCCAGGGTCCTCACAGTTGCTCTGAGAAGTTGTCCAGGGAGGTATGTGTGACCCGTTCTGCAGATGAGAAAACCGAGGCCCAGAGAACTTGGACCACCTGAAGGCAGGAACATCTGATTCACTGTAGCATCCCCCGGCCCTTGGCCCACCGTGCGTGATCAGACACTTGTTGGAGTGAAGGTGAAAGGAGGAGGGAATTGGCGAGGACAGTGGTTGGGAGCTTAACATTGCCCTAGGCTGGAGCTGAGACTCCAGCTCAGCATCTGCCTCTGTCTGCCCATCCCAGATGCAGACATTTGAATGAAGGACCTGCCCAAGACCCCTCTTCTGCCCTAATGAGTCTCACTTGCAGCCCATCTGTTCTTGAGTTGGGGGGAGGTTTACTGAAGGCAGTGATGGTGGTGGGGGCCTCTGGGCCTAGACGCTGAGACCTGGTGTCCAGGGCCTTGGGAAACCTCACACCTGGCTGGGGAAGATGACAAACACAGCAGAACAGTGTCTGTGACATCCTGTGAATTAATCTGAGCGTCCTGGGCCTCGGGCAGTACGAGCGGTGGCAGCGGGGGGATCCTGTCTCCAGCCTTGATTAAATCAGAATGCTCTGCCAGTCTGTGCCTGTTAGCACAGTCAGCAAGGGCAGCGAGAGTAGAAAAGATGTGGCTGACTCATCAGGGGAGAGGGGTACCGGGGCTGGGAGTGCAGGGTTGGGCACAGGCTCTGAGCAGCCTAGGAAGGGCAGGAGCAGAGAGGGCTTTGGGCCTTGGGCTCCCCATCTGGGCAGTGGGGTCGCTCACTCCCAACCACCCTCACCTGGTGAGGCAAGCTACCCCTGGGACTCCCAGGTGAGCTCTGGCTGAGCAAGTCCACTTGGTCTCTGCAGACCCCAGAAGAATTCATTATTCTGTGTGTTCAGAGGGCACCTCTTGACCTGGGTATTGTCGGCTGAGTAGGAGTTTTCTTGGCTCATTCCCACCGAGTTTAATCTCTTATTTCCTCGTTCCCTGTGGCTGGCTAATTCTCACCTTTCTGGCTCTGCACCTGCTGTTCATCCTGCCTTCATCCCTCCTCTACCGTGCCACCTGGCAAACTCCTGCACATTGTGGAAATAAGCAAGTCCAACCAAACGAGGAATGCAAAGGCTATTTATTCTGAACTTGCAGCAGCGAGGAGTCAGCCACTGTCACTTGAGTTTTGGCAGGGACTCAAGTGCAGGCAAAGTGGAGAAGCTCTGCAGTGGGAAAAGCAAAGGTTTTAGGGGTGCTCTGATGGGAAAACGTTGGCCCAGGACAGCTGCAGGTGAACGAACTAGAGGCCGGGCATCCTATGTCATGGTCAGGGGAGCACATTTGGTCGTAAGTTGGAAGGTAGGACAGCAATTAGGGAAGCTATCAGTTATTAATCAAGTCCTGGCTATTTGGGGCCAAGTTATAAATTTATTCTTTAGTATTGTGAATTGTCACTAAAGATGGTTTCCTGCAAGTCTGATGTGTAACAGGCTGACTTCGTGGGCTGTTTATTGTAGTTATGGAGTTGGTTTCCCTAGGCAGGTTGCTGCAAGTTGTGGATCAACCTTCTATGTTTATATGTGGTCTGGCCATTGTCCATTTGTATAATCAGTCTGTCAACATCCTTCAAGAACAAGATCAAGGGCCACCTCCTCCAGGAAGCCTTCCCTGGACTCCACCACGATCAGCGCAGGTGTCCTTCTTCTGTGCTCCCAGACACTCACATGGAGGTGTTTCGGCTCTTATTCAGACTTTTAAGGTTTGAATTCCATTTTCCCCATTCCTTAGCAGTGTCTGACCCAAGCAAAGTGACTCAATTTCTCAGCTTCCTCATCTGCAAAACGGAAGGAAATGATAGTCCTATTCTGAAGGCGAGCTGAGATAATAAGCTTACAGTGCTTAGAGCATTGCTGTTATTATTGGCATTATTATTACCCCCACCCCAGCAAGCCTCAGAGTGGATGAGATTATTTGTTTATGAATTTGTCTCACCCTTAGACTGTCCTTTCCAGCCCCCCCAAGCCCCCCTCCCCTTCAACCACCCACTGGCTCTCTATGCAGCCAGGCACTGCACAGGTGTCTTCACCTGCTGGTCTGATCTCTACAGGGCTGTGAGCACCTTGAGGGCACAGCGATTTCTTATTCATCTCTGTTCTTAATGCCTCACTCAGGGTCTAGCCAGGAATGGGGGCCCAGAAGGGGTTTGCTGAATGACTCAATACGGGAGTGAGTGAATGAGTGCACAGTGTGGCCTCAGGACCACCCCGCCTTCCTCCTCCCACCCACCGCCCTGAGCAAACCCTCCTCTTCCTTGGTTCTGACAGGAAGTGTGGGTGGGGAGAGGTGGTGGGACTCACGGCCCTGGGGGAAGTTTATGCAGAGGGGGTTGCGGAAATGGGAGGATGGGGAGGAGGCTGGGCGGCTTCATCCAGCAGCAGCCTTCTGACAATAGAGCTCTGCCGTGGTCAAGCTCCCTCCAGAGGGGATGAGTTCCCCGTCACTGGGGGTGTGTAATCAGCATGAGAGGTGCTATGGACCAAGCCTTTGTTTAATTCATTCACTTATTTGTATATGCATTTGTTTATTTATTGAGTACCTTTAAATGCCAGGTACTGAGGTGGGCTCTCAGGACAGAGGGGTGAGTAACACCAGGTGGAAAACATCAGATTAGTGTTTCCAAAGTGTCGGGTATGTGGAACAAGAGTCCCACTTCCCTTTCTTGGGCCAGAACTGTCCACAGCCTCCCGCTGACCGCATGTCACGAGCCATTTCTGACGGAGCCCTCTCTCTCTCAGACACACACACACACACACACACACACACACACACACACACACACACACACACACACAGAAACCCATAGAAAAATAGGAGAAAGGCATTCTTTGAAAAATATACCTCTAACTACAAAGAAAGCCAATTCTCACTAAAAGTTCAGCTACCAAGAGTATCTGGACAAGTAGATGTCACTTCAAGTTGCCAACAAACTGGTGAGCTGAGCCTGGCTGTAAGTGGCCAGACTGTGATTTTAAAGTTTTTTTTTTTTTTTAAAAAAAAGCTTTTTATTGACATAGGGCATAAACACAGAAAAGAGCACAGATCATAAGCATACAGCTGGAAGAATTTTCTCCAGGTAAATGCCCATCAAGGAACAGAACATCACCAGCTTCCAGAAACCCCCGTCCTGCCCCCAGCCAGCCGCGCCTCCCCCACCCCTCCCTCAAAGGTAACCACCTTCATACAGATGGAATCACACAGTGCACACCTGTTGTGTCTGGTTTCTTCTTACTTGGCGTTCTACTTGACCCACTGTTGTGGCCAATTGTACTCCGTTCATTCATTCTCATTACCTTGAAGAATTCTATCCCGTTGCATGGATAGACCTCAATTTATTTATCTCTTCTGCTGTTGATGGACAGTTGGAGAGTTGCCAGTTTGGGGCGACTATGAATAGCATTGCCACAGGCATGCTGGTAAATGGCTTTTGGTGAACACGAGCACTCGTGTTGTATGTGTACCGAGGAGTGAAATTTCTGGATGCTAGGGAGAGCATGTGATCCGCTCCATGGACACTGCTTACCAGTTTTCCAAAGTGGTAGCACCAGTGTCCACCCCTGGCAGCACCGTATGAGGGTTCCAGCTGGTCAACATCCTTGGCAAAACTTAGTATTTTGTCTCCACTCTGTGGTTTTAATTTACATTTTCCTGATAATTAAAGAAATCGAACACCTTTTCATGGTTATTAGCCATTTGAATATTTTCTTTTGTGAACTGTATGTTCAAGTCTCTTGACCATTTTTCTACGAGTTTCTCTATTTCTTATTTATTTGTAGAAAAACAATTTTAAATATTCTGAATATGAGTCCTTTGTCAAATATACACAAATAACTTCTCCCTCTCTGCAGGATGCATTTTCATTTTCTTCATGATGTCTTTCGATGAAGAGAAGTGCTTGATTTTAAAATAATCTGGTTTATCATTGTCTTCTTTTACAGTTAGCACTTTTGGTGACTTGTTAAAGACATTATGCCTACCTCAGGATCGCAGAGATGTTCTTCCATTTTCCTGTAACTGATTATTTTAGTTTTCACACTTTGAGCTACAGTCCATCCAGAACGATTGTCTGGTATGAGGAAGGGTTTAAGAATCATTTTTTCCAACCCATTTCCAGTGGTCCCAGGGCTGTTGCTGTTGGGGAGGGTGATGTGGGAGGCAGGTTGTGTTTGCAGAGACACTGGAATTGGGGGAGCAGGGTGAGCAGGATCGGGGGGCATCTTTTTCTGTAATTAGCAGAGCAGTTATCTTGGGGCATCTGTCCCATGACGTCTATCTCCTAGACCCTGAAACTTTGGGTTTGTCCTCACACTACTGGTCAGAACCCCAGGCAAGAGGCTGTTCTTAAGTGGAAACTGCCCCTGCCCCTCCCACGTTGGAGGACCCTGATTGCCCAAGGCTCCAAAGTGCTGGGTGAACGAATACCCACGGAGCGTGCCCTTTACTGGACAACACATGGCTTTTACTCACTCACTGACTCACTTCTTCATTTATTTATTCACCCATTTCTCCTCCCTCCATCTTCTCTCCTTTCCCCTTCCTCCCTCCCTTCCTGCCTTCCTTCCACGCATGTAAAACTCCCAGTCCCCCAGCCCTGATTCCCTCCTTTACTGTCCTCTTAGAGTTCGGAATTATCTGATTCCATATATATTTTCCATATATATGGATTTTACTTACTCTTTACTGAGGTTTAATTTATATACAGTAAAATGAACAGATCTTACATATACAGTCTGAAAAGTTTTGACAAATGGATACAACCATGTGATTCCTGTCCCCAGTCAAGATAGACACTATTTCCATCATCCCAGGAAGGCCCCTCGTGTCCCTTCCAGCCAATCCTCCCTCCAAAGGCAACCACTGTTCTCGTTTCTATCACCATAGATTACTTTTGCTTGTTCTAGAATTTCCTATAAACGGCATCCTAAAGCAACATGATATATTTGACTTATTTCTCTTCTTTATTCTCTTGTCTCCTGCCTAGAACAGTAGACACAGATTTTTATTTGCCTTGTTCATTGCTGAAATCCCAGCTCCTAGGACAGTACCTGGCATGTATTTGGCAACATATTTGTTGAATAAATAAATACATGTATTAAATAAAGTTACAGAGTTGCCCTTTCACTCACCTATTTGCTCATTCTTTCTCTAATAGGAGTCAGGATGAAGTTAAGTGAGAGGGTCTCGGAGTCAGACTGCATCCTGGCTCCACCTCCTGTTTGCTCGCTGAATTAGGACAGGTTGCCTCAATTTGTGAAATGGGGATGTGAACGTTCCTACCTCATAGGGTAGGAAACTTACCCATAAGGCAGGTCAAAGGAGTTGATACATATAAAACAATTTAGTAGGCATTCATTAAATGTAAATGATTATAATTAATGCATCAATCAACTGTTTGTTAATATACTCTGAGAGGTCATCCAGGTCATTCATTTATTTGTTCAATAAATATTTGTCAATGACTTGCCTGGTGACACGCACTGGTGTTATAATAGTGAATAAGTCTAAGTCTCTTCATGGGGGCTGGCATTTTGGTGGGAGAGTGTATTAGTTGGGAGACAGACTCAGCTACTGGAAAAAATAAACCCAACCATACAGTTGCTTAAGCAAATTAGAAATTTATTGTGCATTTAATTTTTTTTTTAAACTTGGGTAATACTCCAGAGGTAAGTGGTTCAGCCCTACTAGGAGAACTCTGCCATCCTTAGCATGTGGCTTCTACCTCTGAGTCCATAATGGCTGCTGCAGCTCCTGCCATTTCATCTGCAACCTAGCAAACAGGAAGCAGAAAAGGGAAAGACATGACCCAGAAGGGTCTGATCTCACTTTTGCTCACATCCCACTTACCGGAACTTACTCACATGACCACACCTCGCCACAGGGAAGTCTGGGAAATAGAATCTCTAGATGAAGTTTCTAAGAGCTTGGGAACTACTGATTTGGGGCACTGACTTCATATCCCCCAGGTGAGCCAGGCTCTTATGGGGTCATTTGGGGTATCTCGAAGCTAGGACTGCCAGATTTAGCAAATAAAAATACAAGATACCCAGTCAACTTGAATTTCAGGTAAACAATATTTGGGATATATTTATACTAAAAAGGTATTCATTGTTTACTTGAAGTACTATATTTTATCCGTCATTCCTATTCAAAGCTCTTCCTTGGGTAGGGCCCAAAGTAATCTTCCCTGGGTCTCCTAGTCCATCCTAGCTGTGTCTTCAAAGCTGCATGGGACAATTAAGCCACAGTTAAGCCAAAGCCAAGGCTTAACTGTGCACCTAGCAGGTGCTAAACTCTGCAGGAGGGTGCAGAAAACACACGTGATGGGGAACCTGGTCCTCAGGGCATAGCCATTAGGACAGGCAGCTGCATCTTTCCCATGAAGGGGCATTAAACAGAAGCCCATGATTTGTCGCGTGGACAGCTGGTCCAGGGCAGTTGAGAGATGCCCATCCCAGGGGTCTGATCACAGTGGGCTAAAGTCTGCCTGCAAAACCTTCTTGGAGGAGCTGAGCCTTGAACTTGGAGTTTCCATGCGGTACCAGGGCAAAGCCCAAGTCCCAGAAGCACCCTAGCCCCAGTTCAAATCCCAGGTCTGATCCTTCCTAGCTGTGTGACCTTGGGCAGGTCCCTTCACCTCTCCAAGCCTGGTTTTTCTTCTCTGCAAAATGGGTATCAAAATAGAACCCACTTCAGTGCATGGTGAAGACTGGGTGGGACAATGTTCACGCAGGGCTCGGGGCACACGCTTTTCTTACAAAATAAGACCTGGACTCCTGTTTCTTGTCTGGTTGCTACTATTTTTATCGAGCCTTTGAGGGAACAAAGGACCGGGATTGTTATGCAGGAGGCGGCAGGACTCTCCCAGCGGGGTGCGACTGGGAAGGAGGGCAAATGCAAGTGTGTAAAAGGGGTGGGGGTCACCCTCCTGGCCACCCAAGGGGGTTGGCGCCCTGGGGCTGGGCTTTGGGTCGTGGGTGACCCGGCTGGGGAAGGATCAGGGCCAGCAGGACCCTGAAGGCCAGCAGCACTGTCCCTCCTCTTGTCCCGGAGCCCCTGCCCCTCGGTACTCCCTCACTCAGTCCTCTGCTTCCCGCTCCCCGCTGCGTCCCAGCACACCACGGCCACGGCCATGGCCACGGCCACGCTGTGGAATTTCCAATTTTCAGCTAATGTGCAGGTCGTGACAGAGGCTCAGAGGCCCTGGTCAGACATAATGGCAGAAGAATTGTAAATGTCGACCCAGTGAATGGCAATGAGGAAGGGCGGGGAGGGGACATTTTCCATCGGCCTCGCGCAGAGCCCGGGAATACATTTTCGCTCCGAGTGTGTCGCATTAGATTTCCAGAGGTGCTGGGGCTCCAGGTACATGTCATTAGTAACAGTTTGGGCGATAATGAATCCTTTTATTTCTTTTCCTCACAGCTCATGAATACATAACGAGGCCCCGCTCAGGCGCATCTGGCCTGGGCCCGAGCCTCTGCCACCTAATCTCGTCCTGCTCCAATATCCAGGCGGCCCAGCTGGGGCCTGCCTTAAAGGAGCCGTGTGCCCTTTCCTTCCTGGGGATGCCCGGCTGGCCGAGGGGCTGAGCCCCGGCCGAGAGTTCAGCACCACTGAGTCCCAAGACGTGGAGGAGGATGGCAGAACCGGGGGAGGGTGGGGTCCCCAGATCCTGACTCAGCTGTGAGTGTCACACAGTAAATCCAGCAGGCACTCAGCAATGCAGCTTAGTGAATGGTGACTACCTGGCTAGGGGCGAGCCATCGGAAGGCTTTCTATAGATCACCTTTTTTAAGCCTGGCCAGCCTTTTTACCAGGTGGGGTGGTAAGGTTGTGACTCCATTTTACAGCTGGAGAAACTGAGGCCTGGAAGGATGGAGGGCTTCATCTTGGACTTAGCAAGGCAGGCAGAGGCAGAGCCCAGCTCCTCCCCAGCTGCCAATCATTTAGGGAGGTTCCCAGGGAAGAGCATTTATCAAGGGATTCTTGGCTCTACAGAATGTTCCCTACCAAGACTTCAGTTTCTGTATTCATCGTGAATCTGAATATTTTATCACTTTACTGAGCAAATGGTTAGTGGCAGAACCAAGTGTTAGTTAAAAAAATTTTCATTTTCCTATTCTTTTTCAAAAAACTCTCTCCTTCCTTTCCCCCTCTCTGGCCCACTCTGTTTTCCTCATTGCAGCTGTCTGGTCCTCACATGCTCTCTTACATCTCACATTGTATTTATTGTTTACTGTCTCACAGGCTTGTGAGCTCTGTAAGAGCAGGGACTTTGTTCGCAGCTGGAGTTCCAGTACCAAGGACAGAGCCCGGCACACAGTGGGTGATCAGCCTACACATGCAGAATGACTAGTCACGTCCCATCCCAGGCATGGTCACTCCAAAGCTGGGCTCTGGACTCCAGTGGCCCCACGAGGAAAACCCTCACGGTGGCAGGTCACCAGGCCAGTGTGTGGCCTCGTGTCTGGAGCTCTCTGGGACTCTTGGGTGCAGTTAGGCCTGGGTGGCCTCCTGGACACTGGCGGAGGGTGGAGGAGAGGGAGCAGGTAGGCATGGGTTCCTGGTGGGAGGGGTGTAGATGGAAAGTTCAGACCCTGCAATGACAACGCCTTTGTGATGGCCTCGGTCTCGGCTTTCTGATGGCGCCTCCTCAGCCACATGGCACCTGGTCTCCAGAACCACTAGGGCCTGATATCTGAAGCTTACTCTGATGCTGGGACCCAGCCTGGGACTCTCATCTGTTGAGGGCTTACCATCTGCTGGCAACATTACAAACATATTACAAACATGAAGAAACACTTAGCAACTTAACTCCTCTAAGAGGCAGGTAGGTATTATCATGCACCCCACGTAAGGCAACAGAGGCACGGAGAACTTATGCAACTTGCCCAGGGACACACAGCAGTAAATAGCAGAGGTAGGATTTGAATCCAAACTGTCTGGTTTCTGGTGGGTGGGTATAGCTCAGTGGTAGAGTGCATGCTTAGCATACATGAGGTCCTGGGTTCAATCCCCAGTACCTCCATTAAAGATAAATAAATAAATAAAAATTTAAAAAAATCCAACCAAACTGTCTGGTTTCTGCATGCAGGTTCTTAACTACCAGGACAAGTATTCTGCCGTCCTGATCTGACTTCCTGAAAAGGCAGATAGTGTTATGAGGACCCTCACAGTGAAGCCAGTCAACCCATCTTTCTGGATCCACTGAATGCTGAGAAACTCTCTACAACTCCCTTCCCAAATCTGAGCCATGTTGGTGGGAAATCTTGAATGGGCCAGGGGCCTGGGAGGCAGCGTTGGGTGTGTAGGTCCTGCAGTCAGACAGACCTGGGTTGGAATCTTGGATCTGTTACTTAGAGCTGTGTGATCTTGAGTATGCATCTTTGCCTCTTGGAGCCTCAGCTTCCTCGTCTGTAAAATGGGGATGATATAGCACCACGTCATAGGGATACTGGGAGGATTAATGTGCCAATGCATGTAAAGATTTTTTTTTTTAAGAATGGTGCCTAAGATGCTCAATGAGTGTTAGATTTTTCTAGAAAAAACATGTGGTGAGGAGGGGTGGCAGAGGGACTCTGGTTTGGGCTCCACCATGGCCGCATCACGGAGCTCACCTGTCATGCCCTCTTACCTTGCCTCCACTGCCTTCACCTCCAAAATCCTCAGGGTGACCCCCCTACCATACTGTCACTGCAGTCTCAGCCTGTCCCCAAGAAGCACTGACCTGGGACCAGATGCAGGTGCCTGGCGTACCTGCGGCCCCATTTGGTCGAGGGCTGAGGACATACACTTGCCTTAGATGTGCTGACCACCTCCTCCATGCCATCAGGAAGGCAGAGCTCCCACGGAACCCAGGTCCAACTGGGTCACCCAGGGTGTCACATGCTCACTAGGGTCAGTCCTCAGGCTCTGACGTGATGATTATTTATTAACTACCTACTGTGTGCCAAGTCCTGGGTCTAAGTCCTTTGCATACTACCCCGTGTAATGCTCACAAAAATCCTGAGAGGAAGGCATCATTATTCCTATTTTATAGACAAGGAAACTGGGGCTCAGAGGGGTTAAGTAACTTACTCAATGTCACACAGTGGGCACAAGGAAGAGCCTGGATTCAAAACTGGGTCTGTCTGACTCCAAAGCTCATGATGTTTTATTTATTCATTTTTAATGGAGGCACTGGGGATTGAACCCAGGACCTCATGCATGCTAAGAACACACTCTACCACTGGGCTGTACCCTCCCTGCCCAAAGCCCATAATCTTAACCACAATATAGCACTGCCTTTCTTCCTACTACTCATCTTCACGTCGAGCCTCTGAACTTCCACCTGGCTAAGAAGCCTTCCTAGATTAAAGGACCAGGGTGGGGGTAATAAATGGCCCACCCCTTGCCATCATCTGTACCCACTGGCCCACGGTCTGAGGTTTGTTGTGCACAGGTTAAGTGCCACACCGTTCAGGGCTGTGCCTTAGGGCTGAGTGTCTGGAGGGCAGGCTTGGCCCCGGGAGGCTCAGGAAGGCGGGGAGCTGAGCATCAGAGCCTCAGTGTCAGCCCTGCCCCTCATGCTGCCAGAGCCCTTGACCTAAAACCGCACCACCCCGTGAACTTGTGGGGAGGCAGCGTGATCTGGGAAACTACACCTTGGGGGGGAAAGAGAAGCCTTCAATCCTAGCCCCAGCTCAGCCACTTGTTACCTTCTTGCCAATGGCCCCTCTGCGACTCAGTTTCCTCATTTATAAAATGGGTATAATAATGCTACTTCCTGTGAAGGTATTGCCTTTGCTCAAGACAGTGGTCGGCACGTGGGAGTTCTCAGCAAACAAACTATAGTTATAATAAGGATTATTTTATTTCCTTCCCTTCAAGACGTATCCATCCTATTGCCCATTCATTGAGGCCCTGCCAACATAGCCCTTGCTTGCCTGCCTTGCTGTGTTCACTCCTTCACCCACTTTGGGAGAGTCGCCCTGATGATTCTTCTGAGAGCACATCTCTAATTGTGTCAATGCCATCCCCAGGAGCCTTCAGTGGCTCCCTGTTTTCTCCAAGACAAAGACCACACCACTTACCCTGGCATTCAAAGCCCTTCACAAACGGCCCTCAGCCTCCCGTCCAATCGGACCCTTACACGGCCTCAGGCAAACCCTCAGCTCCCTGCAGGCACCCACCTGACACGTGGGCAGTCCTGCCTCCTGGGCTGTGCTCTTGCCTCCCCTGCCCGGAATGCCTTCTCCACTTCCAGCTTGAGTTTCATCTCCTCCAGGAAGTGGTCCCTTCACTTTGTCTCCCAGAGCCTCTGTCTTCTCATCTGTCAAGTGGGTGCTCACTGCCCCTGCCTTGCGGATTGTCACAAAAACTGGGTGTTCTCCAAGCCTAGTAAGTCCTTGGAAAATGGTCACTATGGGCCACCTTCTCTTGATGCTCCCTCCGACCCCACAGCACATGGCAGGGCATGTGGAGGAGCAGCCTGTACAGCAGTGAAGCCCCTCTGATGCTATATGGTGCCCTGCACAACCTCTCCCAGCCCCACTGTTGACTTTGGCATGCCGCCCTCACCTGGGCTGCCGTGACTGGCCTGGAATTTCAAGCTGAATTTGATTTGACCTGTTCCGTCAGGCTGGCCCCTAAACCAAACCATATTCCTGCCGAGGCCCTGGTGCCCAGTGTTCCCCCGGGAGTTGGGGGTGGAGCCTGGCTGGGCCACCGCCCGGGGCCACCTTCGCCAACCCCTGCCCAGCGCTGCCTCCTGAGCTAATTCCATCATCCTGCCTCCTTCCTGGCCCCGGCGGTCAGGAAGAGTTCTCTGGCCTGCTCTGATCCCACCTTCCTGCTCAGCCTGGACCCGCAGCCCCCAGCTCCTCATCAGCCTGCACTCGGGCCCTGCTGGGGTTCTGAAATTCATTTAGGTCCTGTGCTCTGCCGCCTTAGCACCCCCACCCCCGGACCCCCAGCCAGGCCCTGTAACAGGATCCAGATGTTCCCTTCCCTCCCCAGGGTCCCTGGGATAATCCGTGACAGTCAGGGGGCCAGTGGGGGAAGGCACAGCTGCAGGGACTTCTGGGATAGAGGATGAAAATGGAATATGAGGCCCAGAGACCAGGGTCAGTGGAGGAATACACATACACACCCCAGCCTGGTCACCCTCTGTCCAAACAGCTCACCCTTCTTTGGAAAGCATCCTCATCAGCCCAGGTGAGGATGTCAGTGCCCGTGTGTGCTGGCTGTGCAATGCTGGGTAGGTTGTGGACCTCTCTGCGCCTAATCTTCCTCGCCTACTGGACCAGTTCTGACCTTACAGCATCGCTCTGAGACCACGTAGGTGAGGGGCTGATTTGACACAGAAGCCCGACACATAGTAGGTGCTCACCAAACTGTCTTGGGCAAGTCAACTCATCCATTAAATGGAAATATGGAAATGATAGTGTCTGCCTTTCAGGGTTTCGGGGAGAACTGGCACAGAGCAGGGGCTCAACAAATGGCAAGGTCTCCCTTCTTGCCTTCCAGGGTTGCCGGCTGGGACCCAAATGGCAGAAGGAGGGCCAGCCATCTCCCGGAGTCTGCCTTGCAGGCCTGGACTGGCTTAGGGAGCCCCTCATCCAACGGGGAATTCAAGACAGGAAGACTCGGGTTCTAGTCCCAGCTCTGTCTCCAGGAGAGTCCCTTCCCCTGAAGGCCTCAGTTTCCCCATCTGCAACAGATCTCTTCCAAGCACTCAAAACACTCAAAGGTAGATGCCCCATATCTACCTGTTGAATGATGCTCAGGATGCCCTCCATCATTTTCTCTCTTCCTCCTTTCTGCACCCACTGCTGCCCCCAAATGGCTGAGTCACCCCTAGGCCTGACCACCCTCCCCAGACTCCCACAGTCCCCCCCCCCTGCTGAGCAGAGGAGAGACTGAGGACCAGGTGATGGGCCGGGAGGGCGGTCCTGGAGGAAACTCCTGGCCTTCCCGGGCTCCCTGCGGAAGAAGCCAGCGGCCAGAGTGGGAAACGGAGCTTTGGATGGAGGTGGGGGTCCCAGCAAGTCACTCAGCCTCTTCGTGCCCTAAATTCCTCCCTGGAAATAGAATAACAGTAGCTACCATGACCCGAGGCATTGAAGGGGTCGGGCACTGCACCAGGACCGTTATGAGTCCCCTCTCCTCCCCGCTTAGCTGCATCAGGGATGCTCAAAGCAGTTTGCAGCAGCTGGGAACTGGTTAGAAATGCAAATTATCCAGCTCCATCCTAGACCCGCTGAATCCCAAACTCTGGAAGCGGGGCCCAGCAGTCTGTTCTAACAGGCCCTCCTGGTGATGCTTGTTGGTAACTCAAACATGAGAACCACAGATCCACATCCTCCTCCTCACGCAGGCACTTCTTGTCCACCGTTCCTCTAAGGCATCCTTGTCCACCGTTCCTCTAAGGCATCCTTTAAAAAAGCTCCCCCATTGCCTCGACAGGCCAGAGGGAACTTTCTCCCCTTTTCAGGGTCTCCAGCGTTACCAGCTGTGCTCTTCTCTGGTCTGGAACCAGCACCTTTTGCTACGCACCTGTGAGGTCCCTGCAGGCAGATGGCCTGCCCATCCCCCAGTGCATCCCCAGCTGCACGCATACTCTGATCTTTGCGATGGGTGATGGGTGATGGGTGATGGGTGATGGGTCCGCTGCCAGCCCACCTCTTTTACATGTGGAGGAACGCCCATCGACAGTCCACTCCCCCTTCCCCTGCTTGTGACCTAGTGAAATGAAGTGATTTAAAGCACCTATAGTCTGGGTTTGAATCTTGGCTCCCCCACTTACTAGCTGTGTGTCCTCAAATAAGTTTCTTAACCTCTCTGTGTCTCATTTTCTCATATTTAAAACAGGGATAATAATACCCATTTCCAGGATGATGGAGGGAATTAAAGATGATAACACATGTAAAGATTAGGACCATACCTGTCGTGTAGCACACATCATACGTGCTAGAAATGGTGGTTCTCTGGGTCCTGGCCACACCCCCAGCCTTAACGCGCTCCTCCTTCCCTCCATGTACCTGGACCACCAGCCAGACTGGGCTACTGTGACTCCCTGAACCTGCCACTCTTTGTCATGCCTCTAACCCTTTGCATAGGCTGTGATGTCTAACTGGAGTGCTTTTTCCTCTTCATTTGGAAAGCTGCTTGCCCACCCTTCCTGTTCCTGTGAATGGCTGTTCTCTATTCAAACCTGATTGGCTTAGCTGCTCCCTCACCCCCCGCCCACCATCCCAACACATACTCAGATCTCTCCCTCAGTCCCTGGGTGTTTAAATGCCTAGTTTGATGTCTGGCTTCTCTCCCAGGATGTAAGTTCCCTGAAAGCAGAGTCTGGGCCTTATTTACTTCCATATTCTTTGTCTGGCTTTTTGTGGGTGTTTAATACATGTTTGTAGAGTAAAAATTAGGAGTGAATTTTAAAAGATGAATTAAAGTTACAGGAACTGACAAAGATCTCCAAGATATAGCGAGTGAAACTTTAAAATGGCAGAAAAATAATAGGGTATAAATCATATGTAATTACGCTCCCCAAAATGTTTTTCTGCATGTATATTGAGTGCCTAGAAAGGAATTTGGAAGAGTGAACACCGAACTGGTAACAGGCACGGACTTGGGCAGGGAGACTAATGTCAATGGTGAGTGAAGGGGTCTCTGTCACCTTGTCATGTTTGAATAATTACAGAGAAAATGAATTCAATGTTAGCTTGTATATTAAAAACAGATAAAATAGTTATCCTCTTCCTGTAAAAGGCTGTTGTGGAACTCTCGCCTCACTCTGCTCCAGATTCAAACTGGACATGTTAAGCCCTTTCCACCACAGGGCCTTTGCACTTACCACTCCTTCTGCCAGGAACGCCCTTCCCCAGCTTCTAGGTGGCTGCATTCTCTGCATCATTCATATGTTAGAGGCATTTAATTCAGCCTATCATCCCCTCTGAGAGCCCTCTGCTCTCTCACCATGCTTAGCACACACTGCAATTATTATTTTCAATCTTTATTTGTTCAATTGCTTACTGTCTCCACTTACTAGAATATGAGCTGTTTGAGGTCAGGAACTATGACCGTGTTTCCCCTGCTGCACCCCAGTGCCCAGGACAGCTCTGGCATCTAGTGAAAGCTCGTGTAATATTTATTGGATGAATAAAATCCTCTTTAATGGTGTCTTTTCTTTTCTTTTCTTTTTTTTTTTTTGGTTCAATGTTCTTGAGCTTTTTGTGTATGTCTCTCCCTCTTTCTTTTTTAACTTCTTTAGTTGAAACCTCGACCATCAAATATACCCCTGCCCTCGGAACTCTGGGGCTGTCACTAACTCGGCTCCTTTAAAGAACTGCCCGGTGATGCAAATAAGCTTTTCAGGCCACGACAGCAAAGAAACGCAAGCCTAACCCTGCAAAACTCAAAAGCTTCTCGGAAGAGACGGTCAGACCCTGTTCTAATGAGCAGTGGCTGGTGATGACAGCATATTGGCCTGTGCTTTCAAGACCAATGTGTTGTTTTCCTTAAGAGCCAAAAATTTATTGACCGTCATGTATCTACATGATTCAAGATCCAAAAGGACAAAAGCATGCCTCTCTGTCCCCCTTTCTATACGGCAACCCATGTAAGCAGCTTCTCACGTAGCTGCCAGAGATTTTTTTCACGTGTTCAAGAAAGCACATATATATGTTCTGTTTTTCCTCTTTCACACACATACACATGACGTTATACCATACACACAGTTCTGCACTTTTTTTAAAACCTTATTTGGTACCTTGGAGGTCTTTCCATGATTAATAATCAAAGGGCGTCCGCATATTTTCTTATAGCAGCAGAGAGAGGAGAATGCTTTCTTCCATGCAGTGGTCCAGGTGGCGTTTACCAGGCCCCTGCCTAGTGACATGATGGTGGTGGCGAAGATCAGAGGGACTGGGATCTGAGTTCCAGCTCCACCACTGCCCCTTGAGTGAGCCGTTTAACCAGAACCTCAGTGTGCAGCTCTGAAGGGGACTGTCCCAGCACCTGCCTTGTGAGTTGTGGCCAGGATTAAGTACAGTCATGTGTGTCGGGGTCTTGGCCCTTATACATAAGGTATGTGATAAATGGCGGCTGCTATGACAAGTATTATTAATTATAAAAATAAATATTATTTTTAGTAGTTGCATCTGCTGATCCTAAACTCCTACCCTTTCCCTTTGGGAGTTAACCGATACACACCACTATATATAAAATAAGTAAACAACAAAGACCTATTGTAGAGCACAGGGAATTACATTCAATATCTTGTAATAACCTATAACAGAAAGGAATCTGATAAAGAATATATATATGTGTGTAACAGAATCACTTTGCTGTGTACCTGAAACTAACATAGCATTGTAAATCAACTAGACTTTAATAAAAAATTTTAAAAAAGTAAGTATTGTCCAGTCCCAATTGCTCAGCCAAAGGGTGAGGATGGTGGTTGCCGTGACATGAGTGTCCTGTTGACCCTCTGTTTAGAAGAAGCCATGCTGATGGCTCGTGGCTCCTGGAAGAAGCCACACTGGTGGCCTTGGTGCATCTGGAAAGGAAGGGCTCTGGGAGCCCCCATCCCCTTCGTGTGAGAGGGGAGAGGAGCAGGGGCCACCAAGTGAGCCCAGGAGTCCTCGCTATGCATCAGGGAGACAACGGGGTGACAGCTTTCTTTGGAGCCTCACAGCTTGTTTTTAGTTCTTAGTCACTGGACACATTTTGGCTTGAAGCTTTTTGGATCTTGCTCTGATCCTTCGCTCCATTTCCCTTTCCCGTGTAGTGGCAACTTCTGCTTTCCTTGGAGAGCTGTCATTAACAAGAGGTGATAACCAAGAACAGGACCTTTTTCTAGTTTTCCTTCTCACGTTTGTTCCTTGTCTGCCTTTCGTTTTACGAATCTCTAGTTATCAGAGGAAGCGAGCATCTGTTTGGAGAGCGAAAAGAGAATTCCATGCTTCCATTGTCAACAATAATTTCTATGAACACTTTCATACTGTCCCTTCTAGCCAACCTTCTACCCACTTCAACATCTTTGAGATCGTATCATAAAGTCAGTTTTCTATTCTAAATTATTTGGATCAGCATTGGGGTGTCACCTTTCCTCACGTTAAAAATGTCATCAATGTCCATTTTAATGGCTGCAGAATAGTTCATGCAGTGGAAATACCGTATTTCCCGTAACTATCTCTCTATTGTTGGACCTTTGGGTTGTTCTCATTTTATTTCAGTTTCCTTTGGCATACACTTAGAACTTTGCTCTCATCATAGGGTTTTTCCCCCTTAGGTTTGGATCCCCAGAGGTGAAGTCCCTTGGCCAACGACTGTGAAGATGTTTAAGGATCTTGATTCGACCTGCCCCCCATTACCTCCAATCAATTTTATTTAAATATGGCATTTAGCAAATCCTGCCTTCATAACAGGCAGGGCTCTGACCAGAGTGATATAAATTTCACATTCGTTCCCCCTAAAGCATCTCCAAACTCTCTGAATCCAAGACCATTAAAACCTGGTACAAACGACTTTTCGAGGCACTCGAGATGGTCCTGCCGCACTGTCGAAGCAGCACAATGAGGACAGAAAACTCTGCCACGTGCAGCATGCCAAGTTTCAGCTGTCCCCACCCACCAGCCTATCTCTGTCACCTTGTAGCTGTGTCATCTTGCGAAAGATCTTAACCACTCTGAGCATCTCTTATCTTTAAAATAGAGTTGTGAGGGAGGGTATAACTCAGTGGTAGAGCATGTGCTTAGCATGCATGAGGTCCTGGGTTCTCCCCAGTACCTCCATTAAAAATATAAATAAAGCTCATTACCCCACTCCCCCAAATAAATTTAAAAAAAAATAAAATAGAGTTAACTCTCCACTTACCCGAATATTGGCTGGTGATTTTTTTTTAAGGTCAATACAGTTCTAAAAGGATCGTTCATTCACTCATTTGTTTACTCAATACATATTTAATTAATGCTGTGTCAGGCTCTGGATTCGATTCCTTACTCCCCACAGTTCCATCAATACTCGGTTCTACAGAGACGTGAGCTGGGGGTCAGACAGGCATGGTTGTGGGACTTGAATGTCTCTGAGTGTCCACTTTCTCATCTGTAAACTGGAGGCAATAATGGTACCAGCAGTGGAGAAATGGGGGTAAATGTTTTTGGAGATTGCCCCGGAACCTGTAAGGTGGCCGGGAGGACTTAATGGTGTAGTGCCTGTACGTAGTAATACACAGCAAATGTTGGCTATAAAAATGATTATCAACCTGTTAGCACATTGCACAAGAGGGTCTCGAACAACTTCCAAGATAATCATCTCTCTCTATTTCCAGGATGACCAGTTGCCCTAACTCTGTTCCAGTTGCGAGGCTGCAGAGGGAGGGGAGGGGCTGATACTGCCTGGGCACCTACCGGAAGGCTCCCCAGGGGTTGTTCACAGGGCTTGTTTGCCTCCCGGGGTCTGGTCACACTCCTGTCCACGGCAGAGTCAGATACAAGCGCACTGAGGAGTTAGAGGGCTCAGTGGAGACCAGACAGGCTGCACGTTGGAACAAGGCAGTGCCTGCATGTTACAATAATGTCATAATTCAGGGTGACAATGTTGTAATGTTAGGATGTTAAAACGACTCAGTGTTAGAATGTGTGGATATTATAATAACCGGAAGAACATTGTACAATCAGCCCTGTAAACTGGGTAATAATGGGCTTATCTATGAGATGTTGTCAAAACATTTGAATTTGATTATGACACATTCAGAATCAGCAGACAAACAACAGCCAAAGCTCTGTCTATTCTGATTTAGACCATTTTTTCTTTAAGGTTTTTTTTTAAATTAAAAAATTAACAATAAATACATGTTCTTTATAAAATTTTACCTATGGACTTTAAATTTTTCAGTCACTTTGAATATTCCATGTAATCATCATACATAAATATATTCATAGCAAAGATCAATGACCAAAAGATCTTTGGCTTTGGAAGGGCTTATTAAAGAGGACCTGGCTGTTTGCTGAATCTGTAGATGTGCAAAGCCACAGAAAAAAGGATGTAGACATTTTCTGGGGATGAGTGGTAGTGGTTTAGATAGAACTGTGAGGGGGAACTCAGAACTGAACTGGCACCATTTGTATATTAGCACACGCACTTGGGAACAGAATGAAAGATTAGAATGCATTTTTTGAGATTTAAAAAAAATTGATCATTTAAATGAATGGTGGTTTGAGGTGGGTTGTTGGATTATTTGCCTGCCTCGAGTGCCCTGGGCATGGCACTCACAGTCCCTCTCCACTTCCTTGGGAGGCTTGTGGAACTATGTGCAGACGATTGGTTTCAGATCAGACCTTCATTCGGCTGGTGGAGACGAAAAGCCCTAGAGAAACTGAGTGAGTTGGTCAAGCCATGTGGGGGCGCTCTGCAGAACGAGGAGTGAAATTTACCTCCACCTGACTGTGCATCCCCTATTCCCACAGCCCTACTGTCTCTGCTGCTCCCTGGGTCAGTGATCTGACCAGAGTGCCGCGGGGGTGCTGGGTAACCCTGCCTCCTATACTTGGCATCAGTGAGTTCTGCCTTGGAATAAAGCTAATTGTGTACATGTCCTTCTCAACCCACTAGCTGCTGAATATGGCCATTTTTAAGAGCAAGAGTCACCAGCTCTGCCACTTCCTGGCTGTGTGATCTTGGGCAAATAACATAACCTCTCTGTGACTCAGTTTTTCCATTTGTTAAATGGGGTTAATAGTAGCCTCATAATATTGTTGTGAGGATTAAATGAGATAAAGACCCCCGTGTGGTGCCTGGAAAAGAGATGAGGTGCTTAATAAACATTATTCTATTTATAGGGAAAATGTGTAATAATTTTTAACAATAATCTTTCCTTTCTGCTTCATCTCAACTCCTACGGATGTTCACACGTTCCATCTTTCAATGCCCTGGTGTCTCTTTCAGGCATAGTAACTTGACTCATCCCCAAATACGAGCATGCTTTAAGTGATAGACATTATGTGCTTGGAGCTTCTTGATGAACTGGAAGGATTTTTAAAAATTACTGTCTCAGAATCCCTTAGCAAGCTGGGAGCCATCACATGAGAGGAGGGAATTTTATACCTGCTGAAGCCTTGCCACATGCTCTCAAAGTTAGTTCTCACAGCTTTCACACAGGAGAAGTATCATTACTTTCATTTTACAGATGAGAAAACGGAGGCCCAGAAACCAGTTGATTTGGCCAAAGTCAGAGAGCCAGAAAGAGATGGCAGTTAGATTCTGAAACTTTGAATTCTTGATCCTAAAATGCAGTCTGTTTCCACAGGACACCCTGTTTTGCTTTCTGAGCCGGAGTATGACCCAGTTTTCATCTGGCCCTGGGGTCAGGAGGCTGGTAAGACGATGGAGTGTAGGGTAAGATGGGGTCAGATGGAGAGGACGTGGTCCAAGTTCACAAATTCCCACGAAGTACCTTCCAAACGAACAGCTGGGAGACATGGCAATAGGTCTGGAAATGCGGTGGCAACTTCCTGCATTGGTCTAGAATACCTGGTTACTTCCTCTGTAAAGTGCTAAGTGTGTCCCTTGTGAGTGAGGTCCTCTACACAGGGCAGTTGCGAGGTGGGACAGAGTTGATGCAAGTGAAAGTTGCTTGGAAAACAAAAGCAGATGGGCTAAGAGAAAGCAAGGGGCTCTAAGCCCTGCACCCTAGTTTCAGTGTTTCGCCTCAGACTCCTTTTACACTGAAGAGGAGGAAACTTGAGCCAGGCTCTCCACTAGTCCAGGAGGGGCTGAGGACGAGCCAGAATTATCCTCATGGAGGGAAAGGCAAGACACAGCTGGCCGAGAGAGTGAAACGAGAACACACAGCAGATAGGAACCAAGTCTTGAGGGCAGCAGCTGGGGGGGGGGGGGGGTTTGGGAGTGTTGAAGCCCCTCCCCCAGTGGACAATGGGTCAGATAAGGAGGCTCGGAACCAAGACCAGGAACCAAGTAAGAGGTCAGAGGGCTGCTCTTAGGTGATATGGATGCCGATCTAATGGCCCAAGATGTTCACCCAAAGCTCAGACCAAAGGGATGGGTTGTTCAAGATGGCGGGCTTACAGACACAGGGAAAGGACAGATTAGTGCAGGAATGACCTTCATCAAAGTCGCTCAGCTTGGGCAATCAACAGAGAACTCCACCCAGGAATCTAAGACCCACGGGCCACCTCCCCTGTCCACTCCTGCTGAACCACGAAGTTCTTTATCTAGCCCCCAAGGCCGGAGCAAGCCACAGGCAGCGGCTTCTCATCCTTTCGTCTCCAGCCATAAAGAGACAACAGAAAGGAAAAATAATTAAAAAATAAGAGTGGAGGCTGGGGAGGGGGGTGGTGTGCCTTGGTAGAGGGGAGAGCTGGGGGCTGGGGAAGCGATTTCCAGAGAAGAGACGGATGGAGGGTTGGAGTGGCTGGCGTTGAGATAACCAACAGATGCGATTCTTCAGATAAGCGTAGCAATTTAGATAAATCTCAGGCTTTGGAGCTGGTCGCCTGCGTCTCCTCTCCTCCGTCTGCCTTTTTTCAATTTTATCTCTGAGCCAAGGAAGGGGGAGGGCAGGGGACTCTGAGGGGTGAGGAGATGGGAGGAGGGGAGGGCAGCGAGGGGGGCCAACTTCATCTTCGGGGCCTTTGGCTTTTCTTTTTAATGTGTTTTTCCCAGAAGGTGGGAAATGCCAACACACACTCGGAGACCTAGAAGGCGGCCTATGTTTTTTAAAAAGCGGCGGACAAAAATCAAAATATTTGAAAATGTATTTCATGGTAATTATGTCATATTTCATGGGCTGGTGCCACTACTGAAAGAGAGGCTGAATGCCTTAATTTGTATAGAAATTGTAATCATTTGTTCATTTCAAGGTGAAAATTGCATTTTTTAATTTAAATTGTATCCTGCATGATAGTCTATTATCTAGTAAAATTGTCTCCATGTCTGAATGCCTTATATGCAGCTGCAATGCTTGTTACAAATCCACTTATATTCATAAAAGCAGGTGGACATCTCAGGAAATGGAAGCCGTTGTGTGAACGTGAGTGTGGATGAGCGTGGATGCGTGTGGATGCGATGGCTCCTCTCGCCCATCTTGTTCCTGCGTTCTCAACCCCCCTCCCGCACCCCCCAACCTCCGATTC
Organism: Camelus ferus; assembly: GCF_009834535.1. Classification (NCBI taxonomy): domain Eukaryota; kingdom Metazoa; phylum Chordata; class Mammalia; order Artiodactyla; family Camelidae; genus Camelus; species Camelus ferus. The sequence continues at coordinate 12,675,380 of NC_045708.1, read as the reverse complement.
TCATGTCAGCATTTCCAGATCTGCTTAGCAAATGATAATTAGTCGGAGTAAATGAGGAAACGGCACAACGTTGAGAAATAAGCCCAGGACTGAGTCAGGGGAGGGGGCAGGGCTCTCTCACCACCTTGCTATGCAACCCTGGACAGATGATGGCCTTGCCCCTACTCAGACCCTCAGTTTCCCCATCTGTAAAGTCAGAAGCTTGTGCTCACCACGTGGCAGCCAGGTGGTTAAGAGTCTGGGTCCGTAGACTGACTCTGAGTCTTGGTTTTGCCACTAGCGAGCTGCATGATCTGACCCAAATTCCTTAACCCCTCTGGGACTCAGCTTCCTCCTCTTTAAAATGGGGGTAACAATGAAACCTACTCCATCTGGTTGTTGTCAGCAAACTACCACCGGTGGGTCAAATCCACCCATCCCTTGTCTATACAGCCTGCCAGCTTAGAGTGGTTTCTACCTTTTTAAATGGTTGAAAAACAAATCAAAAGAACAATCTATTGTGACATAAAATTATAGAAAATTCAAATTTAAGCTCCCATAAATAAATTTTACTGGGACACAGACACACTCATGTGTTTCCATGTGGCTGCTGTCCCCTACATCAGAGTTGAGTAGTTGTGACAGACACCATATGGCTTGCAAAGCCTAAAATATTTACTCTCTGACCCTTTATAGAAAAAGTTTGCCAACCCCTGAAATACCATAAGTACAGTGCTTAGCCCAGTGTCTGGGATGTCATAAGCACAACTTCTTGTTAGCAGTTGCTGCAGGGTGGGAGACTGAAGGAAGTTTGGGTGTTGGGAAGAAAATCAATCCATCAATCAAATGTGTCCAACAGTTACCAACAGTTACCACCTGTCTTGGAGATGCAGGATTTCTCTTTGGGGGCAAAAACTAGAATCAGGGACCTTGTTTCCCCAGAGGGACTTTACTCTGGATTTTTCTTTTTTTTGGAAAATTCTATGGCATCTTTTCTCAATCCTGTAGTGTCAGAAGGGGCTCTGGACCAGAAGTAAGATGCTTTTATCCATCCACCTGCCCTGGGCTATAATTTTCCACATAAAATGGATCCCTTCCAGCAAAAGTTAGAACTGCCACGTGTAAAGGGTGAACATGCTTCTGTAGATAGTTAATTTCTTCCTCTCCTTTCACTGCGGCCGACTCCTTGGTCATTGGTGTCTATAAGCACCTATGATTCCATCTTTCAGCCAGCTCCTTCCTTCCTGACCATCTTCCTCCCCCCCTTTTCCCCATCCCACCTTCCCTCCTCTTCCGCCTTCTTCCTTTCCTTCCCTCCCTCCTTCCACAATTTCCAAGCTCCTCTATGTCCCAGGCACTGTCACATAGGAGACTCCATGTGGTCCCTCTTAATTCCAGGCTCCCTTTGGCAAAGGAGAAAGACACCTGAACTCAAAGCCAAGCTGAATGTCCTTTGGTAGGTGACTTCATCTCTGAGCCTCATTTCCCCAACCAGAAAATGGAACTAATCATGTCCCTCCCCCTCACAGGACTATGGGGGAGGGTTCAAAGATACAGTGTGTGTCAAAATGCCTTGTCAAGTGTAAGGAGTCATGCAATTGTTATTTAAGGATTTGACCTTTTCTAGGACTCAGGTGGGAGATGACTTGCCCAAGGCCACATGGCTAAAAAGGAACCTAGATGAGTTTAAGACCAATGCTTCAGTTATGGACTGAACATTTTTGCATCCCCCCCTAGTCCGTATGTTGAAGTCCTAACCCCCAATGTGATGGTCTTTGAAGATGGGGTCTTTGTGTAATTAGGGTTAGATGAGGATGGGTCCCCATATGATAGGATTAGTGTCCTTATAAGTAAAGGAAGAGACATCAGAGCTGCATGTGCACTGAGGACGGCCATGTGCGCACACAGCGGGAGGGAGGCCTTCTACAAGCCAGGAAGAGAGTCCTCACCAGAACCTGACTGTGCTGGCACCCTGACCTCAGACTCTCGGCATCCTGAACTGTGTGCAAATAAATGTCTACTGTTTAAGCCCCAGTCTATAGGGATTTGTTACAGGACCCCGAGTAGACTAAGGCACTGGGCTCTTAACCACCCAGCACGCTTCCTCCCTGGGCCTATTTTGTGACGGGAAGAGAATGCCAGCCTTCTGTTGCAGCTTGGGGGAATTTCGGGTAGGAGAGAGTTAGGGTTAGAATTCCAAGTTCTCAGTTTCCCCACTGATTGTCAACTGAATGTGTGACAGAAACAACTGGGCAACTAAAATAATAATAATAATAATAATAATAATAATAATAATAATAATAATAATAATAATAATAATAATGATAATAATGATAATAATGATAATAATGATAATAATAAGCAATAATAATGATGCCTGGGCTTCGTTCCCAGAGGTTCTGGTTTAATGGGTCCAGGAAGGGCCTGGCTGTTGATGTGTTTTATCACCCCTCTCCCTACCCCATTCACCCATCCCTCTGTTATTCTGCACAGGAACATGAGACAATCCCTACCCCTTCCCATCAGCTCCGGAAAAGTGAACAGGTGCTGGAGTGGTGGGGGCGGGGTGGGGATGCAGCTCACATGGCAAGTCCATTCATGCCTCGTACCCAGCCAGAATTCCTGGAGGGCTCCCAACACTCTGTGCCAACTCCTGAGAGTCTGGGAACGTTGAAATGATTCACCCAGAGCGGATCCCAGGATTGGAGCCCCAAGCCAGCATCCCTGGCCAAGGAGCAATTGCACTGTTGAAGAGGGGCTGGTGGTGAACCAAGGAGCAGCAGCGAGGAGTCTGCAGATGCGCTGCTTTCTTGGCGATCTTCCAAGTGTATTTAAGCATTAATAACAATATTTACCAATTACCGCAGGCCTGCTCTCTTCCAGATGCTTTGTACACATCATCTCATTGAGGACCTACTATGTGCCCACCTGTTGCCTCAATCACCCGCCTCTCCTCTTGGCTTCAGTGCCATCCTCTCCTGCTTGTCCTCTTGTCCGCAGCTGCTCCTTGGCTGATTCTTTCCCCGAATTCTACTCTCTTAATTCTGAAATCTGGAGTGCCCACAGCCCAGTCCTTGGCTCTCTTTTCTTCTGTTTCTACCTCACCGCCTAAGGGGTCTCAGCCAAACTTAAAATATCAACCAAACTTTCAAAGTCATCGCAGGAGCATCACCATCTCCTCCAGCTACACAACTGTCAGGTAATGTTGACTTCACCTGGGAATTCTCAGCTAAACAGGCCTGTTGAATCTCTGCCCCATATTCTACTAAAATAAAATCCAAACTCTTTGCCAGGGTCTATAAGACCTTCCATTATCTGGTCCTTGCCCATTTTGCCCTGCCAATCTCCTACCCCAAATGAACGACTGATTGGCTGACCAAGTGAACAAGTGAATGAATGAATTTACTGGGAAGGGCCTCTGCTGAAAATTTAAGACATGGACTTAAGCTCTGGTTACTCTGGAACTTTGGACAACTTTTGTTCTCTTTGGACCTTTGCTCTCAAAGGCAATAAATTCTAGGAAGTAAGTATTGTTACACCCATTTTATAGATGGAAAAAAATCATCTTGGAGGGGTTAAGTCCCAGGCCAAGGTCACCCAGTAGTAGCTTAGAGCTAGGATTTGAAGACAGGTCCATCTGGTTCCAAAGCCCCCACACACTTTTCACTGTGCTTCCGCTCTGAATGTGTCTCCCATCTCAGAACCCTCCCCTTGGTCTCCAGGTTGGGACCAGGGGCACATCCAGCTACTGCTGGAACTCCCCTTCCTCCTTCCTTCTGGCTGGGAGCTGGGACCCCCTCATTCTGCAGAACCCTCCATCCCCCAGGCCTGGCCACTCCCACACCAGCTGCACAAGCTTGGAGAAGATGCTTTGTAAACCCCAGCGTACCCAACTGAAAACGGGCACACAGCCCCATCCAGCTGTCTTCCGGAAAGAACCAGATCAACTGCTACTCTGGTAAAGATGGAAAAATTCCGTTAATTTACTGAGTCTGGACACAGTGTGGGATGACTGAAGCCTCAGTCTCCCAGCCTCTGTGTAATGGAGCTAACCCCCTCCTGATCCTCCTCTAATCCAGAATTTCTCAACCTTGGCACTATTGACACTTGGGTCAGATAATTCTTTGCTGTGGGGGCTGTTCTGTGCACTGTAAGGTTTACAGCATCCCTGGGCTTTACTCACTAGATGCCAGTAGCAGCCTACTCACCCAGTTGTGACAAGCAAAACGACCTCCAGGCTGCCAAATGCCCCGAGGGGCTCAGATTACCCTTAGTGGAGAATCATTACTCTAATCTTAAGCATCGCTTGATCCTTACCTGTTCTAACAGGGTGATAACCACCACCCTGGGTGGTTATTTTCCATGCAGTGAGCTTCTAATGCTTAGTGGCTCCTGTTGAGCACCTACTAAGTGCCGGGCATAGACTAATTCAATCCTCACAGCAGCCCTTTGGGGTAGGTATTATAATTACCCCATTTTACAGATGAAGAGACAGGCACAGAGGAACGAGGTGAGTCGCTGGCTAGGCTGCCTGCTGGGCACGTGCCCGCATTCATGTTCTCATTCACTCCTAGCAACTTTGCAAGTTACACTGTCAAGATGCTCAGATTCCCAGGAGGAAATTGAGATTCCTGTGGTTTCCATGAACTCACCCAGGGTCCTGTAGCCGTTGCAACTGGCAGAGTCGATTTGGGTTTGAATCCAAACTTGACGGTAAAGCCCCTTGTCTTCCCACCTCTCCCGGTTGCCTTTTAGAGACTTGCAGGTGTATTTCCAGCTTGACTGGCACTTGGAGATCGTTCACTTACTCAACAAATATTTATTGATGCTCACTCCATGCCAGGCCCCGTGGTTAGGAATGTAGGCTCTTTCTTATCTATTAGAGACACTTGCTGAAATCCCTAAGGATAAGACGATGCAGGGTCTGGGATTTGCTCCAAAGTATGGATGTAGCGGGGAGGTGGGCAAGGGTGCAGATGAAACGAGCTTGGTGGTGAGTTGATAATTACTGAAGGCAGGTGATGGCTTCATCTTCACTCTTGTGGAATTTGCCATCATGCAATGAGTTTAGAAGAGTGGATACTGATTCCTTGTCTGGGTTCCAATCCCAGTTTCACTACCAATGGTATAGTCTTGGGTAGTTTTCTCTGCCTCTCTAGATCTCGGTTTCCTCATCTTCAAAATGAGGGGATAATAATTTGTAACTTGCAGGATTGTTGTGAGGATTAAACGAGATCATACAGCGGGTGACCGATCCTGAACAGAGGAAGGACCTGGCCGAGAGGGGGGCTCCTTGGGGGTCGTGGCGGCTTGTCTTTCTTCATTGTAAGAACCTCAGTGTCTGTAAAGGGGCAGGGAGACCCGGCCTCATCACAGAACTCCTCCTAGTGGTGTCCTTGGTCCATTTCCAGCCCAGGTCGCCAGGGACTGCTGCTCCCTGTGATGGCCCTGGAGGGACTCTAACCCCAAGTTACCCACAGAGCAAGGCGAAGGCAAAACTCCTAGTCCCCACAAAGGCCTCGGAGTCCAGGCAAGTCTCCCCTCGGCCCCAGCTGTGGCGAGGCCTCATCTGGAATTCCCGGTGGCCAAACTGTCAGCAAGATCCGTGCAGAAGCTGCAGATGAAAGGCCCCTCCCACACATTCGGTTCTCTCCCCACACCTGCGCTGTTCTCCCAGGGAGCCGGCCCCTTTCCTTCCTCAGCTGTCCGTGCTGGCTGAATCATTTCGATGTTCTCAGACTCTCGGGAGTTGGCACGACGTGTTGAGAGCCCTCCAGGGATTCTGGCTGGGTACTGGCCGTGGATGGACTTGCCATGTGGGCCACCCCCCGCTCAGTGCCTGTCCACTTCGCCTGGGTTGATGGGAAGGAGTGGGGATCATCTCATGCTCAGAGGGCTGCTCCTTGGGGAGGGACCTCCACCCAGCAAATATTCCATGGATTGTCCTCCATTTTCCAGACCGTCTTGCAGCAGTAAGTTGGAGCCATGTGGCCACTTTCATGAGAAGAGACACCAGGCAACTTCTGGGCTGAGGTGGTTAAGAGTCAGTGTGCTTTGGCCGCCCTCCCTTTTACCAGCCACAGTGACCTGGGGGCCATGCATTCCAAATGCTATAGGGACACAAAAGAGAAAACAAACCTTTATTGTGTAGGGCCACCAAGATTTAGGGGTTATCTGCCTCTGCAGTAGAGCCAAGCCTCTCCTGGCGGATACAACAGGGTCTGTCTAAAGGACCAGCCTCACCTCCGGTGTCAGGAGACTGCAGGTGAGCCATGTGGGCAGGTGAGCCATGTGGGCAGCCAGCCACATCTCCCCAGTGAAAACTCTGCACACCGAGGCTCCGGGGAGCTTCCCCGGTTGGCAATAGTCTGTGCATGTTGTCACCCTGTGCGTCAGGAGGGGTTGATGTGGTCTATGACTCCACATGGCAAGATGCTCCGTTTGGAGCCCTCCTGGATTCTACCCAAGCACCTCTTTTCTAGGCTGATTTTAATCTGTATCCTTATGCTGTCTTAAACCATAACCATGGGTGGAAGCTCTTTCAGTGTTTTCTGAGTCCTTCCAGCAAATTACCAAACCTAAGCGTGTTTTTGGGAACCCCAAAGTCAGAAAGAAGTGAGTGGTGGAAGTGAGGGTGATCTTGCGGACCACACCCCTAACGCCACAGTGTTCTCGCCCCCAGGCCAACCCCTGCGGAGGAACTACACAACCACGAGGGCAGCGGTGGCAAGTGGATGCCTCAGAGCAGAGAGAAAAACTACCCTTTGGATAAAGGAACCAGGTAAAGGGACCTCAGGTTGTGAAAAGCGTGGGAGAAGTCCCAGGGTTTTACTATTTTAAAATCTTGTGTCTTCATTTCAGGAAAACGATTCTTTGAGATGAGCTGTTTTTCAACTGTTTAAAGAGATGAGACACATAGGTCCTTACTCAGTTCAGCCAGATACAACAATCATATTTTTTTTGTCAACCACTCCTAGATTTGGCTGCAAATTCCCACTTGGATCCTGGTTCTCTTACAGAGAAAAAAAAAAGTCTTCTCTTTTATTTTGAAAGTTCAAACCTCTGGAATCCACTTCCTTGCTGGATAGTCCACTGCTTTATCAGGAGCCCATGAGTTTGGGGTGGTAAGCCCAGGGGTTAAGGGCAGCCTCTGGGGTCATTGGGTCTGGGCTTTGATGCTGCTCTACCACTTCCTAGGGGTGAAACCTGGAGCAGGACCCTAGTTTCTTATCATAAAATGGGCCATCTTGAGAATAAAGGGTGATGATATATACAGAATGCAGTGTCTAGCACCTATAAAATGTGTCATTAGTATAATACATAAAAGTATTGGGTCACTATGTTTACACCTAAAACTTATACAATATTTTAAATCAACAATGCTTCAATTTTTAAAAAGCAATGTGAACCACCACCCCTTCATTTAAAAAAACTACTCTTAGCAGCTTCTTTGGGTGTTGTTAGGCAACTCCAAGCATTAAAACTGTCTGTGGAACTGGGAGTCCAAGAAGGCACAGAAGCTTGAGGTCACTGGGCAGGGAATTTATGGACCAGTGGTCACATGGACTCCATTTACCTGCAGGTGGCCAGATCTAAAACCTTGTCTTTTTGGCCATGGGATCCCATTTTCCAGAGGATTTGAACAGGATCCAGAGACTCACAATATGATATTCAAAAAGTCCAAAATTACTTGACATATCAAGAGCCAGAAAACTCTACTAAACCAATTCTCAAAGGATAAGACGATCAACAAATGTTAACACTGAGATGATCCAGATATTGGAATTACTGAAGACTTCATTTATATTTATAATCATACCCTCTGAGGTTAAGGTGAACATTCTTGAAATAAAGGGAAAGACAGAAATTCTTAGGTGGGAAATAGAAACTACAAAAATGAACCAAATGGAAGTTTTACAATTGAAACAGACAAAATCAGAAAATTAAAAAAAAAATTCATTGGATGAGTTTAATGGTGGAATAAAGTTCATAGAGAAAATAGTCATTGAAGTGGAAAACAGATAATAGAAATCATCTAATCCAAAGAGCAGAGAAAAAAAGTTTGAAAAAAAAAAAAAAAAAGAATGGCACCTCAGAGACCTGTGGGACAATAAGAAAAACTCTAATGTTTCTATCACTGGAATCCCTGAATAAGAGAAATAAGAGGTAGATACAGGAAATATATTAAACAAACAAACAAACAAAAGGCTGAAAATTCCCCATACTTAAGTGAAAAATCATACATTTACAGATTCAAGAGGTTAGTGGGCCCCAAAGAAAACCAGCCCCCAAAACAACCTAATCAAACTTCAATTAATAAAAGATAAATAAAATTCTTTAAAGCAGTCAGAGAAAAGCTATATGTTACATAAAAGGGAACAACAGTTCGAGGAACTATAATGTTTCATCAGAAACCATAGAGCTCAGAAGACATTGGGACAACATCTTTTCAGAAAAAAATAGCCATCAACCCAGAATTTTATACCTAGCAAAAACATCCTTCAGATATGAAGACAAAATGAAGATACTCTTAGAAGAAAAAAAACTAAGAGAATTTTTATCCAGTAGATATGCTGTAAAAGAAAGATTAAAGAAAGTCCTGGCTGAAGGGAATCAACTCCAGAGGGAAACTTGGAACTTCAGAAATAAAGGGAGAGCCACAGATATGGTAGATATTTGAGTAAATATAATAGACCATTTTCTCCTCTTAAGTTCTTTAAAATATTTGCTTGTTTAAAAAATGTAATGTTACCTGGGAAGATTCAATGTGTGTACATGTAATACACACCACTCTAAATTCAAGGGTTGTAGGTTGTGTGTTTTATTTGAAGTTGTAAAATGTCAATGTTAAGCAGTCTGTAAAAAAGTCAGTTATGTATTTTATAATCCATAGACCAATTGCTGAAAAATAATATAAAGAGCTAGACCCCAAAAGCCAAGAGATAAACTAAAATGAAATACTAAAATGTAGTATTAAAAATCTAAAATAAGGTGGGAAAAAAGGAAAAGAGAAACAAATAAGGTTGCAAACAGAAAAATAATAAAATGGTAGACCTAAATCCACCTACATCAATCATTACATTAAATGTAAAAGGTCTAAAAAATAGCCCTTAGAAAAAGAGGTTGTCAGACTCTGACCATGCTGTCTGTAGGAAACCTGTTTATGTATTTATAAAATTATACTTTAAAATTTCTCCAGGGTCTCTTTGCCATTATTTAATATTTATCAAAACCCCAGTTGGGGAAAAGAAATGTTAAATGTAGTTTTTACCCTGCCTTACCAGGTATTCCAAAATGCCTTGGATCAAGTGACATCAGGGAACACAATGTCTGGATCACATCCCGTTCTCACTCCTCTTCATCTGCCACCAAGGTTACTTTGACTGAATTACTATTAACTCATATTGATGATCTTTATGAGAAATTATCACTCACAAAACTCACAACACACCTCTATATATTTTAAGAGTTTATTCTTGAATTGTTGTTTATTATATCACATTGTCCTATTTAGGAAGATGCCAGAGAGAACCTTCCTTTAGCAAGCTTCTTATTTCTCATTGACATTGATATTTGGATGACTCATCAGGTTTCCCAATTTCCATTGACGCTAGGAAGCTCCAGGAACCTCTCCTTAATGTTAATAAGCATCCTTACAATAAAAGATCCTATGGTCACATGAGTTTGTGAAATATAGGGCTAAAGAAAGTTAAATGCATTTCTTTATTCTGCCCCATTTAATCTTCATAACTACCTTGGAGGTTGGAAACATCATTATGCCAGTTCTATAAATTGTAAGTTTGGACTACTTGCCCAAGATTAGCCAGTTGTGTTAGGACTGGAACACAGGGTGTCTGACTTCAGAGTTTACCCTTTTAAAAATGTATAAAAATTGTGTATATAAAGTCCCTGGCACAGAGGAAATGCTCATCCTTATGTCATGGGCAGCTCAAGGGCTGGCCTCAAGCATGGCTTCACAAAAGGAGAGAGTTCTATAGGGTCAGGCAGGTGTGATCCAGCCCAAAGAATCAAGGAATCCATCCCTACCCCAATACCTTCCTAAGTCCTTTTGTCTAGGAATGCTCCTGCCAATGCCAATTTTATCCAAAGCTGCTTTAATAACCCACAGACCTCATACTGATACCCTAATCCTCACCCTGATTTCTCCTAGATACCACTTTCCTCTCTTGAAGGCTTTCTTCAAGAGATAAATTTGCAGGGCTGAGAGCGGGGACTTCGTGGACTTCAAATGTATCACGGAGGTAACCATTTATTGGTCAGCTGTGTACCAGTGAAAGTGGAGGAGGTAGAACCAGACAAGTGACGTTTTTGCTAAATTTCTTGTATAATGGTTCCCGATTCTTAACTCCTCTGTAGTGGAATTCAACATCCATACCTTTTCCATGCCTCAGGATGGGTGGAATGGACTTCCCCAACCCTTGACTTTTGGCTTGCCCATAAAACTTGTCATGGCCAATGGGTTGTTAGTAGATCTGACAAGAGAAGCTTGAAGTGCGGCTTGAAATGAGACCCCTTCAATGCTGATGCTCTGTAATCATGGCCCAGTATCTGTCTTCTTTATGGGCTTCCCAGAACAAACATTGTCAGACTTACAGCCTGAAGCCCAGCTGCCCATCTGTGTTGTTTTTCTGTGGAAAAGATTACCACAAACTTAGTGGCTTATGACAACTCATTTATTATCTCATGGTTTTTGTAGGTGAGAAGTCTGGGCATAGCATAGCTGGATCCTCTGCTCAGGATCTCACCAGGCTGAAATCGAGAAGTTGGCAGGGGCTGTGATCTCATGTGAAGGCTGGATGGGGAAGAATCTATTTCCAAGCCCATTCAGGATGTTGGTAGAATTCATTTTCTTGTGTAGGACTGAAGTCCCCACTTTCTTTCTGGCTGTCAGTCAAGGGTCACTCTTAGCTCCTAGAGGGTGACCTCTCATCCTAGCAATGGTCCTTTCATAATATAGCAGCTCACTTATTTAAAGGCAGCAGAAGAATCTCACTCTAATCTGCTGTGATGGAGTCTTATGTAATGTAATATAATCACAAAGTGAGTGTCCCATCACCTTTGCCAGATAACATAACAATGTCAAGACAGTGACCACCCCAACATCTTCACAGATCCTGCCCACACTCAAGGGCAGGGGGCTATATAGGGCATGTTCACCGAGGGGCAGGAATCTTAGTGGACATCATAGAGTTCTGCCCACCACAACATCCAAGCCTAAATTAGCCAAACCATGGTCAATCTGTGAAAGTGAGAATTAATGCTTGTTATAAGCTACTGGATTTTGAGGTGACATCATGCAGCATCATTGTGGCAATGGCTGGCTGATATGCTTCTTTTCAAGAAGCATGGCCTTCCTAGTTCATGTAGTGTCCTACTTCCATTTCGGGAAGGCAGCCTACTATGATGGACAGGGCCCTGGGACCAGCCAGGTCTGGGTTTGAATCTCCACTCCTCCCATTCCTGGCTGAGAGGCGTTAAGCCAGTTCCTTCACTTCCCTGGATCCATTTCCTCATCCAAATAGAGGGGCTCACAATGCCTATTTCATCTGGGTGTTGAGAGGGCTAGCTGAAACAATAAATAAGGGCCAGCTGGCACATAGTAGGCTCCATAAATGTTAGCATCCTATCTCTCTAAAGCTTATATTTCTAGCCAATATGCCCATGTCTTCAGAGAATGGATGTGGTGTGAATACTGGGACGGGCCACTGCACTGCTGATGTCCATGGGCTGTCTGGGTGGTACCTCACCACCAGATGAGGGTGTGACCTGCAGGGCTCTCTGACCTTGAATGGACTCTCCATTTGAGCCAGACTGTGGAAGGCAGCCCTGCCTGGTTTCTATGGGGTAGAGACCCTGGGCGTCCACCCTCAGACAAGACCCCTGTTCTATCTCTCTGGCACTTTAATTTTAAATTAATTTAAAAATGTGACATGGAAGCCTTCTTTTGGAGAGCTAAGTCTCTTCCACTAACCAGCAGTGTGAGCTTGGGCAATTGACTTTAAATTTCTGACCCTTGATTGCCTTGATTTCTTCCCCAAACATTAAGGTTAAGATTTCCACCTCACAGGTTGTTATGCTGATGATATGACAAAAAGCGTGTGCCTGGGCCCATCACAGGAGCCTAGTAGATGGTGTTCCCATTCCCGCAGAGCAGAGACTACCTGTGTCTGTTCTTTCAGTGCTACTCCCTGCCCCAACCTACCTCCAGAAGAAGAGCACAGAGCAAGTGCTTCAGGAAACATTTGCTTTCACTTTCTCATCTTTAGCCTCTTTTGATCCTCATGGAAGTTCTCTGCAGCAGGTGAGTGTGGTGGTCCTAAGGGTTGTTCCCGATACTTTTGCCTCCCACCTCTCAGGTACAGGGTGGATTACACTTCCCTGCTCTGGTTCAAGTTCATTGTGGCAATATGACTTGCTTTGGCCAATGAAGGGTGAGCTGAAGTGTCCCATGTCACTTGGGTGGAAGCTTTGGAAGACAGTGCATGATTCACCATGTCTCTCTTTCCTTCTGGAACCAGCGACCAGAAACACTCAAGACAATGCCTATTCTCTACCAGGCTGACTATGATTAATATTAAACATGAAAATGAATGAGAAAAAAGGTAAACCCTTGGTGTTTTAAGCCACCGAGTTTTGAGGTTGCTAGTTACTGCCTTCCAACCCGATATAGTGGGACAGACTTTATCTCCATTTGAAGGATGGGGAAAAATGGCTTGTCTCCAGTCACACAGAGGGCACTTGAGACGAGGGGCAGGGCTTTACCTCAGAAAGCACAATTTGATTTTTCCCAGGGTAGAGAGCACAGGTAACTGGGGCACTGAACATACTCTCCCTGGTGCCTCTGGGAAGTGAGTCCTTGCTCCCTGCCACAGCTGTTTACATGATAAGGAGCAGGAGTGATTCTCTGCTCGGAGTAAGTAAAAGGAAGCCTGGGGAATGGAGGGGATGGAGTTCTGGAAGCTGTATTCTTGGGACTACTAGACATTCTACACTTAACTTTGCAACAGACAGGATTATACTCAGAAGCCCCAGTCTCTGTTCTGTGTTTCCCTCCCCCATCTCAGTGGCTCCATTTATCTCCTGTCTCAGAAGCCTCCTTCCTTTGCTAGTAAGTTTTTCCAAGGAAAGTCTGTGAAACTCATCCACCATTAGGTGTACCTGAGCAATGAGACCAGGAACAGAGACTGTTATGTTACGCAGCATTGCTGTGGCAGGAGATGACTGATACACTTGTTGAGCCAATATCCATTCTTCCCTTTTCCCCTTGGCACAGAAACCTGATTTTATTCTGGGTAATAGTGTACCTGGGCAGGGGACTATGTTTCTCAGCTTTCTTTGGGGTATAAATAAAGGTTGTTGGGTGGGACCCCTAGGAAAGCTCTCTAAAAGGGGGTCAGAGAGCTCTCTAGGGGTCTCCAGAGGTCTGTATCTGGAGCAACTTGGCAACATACACTCAGCATCCAGCACTTTGTGTTGCTTTCCCAGCACTGATGATGGATAGCTCCAAGCCACCTATACACTCTCTGGGTTGCTTCAAGACCAGCCTTTGACTCAGCCCATTGTCACGGTAACCTGGAAGATCTTTAGATATCATCTAGCCAGCTTTTAAAAAATATACAGAAATAGGGTCTGAGAGGGGGAAGAAAACTGTCTCAGGACCCACAGCAAGTCATATGCAGAGCTAAGAGTAGAACTTGACTAGTTCTTGACTCTCCCCTGTATCTTCCTGACTTACCAAATGACAGTGGCTCTGTTGGGGTGGTAGATAGGTAGGGAGAGAGACCTGGGGTGAAATGTGGTTGGGAGACATGGATCTAACATTAGCTGCCTGGATTCCATAGGAGGCTGGTACAGAGCTCATCACACTGCAGGGATTCTATGTGAAGAAGGATGCTAGGTAGCCTTCCAGCTGGTCTCAGACCCTGGGAAGAGAACTTGGCTGGGCTGGATGGACTCAGGTCCTTCATGTACATCTTATTAATCCTTCTTATACACTTTCTCCCAACAGCTCCTTCAACTTGCCCCTCTCTGTGCTCAGATCATCCAAGTAAAGCACCCAGCACCCTGGAATAACATTAAGTGCCCTCGTTTAGAGCCAGGGGAACACACATGGCATAGACGGTGCCGGTCCTTGCCCAGGTGCCCTTTTACTGGGCCAGATCACCTGTCCCCTAACCGATGTGAATGTTGCTGCCGCATCTTTCCTGGAGAACTGCCCTCAGCCCATAGGAGCCACTTTGACTGAAGGTGCTTGAGTACATATGACATTTACCCACCCACCCGCATCCCAGGGATAGCCTGGCAGCTAATGAATGACTGAACTGTGCAAACAAAAGTCCCCTGGTCTTAAGGAGAGACTAACTCCATGCTACAACTCACCCTCCTGAGCTCCCTGCAGTGTCAGGTTGAGGCTAGACTCCAGGTAAAACCTCCTCTCTGCTTAGCATGTTCCCCAGCCCTGGCTTGCTTCCTTCACCCTCTTACAGATGTCTCTTGAGAACTCTCCCTCAGTCACTCACCTGCCCAAGAATCTCCGTATCAGGCTTCGCTTCTAAGGCACTATGGAAGCTTCTGAGCTCTCTCCTACCTTCCAAATTCTATACACTGGGAGATGGCCACAGAGGGTTCTAAGTCTAGCAACATGAAAAGTTTGTCCTGTTGAAGAAAACTGAGGTCTCACTGGAGAGATGCTTGAGAACAGTATCCATTTATCGAATACTAATGAATCTTCCACTCTGCATCCAGCAGCTGCCTAGCCCTGGGGGACCCGGTGGGGAGCAAGAGAAATGCAGTTCCTACCCCGACCCTCTAAATTAAGTCAAACGGCTTCCTGACTGCCCCTTCAGTCCTTTTTAAAGGCAGCCACACAATGGCAATCAACTGAGTACATGGCATCTTGGAAATGCTTTTAATTTCTTTTTAATGTATATGTAACAGTTACGCCTGAGTTACAGAGGAAGCGCTTACAAGCAGGTAGTTAAAGCAAATGCCAGTTTCTCTTTCTAGTCTACTACTCCATATAGCTGAATAAATTATGGTGCGATTATATTTAAACACACTCCTTCGCGCCCACTCGCCCATGCGGACACCCCACTCACACTCTCACGCGCACACACACACACTCCCACATGGAGGAAAATGGCTGTGAGTCAAACACGGATGCAACCAAGTTGCAGTTCCTAGGAAGAAGGAATGATCTAGAGTGCTATGCAGATAGTTTCCAGGTAGAGGATGGGCCTTGTGAGAGCTGACAGAGAGAGCACTGGATACACAGAGGTCTCTGAGCATTTCCAGATGGCGGCCGGAGCGCCCCCCGCTGGCCTGGGTTTGGTGCCTCTGCAGGAGGGGAGGAAAGATCCGTTGACCTCAAAATGCATCCATAGCGAAGGGCACCCTCGGGAGCTTGATGAGAACAACCATCAGAGAGAGGCCCCAGAGCGTGTCTTTTCTGGGCAACCACGGGGTTTCACAAGTTCCAGGATCCAAATCTCAGAACGCTTTACCCGCTCCGTCTCAAACAACATTGGATTTCAGTGGAGGGATCAAAGTCTGGGAACTGCCCGGTTCTCAGGCCATAGTCAGATTGGAAATCTGACCTTCTCGCTTGTCTTCTGGGCAAACCAACGTCTCTCTTGATTCTTCTCTCCTTCTCTCTCATTCCCCGATCTCTCTTCTCCTTCATGTTCCTCTGGCAAAAGAATGGCAAATG
This sequence comes from Camelus ferus, assembly GCF_009834535.1. Lineage (NCBI taxonomy): Eukaryota > Metazoa > Chordata > Mammalia > Artiodactyla > Camelidae > Camelus > Camelus ferus. The sequence continues at coordinate 12,659,671 of NC_045708.1, read as the reverse complement.
TAAATCACGGAAAACATAAAAGTATAAAAGCAGACCTTGGTTCTTACACATCACTTCTTTTTTTTTTTTCCACAGCAAGAGAGAAATACCAAATGAAAAACAAAGCAATAAAAATGAAAGAACCCAACAGAGCCTGGAATGTATCATTTGAAACACACGATATGCAGATATATCCCTACAGATGGTCCCTGGCACTAGCACGACACACACTGCGGGGGTTTTCTTTCTTTTTTTAGTGTATATATTTATATATATAGATATAAAAGTCAACTTCCTATAAACGGACAGCACATCACCACGTTTCCAACTAATGTACAGTGAGCTCAGAAGAGGGGCCCCCCCGTAGGCAGGACCAACAGCTACTTGTGATAAATTGGAGGAAACATCTTTCGTTTTGCTATGGACTCTATTTACAGGGATGGATGGGGGTGCTTCTGGGCCGGCCTAGCCACAGGGATTCAGGCCTTCTTTCTCAGCCTGTGGTCAACCCTCAAGAGTCTGAGGCCTTGTAACTCTCACGCAACATCACCTTTCTGGTGAAGTTGCAAGCTGCCAACACAGGAATGAATTTTATAGACCGAGTTGGCTAGACGCGTTAATACACTGGGTTTTAGGAAAACCTGTCAGGGTCAGGGTCTCTTTCTGAGGAGGTGGGGCCCCTAAGGGAATAAGTCCCGTTTTCTACCAAGATGGTAGCCTGGGAGAACTCTGGAGAAGTTGAATGTACTGAGAAATCGTTTGGTTTATTCCCATTTCACGACGGGGGGGCAGATGTTTGGGACCGGTCTTAGCAGAGGAATGTTACCTCCTGGGAGTGGGGCTAGTTTTCATGTCACCTGCCTGAGATCCCTGCTCTTGGGTAACATAGCATGTAAGTAGTTTCAGAGCATTTCTGATACAGTCCTCCAGGGGGAAAGATTGACCATTCAAGGAATGTGAATGAAGATTGTGTTGATTTTAAGGAAGAGTTGCTTCCTGGCTGTGACAGCTTCAAAAGCATGGACTGGGCCACCAAGAGACAGTACATTCTTCCTTCTTGTCCAGAGTTTGAAGAACCCAGAGTCTCCTGCAGTGAATGCTCCCATTGAAACCTTGGCTGAACTTGATGGGCCACACATGTCTGGGTGTCCGCTGCTATCAAAGAGTCTGTCCCCAATTAACAATAGGTTCCTCTAGACCAGAGAGATACAAGCCACCTTGGTCACAGTCCAGGACAGGCTTGATATTACTGAGTCCGAAGACAAGAAGCAGGTGAGCATTTGTCACAGGGGTGATTTCCATGCAGGAAAGTGTCCTAGTATCTTGCCAACCCAGCTCCCCAGTAGGGAGGAACTCAGGTCGACTTCCAAAGCAGCAGCCCTTTCCTTTGGGAATGTCTTGTCAGCTGAGGGCAAGAGGCATGGGTTGAGCAAAGAGGTGGCCTCAGGTGCCCAGGTGGGGACAAGCAATTTGGTCCGGTCTTCGTGGGTTCTGTGCTCTGTCTCCTGCCTCAAGCGCCTTTTACCCAGCAGCACTTGATCAAGACGGTCCAAGTGTAGATGATAATGATGGCGATGGTGAAGATGAATATAATTGTGATAAACAGGTGAAGATGGTGAAAAGTTCTAAGGGAGGCCGTAGTCAGGGACTTGAACCACTTCCCAAAGGTCTCAGCTTGCAAAGAGAAGGGAGCTTGGGAGAGCACTGGAGTGGCCGAGGAAGGCGACTTTGCCCACTTCTCCAGAACCTTTGGTGACGGCTCCAAGATTGGCCGTCTGGCTGCACTGGATCAGGAGACAGAGGCATTTCGGCTGAGAGTGTGTCCACACTGAAAGATGCTGCTGTGGGTGGGATAGGGACGTGCCTTCCACCCCACAAATGCCAGGGGGAACCAGTGGTCTTGTCTGTGAGGCAAGTAGTCCCTGATGATCCAAGAACCCTCCTCCAGAGCTCCAAGGGAAGCTCTCTGCAACGCCAGCAGCTTAAAGGAACTCCCGGACAGATGGAGGCCCCATTCCTAGAGAGTTGGGCAAGCAGGGGTTGGGCCTGGGTCTCCGAGGGAGGCTTTGTGAGAAGTCGAAGCTCCATGGGGTGTGGACTTGAAGGCACAGAGCCATAGAGCCAAAGGTTTGCCGCCTACAAGCAGAGGGACCCCAGTTACAAAACCCCCTTCCGAGCCTACCTCTTCTCTCACGTGTCCTCAGGACTTGATCCCCTGCCCCTGCATCTGATTCAGTGAATGAGAAAACTGAAGGGTTCTGTGGGCTCCCCAGGCCCTACGTGCGTGGGCAAGATTGAAACTGGACTTCCCTCTAAGAGCCCAAAGCTGCTTCTGGATGACTGCGTTGGGTCCTGGTAGCCTGGGCCGACCCATTGCTGACAAGTCCCACCCATACGGCCCCGTCCCCTGGCTAAGCCTCATCCTGGTCTTCCGAGTCCCCCTGCCTGGGCTAGATTCGCCCCTCCACCCACTAGAGGTGCATGGAGAAGGTCCTGAAGTCCTCAGTATTCTTGGCTGATTCCCTGGGAAAACCCCAGGGCTAGGGTTCCCCCTCTGCTGAAGTCCCAGCACCCAGAGGAGGAACAGGGTGTGGTTCTGGCCCTGAGCCAGAGACCCCCCCAGGAGGGCTGGCTCCCAGCACCTTCAGCCGGAGTGGCCCTGTGAGCGCCACCTCTGGCCGGGGGACCCACTAGAGTTAGGTACAAAGGGCTCCAGGACCTCATCCCAGACACCATCCTCCTTTGGGCGCCCAAGGCCCTCTAGTTGGGGTGACCTTTGGTTTCTGTGTCTGAGATGGCACAGAGACCATGACAGGATTTTGCTGGGGAAAGACTGCAGGCTGACCAGGGACCCTCCTGGGGCAAGAGTGAAGGGGCAGACTCCAAGGGGTCACTCCAGGTCCGTAACCACAGGTGAATGGTAGACTGGCTGCTCGTTTCCAGAGGGCTGGCCATGAGAAAGGAGTGGGCTCCTTTCCCGGGCTCTTAGGACCCCAGGGCAATGAAGGGACTGAGGCGGGGAGGCTCAGGGATCAGAAGGGTTAGGCTGGGACTTGGGCTGGGGCAAGTCGCCCCAGGGACCCTAGTAGGCCTGGCCAGTTTCCACAGGCAGGAGTCCCAGCACAGCCGAGTGCTCCCCCAGCTTCATGCGACGCTGTGTGGAGAGGCTCACGTTTTTGGCCAGATAATCAACAGCAGCTGGGGAAAAAAAAGAGAGAAACTCCTAGAAATTGAGGTTATTTTTGCCTATTCTTCAATCTGCCCTAAATCTATCCACCCACTCATTCATCCATCCATCCATCCATTCAACCATACATCTATTCATCCATTTATTCATTCATCAGTTCATCCATCCACCTTTTTGTCAATCTGTCCATCTCTGGTTCCATCTATCCATCCATCCATCTATCCAACCATCCATCTATTCATCCATTTATTCACTCATCAGTTCCTCCTTCCATCCTTCTATGCATCTATCCATCTCTTCTTCCCATCCATCCATCCATCCAACCATATAGTTATCCATCTATCCATTCACCCATTTATCCATCATCCATCCATTTATACATTCATGAATTTGTCCATCTGCCCTCTATCTATTCATCTTTTCATCCATCCACCCACCCATCTATCCATCTCTTCACAAAGCTCTTTCTCTCACTACCTTGCCAGTCATTCAGCAAATGTTTGCTTAACACTTGTTGTTTACCCAGCTCTCTTGCGGGATCTGCAGGGAAGTACAGAGGGTATCACATTGTTTAGTGAAGAATTAGTCCCTCTTTCCAGCATGCTTCTACATATCCCTGCTATGGGGGATGCCCATGGTACCCAGGTAGTAGTAAGAGCGAGGTCCTTCTGTCTCTTCTGGACCCTGAGCCCAGCTCATAGATGAGGCAAAGCAAGAACTATTACTCAGAAACCGAAGGAGTTTTTGCAGGTGAGCTTGAGGAGGAGCAGGAAGAGTCATGAGCTTGTGATTCAGGGAGCTGAGACCTTTAGCTTTGTCAATTTGGGTCACCCAGAGGAGACGGATGAGAGTCTGAGGGCGTGTACTCTTGTGTGCGTGTGTGTGTGAACGGTGGAAACAAGAATGAAGTCGTAATGGGCACAAATGTCCACACATGAGCAATTTGCACACGTACCCGTGCACAGATGTGGGTGAATTGTGTGCACCTGTGTGAGTCAGAGAACACTGGGGACACCTGTACCTTAGAGGTGACTGACTTCTACCTAGGCCAGGTACGTGCATCTGTGTGTGTGTGCGCGTGCGCGTGCACGCGCAGGTAGGTATACATGTTTTCTGTCTTGACTGGACTAATTGTGCCCGCCGGAGGCTGCAGCAGAAATCTTCCCTTACCAAATGATGTGACTGGCATGTAACTGAGGCCTCTTGAGGCCCCGAGATGCCACCTCCCAAACTGGAATCCATGGCTGTGGCCAATCCAGCCCCCTGGGACCTCTTGGGTGTAAGGCAGAGGAAGATGGCGAGGGGGCTACCCTAGGAAACACGAGACCTGGCCCAACATCCTCTCCGCCACCTACCCATGGAGGGACCCTGTGACACTACATGCCTCCCCAAGGTTGGGGGCTCCTGCCAAAGGCAGGAGGGCAGAGCCAGGAGGTGATGGGTGTGGCTGGAGGCCAGATGGTCTGTATCAATGATTGAGTTACAAGGTGCCGTACTGCCTAGGGGCTCAAAGGATGTAGGTCAAACCCTGCGCCTGTCAACTCTTAGTGTGTGATTTGGGAGCACACCATCTCACCTTTCCAAGCCTCAGTTTTCTTCTAAAATAATGATAGCACCTGGGTTGAAGGGTGATTGTGAGGATTAAAAGAGAAAATGTACGTAAAGTGGTTCGTTAGCACTGTGCCCGGCACATAGTGAGTTCAGTAGGTGTGGCTCCTAGGACTGGGGTTTCATAAACAGATGTGACCTTTGATGGGGGCAGGAAGGGCAGGAACAGTGCATGGGGCAATTCAGGGTCCCAGCTACTTCCTGTTTATGAGGCTCTGGGCAAAAGGCTTGCCACTCCATCCCTGTTTCCTTCTCTCTAAAATGGGGAGAACAAATTCCAGCTTCCTTAAGGAGCAAATGAGATAATGTGCTTTAAGATGCCAGGCACAGAGGTCTCAGGGCATGGCCCTCTAGATTTCTAAAGGATGTGCAAATGCCTGGGGTCTTTCTGGAGTGTCTGGACCCTGTGCCCCTCAGCTTTCCCTGGGTGCTGCCTCTGAGGTCACTCAGCCTCCAGGCTTCCAGCTGATAGGACAGAGTGATGGTGGCCAGCTTGCCCTGCCTTCAGTCTGCCCCTTACTCTGGGTAAGGATGGGAGAACCTCCTATCTCTGGCCTCAGGGGGTGCCCTGCAGCTCTGGCCACACCATCTCTGCTACTTGGAGTCAGTCTTATCTGGGCTTCGGTCCTCCCCACAAAGAAGGCATATTGTCAGAGTGGTCAGAGGAAGTGGGGAGGGGAGCTGACATTTACTGAGAACTAGCTCCATGCCCTCCTGTTCTAAGTACTTTATGTGCGTCAGCTCATTCAAGTCTCACAACACTGTGAGGCTGCTGTTAGTATCATCTCCATTTGACAGATGACAACACTGAGGCCCTGCCCTGAGAGACTGCATAACTTGAAAGATCACATGGCTCCTAAGTTGTAGAATCATCATTCAAACTCAGGCAGTCTGACTGACAGATGATTGGACAAAGAAGTTGTGGTATATATATACAATGGAATACCACTCAGCCATAAAAAAGAATGAAATAATGCCATTTGCAGCAACATAGATGGACCTAGAGATTATCATATCAAGTGAAGCAAGTCAGACAGAGAAAAATGAATATCATATGATATCACTTATATGTAGAATCTAAAAAAAGTGACACAAATGAACCTATTTACAAAACAGAAATAGACTCACAGACATAGAAAATAAACTTATGGTTAAGTTCGAGGGGAAAGGAGGGGGGAAGGATAAATTAGGAGTTTGGAATTAACAGATACACACTACTATAGAATAGATAAACAACAACACGATATACACCTGAAACTCAATATTCAAAAGCTTGTAACAACCTATAGTGAAAAGTATATTAAAAATTATATATGCATATGTAAACATACTTGGGCAATCTAGTGCCAGCTGCTAACCACTCCCCACCACCTCCACCCAGCAGCCTCCTCTAGAGTCACCCCTGGGCTGTGCACAGCGCTTCAGAGTGCATGGAGCACTTCATTCCGCAAAGCCGGCTTTGGCCCCACTTTTCTACCCCAGAAGTTGTAAGTGACTAGTCTAAGGGAGCAGCTCTTCCTGCGGGTGCGGCAGAAAGGTCTGGCTTTGAATAAAAATGATGAGAATCGCAGAGTGAGCGTTTACTAGGTGTGAGGTGGACATAACCTCATGTAATTCTCTCAGCAGCCCCCAGGTTTTAGATACAGTTGTTCCCATTTTACAAACGTGGAAACTGAGGCTCAGAAAGATGGCTGGCCCAGAGGCACGCATGCAGCATGTGAGCTGGAGGAGCCCGAATTTGTCCTGCTTGTGCCTCTGGTCACTCTGTACCCTTCTCTTTAGCCTCTCCCTGTCACCAGCCACGGCCCTGCGCACAGTAGGTGCTTTTCTAGGAAAAATCGAGAAGTCGAACTTTACTGACAAGCCAGCCAACTTCAAGGGCACCCGTCTTCCCGCAGAGCCTGCCTCTCCCTGGGGTCGAGCCGGGGTCCGGCGAGGGCAGGGCAGTGACATTTCTCATTACGGCCTCTGTCAATGGTCCTTCCTGTCCCTCTGTCCCTCCGTGTCTCCCCTCCTCTGCCTCGTGCCCGCGCCTGGGTTCTAAATGTCTCAAATTAGATTAATCGGGAGTTGGCAGGAGATGTGGTGGCGATGCCAACCAGTAAACAAATCTCAGCCGTCAGCGTCTCGTCAGCCCGCGGCCCCAGAGGAGGACCCTTCTAGACACAAATTCTTATTAGACTTGTCAGATCTATTAAAATTCTTTTCACACTTCTGCGTTCTATCAGCCCCATCATTAGTACGGCCCTGGCCTCTGGGAACACCAGGGCCATATTAATCTGCCGTGCGCCCCGTCCCTGCCCCTCCGCCCCCACCCTCTTCAGGGACAGGGAGAGACAGACAGATGGACAGACGATGGCAGGGAGCAGGAAGGGAAGGTGTGAAGGGGTCCCTGGGAAGATGAGAGGCCCAGGGAGAGAGGCAGACTCTGCTGCCTAAGAGCCTGGCCCACGTGTTCACTCCGGGCACACCTGACGGTGAGGCTCTCATATCTAGAGGTGTGGCCTGCGCACATCAGTATGTACTGCCGGGTGACCTCAGGCGAACAGCCTCTCTGGGGATCCCATTTCCTCATCTGTCCAGTGGGAATAACCCCGCACACTGCACAGGATGGCCATGAGGATGGAATGCCAGACCCGCAGGAGATGCTCCATAAACGATCGTTTCTCCTTTCTTTATACACATACCTTTTGTATAGTTATACCCTGAAGCCACGTAGATATGCACATTAGTGAATATTCACACAGAAATACAGCTCTGTCCATGCACAGGTGCCTGTGAAGTTGTGAACGTGACTTCACACCCAGGTGAGTCTAGGTGTGAATCGTTACTCAGCATCTTACACAAGTTTGTGGTTTGGTACAAAGAGAACTCGGTTTGAAGTTAGGAGACCTGGAGTCCATCATTCACTTCCTGTGTGACCTTGGGAAAGTTCCTAGCCTCTCTGAGCCTTAGCTTTTGCATCTGTAACCTGAGGGCAAAGAACACCTACCTTGGGTGGGGTTTTTGCGAATTACATAAAATAAGGAACATGCATTTTGCCCAGAGCCCGATATGCCAGCCTCATGCACGGGACAGATGTGGGAAGATGACAGGTGGTCCCGGACCTACAGGGAGCAACTTGGAACATGAGGCTCTCGCACGTGGACTGTGGAAGCCCAGTCATAGGTGGATTTAGTCGCCCATGCACGTGGGGCGGTGGTCAGTGGGAACACTGTGTGTCCCGGGGCTGTTTCAGAATGTCAAAGGTGAGGGGAATGGTACCATGGGAAACTCTCGAGGTAATGGAGTTGAATCCTTGGGCCCCTATTTCATAGATGGCAGGTCTGAGGCTTGGAGAGGCGGGTGACTTGTCCACGCCATGGTAGGGGAGGGGCAGACTTTCCCTCAGGCCCCTCTCAGCCCGAGCTCTGTGGGGTGGGGGAAGGGGTATGGGGTCTGAGCTGAGATTCCCTCTGGGTAAGGCTGGAGAATGTGGCCCAGGAGAAGCTCTGAGCTACCCCTGGAGGAGTCAGGGGAACGAGGCTGGCACTAGAGGGGAAGTGGGGGCAGGAGGGGGAGCGGCAAGGAGGAAGGCTGAGGATGGAGGACGGAGGAGGTGGGGCTTGGGGTGGGGTGGGGGTGGGGATGGGGAGGAAATCACTCCGGCCAGCTTTGCCCCAGCAAAGAGGAACAAAACTCCTTTCTCGCCTCCTGGGCCCTTTCCCTTTTGATCCCCCTCCCCGGCGGCCACCGTGCTGACTTTAGGGTTAATTTTATTTCCGAGTTGGGCAGGCGCCCCTGGAGGGGGACACGGGGCTCTGGGTGTGACTAACGCCTGCCCCAGGCTGGGGCTGCTGGAGCTGCTCTAAACTTTTTATCAAGAGCATGTGTCTCACTCAGTGCCCAGGAACAGGGGCTGGGCCAGGGTGTCACCCTGGCCCCCCTGGAAACACTCCCGTGCATCCGCGTGCACCCTGCTCTCAAACAAACAGGCACACACACGTTCTGTCACCCCCTGCACAACATTCGCACAGACACAGTTATACACACAGGCAGCAAGCATCATGTGTTCACTCCCAGATGCACAACTGGACAACAGTGCACACAGCCACACCCAGGCACACACTCACACACCCGTACTTCCACTCTGCATACATAGTCTATGCGCACACGCATCCTCCCAGACGCACACTCACAGACACACTCCAGCATATGGATGTGCTGAACGCACATGCAGACGCACGTACATCCTTGTACACTCACACACACAGCTACACACATGCACACGTATTATACCTGCCTGCATAGTGACATGCGTCAGACACACAGGCACTGACGTAGACACTGAGCCACACGCACACACCCGCGTGCACATTTAGACACACGTGGATATGTGTTATAGCTACATACCCTCACATGACCAAATGTGTGCACATGTGTACTCACATACAAACCCACATTCAACCAGGTGCACACGATACACTCATACTCATACACGTGTGAATCGTCACGCGCCGCTCACTCATCCACACACCCACGCACCTACACACAAGATGCCTGCCCAAACACTCCCTCAACACGTGGACGGTAACAAATCCGGGACACAGGTGTCCCCACTCACCCAGATACGCATACGTGAACCCGCACACACACAGGGACGGGGCCGTGAGCACAGCTGGGAGGTGGAGGCCGGCACAGCTGGCCCTCATTTAGCCGTGGAGGCCGCGGCGGTGAGAGGAGGGGGGTTGGTGTGGGGGGCAGGAAGCAGAGGTCAGGGGGGCCGGGCCAGGGCTGCAGCGGGGACAGAGGAGGCCCTGGGGCTGGGGGGTCTCGCCCTCTCGCCACACGCCCTTCTGATTCGTTTGACACCAGCAGGTGAGGCCTCTGCCGGAGGTGGGGCAGGAGGGCAGCCCGTGACCTCGGCTCGCCCGTCCTGGCCTGCCCTGCTGCTGCCCCATCCCTCCGGCAGCTGGAGGCTGTGCAGGCCTGCCTCTGGCAGCCTCTGGTCTGAGGGTCTGCTGTCCCTGTCTCCCGGCCAGGTGTCAACGGCACGGCGGCTGGGGTGGGCACCCGAGACCCGCTCCAAGTTTGGGGAAACCAAGGCTGAGGACGGGGTGGGGTAGGAGTGGAGGAAAGAGCTCAAAATACAGCTCTGCCCTACAGAGTGGGGCAGAAAAGGGCAGGGTCTCTCCCACCACATCGTCTAACATGGCAGCCACCAGCCAAGTGTGGCCAGGAGCTGAATATTATCTTTTGATTTAATTTTATCTAATTTAAATTTAAAAACCAAAATTCGATTTAGCTTCATGGGTGGGAAACTTTTCAGTGTATTTAGAACAACTTGGCTGTGTGAGTCTACTTCCTCAGTTGTAAATTTTACGAAACTTAAGCGCAGACCGAGTATTTGCGGTGCAAACTTAGTGTCTGAATTAAAATGGGCTGGATTTCAAAAACACTGTACCAAAAAAAGAATGTAAAAAAATCTCATGAATGATTTTATATGGATTACATGTAAAATGATCATCTTTTGGAGGATACATATGGGCTAAATAAAATATATTAATAAAAATAATCTCCACTTGTTTCTTCTTATGTTTAAAAATGTGGCTACTAGGACATTTTAAATGACATTTGTGGGTCACGTCACATTCTCATGGGACAGCTGGGCTCTAAGACAATAGTAGCCTGAGTGCAGGGGTCCAACTCAGCAGCATCTTAGGACATCTCCTCTTTTCTGGACCTTAATTGCTTCACCTGTGAAATGGGCACCCCCTACCCCGACACCACCTTGCAGGGCTCTGAGAATCAGCGGGAGGTCCTTGGAGGGGGGCGGGGCAGGGAGAGGGAGGAGGATGCCCAGGGCGCCAGGCACTCACTCTGGCCATACTGGCCGTACTGGTAGCCAGCCACGGGGTCCACGCTGTAGCCGGTGGTGCTGTAGGTGGGCGGGCAGTAGGACTGAGACGTAGGCAGGCTGTCTCCCGGCTTGATGGAGTCAGCCCGCTGGCTGCAACTGGCCGAGATGGAGGTGGCGGAGTCCAGGCCGCTGTGCAGCGGGGAGATGGAGAAGTCGGCCTGCGGCTGCGGTGGCACCGCGCTGGGGTTGCTCAGAATGCTCATTACCTGCGGGGGAGACAGCGTCAGAGCCGGCCCTCCAGCCGGCGAGTTGGGGGCGCTTGGAGGAAGAACCTCGCAAGTGCACGTGTGAGCAGGGTCGATGTCTGGCTGGCCTGGGACAGGCCTTTACTGGAGTTGCTCCCTTGAGGTCCTGCAGCCTTGAGGTCCTCAGTTTACCTGGTTTGCTTGCCCTTGTGGGTAAGATGGCTGGTTTCTCTGGTTAAATCCTGACCCGTGGAACCTCCCTCCACTGAGAGTTTTTGGGGACAGGACCGGCCTAGTTTATCTCTCTATTTTCTGAGAGGTTCTGAGCAGCACCTTGTGTCTGTCTGCTGAATGAATGAATGCATACGTGCATGAATCAATGAATGAATGAATAAACGAGCCAGCTAATTATGTCTCTCATCGGACAGGGAGCTCCCTTAGGACAGGGACCTGTGTCTCCCCCATCAGACTGGGATGCTCCATCTTCCAATGCAAAGGTTAAACTCTGGACCTGTCCAACTTCACCCCCTATTCTGTGCTACGCCTGCTACACTCCTGACTTTGCGGTCCTACCCTCACTACACCAATGTACATGGCCAGGGCTTCCAAATAGCCTTCCAGGCACCCTTGATTCTGGCCACTCCTGGATGTCTATGACCATCACCTCGTTCCCTGCTTGGCCTGGTTTAGCAAACAGGAACTCAGCATCAGGGCTGGCCACTTGGACTGATAGGGTGAGGCTTGTCTTTAGAAACTCAGCTTCTCTAAGCTGGTGTTGGTTCATTGGTGTGTTCACTTATTCATTCAACAAACATGCACTGATAGTGACTATGGCTCCAGGCCTCAGGCTGGGCCCTGGGACTTCAGAGGAGGAAGAGCCATGGTCCCTGACCATGGCGGGATGGCCGTCTGGGTCTGGTGGGGGTGGCAACTAGCAGCAGACCATCAAAATATGCAGTGATGAGGGGTATGGAAAGGCAGCTCAGCGAGGCTGTGGGAGCCCAGAGGAGAGAACCCTTGCAGCCTGGTGGTCCAGTGACCGGAGAGAGCCAGGGAAGGCATTGCAGGCAGCAGGTGCACGCGGGATGAGAGAGCAGGGCTGTCCCAGTTGGTCCTGAGGCGAGGAGGGAGGGGTGGGGAGAGAGGCAGGCCCTTGTGGACCCGACCTGCAGGGCCAGGCTTTGGGCATTGGAGCAATGATCTTTTTTTTGGTGAGGGAGGTAATTAGGTTTATTTATTTATTTAACGGAGGCACTGGGGATTGAACTCAGGACCTCGTGCTCACTAAGCCAGCGCTCTACCACTGAGCTACATCCTCCCCCCGGAGCAATGATCCTTTTGCCAACTAGACACCTTGTGAAATTTTTCACCTTTCCATTTTTGAGTCATCCCTGCTGCAGGCCTGAGGCATGGCCGGGGTGAAGGGCACGGATGTGGCATCCTCAGGCCAGGGGCAGACACCGAGCTCCTCCACTTACTAACTGTGCAGCTGCCAGGAGTCCCTTAACACCTGTGACCACCCCGTCTTCAGGGCGTGGCTGGGAGGCAGAGATGGGCTCTGTGCATGGAAAGTTCTCTGGAATCAGCGGGCCCAGAGCCTCTTCTCCCCTCTTCCCCTTCTCCTTACCTTTCCCTCCTCTCCCAGTCCAGAGCCCTGCAGGGTTGTGCAAGGTGGAACTATGATGCCCATTTCTCAGATGGAGAAACTGAGCCCCATGAAGGGCTGTGGCTTCCCCAGATCTCACAGCAGGTCTGCAAGGGAATAGTCTAGGGTCCAGCTGGCCTGACCCCACTCACCTGATAACGTCAAGTCTGACTCTCAAGGATGGGTTAATTTAGGCGCGCAACCACAGTAGAGATTCTCACTCCAGATGTTTGCTCCCTGGGCAGCTGTTTTGGTGGGGGAGTAGGGTGGGGTCCCTCAGCCCTGGGGGGCCTGGCTCCTCCGGAATGCCCTGAGCACAGCCTCCCCAGACTCTTCCCGCAGTGCACCCAGCACGCTCCCCTCAGCCCTGGGGGTCACCTCTCCTCTGTCCTTCCATTCCCCACCCCCTCCCAGAGCCAAAGTCAAGAGCAGCTGGCCTGCTGGGGCTGGTCTTTGTCTCCATCAAAGCTGGCGGGGCTTAGGTGGGACTTCACAGGGTCTCAGCCCAGTGAGATGGCAAGGACACCAGGGCTGGGTTTGGGAGGAGACGTCTGGGCCACTCTGGGCAGTAGTGCTGGTCTAGGGAACTGACGTTCCCCAAACTCACTTTGTTGGTTACACTTCAGAGGCCTCTGTTTCGGCAGAGCCCACACAGGGTGCTTGGGTGCAGGTAAGAGGGGGTGGTGGTGGGTTGCAGTTTTCTAGCTGTTGACGTGGGGCCCTGGGGGCCTGAGGAACTTGCTAGGGGTGTGTGTTCGAGGGGCTGGTGGGGGGACTCAGGAATCTAACACTGCCCTGGGGTTAGGAGACCCGATTCTCTTCCAGGTTGCCTGTCAGTTTCCCAATCTCGACCTCACTTTCCATCTAAATTAAGAAAATCACCACCATCCCATTCCCTACTAACCTGCTCCTCCCTCCGAGGAGGCCTGGACCCCAAGAATAAACTTAGAGGCTCAAGGAAAGCACACAGGCCCCCTCTCCCTTCCTTCAGAAGGACCACTGTGGCAGTGGGGAGACTCTCGGGAGGGACTGCCAGCTTTGCTGAGACCCCAGTTGAATCCTTCCCTCCTGCAAATCACCAGGATGCTAAGGCCCAGAAAGATGAGATGGAGGGTTAGGGAGAGGATAGGGTGTTTGGGGGACGGGCTGGGAGCTGTGCCTAGACCCAGTACTCATCCTGCAAGGCAGATACCTACTGCCACCTAATTTGAGCACATCCCTCAAGAATTATCGGTGGCTCCTCAGTACCTTCCAGATGAACAGGGCATGGGGTTCTTGGACCCATACTTGCCTGTCCCAACTCCTCCCACCCCTTTCTACCTTGCACTTTATGCCTCAGCTATAGCAAAAGATATAGTGTTTCCTGAAGACATCCTTCATTAATTCACTTATTCATTCATCAAACATTTCACAGAGTGCTACTATGTGCCAGGCTAGAGATAGGGCTGGACTGTGAGCTCTTTGAGGGCAGGATGGACTGTGTTTCATCCTTCATTGCAACCGCAGTGCCTGCATTGTACCTGCAACATACTATATGCTCAGAAAATCCTGTTGAATTCATGTATATTCACTTAACAAGTATTTATTGAGCACCTAGTATGTACCAGACACTGAGCCAGGTACTGAGATACAGTCATGAAGAGTAGCAGCTCCCTGACCTCCTGGAGCTGCCAGTCTAATGAAGGAGGCTGACAACAAACAAATGAACAAATTATAATATAATTTCCCATACTGATAAGTGCCATGGAAGAAAAATTAAAATAAAGGGAGTATGTGGAGTAGCCAGGCAAGATCTCCCCAAAGAGGTGAGAGTCAGCAAGACCGAAAAGAACCAGCCAAGGGAAGATAGAGCGGGCTGGCTCTTCTGCCTGCTTTTTTCAGGCAGAAGAGCCAGCCAGTGCAAAGGCCCTGAGGTCAGAACATGCCTAGCAGATCTAAGACATAGCAAGAAGGTCCATGATAAGAGTGAAGAACCCCCAGAGCTGTGAGCCTTCTTGGCATGCTTTGTCAGAAGGGGCTCATGTGATGCTCAGTGGCTCAGGGAGTCTTGGACCCTGGGCCAGTAACAGACAGCTCAGAATGAGCTTTTTCTGTAATGGGATTTGTTCAATGGGATTTGCCCTGGAACATCAAATCAAATCCACATCTGGGATAGGTGTGAATGGGGGTGTGGGGTATCTGCCTGCTCTCTCCCAGAGTGCTCAGAGGCCTGGGGATCAAAGGGCTTCCATTGCATCCAACCCTGTGTATCAAGGCATGGCAACTTCTAAGCAAAGGGGACAGGACCCGACTGAAGAGAGATGGGAGGGGGAGCATTGAATGACTTCTCAAGCAAATGGGCTATGACTCCCATTCTGCATAAGGGGAAATTAAGGCCCAGGGAAGTGAAAAGGCACCCGTGTGATCACTCAGCCAGTAAGCGGCAGAGCTGGGAACTGGACTCACGTCTTCGTGACCCTGAGCAGTGGTCCTTCCCCACAGCAAGCTGTGCTGCAGAACACGGAGAGAGCGGCCCTCGGCAACCCCAATGCAAAGAGCCTTGCGGGCCGACGTGGCCCTTGCCAGCCTCTGGCTGGCCTGCGGACCCCTGGGAGTCCCTCTTTGCCTGCGGAAGCAGGAAGTTTGCCCACAGTTAGGGGCCCAGCTGAGGTCTGGGGCCTGCAAACTTTTGAACTTGAGGAAGTCCTGGTCTGATGCGGTAATCCACCCCCCTCAAGAATGCTAAGACCTCTCCCCTGGTGGGTTTGACTTTTTTCCCTGTGACCTTGCTTTCACTAATGTATTACTTCTTGGTACGTTACCGTTACTAACTCAAAATCAATACCGACCTCCACATCTGTAAGGTTTTATCTGAAGGCAAATCTCTGGGCTGTCCGTCAGGCTGAGTGACAGCCATCCTTTCCTCTCCCCCTCAACCCGCCGTGGCCCCCACCCGCCCCCAGCCCCTTCCTCTCCCTCTGCTCTAAATCAGTCCCAGCCTCCACCAGACTAAATCAACAAGGGGCCCAGCTTCACCCCCCCTTCCGCCGCTGGGGAGAGGCTTGTAGGGTTTTGGGGGGTGGGGGCCCCGGGAGCCCAGCACCAGCCCCCCTTTCGCATCCTCTGCTCACTGCCCCCTCCCCTGGGACCTGCCGGCGCTCCCCGACTTTAAAAGAAGGGGATGGGAAAATGTAATTAACTCCCTCCGTTCCTGAGCTGGCCCCGAGGGCCTGGGACCGAGGAGGCTGAGCTGTGAGATCTGCACCCTCTGTGATAACCGAACGTGGCTTTGGGAGCGAGGCTGCAATTAGAAGGGGTGATCGCCGTCATCGGGGCTCCGTGGCAGGGTCTGGGGTGGGAGAGAGGGGGCTGTGGCAGGATGCAGAGGGGAGAGGGAGGGGCAGGGGCAGAAACTAGTGAGGTCAGGATGGTGGACATGGAGATGAGGCTGAGGCTGGAATGAAGCCAAGGACCACCCTGACCAGCGACCAGGGGGCAGGTCGGGAGTCCCACCTCTGTGATGCCAGAAGGTGACCCTGAGGCCTCGCAGGGATAGCGGTTTCATCAAGGGCACTCGGCCAATCAGGGCTCTGAGGGGCTTCCCTGCAGCACTGGGGGCCAGAATATCTGCATTAGCATCCATGCTCTGCTGCTGACTAGCTGGGACCCTGGGCAATGTCTTTAACCATCTGTGCCTCAGTTTCCTCATCTGTATAATGGGAATGATAATAATTGTAGCTCCCTAGAGGGTTATTGGAAGGACTAAATGAGTAAGTGCACATAGAACTCTTAAGACACGTTGTTTGTTCTCAGTGAACGCAAGCTCTCCCCATCCCCTTCCTCTCCTTCACCCACGCCCCCCCCGCCTCCTCTGCCACCTGGATTAGAAGGCACCTAGCTTGAGAGACCCAGGGAACTCCTCCCTGCCTTTTCCACCTCTTCTCCCTAGTGGGCCCGGCACACAGTGGGTGCTTTCTGAATGAAGCGTTGGTCTGCCTGCACTCTGGAAAGGGAGCCAGGTGTGTGTCATGTGGACAGGTCACACCTTCCTCTGGGGATGATCCCATGAGCCCAGCTCACGACTTGCCTTGGTCCCTAAGGGTCCCCGAACGTGCTCATTTGTGGAGAGTGGGTCACATCACAAGATACAGGGCCCTGATGGCGAATCTGTGAAGTCACAAGTTGAGAACTAGCACAGCCCAGAATTCACACACCAGAGCGGCATACCGCACGTCCACAGGGACACATGCCTGAATCCAGGAAGGTGAGACATCTCAAAATGCCTCTTCCCTGGATCATCAAATAGCTTTTCATAGAAACCCTAATAAACCGTCACGATAAACTTCACATATGCCCACCTACCTTTCTTAAACTCATCAATACACTTACACGCACGCCCCTGCATGTCAACACACCTAAAGACAAGCCTGGACACAACTTGGAGGCTGGCGCATCTTCAGAGATGGGGATACTGGGTCTCAAAGAGAGGCAGTGGTGTGCACTGGGGTAGAGTGTCATCAAAAGCCAGTGGCCGTGCAGCGGGTCCTGGGGTGGGGCTCACCACCGCCACTCATCCTGACCCCGGTCTGGCCCCAAACATGATTGGTGGCTTGGCACACTGAGCCCTTCTGTCTCCCAGGCTCAGACCCGAGGGCAGCCCTGGCCCACCCTCTTACTAATTCACCCCCTTGACTTCCACAAGAGGTGGGAGGGGGCATGTTTGGGGGGCAGTCTGTCCCCACTGTCAGGGAGAGAAGGCAAGGGCACAGCTTGTCAGGAATGGAGTGCCGTTTTTGTCTGGATTACGTGAAATACGCCTCTACAGACCACACACTGTCCCAGGCTGGGGGCTGATCTGGGGCAGCCCAGCTCACGACTTGCCCTGGTCCCTCAGGGTCTGGGGCCTGGAGTCCACCTCTGTGTCTAGATGAGCCCCATGGGACAGGCTAAGAGCTGGGAAGAAGGGACAGGGAGGCTCCGCTGGGGTCTGTCTGTTCAAATACTGTTTCTCCGCCTTGGCTGCCCGGTGCAATCGCCTGGGAGTCTTTCAAAATGATGATGCTAGGACCCCACACCTTAGAGACTCGAATGACTTGGCCTGGGGGTCTGCGCATCAGGCTTTTTCCCCAGCGGATTCTAATGTCAAGTCTGAGGACCACTGCATTCAGTCACTATTGTTGCTGCACACACAACAGGACTACACACCCACACCCACGTGGGTGACATCATGGGCACGCACACAAGATTCACACGGACAGTCGTACCGGAACGCACACAGCATTACACGGACGGGCTAACACGGACATATAAAGAATAATACCCACGAAAACCTGCCTGCCCGGCCACCCTCCACACACTTCACACACGCACTTGGGCAAACAGACCCACACACATTCTGCACACCGCAGCCTCTCAACTCCAGAAGCACCAGCTCGCTAATGCAAGCCTGTATGCCTGCCTTCACCCCCCACGCACCCCCAGCAGACACCCAGACACACATCACGCAGATGCACGCCCGCCCGGCCCTCTGCCTGGCCCCGGCTCCATGCTGGGATTACTGCAAGCGAGAAATCACCCACCCAGGCAGCCGCCCACCATCGCTCCCCCCCTCTCCAGCTCAATTCTCTGCTAAGAGGATCTGGGCCCCCTCCCCTCTCCCTGCCCCCTGTGGACAGCAGTAATGGGCTTCGGGTGCTGACTTTGAGCTTCCAAACAAGATTTCCTGCAGGTCTCCCTGTCCCCGACCACCTCCCCCACTTTGCCTGCCATCTCTCTGCTTATGGCCCTTGCCCTCCCCACCTCCCCCCACACCATCCACGTCTTACACAGCCCCTCACCAACCAGGAGAGCTAGTGCACAGGCAAGCCCCCCTCCCCTACCCCAACCCCAACCCCAATCCCAGCCTCCTGACTCCCGTTCCCCTCTCGTCATCCCCACCCAGTCTCCCGTGAAGGCTTCTCTGAGTCTGGCTGCTGCCACCCTCCTGCATGAGCCCGGCACCTTACAGTTTCCAAAGCATCTCCTTTTAAGCCTCATAGCTACTCTATGAAGTGCCGTTACCCCACTTCTCAGATGAGGAAACTGAGGCTTAGGAGGAGCTCACCCAGAATCACCTAGGGGTGAGTGACAGCACTGGGGCAAGAACCCTTGACCTCTGACTTCTAGTCTAATACTCCTACCTTGCACTTGGCTGTGGTCTTCATTTACCATAGGTGACTCTGGGTCATTCTTAACTCTGTGTGTGTGTGTGTGTGTGTGTGTGTGTGTATGTGTGTGTATGTGTGTGTGTGTGCAGGCGCGTATGGGAATATCGCATGTGTCAGATTAGTGTGGGTGTGTGCCAGCATGTGCACATGAAAGTATTTTGTGTGTATATATTTGAATTTTCTAGGTGTGTTTCTGAGTCTGTGTGTGCATGGATATGAGTATCGTGTGTGCATGTGCGAGTCTGGCGTATGTGCATGCATGTACACATGGGAGCATAATGTGTGCAGGAGTGAACTTTGTGTGTGTGCTTGTGAGTTTGTGGGAGTATTGTGTATGCTTGTGTGTGAGTTTCGTGTGTGATTATCATGTGTGAGTGTTCTCTGTGGGTACCGCATCTGTGTCTGGGCACATGTCCGGTCTGACCCTCTACAGTTGACCTCACCAAGGGCACACACTGGGGCTTGGGGACCTCAGAAGCTCAGAGGGCACTCGGGATACACCTGGCCATTGACGGTCCTCTCTGGCCGGAAGGGGACTCCCTACCCACCAAGTCCACCAGCTTCCCTCTCCCTTCTACATGGAAGTTCAACACACCAGACCTGAAAAGACTCAAGAGACAGGCTCTGCTTGAATGGAGAGGAAAGCAGGGACCATCATTTTTGTAGAGGAAGGATTCAGCCAAGGCTGCACGAAGAACCTCTGGCTGAGCAGAGGGAGACCCTCTGAGAGACGAAGCCAAAAAAGGCTGACAAGCCTTGCGTTTGGGTCCCACTCAGAGAAAACTTTCAGTCCTCCTGTGGTCCCCCTCCTGTCTTAGGCACAGACCAGCCTTGACCTTGGATTTGACCAGGAGCTGCTGGAGGCAGACTTGCTGTCCCCTTCCCAGTGCCTGGCAAAGAAGGTGCCCAATAAACATTCTTTGAATGAGTGAATTCATGAATGAATGAATGAATTTGCTTCTCTGTTTATCTCCAGCACAGAGCCTGGCAGAGTTGCATGGATGAAAAGAATAAACAGAGGGTCACGTGGCATACTCACCCCCATCCCTCAACTCAACGGGTTTCAGAGTTCCCTCCCCATCCCAGGGGTCCTTGCAGTCTAGAAAATGGGAGGATGCATAGAATGACTTCCCACTCATTGTCCAAGAAGCTAAAGATTCACACACACACACACAAATTCCCAACGTTTGGTCTACAAGAGGTCAACCTCCAAATGTCTGGAAACATCTAGAAATATCTAGACTGGCGGGGGCACTGGCTGTGGACCTGGGCTGGCCCAAGTCTGAAGGTGTCTGTGCCACGATGGGCCCAAGGGCTCCTGGCCCCCGGCGGGTGCTGGAGCCGGTGGGGTGCGGTGGGATTTGGAGACCATCTCTGATGGCGCGATCATGGCAGGCGGGGGATTAGCGCAACTCTGCTCAGAGCGGCGGCGGGGCTGGGGAAGGAAGGGGCCGATCGCCGGGAAAGATATGACTATTTAAAGATAATGATTGCATAAATTTAATTAGCACACTTTCACGCGGCAAATGGCCGTTTTGTAATTAATGTATCTGGCCTTACTAAGCATGAAAGATCCCATCCCCTCCCCCTCCCCTCCCGCTCCCCCTCCTCTGCGGCCCTAATGAAAGACAGAGAGCAAGTGACAGAAACAGTTTGTCAGCGGCTCCAGGTGTCAGGGGCCTAATTGGCTGAGCTGAGGGGAGGAGGGGGAGCCGGGAGGGATGAGAGCGGGAGGGAGGGGGCCTGCTTGACTTTGGCCGGGCCCAGGTTGGGAGAGGAGGCGGGGGACCGGGAGGCCGGGGCTCTCAGGCCCCCTGGCGTGGTGGGGGAGCGCCCCTTCAGTAATTGCCGGCGACGAGGACGCAGATTGGCTGTGGCAGGGAGTGAGTGGTGGCAGGAAGGCCTCGTTAGTACCTGGGCAGACAAGCTGGCACATATCACAATGCGTTAAGGACTCCCGGCCATGATAGCTTTGCCCTCTCTGAGGAGCAAAGCCCCTTAAAGTGGGAAGGATGAAAAAGCAAATGAACAAATCTTAGTGTCCTCTTCTATAAAACAGGCCCTGGTTATCAAGAGGCTCCCAAGGAAACAGGATCCTAGCCTTCCATTGTTAAGCTCCTACTATGTGCCAAGCACCTACTATGTGCCAAGCATCTACTATGGGCAAGGAGTACAGCCAATCACTCCTAGCACAGCTGTCAGAGGGATGCGGATTTTAATCCTTCTAGAAGTGGGATGCATTTCACCCTCCAGAGCTCCCTGCTGCAGCTGTGGTAGCAGCCAGGCAGCAGGCAGTGAGGCCCCCAGCTGTGTGCAAAGCTCCAGTTGAGGCCTTCCGAGAAGATCAAGAAAGGGCCAGCACCAAATCATCTTAGAGTCAAATAATGTGGGTCTGGGCTGTTCCATGCTACAGATCAGGAAACTGAGACTTGGGGAAGCTAAAAACTTCGCCCAAGTCTGTACAATTGGTAAGAGGGGCGGGGTGGGCTGGGATTTGAGCTCAGAAGGTGTGATTCCAAAGTCAATTCTCTCTCTAGCATCTCCCTCAGGGACCCACAGCAGGGCCAGCTTCATGCCTTTCCTGCCTCCCACTCCCATCCCCCGTGGGCCCATCCCCTGAAGGCTGCCTAAGACGCTTGCCTGGCACCAAAGGGAAGCCTCTTTGTTAGGTGAGTACATGAGTTGATTGCAGTAATGTCTGCCCAAGTTAGAGCTGTCTGGTTTTCCTGTAGGACGAGCAGGTAACGGGGTCCAGAGGGTTCCAGCGGCCATGCCTGCCCCATGTGTCGTGGCCACCTTGCTGGCTGTGTGCATTCTGATCTCTCTGACAATGACCATCCACCGTCTTCACCAGCAGCCCTCTGCCAGCCTTAGCCACCAGCCCCTGCCCGGGCCAGCCCAGCCCCTGCCCAGTTTTCTCAGAGGAAGGCAGGGCTGGGAGGCCTTGAGCCAGCCTAGGCCGGGTGGAGCAGGGCCCAGCCAGCCCTCTCCCGGACCAAATTCAATTTCAAAGCTTAATGAGTTTGCAGAGGAGCCGGGTGAGCTCACTGACGCCACTCCTTGCCGGCTGGGTGGTTCCCGGCCAGGCCACCGAGCTCGCAGTGGCCCGAGCGGGGAGAGCCCTGGGTTCCATCGAGAGTGGCGGGGGCACTGAGAGAGTGAAAAATGTCAGAGCAAATTGCTCTTGACAGCGTTAATATCTGCACCTCATAGCAATAATTACATGTAAATAAATAGCAAAATCACACTCAGCTGGAGGCAGCTTGGGGAGGACAGCCGCTGTTAAGGACCAGCTGGGGACCTGGGATGCTCTGTTCCATCCTTTTCTCTCCTTCTTAGAGTCTCCGCTCCCCCTCTCACCCTCAACCAGATTCTTACTGCAGCACGGGGCAGGGACCTCAAGATCCTGGCCACCCATATTAAAAATGGGGAAGAAAAAGGAAACATTTGGGTCCCCCTGTGTTCTCGTCCAGCCTAGGGGAACAGCTGGACCAGGCATCCTCCCAGCTCTTTCTCTCCCTCCCTGAGCATTCTACTCCATCTCCAGGTCTCTTTAGAAAGATGCTTCTGAAATCCACACCCCTTTCCTGGGAACCCCCTGGCCTTGACCTCCACACGTCTACCCTGATCCAAGTCCTCCTCCTCTCTCTATTTGCTTATGATTACATCCCCTTTTTGGGGCAGACTCCACGCCTCTAGTCACCTTTGCCGCCCCTGGTCAGCCTCAATATCTGCGATGCTACAGATAACATGGCGCCACTTCCTGGAGTGTCAGCTTGCCCCGATGCTAATTAATTTTATTACGATGATCAACAAATATGGCTCCACAGTGGCAACGAATGCGAAACGAGCGTGCATTTTCAAGACAACACATGAAAGTCTGTTAGGCCCCCACCCCCGGGGCCTCGGGGGGAGCACACTCAACTGTTACCAGAAAGACTTCGGAGGGAAGTTGGAGGAGCCCAGTGCGCAACCATAGTTGCCTCTTGCTGTCATGTTTGGGGGCCTCTTGGTTTGGTTTTGTGTTTTTGTCTATAAAGGCAAGGACCGTGTCTCGTCCGTGTCTGGATTCACAATACTTAGCAAAAGGCCTCTGGGGGTGTTTGAGGGAAGAAAGAAAAGAAAAAGGAAGCAAGAGGCTAGGAGGAAAGGGAGGAAGGAAAGGAAAGGCGTTGGAAGGTAGGAGATGGGGAGGTGGAAGCTGCCGCCCACGGATGGGATGCTCTCCAAGTGAGTTCAGGGATGACAGGGCTGGATTTAACTCAGGGTTCCACTCTCCCCTCCCCAGTGGGACCCAGAGGCCTGTTCTCCTGGGGCCCAACCTCCCTCCCACTTCCTGCTTGCACCACAGAGAGTTCCCACGAGAGTTCGGGCTCCCCTGCCCGGGCAGAAGGAGCTCAGAGGGCCCGCCCTCCAGCTACTGCGCTTGCACAGGGCAGGAACGCAAGCTTCATTCTTTGCAAAACAAATATCTTCTCTGGAGCAGCCCCCGCGTCCCGCACCGTCTTGTTTAGCTCACCGACTAATCCACTTATCGAGGATAAAGCGCCTGTGAATCCCTATTTGATAAAGGCAGCCACAAAATTAGCAGAAACGTGCCCACGGCTCCGATGTACCAAACAAACAAGAGGCTGGGGACGACGGGCGGCAGAGAGATGTTGTCTCTGTGCGGGGGGGGGGGGGGGCCCAGGCTGGGAGAGATGGGGGGAGGAGATAGCAACTTTCTGCTGGCGCTGCAGGCTGGGAAGGCGATGCTCTGGGTTATTTGAGAAGGGGGTTGGGCAAGGTGGGGGAAGGAACCAGAATGGAGGGCCCACCCCATCCTCTACTGCGTGCGCCCCAAGGCAGCTGGTTCCTCAGCTCCCGAGAAAACGCTACTCCATGACCGCACGCTGCCCACGCTTCCTAATGGAACCACCTGTAATCCTCGCTGACGCTGCTTCAGCGCTTACTTCACACCAGGCAGCGTTCTAAGCATTTCCTGTGCTCACTCATTTACTCTTCACAGCGACCCTGTGACATAGGTGCGACTGTCATCCACCTCTTATAGATGAGGAAACGGAGGCCCAGAGAGGTCAAGTCACTTGCTCAAGGTCACCCAGCTGGTAACCAGTGCTCCCAGCTGGAGAGTTATGACCTAAAGCTCTCCCATTCAACCACGACCAATTCGAACTCAAACTGCATCTCCAACGATGGTCCCCAATTCTGGCAGCAGTCCCCCAAACCACCTGGCAGTACCCCCAACTATTCATGGTGCCTTCCCCTGCCTCCCCACATCAGAGTCTTTAAGTGGCTAAAGTCCTTTGGGCCCCCTACCTGGCTTGATGAACTGTCAGGTTCACCTCCCAAAGTCACTGTCTGAGCCAGTTATTCTTCTGCGCCCATGTCCACCTTTAGTGCCTCTGTTATCAGGGTGGTAGGAGCCCCCAGCGGGCCCCCAGAGGTCTCCCTGCTTGGCCCTTAGGGGCTCCGGGCGCTTTGCTGACATAGCCCCCAATGATGGCCACAGGATTATAGGTCTCACAGAGACGGGAAAACAGGGACTTGGATGAAAACTCAGCTCATCTGAGTTTAACTGGCTCATCTCAGGGCGACTTTGAGGAGCGTCCTTCTCTGCTCTTAGGTCCAGGAAGAGGGAGCGACCAGGAGGGGATTCTGGAAGGCTCGGTCCTTGTGCTGCCCACACACCCACCAGCTCTGGCTTGCAGAGGAGGGGCTGGTCCCTGGCCTAGGGGGTGGGGACATTAATCACAGGGGAGCCCCTGTCAGGGTGGCATCTGGAACTAAAGAGAAACACTCGTCAAAAGGCCAAGACTTCTCACCCCGGGCTCCCAGGGCTCGGAGACCAACCACTGCCACACCAGGAGGCCAGGGATGGGAGTGGGGCATCTGGGGTTCAGGGCCGGGCAGGCCCCCTTTGCTTGGGAAAAGGTCCCTGCCATGGACACCTGACTTGTAGCAGGGAGAAGGGAGCTTGGAGAGTAGCTGGGCTCCGGCAGGGTCCCACATCCCACTGATGGAGGAACCCAAGGTGAAGTACCTTCCCTCCCCAAGGCCACACGGCTAGGTGGAGGTGGGGCTGGGATTCAAACTTGAGTCTGACTGCGGAGCTAGATCTGTGTCACCCTCAAGCCCTCTGCACCTGCCCCTCTCCAGCTCTGGGGTCCTCCCTTCTGTCTCGGCTCCCTGTCCCCACCCCATTTCCGTGAGTTCATCTCCCTGCAACTGTGTCTCTGACTCTCCATCACTCCTTGCTCATTCCCATCATCCCTGGCCTTTCCCTGTTTCTCCCTGCCTTTTGCTTCCTGGCAGGTCCCTGTCTGCACATCACTCTCTGTGATGTCCTTTCTCTCTCTCTTCCTGTTTCTGCCTCTCTGTCTCTGGGAGTCTCTCTCTCTGTCTGTCTCCCTGTCTCTATCTCTCCATGTGCTTCTCTCCCAGACTCTTTATCTCTTCCTGCCTCTCTCCCTCTGCCTCCACTGCTCCTCCATGCCTCCCTTTTCCTGCACGTCTGGACTTATCTCCCTTCTCTCCACCAGCATCTCACACCCCCCATTCTCTCTATCGCTCTGTCAGTCTGTCCATTTCCATGCCCCTCTGCCTGCCACTCCTATATCACTTCAGCAGGGGGCACCTCCAGAATCAGCCCCAGAGCTTAGTGGGCCAGAATTGAGAATGCCATGCCAGAAAGGCTGGGCTGGCACCCTGGTCCAGCTGATTGTCACCATCGCAGGCTGGATGAGCCCTCAGCCTACTTCCCCTGCTTCCCTGCTTCTTCCTTTGGGCCTCTGAGGGATTTCAGCTTCCCTCCAAGGCTCTCCTCCCCTTCCTCCTTCCTCTGCTGCCCAGGGTGGTCCATTCTGAGTCACTCAAGGAGCTGATGGGGCATCTGAGAACCAGGGAGTGGGGAGGGCATAACGCAGTCATTTCATCCAGGGCTTCTCAAACTTTGCACCTGCGAATCCTCTGGAAGCTTATCAAAGCACAGAGCAGACCTGGAAGCAAGGGTTCCGTTGTGACAGCCCGGCACAGAGGACTGAATCAAACCCCTGGCATCAGGCAGATGTGGGTTTTGGATTTCGACGTGGTTCCTTGCCGCTGACCCTGAGCTTTGCTTCTTTGAGTCTGCAAAATGGGTGTAATGGTTCCAGGCCCTCAGGGCTCAATGAGGACCAAGTAGTGAATGGGGCAAAAGCACCTCGGTGACCCCTCTGGTTCCGAACACATCAAGGCTAAACAGTAAAGGTGCTAAAGGAGCAACTGCATTTCTTCAGGGACAATGCAGGTGGGGTCACAGCTGAGACAGCTGCTTCCCCCAGAGGCCTAGAGAGGGAGGTCGGAGTTGGCTGGGGTTGGAGTCAGCACCCACGGGCTCAGGGAAGGATGCCACGGAGTCAGGGGTGGGGAAGGGCATTATCTGTGGTGGGGAAGGGCAGGCAGCCCCTGAGGGCGGCTCAGGAACCCGCCTCTATTTCAGCCTGGTCGAGTCCCCTTGGTGTAAGACACCTGCCAGGGTGCTCACGGGAACGCAATCCTCTGATGAAGCAGCTCAGACCCCGATCTGGAAAGAGGGTGGCAGGCATGCTGAGCCCTCACACTTTCTGCTGGCCCCCCACAGACCAGCGGGACGGAGGGCCAGGCGCTGCGCAGGGGTAAGTATCCGTCACGCACCCCACCAGGGTCTCCTTATCTGGTGCTGGATGCTTGAAGGGATTTTTCAGGGCTTTGCATCAAGCAGGGATTGCTGTGTCGCTGGGTGCAGAGACAGAGGTGACTGGAAATGCTGTCCCTTGACCTTCTGAAATGATCCAGCCATTGCCACACCCACTGTGCCCTGGGAAAAGCCCTGCTAATCCCGAAGTCTTTCTAGGCAGTGAAAAGCCTGCAGGGCTACCGTGGGGGTCTCTGTTGCAAAAGGAGGCAGTGGGTTAACTACTTCTAGGTACGGTCTAAGCTGGAGACTGCTGGAGAGGGATCTCAGTTCAGCTCAAACAGCCCCATCCCAGAGTCAGTTTCTAAAAAAAGAGCAGGAGGGGTCAAGGTGCTGATGGGATGTTGACAAGCTAACCCCCTGCTTTGGATGTGCCAGGCCTTGGAAGATGCCTTCTTTAAAACATAGATTCCCCCAGGACCACAACAGACCCACTGGATCAACCTACCAGGGTGGAGCCTGGGAATTTAGATTTTTAACAAGCATCTCAGATCATTCCGATGCACAATGTGGGAACCACTGACTCTAACTGGATTAAATTACCCTTCGAAGAGCCCACTCCCCAACAGTCTTGACAAAACCAGATCCGGCCTGCACCCCCCAGAAGATGGGGTCCTCACTGCTTTATAAGGCTGTCCCTTCCATCATCCTGAGCTGGATTCTGCCTCCCCACGACCTCTGCCTCTTACCCTCTTACCATCACTAGGACCACAGTGGCTCTCTCTGTCCCAAGCAGTCCCCTGGAGATTTAGGGTAGGATTGTGAAGGTTCCCTTTTGATCTCATTATCTGACCTCCAGTCACCTCCTGAACCTCCGATCTCCGCTTGCCAAGGAGGGTGGTGGGAAAGCAAAGAGGCACCTCTAGGTGATTAGTCCAGCCTAGCCTGGTGGCCCTGAGGAAGGTGTTTCCCACGTCAGGTGGATGCAGGGGCCACAGATCCTTCACCTCCGCGCCCCCTCTTGTCTGGGGCATCCCCTTCCCTCTGAAGCCTTCTGGCTCCTGGTTTGCTTGCTTGTCTCTTGCCAAACTAACTGAAAGGTCCTGAAGGCAGGGGCCATGGGGCCAACATGGGATGGAGCTCAGTGTCCAGTGCAGGCCCACAGCTGTTTACTGGACCCCTACTATGTGCCAGGCTTTGTGCTGAGGCCAAGGGCCATGGGAAAAGACTGGTCCTTGCTTTAGGGGGAGAGAGCAGTACCCAGAAAGTTAGAGTTCAGAGGCAAAATTGCTACCCTGGTCGGGAGTACAGCCACCTAGACTGGAGGATGGTGGAAGTGATGAGGGCTTGGCTAAGTGAAGAAAGGGGAGGGTGAGAATGTTCCAGCAAGCGCATTGGCTGAGGGGACCAAAGGAATGGCCGGGGAACCGGGAGGAAACCCTCGCTGTAGCTGCCCAGGAAGTTAAGTGCCTGCCTGCAGAGCGCTGGCTCGTGCTCCGGCCCTGCCCCTCGGCCACCGGCCACCGTGCGCGCCCCAGATGGACGGGCCGGCGGAGGCAGGGCCCGCGCCCGCACCCGCACACCCAGCACCCGGCCCTGGCGTTCTGGGGGCGGCCAGTCTCTCTGCTGCTCCCCGATCCCAGGCCCGGGCCGCAGGAATTAAGCAGGCCGCCGAGCCCGAGCGCATCCTTATCTCGGGGAGACAGTTGTTGGGAATCACTTTGACTGAGTGGTTTTGTCTCCCCGCATTTTCCACTGTCAGGCGGCCTCGGGCCATGGATCAAAGGCGCGGCGGCGGCGGCGGCGGCAGCGGAGCGCAGGGAGGGGCGGCCGCGCGGATCCCGCCGATCCCCACCCCCCACCAACCCTCCCGCTTCCACGCCGCCACCCCCACCCCGGCCCCGGCCCCAGGTCGGCCTGGCCCCGGATCCGCGCCCAGCCCTGCCTGGAGCCCGCCGTCAGCGAACTGGAGGAGAGAAATGCGGGACAAGTGGAACGGGAGGAAAGCGGGGGGGGGGGGGGGGGGGCGGTGGCGAGAAGGGGCAGAGGGTGAGGGGGCCGGGAGGGGCTGGAGAGGGAGAAAGAAGAGGTGTTCGCGGGAGAAACCGGAGCGGCATGAGAGCGATTAGGGGAAAGAGAATGGGGGTGGGGGGGGGTAGGGACTGGATTTGAGAGGAAAGAAGGAAGAAGGGAGAAAAAGGGTCTGACGTAGATGCAGCTAAAAGGGGAGAAGGAGCCGGAGATCTGGGGATGGGAGGGAGGAAATGGGGGAGGAGAGAACCAGGAAGCAAGAAGAAAATCAGTGCAGTAGAGGAAGCAGCAGTTAATTTCCCATCAGCTGGGCCCGAGAGAAAGTTAGGGGCTGAGGGACAGGACCTGAAGACAAGACTGTTTGGATGAGAGTGGGAGGGCAGCCTGGCTGGGCTGGGGGTGGGGTAGACGCTGTCCTCCCTCCAAAGAAAGCGCTGACTCTTGTCACTCAAAAGGAAACAGACGCACAGAGTGGCCATGCCTGGCTGAGGCTGCCCAGGAGTTGGGGTGGCACTCAGACCTGACCTTCCAAAAGTTGCCAGTGATGCTCAGGGGACACTGGCCCAGGTCTTGGAGGCTCCCAGAAGCCCCAGGAGAGGAGCTTCCTCTGCCTGTCTCCATCCCATCAGCTTCCACCCCATAGCAGAAGTCCCCAGGGCAGCTCAGAACACCTGTCCCAACCCCCTAAAGGTGTCGGAGAAACATTCCCAGCTGGGGAGAGGGCCAGGAGAGAGAAGGGGCCGGTGGGGAGGATGTGGAGAGAGGGGTAGCCCTGGGGCTGGGGTTGGGGCAGGGCAGGAGCCTGGACAGGGAGGCCGGAAGGAGCAGGGGAACTCAAAAGATGCCAAAGGGAATTAATTCCCCAACTGGAGATCTGGGGCCTGGCCCTGTGCCAACTCACTGTGTGGCCTCGGAAGCCCCCATCTGCAAAGAGCTACCCCGCACTGCGCTGGATGCCACACTGCTCAGCATCCATCAACACATGGACCAGCTCTAGGAGATGGGAACTGTTTATTAGCCCCACTTTACAGAGAGGGCAACAGGGAGAGAAGAAGCCATCTGGAATCACACAGGTAGGAAGTGACAGTGCCGCAGGCCCAGGGGATCGAGAGCTGCTGCCTGATCTGCCTGCTCTCCTGCCTCTTAGGGGGCCCTGAGAATAGCCGAGATCAAAGAGTTTGGGGCCCTCAAAGATCTCACCAGCGGGTGGCAAACAGACCCTAGCTAAGAGCATGGTCTCTGGGACCAGGCAGGCTGGGTTCAAGTCCAGGCCCTGACACTTGTTAGCAACTGACCTTGGACAAATTATTTAAACTGCATGGTGCCAGTGTCCCCTCCCTGCCCTGCCATTTGTAAAACAGAAATAATTCCAGACCTTGCCCTTCCAAAGGTGATGTTCTGAAGATTAAATGAGATAACGCATGTAATGAGCTTAGCACAACATCTGGTCTGTGGTATATGTGCCCCCCACCTCAGATTGAACCATTACTGTTATTACTTAATATTTGTCTAGTAATAGAAGCCCTTTTAATACACAGATAAAATATGATAAACACACAGGGTAAGGACAACTAATTCAGCATGAGGGGGTGAGGGAAGTCTTCCTGGGAGGGGCCAAGTCTTAAAGAGTAAGTAGGAGTGGGTTTGAAATGATGACTGGGTGATAGAGAAGGAATCCCAGGCAGAGGGAGCAGCAGGTGCAAAGGCTTGGAGGCAGGGGACAGCATGGCCCTTTGGGGACCCTCAAAGTCACCCCCGCCTCTCCTACCTGGAGTCTTGCCTGGCCTTCCAGGTCCGGTTACCGAGCCATTCCGGAGGCCTCCCTCCCGCTGGGGACCCCAGGGACGGACCTGAGCAGCTCTGAGCCTGCCCGCCGTATTAATTGCTAATCTCCCTCATTTTCTTCCCCTCTATCTGCCGGGACTGTCTCGTTCAGAGCCCTCGTGCTAATCAGAAAGAAGGACAAATCCGCTATTTGCATTTTTTCCCACCAAGCCAGGCAGGTCTGGTTGACTAAACCCCTCTGCCTGTTGGGAAGCCCACCAGGCCCAGGCTGGGGTCCCAGGAGGGTGGGGAGGAGGTGCAGGATGGAGAGGCTGAGATTCAACGTGCTCTTGTACAGAGAGCCTGCAGAAATCAAGGACTCTGAGCAGGAAGGTTCCTTACTAGCAGATGGTCCGTCTCTTTCATTGCACAGATAGGAACCTGACTTCTCCAGAGCAGACAGGCATTTACCAAGGTCTCACGGTGGATCAGGAGAAAAGTCTAGAGGGAGCTCAGATCGCCTGACTTTCCAAGCAGTGACCAGGCCTGGCCCGGGCTGACCTAGACCTCTAGTCTCTGAAAAGAATGGCTAATTCAATTTCTAATTAGGGTGAGGAGAAGCAGAGAGGGAAAAACTGTCACATATTCAGCTCTTCCTATCTGCCAGGCATCGTTTCTGGTATTTCGCTTGAAAGTCTCATTTATTTCTCAAAATTCTACAGGATTAGTATTGGCTCTATCTTCCAGCTTAGGCAACTGAAGCTCAGAGAGCTGATGTAACTTGCCTGTGGTCACATAGCAAGTAAGTAGAGAGGACCTGGGATCCCAACTCCGGTCTGTATGATCATTTCACTGTGCCTGTGACGTGTCTGAATTAGACGCTGTTTTAATTTTTGCCATATTATTTGCTGCTGTCTAGTCTGCACCAACCTCCCACCCCTTCCCTTATTTTCCTCTGAGCCAATGCTGCCTCTGCTTTGAGACTCCTCCTCCAGGAAGCCTTCTTTGACCATACCCTCCCTTCTCCAAACTCCTCTGCTCTTCCTATCCTGTCTGATCAGAAATCCCCGGAAACTGTCAGTAAGTGATTCTCTCACTGCTCTTTGGTGGTGAGCGGGGGAAGTAATGTCTCGTCCAAAACATACTTGGTAAGAGCAGAGACAGCCATGTCTTTTTCTTTTTTTGAGCCCTTCTATACGTTGTGTCAATAACATGAGCTAGACAAATGCATTTGAACTGAATTGCACGCAATGAAATTCGAGTGCAAACTAACTGATCAGCTGCCTCAGAAATCTCTTGGGTACAGAGCACAGTGTGTGTTGTCAGGCCTGCGAGGCACCCCAGGGGGTTCACCAGCACTTGCTGGATGCCTACTATGTGCCAGACACTGAGTTCTGTGTGTCACCAGAACGAATCATCACGCACAGAAGACTGCTGCCTCGCCTGCGATCCTACTGAAGACCATGGTCCCCAACACCAAGTAGTGCGTGGAAATACCCAGGTCTCTCCCTCCCCACTAGTTTACGCCAGGCCTTACTCTGCCCAGGGGGAGGGGCAAGGTCGGCTCCCGCCCACACCTTCTTAATGCACAGAGTCTTGATTGCTACAGGTGTATCAGCGGTGGACAAAAAGGAGGCCCAGAGCATCACTTGAAGACAGCCCTCAAGATGCCGTCTTCGCAGAATCCCATCTGGTCTCTAGGAAAGAAGGAAGGCCAGGGTTTCCCCCAGTGATAAAAAGGTCCTGAAGTCACTCGGAAACTAGGCACTAAACCAGTCCCCGAATTCCTAGCAGGGCCTGCACGCAGGCCTGACCCGCCCCCATCACTAGCATTCCAGAAAGTTCCTGATCCCAGTCTCGCCTTTCTGTCCCCCACCCCCTCCGTCCCTTCCACCCAGGAAAAGGGGGTGAGAAAAGCAGAGACGTAAACATGGGTCTGTTTTCACAGGAGACAAGGCGGTCCCGGCCTCCCTCTGTGGGCCGGAGCTGGGCCCCTGATTGACGTGAGCAGGTGGCGTTGTTTGGCAAAGAGCCGCCAGGGGGGAAATAACTCAGCTTTTCCCACTGAGGTAGGTTAACCACGGACAAAAGCAGAGCTGGATGTGAGAGCAGGATCTTGGCAGGGTCTGTCCCCCCAGGAGCTGGCCGGTGCCACGAGGATGCCCAGGGCCTCAAGGCTGATTCTTGGAGCCTGTAGCCCATCCCTGTGCTGGGGTAGGACTGGCTGGGAGTCATGGGGAAGGGGCACTTAGCATGTAAGGAGGCCTGATGTGCTGAGTGGACACTCCCCAGGGCCCCCAACTGGTACCCTGATCGGGGCTGTGATGGGGGCTGGCAGATATGGCTGCTGGGGAGGGGGGCGATCTTGGAGCTGGGCTCTTACTGGTACAGGGAAAGCCAGTTACTGCAAAATAGCATTTGGCTTCAGGTCCAAGAAAATCTGGCCAGATTTTTGGTCCTTTCCACCAGCTGACCCTTGACCCCACACCATCACTATTGGTCACCATGAGAAGTGGGTACATGAGTGGGTGTGTGAGGTGACTCAGTTAGCTTTCCCCTAATCCTGGGAAAAACCAGCATCAGAGCCAGTGTCCTTCCAACTGAGACTGGTCACTCCTTCCATCCCAACTCATCCTTCCCTGGAGCCCAAGGACAGAGCAGGGAGATGGCCTTTCCTGTACTTTCTGCAAAGAAGGATGCTACCTGCACCCTGGCCTCCTCCCTTCCCAAGACTGGAAACCAACTCAAGCATTTTCCAGGAGTGGAGGAGAGAAGGAAGGGGGAAGAGATGGAAGACATGGGGCAGCAGAAAGGCAGAGTTGGGAGGCCAGGGCACGGATTGGGGAGAGGGTGGAGAATGCACACTTATAAAAGCACCTACTGTGTGCCAGGCCCTGTACTCAGATTCTCCCTTGGCTCTCACAGCAGCCCCTGAGAGGTGGGGATTATCCTTCCCACTTTCCAATGAGGAAAATGAAGCCCAGAGGGGTTAGGCCAGCTGTCCCAGGGGCACACAACAGTTTAGAAAGTGGCAGGACCAGAACAACAACTCAAGGCTGCTCGTTGGCAAAGGCCACACGCTTTCTCTTGCCCCAGGCTTCCTCCCACTCACGGGGCCTGCTGGAGAGACCTCCCGGGAAAGAAGAGTCTGGAAGAGACCCTGAGAAGGCAAAAGGAAGGAAGCTGGAGGCAGAAGAGCCGCAGGGAAGGGCGGAGCAGGAAGGGCTGGGCGGAGCCCAGAGAAGCGCTCACTTGGCTGGGGTTAAAGCCCCCATGTTCCTACAACCCGCTAAGCCGGAGAAATGAATTCTGATCCCTCCAAAACCCAACCTTGGAAAATGTGCAAGAGAAGGGTCTCCTTTCAGGGGAGCAGGAAATCCTCCACACCTCCTCCCGACGCCCCGGTAATGCCAGGATGTCCCCAATCTGCTTTGAGGAATGGAGAGATTAAGAATAATAAAAAAATTGCAATAAAATATGTGTGAAGGAGGGGGTAATTGTGGACAAACGCAGCATTCAAATTCATTTTTCAGCTCTTTTACACACCATTTCAATCTTATTTTCTGCTTGTTAATGAGATCTTGTTGCCTGGGCTAGGCAAAACCTTCCAATATCAGGACGTAATTGCACATAATTTTCTCTCCTACCAGTGATTTGCATCAGTTTTTTAAAAATTCTGGGCTATTTAACACCCCACAACCCCCCTCCCCATCTTCCTGCCTACAAATCTCCCCCTCCCTCCTCCTTCCCTGTCCCTGGTCCAGCAAGACTCATTTTGAATGCTTATTATAAACGCATCGTTGCCAATAAAGGGGAAGAAAAAACACATAGAGGAAGTGAGGGGACAGAAAGGCGAAGGGAGTTTCCAGTGGCCACCACAGGATGCCCGGCTCAGTTCCCTTGCGCGGGCGGACGGTCTTGATCTCATCCCGCTGGGAGGGTGATGAGAAGGTGAGCTGCATGGGTCAGGCAGATCTGCCTTAGAACCCCATGGCCACCACTCATGTGCTCTGTGGCCTTTAGCAAGTGACTTAACCTCTCTGTGCCTGTCTCCCCAAGTTCTGTGGGGCTGGAGTAACGTCACAGAAGTAAAGTGCTGGCCAGGGATGGGGGCATCCTGTAAGTGTTCAGCTGATGGAGTACCTTCCCCTGCTGGTTCAGCTTCCCTGGAGGCCTGGTGATGCCAGGAGGGCAGTGGTGGGAGTCTACTGGGGAGACACATTTAGGACACCACATCATACAGAAATGAAAAGTCTTGAGCTTTACTCCTGCTGGTCTCAGAAGGAGGGGGAAGCTTGGCTTTTGAAGGTATAGACTAGGAACCTGGCTATGCTCTTAACTGCCACTGTGGCTTCAAGCCTCCATTTCCCCATAGGGACACAGGACCAACCTTACGGGGCAGAGACAACAGAGCAGCACGGGGGCTCTGTAGCCAGACCATTGGAAGCCTGGCTCTGCCGCTTCCCAGAATCTACCACAAGACCTGGTATGTGATGGGGCTTAATAAATCTTTGTTAGATGGGTGGATGGATGGATGACCCCAGACAAATCCGATGCCTCATCTGTAAGCCAAGGTCACAGGGCAACTGCCAAACTTCGCAGAGTGGAAGCAGGTAAAACGTTTAGCCCCATCTGCAGCTGGCCCGCGGGAAGCATTCGCTCCACGGTCACCGTAACTCTTTCGTGCACGGAAGGGAAAGGAGAAAAGAAAATCAAGATGCAGGGAAGAACAAGGCTAGGTCTACTGTGATCCCGGCTGTGTGATTAACTGCACACTTAGAGAATATTTTTCATTAGTTCTGTGTGGGGGAAATTGTAAATATGGAAATCTCTTTACAGGTTCCTGCAGGTTAAGCTCCAAAGAGAAGCAAAGGGGGTGGATGGTGAATGAGGGAGAATGAAGGACGTCGTGATGAAGCAAGAGGAACAGCGGTGATGAGACCGAAACACCCCCCTTCCTGTGAAGCAGCAGCTGGAGCCCCGGTGTTGGGTCCGGAGCCCTGGGTGTGGGTCCCAGCTTGGCTGCTCACCCACCGTGTGATCTGGGCAATTTCCTCCCCCTCTCTGGACCTCAGTTTCCACTTCCGACTCTAATAGAGTCTGCATCTAGGAAAGTACAGGGAGAAGGCAGCTCCAGTTCCAGGCTGCCCCCCGGGGACACATTACACAGGCCCCCGAGGAAACCCCAGCACAGGGCAGCCTGTCCGTGACCTCCAGCCCAAATGACCCTTGAAATGGCAGAAGCTTGCTCCCGATTTCTTTGCTTGGGAGCTTGGACTGGTCAGCACTGTGGCTATGAATGGCTTCCGCTGTCTGTCTCCCCCATCACGCTGGGGAGTCTCCAAGAGAGGGCTGTGCTTCCACCGTCAGATTGGGGTGCCTAAGGACAAGGGGTTTCTTTCCCAGCAGGCTATGAGTTCCTGAGGACAGGAGCTGGGTCTCTCCTCTCAGATCATGAGCTCCTCAGGAAGGGGCTGTGTCTCCATCATCAGACAGAGGAATCTCTAAAGGGCAGGCCAGGTGTCCCCTTTCTGTCTCTGCCCACCACCCCTAAAAGCCTACCCTGTTCACAATTCCTAGATGTGGGCTGGTAGGAACTGATCCATCTGCAGGAATCAGATCACTCGAAGTGTTGTCACAAAAGCTTTTGTTCTAAGCTGTCCTGAGCTGGTTTCTAAGAGTTATTCCCAAGCCACTGGCCCTTAACCTGGAATGAAGGGGAGAGAGTGGGCTGGGGGCTGCGAGTCCCAGCCTCCGACAAGCCATCAGAGAGGAGGTCAAATGGGCAGTATTTGTTTTCCTTGCACCTCTTCAGAGGGCCCCAGAGCGGAAAGCCAGGGGTGTCCACGTGTTGAGTGCTGAGCCCCTAATCCTATCAGGCTGGGCTTTGGGGGTGGGTGAGGGGCTGGCCCCTAGGGAACCGAACCTCGAGGTCATCCAAACACCCCCTGGAGGCTTTTCCCCATCTGACTCAGTTCCGCCTGTTGGCTCCTAACCTGAGGGCCTGGCCTCAGTGTTCTTATCCATGACATGGGCTGAAGGAGATTTCCCCGCCACTGAGCTGAAGGGACTGGCTGCCGAGATGACTGCTTCTCGCTGCCTGCCAGTCTCTCAAAAAGAGAGAAAGTGTGTGCATTTCTGGGAGGCAGGAGAGCAGTGTGAGTGGTTAAAATCTCAGGCTCTAGAGATGAGCATTGAATCTTGGCTTTGGCCCTCAGGTGGATTAACATACAGAAAACACTGAGAAGAGGGTCTGAACATCACAGGAGCTTGGAAGGTTTAGCTGCCCTCATTGGTCTGTATTAAATATATTGTATGACTTGCTGTTTGATTCTGTTTATTGCTTCTCTGTCCTGTTAAACTGCCAGCTCCTCTAGAGCAGGGGTCCTCATCTCTCATGGTCACTGATTTACCCACGTGCGGAGAACAGTGCCTGGCACGTAGCAGGCACTCCGTAACTACCTTTATATTAGAGTCGGGGGACAGGCACGGAGCTGACATGAGTAAACAGCTTTTCCACGAGATTCTGCTGGGCAGTCTCTCCGTGGAGTCTCTGAGGCTTGGCAGTACCCACTTCCCATGCTGGGTCTGAGACAAGGACCTGGGTCCGCCCCCGGGGAGGAGGCACGTCCTCCCCAGGCAGCATCAAGCCCACCAGCGTGATGAGCAGATGCTCCAAGTGCAACCCTAATGTAATCCGTTTGGGCTTTTGTAAGAACCAGGGCCAAGGCTACCTGAGTGACAGCGGACCTGAGATCCTGGATGAGGGGAGATGGTGCTGGCCCCATAGCCCTCATGGGGGTCCCATCCCAGATGGGGTTTCTCCTCTCCCTGCTGTTCAGGTGAGCTACAGAGAAACTCCTCATGGAGGAGAAACAGGACATGGTAGTGGATCTGTCTTGGTGGAGAACCCCCACACCCACCCTCCTGGGACCACAGAGATGTGCTGAACGTGTGTAGTCGGCCTGCTCGGAAGGAAGACAGAGTTTACTGGGAATCAGAGCTCAGAAATGCCAGGAACTTCTGTATAAGACCCAGAAACGCCCCCCTCGCTGCCCCCTTCCTTCAGGAAGTGTTCGTAGCTCCACCCCGGCAGTTCACGTGCACAGAAGCACACAGCCTGCCCTGGCCCCCGTGACCGCCCTGCGAGCAGCCCCCTCTCCCTGCTCCAGCAGCTGTTCACCTCCTGGTCCCCTATGCCCCTGTCAGACCTTCCATTTGTCTTCACACCTTTGGTGGGAACCTCTGGGCAAGTCTCCGAAGTTCACCCAATCCATCATGCCCCCACACCCTCTCTGCCCTGAGGAATGGGGAGGAAACCTGGAGGGCCTCTTGGAGGATGGGTGAGGGTCCAGCTTGGACGGGGAGAAGGTTGGGATTGATCTGGCTGCTCAAAGTAGTGGGTCGGGTTCTCTTCCTCCTCCTCCCTCCCTCCCTGAGGCTCATTTCTGGGCCCAGCCAGTGCAGGACACATCCTCATTCTTTAATCCCACTGCTGAGCTATGTTCTAGAAGCCAGGGGCCCCTTGTATGCCAGTCTCTTCTCTGCCCTGTGAAGAAGATGCTGCTTTGATGATAAACCTCCACCCACACTGAGAAGGGTGGGCTGGGAAGAGCAGTGGTCAGAGAGCCAGGTGTCCTGGACTCTCAGGCCTGGCCCAGCCAATGTGTCCTGGGCCCTCCAACTGAAAAGTGGGATGGGGGGCCCACCTAATCTCAGTACCCCTCTTCAGATTTCCAAGTGATGCTTCTTCAAATTGTTCTGTAATATAAGGCCAGGCCTGGACCACATTCTCAGATGTGGACACCTCAGGTCTCTGCAGCCATCCTCACCTGGCTGGTTCTGGATCCCCTTGTGTCTAAACTTGGCTCTGGAAGGTTAGCTTAGCCGGTTCATCATCCTTGGCACTAACGAGATGGAGGTAGTGGCCTTGAACCCCGATGAGGCCAATTAGATTCTATTGGAAAAACATTCTGGTCTGCAGGCTGCGTCACCCCCACAATGTGGGGCCCACGAGGATGTGGTGCTTTACCACTGAGAGCCTGGCCTTCAACTGCTTCTGTTCACAGGACACTCAACTCTGCACTGGACCTGGGCTAAGCGCTTTATGTATATCATTTCATTCGACCCTAAACAACCCTATGAGGTAGGTGCTAGCATTGTCCCCATGTCATGGATGGGAAAGCTGAGGTGTAGAGAGGGGAAGGGATCTTACCCACAAGTAAACGATGAAACGGAAATTCAGTCAGCCCTCAACCACACACAGGAATAGAGGCAAAAGGAATGAACACAAAACATGCAGAAAATTAACATTTGGGGGAATCTTTTAGACCAAGGGTAGCCTTTTTTCTGTAACAACCAGAGAGTACATGTAGGCTTTCAGGCCACGCAAAAGCCTGCAACATGATCTCTTTTGAAACTACTAAATTCTGATGTTACAGCACAAGAGCAGCCATGAGTATGTAAATGAATGGACATGGCTGTGTTCCAATAAAACTTTATTTACAAAAACAGGTTGTTGGATGGAAGTGGCCTGGGGGATTGTAGCTGATCTCCCCTTTGGCCCCTATTTTCCTTCAGGCAACAGATTTCTCATACCAACCATATTGTTCTGGTAATAGGGGAGCAGGAAGGGAACTGATGTTGATTTGGCCCCTATTTTGTTCCAGGCTCTGTGCTAAGCGCTTTGACCCATTAGCATGTTGAATGCAGAGAACACCCTTCTTAGGAGGTTAGCAATTCTTTGTTTAATCACTCTTCTGTTAAATGGGGGATACACTAAGGCTCAGAGATGCTCTGAGTAGTGCAGCCTCACCTCTTCTACCACGTAACAGCTGTTCAGGTAAGTTTGCATTATCTGTGTTCTCACCACAGACAGAGAGGTGTCTCAGAAGGTGGAAGGAAGGGTAAAAGGAGTCTTGGATTTAATTCCTTCCACTGGGGATATTTAAGAGCCTGCTATAGCTACAAAAATGAACTCAGCAGTTCCTCCAGTTTGCTAGAACTTCCAGCATCACGGAGTCCTGTTCCCCAAACCCACCAATAACCACCACCAGCCTCAGCCTCATCTTTCTGACTCCATCTAAAGATGGTCCCATGACTTTCATCAGCATCATCGGGCAATGAGTGACTTAACCAGCAACCAATCATATGCGAATGAATAGAGTTCCCAGACCCAATGGGAGTAGAGTTCCCCAGCTAGAACCGCCCCACCACAGTTCTCTCCACCAATAGGATGTGGTCCTGCCTTTTACTCATTGGTCACTCCTCATGAAAGGCGAAAGATGGAGCACAGGAAGAACTCCTGGGTCTAGAACAAAACCCCAACCACAGTCAGCATCCCATAGGAAATGGTGCAAGGCTTCCACCAGCACACCATCTGAAAATGCTTGACTTTTCTGGAGTGAACAGCCACGAAGAAGCTGGTGGGCCAGTTTAATAAGTTCTGGGTGGCTAACCAGTCAGGAGCAAGTCTATAATACGGTATCTGTCTCTGGGTAACGAGAAGTATGGAAACCTTTTCTCTCCATCCGCCCACTGCATCACCCAGGTCTCCAGCTTGAAGAAGATAAACCCAGGGTAAAGGGTCACAGAATATAGACAAGTGAAAGTGGAAGGAGCAGTTCCGCCTCCCACTTAACTATTTCAAGGTGTCCAACAGCCAGTGGGTTTGGTGGAGAGCAGCGAATTCTTCCCCAAGGGAGAGCCAGCCTGTGTCTCCCAGAGCCCTTGCTGACTGGGCTGGCGAGCATCTGGCAGTGGGACCCGGGGAAGAGAGGCGAGGCCACCTACCTGAGGAGACAGGCCGTTGCTGACGGGGTTCATGTGGTTGGAGGGCGCCGCCGGGTTCATGAAGCTGTCCGAGTAGCTGGAGAAGCTATGGCGGGCTCCGTAGGCAGAGCTGGTGTCCGCGGCTGCCGCGGCCGCAGCCAGCCCGCCCTGGTGCATGGTGGACGGCGGGAGGGGCTGGGGCCGGTGCACGGTGCTGCCGCCATCTGCGGAGAGACCCAGGAGCGGGCTTGAGCAAGCGGCCTCACCCCAGAGGGTGAGGGAAGGTAAAGCGCCTCCTGCTTGGAAGGTAGACCCTGAGCCTCCTTCTCCCAGCCTCCAGCCAGTGGAGGGAGAGGGGAGGCGACCGCCTTCCCTCGCTACTTGGGACAGGACAACGAGCTTCTGGGGAGGACACTGGGATTGGGCAAGCCTTGACTGACAGCCAATCAATACTCCAGATAACCTCTAGGCACCTACAGTTACCGGCCCTGATCTCAGCGGTCGACACATAGCAGGTGCTCAATAAACCTTATCTGGACTGAACGTCAGAGCTCGTTGAGGACTCTGTCAATCTGCCCAGGCCTCTCCTGATAGCATTTTGTGAGCACTGACCACTCGCCAGGTGCTTTTACAAATACTAAGAATGGGAAGCGAGAATATGATTACCATTTTACAGATGAAGAAACCAAGGCTCAGTGAGATGCAAGGTAACAAGGTTAGTGAGTGGGGAGCCGGGGTTTGAACTGCTGTCCTGTTCCTAGCTACTGGGCTGTTACTCCTCTCTGTCACGGCCCCTCCATGCAGCCTTCCAGAAGATGGGACAGTCACCCTTGGCAATGGTTGAGTTTCTTATCAAGAATCACAGGGAGGCCTCTCTCCTCAGCCTCCAGAATTCCAGCCTGCCAGTCCTTTAAGAGGGAGCCACGGGGCTCCATGAGGCAGAAGTCAAGTAGTGGAACTCTTAATGTGTGCTGGGGAGGGGGCAGAGTCTGGGACCGGAGCCAGGGAGGGAGGGGAGCTACCCTTCTCTGCCTACAGGGCTCACCACCATTTCTTCTGCATTTTAATGAGACCCAGGAGATTGACATGACTTTACAGTTGGAGAAACTCTGTTCTGACCGTGTGCATGGAGGCTACCTTGCTCATCTTCCCCTGGATGCAGAGTGAAGAAGTTCAAGGGCAGAACCCCATCTCTTTTGTCTTAATAGTCTATCCACATGAAAGTAGACAAATGATCATTAAAAAACACCCAAACCTTCTTATTCCTTCTTTGTTAAGGAAGGAGGCAGACGGGGGCCGGGGGAGGGAGGGTGAAAGGATATGGCTGAGATGCCAGGGTGGGGCTGAGCACTCACCTTGGGAGATGGTGGTGGTGGGGTAGGTGGAGTCCGGCAGCTGGTAGGGGGGCAGCGTGGGCATGCCGGTGGGCGGGAAGCCGCCTGGCAGAAGGTGGTTGAACGCTGCCAGCTGGTTGGCTCCTGCCTGCTTACGCCAACGGGCACGGCGGTTACTGAACCAGACCTGGGGGATGGAGAGCGGAGCATGGAGAGCCCTCAGCCTGGCTCCTGGCAGGGATCTGAGACATAGCTAGAACCGGTCCCCCGAGCCATCACCCTCGATCAAGCCGGCATCCTCCGCAGGAGGACAGTTTGCAGAGCGCTTTTATAGGTGCCATCGCATTCTGTCTTCTCGACCACCCAGTGAGGAAGTCATTATCATGACCTGCATCTTACAGATGAGCAAACTGAGACCCAGAGAGAGTGGGGAACTTGCCTACGTGACAGGGTGGGTCAGAGGCACAGCCAGGTCTGAGTGACTCTGTCCAACGCCCTTTCACTGTAGCTGCTCCTGCCCTGAAGGCTGTCAGTGGGTGACCATCCTTGTTCCGACACACGCTCACTCTCCACCTCCTCCAGGAAGCCCCCCAGGAGGAAGCCATACATCGAGAACCCACCTGAATGAGACCCACCTGCCAGACTCAGATGTAAAAGCCAGTTCTTGGTCAAGAGCCTGAGGCCCTGCTTGGCTTATGCTGCACGGGCCCCCTTGTATAGGAAAGCCCACCTCACACAGACATATACATAGACCCATGAGGCATGCCCTACTAGCCCCATTCCCCAGAAGGGGAAACTGAGGCTCACAGAGGTCCAATCACTTGCCTAAGGCCACACTGCTAGTCTGTAATGGATCAAACTTCAATCAGTCTGATTTTCTAGAACCCTCTTGTCTGAATTCGCAGCCAGTTCCCTGGGACCGGCCAGAGAAAGAGAATGGGCATGGGAAGTGGGGCTGCTCTGGGGAAACTCTTTTCTACCTTTGGACTTTGCACATGCTGTTCCCTCTAACCCTAATACTCTTCCCACTGCTGGTTCCTTGGCCTGCAGGGCTCAGCGGAAATGCCTCCTGCTCCAGTGATGGATCCCTGCATGAAAGTAAGTCCAGGCAGGTCCCCCCACCTTCTCAGGAGGCCTCCAGCTATGAGCTGCCTCACACAAACCATTATTGTCTTTATCTGTTTCTTGGCTCTGTGCCTTCCCTTTGAGCCTTGAGCCCCAGGGGCAGAGGTCAGGCATTCCTTGTCCACTGCTCACAGCTCTATAGGAGTACTTGTTGAATGAATGAATGAATGAATGAATGAACAGTGGAAGGCAGAGATGGCTCTGGTGGGTCTTTGCTGGTGCTGGGGCCACAAAGGCTCAGTGGGGAGCCCCCCTTGGTGAGTGACGACCTGGCCTCCCCTGGCATGGATCATTTAAGACCCCCAAACCTCTAGGCCGCGTCTGCTGACACGCGGGAAGGGAGTCTCAGGCAGGTGGCAGGTGCACATGGGCCCCTGGTATCATCTGTCTTTTCTCCAAGGGGAAAACAGAGTTCAGTTTTTCAAGCTGGATGGACAGAGCAGCTGGCTCTGACCTGCTTAGGATTCACAGAGAAAGGAGATGTGGCAGCCAAATCAGGATTGCAAACTGTCCGGAATAAAATGAAAGTCCTGGCTTCTCCGCACCTCCCCAGGGCAGCCAGGGCTCCCCAACGGGCGTCCTGGGTGGGATGGATGCCGACCAGTCAGACTGAGGCTGCCTCTGAAATGGTGAGGAATGGGCAGTGTTCCCTGCTCCCTGCTTCCAGGCGAGGGTGTGGGGAACAGTTTTGTTTAAATTGTGTTTACCAAAGGGTGGGGCTCCTGCCACTCCTTGGTGCAGACATCCCAGAAGGTGAGTGACACAGACTTAAATAACCCTGAACCAGTCCCTTCTCCTCCAGGCCTGGAGCGTGTGGAAGGGAAGGTCTCAGCTTGTCACTCACACATCCTTAGCGCCTTTCCAACACTTGCCAATCTCCCCATTTAATGCACAGAGAGGATGCCTTGGCGAGTGATGTTTCCTGCAGGACTTTCTCCGTGTTGTCTTGTTTCCCCCGTGTGTGTGTGTTTCCAACTGCCTTCCTTTTATGAGAGTGATACACACATTTATTTTAAAATACACTGAGGGGATTAAAAACTACAAACTACTATGTATAAAATAAATAAGCTACAAGGATATACTGTACAGCACAGGGAACATAGCCAATATTTTATAATAAATATAGATGGAGTATAGCCTTTAAAAATTGTGACTCACTATGTATACCTGAAACTTACATAGACTTGTTAAATCAACTATACCTTAATTAAAATTTACTTTTTAAAAACAGACTAATTTTATAAAAAAAGAACAGGACAATACGGATAATATGCAAATGTGGCCAAAAGAAGGTCGGAGAGTGACTTCAGTTTGGGGCACGCCGCTACAGTTTTGTTGGACGCAGCTGTCCCTTCGGCAGGGGTCACCGTCCCTCAAATGGAGAGGACCCAAACACGCTGGAAGCGTTCTTCCCCCTTCCCTTCCTTTCCCTTCTCCTCCCTGCCTTCCTGACCTCCCTCCTCTTCATCTCAGACTGTTCCCAGGACTCCGATCCATGTCAAACAGGACAGTAAGGATAGATGGTGAGCATGACCTAGTCCGAGCCTTCAAGCTGCCCTTGGCCAGGTGC
Source organism: Camelus ferus (assembly GCF_009834535.1). Classification (NCBI taxonomy): domain Eukaryota; kingdom Metazoa; phylum Chordata; class Mammalia; order Artiodactyla; family Camelidae; genus Camelus; species Camelus ferus. Next base: position 12,615,737 of record NC_045708.1, on the reverse strand, counting down.
ACGACAGGTGAGTCAAAGGACAGTTACCCTCCAGAGTAGTAAGCTCAGACGGGGTGGTATGCAAGGTGCTATAAGGAGGTCTGAGAAGGGGCTTCTAACTCCTTTCACAATCCAGGAGGACTTCCTGGAGGAGAGGACATGCCTTTTGCTTTTTTCTCTCACCTCTTCTTCCTCATTGTCCTGTTTCCCCAGGGCTGCCTCCACCCCAGCAGGCACCTCCGTCCTCCCAAAGTGTAACATGATGGTTAAGAGCCCGACTGCCTGGGTTTGAATCCTGCCTCTGACTCCTCACTAAGATGGACAAGTTCTGTTGTTCCTCTGTGTCTTACTTTCTTCGTTGCTAATAATAGCATCTCACTTCTAGGTGGCTCTAGGAGTTAACACAGGCAAAGTGCTTACCCAGAATGGCATCTACATCTTATTCCTACACTGGAAGGTGGCTGGGCTTTCTGTGGGCTGAGACAGGGCATCTCTGCGAGATATCAGGGGCACCAGGCTTCGGAGAATGGCTCCTGACCCTTTGCTGGGGAGCAGGCTGTAGAGGAGGCAGAGGGGGGTCACATACTTAAGTGACTAGAACTCTGCCTAATTAAATGATGTCTGGCACACAGGAGGTGCCCAATATGATTGCCAGATGAATGAACCTGGAGTTTCAAGGGTGGCCAGAATTGGAACCACCAAAAACAGGTGGAATTTTAATAATAATGGTCCCCACTCATGGCCCTTCTGTGTGCCAGGCACTTCCTGACTGCGTGTGTGTATGTGTGTGTCGTGCGCGTGTTTACATGCAATCATTTAATCCTCAGAACAAAGTGAACCCTATTACTGTCATCTCCATTTTGCAGATGAGGAAACTGAGGGCAGAGAGAGTAAGTGATGGAGCTGGAATCCACACCTAGGCATCTGGCTCTGAGCCCACTCTGAACCACTCGACTCTCCCACCATCTCCCAGCGCCACTGAAATGAGGTGGCACAGGATTGCAAAAATCCCTGAACCACAGACTCTTAGAATCAGAGGCCAAGACACCAAAAGTATAGAGCCGTAAAACCTAAGCAGTGCTCAGGGGGCTTCAAGGACCCTGCCCCGCTGTCCACAGCAGGAACTGTCTCATTAGGGTCTCCGATCCACTGGACATTGTACTTTTTCTTGAATACTTCTGGTAACAGGGATCTCATCACCCCACAGGGCAGCTCTGATTGTTGATGTGTAAGGACCCTAAAACTTTAAGGAGACTTGGTGCTCATTTAGTTTGATCACTTTATTTATAGATGGGAAGTTAAGTCTCAGGAGAGGAAAGTGACCTGTTGAAGGTAAGCCAACTGATCAGAGTCAGAAACCGAGGGGAACCCAGGCCTGTGGCTCCCAGTCTTGCGCTTTCGTCCCTGCAGACCTTTATATGGGACTTTTAGGATATCCTCTTATCCACCCTGGTCCACCCCCTGGGGTGTCTCAGAGCAGCAGCGTTCTTCAAGCCTTCTCTTCTCCAGGCCAAATGTTCTATTATTCCTGTCTTGACTGTTTGGGTCGGCCTTTGTTCATTCTTTAAAAACTCAACATGTATTGATCCTCTGCTGGGATCAGTCCAAGTTCTCAGGCTAAGGGTTGGGGGGAGACTGAGCCCCGTCCTGGGGCAGCTCATAGTCTGATAGGGGGAGTCAGCATGTGGAGGATGTCTGCTCTCGCCCCCCTCACTGTGGGTTTGCCTGGGCTCTGGCCGCTCCCCCTGTTCCCAGCCCCCCTCTATCCTTGGACCTTGAGTGACACCTGTTTCTGGGTCCCCTGGGCCAATAAAAGCACTGCCCTGACAGCCAGGAAATTTTACAAGGAGCAGTCAGGCTTCAAGGTGGTGGGAAGCAGCCGTGGTCGCCAGACGTGGGAGTGAGAAAGCACCCAGGAATGTGCCCAGGAGAACAGCTGCAGGAGGACCGGGGCAGGGGAGGGAGGCCGGGGCTGGGGGCAGGCTCGGGTATCACCCCAGAGAGGCGGGGAGGGAATGAGGTGAGCCTGCTGCTGCCGCCGCCCCCCTCCCCTCGGGGTCCCCCTCTACGGCAGCCAAGGGTCCCCCACTCCAGGATGGGGGTGGGGTGGGCAGAGGGAAGGCGTTGGTTCCTGGATTGCTTAAGTGCCACTTTGCTTCCAGAACTTTGTCGCTTTCAAACCCCAGGCTCTGCGTCCATTTCCTTCTTCCGGATGAAAAGACCCTGGAGGGTTTGGAGTTCCAGGCCCAGCTCAGCCTCCCTTGAACTCTGTGCCCTGCCGCGTGTGGCTCCTCTGAGCCTCAATTCTGTGCCTGTGGCTTGGGGAGTGACCATCCTGACCTGAGGAGGTGGTCTGAGGTTCCCTTGGGTCAGGTGGGAGAAGCTCTGAGCATTGCCCCTGGCACAAGGCAGGTGCCCAACAAAGGCTGGCCGCTCCTCGGATAGAAGCACCCCCAGTGAACAGTTGGGGGGCGTCCCTCTGCAGACCCGCCTCCCCCATTCACAGAGAGGCCAGACCAGGAACGAGTTCCCACCGGAGCGGTGCATCAGACCCCTCTCTTGCTCCTCTGCCCCCACCCAGCCCGAGCTCTTCCCAGCCCAGCCCCCAGAGACTCCAGGAGAACAAGTGTAGACCTCTCGGAATCTGAGAGCTGCCCCTGGGGAGAGGAAGCAATAACCCCTCGCAACTGCAGGCCTTGAACCTTAGGCAGATTGTGCTTTCTCTGCCCTCCCTTCCCCAGCCCCACTGATCAGGAACCACACATTTTGAGGGTGTGGAGGAGGTGTTCAAGGTCTGCCCACCCTCCCTTGGATGCTTCTAATCCATCAGGAACATGCACCCAGGAGTCAGCTTGCATGCTTCTCATGACAGGAGACTCATTACCCATCTTAGGAAGCCAGGCCTGTTCTGACATTTTCGTCCATTTCCTTCCTCCCCAGTCAGAGGTTTGGATTTTTCTCCTCCCTGAGCTGTCTTTTCTGGCTGAACGAATGGCCCTCCTTCTTCCCTCCCTCCTGCTTTTCTCCTCTTCTTCTCTGTCTCTCCCTCCATCCTTCCTTCCCTCATTTTCCTGAAGTACTTGTTGGCAGATGTGAAGGCAATCCAAGTCCTCACTGCCGCTTCCCTGGGGCTTGTCCACCACTTGGGCAGCCAGTTAATCAATTTGCTGCTCACTTACTCTGCACCAAGGGCTGGGGGCATTCCTTGCCTACACGGTCCGTGGACCACTTGCTGCAGAAATCCCCCCACCCCGGGGGGCCCACTAAACCTTCCAACCCGGGCTCCCCCTACCTCCTCAGTCCCGGTCTCTAGATGATGCCCACAGTGCAAACCCCCCCACCCCAGGCACCTCCTCACCTGGACGCGAGCCTCGGTCAGCTTGGTCCTCTGCGCCAGCTCCTCGCGTGTGTAGATGTCCGGGTAGTGAGTCCTCTCGAAGGCCTTCTCTAGCTCCTCCAGCTGCTCAGCCGTGAACGTGGTCCGACTGCGGCGCTGCTTACGCTTCAGAGGGAGGTCAGGTTCCGACTCCACATCCGAGCCCTCGTCCAGACGGTTCCCTACAGCCAGGCGAGAGTGAGGGAGAGAGTGGGGGCCCAGTGAGATGGAGAGGTGCCTTGTGCCCATCTTCAGGCCACCACGGCCCTGAAGATCAGATCCCTCCTGAGCACAGGAAGGATATTCACACAGCACTGTTCACCAGACTGAAGGCTGGGAAGCAACCTCCCTGTCCAACCTTAGGGGATTGGTTAAATAATTTACAGCCCAGCAATTTCATTAAAAAAATAATCCCCTGTAGCTGGGCATTTAGATTATTTCCACTGATGTGGAAGAACGTACATGACATAGGACTCAGGGGATGGTTTCATGATGAAATACATTTGTCAACATTTCTAGAACTATGGTCTCCGAAAAAGGGAGAACTTCACAATATTTTCACTGTAGCTCAATAAACCTGACTTTAAAAAAAAGGCAAGGTACAAACCAGTTTGCAAAGCTCTATCCCACTTTTGGAAAAAACACGCTTCACACATTATAGAACATTATACTTGAAAGAGTAGCAAATGTTAACCTTCAGGGTGATAGGACTTTTGTTTGCTTTTTTAAACTTGTTTATAGTTTAAACTAACTTATAGTTCAGTATTTTTAAAACAATGATCATTTAAACAACGACCCTATTACATTTTGGGAAAATATTGCAAAAACTAAGGAAAGGAGGAAGCAAGAAGAAAGGAAGGGTCAGAGAGAGGGAGTCAATGCTTGTGCCCAGGGCCAGAGACAGGAAGCCTAGATTCCAGCTTCTTGTGATGATAGGAAGGCTACCATCCCTCCTCAGGCCTGAGTTTCTCCATTTGTAGTATGAACGGTTTGGACTACATGACCTCCACACCTGGGCCCTTCCTGGGATGTTTCAGGATCTTCTGGGCTGGAGGAGGAGACCTCACCTGCTGATCTTGGTCATGGCCATGGCTCCCATCCCATCATCCCCACCAATTTCCACCCTGGAGCCTGGGTGGTGGGTGAAGCCTTTGCTTTCTGTGCAAAGAGATACCAGGAGTCTGGGGCCAGCTCACTTCCCAGCCCTGGATGGGCTGTCAGGCCAAGAATCTACACCTGTAGGTCCAGGCGAGGGAGGCTGCAGGAAGGGCTTGATCAAGTTCCTCAGTAGTGAGGGCTGAAGACACTATTGGACTGAACTGACTTTCTGCCCCCAACAAGTTTGGGCCTCTTGTTCATTTCTGCTCCAGCAGAAGGGATGCTAGTAAGCAGTTCCCTAGCCAGGCCTCTGAAGCTGCACCCTCGGCAGCCCCAGTGGAACTGGAGTATGGAGGAGGGGCTGGTGAGAAGAGGAAACCAGGGAAGGGAGAGGGAAAAGAGAGGGCCAGCCATCAGAGATTATCTTCCTCCTCCCCACTTCTCCCTTCCCCCTTTTATTTTTTGCTTCACGTCTCTCTCCTCTCCCTTTCCATCTCCATCTTCGGTATTTCTGGACGCAATTCTACGTCTGGTCATTCATTCATTCCTGAAAGCACTGACAGAGCACCTGCTATGTAAACTTTGCTTGGAGAGCTCGCCTGAGTCAAACTGGAGAAGCCTCAGAGATCATGCGCTCACACCACAGATGGGAGAAACTGAGTCACAGATAAGTAGGACAAATGCCCAAAGTCCCTCAGCAAATGTTCACACACACGCTTGGACCCAGCTCTCCTGTCCCCTGTCCCGTTCTTATTCAATTGCTTCAAATGTTACTTACACAAATAAGGCCTAGCCTCCTCCCATAAGGGACGACCTTCCCCCAATCCTGAAAAAAAAACACCTAATGCAGACTCTTAGATGTGAAGTGGAGGTGAAGGGAAAGGCATTCCAGGCCCGGGGAAGAGCATGGCATGTTAACAGGCATGATGGAGGAGGCTACAAGGGGCCTGCATCCACAGCCGGCAGGTCATCCAGTCTTGGATGGATTCCTTTTCCCTCCAACCTACTAACTTGGCATCGAGAAGTCATCTCTGCTTTTTATTGGCCACTGACTGTGACGTCACACAACAAGGGAGCCAATGGCAAGGGTGCCCTGTCTTCATCACTGCCCGCCTTATCCCTAACGGCAGAGACCTGGGATAGGATCCAGCCCTTCCTCTGCCCTCTCCCAGCTGCCCAGCCCCCTGTCACTGAGAGGAGGCCACAATGGACACAGCTGGCATCCTGGGCTGCTTTCCCCAACATGTCTGGGGCTCAGAGCCAAATAGAACTAATCCCAAGGATTCATTTCCTGAAACTCACTGCACAACCTCAGTTTTCTGACATTGACAAGGAGAGCCCTTGGGGCCTCAGAAGGAGGAGGCAGAGATTGGCAGGCAAGAAAGGAGGCCGGCCCACGGATGGGGAATGGGGCACCAGGCTCCATCCTCCAGTGAGGACCCTTGGGCTCAGACAGGAGCTGAGTGGGGTGGGGAATCCAGGTTGTCGGGGACAAAACCTATGTGTAGACACTGTACTCAGATCTGTAAGGTCAGAATGGGGAGGAGACGGAGCGCTCCAGCCTGATGGAGGAGGCACAGCCCTATCTTGGGAGAAACCCCAGACGGATTAAGTCTTAGTTCAGTTCTAGAGCAGCGCTGTCCAATAGAACTTTCCATGATGATGGACATATGCTAGGTCCGTGCAGTTCAATATGGTATCAGCCACGTGTGGTACTGAGCGCTTGAAATGTGCCTCGTGCAACTGAAGAACAGAGTTTTTTATTTTACTTTATTTTAATTCAAATTTACATAGCTGCATGGGGTTGGTGGCTGCCCCACAGGACAGCACATCTTTAGCACCGTTGGTCCCCCCTTTTAACTCAGGCTCTTTCTGCACACAAAAGTCTCCAGGTAGGATTGAATGCCATCGTTTGTTTTTATAATATTTGTCTTTATGGTTCCCATCTATTTGTAGGACATAATATGCATATTCTACTTAGAAAAGAATTAGTTTCCTTGAATTCAGTTTTTAAGGATACTTTTGGACAAAGTAAAACATTAAGGAAACAACAGGACAGGCCATAGGGTTGTCACCAAAGTCACATGTTAGCAAAGGAGGTGCTGGGCGGATAAGTTCGCGGTGCTTCTGATACTGATCCTCACCCAGCCTTAGTGCCCATGCAGGCCCCCGTACCATCCAAATTACTGGCGGCTTTCCAGGTCCTCATGGAGTTCTGAGTTTATTTCTTCCTCATCTCCCTGGCCCTCCTGCCCCTTATTCAGAATGGATCTGGGAACTCCATGGGCCTAGAGAGATAACCAGATGGGAACCCAGCCTGGAGAAGACACAGCCCACAGGTCTCTGTGGATGGAAGAGATCTGGGAATGGTCCTCCAGGATGATGGTGGTTACCATAACAACCTTCTGGACAGTGAGCAGGGAGAGCACAGCTGTGTCCTGCTAGCTGGGAGATCCAGAGAGATTTCAAGAGAGCTGGACTATCGTCTGTGACTTTAGGCCCCTGGAAAAGATCTCCTGCCTCCTCCCTGGCCCAGCTCAGGGGAAGAGATCCCACCCCGCCGCCTTGTAGGTCTGTGTCATTCTTCGGTGTGCCAGGTCTATGAAGCTGGGACTGTTGGATCTTTTACAAATAGGGAAACGAAGCTCAGAATGGTTCAGTAACTTGCGAGAGGCCACAGAGCGAGTAAGCTCGTGCTTGTTCCTGGAGACGGATGAGGAGGAGGTGCAGATCGGGAGGGAGTCTGGGGGGAGTCTAGGGGGCCTCTGGGGCTGCTCTGGTCTAGTCCAGAGTCCTGGTCTGGAAGGCCTGACACTTGAATTCTGAGCTCTGTCTCTCCCCGTGCTGTGTGGCCTTGGACAAGTTGCATCGCCTCTCTGGACCTCCATTGTCTCAGATGTGAAAAAGGATGATGATGCATCCCTGCATGCCCCACTGGACTGCTCTGAGGACAGAATGAAATGAAGACCATGGGAGTCATTTGGAACCTGGAAAGGGCACTTGAAGGATTATCATTATTAATGATGATGATGATGACAGAAAAAGAAAGTGGGGGGAGGGGATACAGAACTGAAGCATCATAAGTAAGAAGGAACACAAAGATCCCTGATGCCACCGCATTCGGTTTCCAAAATGCTGTCCCTTCCCCCCACACCCCTGGGAACCCTTTAGCCTCAGAGTTTAATTAATCAATCGGATTAGGTGGACCTGGCCACTGAGAGGCCCTGCTGGCTGGAGCTGAGTCCTCCATGCACCGAAAGCCGGTTGTCGTCTCTTGGGGAAGCCTGTGCAGCTGGCACGGGGAGGGGAACCCGCTGGGAAAGTGGACGTGGGAGCGCATTCATTTAACAGAGGCTGGATTTGGGGTGGGCAGTAGGGGAGCAGCCTCCTGGCCCCCTGCAGTGTCTGCACTCTGGCTCTCAAACAGCTGTGGATGGAGAGGCCCCAAGGGAGGGTGGGACAGAGCCAGGTGCTGGCCTGGAGATAGCCCCAGGGAGGACTATGGTGAGGGACCCTCTCTCTGGGTTCCCAGATCCTGTCTCTGCTCAGGGAAGTGGGGAGTCCCATACAGAGCGAGGAAGAAACAGCCACTCCCTTGGGACAAGCTTATGGGGGGAAAGCAGCCTCTGTCTTAGAAAGCTCTCAATCTGATGAGAAGGCATCACCCCGATGCTGGGAATTCCCCAGTCTGCTGGAGGAAACACTGCTTTAGATGAACTGAGGCCAGGACAGGCATAAAACAGGAAGTTCTGTGATTCGAGTGAGCCCCAGAGCAGCCTGAGGATAGGATAAGGGACAAGAGGGTGACGAGCTCTCTGGCTCATCAAAGCTTTCGGGTAGGCAGGAACGAGGTCTGCTCAGGGCAGAGTCCAGCCCAGGTTGGGTGGATGGAGGTGGACAGAAAATGGCTGGGGCAGATCTCCTGTTCTTTACCCGAGCCTCTGCCCTCTCCTTCGAAATCCACTAGCTTCCACAGCCCCTGACTCCGGAGACCCCACCCCTCCCTGTCCAGCTCTTGGCTTCCTAATGGTCCAGCCATGCTGTCTCATACCTCCCTGCCTTTGAACTCCAGCTTCCTCTGCTTGGAATGCCCCACCCTTTCATTGGCACACTCCTGCTCACCCGGCAGAACCCAGCTCGTGGGTGGCCTCCGCCAGCAAGGCTGCCGGGTCTATTCAGGCTGGTTTCGGTGACCATCCTCGGGTTCTCAGGGGTCATCAGGAGACACCAAACTTGCCTGTTTACAGGTCTCCTGGTCCCACTGGAACCCGGAGATCCTTGAGCGCACCAGGGCCTCTGCCTGGCACACAGCAGGGGCTTAACAGCACCTTCTTACATGAAGAGGGCTTAGCAGAATGATCACAAAGTTCCTTTCGAACTCTGACACACTGCAGCAGCCATCACCTCATACTTGGGCACGCACTCTACAGTTTACAGGCCCTTTCATTGTTCTAATGCAATCTCTCCCAATAACCCTGGAGGACCAGACAAGCAGGATCAGCCCCACTTTACAAGTGGCTGATGCAGTCTCAGGACAGCGGGGTTGGGGAGAAAACCCTCAGACGCAGGCCTCCCGGCCCAGGGAGAGCCAACTTTGCTACATTTCCGGGTGATGGGGAATTTGATTTCTGATCGTGAAAACCAAAGTGATGTCTTCTCCATCCTACCCCACCCCCAAACTTTCTTTGTTCTCCCTTTTACCAAAGGAAAAGCCCAGAACCAATATGGTCACAATTTCTGGACCCACCCAGTTCTCTCCCGGAAGGCAAGAGGGAGCCGACCCACCTCCAAACCACGTCCTTGTCATCCTAGACCCAGGGAAGCCAGCAGTGGCCTTGAGGTTTGGGGTCCTGATTTCAGCTCCCCCGAACTCAGAGACGCCCTCCCAGCCCGCTCCTGAGCTCGCCGTCCCCGCAGCCTCCCAGCCCAGCCTTTATTACAGTTTAACATAGGCCAGCTCGGAGCTGCGGCAGAGAAATGAATCACATAATAGTTGATATGCGTTTTAATCAAGTAATTCGGGCAGAGCCGAGAGCTGGCGAGTGTGGGCTGGGTGTCCCTGAATACCAAACAGGCCTGGGCGCAGGTCTCGGGAAAATGGAAAAGTCATTTACAGCTCAGCTGGGGGCCCGGCGAGCAGGGGCCGTGGCGGGCGGCCTCCCGGCCCCCAAACTGCTCAGCTGTAACCAGCGCGTGGTGCCTGCAGCTCGGGAGGGTCTGCGGTAGCCGGACCAGGCCGCACACAAAGGCTGGGCAACAGAGGGTGGATGGAGAGATGGGGCTCAGAGCCCAAGTGACACCTCCCTGGAACCCTGGAAGCGACCCCTCCTGTCCTCCTCCTCTGCCCCCCAGACTGCTCTGGGATGCCGTTCTCAGCACCACCACCCAGGTGTCCAGATCGCAGACCTTAGTAACCCCTGTGCTCTCCCTTCATGACTCGCAGGCCACCAGCCCAGCCCCAAACCCGGGTGATTCAGCATCCAGGTTACCTGCCAACCCATCCCCCGCCCCACCCTGGCCCTGCCCCAGCAACTGCACGGGCGGTGCCCTCCGCCTGGAGCACCCCTCCCATCACCCTCTTGGCCTGCAGTTTGCTGCCGGCCAGAGCCAGGCATTTAAAAGCACAGGCTCCCAACACAGTTTGCCTCAATTATGTGGATTTCATGTGTATAAAACATGGATAATAACGGGGATCCACTCCCCTTCTACCTCCCCGCCATCGGGAGCCACCTTCCTTGCTTTGCAGTTTCTCCACAGCTCAAGTCACAATCAGATGTGTCAAATATTTCACTTTATTGCCTCCTTCCCGCCTGCCCTCCACCTTCATCCTGGCTGTCACTACAGGGCAAGCTCCAAAAGGGTGGACATTTTGTCTTTTTTTTCCCTGCTGAATCTCCAATGCTTGGCACAAAGTGGACCCCGAATATTTGTTGAATGACTGGAAGAGTCAGTGAGTGAGTGTATCAAGGCTGTGAAAGAGTGCCGGGGTGAGTGCAAGCATGAGCTTCCATGAAGCCTCATCCTTTTCCGACTCAGTTTGGGACCACTCCTCCAGGAAGCCTTCCTGACGGTGCCCTCTCCATCGGGGTCTGGGGTGCCCACCTCTGTGCTGTCATGGCCAGGGCTCAGCAAAACTGTCTACACGGCTTCATTTCAGTCCTGCTCTCCAAGAAGTCTCCCTAGGAGTCCGGAGGCCTTGGCAAGGTGGGGGTCCAAATAGGTTTTGTCTGACTCTGGATCCTATGCTATTTCTTAATGACTGAGATGAGTCAACACGCCCAAATTCACCCTGCCAACTTGAGGAGGAGAGGGCAGGGAGAAGAGTATCTTTAGAAAGCCAAGCTGGAACTCTCACTTTGTCCACAACCTAAATTTGACAAAACTTTCCCTTGTCCAGGAAATGCCCATCTAACCCCAGTAGGCTGCTTTTTTTTTTTTTTTTAAACTCTGAACCTTTGGTAGATGATTTGCATTACAAAATACGGGGCCCACTTGGAATATTCTCTGATTGTGGCTTCTATGCTCACAGTATAGTTCCGTCCTCAGGCACTAGAGGGCACTCTTTATACATCCCCTCCAGGAAGGGGCACATCCAGGAAGAAGGAAGTAGTACTGCTTGAAATGGTACTGTGTAGTTGCATCTCCAGAATTCCGAGCCATGTTTTCTCATGATGGATCAAGAGCTCTTTCTGCACTGAACTGTGAACCAAGGGCAAGTCTTGTGTAGGAGAGAAGAGAGGGGCAGTGGCCATGGGTGAGGAGAGAAGGCAGGACATTTTTAGCGGACACCTTAGAGGCAGAAGCCAGTCCACAATAAGAGGAGTCCAGCTCACAAACCCTTTTATGTTCTTCTTGTGACTTTAAGACAATCTTGAAGACAATCAGCAGTTTTCCTTTATTTCTTCGCTGGGTTATTTCAGTTGTTTACTCATGGAACCCATTTAATGACAAGAAGAGCAGTGATTGGTGCCGGGCAGATGGTAGAGTCCGCTATGTCAGCTCCATAAAGGGGGCTTGCCAACTGGGCCCCATCTTACAGAGCGTGGCTGAGGTTGCCACCAGCAGGCACTGGGGGCAGGTGGACAGAACAGAAGCTGTGGGGCCAAATGGACTTGGGCTTGAATTCTGGATCTGCCTCCCACAGCTAGAGATGCTGGGTATGTTCTTTCACCCCCAAGCCTCATTCTCCTCCTTTCTAAAACGGGGGCAGTGATGGGAGTCAGGGAGGAAGGGAAGAGCAGGAAACTGTCTGGGGGTTGAGCTCCGAGAGCTGTGGGTGATGGGGCATCCTGGCTGAGCTGGCCCATCTCTCCTTATTCAGACAGAAGACTGGCAGGTGGGGAGCTGGCACCCCAGGCTCAGTCCTTGAACTACTGTGTGACCTTGACCATGTCATTTGTCCTCCTGGCATCTCCATTTCCCCCTCCACCCACTGGGAGTAAGAAGGGCCAGCCACCTACCCTTTAGAGTGTTGGGGTGGCTACACGGATGGGACCTGAGAAGTACCAAGGGGAGTCCTGGATGCTGTGATCACAGCCCGCTCCCCTACTAATTCAGGAAAGTTGCTTTACTCCTCTGGGCCCCAATTTCCTCATCTGTAAAATGAGGAAAATCATACTACTGACCTCAAGGAGTTGTCACCCACAAGGATGAAATAAATTACTGCAAGACAAGGCTTACAACACCGCCAGGTATACAGTCAGCACTCAATATATGTTGTTGTTGTTGTTGTTGTTGTTGTTGTTATTACATCCTCCCTGACTCCCATCACTGCCCCTGTTTTAGGAAGGAGAGTGAGGCTTGGGGGTGAAGGAACACATGCAGCATCTGTAGCTGTGGGAGGCAGACCCAGAATTCAAGCCCAAGTCCACTCAAGCCTGAATACAATAAGAACTTTACCTACCTCTGTAGCCCCCAGAGGCAACCACATTTGCCTGGCCCCAAACACAAAGGCAAGGAATACATGCATGTGTGAATGAATGAACGAGTGAATGAATGAATGAATACCCCTTTGTCATTCCTTCCTTATTCTCCTCTGGTGGGGGCTTTGCACAAACCCAGCCACATCCACAGACCGCACATCCCATCCCCGGGGGAAGCCATCCCAGATGCAAGTGGTACCCAAGGAGAGGAGAGGGTACGAGGGTCTCAGGTAAGTGATTTAGCTGGGACTCAAATGCTGGCAGGCACTAAACAGCCAGAGATGGAGACAGACCTCAGGAAGCCGAGCTGGGGGAGGCCTCAAAGTCAGCGAAGGGGAAACAGCAGCAGCTGGGGCCCCAGCGGCCAGACGAAAATGCCCTGCACGGCGGCAGCGGGAAAAGGCAGCCTCACCACCCGTCAGCGCCCCACAAAGCCACTGTGAAAGGACCATATGCCTGGGAAGTCAAGCCTGCCCGGATCCTCCTGCCCCTCTCCCCACCCCCCCTCCCCCTCCTCCATGCTGGAGCCTGGAAGGCTGCAGCCGTTGGAAAGGCAGCAGGGGAGGTGGGATGGAAAATGGTTTCAGGATGATGGCCCCTGTCTCCCTCCCTCCATCAGATCCCCTGCCTCCAGGCTCAACCTTGAGGAAGGACTTAAAACTGGGGCTCCCTGTACCCCGAAGACTGGGCTCTGTGACCACACAGTCTCTGACAGCAGGACGGGGCATGAAAGTCACAGAGGAATAAACACAAAAATAGCTATTGATGTTCTGAGCTGCCTGTGTGTTTTTCCCATCACAAGGCATCTAGTCCCAGGATAACCCTAAGAGGTGAGTGCTACTATGAGCCCCACGTGACAGATAAGGAAACCAAGGCTCAAAGGGACTAACTGAGTGGCAGAGTGACAGTTAAACCCGGGTGGCTGGATCCAGAGGCGCCGTCTTAACCATCAAGGTGATACTTGTGAGCCTGGCATTCAAGGCCCTCCCTGCCCTGGCCCAAATAGGTGTCCCCTGCAGGCCACTTCCAGGGCTTCACTCGCTGCTGTGGCCTGGTGAGGTGCCTTCCACTACTTCTTACTGTCTCACTTTCCCCCTCCTTCAAGTCTTGACTCAAAGTCCTCCTAGTCCAGGAAGCTCTCCATGACTGCCACACCCTGGGTGCTCGCTTTCCTGGAACCCCTGTGGCATCTGCCCCCCCGGTGCCATCCTCAGCACTGGGCATAGACTCTTGCTGGGGACCGACAATGAAGTTCTAATGCTTGTGTTTTGTTTACCAATACACCTCATCATCCAGTTTGTAAAAGGTCTATTTGAACTTCCTGAGGATGGGAACTAGGCCTCCCTCATCAAGCTGGGGACACCCTGGAGTAGAGACTGGGCCTTCACAATAAGACTGGGAATTTCTTGAGGACAGAAGCTATACTTCTCCTATAAAAGGGCATTACCCCAGGGGCGGGGTGACTGGGCACAGCTCTGTGTTTCTATCATTCTAGAATGTTCTTAATAACAGGCTCTAACAGGAGCCATCAGTTAAACAAAGAAACCATGGAGCTTGCCGTCACAGACAACAAGGAGAAATAACTCAAGTTTCCCCAAAGTCAAAGGTTCTTTCTTGGGACTCTGGGCTGATTCCTCTTTTGTCAGGAGTCCTTTCTAACCATCTGACGTCTCCATCTCTCCTCATCTCCATCTTTCTTTAAATGGGCCTCCCAGAAAACTCTGAAACCTAACATTTTATTGAATATCAAGGTGCACCTACTAGGGGACCCAAGACCCACAAAGACAAAAGCTATAGCAATGAACGTCACTGCCACGGAAACAAGTAGATTTCTCAGCATCCTGCCTTTTGGAAGAGAACCGCTCTCACAGGCGGGCAGTGCTGCCGGCTGACTCTAGAGCGCACATCTGAGAGTGAAGTAGAATTGCCAGAAAAACAAGCCGGACCTTGAATGTCGCTTAAGGGAGGCCAGCCCCCCTCCTTAGAAAAAGAAGCTTTACCTGGGAAGCCCACCTAACAGAACAGACTTCCCCTCTGTAGACCCACATCAAGGGTCTCAACTTGATTCACTTCTCCACCTATTGCTGCCTCCGAGAACTCCAGACTAAAATACAGACAGTCACTGCGGAAGTGCCCTCCAAACCTGCTACAGGCAGCCGTGGGCACCCCAGCTAGAGGAGGGGACAATTACCTTGCCCAGAGGCAGGTCCCCAGGGAGCCCGTAGGCTGATTGGAAAGACAAGGGGGTTCTGGATTGGAACTCTGATGTTTGTTCTTGACTTTGCGAGGGTCTAAACCCTTCTCTGGACCTCCTTTTCCCCATCCCTGAAAACCAGAGGTCATCCTGGGACTCTAAGAACAGCCCTGAGAAGGGGGCCTGCACTGTATCTGATTTATTCACCATTTCACACACCAGAACCCAGTACAGTTCTTGGTACACAGTAGGGCTTTTGCTAAATGTCTGTTGCTGGATGGAAGCATGATTTATGGATGGAGGTAATGAGGAGCTCCGGAAGGGACTGAGATTCTAAGTTAGGGGTGCAGGGTGGGCTGCAGGACACCCCAAGATCATCTGACTCCAGTAGAGGCAGGAAAGGATGGATTTCACCCCCTTGTATTCTGCCTGGGGCCAGCCCCGCTTCCCAGTAGTCCCCAGACCCTTCCTCTCTAAGGAGAAGGGGCTGGGGAAGGCGTTCTCCTCCTTTCACCTCCCTGTCTCCCCTCCCCTCCCCCACCCTTCCCGGCCAGGCCAGAGCCAGTCTCGGGGCCCCTTGTGTCTCAGGCTGGTCGCTGGGCAGCCCGGCCTTTCATGGTGCATTCTCCCGCTGCCCCCTCCCCACCCTCTCTCCCCAGCAACCCCATCCTGCCGTGCCCCCATCAATCTAGGGCAACCCGGCCTCTCCAGCTGGCCTGGCCGGGCTGTTCCCAGGCAGAGCAGGTCCACAGTGGAAGGTGGTGGAAAAATGTGGACAAATTTCTGATTTGCAACACTCTGGGAAAGAGTTTATTGCCATTGTTTGAGGACGAATGTATAAATAAAGCAAGGCGAAGATTGCAGGGGGAGGCTGATGAAAGGCAGAAAACGAGAAATTTTATGGCCATAAGGAGCGTACTCTAATGGTGATTTTTGAGGCACTGGACCATGGTAGTTACTTAGCCAAATGATCGCTGTGAAGCTGGGCAAGGCGGCTTATTTCTTAATTACTGTTCCGTATTATGTCAGGCGGACGCCCCAGCCCTGGAAAACTTGGTCCTGAAGCAGACACCAGCTCCGAGCCAGGTCCCGGTGCTGGGATGCTGATGGGTCCGTGGGAGGCCATCACCTGTGCCCATCAAGGGCAGGGGGTCCCCAGGGTCTAATGCCCTCTCCCCGCTGCTCAGGCTCCTGTTCCCAGATATAATTCATCCTTTCAACACACAGGTGTCAAACACGTGTGGGTTCTGAGCCAGCTACGGGTGATACGACAATGAAATGGACACGATGCCCAGCTTCCAAAAGATATTTACAAGCAGCAGCTAGGAGACCATCTGGGGCTCCTTTTGCAAAATAAGCCAGAGGACAGGACAGACAGAGGAAGGAAGCAGCAGTGTGGTCAGAGGGGTGTTGAGGGAGATGAGGGACAGCTCTGGTGTGCTGTGTCACTCGGGCCAGGTACACAGCCTCTACGATCCTCTGTTTCCTCACCTGTAAAGAGAGGGGTGGGACTAAATTGTCCCGTTTCAGCTCTAACATATTATGGTTCCAAGATTCTAAGGCGCCATGATTCTGTTGCTCTTAGAGTTGGTGAGCTTGATTTTTCAAAGGTTATCAGCACTTGTCCTGTTGAACCCCTTCATCTTGTTACAGTTTGCTTCTGTCACACGATACGATACAGTTAACAGAAAGATGAGGGAGTTGACCGTTTATTCAGGGTCTGATATGTACCAGGAACTCAGCACACATTATGTCCTCTCATAAAATCCCTGCCATCACTTCTTGGGGCCAGGGCTCTTGGGGAAATGCTCAGAAAGCTGCGGAGACCCCAGCTGCTCAGTGGCAAAGTCTCCCTGCAGCCCAGGCAGGTCCCACGCCTAAGCCAATGAATGCGTTTTAAGTAAACCAAGACACGTCCCCAGCGTCTCCTGCACCAGGGGTTCTCAAGCTTTAGGGCATCAGGATCCCCTGGAAGACTTGTGGAAACAGATTGCTGGGCTCCCGGGGGAGTTTCCGATTCAGTAGGTGGAGCCTAAGAAGTCACATTTCCAGCAAGTTCCCTGGTGAAGCTGCCGCCACCGCTGCTGGGGGCCACACTTTGAGAACCACTGTTCTGTAGTAATTCAGAGAAAAGGAGCAATAGCTAACAAAATCCACGCTACACTAGGGAAAGGGGAAACCACGCAACTCTTCTTACTATTGTCAGGTGGAAATAGAGGGGTTGAGAGAGGGTGCCAAGCCCACAGCCCCTCATGGCACCAGAACGCTAGATCTTTTTCACATGGTGGGGGTGGGGGGATCGGGGAGAAGACAGCCCAGTCGGGACGCAGCCAGGGGACAGTTCCACAGGTGAACTTTCTTCTCTGCAGTCCTTGCTCCTGCAACTTACCATGGTGGCTGGGTCATCAGACTTGTGCCAGACCTCAGCCAGGGATGCATGGAACCCTGACCAGGGCCCAGCCTGTCCTCCACCCACCCCAGCCTCTGAACCCACCTCTTTCTACTCCTTCTGTTCACCCCAGCTCCCGCCCTAAGCCCTCTTCCTCCCCCCCGCCCACCTTTATCCTCGAGTTCAACAATCAGATTTGCACAGTCAGCAGGGGACAGCTGCTTCAGCATCAGGAGAGTGACTTTAAAAGGCTGAAGTCAGGGACCACACCTGACACCTGCCTCCTCCCCGACCCCTCCTCCAGCTCCCAGCTTGAATTATTTGAAGGGGCAATGCTTCCGCTCCACGAGGACAAGGGTTTTTTATCTGTTTTGTTCACTGCTTTATTCTCAATGCCCAGAAGAGGGCCTGGCCCATGGGAAGAGCTCAACACAGACTTGTGGAATGAATGAATGAGGGGATAAATGCACATGTAAGGAATAAATGCAACCCCCATACACTGAGATCGGTGCCATAACTTGCAACTTTGCAACAGATGCCGACGAAGGTTCGCTCTTCAAGCCAACGTGATTATCGGTGGGTATGTTCAGATCATCCTGCACAATCATCTCATTAGAGATGTATTTATGCATCGCCAGACACCTGGCACCCCGCTGCAAGCCCCAGCTAGCCAGCTGAACAGTTCCAAGAGGTCTGGAGGATCGACGCTCTGTAAACCAACACATCGGTACTCTACTGAATCCCTGCATCCTTATCCAGATGTTTGGTCCACTCAGAGGCAGCCCAAATGCAAATGAGGTGTCTGAATGATGGCGGCAAAACTGCTGCGACGGCCCTAAGACCCCTGGGCCACCCTGGACCGTGAGCATCTCAAGGCAGAGCATCAGACATCTTTGGAAATGGGTTGCTGGAGGAGTCAGTTTTTAAAGGAGTTAAAATCCAATTTGAGCCTGCTGCTTACGCCTTTTCTCATTTGATGTGTTTTTGATAAAAAAATTTTTTTGATCAATAAAAATAAAATCTGTTGCTTGCACCCTGGGGCAATTATTGCCCTGGGCCCAGTTTGCTGAATCTCGATAGAATAAATAATGCTATTTTCCCCAAATGTGGCCAGCCATGGGTTAGTTACATTAAACTAGCAGGGAGAGGGAGGAATCTGAAAAGACAGGGTTCTCAGAGGGCAAAATCATGCTTCGAGATGGGGAGAGATCAGGCTTCTCAGTTCTGAGAAACAAGTGGCATTCTCCATGAGGACACAACAGTGATAACAGGCATTTGTGGTGCTTTTACCAGGTGCCAGGTTCTGAGTTTGGCACACATCACTGGCTTCACCCCACAACACTCAGAGCTGGCAGGCGCTGATATCGAACCGGTTCTAAGGATGAGACTCAGAGAGGGGCAATGACTTACCCAAGGTCACACAGCTCTATGCGACTGTGCCTGGACTTGAACCCGGGTCCATCAGGAGTCAGAACCACGGTCAGACCCCTGTGCCACTCTATCTCCCTTTCACTAAGTGAGCGCAGTGACAAGACCTTGGAAACTGTAGGACATTCACAAGCCAATGTCTCTTTTCTACACTCCTTTGCCATCTTCCCCTCTCCCTGCAATGCCATTCTGTGCTTGCTCCGAATCACCCTGACAAGGCTGCTGAAAAGACCAGTGCTCTCTGGCCTGGGGTGGCATTGGTGGGAGGAGATGCTGCGCTCAAGCTAGGGATGGACCTCGTGAGAAGATGCTGGATCTTGTGCTTTGTGAAATAAACATGGAAAGACCCACATCCGCTGTTAACCATGGTCCTGCTGGGTGTGCGCACGTGTGCTTACAGTTCCTGGAACTTTTACTCTCTGCTGTATATTTCTGAACAAAAAGTTGATCTTCCACTAAAAGAATCTGAAGTATCCCGCAAGAGGGCAGGGAAGGAGGAAGGTTTGGCGACCTCTGAACTAGACGTGTAAAACCAGGAGGCTAGGGGACCTGGTGGCTAGATTCAGAGGGTCAGTGGCGAAAGAGAGGGAGGTGGTGAAGGGAGATTCTGAAAGTGAAGGGGTTTATCACAGTGCCTAGAGATTCGGAAGTTGTCAGTGATGGAGGTGGGGAGGCTGGTGATGGCGGTGAACGAGGAAGGACAGAAACATACAAACACAGAGTGCCCGGGGTGTGTCCGGCTCTGCTCAGACCTTCCCCCATTTCATCCTGACAAGTATACGGACAAGGAATTTTCTCATTTTATCATTCCCATTTTTAAATGAGGTAGCAGATGCTCATGTGAAGCCAACTCAAAGACATAAGGCAGAGCCAAAATTCAGGATTCGAATCCAAGCCAGCTGAGCCTCCCGGGATGCTGGGAAGGGAAGTGCCTCCCCCAAAGCCCAACCTTTACCCTCTCAGCCCTCCTCCCACACAGCCCAGGGAGCCCCCCAACCCCAGCCTCCAGCTTTCATCTCCCTACAGGCTGGACCGCCTGCCCTCTAATTAGATTCCCCTGGAAATAAGAGTTCATTGTACCGTTCTGCTAAAGGCAAACTGATTTTACAATTTCTTTTCTTTCCTCCTCTTTAATAACTCACAATGTCTCAAGGAGGTTTTACTTAGGGCCTGCACACTGGAAAATTATTCTGTCTCTCATACACTCATTTTTCTCTTGAGGAAAATTGAAAACTGGATTTCTCCTCCATCACTGGCCCCCTCTCTTGGCCTGTCTTGTGCCCAGAATATGCTAGTCCCTTCTCAAATCCTTCCTTGCCCTTCCCTGCCTTGAAAGCAAGGCCCCCTGCCTTCCTGCCCCACAGCTTGGAAAGGCTGGCAGCCCCACGGATCTTGGGAACAGTGAGGAGTCTTTCAAAAGCTGAGAGAGGGAGCAGGCGGGAGGGCGAGCAGGAGGCAGGAGGTGGGGGAGCAAAGCGGTTTGCTCCACTTTGAGATGCATTTGCCTCCAGAGAACTGGACCGGCTCCAGCACTTTTGAGGTGGGAGCTGGGTGACGGCAGGGCCTTTATCCCATCGGGTTCCCGTTAAGTGTCAGGGAGTAAATTATAAACAAATGGGCCGCATTTCCATTTCTGAAAGCATCTCCAGCCCTGCCTTCGCTCTCCGCATTTAAGGTACATCCCCTTAAGTGGTTTCTGATGGGACAAGGAGCCAGGTGGATGGTGTCACACAGGCCGGGGCTGTCATCTCTACAGCCCACAGGCCCCACCGGCTGGCTGGCATTCCTTCTTCAGGCATTGGAGCCAGACTAGCGCCGATCTGAGCTGGATGGACAGACAGACAGACGGACGCCCCTGGGGGACTGCAGATCTGGGCTCTGAGTCGACAGGTTTCATAAATTAGGGTTTGAGAGCTCTGGCCCAAGGGGAAACAGGAGCGTGGAGCGGGTGCTCGCTGGAGAACAGGGCCTGGGCTGGGGCTGCACCGAGGGTGTGGCTGATGTGACCACGGCGGGGAGGGGCACAGCAGGTCCCTGAGCCTGGGTACTCAGGGGGTGTAGGACAGAGTGTCTTTGGCACCCTAAGCAGGGCAACACTCCCCACGTCACCCCACCTCCCAGCTCCTTCTGCCACTGTTCCCATTAAGGAGGATGGAAACGGGAGAAAGGCTCAGCTACACCCATGGGACAGAAACATACAAACACAGAATGCTCAGGGTGTGTCCAGCTGCACACAAGTCATTTCACAATAACTGGGATCATGGCCAGGCAGCCAGGTCCGGGCTCTTATTATCTCATTTGATTGTCTCCTGGCAATATCCCCACCAGGCAGGCACTATTACCCCATTTTACAGATAAGGGTTCTGGAACGCAGCGAACCCGTTACCGGCCATCAGGACAGCTCCCTGGAAGTGTGTTCTGTGTACCAGGTGCCGTTAAGGTTCTTTTGTGGATGAGTTCCCTTAACTATTGCAACACATGGCAACTATTACGATTCCACTGACAGATTAAGAAACCAAGGCTCAGAGAGGCAGAATGCGGGTTGATCTCAGGGCTGATGCAGGCACCAACCTCTCTGCTTGGGAAGAGGAGGCTCCCCCCAGATGAACTTGGCCTCTCATGTTTGAAACCTCCTTTTTGTGTTGAGAGAGTCAGTTGGCTCAAGCTAGGAGCAACCTGAGAGATCATTTAGCCCCACCTAATTCATGGTCTCACAGTTGAGAAAACCGAGACCAGAGAGGGGATGTGACTTACCAGAGGTCACACAGCAGCTCAGTGGGAGAGCCGGGACTGGTGTCAGGCTGCCCTCTAGTCCCAGAGACACTTTCAGGGTACGTCAGCAACAGGGCGGGCGCGGGATGGGGGTGGCGGCAGGTAGCAGGGCTCCCGGGCAGGGCTCTGCAGAGGGTGTGGCCAGTCTGGCCACTATTTTTCCTAAGTCCTGGAACCACTGACTCGGATGCAGGTTCTGAGTTCTTACAATGCCCTAAATTCCTCCTGGCCCTCCCCTGCAAGCCCGGAAGTAATGCCTTTGGCTGCCACCCCCAGTCTGAGGGTGCTCTGAGCCTGGGTGGAGGAAAGAAAAAAGAGAGTGAGGCCAAGAGCCGGGAACTGAGCGGTGTCGGCCAGGCTGGGGATCGGAGCATTGTTCCTTTGTTCACCACATGGTACTAGAGGCTGCCAGCGAGAGATGGCTTTGGAGACTGAGAACTGGGAGTTTGAATCCTGGGTGACCTCGGGTTGATCACTTAGCCCCTCTGAGCCCCAGCACCTAGGAGGCAGGTGGGTGTTCAGGTAAAGCAAGTATCTGAGGAAGGGGAGGCAAAACAGACAGCCGCTGTCCCTCGCCTCCATCCCTGCCAAGGGCCCCCAAGGAAAACAAGACACAGGCACTTGCCACAATCTCTTGGGCCCTGACATGTTGCAGGAAGAAACTTGAGGAAGACGAGTCTGGCCGGGGAAGGGACTTGGCTATGGCTGAGTCACTGTTTGCTGAAGGTTACCTAAGATGTGCCCAAACAAGAACCAGCCAGGGTCCTCCCCTAGGGCCTCCAGACACACCTGCTCGCCCAAAACCAGGACAAAGGCAACCGTCCTCCTGGGAAAACACGCGCCAACCCAGGAATCATTGGGTCCAGAAAAAAGCTGATGTAAATGCATACAAAAGCAGGTGCTCCATGATTGGGAGCCATTATTATTTCAACAAGCATTTAATATGCACCTACTAGGTACCAGGCGCTTTTTCACATGCTCTCCTTTCTCAGTTTCTGCCAGTCTAAGAGGTTTCTGATGGTTTCTGGTCATTGCAGGGGAGGATGCTGAAGCTGGGAGGGTGTGGCTCAGGCATCCATGTGGCTGGAACATCCCCATCTCTGACTCTGGGCCAGGGGTTCTCAACCTGGACCACTCATTAGAATCACCTGGGAGCTCTTAAAAATACGACCCACCTCCATTCTGATGTAATGGTCTAGGGGTGCAATTTGGGCACTGGGATTTTAAAAAGCTTCCCTATTTGCGGCCAGGGCTGAGAACTGCTGCTCTAGGGCTCTGGGCTTTGCTCCAAATCTTCCCACCTCCTGTTCGGCTCTGGGGGCAGCATGGTTAAGAGATTTAGAGCAGAAGGGAGAATCAGGAGCTGGGGAGGGGTCATGTGTCCCACTGACCTTGGCTGAGGGAAAGAGAAGAGCAAAGACTGACTCCTCCCCATCCCCCCCGGTGCTGTTTGGGCTGGCTCAGGGGCAGGGGTCCCAGCCAAAGCTGGTAAGTGGGCAGGAGCTCCTGAGACTGGGCTAGGAGGTCATTCACAGCATCCCCCTGCCTCTACCACGTTCTCCCACCCCTGTCCTCCTAATCTTCCTCCTCACCCCCAGGACCTCATGACTTACAGGACTCACGTGTGTTTCCTTAAATCTAACCTTAGTCCCTCCAGCTGCATCCTCCAGAATTCATCTACTGGAATTTGTCCTCCTTGCATTCCACTGCTGTGTGAGGATCTAGGCTTCTTGGGAGGAGGGTTTCCCCTTATGGGACTGCTGCAAAGCCAGGGGTGTGTGTAGTCTGAAGCATCCTTCCTTCCCCTGCATCTCTCTGAAGGATGGAGATGAAGCTCAGCCACAGAACCAGCTTCTCCCCACCTCTTCCCTTTTTGTAGGATTTTACACTTGACCAAGAACCTCAGACTGGGTATTACTATTCTCCCTCATTTTACAGATGGGGATCAGGCCCAGGGCAGCAGCGTGGCTAACAGCACACACAGCTGGCTGTGGCAGGGTCAGGACCTGAACCCAGCTCCTCAACTCTCAGTCACTGAGTCAAGGGCAAGTAGTTGAGGTCCCACCATCTTTGATCTGCAGCATGAGGGAATAAAGTCAGACTGAAGGAAGAACTGCCCAACCTTAATAGTCCTAAGCTGTAGAATCAGCTGCTATGGGGAAGCTTTAGAATGTCTCAGGGGCCTTGCTGGATGACCCCTAAAGCACGCCTGCCCCCTAAACCTACCACAGGAGCCAAGCTTCCATATGCCCCCACCACCTAGCAGTTGGATATTTCCCCCCAGGTGAGTCAAAGGGGATATTCAATCCTGTTTCCTTTTCTCTGAACTTGCCAAACGCTTGTTTGCTCTGAGAGGCCCGTGAGGCCTTGGCTTCCCCGGTTTCAAATAATTGACTTTCAAAGCCTGTCTTCAGGTGGAATGCTGCCACGCACCACCTGGGTGAAGGGCTGGGCCCCAGGGACTGTGCCAGGGAATGAACGGGGAGGTGTCTGGGATCCGTGATTGGTGGATGCCTCCCAGATTCATCTCTGGGCCCCACCAGCCCCTTTCCTCACCCTAAAGCCTTGTCCATCATCATTGGCTGGCATGGAGTCGACTCTGATTGGGGGTTGAGATGAGCAGGGCAGGAATGCAAGCCCCTTTGCACCCTTGAGGATCTTAGTGGGCAGCTAGTAGCGAGAATGCAGCATTTGCAGGTATGTTCATCAGTGCCATTAGCCCGTCTGGGGCTTCAGGCTGAGAGTACACCACCCCGCACCCAGGACCTCTTCTCTGGAGCGCCTGTGAGGTCCCCACGGGCCAGAGCCCTCAGGGTCCCCCCTGGACTGAAACCAGACCACTGTGTGTGGAGGGGGTGGGGAAAGGCCCGAGGTTTGGAGTTGCAAAGCTGGGTGGTGGTGGTGGTTTTTTTTTCCCACTCCAGATTAAATTATTATTTTGAAACAGAATGAGTTGAATTGGCACCGTCTCCGGAGAAGGGAGGTGCTGATAACCACTTCCTTTCTTTCTCCTACAGGCAACTTCACCACTTCTGCAGCTGGAATGCCCCCCGAGCCTACCCGTGCCCACGTTTGTGTGACTCCAGACACGAGACAGCTGCTTCCTCCAACTTCCGTGTTGGCTAGAGACCTGGGAAGGACACGTGCCACAGGTGTGTTGTCAAGGCCACTGGGGTGGAGAGCTGGGCCAATCTCAACCCCTCAGTCTGTCCCGGAGATAAAAATAATCAGCCACCACACTGATCAAGCACTCACGGTGTCCGGGCTCTCTGTTAAAGCTGCGTGCGCGTTATCGCATCACATCACCTAACCTATTTAGCCACTATCGGTAATGAAACTCCACCATAGACATGAGGAAACTGAGGCCCAGAGAGATGAGGTAGTTTTCCCAAGGACACACAGCAGAGTCAGGATTGGAATTCGGGTCCGGCTGACTCTGGAGCCTGAGAGTTTAGCCATTCCCCTACACTGGCATGTTTAGAATCACTAGAAGCAAAGGGTGGTATCTCAGGCTGGGCCTCATCCCTGATGGGAATGGTCCCTGGGAAAGGTAACTCATTGCTCTGTTTCCTCTTGTGATCAGGGGCTCACCTGTCTCAGGGAACACTGTGTGTCTAGGGGAGGAGGTCCTAGAATAGGGAGCTCCTGGCCCCTCTCCTCTGGGCCTTACCTTCCTCACCTGTAAAATGGGGGCAGAGAACTAACTGGTCCCAAAGCTCCCTGCCTCTCAGCCCCAGTCTGACACTCCATTGCTTACTGCGTGGCTTTGAGCTACCGGTGTCACTCTTTGGGCTTCAATTTCCCCATATGTAAAGCAGAGTGACAAGGCCACCGCCCAGAGGGTCATGAGGATCACAGCCTTGGAAGTGCTTTGTAAACTGTAAAGTGCTGGTCACATGAGAGGTCTGTGTTAGCTTCGTAAATGGACCTCCAGCATGGCGGTCTCACCCTCAGGCCTGAGAGCAGCTCCTCTCTCCCTCCCCCAGCCCCCAGGCTTTGCCTTCATTTTTCCAGGTCACCAGCTCCCCATCTGTGAAGCCTCCTGGCCTCCTCCAGGTGTGGAAGACTCTCAGCAGTTGGGAAGGAAAAACCCAGATGTGGCTCTAGGCTGCGTGGGGGCCAGGAGAGAGGTCACCACCGCCTCAGAGGAACGAGATCATCTTTCCAGCAAGATGGAATCTGTCCCAGCCCTGCCACTAATTAGCTGTGTGACCTTGGGCAAGTCACTTAACCTTTCTGGGGTCTTTGCCCCTCCATCTGTGAAAATGAGAGGGTCAGACTAGCCGCTTCCAGAGCTGACATATGAGGAGGATCTGCTGCAGGAGGAGCTTCTTTCAGCTCCAAATCCCAATCTGAGTGCAGTGACTGGGGGGGAACTGTGAGTTTCAGGACCCTAGATGGGAGAGGGGATTTCGGCCCCGGGATCCCACGTCCTTAGAGCTGGTGGCTGCGATGTGGGCTTACATCCCCCTTTCTCTCTGCGCTCTCACTGGGAGGGAGAAGGGAAGGCTGTGGTACCAGGGAGCCGTCCTGGACGGGCTGGTAGCAGCCGGCCTTAGCTTCAAGGCCACGTTAAAGTCTCTAACCTTTTCTGGGAGAGTGTCAGCAGTGCCTGTCTTTCACTGTGGGACCAGGCAGTTCCTATCTGCAGTCTGTCCTCTGAACTCATCAGCAGTTGCATGTTATGATGGGGCCAATTCCTCCGCACACCCCAGAAAATTCCAGACGACTTAGAGTCCGAAAACCCAAATTCAAATTCCAGCTGAGCTACTTTTTAGCAGGAAGCTGAAAAGAACATTCTACTTCGCTGGTCATTAGTCTTACCATCAACATAGGAGCCGAATGGTTCCTTGAGCGAAAAGGTGAGAGTGACAGGCACCGGGCCAGGCATTCTAGCTCTCACCTGCCAGCTGGGCAGCGACAAATCAATCAACAAAACCCACTGTGGGTGAGGCCTCGAGGAGGAAGCACCCTCTTCTTCTAGCCTCCAGAAAAGGATGTCCTTGACACTTGAACTGTAAGTCTAGAGCAGTGCACACTGCACAAGCCCGCTCTGTCAAGATAAACGTATGTGTGGATGTGCACATTTCCCTGCAGAGAAATATCTAGAAGATCAAACTTCCAAATTATTCTCAATATTTAACTCCAGGGGACAGATTAAGAAAAGAAGGGAGTGACAACCTTTTAACTTTCTATATTCTTTGGGTGTTTGACTTTCCTTTTAGTGTTAAGCATGTAATTCTTTTATAATAAAGAACTAATAAAATGTTTTTGGATGTTAGAAACCAGCTTTCTTTTTTTCTAAAGGGTAAATACCTATTTGATTTATTTTTTTTTAACCTATATCCAAAACTGGTAACACAGTATTACTCTTTTGTTTGGCTTTTTCCTCCCTCCTTTTTTCTAAATCAAAGTATATTTGATTTATAATGTTGTGGAAGTTTCTGGTGTACAGCACAGTGATTCAGCTATACACACATATTCTTTTTCATATTCTTTTAAATTATGTATTATTCCAAGATACTGAATATAGTTCCCTGTGCTATATATACAATAGGACCTTGTGGTTAATCTGTTTTATATACAGTAGTTAGTATCTGCAAATCCCAAACTCCTAATTTATCCCTTTCCCCTCTCTCCCTGTTGGTAACCCTAAGTTTGTTTTCTACGTCTGTGAGTCTGTTTCTGTTTTGTAAATAGGAGAAACCAGCTTTCTGTTTTCTAATCCAAGCAGAACTCTTGACCTGTAGCTATAGACTCTCTCACAGGGCAAGAAAATAAGTGAATGAATGAATGAACTAAAGAAGAAATAAAGAAGCCACTACAAACTCCAAGACTTCAGAAAGGTTACCTAATTTTTCCACACCATTGAGCATCACTTAGAGCACCTTACAGACGGCTGGGCAGGGATCATTATTTTTAGGCTGGTTTTGAAGACAAAATCACCAAAGCTCAGAGAGGATGAGTGACTTGGCCAGGGCCCTGGTCACATGCTTTAGAAGTGCTCGTTTCAGGCTCTAGGAAGTCAAAGCTCCCTCCCTACTCCCAGCTCGGGGTCCTCCCTGGCCTGCCCGCAGCTCATGGAAGACAGGCTGCCTTCCTGGCTCTTGGGTGCTCACCTTGTCCTTGGCAAAGCACCCACCCCAGTTGTCCAGATCCTGAGCAGACTCTGAGGATGCCGGTGCAGGTAGAGGTCAGGCTGGGCTCAACCGGGGACCAAAAAAAAAAAAAAAGACACTCTCTGGGCTCCGAGAGGCTGGTTTCAACCCTCCTCTTTGGAAACATTCTTTGATTTCAAAACAGGCTGGAGTGTAAAACCAATAAAGTTTCTTGTGCCCATAAACAAACAGGCAGCCACTTAACCTCCCTCTTCCTCGCGCCCTCAGCCCACCCCCTGCCACTCGAAGGCGCAGGCAGAGGGCAGGGCTGAGCACCATTGTCCCGGGTAATTAATTGCGGTAATAAAGAGCTGCACTGAGCTTCAAAGGCCAGCCTGGCCACGGGAGCTGGAGCCCTGGCTCCTGAGGGCAGCCAGAAGCCAGCCTGGGCTCCAGGCCTGCCTCTGCACCTGCACGCACTCTCTGAGAACCTACTGTGTGCAAGCATGGTACCCGGCACTTGGCTTTTTCCAATACTATTGTGTGTCATTCACTCTATTTTACAGATGGGAAGACTGAGGCTCAGAGATTACAAGAGTCAGGGAAAGGGCCAATTTGACACGGAATCCAGCCTCTTGTGGGCTCCCAGAATATCTAGAAGGAAAGATGCGACAGGCCATTAAGAAGATGGGAAGAAATGCAGTCTAAGGCAGGAGATGTGGACACAGCACAGTTGGTTTGCGGCAGACGTGGGGGGCATGGTGGTGGGTGGGAGGAGGAATCGGAAAGTTTCTGGAAAAATGCACAGGAAATGTGAGTTTGAAAAAAATAAAGACAAATTCATTTCCATCTCATGAACCCCAAAGCCTGAATCTCATGCTTCAGCCCAGTGCCTGGCATTTGGTTAGTGCTCAGCAAAGACACTGATCAACTGACAACAGGCTGTCGACGAGTTCAGTCCTCACTCATCACCCCATCCTGTGCCCCCGGCTGTATCACATTTTTCTTTCCACCTTTCCCCTTGCGCTCTCTTGAGCCTCTGTGATGCTCCAGGCTCACGTGAGCTGCTTTCACCCATTATTTCACTTAATCCTTACAAAACCCCTATGAGAACAGTATTTTTAGCTCCATTTTACAGGTGAGAAAACTGAGGGTCCAAGAGAAGAAAGGCTTTCTTATTCGGGGGGTCAGCTGCCCACTTCTCCTCCCCAAACTCCTTCCACCTCCTGATTATCCTCCCAGCCCCCCACTCAACCCTCCGCCCCCACCCACCCCCTCCTTGGCCAGGAGCTCACCGCCTAGGTCCTGCCCCACCTCTGAGCTCCCTTCTGTTTTTTCGCTCAGGATTCCAGAGCCCAAGGAGCTGGGCTTGTTTATAGCCCTGCCTGCCCTGTTGCCTTGGTCCCAGCTCAGGTCAACTCTCTGGGGCTAGTAGGGACTTTTGAACGTGCTAAATACAGGTTACAGGGGTCAGGGGTCACAGCCCTTCCTCGGGGGAAGTTTGACTTGAACCATCCATGAAATAGCAACTCTTATCTTGTGGGGAGGGAGGAGAGGCAGATTTCTTAAATTACGATGATTCTTCAGCCACCTCCCCCGGCACCCCCATGCCTCACTCACCCCCTTCCCCCTTTGGCCTCTCTGGGTATTTGGCATCTGGATTTCCCGTTTTCTTCCCTCTAATTCTGTTCTTAAGCCAGAAAAAAAAAAAAAAAAAAAAAAAAGAGGGGTCTGGGGTGATGAGCAGAGCAGAAGTGGAGGGAGGAGTTTAACATTTGTTGGAGGCCTGTCTTAGTCTGAGCAGACTGGATTTGAGGGGTGTCACCATCCTTTCCTAGGCCGGGTGATGACTCGGTGATGACCCAGTCGGAGTCAGGGCTGAAACTTGGTTAGTCTAAAGCAAAGGGTCAAATCACCAAATGGGAATCGGGCCGGCTCTGGAGGCCCCTCCCCTGGCAGAGGCTCCACCCACCCAGCAGGCTCCGGCCCCGAGCTCCACTTCCACCCACCTGGCACAAGCATGGATGCCCCAGACCCCAGGTACCGCCTCGCAAGCACAGAGCCCTGTGCGCTGCTCCAAGTCCCTTCTCAGTCCCTCTTCTCGTCCTGCCCAGGCCTTTAGCAAAGCTGGGATGAGACTGAGATGATCCTATGTGATGGTGGCTTGTCCTCAAGGCCAAAGAGGCTTGTCCCTGTACCCCAAGGAGTAGGGTGACCGGCCTAGGACTGGTTTTCTGGGATGTGGGACTCTCAGTGCTAAAACCAGGACAGCTCACCACCCCACCAGAGAGGGAAGGTCCAAGGCAGAGTCCGGGCTCCTACCTCCCAGGCATCTGCATTTTCCTTCCACCTGCTACTTGCCTAAGCCCCTTCCCTTCCCCTGTCCATCCTTTTCTCCAGGGAGGCTGACTGCAAACACCGTCCCTGGCATTGCTGGAGGGAAGCTGTTCAGAAAGTGAAGATAAATCGTCTGAGTTCGATTCTCTAGCCCATGATCATTAGCGATGCTCCCTTTTCAGGCCCCGTCGGTATCCAAATTAAAACAGGTGTGGGATGGAGAGAGGGATGAGGAGGAGGGCAGGGGGACGGGCAGGAGGGGCTCGCCTCAGCCTTCAGCAGAAGCCTGGTTGCCCCTCTCCCCTCCACTGCTCATGGGTCTCAGGAAAGTTCCAGATTTAGGGGACACTTCCCGAGCACCGACTCTGCCTACAGCATGGTACTGGGTAGAGGGGATCAAAACGGAACAAGATGCAGTTAACAGGTCCTGGGCCTCAAAGTTCTAATCTGGCACTGGAGATGGAAGCATGGATGTAAACCCACTAGGACGGCGAATCTTCAGGACACCACATGTACACATACATGCCACACATGTGCACAAGTGCACACACACACACATGAACACACATACACAAACACATACGGACAGACACGCTTCCCAACCCAGTTAGAGGGAACCTGGTTTTTCCCTTACTGTGGCTTCTCAGAGTGATCTTCAGGGACGGGTTCTCCGGAGGCCACCTCCTGTCCAGCACCTCAGCCAGATCTCCTCCCATGCCCCGGCCCGGCCCGGCATCCTGGAGGTCCAAGCACGGTCCTGATGCTGCCACTGGAGAGCAGGGCAAGGTCTCAAGCCTCAACCAGGCAAGGAGCGCATCCCAGCTGGATGCCTCCGGAGAAGGGCACTTTTCCTCTCTCGCCTCACTTTCCTGTCCATGGCTTGGGGGAAATCGCGCCAACCTCCACATCAAAGCCCACCCCAGCGATGACACACACCAGTCCCTCCTCCAGCCCCAGTACATATAGAGTAAGTGTTCAGTCAAGGTGGTTATTACCATGAGGACAGACGGGAAGAGACGGAGGCTGGAGAACCCTGTTCTCTCGCTCTCCTCCAGAAATACCCACCCTGGGTTCCCTCGAAGACTCCAGCAGGCAACATATGGCTGGAGAACGGCTGGGGGGAGGGGCGGGATGGGAGGGGCAGGTGGAGGCAGGGCAGAGGAGGAGGAAGGGTGTACTTTGGAAAAAAGAAAAACCCACACAAAACCGACAGAATTCCAGCCGATTATTCCTCCTGCTGCAGACGCACATTAATGCAGGAGAAGCGGGGACAGAGCTTTGGGCCGTGGACAGAGAAACAGTCGCAGTTTCTTTTAACAAGCCCTTGTCTGGCTTGATCTTGTCACTCTAAAGAGGGCCATTGAGGGGTATTCAAGCGTCGGCCCTGGGGGGACAAAAGGGCCCAGTATATATACTGACTGCTCAGTTGCCTGCGGGCCCTGGGGCCTTTGTCTAACCTTCCCTTAATAAACTTTTGGGAAGAGTTCATCAATCTGCTTCAATAGCTGATGGTCTCATTTTCAGAGAGAGAAGAAAAATAGCAGAAGGCTGGCGTGGCTTTTTTTTTTTTTTAAGAAGGCATTCTCAAAAAGAAGGGGAATGGGAAAGAGAGAGAAAGGAGAAGGCCCACAGACACCCCACTTTAAAAGGAAAAAGAACACATCACAACGAGGGCCACAAATCCTAGATAGGAGCCGAGACAAAACAGCTATTCATCGGCCCCGAGGTCTGCCTCCGTCTGAGCGTCCCAGGGCCACCGGCGCGGGGTCCCCTTGGCGGAGGCAGGGAAGGCTGAGTTCGCTGCTGTAGGGGAGTCGGGGTGCGAGGAGAAATGTCTTAGAAGGAAAAGTGTGGCTGAGACACAACAGCCAGGCAGGACCCTTCCCTCCAGTCTCTTGTCATTTTGTGTCTTTTCCATCCGGCAGTTTTTAACAACTGTAGGTGGTTTTTCTTTTCTTTTCTTTTCTTTTCTTTTCTTTTCTTTTCTTTTCTTTTCTTTTCTTTTCAATTATGGGGGTGGTGGAGTTGGGTGGGTGGATAGTTTTTTCTCCTCTAAGCAGTTTTTTCTTCTCTAAGTGAGGCTTCTGCTTCGAAGACCACAGGAACCTCCA
Source organism: Camelus ferus (assembly GCF_009834535.1). NCBI lineage: Eukaryota > Metazoa > Chordata > Mammalia > Artiodactyla > Camelidae > Camelus > Camelus ferus. The sequence continues at coordinate 12,584,033 of NC_045708.1, read as the reverse complement.
CCCTCAGGCCGGGGTGAGGTTTCCTGAAAGGCTTCAACCCCCTCAGCTCTGCCTCAGGTTGTACGAAGTGTTTCTCCCCAAACAACGCGAGACCCAGAAATCCCCCTGCCCGCCTACCCGGTTCCCTGCTGCAGGGGGAGGGGAGGGGGGTGGGTTCCATCGAGAAGGAGACGAGAACGGGAAAGACAGGCTATTCCTAATATTCCTACAATGCCAGACTCTGTGCTGGTTTTGACTGAGTGTTAACTCACTTCTCACCACTCTCCTATTTTCCAACGCATATTTTTTTTTCTTATTTTACTTGGGGAAACTGAGGCTCAGGGAAATGATCCCTGATTCCGAGTCCCACAGCAGGAAACTGAGGTCCAAACTCGAATCTTATCAAATCCACATTTCCAACTAAGCTGCTTCTTACATTTTAAGATATTATTTATTTTAAAATTTTAAATTTGTATTTATTTGGAGGGGAGGTAAATTGGTTTATTTATTTACATACTTATTTATTTTTAATGGAGGTACTGGGGATTGAACCCAGGAACTCGTGCATGCCGAGCTTGTGCTCCACCACTCAGCTATACCCTCCCCGCCTTAGGGTATTATTAATAAAAATACTAGCTACAGAAGTTGTGCTTTTAAAACGTGCCAGAAATTGTTCTAAGGCCTTATGTACATTGTTTTCCAAACAGCCCAGAGAGGGCTCCTACTGTTATAACACCCATAACACAGATGGGGTGACTGAGGCTCAGAGGAGAAAGAACTGGCAGCTGGCCAGACTCCAACTCAAGGCTGACTCTGGGGCTGGGCTTTGGCCCCCTACACTGCTCCGCCTTCGATGAAAGGCAGATGCAAGAGGATGGAGGAAGCAGAGGAACAAACGAATCTGACTTCTGCCCCCTGGACAAGCCTCGGAGGTGGGTCTCCCAGGTCCCAGTTCAGATTTGCAGTGCTGGCTCCCAGACACACACACACCACACACACACACACACACACACACACACACCCTCCAAGTCTCCCCAGTGGCTCTAGTTCAATGTTTTACAGGCCTAATGAGTGTTGACAAGTTTAATGAGTTTGTTTTAAAGAGGGGAGGGGGGATCTGGTCAAGTTGAGATTTCCGAGTCAAATGAATTAGTGGAGGCCGCCAGACTTCAGCTGACAGGCCTGGAAACCCTCCCACCGACTGCAGCCTTGAGCCCTGGACCGGGGCTCCCTCAGTGGGAGTGGGGGGCCCCACGCCAGACACCCGAGGGCAGCTCCGAGGCCCCTGGGTGCCTGGGTCCCAGTCAAAGCTCATTTCTTCATCCCACCGGTCCCCTCCCTGCCAGCCCACCAGGGCGGGCCCCTCTTCTGCCGGACTCTCCTCCCCCTCCGGGTCCCCAGTGAGAAATTTGATTCAAACCCAGTTTGGCACTTGTTTGCATATTGATTGCGTGGTAATTAAGTGGCTTCATCTGTGGAGGGGACGCGCCACCTGCATTTCTAAGCTTCCCAGTCAGGGGCCAGGACGGGGGCTGCAGCCCTTGTTTCTGACCGTGCAAACCGGAATCTGGGGAGACCGGCTTCTGGTTGCTAGAAGGGACTTACGTCGCCTGTCCTTCAAATAGTATTCTCTTTTTGGCGGTGCTGAGATGAGTTGAGAAGGAGCTTGCACAAACCTGACCAGCTCCAGATGAAAGAGTAGAGTTACATGAAATCATCATAATTATGCCAAAAAGAAAGGAATACATATGCGCTTCTGATGTCACTGTGTCATGACAGGCACGTGCAAGGCAAGATTAGTTCTCCCTGTGATTAGCCCCTCCTGAGCCACTGGGAGGCTGACCTGAGTCCCGGACCCAAAAGCCAGAGAGGCAGGGATTCAAACTCCTGCCTCTTTCTCTAGACCTGATCTTGGGCAAGTGACTTTACCACCCTGAGCCTCAGTTTCCTCATCTGTAAAATGGGTTTAGCAACACCTGTGATATTCACAGGGTTGTGGGTTAACGGGGCTATTGCCTGGCACACGGTGAGTCCTCCACCATCCCAAGTTTGTTTTCCAGAGCCGCATCCCAGCTGGAAATGAGCATGATCTGTTCATTCCTAATTATCGCAGCCTTGCAAATTAGTACATGCTACCTTCCAGCCCACCCAGTGTTCGTTTTTTTGTTTTTTTTTCCTTCACTAGCCCCAGTAGTGAAGTCCTCAGGGGGGCATCCGTCACCTTTGCGGCTCGCCAGGAGGAAGTGGGTGAGTGGATTCAGGGAAAAAAAAGGCTTTGCATCTCTGTGCATTGGTTTTGCTTTATTATGTCGTGTTTTGTCGCCCGTTAAGGAGAAAAGAGTTGGAGCTGACACATCTCAGGCTGGGTCACAGCGTCCAGCTGGGATTCCAGACCCCACCCCCGCCCTCCCCTCTCTCTCTCTCATGTGATTATTTATTGGATATTTCCCCCTGGGAGGGGGTGCCCCTCCTCTTCTTTAACTTTCCCCTAATCTCTGGTCTAAGGTGATGGACTTGTGGGAAGTGTTCTTTGGAGCGAGAATTTCTTTACAGACTGTTTCCCCTTTCCAGCTGGGTGCACGGAGCTGGGGGCGGGGTGGGAGGGGGAGGGGGGCTGGGTCACACCAAGTCAAGTGGGCAGACCCTGTGAACCGCCCCTCTGGACAGGGCTGTGGTGCCTCTCTGGTGATTTCTTCACTTCCTAGGTCTTGCCATTGTTCAGGGCTGCAGCCAGCTGCGGGCGTTAATCTTTGGCGTATTTGCAACCCCAAGAAAGAAAGGCCCGTGTGCAACAGGGCTGGGCTGGGGGCCCAGGGAATGGGCAGAGGCTGAGACGCCAGAGTGAGGAGGGGGATATGCATGTGACTGCACACACGTCCGTCCGCCAGGCCCCGGGACAGGGACCGAAGACAGAATAGCATCCATGCACGCTGGCGTGTGAACCTTCTGTTGTCACTTAACTCTTTCCAGGGGGACAGAAGAGAGATGAGCTCAAGGCAGCCCTGGTTTCCCTTCCTGGCTCAACCCCTGGCTAGCTAGGTGACTTTGGGCAGATGACCTGAGCTCTCTAAGCCTCTGTTCCTGTCTGTAAAATGGGGGCAAGTGCATTTGGACCACAGACAAATGCACTGACCTGCCCCCGAGCCCAGTGGAAATGACGCAGCCCCATGAATACACACACACCCAGGGACATCCACCCCAGAGCACAAAGAGATGCACCCCTGTATCTATACAACCACACAGCCCTGATCATGTTCACACTCAGTCCTCACACTTCATATCACGAGGACACACCCCCACACACCAACAACCCAAGACAAAGCCCCCCACCTAATCTAACCAGGACCCACCTACCTTGACCTCCTTCCGGACTCACAAAATACGATCCATCAGCAACCATGCATACACAGTACAGTTGCAACAACCACAAAATACACACAAGAAAGATGCTCCCTTAACAGAGGCCCCAACAACTGCCTTCCAGCACAATCCCGAGGCCCACTGGGATTCTCAGTTCACAGTCCCAAATGCAAGTCAGAAATGTGGGCGGGGTATTCCATTAAAAAAAACAAATCAGCAAGCCCTCTTCTGGTTGAATCTTCTGTTCATGACAAGCCTGTTGCTCTAGAGATGGGGGAAGCCACGCCCCTGGGACACGGGGACCCCGTGAATCCGTAGAGGGCATTTCAAAGTCAGCTGCCTACCAAAAGCTGGTGTGTTGTAGCAGGAAGAGTTCATGGCACCTGGATTCTATTACTGGCTCTGCTGTTCTCTGGCTGTGTGACTCTGGGGAATCAAGCAAACCTCTCTGAGCTCCACTTTCATCTGCAAAATTGGGATAATAAATAGCCACAGGGCAGGGCTACAGGGTTAAGGGTTAAGTGAGAAGAGATACATAAAGCACTTGACATGGCTCCTCACACATAGCAAGAGGTGGGCAGGTTGAGAGCACAGGCATCCAATCTTGCAATGAGATGTACCCACCTGTCTGTGCCCAAATGGATGAACACCAACTTGTGCCTCAGTTTCCTTATCTTTGAATGAGCATCTTAATGATCCCTCCTGCAATGTGCGCTTGGGAGGATTTCACGAATTCATTCCTGTAAAGCGCTTAACCCAATGCTTGGCACAGAGTCGGCTCTCATTGGGCTACTCTCCTAAGTAGATGGTCAATAAATGGCTGCCTCTTTCCTGCCATCCAGGCTGCAGGTCAAATATCACCTCCTCCAGGCAGGCCTCCCCGATAACCCACCTACTGTCACTTCCCTGGCCAGCCACTTTCTATCATGACTCTGCTTTATCTTCTTCAAATCCTTGTCCACCTTCTCCAAGTATTTTCTTACTTGTGGAAGTGCTCGTTGTGCAAGCTCCGTGAAGCCAGGGCCTTGTGGGGTTTGAGGCTGTCCTCCCAGCTCCTAGAACAGTGCCTAGCACGTAGTAGGTGCTCAGTACAACACTGTGGGAATCAAGCAGTGATTCTAGCTCCAGCTACCCGGGGCACTGGCGTTGGGGAGGGGAAGAAGGATGGTCGAGGTTGCAGGTGCAGGAGGGGCCTTCCTTCTCCTCCCAGCCCTGCCTTCCTGCGCACACCCCACCCCCCTCGGGAATGTGACTCCGGGCTGCTGGCCCAGCCTTTCCGCTGCCTGCTGCCAAGCCCAAGTGGCCAGCCGGTGAGCCCTTGATGGGTTTACCTGGGTGTTAATCCCCCAACAATCCCTCCAGGCCTGACCCGAGAGCCAGCCTCCATTCTTGTCCTGGGTCTAATTAAGTGCCTGAAATGCCACTTCCCCTTTCAAACCAGGCTGCTTTTCTCCGAGGTGAGTCAGGTAAAGCCCAGCCTGTCCCTCTGAAGCAGAGGAGGCCGGAAGCCCAGGCAGGTGCACCGGGGGGAGGAGGAGGCGCTGAGGGGCCTGGGGGTGTGGGGGACTTCTGCCTACCCCTCTTCAGAGAGGACAGACACCTGCAAAGCCCCTGACGCTGCCTAACCTTTTGGGGACCCTGAGCCCTAGGAGACCCAGGAAGACTAAGGATCCCTCCCCAGGGAACTGAACTGAGAATTCAATTCCGGGGCTCCATGGTCACCTCTAAGCCTCTGTAGTCCCCGGGTTAAGTAGACGTGACGCCACTTTCCTTTAACTGCACATCTGTACCTAGATGGATGGGTGGAATGGATACTGGTAAAATCTAGCTGTGTAAATCTAGATAACTGGACCCCCCAACTCAACAGATTATCTCTGGGGAAGGAGAGGATTCTCAATTTTTATCTGTTATACCTTTGTCTGATTTGAAATTTTACAAGAATATGTTAACTTTCATACTATCTCTTTCAAACTCATGTGAAAAGAGATCCGCATATATATTTCAGAGCCCCTGATAAAACAATGGGCGTTTGACCTGGGAAACCCTCTTCTTAGAAACCATCACAGAGCCTCTATGCCACACAAATTACTTCCAGGTGTTTTATCTCATTTCAGTCGCACGCTCCCTAGGTGCCAGCCACCTTTTCTGTGTTTTCACTCATTTGCTCCTTTTGTAATTTTTATCTCCATTGGATGGATGAGAAAACTCAGGCTCAGAGAGGTGAAGCGACTTGCTCAGGGGACACAGCACAGGAAGGCTGCACCTGGGTCTCACTGATTTCGAGCCCAGAGCTCCTTTGTGGCCCAGTGTGGCTGCCTTTGGATGCAACGGCTGAGGACCCAGAGCTGAGACGAAAGTGAGTGTCTGGAGGCCATCCTTGTGGTGTGGGCAGGAGCTGGGGACAGCAGGACAGGCATGGTGCCCTGGCAGATTATACCCTTGATAAGGGCCAGTGACACTAATAAAAGGCAAGGGACCCAGTGACTTTGAAAGAAGGTTCCATTCATGGTGCCTGATCGAACAGCCTGGTGATGGGTCCCTGTTCTGACCCTGTTCTCTATTTGCTGTGCAACAAGGAACAAGTCCCTTCCCCTCTCTGGGCCCCAGTTTCTCCATCTGTGAAACAGGGAGTTGCACTAGATCAGCAGCTCTCAACTCAGGTGGCCAGGACAGCTTACCCAAAAGCCACTCCCCTCAGATATCCCAAATCAAGAAAGTGCCCAAGTGTGTAGGCTTTGCAAAAACAGCTGGATGATTCTGCGGCACACCTTCTGCTCTCCTGGCCTGTGGATTTTTCCATCTCCTCCACTCGGCATTGAGTCCTCCCAGGACCAAGCCAGGATGGTGCTGCCACCCAGCCACATCACCAGTACCCCAATGAAGCACAGAGAGGGCAGCTGCCTCCCCCTGGTCACACAGCAAGCTGGGCAGGGACTCAAGAGGTAAACCCCACTGTAGAGACCAGCCTAGCTCTTGCCAGAGAGACCTCCCAGCCAGGAGAGAAAGTTCCCTAATCAGGGGAACAGAAGAGGAGGGGAGCCATTTGTCACCAGATAAGAAATATCAGCTTATCTCTGAAGACCAATAACCACAGCCTGGGGCTCTGATTCCAGGCGTAAACAGAGCTTCTCCCTCCTCCCCTCCTTCAAAGTAGCCACCGAGAGGAGGAAGCCCTGACTCCTCCTTGGGACAAAGCCCTGTCTCACCAGAGATTCCTCTATCAATGGGGGAACAGCGCTGGTTTTGACCTCTTCCCCTCCAGTGCAGACATGCCCAGAGCATCAGAGCTTGAAGAAGCCTCACCTGCTGCATCACCCCTGAAACTTCTGCTCAGAACACCAAGGCTCCACGGAACACGGTTTGAAAACCACCGGCTGATTGTGCCCTGCCATTGTTCGGACAAAGGGACAAGAACCGGAGAGACTAAGTGGCCTGTCCGGAGTCACACAGCAGTTAGCGCTGAAATCAAGGCCTCTTTATGGGGCCACAGAAGGAGCTGAATTCCAACCCAGCCAAGATATGTGGTTACTTTCCCTTGGGGCTTCATCTTTTCTTGCTGCTAAAAGGACTCTTCCCAGGAAGATGAACAGACCTTCAAAGGGCCAAATCTGGGGCATCTGTCAAGTCTCAAGATTCCCAGTAGGTATTCATGGGTGGCAGTGAGGGTACCAGCTTAAACCATCATCTCCCCAGGATCTAGAGTTCACGAGGGATGGGGAGGGTGCTGAGGGCTGCATTGTTCAGATGTGGCGAGAAGCACAGCTGGATTTGTGCCCTTCAGGTTTCTCGGGGTGAAGGTATCAGGGTCCTGCAGACCCTATCAGGAGAGAATTCTCCTCTCCCTACTTCCTAATCTCTCTGTGCCTCAGTTTCCCCCTCCAAAATGGAACTTAAAAGCACGTATCACTTAAATACAAAGGTGACAGACTGCAGGGATGGGAAAGGCCCCCATCCCAAGCTTTCAAATTCCTGCTTCAACCAGCTTTCAGGGCACACCTGCCAGGGGACCAGGGTTATTTTTCCCTTTGGGGGGCACACTCATGCCACGCCCTCTGGACTTCAGCTTTTCCATCTGTAAACTGGCCAGATGACCTCTAAGGCCTGTTCAACTCTGTCTTACTCTTTGGGGTCTCAACTTGGAGAGGAACTCCAAGGTCCCTTTAATTGACCTAGCCAGCCCTGGGCTCAGCACACCTGGGCATCAGGTGGGAAGAATCTGGGAACAGCTGCTTCTCCCCTCCTCTCCACCTCAGGCTGGGGCCGCCCTCTCCTAAAATCTCTCCACTGGTCCTCGGTTCTCCCTCCCACGCCCATGTCACAGCATTATCAACCCAGCTGTCTCTTCACATCTTCCAGTACATTCTCTGCTCAGTCCAACTCCCTGCCTTGGCTCGCCTGCCCTTGAAATAAGTCTTAGCTCCTTAACTCAGCCTCGGGGAGTCCACGATTGAGGCTCTGGTGCTATCATCCCCAGAGCAGCCCACAAAAAAAGAAGGGCTTCATACATTGTTGTGGGATGAAAGGATGAACAGCCAAGATGCCTTCAAAGCACTTCCAAGTCATTTGGGTCAGGGACCGGACATACCCTACTTCGAGGGGGAAGCAGCCATGGTTGAGGAGGGGATGTGACTGGGGGTCTGTGTCACCTTCACCTCCCTCCTTTACACCTGGGAGATACTTCCACCATCTCCTTCAGTCACCACGTGGTGCTCACCCCCACCTCCCCACCCGGCCAGCCAAAGCCTTTATGGGGGAGGGGAGAGGAGATCACAACTCATTAGGGGAAGAGAGTCCGTCCACACATCTAAGGGGCTGCTGGGTTCTGTTAGTTTCCGCCTTCTCCCCTTGGCCTCTATTGAATGAGGAGCTGCCCACAGGGCACACTGATCTCTTTCACTTAAGGAAGAATACTATTTATTGGCACGTGGCTGAGCACCTGCTCCCATCCGACCCCACCCCAGCCCAAATATGGTGGTCCCTTATAGATTTACAGCCCCTATTATTTTTAAAGTCATAGGGGCTGGGCTCTGGATTGAAAGAGGTCTTGGAGAAGAGGAGGTGAAAGGGATTGGACAGTAATATTTATTCAGTCTCCCAGTTTGTCTTGTGCTTTATGTAATCATACTGTTGACTCTTCCCAAGGCACTTTGAAGTTGTCACCCACGGGGCCATTTTGCAAATGGGGACACTGAGGCTCTCAGGGGACGTCACTCAGCTACCCAGATCCTTCAGACTCGGACTTTCCTCCTTCATTCCTCCCTCCCCGCCCCCCACTCAGGCACCTCCTCTAGAGCATCTCAGAGGAGCGGCCTCTGTTCACCAGACATCACTGATCAGACCGGCAGGTGGACGCGGCTGCGGATGGCTCTGGCGGGGGGGGGGGGGGGGTGGGGGGGGGGGGGGTTCTGGCCCCAACTCTGGGGTTCACAGACGCAGAAAGGATGGCCCGAGGGCGCTTAGCGACCGACAGACAAGCCTGCTTCGAGGGCTCTAACTTTCTCCTTTCCTCTACCACCCCCTCCCAAGAAAGCCACCGACTCCAGGTTCCTTGGCGACCCCCCCCTTCCACCTCCGTGGGCCGCCGTGGGCAGCTGACCCGGCAGAAGCTCGGCAGTCGCAGCCCACGGGGCCCGGCTTCCCCTGGCCCGGAGCTCGGTTTTGTTGTGGGGTTTTGTGCGTCCTGTTTTGTTCCGTCTCCCCGCCCCTTCCCGCGCGGGGCCAGCCCCCTCCCTACCCGCTCCGGTCCCCGTCCCCTCCCCCTCCCGGGCTCCCAGCGCGCCCGCTCTTGACTTCATCCACTAAGTCAATAGCCCGGGCGCGGGCGGGCCGCTCCCCCCGCTCCCCCGCCCCGCGCCGCCCCCCGGTTTTCTTCTCGGGATAATGGGGGCTCTTTGTGGCCTAATCAGCCTCCTGAGGGGCCAGGAGGCCGGGAGCGCTTCCCCCGCGGCCGTCGGTGAAAATGAAAGCGGGATTAGGCCGGGGCCTCGGCCCACACCATAGTAAAGCGCCACCAGGCATTCGCCCCTTCAAAGCCCCTTTCGGGGGTTTGGTTACTTTATTTCTAAAGTTGTTTGTATTTCTAAAGTGGCCATTGAGGCGCGAGCGGGGACTGCGCCGAGAGGGCGCTGGGAGGAGGGGGCGGCTGGGCGGAGGAGAAACTCTCGCAGCCTCCCTCTCCCCCTCCTCGGACCCGCTGACCGGTTTCCAAAGAGCCTTTCCTGGCCCTTATTTCCTCCCGCCGCGGGAGGTGGGGAGGGGCTCTCATCCCCACTAGTCAGATGGGGAAACTGAGGCTCGGGCACTGGAAGTCACTGATGCAAGGCTCCACACTAGGAGATGGGGTCCCGGCATTAAAGCTCAACTGGGAGCCAGGAGGGGAAAGGGGCTTTTGTTTTTGTGCTTTATTTTTCACGAGGAGACGCTCAGGAGCATTTACTGCGGTAATCGCCCATGGCCCACCAGCTACATCTCTTGTCGCCTGCCAGTACAGGCCATCTAAAGGAAAGTCCCAACCCGAACACAATTCGACCCCCCGAGGGAGGGAAACTCAGTCCCACTATTAAAGAAAGTTCCAGAGCCTCTTTCCTTAGGGTTCACTCCTAGGACCTTCAATAAATCCCAGAAATGCTGGCGCCATAATTCAGAATCTTCTGCCATCACGCGATGGCGGGGTGCAGAGATTTTGAATTTTGGAATTTGCAGGCTGCTGGAGGGAGAACAGAGGAAGGGGTAGAGATAGAAGTTGGGGGGTGCAAAAAGCAGCAGAAGAAAGGGGTTTCTCCTAGCTGCACCCTGTCTCCCACATACATTGGAATCTTTGTTTTCTGTTGGAGGTTTTGACCCTCTGAAGGGTGAATCCAAGCTCAAAAAGTCCAGGCGTGGAGAAAAACCTGTAAAACTGGGGATCTGGGGTGGGGGTGGGGCGATGCTAAGTGCAAATTCAGGGCTCAGCTTCTGGTTCTGCAGCTGGACCAGCAGTCAGTTGTGTCCGTGGTTACAAGGGAGCTCGGGAGATAAAGGCACATCTGCAGGCTTTCACTGGGACCAAAAGAGTTCTAGAAGGTTCTTTAGGACTCCTCCTGACCCCTCCCAACCTCAAAGTTGTGCTTTAGAGAAGAACTTGAGCTTGAATCTGATTTTCTTGTCTACACAGTCCAGGTAAATCCCGTGCGGACTTCTAGGACAAGTTTCCAGGGTACAGGAGGACTGGAGCCCATCTCCACGAAAAAGTATATACAACACAGCACCCAAATACACATACACCCCACGAAACTCTGCCGGAATGTTGCACCTCTCCACCTTCCCCAGTCACCTAGTGACTCGCAATCTGAATTCAAACCCGAAGCCTTAGCGGTCCCTTTCCACCTGTCACCGCGTGCCCTCGTGGAGTCTTGGGATCCTGTGAGGGCCCCGCGGAAATGTGGCTGCCCACTCGGCTGGGGCTCTGTTGGGTCTGGGTCCCACGGAAAGGACCCCAGAAAAGTTCTGGGGAGAGTTTTCCAAGCTACTTCTCCAGTCGATGCCCCACCCCCTTTTCTGTTCGGATCTGGGGGCCTCTTTGATCTTCTGTCAAACAAAGAGCGCAGTGAAGGCCAGAGGCTGGGGAGCCCCGCGGCCTGACTGCTCCTCCCTCCTCCTCAAGCTCGAACCCGCTGCACTTCCAGGCTCTAGCCAACGCCTGCGCCTTCTGAGATCAGGTTGGCGGTTGCCTGCCAAATTCAGAAAAGGCCCAAACACATTCTGCTGTTGTGTTCATACCTAGAACCACCACAGACACACACTTCACCCCCTCTCCCAGCATTCACAAACACCCAGACATACACAGGTTGCCTGGCAAGGAGGTGGGCGCACAGGGAGATGTAGGTAAACACTCACACAAACACGTGAACTGAAGCATGCCTGTTTATCGCAGGCTTTTAATTTTCTGTCTCCACCACCTGTCTCAGAACTCCACGAAGGCAGGGACCCTTCTTGAAGTCTTGGGTATTCCTGGGCACTTAACACGATGCCTGGCACATAGTAGGTGCTCCAGAAATTTTTGCAGAATGAGTTAAGAAATTCATCCCCTAAGAACATTTCTTTTTCTTTCTTTCTTTCTTTTTCTTTCTTTTTCTCTCTTTCTTTCTCTCTCTCTCTCTTTCCTTCTTTCTTTTTTCCTTTTCTTTTCCCCCTCCCTCCCTCCCTTTCTTTCTGACAAAAGGCGGGCACAGCATTTGTGCTTACCTCTGTATGTAACAACCTCATTAAGGACCCCCTTCAACCACCCAAAGTTGGGTGGGAAGGTGGGATCTGCTGCCTCTGTTGTGGAAAGGAGAGGATCAGCAAAGGCCAGACAGGGACAGGCTCTCAAGCCCACCTCTTCCCCCACCCAGCCCCTTCCACCATCCATCTCCTCCTCCTGGGCTCCTGCTCCTGGAATCAGAGTCTCCTTCAGGAATACTGGAGTCACCAGGAAAAAATTCTTAATGGGGGTATGGCCTCCAGAAGCCCAGAGATCACTTTATACTGTCTGTAAAATTCTTCCTCTGTGAACCTCTGTGAATGACCAATTTCTTAGAATTTTGTCTTAGTGCAATTCTCTGGTCTGTCATGGAAGGAAACTGAGACCCAGAGGGGCTGAGAGGGTTGTTCAACATTGCATTGCTAGCAAGTTGGGAGTGGGATTGATGGCAGCACCCTTACTTCCTGGGCCCGCGGCAAGGACTCTGCCCCTCCTGGACTCCTCCTGCTAGATTCAACTGGAGATTGGGAGAGCAGGCCATCGGAGGCGCCAGGAACTGGTGGGTGTGAACTGGATTCAGAGTTGTGTGAAGCTGTCAGCTCGTGCAGTGTTGTAACTTCACCCTTACTCACGCTCCAGTCTGTAGGGTTCGAAGCTGGGGAGTGGGATGGTCGCCTGCGCGCCATCCCTTCCCAAAGCTGAGAACTTGGAAGGGGCGGCCGCTAAAAGCCAGAAGGCGGGAGCCTCACTCTCCGGGCAGTGAAACCCGGACTAGGCTGTTTATTTAACGACGCTATGAATAAGGATTCTCCGCCCGCACCCTGCTCCCAGTCCCGACGGGGCCAGGCCGCTTTCCAGCGCCCGGGTCTGAGCGTGGAGCCCGGGCCCCAGCCTCGAGGTCGGCCTCCCTCCCGCCCCGCCGGCCCGACTCGCTCGCTTCTAATTAAGCGGCGGGATCGCAGCGAGCCGCCGGGCCGCGCTGTAATATGATGAACTGCCTTTGTGCCAGTGTCACCGAAAGCGCTTCTGATAAGGGGAAGCCGCGGAGGATCAAAAGGACGACAGCGGCTCGCCCGCCTCCCGCCGCCGCCCGGCTTTGCGCGCTCGCCCTCTCCGCCCGCGCTCTCCCGCGGGCTGTCTCCGGGTCCCGCGGTCTCTCCTGATCTGCCCGTCCCAGGCCAGCCTTTCGGTGACTCCGCGCCTCTTTGTCTTTCTCCCTGCTGTTCTGCGCCTCCCTCAGCCCCTGCGCGTTTCTCAGCGTTTTCAAATGCTCTAGGCAGGTTCTCTTGTCCCACGCTGGGTCTTTCTCACTCTGAATTTTCTAGTGCGCGCGCTCGCTCTCTCTCCTGACGCTCTTCCCCTCCTTTCTGACTCTCTCTCGTCCCCACTCTGTGGCTCTGTGTCTCCCCGGCCTCTGCCCATCCCTCCCTTGGTCTCGACCCGGGCTCAGGCCCTGTGCAACCCCAGGGCTTGGGCGGCCGAATCTTGGAAAGGTCCACGAGCTGAACCGCGCGGTCTCAGGGAAGTCGGACCAATTAATCCGCAGCAGGCTCGCAGGGCTCCCAGACCCCTGGCAACCCACCCTCACTTAGCTGTGGATCGGAAGGCTAGACACGGGCGCCCAAGGCGCCCTGGAATGCTGTAGGGGCCTATCCCGAGCGTGACTTGTGGTGCACACAACTTCGCCTCACCCCTCTTTAGGCTGCAGCGGCCAGAGACGCTCTTCCTCTCCCCCGGGGCTGAAGTTCCAAGTGCAGCCCACTCCCCTTTAGCATCTCCTTTCCTACACCCCTTCCTTTGGCCCCCACCTCCCCTTTGCCCTCGACCCCTTCTCTTCCTCCTCCAGGCCCCTCCCCCTCGCTTTCTCCCGTTCCCTCCGCAGCTCTCTCCAGACTTCCCTGCCTCCCCTCTCCCTTCCCCCCACTTTGTTTGAAGTTCTGGAGAGATCTATCTACTAATGGGGAAGTTTCCCCCCTTAGGTCACCGTTCTGCCTTGATTCGATTTGGGAAGGCGAGTTCCCTCCCTCCCCCTGCCCGACCCCAGTCGAGGCCAATTGCTCCAGAGCAGGTCAGAAAGCGTTGACCCCATTTCCACCTTTCCCTCTTTCAGCCAGAGCTGGGGGAAGGGGGGAAGAAGAAGGAAGGCGTAGGACCGCAAAAACTGAGGGGGACGTCCCAACCTTCCAATCCCATCTCATCCCCATCCCCAACTGGGTTTCCTAATTACCTCATTAGTCTGGAGTGGGAGAGGGAGACAAGCTATTTTTCTGGAATCCCTGGAATGTGCACCCCCCCCAAGTCAAGGCCTTCAAGGCCCCAAAGCCCCTGGAGAACCTCCCCTTTGGGGTGTCTCTTCTGTGTTCTATGTCGCAGGAAGGCTTCCCCTCTCTAGGCACTGTCTATTCTGTGGTGTGAGTTCTGTCTGGCTTTAGACTATGCGCTTCCAGGGCCAGAGCCAGGGGTCTTGTACGTTTCATGTTTGTATGGTTAGGTGCCCATTAGGAATGAAGCTTCATCAACTTTGCTGATGATGGCAAATAAAAACTCCAAAGAGGCAACCTAGAAGGAAATCTTATTTGCTGAGTCCTCTCTCCCTATATAGAAAAATATGTTTGTATATAATATTATTTATATAAAATGTAGTGTGTGACAACTATCATTTTCAGAAAGATATTCTTTAGGAAAAAAAAAGAAAAGCTCAAATAATCACCTTACTGCTTTAAGGCTACTGTTATATGTGCTTTTAAATCCTTCCATGTAAATTCCACTGAAAAATTTGGAAAGCTGTGAAAGGGGAGGGGGCCGCGGAGGTAGGAGGGGGGAGGTTAATCCGGGTTTAACGCTGCGATGCCGTCTTAGGACCAGGGTTAGCCTGATTGCGTTATCTCTTCCCAACATTTGAGACGCCCATATTTCACCCAGCCAAATAGCTCGGAGAGCAGCGCAGATGGCTGCCGTGGTCGCGCCTCAGGAAAATGTGTTATTAATATCTAAATAACTTCCCAATACTGTCTGGTAAATCTCCCTTCCACCATTCCAAATGATGAATTCGTTTGAAGTCTTCCCCTAGCCTCATCTTTTCAATGTCTCTCTCTCTTCTCTCTTCTTCTTAGCCAGGCTTATTTCAAACTGGTAAATATCTAATTCCTTTAACGGCTGGGCCGTGCACACGAGTCTTTTAGGTACAAACGCCTGCAAACAGCCGGTGTGTGGCGGTGCTTGCCCGGAGGTGAACAGAAAACCCGCACGCCCTCGCAGCAGGGACCCCACCCTGTTAAGAAATGCGTTCGGGAGTCTGGGGCCGCGGGGGAGCCTCAATCTGGGAGCAGAGCCCTTCCCTCGAGTGCCCCGCGGACCCTCTCCTGGCTCCCCGTGGAGTCCCAAAGGCACCCCTCCTCCCCAGCGCTCGGCTCTTCGGCGGCTCCTGTCCCCGAGACCCCACCCGCAGCCCCCCGAAGGCGTCCCTGGCTCTCTGGGGCGGATAATTACTCTCCGCTCGCCTGTTCTCCCTTGTTTAAAGTTTGTTTTCTAAATGTCTTCTATTAGATTATGTTCGTTCATTCCCCCTCCAACCTTATCTCCTTCTGTCTCTTCTCTCCTTGCCCGTCACACTCGATTTAGGCACGAGTTTATCTGGCAAACAGTTTGCCGACTTTGTTTATTTACCGCGGGTTCTGGGGCTGCGAGCGCGCGCGCGCCAGTGTTCGCCTTTGTAATAGTTATCTCATTGTTGTTCTTCGTTAGTCTCAGCTTCCTCCACCCCCTCTCTCTTCTTCGGTTGGGGGGAATGAAGGAAAGAAAGGGGGAGTCTTGTCAGCCCAGTGTGGGTTCGCCCCCTCGCCCGGAGCCCCCTCCGCAGGGATATCCCCCCCCCACACACACACCCCCTTTCTGTTCACCCCATCCCCCCACCACCCAGGCGCGGCGGAGCCCTCGCCCCCTCCCTCTCCCCCTCTGGTCTCACTGAATATCCACCGCCGAGCGCTGCCTAAAGCCGGGGAATTGCCTGACACCCTCCCATCTTCCTCCGAGCCCCCATTATGCGAAGCTGATCCCACTCTGAACAGCCTCAAATCCCGCCTGGACTCTGTTTGATTAGATTGCCAACCCGGGGTAATCCTTTGATTTGGTGGAGTGTCAATTACCTTTCTCTAAACACACATTTACAGAGGAGGGAACTTGTTGGTTTAAATCAATGCAGATTGTTTCTTGATAAATGGACTATCTTCGACCCCTCCCTCGCTCCCTCTTCCAAGGCCCCTCTCCCTGAGGGCCCCTCCCCTCCCAGTCCCCGATCTCGCCTATCCAGTAAACAATGCCCCTTCCAGGTGTGAAGCCGAAGAAACGGTGTGGGCTGAGGAGAGCCGTGCCCCCCTTCCCCTATTCATTCGCTCCCCCGGAGCCTAATTAAATTTGGCAGGTCCTTGTACACACAATCAAAACAGCTTCCTCCAGTGTAGCAAACGACCGAAAACCGCATTAGCAGCTATCGCTGCTGCCAAATTAAATTGTTTCCCACCTCCTTTTACAAGTGTCTAAAACCGACACTTCGGGCTCTCCCCTCCTTTCCGATCCTTCTCCGTCATTTCCCACTCCACACCTGTAACTTTGCTGTTTTAAAAATAAATTAAGGAAAAATGCAAAGAAACACAAACCTGCCTCTCACACACGCCCTCTTTCACACCCGGAAGTCAGCAAATTCACCACTGGACTGTGACATCCCCACTTCTCCCCCACCCAGAGGAAAACGCACACTCTTCTTTTTAATCTTGTGACTTTCCCCTTTATTTCATATTAACTGTGTCCCGGCTGGGCTTTCTACCCAAGAAACCAAAATAGTCTGATCTGGTCAGTTTCAGCCTAAACTTGTGCTTTGTCAGATGCAAGGGGCTCCTGGTGCTGTTTCTTCCTGTTGTTACTGCTTTTCTAAATTATTGCTTATTTCTTCACACTCATTCCCTAGCTCCCACGGAGAAATGGTTCGACTCTTTGCAAACCCCTATCAAATTTCCCACAAGAGTCTCCCTGGGCTCAGGTTGGGAAAATCTTTTTCTTTCCCATCCCTCCTCAAATCCTTTCCTAGCTGGGTCCCTGGCCTGTCCCTCCCCTGATCCTCAGAGGAGAGAGTCCAGTGCATGATGGCAAACAACTGTCCATTTCTTTTTCCAGGTGTGTAGAGTATGGCCAGAGCCCCTGTCCACAGCGGTCTGAGAATTCTCACAACCAACAATCCTAATAACTCAGTCTTAACAAGGATAAGAGCAAAAAAAAAAAAAAATATGAACAGCCTCATGAATATCAGCCCAAGGGGAGCAGGAGTGAGCTGTTCAGAGATGAAAGTGCACAGAAATAAAAGCTCAATTTAATCTGCTTTAAAACCCTTCAACTTAACGTTTGTGCTTCAAACTCTGAGAGTGAGGACTGATTGCGGATAAATAGTTTCTTACCATGCCTGGAAGCTATTACACCCCTCTCCAACACAGTTTCCTATTCAGCAGTCCCAGTTTTCATTACCAGCTCTAATAAGTCTTAACATTATTAAATGCCAAGCGGACGATAGGAAAAAACGGACTCAGGGAGGGATCTCTCTTTAGCGCTTAAAGAGGCGAGCTCTTAAACCCCTTCTTCGGTTGCTCCCCGCCATGAGAGGGGCAACCCTCGGAGAAAGCATTTGTCAGGAGCAAGAAGCCAAAACAAAGTTTGTGGGTGTGCACCCCTCCCCCTGTTCTGCCCATGGGATATCTCTGCCTCTCCCCACCTGGCTCACTCTGTTGGAGGCTGGGAATGTCTTTCCACCTTTAACTTGGCCATGAAACTGCTATCTGGGGCCTGGGAGAGAGATGAGAGGTTCCCACTGGTTGGTTCCCTGGAATGCCCGCCACTGGCCAAGGTACTCAAATCCGGAGCTGATACCACAGACAGAAAGACAACCCTCTCTCACCCCCACTGTCATACTGCCCATTCACACCCACCTACAATCATGCTGCACATCCACACAGAATCCCACTTGCGTGGAACACGACCCATGGCACTTGGATCCAAAGGCCCGTGGGCAAACAGCCACACCAAGAGACACATGGGCTTCCACAGCCATCCAGCTCCCAGTCACAGGGCCCAACACGCCCACTGTCACTCAAAAACCACAGTGCTTTCTGGACACCAGAGCCACCAATTTCATTTCATTTCTGCCACTCCTCTCCAGATTTAGCACATGTACTTTCAGCCTCCCCATCTGGAACTGCCAGCCTCCTCATTACACGCTTCGAGATTTGGAGCTTCCTGGTTCTACTGTGGGGAAAACCTCTGTCCAGCGAAGTTGCCTGTCGGCTGATTTTGTAAACCCAGATCAGCACTGGAAACCCCTGGACTCCTTTGAGCCAAAGGCATCTCCAAACTCCCCAATTTGCTATCCTCTTCCTCTCCTTTCCTTCTTCCTCAGAAGAAATGTATCTATTGTGCTTCATTACAGACCGAATTGGACATACTCCTGCCACACACACCTACCCAAAGTCTCTCCAAATAAAAGCAAACCTCCTTCTTGTCTCCCGGGGTACCTCTCAGAAGCTATGTCTGCTGTGCGGTATTTGGCCAGGAAAGATTATTTATGTTCTATGTCCCCCGCCCCACAAAAAGAAGTCCAAGTCCCTTTCCAATCTGAACTGAAACAAGGAGGGGGCTCCCCCACAAGGATCCCCGGGGCCTCAGCCGAGCCTGGGGCCCCTGGGCAATGCAGGGCCCCCTCCCGCTGCAGACCTGAGGCCCTTCGGCAGGCCCAGCACAGCGGGGTGCCAGGCACAGCCCGCTCCCTTTCTTCCCTGCCCTTTTGTCCCCGGTGAGACTGGGCTCCACTTGGGGCCCTGAATGTCAATAGCCTGCCCCCTCCCCAGCTCCAGGCTGCTCTCACACTGGGCTGCCCTGGCCCCCCCATCCTCCCCCCTCAGACGAGGACTGTGGGGGCTGGGCCTAGCTGGGAGTTGTCTTTGGAAGCGGGCTTTGTCTGTGAAGTTCATCTTCAAGGTTGGGAGAGACTGCTGAAAGCTGGAGGGAGATCTGGGCTAGGAGTTGGAGGAGAAGGGTGCCTTGAGAAACCTCTAGAAGGGAACTCGGGCAAAACACGCTCTTCACAAGTTTCTGTTCAGAACACTCCCTCACTTTTTGCAAAGCCACTGTGGTTTTTGGTTTTTTTCTCAGATTATTATGGCCACTGCCTTTCCTGTCTGCCTGCTGCCTCCCTGCGTTGTGTGTTGGGGGCTTAGCTTCTTTTCCCGGTCCGTCTTTGTGACTTTCGGTCTTCCATTTTTATTTCTTTTCCCACATCCCAACTTGACATGCGCTTGCCAAGTCTCAAAGAGACCTGCGAGGGGAGTGGTGGTGAGGGAGGGCTTTCCCTTCTCCAGAAGCTTCCCCTGTCAATAAACAAAAGCATAGTCCCCTTTCCTGGGCGTGCAGGCGCTTGAAAGATAAATGTCTTCCGTCCTGATCTCTAGAAAAAGTCAGACGCGGAGCTCAGACTCCAGCCCACGCGGCAGCCGCGCTAAAAGCGGGAAGCGAGTGTGTGGAGCCTGAATCTCTCTCTCCCAAGGGGATCCTCTGATCCTGGGCATCTGGGAACTTGGCCTCAACTCCTGGCCTCACCGGCGCCAGCCTAAGAGGAAAGCACCTAGAAAGAGCACCCCCTCGGTCCCCTCCTGCCTCCGCGCTGTCTCTGTTCGGCCTGGCATCGCGGGACTGGGAATTAGGCGGCGGCCCACGCGGCCTTCGCTAATTTTTATTGATTGCAGCGGTCAGTCAACTGTCAGGCGGGGTTTCAAGGGACCGTTTAGTGAGCGTGTGCGGGTCTGGTTAACAAATTCATTTAGGGAGCGGAGGGCCGGCTCCTCCTTCCTCGGCCCCCGCCCCCCTGCCCAAGTTTCCTATAAATAATAGATCGACACCGGGACTAGCTGCCAAAACGCCAGCCCCGGAGGACACACGGCCCGGCCCGGAGTCCTCGGCTAGAGCAGGCAGTCTGCGGCGCACGGAGCACCAACCTGCCGCCAGGCTCCCCGGGGATGCGGTGGCCGTCTGGGCCAGCGCCGCCGCGCATCGGAAACGCGAGCTCCGAGCCCCGCCCGGCCCGGGGGCGCACCGAGGGGGCGCTCTCTGCACATCCCGAGAGGCCCCGATAAAGTTCCGCCCGCCCGTCTGAGCGGCAGAGGCGAGCCCCTGGTCCGCCGCACCCTGGCGCGTGGGAAACGCGCGCGCGGGCGTAGCCGGCCCCGGGGCGGCTTCCTACCTTTGTCGCCCAGGATGCCATCGATGCTGTGCTTGGCTTTCTTCTCGCCGTCGTCCTCCTTCTTGTCCGCTTCGTCCTCCTCCTCTTTCTTCCCGAACTTGATTCTGAGCACGCGGCTAATCGAACTCACTAAACCTCAGAAATTCAAAGGCAAAAGAGCGAGTATAAGTCGTTGGGGCTGGGGAGCGCAGCCACCTGGGGCCCTGGGAGAAGTCACGAAGCCCACTCCCCCTCTAAACACACCCATGAGGATTTCCATCCGTGCTCCCTCCCAACACACATTTCAGCATTTACACCTACTGGGAGGCACAAGTAGAGTCACCCACGGAGTGACTCACACCTGGGGCACTCACACAGTGGCAAGACTGGGGCAGAGGCACCCACCTAGAGCACTCCTATACAACATCCTTGCACACACTTGGGCTTTACACTATCACATACTCTAGATGCACGTTGACACCCAGCTCCCCAGGATCTCCCCGAGGCCCCACAGCCCCTGCTGCTGCTGTCCCCACACTCAGATGCATGCCTGAATGCTCAGGTACACACACACATACACCCAGGACACTTTCCCTCTCACAGCCAGCATGGTTCAGGGGCTCCATATTTGCCGACCCACTCACTCATGGCTGGTGGCAGCGACAGAACAGAAATGGTGACTTAGAGAAAGGAGTCCAAGGAGTCCACGATCTACCCTTCTAGGATGGATTCACCTTTCTAAGTCACTGCTTTGACAAGGCACCAAGGGAGCTTCTCTTATCCAACTTTATAGGATAACTTTTTGCCCATTTCTTTCCTTCCTTCCTCCCTCCCTTCCTTCCTTCTTCTCTTTCTTCCTTTCTTTCTCACTCCCTTCCTCTTCCCCCTTTCTCCTTCTTTCTCAACTTCTTTTCTGTCCTTCTTCCCTCTTCCCATCTTCCTTTTGATTTTGATTCCCTCCTGTGCCCTCACCCTCTTCATGGGCACTCTGGCTCTTTTCCTTCCAACTTTTCTTCAAGTCACCTGTCATCCATCATCTCCCCATCCTTTCCCACCTCCAGCCCCACACACCCTGAGCCCTGGCCAGACTCCGGGCAAGCTCTGCTGGCTCAGCTGCCTTCTCACCTGAGGGCACGGTGCTGCGGTCACAGTGCCCATCCTTCAGCAGCCGGTCTCGGATCTCCCAGCTGAACATGCCTGGGTTTTCCCTCTTGTACTCCTCAATCTTCTTCTCCACATCCGGAGTCGCCACCTGCTTCAGAGGTGGAGGTGGGAGAGTAGGAGTGGAAAGATGGGGTGGGGGGAGGGAGATACTTTTAATATCAACCTCCCAAGAGCCCCAGGCCAGGCTGGTGGCTCTGGTCACCATGCTTCCATTCTGAGATTGGTTTTATCTTTCCAAGAGACCTGTTTCTGGCTCCCAGGAAGGCAGTTGGGGTGGGAGTGGGGAGGTGTGGAATAGAATAGTGGTAGGTAATAAAATGGAAACCTAATTAGGACCCCCAGGACCCACCTCACTGTTTCAAGCAAGACTGTGGGAAGTTTCCCTGGTCTGGGATGGTGATAAAGGATCTGGGCAGAGATAGGGACAACACAGGAATGACTCATTGGCCTCAAAGTCTTGGGCAATCTGAACCTCAGTGATCTCCATCCCTGAGAAATTCAAATAATGGGGGATGTCTGGGGCTGGGGGACACTCCTACTGTATGGAAGCATATAGACACCCTGATGCTACTGGATGACACAAGGAATCCTAAAGCCAGGATCCCCTAACCATGAGAAGGCTGGCTGCCAGCTCTGAGGCAGAGACACTCACTCTGGGCTTGCTGCCGCCAATGGCCCCAGGTCGGATGGACCCAGTCTCTTGGTAGCGGCAGAGAATCTTGGAGACACAGCCGTGGGAGACACGCAGCTGGCGGGAGATGACACAGGGTCGGATGCCGTGGTGGGCCATCTCTACTATCTTGTGGCGGATGTGGTTAGGCAGAGGTCGCCCGTTGATGAAGACCCCACCAAGCTGATTGACCCGGCCTTGGCCAAGTGGGGTGGACACTGGAGAAAGGAGGAGGAGATGAGGAAAGAGAGAGGCACAGAGTGAGGACAGGGAGGACATAAAGAGTACAGCCCTTTTGACTCCAGTTTTGTTTGAGCCCCAAGACTCCTGAAAACAGATCTGTGTTCCCCACATTTGGAGCTGTGGCAGTTCAGAGGTCAGGGAAAAAAAAACTCATGAAGCCAAGAGAAGGTCTGGTGGGGATGGAGAGAGGGGACACAGCTGGCTGCAGGAGTCCCCCCAGATGTTTATGTGTCCCAGTCCTGCCACACTGTGGAAAGAGAAAACACCTGGGGGGGTCCGAAGCCTCTGAGAAGGGGAAGGAGAGAGAGATGAGAGGACAGAACCTAGAGTCTGGTGGAGCCTGGAGATTCTGGGACCAATGGCTCTCTGTTGCCCAGGATGCAGCTTGGGCGGCAGGCCCACCTGCCTCTTAGAAAAGCCAGTAACAGGTAAGATGTGGCCCATCTGGTCAGTTGTTCCATGCTCTAAGTGGTCAAGACATATGCATTTTATTGGGGTCGAGAAGGGGCTGGTTGTTTACTTGTATTTACAGCCCTGGCTTGGGCAGCAGAACTGTCCCACCCGTAACTGAACAGCCGAGGCACAGCAGAGGGACCGGCAATATAATGCCGTTGGCCGCTGCCTCTGGGGGCACCTGGCTGTCTCTTGAGGGCCTCTCCTTCCTTCCAGCCCGTCTCAGAGTTCTAATTTCGTTTTGGGATGATTTGGGGACATGATCAATTGTCAGCAAGATCCTAAATCAAATGCCTGTTTGGCCTCAAAAATCCATGAACTGTCTCTGCAGGTTCAGAGAGTCTGGTATACAGATGGGCCAGAGTCCCTGGGTGTGGATGACTTTGGGAACCAGGAAGACAGCCTTCCCTGGTGTGTGCTGGGGAGAGGAGAACGCCTGGAAAGCCTTAATGCAAAGTCCACACAATTTCCTCCCAGAAGGTTGGGGGACACGCGGTGCACTAATCCGGCCTCGATCCCCCGATATGGGGACTCGGCGGCTGCGGAGATCTGGCAGATTAGAACGATTTCACAGCCGCCCGAGTAGAGGGAGCTGACAGTTTAATTGGAAGGGAGGAGGCGAGAAGGGGCTCGGGCTGCTGAGCCGTTCCTACCGCCTCCTCCTTTCCTCGGCCGGTCCCCCCACCCTTCTCTGTAAAAGTAGGTGTCTGAAGCCACCCTCGGATTTAATCAGAAATCGTGCGTCGCCAAGTCAGAGTCACTCGGTCTCCGTGGCGGGATATGCCATTAGCGCTCGAGAGCTCTCGAGCGCCCAACTTTATATTCAAGAGCCTCTTTAGCGACCGGCACTCGGCTCTCCTCAGTATTCTTCGTCATGTTGGGCAAATATTGTCCTAATCCGCTGTGCGTCCTCGGCCGCCTGTTTCACTTGCATTCGCCACAGGAGAGTGCTACGACAAATCCCCGGGCTTGTGCGCTCTCCCGCCTGCGTGGTTGCTCGCGCGCACTTGATCACGGAGCCACTCTCTTCGCCTCTGTCTAATTCAGAGACCCGCGCCGTCTAGCTGCCAGAGGGACCCCCCCTCCCCAGATCTCAGGCTGCCTGCCCATCCATCTCCTCCCTGCCTTCTCTCCCCTTCCTCACGCACAAGGGACTCATACAATTACAAGCAGAGTAGTTTAAAAATAAAAGTCGCACCTATTTCTAACCACTTCTCTCTCACACCCTGGGCTACCTACCCCTAGAAGCCAAGTGATCCCTCAGTTGACAGGTTGAAGGCTTTTCATTATTTTAAAAAGAAAACAAGACAAAAACGCAGGAAAGGGTCATGGCGGTGCGCTCCCAGCCCTTCCTCGAGCCGGGAACGGGTTCACCGCCCGTCCTTTCTGCTCACCCCGGGTGTTGGATATTCCGGGAGGACACCTTACAAAATTAACACTTTTCCCTTGTCTGGACATTTCGGTGCCCTCTTGCCATCTTGAGGTTTCTCCTGGGAGATTTCCAAAGTTCAGGAGCCCAAGTTAAAAGTTTTTGGGGGGAAATTGTTACTATTTATTATTTCAAATTAGTTTGTTTCCAAACCCCAAAGCAGGAATTTCTGTCCTAGTTTAAACATGTAAAATATCACACATTGCTGGTATTTCGAAATAAAGGGGATTGGAAGACCATCTTAGGGGTAAAAACAATTCAAAACAAGAGTAGAAAGCGTGTAGCTGGCGAACGCAGAGAGCGAGAAAGTCAGGGGGAAAGTATCTAAAAATAGTGGAATGAGCAGAAATTCACCAAGACTTGAAATTGACTAGGAGCCGAAATCTACTCGGAGTTTAGTCCTGCGGGTAAAGGCCAGAACCCGCGACCTGTGAAGCTGAGGCCGCGCGGGTCAGTAAAACCTACGCGAAAACGGACAAGTGTCGGTCCCAGAAACTTCCTGGGTCTGGCGCCCGGACTTGCACCCAGAAGAGAAGGGGACCCCCTGCTGCCGCTGGCGCCGCAGCCACCCCGTGGAGATCGCCACTTCTCCAAGGACCTCGAGGTCCTGGCGGAGGAGGGAGGAGAGGCAAGCCCAGGCGCTCTTACCTTCCAGAGGAAATCCCGTGCGGGGATAGTTCTGCCCGGGAGCCGGCCGCATCATCCTCGGTACAGTGCCGGGAAGGGCCGCCATTCTTGCGCACGCCGGGGACGAATCCAGAGTCGGCAAAAATCGCTTCCCGTCCGCTCCCTTTACCCCTGCTGCGATCTCTTTCTTTCTTCTTTTTTTTTTTTTTAACGTCTTCCCCCTCCCCTCCGCGAACACTCCCTACCCCCACCCCCCACCCCCGGCTGCAGTCAGTCGCGTCCAGAAGCTGGGGAGGGGGGTGAGGTGGGGGCGGAGGTTGGGGGGAGGGAAGGTGGCGACAAGGAAGTTCAAACAAACAAACACACCAACCCCAAGGCCGCCTCTGCCCGCTCCGCTCTGCTAGAAGTTGTGCGGGCGGATGCGCCGGGCAGAACCGGGAGATGGGGCCAGGCTGCGGCGCGGGGCCGGTGTACGCGGCCCGAGTCAGGGCCCCCGCCTGGGACTGGCAGGCGACGCGCTCTGGCGCTCCCGGCCAAAGTTTCTGAGCCGAGAGGCTGCGGAGTGGATTTCTTTTTCGTATTTATTTATATATTTATTCTCTCGCTCTCACTCCCCTCCCTCCCTCTCCTCTCCGACTACTCTCCACGCCTTCTTTCTGCGACCACGCTCACTACTCCCTTACACACCAGCTTTCACCTCCCCCGCCCCTCAGGAGACTTGGGGAGGGAAGAAGGTGCCTCTCCAGTTTCGGGGCTTGAGAGGAGGCGACAAGGGGTGACGGGGTTGGGAAGAGAAGAGAGAAAGCGAGGGGGCGAGTGATCCACTGGGTAAGTTGTGCAAAAGTGCTCACTGGAGTACGCGGAGGAGGAGGAGGAGGCAGCGAATGAGATCTGATAGGTTCGGACTTTTCTTTTATTCATGAGGAGGGAAGGGGGCCAGGGAGCAAGGGAGCCGAGGACCAATAACGAAAAGAAATCTCCAACGAATATTTTCTCCGTCTTTTCTAATCCCTGGCTCACCTCGCTTTTGGGGGGAGAATTTGAACGGCCCGTTAAAACCGAGGGAGCAGAGGCGGGGGGTTGGGGGCTGGAGGAGAAGGGAGAAGGGGAGGGGGCCAACTTAGTCCAGTGTCTTCCTTTGACGAATGGGCTGGATCCGTGGAGTCCCCGGCCCCTGGTGGCCCACCGCCCCCTCGGCAGTCCGGCTGCATGGGAATGCCTGCCTCCCGTTGGTGGCTTCCTTGGGTTCTCACCTCTTCTCTAGGCTCCCAGAGTCCGAGTCCACTGTATTTCACATCTTCTCGCTCATCTCACTCACACAGTCTGAAATTTCCTCTAGTGGGGCCCACCCAGAATTGGCATAGGAGACTTAAAGGAAGGGGTTTGTGACTTTCTCTGTGAAACAGCCTTTGAGCCCCGATGTTCAGTTCTTGCCCGGCCTCCTGCAGTTCTGAGAAGGCCAGAGTGAGGGCTGGGTCTAGAGCTTAGAAAACTGGGTCTGCCCTGTGTTAGGGACCCATGTCCTCCTCCCCTGCCAGGACCCCACCCCTCACCCATCTCCGGCCAGGATTAAACCCGTACTCCTTTTTGGCCCCCAGCCCACACCCAGGACCCCTCTCCAGCAGGTAGTCGGTGCCCTGAGGCTAAACAGCAAGTGTGCGCCCAAGATCTGGGGGTCCCAAGGGGTGGGAGCAGTCAGGACTTGGTACCACCCTGAGCTCATGAATTCTGAGCTCTTCTGCTGGTGGATTTGGGAGGAGGATGCCCCAATTAATGGGTGAGGAATGGGGGCAGGGTGATCAGAGGTCCCGCAGTTCTGTGCTCTCCCCCTCGCTCTCCGCTCTCCAGGTCAGAGTGACCAGACGCCTCTGCCTGGGGATACTGAGTTCTGGGGGTGAACCGCCCTCCCAGCGGGGCAGGACGCCACGACTGCAGGTCTTTTGTCTCCCCCGGGAAAGAGTGTCTCCGGCCCCTTGCTGGAGGCAAAATACAATAAAATAAACCCAGCCCTCAAACTCGCCCCCAACTCCCCAGCCTGCCCCCTGCCCGCCCTCTCCCGGTGCTGGGGTCAGCCTCTTCTTGGCCTGGGGGCTTTCCTCAGGCTGGCCCCAGTATGCCCCTCTCCCCTCCCCTTTTCCTCACCTGTGACCTTTGCCCCTCTCAGCATGTGATAGACTCCCTCCTCTCCCCTCTGTCCCTGTACAAGGGGCTCCTTCAGCTCTGGGAGGAGGGGAGAGGCCTTATGGAAATGGGGGCTTTCTGAAAAGCTGTTAAACTCACGCCCCCCAGTGGCCCCAGAATTGAGGGGGCAGAGGCCAAGTAGCTTTAGAATTGGAAAGTGGAGTGTGTCTCTCCCCGACTAGGATGCCTGAGTAATAGGGGCCCTCCAAGGATTTCTGGGATCCTGTATCCACTGCCCCCAAGAGAGACTGGAAGATAAAGTTTTAAGCCCCAGTCTGTGTATCCGGGGAAGATGAGTTAGACCTGAGTCCTTTTTATATCTCATCTTGCTGGAGGATCTGGCCTGCCTTGACCTCCAAAGGTGGTGTTTTATATACACATACACATATACATATACAACACAGATATACACACACAGACATAGGTATGTAATATACACACATATACACACACATATATTATATATATTGTTCATTCATTCATCCATCAGTAATTTCACTCCTGGCAAAGAAGGATTTAAGGCACTTCTCTGTATCTCTGGGTGGAATGGGTCAGTGGGCTTGTGTGTGAGTCTAGGTTTATGTCTACGTCTGTGTGTGTCCAGGTGAAGGTGGGTTTGTGTGTAGGTCTGCTGTCGGCTTGTGTGCCAGTCTGAGTACATGTGTTTCTAAGTGAGGGTTGGTGTTTGAGTTTAGGTTTTGGAGTTGCTTCATTGTTACCTTAGTATAGCCCTAAAGGCCCATCAAGAAGGTGCGAGCCTATGATTTGGTCAATTTCTGGGCGAGAGAAGCCTTCTGGGGCGTGCCCGCCACGGCCGCCAACGACTCCGTCCCACCTCACGGACCTGGTTGCCAGCGCAGGCGCGTATCCCGAGCCAAGTAGGGCGAGCGCATGGCTGGACACCTCGGTTCAGGGCCACCGGTCGGCTGCCGCCGGGGATATAGGAACCTCAGGTGACCCCCGCGGGGACCATCTAACCTTTGGCCTGGTCCAGGCCCTCCGTTGTTACAGAAGACTCGGAGCCGCGGGTCTGTTTGCGAAGGAGACCCTCTCCCCTGAGCCAGCTCCCCAGAACCCCACGTTGGCGGCTCCCACCCAGCATTTCCACGGCTGGGGGATTCCGTGAGCTCCCGCGGGGCAGGCGGAGGGGAGGAAGGGAGGGTGTCTGTCGGAATGAGCGTGGCCGTTCTCGCCTGTTGGAGACCAATTTCACAAATGATTTTTGCAACAATTAAGAAGTGTGGCGGGGTGAAATGGCAATTTCACATCCAGCAGGGGAAAGGGGGGTCCACCTGGGATCTGGGGCGGCTGCAGCTGGCAAGGAGTCGGGGGATCTTTCCCCCTCCTCTCATATCCCTTTGCTAACCGCCTTGCCCTGATTCACTCCCCATACAGATGTGAATCAACTCACTGCTGTAAGCGTGGCGGTGTGTGTTGGGCTGGATGTGGCCTGGGAAGTTTCCCTTTCAGCGTCTCACCCCAATCTCTCTCTGTCTCTCTCCCTGTTTCTTTCTGCCTCCCACTCCTTCTCTCTCCCTTTCTCTGCCTGTCTCTGCCTATCTGTCTCACAGCACACTTTTCTGTCCGTCTCTGTACCCCCTGCTCCCAGGCTGTCTCGTGGGCTCCTCCATCTTTCTTTTTGTGCCTCCCCCCCTCTTTTCACCCTTGCCTGTCTGACTTCTCCCCAGCGGTTTCCTCTCCTTGTTGTTCATCTTGTCCACGGCCTTCCCCATCTCCATGGTTTCCTGAGGTATGTAGGGGCTTCCATTGCTCTCTGGACTGCAACTCAGACCTGAATCGCTGGGGAAACCCTTTGGTCAGATGGGGCTGGGCAAAGACCTTTGGGAAGGGACCCTCCTCTGTTTGGCATCCACTTAAACTGTCTCCAAAGGAGATTGTCCAGGCCGGCCTAGCCTGATTCCAGGACCCCGCCCCCTGCAGACATCACTTCTACCCTAGTCCTCTCTGGCTTGAACAATGGTCCCCTGCGTCCATCTCTCCTGGTCTGATCAGAGATCACCCCCTGCCTCCTTTCTGAGGTCCACAACAATACTAAAAATAGGAATTCTCTCTCCCAAGTCCCCAAATGGAACCCTCCAAACCCGATTAAAATGGGAAAGAAAGAGTCCTAAGGGTCAGGAGCAAGACCTCAGGTTGACTTCAGCTGGGGAAGTTGGCCTTTCTCTGGCTGTGAATTGATGGGAAGTGTGAGTCAGTTATGGCCACCACTGGGGCTCCTTTTCCCTGCCCCTGGCGGGCCAGTGGTCCCTTTCCCCAGCCCAAGGGAGAAGACACTCTTTCTTTCAGGTCCCTGTGCGATGAGCACTTTTTGAAAGCGATTAACCAATAAATCTTCCTTTAAAGGGTGATAAATCCACCTTGAAAACCAGGGGTTTTGATTTCGGCGGGGCCTCTTGCATTTTCAGAGGCTCTGGCCAGAGACATCAACAAATGGAATTATTCAGTCTTCAAATGTTTGATAATGAGAGAGGAGGGGGTGGGCATGGGGGTGGGGAGAGAAATGAAATCTCCGTGAACAAAGGACCCTCTGGAGGCTCGCTCCAGGTTCCGGATGCCGGAATTCCTCAGTGCCGCATTTGAAGAGGCACCCTTGAGAAAGAACACCTTTTCCCCTACTCCCCCAAATCTTTTATTAATATTTTTTTCCCTCTTAAAAAGTAGCACTCTTCTAAGAGTGACCTTGAAATATTTATCCAAACCCAAAAAGAAAGGAAAGGGAAACTGGGATGTTTTCTTGCTTGACATTTTAATTTTCCCCAGAGAAATAAAATAGTATGCGTTGGATTCCAGTTCTCCACGTAAATATCAACAACAATAACCGTAATCAGGCTGCTCCCAGGCCCACTGCTAAGTAGGACCCCCGTGAGCCTCCTGCTTCCCCTCTTCTTCCTGGCCCTTCATCCTCCTCTCCCTCCTTCACCTCCTCCTCCCCCTCTTCCTTCTCCTCCTTCTCAGGCTGGTCCTCTTACCTCCTGAAGTTCTAGAAATAAAGACAGTGAGGCTGAGGCTTGGAGGTGCCTCTCTCACTCACCTTGATATGACCGACTTCTGAGGCCTCCCCCACCCTCCTCATCTTCCTCCTTCTCCTCTTTTTTTTTTTAACTGAAGTATAGTCAGTTACAACGTGTCAATTTCACATGTACAGCATAGTGTTTCAGTCATACATATACATACATGTATTCATTTTCATATTCTTTTTTATTACCTCCTCCGCTTCCTCCCCTCCCTCCTCCGTCCTCCTCTCTTCCCTCCACCTCCTCTGCTCCGTCTGGACTTCCCTCTCTTGCTAACTGCTTTCCCACTGGCTTTCAGAAATGCAGTTGAGGCCATCTTTATGGTGTGTTTCCCAATATCTGTAAAAACCTTTCCTCTGCCTAGTAATTCCTCTTTCTTTTCCATTTCCAGTATGGGAAAAGGGCTGCCCCAGGAGTAGGAGAATGCCCCTCCAATCTGGTCCTAGCGGCCTACGGGGAGTGGAGTGGGATGAAGGGGACTGCGTGTGCGAGTGTGTGTGCAAGAACATGTGAGGCTGACAGCACGTGGGTACCTGAATACAAATGTATGAGAGCGTGAGGGTGTCTGGACACGAGCGTGTGTGCAGGTATGCGTGTGTACACATGCAGATCTGAGGAGGTGGAGGTGTGTGTGCCACAGAAGTTTCCTAGCTGCTTGAACAAAAGACCAAGTGGTGGATCAGACCATGCTGGGCTGCCTTCTCGGGCCCCTTTAGATCACTTCTCCAAGTTCAATTTGCACTCAGTCCAGCGTTAATGGGTTGTAAGCTGCGCCCTTGGACAATTACCTTATCACAGCTGAGCATCTATAGAACCGGCAAAGCATTTTCATTAAACAAATCAAAAAGGAGCGGGGGCGCCCGGCTCCGGCTGGCCCTGAGCTCGTGGCTGTGCACTCGTTCCAGGGAAGTCCACAAGCCCTGACTAACTTTCCCTCCAGGCCCCCAGACTTTTGCGGGGGGGTCGTAAGGTGGGATGAGAATGAGGATGAAAAGATCAGACGCTGCTGGGTCCCCACCTCAGATGGACTTGTTGCTCAGGGGAAGCTGATGGAATTGGGTTCCTTTGGCCCCCAGGGCTCCTCCTTCCTCCTCTCTTTGGGAAGCCCCCTCCTCTGTCCTGGTCTACTCAGTGGGGAGGGGTCTTTCTTTTTCCTGGGTACAGGAGCACTTGTTCTGTGTCTTCACTGCTGTCACCTAAGTTCCCTCGTAGACAGATGTTCAAATATTCACTGAATGAATGGCTGAGTGATTTCACCACAAGCAGGATATCTGGACTTGGGAAAAGGCGAGGAGACCTGGGCTTGAACCAACCGTGTGAGGCCAGTGATTTGTGGTGATATTGAACCTTTGGTGTGCCTTCTGTGTGCTAAGACTTTCTCGATCCCTTGAAGCATCGGCAGGACGAATAGTCATGTATGCATAGAGAACTATGCTCAAACAAAACCCAAAACACGGCTAATCTGTACCATCTAAAGTGGCAGTGGTGAGTTGGGTGCAGACACCTAGGCTAGTGTTTGCTCTGCAGTCAGCACTCAGTGCATGCTGACTCTCTTCCTTCCTGCTTCCTCTGTGTAGTGGGCCACTGGGTCCCTTTTGTATTCATCTCTGCAGTTCTAGGGCTGAGCTCGGTGTCTAGAAGAACACAGATGGTGTTCAAGAAAGGGCTAAGTTGAATGATCATGTTACTCTTTGACCCTGGGCACCAATGTTACTAACTAGCATTTTTGAATGCCGACCCTATGCCAGGCATTCAGGCAAGCCTGTTTAACCTCAAAGCCACTCTAGGTGGTGGATTTCAGCATCTCTGTCTTACAGAGGGGGAAATTGAGACTCAGTGAGGTCCAAGGTCAAACTGAGACAGATCCAAGGTCAAAGAGCTATCAAATGGTAGGGAAGAGATTTTAACTTAAGCCTCCTTGACTCTAAAGGCTGCCATCATTCCTGCTCACATTTCTTCTGCTGCCTCAGTTTCCCCTTTTGTAAACCAGATGATTCCCAGCACTGAGCAGAGACTGTTACATAGCAGGTGCTCAGAAGGTGCTATTGAAAGAATGAATGAAGTCGGAACATTCTAATGAGCACAGGATATTATGTCCTGCTACCGGAGTCCATAGGGCTGGGACAGGGGACAAGGACAGCAGGGCCAGAGCATGTGAGAACTGGGACGGAGCCTTTGAGATGCCCTTGTTCAAGGAGTTTGCAGGTTCAGGAGCCCAGCCGCTTCCTGGGGGCTCTGGGGAAGCCAGAAGGTGCCTAGCCAGAGGGAGGAGGTGGCCGCTCCAGGGGTGGGGGTACTCCAGAGCTCCCGATGGGTGCCAGGTCTTCATTAGAATGTATAGATGGAAGGGAGAGTGCACCGCATATTTGTCTAGGTGAATTAAAAGCACAATCCCCATTTCCCAGAGGGAGCAGTTGGTTCATATTTATACATTTAGTCTTACAGGTGTAAAATAGGTTTCCTTTATGCTTATATAATAATTTTTCATTTGAATTTCAAGGCTTTATTCCCTTCTTTGGATTCAAGTCTTCTACCTGAACCCGATTCTCTCCATAACCATTAATTCCTTCATCATAAAAATGAATTCCATCTAATTCTCTATAGTGGCAGTTAGAGCAGATCAAAAAGTACCTTTGCAAAGGGGCTCCCCCCACCTCCACCACTGTAGTTTTCAGCTCGCCCGGTTCGCACCCCCCCCCCCCCCCGCCAATGCTGAGTTTCAGAAACCAGGGCTTGGAGCAGAAAAACTTATTTCCCTCGCTCAGGAAGTGTGTGAGTGCGCGTGTATGTGAGCATGCTTTACAGAGAGCTCTTTAGTTTCAGAAAGACAACAATAACAATAACAATAATGGTGACTCAGTACTTAAGACGAGTCAGACACCTGCCGGGCACGTTTATAAACACGACTGAATGCTTGTACACACCCATGAAGTAGGTATCAGTACCTTCATATTACAGGGGAGGAGATGAAAGTCCAGAAAAGTGAAATAAATTGTGCGAGGTCACATGCAGCTGGGCTTAAAATTAAGAAAAAAATTATTGGGGAGAAGGGCATAGCTCAACTGGTAGAGTGCGTGCTTAGCATGCATGAGGTCCTGAGCTCAATCCCCAGTACCTCCTCAAAGAATAAGTAGGTCCAATTATCTCCCCCCACCAAAACAAAAATTATGAAGTATTTCACACAGACACTATAAGTGAATGGGCACCTCCAGACTAAGTTGGTACCCCTATACACCCCTCTGCTGTACCATTCCCTTTATTTGCCCCCATATCACGAATTTGTTATCATTTCTGCACATACTGTTGGAGGCTGAATAATAGCCCCCAAAGATATCAGGTCCTAATCCCTGGAACCTATAAATGTTACCTTGACATCAAAAAGGATGTTTGCATATGGGACTAAGTTAAGGATCTGGAGACGGGGAGATTATCCTGGACTATCTGGGAAGGTCCTAAATGCCATCACAAGTGTAAAAAAGAAGAAAAAAGATACCTGACACAGACAGAGGGGGACAGGGTTCTGTGAAAGTGGAGGCAGAGATTGGAGTCATGCGGCCATAAGCCAAGGCAGCCACCTGAAGCATAAAGAAGTAAGAAATAGATTTTCCCAGAGAGCCTCCAAAGGGAATGTGCCTTGTGACACTGATTTCAGCCCAGTGGCAGTGTGATTTAGGACTTCTGACCTCCAGAACTGTGTGAGAGTAAGTTTGTGTTGTTTTAAGTCACCAAGATCGTGGTAATTTGTTTCCATAGCCACAGGAAAGTAATACACATGCTTTTATAATTTTATGACCTTTTTACATTAAAATATGTAGTTTTCCCTGTTTATATAATGGTATACTGTAGGTTTCATCTTGAAACTTGCTTTCCTTACCCAACCTAATGTTTCTGCGATTTAGCCTTATTGACACAAGTAGTGTTGGTTTAAAGACAAAGAAGAATCTAATTTGGCAGGCAGATCCAGTTGCATTTTGAGTGGCTTCCTTTTTGCCTCTGCAGGATGCTCTGCTGGGCAGAAGCTGAGGTACCTCTGGCTGCCACATTCGGCAAGGGCAGGACCACACTTGCCCTCTGTGCACCCCTAGGTATGGGGACTCAAATGAACAGGGATTTGCTATGTACTGGGAAGGCCGGGCTCATTAGAAACAGAGGGAAGGTGTCAGGACCTGGTTTCAAGTAAACTCAAGGATTCCATGTCTCCAAGACCTCCGAGAGTCAAGGCTTCCCAGCCACGAAGAGAAGGACACTCAGAAGGAGCGCTCAAGTGGAGACGAGATTGTGTGTGTGCATGTGCATGGCGTGTGTGTGTGTGTGTACACGGCACGTGCGTAAGTATGAGTAGGCGTAAGTGCATTAGCGTGAGCTCCTTGAGGTCACAGACACAGTCTGCCTCTCCCCCCAGGACCTGGAGAACAGTGGCTGTTTGTTGAACCCATGAATGAGTGTGTTTGTGAGGGTGGGAAGGGGGTTGATGATTCGTCCTGTACATGTAAGTATCTGGCTATATATGATTGATTCAAGTTCTGCAAGTTGATAGAAATTGTAAGGTTGTGAGTGAATTAATGAGTCTGTGGACTTCATCTCGGATTTACACCTTTGTTGAACACTTTTATGGCTTATGGAGTTTTCATGTCCGTGTTTAAAAAGCTTGACTCTCGCCTCAATAATGTGTAGTGCAGAGGCAGGCTGTGATGCTCCCCAGATGAAGGACAGCTGGGGATGAGGGTGTGAAAGTTTACCTGGTGTCATAGAGCAAGCAGGTGGCAAACTGGGTCCAGTAAGTGGCTCAGCAAGAGGACACATGCTTTGAAACCCCATGAGCTCCATTTAAATCTCGGTGTCAGTCCTCAGGAGCTGGGTTTCCTGGGACAAGTGACTTAACCTCTCTGAACTCCATTTCCTCATTTGAAAAATGAGCACAGAAACACTTAGCTTGTGGGGATTGCTGAAGAGAGATGCATGCACGAGGGCTGGCATACGGGAGGGTTCCATCAGGGGCAGCTCTCGTCACTCCTCAATTGGATAGTGTCTTTCTTCTTGCAGTCCTGGGTTATAACCCACATTCCACCAAAAATTATCAGGGAAATTTAGAGAAGCAAGCTGCCAAACCAGTTAGCTGGCATCAACTGCTATCACCAGGGGGTCTGAGTTATCCCTTTTTGGGGGTCACTGGGGCGTGATGACCTGTGACCTGTGCAGCCAGCAGGGGTAGGAACCCAGCAGATTTGGGGTCATCTAGGACTTCTGGAAAGACCCGAGAGACCACTTTCCAATCTGGGGTTTTTCATTATGTAGGGGGCAGTAAATCAAAGGGACTGCCCCAGGCTACAAACTTGAAAGGGCCCCAGGCGGATGGAACTGGGCAGGGAAGATACTGATGGGGGAGGGAGCTATGGCTCCCCTGGCTGGTTACCAAATGGATCTGAAGACAACAAAGTAACACACAAAGTGGAAAAATCCACTAGAAGTAAAACTGAGAAATCAGTGACAAACTGGAGAAAATACTGTTATCATCTCTGCGGCAAAAGGTTAATGCCTTTGCTATATAAAGAGCTCCTGCAAATCAATAAGGACGAGGAACAACCCCTGGGCAAAGGACACGGACAGCGGTGAGGGCTAGAAGCCAGTGAAAAACTGTCGGTCTTATCAGATACCTAAGAAAAGAAATTAACACCTTAACCATGCTCACCCATCACAGTGGCCGTTGTGAGGGGGGAATTCATGCTAACCAGGGTTGCTGAGGGTTCTGGAAGCTGGGACTGTCATATAATGTTCGTTGCTGAGGACACGGGTACCAGCTTTCTGAAAGGCAACTTGGAAAGTATGTTTCAAAAGCTCCAGAAATGTTTAGAACCATCCTTGGGCCATCACTTTGTACTTCTGGGAATTTATTAAGCATATAGGCAAAGATATAAATGCGCTCATCACAATCTTTTTTATAATAGGGAAAACAGGGGGAAAAATCTTTAACAAGAGGATATTGCCAATACACTGTGAGACTTCCATATCTTCCACATATCCAATACACTGGAACCATCACAAGCACCCGTAGTGAAAAGTGACACTCGGGTACCGTCTCTTTCTCTCCATGCTAGCAACCATTCTAAAAGCCTAGCTCATTTACTTCTCACAACTGTTTGAGATACGTACTGACCTCATCATCCTGATTGTACTGGTGAAGAATGTGAGGCACTGAGAGGTTAAGTGACCTGTCCCTGGTCTCTCACCTGGTAAATGGCAGAGGCTACTGTGAACTCAGTCTGGCTCGGTCCTCTGTCTTCTTAACTGAACTGTAAGACCTCTCCGAGTTTTTAATGACTTGGCAAAATGATCATGACACGTTGAGCGAAAAAAGAAGCTTCCAAACAGCATGATCCTACTTAAAAAAAAAAAACAAAACCAACAACTTATGTGTAGAGAAATAGCCCTAGAAGAATGTTTATCCAAAAGATGAGTAAGTACCACTAAGGGGTACTTTTGGCTTCCAGGTATTTTCTAAATTTCCTATAATGAGGATTATAACTTTTAAAAATCAGGACAGCCACATGAAAGTTATTACAATGAATAGAAACAGACTTCCGGCCCATGTTCAGAATCTAATTACTTTTCAACCCAATGTCAAGGCGAAGAAATGAGACTCACGGCTGACCTGTGATGCTCCCCAAGACCCGTGTCCATCCCTCCCTTCCTGTCCACTTAGGAGGTGGGAAAGCCGTGGGATGAATTGCCTCCACCCAACAACCAAGATGGCATCCAGAAACACACATTTACCTGACACCTACGATGGACCAGCTCTGGGACCAGGCACCAGGGAGCAGCAGTGAACAGGCCAGCACTCCTGAAGTTTATGGTGGAGCCCTGGTGCCAATGCCCCTGCTGGACTTGGAGTCTTGTGTTTGACGCAACCACTGTGTTATCCGGCTCCCAGATGAATAAAGCAGCTTTTTTGCCCTTTTGTCCGGATCTTCTAAATAGCCTCAATGGCAGAGAATGCTGATTCTCAAAGTGTGGTCCCCTGAACCAGCAGCAGAGCATCACCTGGGAGCTTGTTAGAAATGCAACTTCTCAGGCCCTCGCCAGACCTGCTGAGTCAGAAACTCTGGGTGGGGGGCAGCAACCTGTGTTTTAACCAGCTTTCCAGGTGACGCTAACGTATGAGCGTCACTGGATCAGAGGGATCACGGTGCCAGGTTAGAGTATTTCAGGGCGTGAGAGGCATTTCTCATCTCTTTTTCAGAGGCCCCCAAAGTGACTGGCTCTGCTAAACTCGTTTTTGAAATCCCGAAGACAGGCTCTGGGAAATGAGTTAGTCCTTTCCCCACCCCGCCTCGCCTCCCTCAGAACGCTGCTGACAGCTGATTAATGGGGAATGACTCTCCAAAGATTTCTTTACATATATTAGGTTAGGAAAGGCTTTGAAAACTTTTTGTGGCCATTGTGCCTGCGAAGATTCCCTGCATTGGCTCTCCTTGGGGATGGAGAAGTGCTATTTGTCTCCTTGTGATGTAGACAATGACCTCTGTTCTTATACCTCTCTGGGTAGTGCTGGGCTGGGAGCAGGGGGCCTGGAGCCCACTTGGGCTCCCGTGCAGATTCACCGAATGACCTTGGGCGAGTCCCTTCCCCTCTGGGCCTCAGTGTGCTCCTCAGTGTTCTCCTCTGTTTAATGACAGGGTCATAGGGTCCCTCCCTGCGCTTGTATCCATGATTTGAAACCTGGAAGATTTCTTCTGTTCTGAATTTCCAGAGCTGGGCTTGATTGAGAAGGTTCACAGAGCTGTGTTTCCTTTATTGAGTACTTTTAGGGAAGAAACCCACAGAGTTGTAAAGACAGAGTGTGTGTGTGTGTGTGTGTGTGTGTTTGTGTGTGTGTGTGTTTGTGTGTGTGTGTGTTATGTGTCTGGACCCTAAAGACTGATTTGGGCTGGGTCATGGAAGATGTGGCTGGATACAGATTAAAGGAGCAGACTTCAATTTTCTTTGTTCCCTGAAAGATATGTTAACCAAAAAGTGTTGACTGATCCTGGGTTGGTTGCTCTGAATTGCAAAATATGTGCCATTCAGATGTGCTCACTGGAGGGGGGAGGGGATAGCTCAGCAAGCACCAGGTCTTGGGTTCAATTCCCCAGGACCTCCATTAAAATAAACAAACAAATAAATAAATAAAAACCTAATTACCTCCCCCTCCAAAAGAAAAAAAATAGTTAAAAAAAAAAAACCACCAAGTGTGCTCACTGGAAAGTCAAACATTTCTTCAAGTGCTCATGGACACCAATGGCTTCCATTAAAGCTGGGAATTTGCATTAGAGTGGAGCGTCCCTGGAATGAACTGGGGAGTCCTTTTAAAACCCTTTAGAGGCAAATTCTTAATTTCCCCTTCAAGTGAAAAGTAACTCCTAGAGGGTGGGGATGGGAGGCGGCAGGGGCTGGGTGCTCCTGAACCAACTTCCCTCTTTCCATACCAAGATCTGGATCCCCTCAAGCCTGGGGTGGGAGTAGGGGGGCTGAGCCAGGGGCCTCCAGCTGCCAGTGGGACTTGCCGATTTACCCCAAGTACTATCAGTTTCATTATAATATAGTTATAATACACAATGATAATATTTCATTATTATGTCAGTATCCATGTGTGCCATGATGTGTGAAGGGTTAAGAAGTGAGCATCTATGTTTTGTCAGTGGGCCACCTGCTTGGCCTGTAAGGAAGAGAGCATCTTACCTTGTCTCCTTCAGCTGGGCGATGTCCACTGACCTGCAGCTGGGTCACAAGGTCCCCCCATCCACAGCTGGCTGAGGCTCCCTGCCCCCACAGTCTGTGTTGAGTGGAGGGAGCCCCAGGGTACCAACTGCAACAGGCCCAGGGCGCAGCCGCCCAACCCTAAGCTGGGATCAAGATTTCCAGTGGCTGAACCTACCCAGGGCAGTCCGTTTTGAACCCATTACCTCTGGTCCTATTTAGTTCTTGGCTGTTAAGTCCCAAGCCACAGAGCTAATAATCTTAACCTTTAATACGTCCAACACCCTTGGGTCCAGATCCCCTGCTCACCAGCTGTGTGATGCTGGGTGACTCTCTGTGCCTGCATCTCTTCATCTGTAAAACGGGGATGATAATGCCCCCCTCGCAGGGACTGATTTAAGATTGAATCAGATGATGCGTGGAAAGCCCTTAGCGCAGCGGCTGACACCAAGTGGTCCCACGAGCAACGATTATCATCGTGACAGATTCTTCACCAATGTTTGCTGAGCCAGAGGTGATGTGGATTGTCAAGTCACAGGGTAGCCAGAGGGACAGTAAGGACACACAAATGAGAAACAATTCAAAGGGACTTCGACCCTGGGTCCAGGGATCTGGGTTCAGATCCCAACTCTGTCATTTTCCAGCCGGGCAGCTTTGGGCAGCTCTTTCCATCAGTACGGCTGCATCTGCCTCAGAGGGTCGTCCAGGTAGGCGAGTAAGTAGACCAGAGTGGCCTGAGCGCGGGGTTAGAATCGCAGGCAGGACTGGAGCCCTGCGGACTTGCTCATTGGACTCTCACTGGAACAACTACACTTGTCCCTCTTCAGTGTCCGTGCGGGATTGGTTCCAGGAACCCCCAACAGATACCAAAATCATGGCTGCTCGAGTCCCTTACATAAAACAGCCCAGTGAAGTGAATGCAGCCAACCCTCCATATCCCCAGGGTCAGCATTCGCCAGTTCGGTGTCCGCATCTCTGGAGGACAGACTGTATTTTTTTTTTTTTTTTAATGGTGGTGATTCAAATGACATGCCTAAGGGCACACAACCAGGGAAGTGGCCGATGCAGTAGTGGAGAGCATTCAAGAGGAGGCTGGGGAGGGGGGCGGGGAGAACCGCCTACACTCAGATGGAAAAGGATGGTCCTGATTCTCTCTGAGGAAGAAGTCCATCATGGCTGGAACTGGGGAATGGAGAAGAAGGACCATGTTCTCCTGGAGGGAGGCTGTGTGTCCCCGCAAAGCCCCATGGCCTCTCTAGGACTGGGTTTCCCTACTGCTCTCCGCAGAGGCCGCATCTTTGGGAGGTGGCCAGGAGCAGCCCGCCGCGAGATGCTTCTTTCTCTGTCTGTGATCTGAATTTCCCCCACTGCGGCGGCGGCGGTGACAGGCGTAGAGCAAAGAAGCGTTTAGGCCACTTGCAAGATGGAAGCCATTTCAAAGGGAAGGCTGGTCCTTGATAGTCCCTGAAAATATTTGGGAAAAAAATGTTTCTGGATTATAAAAGCAACACTCGCTCTTGGCAAAGTGTATAGGACAAAATGAGGACTGGCCATTGTGAAATCATTCTGTGTGTTTTCACGTATTTGCTTCCAATGTTTTCCCTGCACCTATATTTGCAATCGGATTAAGGGTTCAAGTGCTATTTTACTCAAATCTAGATGAAAATACATCTTCATGTTCTCAGTTGTTTCCCAACTCCCCCCACCACCCAGTCCAGACAGCATATTTGATAGCTGTGTGATGTCCCATTGAATGCAGACAGCAGTTTCATTAGCTAGTCCCAACTGAGACTTTTTCTCCTTCCCCCCAGGACACATCGTGCTGTGATGAGCCCCCTGGCACACCTGTTATATAAAACCCTCCTCTCTGGGGCCCCAGGGAAGAGTGAAGCCCTTGCGTCATTTTCCCATCCCTTGGAGTGGGACCAAAACTCACTCTGGCTCCAAATGCCTGAGGCCAGCTCCTTCAAAGAAAGGACTTTCCCTCTTCTATTAATTGGGCAATTTGGAAACCAGGGCTTGAGGAAAAATATTATTTTTCCCCAGTCATTCTCAAGTTGCATATTCACCAAGTTAAAGCAGCCAGTCAAAGCGAGGGAAAAGAAAACAAAACCCCAAACTTGGAACCAGCTGTGCTGTGTTGTGTAGACAAAATAAGCCTTTGACAGACCGATCAGATCACCTTTTTTGACCTGTTGATTCCTCACCACGTCAGCGAGACTTCAGCTGTTTCAGTGGTTTGGGCTTGTTTGTTTCTTCCATCTCCTTCTCCCCTCCTCCTTCTTTTTTGGTTGGTTTGTTGTACAAACAATATTTCAGAATAGAGAGATGGAAGGAAAAGAAAAAAAAAAAACAATGCTCACATACACTCCAGGCCCAGAGGAGTCAGACTGGTTCTTTTCTTTTTTTCTCTTTCTTCCTCCCTTCCCTCCTTCCTTTTCCTTCCTTCCCTCCTTCCTTTTCCTTCCTTCCCTCCTTCCTTTTCCTTCCTTCTCTCCCTCCCTTCCTCTCTGTTTCCTTCTTTCATTCTTTCCTTACATTTAAAACAATTATGGGAAAATACATACATACATACAATACACCGTGTTTTAACCATTTTAAACTGTATTGTGCAGTGACATTTAGTGCATTCACACTGTTGTGCAACCATCACCCCATCTAGTTCAGGAACATTTCCACCTGTGAAAGGAAACCGTGTCCACACTAGCAGCCACTCCCTGTGCCTCCCTTGACCACAGCCTGAAGCAACCCCTAACTTCCTTTCTGTCTCTATAGACTTGCCTACTGGGACCCTTGTCTATAAATGGAATCATACAATGTGTGTCCTTTAGTGTCTGGCTTCTCTCAGCGTAACTCTTTCCTGGTTCATCCATGTCGTAGCATGAATCAGGACCCCATTCTTTTTTGTGGCTGAGTAATATTCCCTTGTATGGATATACTTCTTTCTGTGGTTTTGAGTCTGGTGTTTCTATCAGGTAGCCTAGTGGCGTGGATTGGAGTGGGGCACTGGGACCATGGGGCTGGCTGAAACACGGGCAGACTGCATCAAATGTGCCAATCTTCTGGGTTAGTTAGCCTGTGTAGACCACAGAATTAACCAAATCAGCTTCTGGACAAGGAGGAAAGAATACCTCCTCCACATTGGTTGAGAACCTGGGATTTCCTCATCTTAAAAAAAGGAATAATGTAATAATATTCTTTTTTTGTAAAGAGTTGCTGTGAGAATTAACTGGTTCATTCAGGCGATACACTAAGAGTTATTATTCTTCCCTATCTAAGCAAATCAGTGTGATTCATTTAACCTCCAACAACTCATTTAATTCAGGTGTAAGTCTCTGCTTTCTCATTTACTCACAAGTCACTTGGCTGAGCCTGTTTCCTCATTTGTTTGTTTTACATAGCTGTTGAGAGAATGAAATAAGTTCTAAATGAAACTACAGACATAGTTTCATTCATAAAATTCTTTTAAGTTACTTTAAAAACCAACAAGAGTTAGTTTTGGTTTAGTTTTTATACCTTTTTCATGTAACAGTAGAACGTGATTAAAATGAGACAAAAATCCCACAGACCTATTGAAGGAAGGATAAAAACAGATATAGAGTAACTAAAGATAGGAGTAGTGGAAAGAGTTGAATCAGAAACCTAGGCTGAGAGAAGGTATAGCAATTGGGAACTTCACTCTGAGCTTCCTAGTGGCCAAGGCAAAAAGGGAAAGCAAGTGGGTTTAATCAATCTGATGCAGGATGTCTCAACCTAGGTACCATTGATATGTTGGCCTGGATGACTCTGTTGTGGAGAGCTGTCCTGTGCTCTGTAGGATATTTAGCAGCATCCCTAACCTCTGTCCACTAGATGCCAGAGGCAGCTTCTCGCCCCTTCCCTGCTCAGCTGTGATTATTAAAAATATCTCCAGGTAATGCTAAATATCCTATGGGGGTGAAAACTGCCCTGGTTGGGAACTGATGATCTAGCAAAAGGAAACAAACCTTGAGGTGGGGTCTTCGATAAAGGACTGGGCAATGTGACTGGCAGGGCCTTTAGGATCAGGTCTCAAAGTCCATAGCTTTTCAGCCTGTGCTGTTCTCAGCCCACGCAGGCATCAGACCCAGCTCCAGTGGCTTCCATCATTGATGTTCGTCTTCTCTGGGCGATGCTCTCTCTTCCTCCCATCCCAGGACCACTTCCTTGGTTAAGCACGTTTGCCAGGTGCTGGGCTGATGTCCTTGCATGTCACTAACATGC
The DNA here is from genome assembly GCF_009834535.1 of Camelus ferus. Taxonomy (NCBI): domain Eukaryota; kingdom Metazoa; phylum Chordata; class Mammalia; order Artiodactyla; family Camelidae; genus Camelus; species Camelus ferus. Next base: position 12,541,442 of record NC_045708.1, on the reverse strand, counting down.
CCATCTCACAGATGAGGAGACTGAGCTTAGAGAGGTTAAGCGGCTTGCCAATTGTGACCCTTTAAGGGGCAGCAGGGATATTTGAACCAGGGTACCCTGGTCCCTGTATTTTTAACTGCTAGTGCAGGGGAATCTCAACTAGGGGGTGATTTTGTCCCCTGAGGGACTCTCAGTAAATACCTGAAAACACTTGTGGTTGTCGCCATGTTAGGGGCAGGGGGAGGATACTGGTATCTAGTGGGTAGAGGCCAGAAAAGCAGCTAAACATCCTACTACACACAGGGCAGCCTCCACAACACAGAACTGCCAGCCCAGTGGGTCAGGGGTGCTGAGGCTGAAAAGCCCTGCCCTAGATGGTGGCCCAGTAAGGGGAGAGGTGAGCCTGGTGGGATGGGAGTCCTAGAAAAGGAGAGAAGATGGTGAGTGTGAAAATAGGGTCCGTGGGCAGGTGAAGCCTCCACTAACTGGGCTCAGTGCACTTCTCCACACTCTCGCCACCTCCTGGAATAAAGACCCAGACCTGGGCTGCCCTGGAGTTCAGCTGACGTTTGCATTGGCCCTGGAGGGTAACATGGCAGCTGGGAGCTTCTCCAGAAGGCTTTAAGATTCTAGACACATTTCTTTCTTTGTTTTTAGTTGATGAGAAAACGTTGGAAGAGAAATGTACAATCTTAGACAGTCCGAGGTGGTGATGCCGAGAGTCACGAAAGGGGGACGTGGACTCAGGCAGGGCAGGGGTCCAGGCACCACCGCTGCCTGCCTGAGGACAAGGCTCTCTCCGTGGCCGGGGGTCACCGCACTGGCTGCTTCTGCTCCCGCCCCCTCATCGGCACGGTGAGGATAATAATACCCAGCCCACGGTGTTGTTGGGAGAACTCAGTGGCATGATACCTGTGACAGCGTGGCGCCGGCCGCTTGTCTGCTCTCACCACGTGGCGCTTCTTGTCATTACTATTACTAGTTAATTATGATTACGATGATCAGAATCAGGACTAGCCCCAGAGCTGATCTAAGCCAACCGCTCGGTTGACAGATGGGGAAAAGTGAGGCCCAGGGAGGCAGTGACCCCCTCGGCATCACTCAGCAGATGAGAGGGGTTGCCGGCCTTGCTCACCGCCTGCCAGTTGCTCTGGGGCCCATCCTGGCCAGAGCAGGAATTTCCACCTGAGGTTGGAGCTGGGATGTGTAAATCGTTTCTCCAGCCTTTTTGCTCCCTGAACCAATTTGTAATTAATGGCTTGTGGCCACGTTTCTCCCCGCCTCTGAGGCAGACCTGCAAAACCTGTATGAGAAGCTGTTGTGGGCAGGGCAGCCGGCTGGGCAGCCAGCCTCTCTGTTCCGGCCCTTTGTCCCTTTGCTCCGGCGGGAGGGGGTGGATGGGCCACCTCCCCATCCTGGCGGCCCTTGCCTCAGCTCTTTCCTGCTGGCCGTAATCCACACTTGTCTGGGCTGTAATTTGTGGCTGGTGTCGAGGCCTTTCTGGGGTGTGGTGCCCTGCTGGAGGGGGCTGACCCAAGGGGCAGGGGCTCCCTGAGGCCAGCTGAAGAATTTGGGAGGTGGTGAGGTGGAGGTCCTGGGGGGGTGGGCGGTGGCCCAGAAGAATGAGGACCTCTTCCCCCACTCCCCAAGGCCCCATGGGCGATGCCATCACAGCCGGAGTTCCGGGAGCTGGGACGTCTCTGCCATAGCTGCTGACTTTGGCAAAACAGAAATCCTCCTTCTTAATACACTCTCCTTCCAGATAGACGGGGGGGTTTGAAGTCGGCTGTGGAAAGGGAAGACAATCTCGTTACTAATGCACCATAAAGTACAATAAATATTCTGCTGACAGGCTCCAAACCCAGGAAACAATTCTGAAACTCTAAAAAATAATAATAATGAAGAAAAAGAACCCAAATTTTCCCGAAGCCTCGTTCTCCTTTGGTAAAATTTTATGAAGATGGGAAGCAAAGTCACGCTCCCTCCCTGTCCCCCCACCTCCACCCTGCACCTCCCTTTTGGGTCAAGATCTTCCTCCCGGGCTGAGGACTCCTGCCTGATTTTACAACTTTGAGGTCGGAGCATCCGCACGTGGGCTGGGATGCGCTGCGTCGTCCCACACCCTCCTGATGGAGCAGGGCCTCCTCTGAGCCGACCAAATAAATGCCTCCCAGCCCCCTTCTCTCTCCCTCCGTGCCCCACAAGCACACCTGGCTTCAAAACCGGTTCCATTTTTTCATTAAATCTGAGAGTCACAGGGAGGGAATGACCTGGCTACTTCAATTAATTTTTTTTTCCCCTTTCGAATCATAAGGTTCAATTTCCTTCGGAGGAGGTAGTATCTTGCAGGGGGAGGGGGGTTTAAAACGTAGGGCTGCATTTGAATGTTTGGTCTTGATAGGAGATAGGGACCAGCATGGAAAATCATCTTTATCACCCCAATATGGAAGGGAGAGCGTGTGGCCTGGGCTGGCATACCAAACGGCCTGCCAGCCCTTATCATAATCCCAGGAGCCGGCACCCCCCCAACTCGGTCACCTCTGCTATTCCAGGCAAGCGTCAGACGTCTTCCTGCTGTAGGGAGCCAGATAGCACCGAGCTGGGCCGGCTCAGCGGGCATAATAAGAAGTGGAAATTGCTCCCAAGGAAAGTTTCCGAGGAGGAATTAACTTCTGATGGGTGGAGGAGGCAGTGTGGGGGGCGGGGGGGGACAGGGAGGGGGCGGGGGAGCAGGGGGAAGAAGATGGGGAGCTGGGTGAAGGCAAGGAGAACGCTGGCAGCATCGGACGAAGGAAGGGGAGGCCTTGGATTTGCCCAGAAGGGATGCGTTGCTTTGAATGGGAAAGACAGGTGGGTCGGCCGTGCTCATGGGGGAGAGGGCAGCCAACGGACGGCAGCAAGGGCTCTGGGACCCCAAGACTCCCAGCTGCCCGAGGGGAGGGGATCTGAATTCCCCTCTGGGTACCAATTGTGCCAGAAGCTCTGGGCTGCGTGTTTGTCCCAGGAACCGTGCCACTTTGGGTCAGGCAGGGCCCCTGGCCCAGATGTGTTTGCTGATTCTCCTCTGAGAAGCCTCCACCACCAGCCTCCTTCCCTCCTGAAGGCTAGGTCTAAAGTTCCCACCCCCGTGCGGAGGGCTCCTCAGCCTGCAGGATGTTCCTTACAATCCTTATCTACAAATACATATTGAGCACCTACTGTGTGCCTGGCACCGTTCCAGGCACTGAGGACCCAGCAGAGAAAAGGACGGGCGGGATGAGGCTGCTAAGTCAGGACCAGCTGAAATGAACACCTTCCTGCACACAAACCGAGAGGGCAGAAGCCCTGACAAGGATGTAAGATCCGGTGCCGTGGCGTGGATGGTGGCGTGGCCGCGATGCAGCCGTGAGGCCTGGGACAAAGGACTTCTCCCCATGCCTCCAACTCTTCACCTGTAAACTGGGGATGAAACACCCCGTTCTCCAGGAGGCGAGTTAGGTACAAAGGGATGGTGCTTGGCACAGAGCCCTCCCTGTATATAGTATATGCTCAATAAAGCTTTGTTCGGGTTTAATCAGCAAGGACAAGTGCCAAGCTGGCGGATATCCCTGTCGGGAAGTTCTGAGTCTGAGGACGTGGCAGAGGAGCTAGGCCTCTGGGATCTGAATCCTGGCTCACCTGGGTCCTAGGTGTGGGACCTTGGACCGGGATGTGCCCCTGGCCTCAGTTTCCTCATCCATAGATTGGGGGTAATTCTGCAGGTTTCTAGGTGCGTTACAGAGCTGTGATGCGGAGTAAATGTGCGGCTATGAAAGGGACTTCGTCGCAGCAGTGTAAATGGGAGCTATTCTTATAATGCTGGTACCCACTGGACCATGTGTCTGGGGCCCCAGTGGATGTCAAAGATGTGGGGCAGGGATGGAGCTTGCGCTGGGAGCTAGCACCTTGGCTTCCTTCCTGGGTGGACACCCATGCCCGTGTCTCTGGTGTAGCCCTCTGGGGCCACGCAGGAGTGGAGGGGCAAGCATGGTGCATGACTGGTCTGTTGATTTGTCAGGACGCTCAAGACAGCTAATGAGGCAAGATACTCAGAGAAGGTGTGGGAACTTCCTAAGGCCACACAGCAAGCAGATGACACCTGCCTGCCCCAGCCGGGTCCTGGCAGGGGTGATGGAGAGGGTCACAGGGAGGGGGTGGCACTTCAGTTTTAGCTCCAGGGGAGCCAGGAATGATCATCCCAGAGTAATTGGGTGCTAATACCATTATGCCTCCCATTTCATACTTCTCAGGTCCCCAAGGCTCTCTCTCCAAGGATCTCAAAGCCCTTTACATGACAATGCCGCCATTAACTCCTAAATCCTCCCCGGCCTGCTGGGAGGAGAGGTGGGTGGTGTGCGTGAGATGCTGAGGAATTAACCTCAATTATTTTCCTCTGATTTAGACTTCACAGCGTTGTCAGGTTGGCTCTGGGGTTTGGCGGGCCCCAGTCAGTGCTTGTGGGGCAGAGGCCGAGAGGCCGGGAGGGGCTGGTGGGGTTTGCTGAGCAGCGCTATGTTCTCCAGCTGAGCTGCTCCATTTCACTTCCTAATTTTCAGAACAGCCCCGGGGATGTGGGCGCAGTATTCCTATTTTACAGTGGGGGAGATTCAGGGAGGGCGATGACGCACTTAAAGTCACACAGCGAGTAAAGAGCAAGGCTGAAATTTAACTCCCAGCTGCCGCTCTGTCACCAAGCACAGGGCTGTCGAGTCCCAGCGCCGGGTCCTGCAGGATGGACTGTCTGGCCTCCACCCACCGAGCTGTGTGATTCAGGGCCATGGCTGCCTGTCTCTGAGTGGAACCCATGAGCTGATGGTCCAACGTCAGGGTCTTAGGTCTAGCGCTAGCTTCCAGATCTGAAGGGGTTGCTTTGCCCCACACTGTTGGAGAAACCTAGGGCCCTCAGGGGGCTGGGTGAGAAAGCATTCATTCATTCATAAGTGCATGTATTCATCAATTCCTCTTTGTGCTGCTGCCCCTACGTAGGGTGGAAGTTAATAGGATGGACTCTGGAGTCAGACTGCAGGGAGTTCAAAATTTCACCTGTATGTGACCTTGGGCAACTGACTTCATCTTTCTAAGCCTCAGTTTCCTCATCTGTAGAAGGGGATAGTAGTGGTGCTCCCCATCCAGACATTCCCTCCAGAGCCAGGTCTTGAGCACCTGCTCTGAGCCAGGCACTGCTCTCCAGCCTGCGAACACAGCATCAAAGCAGGCAGGAAGGTTGGCTGCATGTCCCCATGACCCAGTGGGGGAGACAGACAACGCCCATTGAAGTAAACCTCTAATCATCAGGTGATGGACGCACCCAGGGGGTGTGAGGTGGTGGCGGGGATTAGACCAGATGATCCGCATAGAACGCTTCACGTGGGGCTTGGTGCCCGGACAGTGTTTAATTAGCGTTGGTGGGGATGTTGATGCTCTAGGGAGCATCTACGCTGGGGGCTGGGGACATATGACGCACGCACCGTGATTATCAGAGCCTACCTGCTCCCCGGAAAGGGAGGCAGAAGCAGCATCTCCCGGTAGGAGGGTTGGTCTGTCCTCCCACCTTCTGCCCTCCACCTGACCCGGGAAGAGGAGGGGCGTGAGGCCAGCACAGGGACCAGAGCCTGGCCCCTGGAGGCACAGTGCCCTGTCCCTGGGCAGGGGGCTTGGAGATGTTTCCAGAGCCTCAGTCTCTTGGGCCAGGGCTGCAGAGAAAAGAGAATCTGCTCCCATTTCACAGATGAGGAAACTGAGGCCCAGAGTGGCAACAGGGCTCCCTTGAGATCACAAGGTCAGGCCTTGACTGAGTCCGAGACTGGCTGCCCTGACACAGAGGCCTGGGGAGCTTCAAGGGTTTGGAAGAGCATTTTGTTTTTGGTTTTGTTTTAAAAATTTTTTAAAAAAATTGAAATATAGTTGTTTTGCAATGCTGTGCCAGCGTAGTGCCTCGGCTATTCGTACATGCATGTACACACATATATATATCTCTTCCTCCACCCCCCCATCACAGGCCATTAAAGGTGTCGAACACAGTCCCCTGCGCTATACAGTACGACCTTGCGGTTGATCTGTTTTTTATATAGTAGTTAGTATCTGCAAATCCCAAACTCCCAGTTTATCCCTCCACCACCCCCTTTCCCCCTCCCTGATAACCGTAAGTTTGTTTTCTATGTCTGTGAGTCTGTTTCTATTTTCTCAATAAGTTCATTTGTGTCATTTCTTTAGATCCCACACGAGTGGTACCATATGGTATTTTTCTTTCTCTTTCTGGCTTAGTTCACTTAGAATGACGATCTCCAGGTCCATCACGTTCTTTTTTATGGCTGAGTAGTATTCCATTGTATAACTGTACCATGACTTCTTTATCCAGTCATCTGTCAATGGACATTTAGGTTTGTTTCATGTCTTGACTATTGTAAATAGTGCTGCTGTGAACACTGGGGTGCAAGTATTTTTTTCTAGTTAGAGTTTCCTCCAGATACATGCTCAGGAGTGGGATTGCTGGATCCTAGGGTAAGTCTATTTTTAGTTTTTTAAGGAATCTCCAAACTGTTTTCCATAATGGCTGCACCAACTGCATTCCCGGCAGCAGTGCAGGAGGGTTCCCTCTTCTCCACGGCCTCTCCGGCATTTATCGTCTGTGGACTTTTGAATCATGGCCATTCTGACCGGTGTGAGGTGATGCTCAGTTCTAGTTCTGATTTGCATTTCCCTGATAATTAGCGATATTGAGCAACTTCTCACGTGCCTATTGGCCATTTGTATGTTGCAAGAGCATCGTGACGCCCTCCTCTGATGGCCCCAGAGAGTTGGGGTGTGTATTAGAGACAGCTGGGTGCCAATGCTTTCTGGAAAAGAACTGTTTCCCGAGTATTTGTTCAAATGTTCACTGCAGGGCCCAGAATTCCAGGTGAACGTAGCCCGAATGGGGAAGAGAGAGACACAGGATCTGGGTTCCCGTCATCCCCTCATTTGAATCCTGATGGATGTGGGAAGCAGGGAGGTGGTGTATCCCTCGAAGGGCAGCCAGATTTAGCAAATAAAAATGCAGGACATCCCGGTCAGTTTGAATTTCAAATAAACAATGCCTCATTTTTTAGTGTAAATTTGCCCCAACATTGTCCTGTATTTTATCTGGCAACTTGCATCCCACGGGCGGAGCAAACAGGATGCCCAGAGTTACATAGTCTCTTCTGGGTTTCTCAGTTTCTCTGTCTGTTCAAGAAATCTTTTCACGTAAGATAGATTAAAACAAGACGTTTCCTGGAATCTCCAAAAGATGCCTAAGTACAGGGAACGGGCCAGTGGTTCTATACAGATAGAATACTATCTGTATTTCTTCCCACCCTTGCGCAGACATCGCACTGCAGGTAGAGCAGGGACGAGCCGGGACTGTGGGGTCGGCTCTCCTGCATCCATCCATCTGACTCCTCCACTCTTCTAAGTCACTTCTGTCTAACCCTCAGTTTTCTCATCTGTGTGATGGGCACTGTCATAAAGTCTAACCCACAGGGCTGTGGGAAGGCTCAAATGCAGTCGAGGGTAAGAGATGTGCTGTGTTCTGACCAGGGCTGCTGGCTCTGAGGGAGCCTGCTGGGTGAGGTGGGAGCCCAGTCTACGGGGACATGGGACACCAGGCTCCATCCAGCGCTCGCTCCCTTGCGATTTCCTCCCAAGGGGAGTGAGCGTGGTCATGGACTCCTAGCACTGGAAGACTCTTTGGGGGCTCAAACGACTCCATTCTCCTCCTGGAAAATGAGGCCCAGAGACACTCAAGACCACACTGTGTTCCTAGCTGACAGGTCTGAAGTCAGGGTTCCCGAATCCCAGTCTGAGTTGTGCCCCTCCACAATGTGAAATGGTAATTTAGGTATTTCTTTTCTGGAGGCAAACGTTCATTCTGTATGAGGCATCACGGTGTGATGGGGAAATGATGACGGGTCTCGGGGGTGAGAACAAGGTGAACGCAGCAACAGATGGAAACAGAGAAAGTGTGGAAAAGTGTGACCTCTGCACATCTGTCCTCGAGGACCAGTAGGTTCTCTCCTTTCAATGAGGAGACCCTGAGAATCGCACTTAGCACTGGCCCAGGTGTCCTGTCCTAAAGTCCCTGGATCTGCCACAGGTTTGCTGTGTGACTTTGGGCAAACATCTTCCCCAGTCTGGGATTTGGTTGGGAAGAATTTTCCCTCTCTGGTACTCAGGACCACTAGGACCATCAGTCTTATCTTTCCAAGAAAGACACTATGGCTATGGTCTCCCGGCATCTAGGATCTGGAAAATAGATGTGAGAGGCGAGGGGCTGTGCTCACTCACCTGGCTGTATAGGTGTCTTAGTCATCCCTCCATCCTCTGTGGCCCACGTCCTGCCCCGCGACTCTGATCCTCATCACCTCTCTGGTTGCTCTGTCTCTGTCTCTCTGTCTTTTGTTTCTTTGCCTTTTTTTCCTCTTTCTCCTCCTTCCCTCTCTCCCAGCTTGCCTTTCTCCCTTCTCCCCTTCCCATCCCTCCTCCTCTCCTTCCCTTTCGCTGCTGGGTCTGTTTATCCCTGAGCCACTTTTCCTGCAGGGAGACACTGGAAAGCCCTGGCTCCAAACCAGCGCGATCCTAATCTTCCCAGCGGACTGCCTGGAATGTAACTTATAAGCAAGGGTCTCCCGGCTTCTCCATCCAGCAGTCTGGGCAGGACTCCCAGGCATCGAAGGGGCTGGGGGAACAGGAGTGGGGAAGGGGGCTGGCGTCACTGGGTCATCTCATGTTCTGCTCTATCTGCCCATCAGTGGGGGAACAGGTTCAAACCGGGCTGGGGAAGCTTTCGACCTGGAACCAACTTTGGTTCTGGGTTCGTGGAACACAGTCACCCCTGAAGCAGCAGCAGATTGCTCTCCTCCTGTGGGCTCTGCAAAACATGGGGGCAGGGGGTCCTCGTGGAGGCCACAAGATTAAGCCAAGGCATTCATGCACTCGTTCATTCATTCATTCACTCATTCATTCATTCCTGTTTTTTGAGCACCTTCTATTGGCCACACAGCAGTGCTAAGAGATAAGGATACAATTTAGAGCACAAAGAGACCAGTTCCTGTTCTATTTGGAGCCAGCTCTCTGGTGGGGGAGAGAGATATTAATCCAATAGTTACTTAAGCAGGTCTCCTTCAGACGATGTTAAAGGAGAGGTTGTCGGTGCCTGGTAATACAGGGTTTGACTGGGTCTGTAGGGGACGCCATATCCGGAGCCACACTCTCTTTCTGAGTGATTAAAAAGAATAAAAATATCATTAACTGAGTGTTTATAAAGACATGGAATCACAGACATAATTTCTTTTGCTTTGCCATCACTTTTGGTCCTGTTTTCATTTTACATGAGTCAACTTTAGATGCCCCTCCAAGCTGATGTGCTGGGCTTCCGACCGCCCCTAAAAGAGTCCCCAAGAACGTGCACTGCTCTCAACTTTCCTCCCTTCTCATTCTCAGAATTGCCTGTGCCTCCTGGACCCCATAAACCAGGACACGTAAAGGCGAATTTCCCCTGCTACCTCCACCCTCACTGCTCTCCCTGCCTCTGCTTCAGATTCAAGGAGGCGGGGGAAGATGGGGGAAGAGGCCGGGGCTCTGCCCTTGGAGGATGTGGCGTCTGCCTTACTTCCCTCTTCGGACCTCTGCTCTTACCTGTAAAATGGACTACTGGGTCCCAATAGGGAAAATTTTCTGCGACGGTCACGCAAGACAATTGATGTGAAAGGCATTGTTTTGGAACCCCTTGGAATAATCCCCAGACTCACTGCCATCATCCCCATCAATAAAGGGTCCCTCCGAAGTGGGGGGCAGGGGAGGTTCAGCCCCCTTCTGTCTGGAGCTGAAACTCCCAGCTCCAGGAAGCACAGTGTTGCCTTCTCGGCAGAGCAATGCTGCCACCTAGTGGTCACCCTTTGCCTTTCTCTTCTGGAACCTGAGGGCTCAGCCAGACTTGAGAGCTGCCCACCCAGGGCCCCTCTACAAAAGCTTCCCCCTCCCCTCAAAGCCCCCAGGGACCAGGGATTCCATACCTAGTCATTAGAGGGTAAACATTGCAGTGGGGAAAGAAGGGAGTGAGGATATAGGGTCCCCGCCCTTAGGAAGAACAACTGATCCTCAGCTGAGGTTCCGTGGGCGTTGGGGGTTGTGGGGTGAGTTCAGAGGCCCGAGGCTCACACAGCGCAGCTGGACCTCAGCTGCTGGATGCTTGTTGGTGTCAAAGGCAGGAAGCTCATTCAAGAGAGCCCGACCCCGTTTCTGCCTCCCGCCTTTCTACAGACTATTCTCTATACCATTTCCAGGCTGATCCTTTTAAAAGTAAATCACATTAGGCCACTTCTCTGCTCAAAATCCTACAGTAGCTTCCCTCCACGTAGAGGAAGCCAAAGACAGCATCCTGGCCCAGGATGACCCTCCCTGGCCACATTTATCCCTCACACCTCACCTGCCCCTTGTTCTCTCCACTCCGGCCACGTGACTGGACTCCTTGCCGTTCCTAAAATAGGCATGACTCCCCCACCCCAGGGCCTTTGCACTTGCTGTTTCCTCTGCTTGTAATGCTCTTCCCCCAGATATTCACCTGGCCTGCCCCTCGTGTTACTCAGCTCTCTGCTTAAGCATCACTTGCTCAGAGAAGGCTGCCCTAATTAAACAAGGAGCCTCCATGACTTTTATTTCCCTTTTCCTATTTCATTTTCTTCGGGGACTCACAATAGACTATAAACTTGTATGCTTATGCGGGACCAAGGGAGAAGACATAGTCTCTATCTTTGGAAGTTTTCTAGTCTAGAGAGGGCGACATCACTCGTGTCCTTTAAGAATTCCCAGGCTGATGGAGGAAGAAACAGCTTCTGCCCTTGGGGGTCTCCTGCCCTGGGAGGAGCCTGATGGTGCCTTGTCAAAGGTGGGAGCTGTAACCCTATTACCCGGCCCCTAGAGTGTAGCAGGTGGGGAAGGGCAGCCCTGGGATGACTCAACAGAAAGCTAGCGTGTTCTTGTCAGCATGAGATGGCAATTTTCATTTTTCCTACTGGGGACCCTACAAAAGGTGAAGAAAGGGCCCCACAAACACTATCGTTGGTAAAACTAGAAATCAGAAGGCACAGACTCAGAAATAACGCACAGTGGCTACGATTGGTGTAAAAGCCACGTGGGATGAAGGGTCACAGAATCTACGCAGGAGGATGCAGACGGTGAGACGTCGGCCACTGGGGGGCTCAGAAAACATGGGCAAAAACATACTCCATGGTCAGCGGGGGGCTCGCCCTGCAGTGAGAACACCTCTCTCCCTCTCTCTCTCTCAAATATTGCAGGAGCAGGAGGAGCTGCCTACAGTCAGACCAGGAGACCCCAGCTCTTTCCCCAATCTGTAGTAAGGAGGGAACTACACCCCGGCGATACTGAGACACTGTAAGATGGTAGAGATGGAAGTGAGGAAAGAAAGTGTGAGGTGGGATTCTGCATTGAGCTGAGCCGTCCTTCGAGTCTAAGGGCCCCCAACACAATTCTGACCATCGCAGCCTGCGTGGTTCCCGTGGAGTCTGTCTTGAGGAAACTCAAGTTGAAGATGAACTTCGACCACTGAGATGACTGACAGAGAAATGGGGGTTCACTGACTGCGATTAAGCTTGGACCGAAGACCCCACAAGTGTGGGGAATAGAGGGGCAGTTGGGGTGTGAGCGATCTTTTTCTCGATGCTGTGAAGTGGTGGGAGGAGGTGGGAGAGGGACGTGTGTGTTTGCTGGACGCCTCGTCTGCAGTTGCTAGGAGCCAAAGAGCATCACTCAGAGCTGACAGATCAAAAAAGAATTATAGAAACATGTAACAATTCACAGGACATCACCAAGCAGGAGACTTAAAAGGGGGAGGTGGGGGAAAGCAAGGAGGGATGAGCAAGAAGAAGTAACACTTTGATTTTTCTCACATTCTGAGAAATCGTGGACCAGGAATAACACAAAAAGTTATCATAATAAACAAAGTATGGAACTCCTTGTGCAGTGGAAGAGCCACAGACAAATGCAAAGGGAATGAGTCACATAGTAAAAAACTTTAAAAAACTCCAAAAAAACAAGGGAAAATGTCATAAAATAAAGAGACAGAACAGATGTTAGAAATGGCAATAAACGTAAAGGGCTTAAATTGTCCAGTAAAAGGAAGAAAAATTCAGTTTGGAGCCTACAACCAAATTCAACTCTACGCTCTACATAAAAGGCATACTTAAACCAACGTAATTCAGAATGGTTGAAAATCAAAGTTGGGCAGAGGTGTACCAGGGAAATGCAAATAAAAATATTAATATAAAGTAGTAATTACCTTCATGGAAGATGGTGTGGATTTCAGACCAGAAAAGTATTTAATACAAGGGAAGTCACTTTAGAATATATGAGTGTGTTTTCCACATGGAGATAATAAGACTTATGAACATCAGTGCCCTAGATAACATAGCAGGTGCATTTATAAAGGAGAAGTTACATGAGATACAAGGAGAACACACTTTACTTTCTTCATTACAGGACAGATGAAAGGATATAGAACATCTTCATAACGTGAGGAATCACTCTCATCCACTGACTGGCTGTTAAGATCACGTCACATATTGGTAGCCCACTTCAGGGACCAATTCCTGGATTACTGAGGATAAAAGATCTAACTCTTATAACCAAAAGACCCAAAGTACATTGGCCTGAAGAACAAGGAAGCCTACCTCTCCCACAGCTGCTTAGTTGGTGGGGCAGCTCTGCTCCAGAGAGGTCTTCAGGAACCCAGATCCAACAGGTCCCTCTGCCCTCCCACAGGGCATGGCCATTGTTTGCATGGTTGACGTGGGTCACTGTGGGTTCCAGAGAGAGGGAAGGAGGAAGGGAGCGCAGAGGAGGTGCACTCTCTGTGGGGCATGGAAGGGGCACAGAAGGGGCACAAAGTCCCCCATCATGGGCCATTGGTGAGGACTTGGCATCACATGGCTTATTTAACTGTGAGGGAGGCTGGGAAGTGTAGCCTCACTGTGTGCCAGGAAGAAGGGAAAAACGGATTTGAGCGGACAACTGGTGGAGTGGAAATGAGTCCCAGGACCTTAGGAAACTGTTAGAGGGCATCTGGCAAAGTTCTCAGACACACACCCTATGAGTCAGCCATGTGACATCTAGGAGGGCTCATATCTGCACCAAAAGACGTGGACCAGAATGTTCATGGCAGCACTCCTCCTGATGGCCCTACACTGGAAACAGCCCGAATACCCACCGGGAGCAGAATGCTTGAACACAGTGAGAAAACATTCAGTAGTGGAACTGAGCCAAGTGCAACCACGTAGAGCAGCATGAATGAATCCCACCAACACAGCGTCGAGCGGAGGAAGCTGGATTCCAAAGGGTACAGGCAGCGTGATTTAAATCACACCATTCAAAACCTGGGAACACCGACAGGGACACAGTCAGGGAAAGTGGCTCCTCTTGGGGAGGGTGGGTGTGGAGGGGGCGCTGGTCACTTCCTATTTCTCCACCCGGGCAGTGATTTCGTGGGGGTGTTCGCTTTGTGAAGATTCATGGAGCTGTACCTTTAACGATTTGTGGCTTTTCTGTATACGTGTACTATTGATACATATTTTAATTTACACAACTAAAGACAAGCAGATGTGAGCGAGTGGAGAGACACATCGTGTTTGGGGAAAGAGAGTCAGCATCGTGAAAACTTAATTTTCTCAAGGAGAATTGATAAATATACTTCAGTTCTAGGGGAAATATCAACAGTTCTCAGCGTACTGAGTGTTTATCCTGAAGTTCCTGTGAAAAATTAACCAGGAAGCATAGCCAGGAAAATTCTGGAAAAAAGAGGGCACTGCCAGAAAGAACCATATTATATGTGATACTTCACTCATTAACGCAATGTGGTTTTGGCCATGAATTCTCCAATGCACCAGTGAGATGGAACTGAAACCAGAATTTGACCTCAATTCAGATAGGCGTTTAGTATTCGATAACGTTACCATATCACCAGTGAAAAAAAGCTGAATTATTCAATGAATGGTGCTAGGACAACTGAATGGCCACCTGGGAAAAAAAATTGGATTTCCACTTTTTCCCCGAACTAAATGATGAAGGTTCCATTTGCAGTAATGCGGATGGACCCAGAGATGGTCATACAGAGTGACATAAGTCAGACAGAGACAGACAAATATTATATGATATCACCTACACGTGGAATCTAAAAAGCAGTACACATGAACTTATTTACAAAACAGAAACAGACTCACAGATGTAGAGAACAAACTTACGGTTACCAAAGAGGAAAGGATGGGGGAGGGATAAACTAGGAGTATAAGATTAACAGATACACACTACCATATATAAAATAGATAAACAACAAGGACCTACTGTAGAGGACAGGGAACTATATTCAATCTCATAATAACCTCTATTGGAAAAGGATGGAAAAAAAGAATATATATATAAAACCAAATCACTTTGCTGTACATTTGAAACTAACACAATATTGTAAATCAACTATACTTCAATTAAAAATAAATTTAAATAAAGCAAAACCAAAAAGAACCCAAAGGAATCAAAGATTTAAATGTGAAAATGAAATCATAAAGAAACACGGAAGAATTCCTCTATGATTTTAAAGTGCCGGTAGTTTTTTTTTCTTTTTCTTTTTTAGAGTTAAATTTTTTTTCTTGTGATGAGAACTTTTACGATCTACTCTCTTAGCAACTTTAAAATATGCATACAGAGTTATTCACTATAGTCACCATACCGTACATTTCATCCCCATGATTTATTTATAACCGGAAGTTCGTACCTTTTGACCACCTTCATCCATTTTGCCCTCTCCCCACCAGTCAGCTCTCTATATGAGCTCAGTGTTGTTGTTTTTGTTTTATATCTTTTTTAGGTTTCACATATATGTGAGATCATACTGTATTTGTCTTTCTCTGTCTGGTTTATTTCACTTAGCACAATGCCCTCAAAGCCCATCCAATGTTGTTGCAAATGGCAAGATTTCCTTCTTGTTTTTATAACTGAATAATATTCCGTTGTTATATATACCACATTTTCTTAATCTGTTCACCCATCAATGGACACTCATGTTGCTTCCGTGTCTTGACTATTGTAAATAATGCTGCATTGAACATGGTGGGGGGAGGGGGTACAAAGGGACTTTCTAATTATGACTCAATAATCTAGAAGCCATTTAAAAAGACTGATGAATTTACTTACATAAAAATAAGTATTCTGCATGCTGAAAAAAGTCTTATCATGAACAGAGTCAAAAGACAAATGACAAACTGGGGAAAATGTTTGCAATTTGTATCAGAGGCAAAGGGCTGATTTCCTAGAAGCGCTTACAGAAATTGATTAGAGAAAGTCAGACAGTCCAGAATAACAGAGAGCAATGGTATGAACAGGCAGTTTGCAGAAAAGGAAGTCTCAATGTGCTTAAATGTACAAAAAGAAGTTCAGCTTACTTGCAGCAGGATCAGCGCCCATGAAAACCACAGCCCTGGGTCATTTTCCTTCATCAAACTGGCAAAACTCTGAAGATAAGATGATACCTTCTGTCGAAACGGAAATGAAATTTAAAATAAAACTGCCCAAGGATGCACATTATGCTTCGTACACTCGTCTCTGTTCTCAAACGCACCCTCTCAGACACACTTAAAAATACAAACCCAGAGAGTGGTTTCTGTCTGGCTTAGCCACTCTCCTCCCATAAATTGAAAATCTCCACTTATTCCCAGGAATCTTCTTGGATTAGCCAGAGATCTGGCTGTGGCCGGTTATGACTGCTGTTTCTGCTCACTTTCTCTCTCTCTCCCTCCCTTATTCCTCAGGGTCCCCACTTCTGCTGTCTCCTTCCCCTGCACCCCCATTCCTAGAACCCCATCCTTTTGTTCCCAGGGGATATGCATACCTCAGACCTGCACCTGCCCAGGTAAACGATGCTGCCCTTCGGAGAATGCTAGCACGTTGCCTCTTGGGGATGCCCGGACAAAGATGCCCTATTGTTCCTGCAGGGTATGAACAAGGATGCCTACAGCTGCTGTCCTATTGCTGGCCACTATCTGTGAAGTGCGAAGCCCTATAAGAAGACCGGCAGGACCCCCAGGCAGGACCACTACTCTCCTGCCGGCACCATCTGGTTCCCTGGCCCAGAGGCTCTATCTCACTTTTTGCCTCTGAAACGGCTTACTTACCCCTAAAATTCTATTGGTTCCCTCAGCTCACTCCTGATTGGTTATTTCCTTCACTCCTGATTGGTCCATTTCTACAAAGCTTGTTCCTAATTAGTCAACTTTTGTTGTACATTATTTGCATATGATGTTGCAAAGTGTAAACTGGAAGCCTATAAAAGCCTGTGTAAGCCTACAGATGGGGTCCGGAGCTTGGCGTGCTAACTCTTCTGGGTCTGCTGGTGTAATAAACCTGAGTTCTCCAACTCTTTGAGTGCTGCTTGGTCTCTCGCCTGGATCCAGGTTGCTGTCATAAACTTGAGGGGTAACACCGAGCTGTAACACATTTTTCTGCAACATCTGGGATCACGTAGATTGCCAGCTTTGTGGGAGAAATCCATGCTTCAAAAAGCAGAAAGCAGAGATGAAAAGAAACTAGTGTCTTAGTCATATTCCTGAACTGCTGCTGGATCTAACCCAACCTGATCAGAAAACATGGGGCTGCAGTTACGTGAGCCAATGGATTCCTTTTGTGATTTAAGACAGATTGAGGTAGGTTTCCTGAAAGCATCCTCAGAAGGCATCCAGCGTTCTTACCTTCATGTACGCATGAAGAATTGAAGGACAGTGATCCGTGCACATTGGTCACCCGAATGGCCCTGGACCAGGCTCATGCCCAGCTCTGGGGCATGTGGTGTTTTACCACAGATGCTAAAGGCAGGGGTGCCTGTAGTATGCAGGTCCCACTGTGCTGCACCTGGAAGTCGTTGTGGTGCAATGAATAGAGTCCCAGTTCCCCCTTTTGTACTATAAAGGATTGGGATAATGAACTTCAGCCTCCTCCTGAAATCCTGGGCTTTGTGATAGAGGTTGAGATTATGTGGGTCACTGAGGGTCTGTAGGTACATTCCTTGGACTGTTCTGGTCCAGGAGTGCCTCTCTGTACCTCTGAGCTGCTTAATACCAGACTAATTTTTTTTTAAAGTTTTATTGAGAGATAATTGACATACCATAAATTGCATACTTTTAAAGTGTGCCATTTGAGAAGTTTTGATATATGTATCCATTGTGGAAAGCATCACCAAACTCAAGATAATAAACACATACATCACCTCTAACCATTGATCTGCTCTCTGTCACTATTGATTAGTTTGCATTCTTGAAAATTCTATGTAAATGGAATCATGCAGGATGTACTCATTTTGTCAAGCTTCTTTCTGTAACATAATTATTTTGAAATTCATCCGTGTACCTTCATAGCTTGTGCCTTTTTGTTGCCGAGTATTCCATTGTATGGATACACCAAAATTCACCTATTCCATTCATCTGGTGATGGATATTTGGGTTGTTTTCAGTTTGGGGCCAGTTAAATAAAGCTTCAGTTGAGCATGCATGCAGAAATGTTGGTGTGGACATTTGCGTCCATTTTTTTTGGATAAATAGGAATGGAATGGCCGGTCATATAGTAGGCACCAATTTAACTTTTAAGAAACTGTCAAACATTTGCAAATTGGCTGTTCCACTTTGTCTTCCCACCAGCAGTGTGTGTAAGTGTCCCAGCTCCTCCAGCTCCTCACCAGCACTTGGTAAGATCGGTCTTTTTAATTGTAGCCATTCTAACAGGTGCACAGTGGCATCTCATTGTGGGTTTAATGGGTATTTTCTTAATGGCTAAGGAGGCTGAGGATCTTCTCATAGGCTTATTTGTTGTCTGCCTACCTTCTCTGGTGACGCATCATCTACATCTTCTGCCTGTTTAAGAGTTTAATATGAGATGATGTTCCAGCAGATAGCTGCTGCGGATCTAAGACTTCCTCACTGGTGTTGCCGCTCCTCTCTCTGCTGACGACAATCCAACCACATGGCTCTTGCCAACCCGCTCCACCTCCACCCCCTCCCTGGATCAGTCAGGTCTAGAGAAGATCAACCCCCGTGTGTTGATGTCACTTCCCAGTCTTTCAGTCCAGAAAGCCACAACTTCAGCCCCTGTTCCAGCCCTGCCTACCACCCCTACTCCCGATGGGACACTGAGCAACTTGCTGCCCTTTTCTGAACCTTAAGCATCATTTGTAACAGAGAGATTAGATTGTGCCATTCCTTAGAACCTTTTCAGCTTCACTGCTTACCAGCTGTGTGACCTTAAGCAAGTTACTTAACCTCTCTATGCTTCAGTTTCCTCATCTTAACATGAGGATATTAATATGTTTGCATCTGGCTCACAGGGTTGCTGCAAGGACCAGACGAAATGATGACTGCGGATCCCTTAGAACAGAGCTGGCATGGAGTTAAGTGTCCAATAAAATGTGGCTCTTCTTTGACAGTAAGATCTACTCCGCCACTCCTCAACGGTCCGCCTTTGCACAGTCTATACAGCTCATTCCAGGTGTGGAGCTTTTGCATGGTCTATTCCTCCTTCAAGATGCTCGCCCTCATGCTTTTGGCCAGTCTGCAGTTTCCCTTGCTCAAAATACAGTGCTATGTTTGCCTCCTCCATGGAGCCAGCCGTGATTGATTCCAAGCTCTTGTCAAATGTGGGTTCACATGGCCCAGCCTCCATTTCCTGGGCATCTATTTGCCTTCGACTATTTGTAGCTCTGTTTTAACACTGTTTTGATCCTGGGGTTCTGCCTCCTTCGAGGCGGAAGCTACCAAAGGCAGAAGCTTGGTTCCCCCATCTGATTGGGGCTCCCAGAAGGCAGAGGCCAGGTCTCTCTCATCTGACTGGGGGCTCTCATTAGGAAGCAGCCAGGCCATCATATTTTATAAAGAGCCTCAGCCAGTTCCTGGTGTTGACTGAAGGATTTGCATGCTCTGCTCCTCATGGCTTCATTAGAGCTCTGCTGGGTCGGTCTGCCTGGGGCCCAGCGGAGGCCCCGGCCAGAACTGCACTCACACCCTGGGTCGGCCCCTTCCTGCTGGAGGAAGTTGGTCCAGGTGCCTCAGGGCTCCCAAAGGAGCTGGGCTGTGCCTGGGAGTGAAGGCAGCTTTGATGGAGAGCCGCAGAGCTGGTAAGGAAATGTTTTCCGATTCCAGAACAAACCTGTGTATTGACTAGGGGCCAGAAGAATGAGATCTCTCAGAAAGAGCAAAGGCTTGCCCCAGAGTCTCTGAATGGGTCAATACATCTCTGTGATGGAGGCTGCGTGGGTGGCCTGGGAAACAGTGATGGGCTTTGCCAGAACCCCTGGAACCTGGCTTAGCTCATCATGAGCCCAGCAATGTGAGGCAGGCAGCATCCTGGGCCCCTGCTTCTTTGGAGAGAGAAGTCTCACAACTGCAGGCAGCGGGGAGCAGGCTGAATGGGCACGCAGCACTGTGAGAGGGGCCGATGTGGACGGATGCTTCAGGGATGAGCTGGGATTCCTTGGGATATTCAGGCTGAGAACATTATAACCAGAAAAGACCTAGGGGATGACCCCATGCTGCTCTGCTACTTACCAGCTGTGTGACTTTGGACAAGACACTAAACCTCTCTGAGCTTGTCTCCTCAACTGTAATATGGGAATAATACTAGCACTTACTGGGAAGGGTTGATGTGAGGAACAATGCACGTTTGCTATTACTATTGTACACCGTTATTATTTTACAGAAGAGGAGACTGAGGTTCAGAGAGGGGCAATGACCTGCCCAAACTTCCTCAGTAAGTAAGTGCTAAGTCAAGCATTGCTCCCAGGTCTCCTGACTTGAAGTCCACAGGGGTAAGAGTGGGCACCTTGTTGAGAGGCAGCCTGATGCGGTAAGAGAGCACAGCCACCAGGTCAACATGGAAATTCTGGCTCCGCCAAGCTGTGTGACTCTGGGAGAGTAACTTGACATCTCTGAAGTTCAGTTTCTTTGACTTGAAAATGGAAATCCTGGGAATGAAACTTGAGGGTTACAAGGATGAAAAGGGAATAGATCAAAAGCCCCTGGCAGTCCTGAGAATGTGGCTGGGTGAGTTAGGCTGGAGCTGGGGGCAAGGAAGGCTGAAGAAGGAGGCTTCATGGACAGAATTACTACTCTGGCTGTGGTGGGGAGCCAAGTTCCAAGGCATAGACTAAGAACTCTTGGGAAAGACTCCCTCTTGCCTTCAAATGCTGGCCCTTCTGCCCAGAACACCCTTTCTTTTCCTTTACTGAGTTAGCTTTTGCTCTTCCTTCCAGTCTCAAGCTCAAGCACCACCTCCTCCAGGAAGCCCTCCCTGACTTCCCCACCCAGGTCATATCCCCTTATTGTGGACATACCCAGTCTTTTCTACTCCCTCATAGCAAACCAAATTTATTATTTAATAACAATAAGTCGTAACTTCGTCTTTATTTTTGCGATTCTTTGATTAATGTCTGGCTCTGCCACTCAGCTCTAAGTTGAGTGAGAAGGGGGTGGTGCCAGCCTCCCTGGGCATACAGGAGGAAATACTACTTAGTGGCCTAAAAAGCCCACCGTCACTTGTTATCTGTCATGATTGTGGATTAACTGGGCTCAGTTAGGTGGTTCTGCTCCACTCTCATCGGAAGAGGTGGTCAGCTCCTGAGTGGGCCACACTGCCCAAGGTGCAAGCTTGGAGACAATTTTATGAGGCACAAGAATACAATTTTTGAAGTTATGTATTTAGTATTTACTTTCAAGGAAAATACAATAGGGAAAAATGCAACTAGCATATCAGACTTAGGATTTGATGGATGAAGTTAAGTAAAACACATGTGTTGATTCAGAGAACAATATGTGGGGCAAATAATAGTGTCAGGTGGAATGCCACGGTAGCAAAAATGGAAAGTGCTGAGGAAGATGTGAGATATATATAATGGAATGCTACTCAGCCATGAAAAGAATAAAATAATGCCATTTGCAGCAACATGGGTGGACCTGGAGATCGTCACTGCAAGTGAAGTAAGCCAGAAAGAGAAAGAAAAATACCGTATGATTTAAATCATATGTGGAACCTAAAAAAAAAAAATGACACAAATGAACTTATTTACAAAACAGAAACAGACTCACAGACATAGAGAACAAACTTATGGTTACCGGAGGGGAAAGGGGTGGGGAGGGATAAACTGGGAGTTCGGGATGTGCAGATACTGACTACTATATATAAAATAGATAAACAACAAGGTCCTGCTGCACAACAGGACAACAGGGAACGATAGTACCTTGTAATAACTTATAATGGAAAAGAAAATGAAAAGGAATGCATACATATGTATAACTGAATCACTATGCTGTCCACCAGAAATGAACACATTGTAAACCGACTACACTTCAGTAATAATAAAAAAGCCCAGCCCACGACTAAATCCAGCTGCAGGACCGCTGGAGGACACGAGGTGGCACTAGGGCCCCGCTTGTCGTGCCTTCTCGGCTCCGGACACCTGCGCCCCTCAGGACGTCTCTCCAGTACCCACTGCTCCCCGGGGGGCCGCCCGAGGGTGGGAGCAGAGCCTTACCAGGCCCTAGGGGTGGGGGTGTGGACTTCTCCAGTGTCTGCAGGCATCGCCCTGTCACCCCTCCGCAGGGGTCCGGACAGAGACCCCACGCTCCGGAGTGAGGGGTGGCTTGCAGGGAAGAGCAGTCCCGACCTGGCGGGAGGGGAAGCCGGGTAGTGTAGGGGGCTCGGATCAGAAAAGCATGAGCTCAAAGCCTGGCCCTGCCGCTCACCAGCTGCGAGACGCGGCGCAAGCTGCTAAACCCTTGTGTGCCTCAGTCAGCTTCCCTATAAATCAGGGAAGAGAAAACACCTGCCACAAAGCCGGTGGGCAGGTGGGGTTACCAGGAGCTTGGGACTGCGCCTGGTGTAGGGAAAGAGCGGGGTCGGTCGGAGCACACCGCTAACGCTTGCTGAATGGGTGGGTGGGGAGGAGACGCGGTGGTGAAGGCTGCCACCGCAGTGCCATCTAGATTTTGGTCCCGCGGCAGTGTGTCCCTGTAACGAGGGTGCCAGAGTCAAGCCAGGGCAGGGTAGCTTGTGGGAGGCGTGCGTTGGTACACACACGGTGCCACGCCATGCCTTTTATCCTTCCGTGCACCGAGGGCTGGGGGGCACACATGGCTCAGAGGGTAGGGCGACTCAGGAGCCAGCCTCAGCTGAGTCCCTTCAGTGCTCAGACCATTAGTTTGTCCATCTGTCCACTGGGGCTTGGATGCTGACCTCACGGGGAAGCTACGATGGTCACAGGCAGTGCCTGGCACCTCGTAGGTGCTGCTAGATGTAAATATCCTTCTCCGTTCCCCTCCCTTATCCCCACCAGGGGGCTTCCTTGGAGAGTGAGGAAGGGGAGACTGAGCCAGGAGAGAGGGATGGGAAGTGGGGGAGTGGCCACGGGTTGACCCCTCGGGGCAGCACTGGCGGGAAGTAGGAAAGGGCATGGGAGCCCAGTCACGCCCCAGCGCAGCGACATCCCTGCAACCTGTTGCCTCTTCCCCCAGGAAAGCTCATTCATTCTCAGCTAAAGGAGGCAGGGATGTGTGGCTGTGACCACGGCGTTTTTATGAGTTTATAAACTGCTGAGGACATGACTGCTCTGAGCTCTGGGCCATTAATGGGCCATCAATTCATGCTTCAGCTCGCTTTATGGGGTGCTGGGCAGGCAGGTGTCGGCCCCTTTCATGCCCTCTGCCTGGGGTCCCAAGCTCATCTCCGGGGCTCTGAACACAAGCAGTGCCACTTCCTGCAGCGCTACACCCGGCTGCCCTCCCCCTGAGTGAGCAGGGGCGAGACACTTGAGCCCTCAGCCTCAGCCGACTCAGCTCTAAAATGGGAATAAGCACACCCACTCTCAGAGGGGCTGTGAAGCTGAAACAAAGCAATATCCAATCTGTCATGGAGTCCCGGCCAGTGCTCCACCTTCAGAGCATATCCAGACTCTGATTGCTTCTCTCACCTCCACTGGGACCTCCCTGGACTCAGCCACCATTGTCTCACCCCACTGGTCTCCCTGCTTCCACCCTACAAGTCTCCTCTCCACTCAGCAACCAGAGGGAACTCTTAAAAACCTGAGTCCGATCCCGGTACAATTCTCAACACCCAGCTGTGGCTCCAGTATACAGCCAAAGTCCTTACAAGGCTTTTCTTTACAAGGTTCTGTCACCTGCTAGTTCCCTCTGCTCCAGCCACTCTGGACTTCTTGCTGTTCTGGAACATAGCTGCTCCTTCCTGCCAATTTCCTGTGGACACACAGTGTAATGTTGATGGTGACAGTGATGATGGGGATGGTGATGATGGTGGTGAGGGTTGATGGTCATGATTATACTGGTGATGCTAATGAGATAGTAATGGTGATGATGATGGGGATGGTGATGATGGTGGTGATGGTGATACTGATGAGATGATAATGGAGAGGATGATGGTGATGGTCATGATGATACTGATGATGCTGACAAGATGATAATGGAGGTGATGATGGAGATAATGAGAAGGAGGAGGGTGATGGTGATGGTGATGATGGTGATGTTGATGCTGGAGATGATGATGATGGAGATGATGATGGTAGCTGTCTTTTATTTTGTGCTTACTATGTGGATTTTAGTCCTGGCTCTTTTTACCAGCTAAGGATTTGGGGCAAGTTACTTATCCTCCCTGTACTTTAGTTTCCTCATTGTGAATTGGGAGTTGTTACTTGGGAAGTCTGCTTCCCCAACTGTAAAATTGAGTAACCTCAGATGGCTGCTGTGACGTTTAATAAGATGCTGTGCACAGAGCTCCAAGCATACTACCTGGCACCAGGGACGTGCTCAGTACCTTAGTTGTTAGTGGTTCCGGGTACTCAGTGCATCGCACACACATTCTCATTTAATCCTCACAGCTACTCTGGGCACTGTTACCGCATGCAGAGACTGAGGCTCAGAGAGGCTAAGTGACAAGCCCAAGGTCACACAGCTTTTAAAGGGGGGCCCTGTTTTGTGTACCTATTTCTGCATAACAAGCCACCCAAATTTAGTGGCCTAAAAAACCACCGTCACTTGTTATCTATCATGATTGTGGATTGACCGGACTCAGTTAGGTGGTTGTACTCCACACGGCATTAACCAGGGCTGCAGTTGTGTGGAAGCTACACTGGGGCTGGAGTTTCCGAGGTGGCTCACTCCTATGGCAGCTGTGTGCTGGATTGGCTGAGGGCTCAGCTAGGGCTGACTGCTGGAACACCTTGGTTTTCCTGCATGTGGCCTCTTTCCTGGGACACACTGCCACTGGGTTCCCAGGAGTGTTCTAAAGGCAAAGGGGGACGCTATAGCCCAGCCTGGGGACTTACATGGTGTTACTTCTGCTGCGTTCTGTTGGCCGAAACGAGTCCAGGGATGGCCAGGGTTGAGGAGAGGGAAATAGACCCCACCCCTGGGTACCAGGAGCACCAAGGATTTGCTGCCATTTGTAACCCACCGCAGTTGTCCTGACCTCCACACTGACTGGCTTCTACTCTTCCCACAATATCTTTGTGTGTATGTGTGTGTGTGTGTGTGTGTGTGTGTGTGTGTTTAGCTGTAGAAGGGAGGAGGCCAAGCCTTCATCTCTTTCTGTAGCCCTCTCACCTCCTTCTTGCCATCTCCTCGGTCCCCAGTCCCTCATCCCCCTATATTCTTGCTCCCATTGGCTCATCCCTGGACCAGGCAACAGCTGACTCAGGGACCTGCAGCTGGAGACTGAAGCCAGTGACCACCAGGGGGCAGCAGAGTCAAAGGCTTGGGCGCAGCCCTGTCCCAGGGCTCTGGGCAACGGACCCGTCCGGGGAGAGGGACACACAGGGAGGGCACAGCCTGGCCGAGGCGGGGACTCCATGTTTGCCAGACTGTGTACTCCCAGCCATTCATTCGAGCTTAGCGCTGCTCCCTCATTTTGGGGTGTCCCCGAGGGTGTCAGGAGACATGAGTGCCAGTGACCTTGGACTTGGGTGAGTCACCCCTCCCCAGGCCTCCTGGGGCTGTTTCTCTGGGCAGGGAAGTGGTGGATTGAATAGTTTTTGAGCTGTGCTCTTTTCAGAGGCTGCTGAGGGGAAGCAAGGCTCCCTGGCACCCCCTCCCCGTCTACGGCATGCCCCTTCCCCCTCTGTCATTTTGTGGGACCTTAAAACAAAGAACTCTTGAACAAGCTCCCTCAGGCCCCGGGCAGCCCTGCCCCTGAGGACGGAAGCCCTCCCCAGCCAGGCCCTGGAAGTCCCCGGTGCCGGGGCAGGATGGAGGCTTCTCCCTTCTCTCTTCCCTTTACCCAGGGACCCCTCCCGCTTCCGAGGAGACCGTAGGTCTTCAGCAGACAGGGGAGGGCAGGCTGCTGCCCCGGAAGGAGGCCTCAGAGCCCTGGGGGACATGCGCAAGGAGGGGCCAAGCCCGCAAGTCACGCCCATGGGAAGTTGTTTTTTTAAGGCTGAAAAATGAGATGGGGATGTGGGCGGGGAGGTTGACAGATTTGGGCCCTTGTTCTGGTCCCCAGGGTGGGTTTGAGGTCCCTACTTCTGTCCACCGTGACACTCATCACACTCCGTGGCTCTCTGTGTATTTGCTACGTCTCATGGGGAGGGTCCAGATCCTCTCCGGACCCCCAGGGCCCAGCTGGCACCTCCCAGGTGACTGGTAATGCTGGGTGGCTCTCACATGCCCCAGGCTCCGCGGTGTGTCACTCATGGTATTAATGCCTCCTCATGGCAGCCCCCCGGAGCGGGGAGGAAATACTATTGTCATCCCCATTTGAGAATGGGTGAACCGAGGCCCAGAGAATGAGGCAAACTCTTGAGAACCATGCTCCCAGTCAGTAGCAGAGGCAGGATTTGAACCCAGGTCCACAGGGTAAATCATTTTACCACTTTCTAGTGAGCAGGAGTTGAATGAATGCATGGATTCCCCAGCCCAGTCCCTCAGTCTGGCAAAGGCTGGACACACAAGGCAGAGATGGTCAAGATGCCTGGCTCGCTTGGAGCCCAAGTTTCTATGGACTCTGTCTCTTACTGTTTAACTTCTCTCCTCTCCCAGATGCTGAGTTCCGGGGAGAGGGTGAGTGTTTGTTGACCGACTATTTGACTGACTGAGTGATACCCACCAGCTCTCTGGGATACTGGCACTGGCTTTTTATGTAGCTCTGGAAACACTGCTTCTTCCAAAAAAATATAGAACCTTCTTTTGTGATTAATTAATTGTTCAATTGATTAGTTGATTCATTCAACAAATATTTATTGAGTGCCTGTTCTGTGCCAGAAGAATGCAATGAAGAAGAGAAACAAGGTCCCGGTCTTGTGGATCGTACTTTGAGAGGGTGATATGAATGAAAAACAAGAAAACAAACAGGTCACTGGGGGTTTGGGGACCTAAATGTAACCTGAGGGACAGGATAGGGAGTGACCATGGAGAGGATGTACTGTGAGCTAAGATTTCGATTTATGACATTTCCAAGCAAACCACCAGAGGTGATGGGCTTCAGGCAGTGGAAACAGAAGGTACAAAGGCCCTGGGGCAGAAATGGTGTAATGGACTGGAAACACAGAAATGAGGCCTGTGCGGCTGAGGGGGTAGGAGTCTTCCAAGTGAGAGGTGAGGGTGGCTTGGACTAGGTAGGGCGGGGGCTGAAGAAATAGGGAGGTGTGACAGAGGCAAGAAATGCAGAGGAAGTGCAGTCACAGATTTGTGGGTACAGCCTCTCTCTGCTGCTGGGATCGCCAAGGAGGGGGATAGAAGGAGGGCTCCCTGGAGGAGGAGAGCTTCCACCAGGCTGGAGGATGGTAAGGCCTTGGAGCACCAGAGGGAGCAGAGGGGGCACTTCCAGGAACCACACGGGCATGTGTGGGTAAGGAGGACAGGGAGGTGAAGGGGTGAGCGGGCAGCATGATGCAGGGGTTCAGATGGGCAGCTTTGATGGCAGGTATATCTGGCCTGGTCACTTGCTAGCTCTGTAGCCTTTGGCAAGTTCTTTAACTTTGCTGAGCCTCAGTTTTTTCATCTGTAAAATGGGCACGCAAATCCTTCTTGCTCCAGGTTGTGTGGGGACTGAATGGGATCATGTGTACAAAGCCTGGTGCAGGGGTGCGGACTCTAAACCTCATCATCATAGCAGGGTCCTCATTCTAGCACTTGGGTTTCTCTGCAGAGCGGGAAGGGTGGGGCTGGAGCCTGCAGGACTGTGTGCACCACCCCAGAGTCCTCAGACCACAGGACCAGTGTCATCACGTGGTCCTCTCTGCCTCCTCTGGGGGTTCTCCCACCCTCCAGCTGCCACCCGAGGGACCCAGTCTGTAGCAGAGCTTCCGACAGACGGAGTTATCCCAGAGGCCGGGATGTCATGGAAGCAGTCCTGCGATATTTGTGTTGCCGTTTGCATTTTACTTGCAGGTGTCGGTTTACACCGCTCCCTCCCTTCTCACACACGGTCCCTGAGAGAGGCAGCTGGCATCAGAGAGGGACGACAGTAAAGGACTTGCAGGTCCCGAGCACCGGGTTCAAATGCTCTTCCTCGGAGCTTCAACTCCCTCGTCTGCAAATGGGAAGACCCCCACGTCCTTCACTGGGGCATCCTCTCACCCAGCAAATATTTACTGAGTTTCTACCACCAGGCAGGTGTGGATCTACATCCTGGGGACCCAGTGTGACAGGGCAGGGCCTGGGCCCTGTTCTCATGGAACTTACTAGCCGGGGGAGACAGACAATTAAGAAGTCAATCAATCTATAAATAAGATAACTGTGGATTATAGGATGCGCCAGGAAGGAAGGAAACAGGGTGCTGTGGGTGAGCCTGGCTCTCAGCAATGCTCGCTCACCATCCCTGCCCCTGCACCAGACTGGCAGCAGGTGGCTGAGCCCACAGACCATCAGCCCACAAGACGCTGAGCCCTGTCTGCTCCAGGGGAGGACATCGGAATGGTAGGAGTGGCCGCAGTCTCTGTAGCTGAGGCCTTGAGCCCTGGGCCAGGAGTCAGGGTGGCCAGTTAAAACAGCAGGAGGATTACTTGGGACACCCCAGGGAGGAACCCCAGCCAGTCCAGAGGGAATGAGGGGATGGGGGTGGGTGCGGAGGGACCAGAAACCCTGGGGCCTCCCTGCATGTTGCCCAGGGAAGCAAGCTGAGCCAGCACATGGTTAAGGGCTCAGCCCTGGAATCACTGGACACCCAGCTCAGATCTGGCCTCTGGCCCTTCCGGGCAGGGAACCTTGGCAATGGAGCTGACACCCATCTTCTCCCATGAGGATGCCTGTGGTAACAATGAACCTTAAGATCGTCAGGGCTCACATAGCCCAGCATCCAGTAGGCACTTAATAAATGATGGAAGCTGCCCCACCATCACTCCTTGAGCCTCTTTTGCGGCCAGTCATCCCTGCCTGACTCACGGGGCAGGACTAAGGCAGGGTGAAGCCGATTGGAATTTAAGCAGGCTCACACTCTCACTGCACGGCTGGAGGGTAAGCACCTCCTTAACGTGTACACCCCAGGTGCCTCACTTGCCCACCCTTGTCCTAGGATTTTTTTTTCACCAGGTAACAGTGAGTCCCACCTGCTAATACCTATTACATGCCAGATGCTTGGTAAGAAGTGTTTAATGTGTACCAGCCTCTCACTCGTGATGCCCAGTGATGGGCACTCCTAGCCCCATTGGACAGAAGAGAAGACTGAGGCCCAGAGGGTAGAAAGGACCTGCCCAGCTCACACAGCTGGAGAACAGAGGCGCTGAGATTTAACTCTGGCCTGGCCTCGTCCCAAATGTGGAGAGTCCGTCTTTGACCCGGTGGGGACCCTGGAGGCAGCAGGGGCAGGAGTAGAGGCGCTGAGATCCTCTGAGGACCCCCAGGAGCAATTTCGACTCAAAGTATCAGCCTGGACAGTGGCCAAACATTATCTGGCTGCTGGTTTATGCATCCTCCCCGCATCCCAGGGACAGGGGAGGGCTGGGGAGGACCCCACCTGTTTTATGGATATGAGAACCAAGGCCCTAGGTGGGCTGATGGGGTCACACAGCCAGGTGATGACAGAGAGCTCTCTCACATGTGGCCTGGGATCCTCCCCCCCCCCCCCCCCGTAAGAGCTGCTCCCCACTCGGAGGGGCTGGAGCCCAGGCCCGGCCATTTCCTCTCATCCCAGCCGGGCTCCTCGCCTCTGGGTCCAGAGCTCAGGGCTCTGACGTCAATAAGCCACTCAAGACACTTCAAGTCTCTATCAGCAAGTGGGAGCGACTTGCCGGAACCCTTGTCTTTCAAGGTTCAGAGAGAAATCAAAATAGATGGGGGACAAGGAAAGCTGTCACCTTCTTCCCCTTGTCATTCCAGCAGCCAGGCTTCGCCTGGCTCCCAATCCGTTATGTTGTCACCAGGCTCTGGTGGGTGGCGGGCTGTTGGGGCACCTGTCCGGGGGCCCGTGCAGGTGGCGGAAGTCATGGAAGGGGCCAGCTCCCGCCTGGACCGGAAGTGGACTGAGGAGCGCCTGGGGCGGGGGGTCCTCCCTGTGCGGGTCAAGAAAACGCACACGCAGTGGCCTTGGAAGCTTCCGTCCTCAACTTCCCATCTGCACATCAGGAGCCACTCAGAGGCACCAGAACTTGCCTGTTCTTGCTTATTCCCTCACTCACTCGTTCATTCACTCACTCACACACACACATCCATCCATCCATCCATCCATCCATCAACTTATCAGCAGGTACTCGATCAACACAGCTGTTAAAAATAGATAACTGTCCACCCTCCCTACATGAACGTAAGCTTTCCCAAGGTCATAGCGTTGTTGAGAATGTAAAATACGAATGAGCTGTTTCACATACATCACTTGCAACAGCGTCTGAGAGCTCCAGGAAAAGTTTTTACAAATCCTCTCATCCCCATCCCTCCCAGTCCACCCCTCTAACGTTCTAAGATCCATCTTTATTTGATATGCATTCTTGCAAAAAGTACACTGCTGTTTCCCACACATGTAAGTCTTTCATTTGAGTAAACATTCTACTGAGGGATAATGTACCCCTGGGAAGGTGCACGGATGCTACGCATGTGGCTTGAGGACTTTTCCCAAAGTGGACGCCCACACGTAACCAGCCCTGGATCAGGAAACAGAGTGTGACGGGCAGTCCGGCAGCCCCGCCATGCCTCCCTCCAGAACATGTATGCAGCTTTGCTTTTCCAGCAGTGGTTGAATCAGAGCTCCCATTCTATCTCTTACCTGGGCCTCCCCTCATGGTGTGTTTAAGCTATATCTGTGTTGCTGTTCAGGACCACACTCCCCAGCTGTGGAGTCTCCGGCTGTGTGCGTCTGCCACATGCCACCTCCCCGCTCCCCTTCCACCAGCTTCGATTCCTGAGCCGGCCAGGACTGTGCTGACATCAGGGCCTTTGCACTTGCTGTTCTGGCCTTTCCATGGTTCACTCCTTTTCTTGGACAGCCTCCTCTCTCTTGCCTCCCCCTATCGCAACCTGCTCTTGTCTCACATCGTGGTGTTTCTTTCTTTAATAGCACTACTAAGTTCTGAGATTATGTTGAATAGCAACCTCCCTCCCTATTAATCGCCCCTTCACCTGGATGTGTTAGGAGGGCAGGGCCTGGAGAATCAGAGGGGCTCAGTAAATTACCTGCTAAGTGAGAGAACCACACACACCAAGCTGACCACACAGCACGGCCTGGCTTGCACTGGTCCTTGCTGTCACTAACCTGTCTCTCCAGGTGTCTTGTTCTTTATCCAGCTTGCAAGCTCCCCAAGGCCCCAGCCAGGGCTACCTTCAGCCCCTGCTCAGTCAGTCCCTGGATCAGCAGACTCGCCTCCCAGGTGTTTTGCTAACCTTGTTTTGAACCAGACATGCCGGAGAGAAATACATTTTAAAACCACGTGCGATTGAAAGAGAATTTAATCTGTATGTCTGGGATTCATTAACACAGCAGATCATCAAATTAGGGTTTGCTCACAGCTGTTTGACATTCGAAGGGTCTTCTGAGTATCTTTAATAAGTGCCTTTAAATATTTTTTTCTCATAATCTCAGGGCTGGGCTTAGAGCCTGCCGTTCTTTGAGTGTGAATGTGACTTAGGGGACTGGGGGACCGTTCCTGCCAGAGTGTGGCTGGCTGTTGGAGACGTCAGCACGTAGACATCACACTCTCCTGCCTTTTTCTGCTCACGGGAGGGTTCTGGCCCGAGTCAGCCAGAGCCATGTGCTCAAAGCATCCTTTTGTCTCCGTGGTTGACTCTCTGGCCCCATCACTGATGCCCACCCCAGCCTTGCTCCAGGGGTCCATGTGGGACTCAGTCTCGACCAATTAAAGCACGGCCTTCCTTGGCCTCTGTAACCGGCCTCAGTGTGGTTCTGTGGCCCAATCCAAGGAAATGACATAGGAGGAGACTCATGCTGGGGCTGTGGAGGGAGAGGCAGCTGTCTTTTCTGCTGGTACTTCAGACCTTGAGCCGCAGGCCTGGAGCATCTTCTCATCACAAGAAGCCTAAGAAGAGAAAACACAGAAACCCAACCAAAGAGAAGCAAATTGAGAGGTAAGAGGCTGGCGGCGGCCATGAAGGCCTGGACCTGGCCACGACTGACCCACTCTGTTAGAGGTTGGATTGTCCCCCCAACCCCTGACCCCAAATTCAGATGTTGAAGTCGTAACCTCCAGAGCCTCAGAATGTGACCTTATTTGGAAACAGGGCTGCTGCAGAAGCAGCTAGCTGAAATCATGCTGGAGGAGGGCGGACCTTTAATCAGCCCATTACGACAAGCGTCCTTATATAAAGGGGACATTCGGACATGGAGACACACAGGGAGGGACGATGATGGGAGGACACAGGGAGACGTTGGCCATGTACAAGCCAAGGAGAGAGGCCAGGGACAGACTCTCCATCACAGCCCTCAGCAGGAACCAGCCCTACCGACACCTTGATCTTGGACTTCCAGCCTCCAGACCGTGAGACAATAGATCCCTGTGGTTTAAGCTCCTAGTCGGGGAACTTTGTTACAGCAGCTCTAGGGAACTAATACAACCTCCTCTTTGACCTTTCTCTTTATGAGGACCATTACGTTCTTTTTTTCTCTTTTTTTCCTTAAGCCAATTTGTGTTTCATTATATACAAGGGAAAAAGATTTCTTTGAACATCTCTAGCTAAAAACCTTTCTATGGACCATATTTCAATTATCTGTTGCTGTATAAACCTCCAGACTCAGTGGAAGAAAACAAAAACACTTGTTTATCTTGCTCATGAGATGCAATGATGGGGCTTGTCTCGTCTCTGCTCTGCAAAGCATCACTGGCTAGCTCAGCGGGGGCAGAAGAACTCACTTTTGAGAGGAGCCACTCCCGTGGCTGGCAGGTTTTACGCTGCCTGCTGGCTGGGAGCTCAGCCAGGGCCATGGGTTCTGCTCACACGAGCTCCCGCACGGGCTGCTCGGGCTTCATTCTAGCACGGTGGCTGGGTTCCAAGAGCGAGTGTCCCAAGAGAGCACGTGCGTGGCATTGCCGCGATCTACTCCGAGTCACCCGGCATCATTCCCAGGACACTCTTTTAGTCGAGGCTGTCATAAGGGACCACTCAGAATCAAGGGTGGGAGGAGGGCACAGACCCAGCTACTCTATGGGAGGAGTGTCGGTGTCACACGGTGAGAAGAGGAGTGGGACACACTATTGCAAGCATTTCTGGAAAATGCAGTCTGCTGTAGACCACACACTCTGTGATCCCATTTGTATGAAAGTCAGAAAAAGGCAAAACTGATTGATGGTGAATAGTGTTACCTCTCAGTGAGGTAGTTTTGACTGAAAAGGGGCACATGAGACTCTTCCAGGATGCAGGAAACCAGCCATGTCTTGATGAAGGTGGAAATTACATGGATGTAGGTTTGTGACAGTTCATTGTGCTGGTCACTTAAGTTCCACACCACCTCTCCTTATACATTTTATATTTCAATTTAAAAAAATTTCAAGAATGTGACAAAGAAAATTCAACTATTAACACAGAGGGAGGATGTCCTTGGCTGACTCCCAATTGTCCAAGCAGCTTGGCTGGCATGTGAGGCCCACCCAGACCCAGACCCCTGGCCTCTTCTGGTTCAGGTGCTCTCCTTGCCCTGAACGATGCAGATCCGTGAATGTCTCCAGCCGTGCAGAAGATGGTGGAAGAGTGTTCCAGAGAGAACAGCAAATGTAAAGATCCCGAGGGAGGAAAGGGTGGTGGACCAGCACGAGGACGGGAGTGAGGGGTAATGAAGCAGGAGAGATGGGTGGGGCTCAGGGAAAGCCTTCAAGCAGGGATGTGACACAACCAGGCTTCCCTTTTTGAAAGCTCAGAATCCCAGAGCTGCCACTCTGGCTGGGTGGCCTTGGGCAAATCTCTGTCTCCTCATCTGTGAAATGGGCCCCAAGAGTCCTGGCCTTGCTGGGTTTCTGAGAAGAGTCAGGGACATGATGCCGGTGAAACTCCTGGCACTGGACAGCCAACTCTCCATCGGGGTGACTCCATGCAGCTTCTCTCCCAGCCCCCGTAGGCCCTGATTCCTGTCAGGCATGGCCTCCTGTGTCCCAGACACCCTTCCGGTTCTCACTGAGTCCCCCATCCCTGCTGGACCAGACTCACGTCCCTTGTCAGACCTCTGGAGCCTGTTGGGTGGAAGATGAATGGAACCATTAGTCTGCGCAGTCTAAAGGTTAATTCAAAGGTCAGCCATGGCTGGAGATAGTGCCCTCCACCTGGCTCCAGCTCACAGACCAAAGCGGGTGGGAGTGGGTCCCTAGCCAGAGGTTCTGCATCCATGTGAACTGCCAAGTTGTCATCCCTCAGGTATGTTTTGTGGTCCCCTTCCCACTCCCAGTCTGACTTCATTCCTGCCCTTTCTGTCTCACAGCTCACTGCATGGCTTTGGGCAACTTTGTCCCCTCCTTGAGCCTCTGTTTTCCCACCTGTGTATTGGGACCACAGGAACAAGTGTTCCCTAGGAGTCCTTTTGGCTTAGATGTTCCAAGGCTGCATCTCTGCAATCAGCTGCCAGGTTTGCCTGCCTCCTACCCCAGCACCTTGTGTTGCCCTGCCTCTGCGTTTCTGCATCAGCCATGGTCCCCACCTGGGACACTCTCCCCTGTCAACTCGCATCCTGCCTTTTCTTTAAGAGCTTGCAGGAAAATCAGAGAAATCTCCCTGATTCACCCCAGGTTCATCCGGGCTGATCCTCCATCCTGTGGCTTCCTGGCGCCTGGTCTCAGTCTGCATGAAATTCCTCTGCACATTTTGTATGTTGCTCTAGAAGTCTCTGGAATGCTTGTCTCTTTTTGCTTCTCCCATCAGAACCAGGGGATTCCCAGGGGCAGGGCTGTGTCTCTGCCATCAGATGGACAGGTCCCCTGGGGCAAGGACTGAGTCTTCTCCCTTTGAAAAGGTTCTTATTCACAACCCGCTGGACCTCAGGGGCCTGGCTGGATCCAGTCTGCAGAATGTCCTGTTTGCCTCATCCAGGATTTTTTTTTAATTTGTTGAATTAGTTACCAACACTTCAAAATCAAGCAATTCACACAAAAATCTAGATTTTCATCTTTAAAATATATATAAGGGTTGACTGTACCAAGCTTGCGTTTCCTTCGGCAACAGTTGACTGATGGGAGCTGCCCTGTGGCGGGGAGGACACAGATTGGTTCAGCCCAGACCTCACCTGGCCCCACTCACTCCTGCTACCTGCCCAGTCCTGAGGGGTTTGGGTTTGCGATCCTGGCTTTGGGGCCCGAGGAACTTTCCAGTTGCAGTAGCTGTCAGCCCTAAGGTGGCTGGGGGGGATGGGCAACTCCAGAGAGGGCTGCGGGAATGAAAGCTTCTCTCCCTGTCTCTGCCTCATTAGGATCCTAATGTGTTGGATCAATGCTTTTTAAAATCAACTACACACTGACCGTTTCTTGCATCGGGAACAGTCTGTACCCACACAGAACGCTCCTCTAATCAAAAGTTTGCCTTTGGGAAAATTACATGGAGACTGGATGGAGGGAGAGACGCCTTCATTCAGTAATTATTTATAGGGGACTTGCCGTGTGCCAGGCATTGAGCTGGGTGCTGTGCATACAGCAGTGAAAAAAAAAAAACCAAACCCAGTTATCATCTAATACTTCTCAGTCATGTCAACGCTCTCAGTTTTTCAGATTTAGGCAGAAAAGGCCCAGAGAGGTCAAACAGGGTACTCAAGATCACACAGCAGAGGTGGAAAGAAAACTTACACTGCCTCCCAGGTGTCCTGCTTTGTCCCTCTCCCAGTCACATGGGTCCCTCCCAGCCCTGCCCCCCATGAAGCCCTAAGCCCACCGGCTTCTCCCTCTCCTCTTCATCTTCTCTCCAAGTCTGTTGCTCCCTCCTTGCTTTTAATTGATGGCCAGAAGTTGGGGCTCACCCACGTGGGGCTGGGATCTGCTCAGAGCAGAGAACTGGCCCTTCTCTGGCTATTTCCCTGCTGCCCTGTCTACCTATCAAGGATGATTCCAGGATCGGTTATAGAATTTGGCAGCATCTCATCTCCGATCACCCCACCTGGAATGTTCTACAACAAGGCCACAGCTCGGTTGGCTGATGGCTCTTTTAACAGGACAGGTTTGGAACAGGGTCTTGAGCTGTCAGCATCAACCTGTCCTTTCTGTTAGACGTAGGCTGAGTGCTGCCCTAGCTGACTCTGGGGCTAAGCCAGGCTTGGTTTTTGACTGTGGCCACAGACCCGTGTTTTAAAAAGAGCTGAAGCTCCATTCTATACCTGGCTGCTCTGTTCATGTGTAAGGAACAGCCGCCTTCCCTGCACACAGCCTGTGCTCTTCTGTCCAGACTGGTCCCTGGAAGAACCAGCTGCCTGGGCTGAGTTTGAGCCTCCAGACCCTTTGCAAATAACTAGCAGTGAAACAAACAACTCTCCCCAAAGCCTCTGGTTGCTTTCAAACTCCTGGGTGTATTGAAACCAGCCAGCCAGATTTTGGCCAAAAGCTGCTGGGTCTGAAGCAGGCTGACCGTAATTGGCTCGGAAACAGTGGCTAGCCTACATAAAATAATAAATGATGACAGCTACCATTTCTTGAGCATCTGCTACGTGCCAGGGGCTTTCGGGCATCATAACCTTGCAAGCTGGGCCTCAACATCCCCGTTTTTCCAAGGATGCAGCAGAGGCCCAGAGAGGTCAGCTCACCTGCTCGAGGTCACACAGCTGGCCAGTGGAGAGCCCAGATTTGATTCCCGGTCTCTCTGGTGCCCCCCTGCCCCTGCTTTCCTCTCCAGTGGGTGCTCACGGGGCCAGGGTGAGGCTCTGCCTACCAGCTTAACCTGTTGCTGCCGCCTGCCCTCACTGCTTCCTTCCCTGGGTCTCTGCACAGCCCCACATGTCGCCAACCCAGTGAGGGTCCTAAGCTCTACTCAGCTCAGGACAAACAGGTCAGAGGACAGCAAGACTGTGTCAGACCCAGAGACAGCCTTGATCTGTTTCAGTCTTTGATCTACTTCAAAAGAGAAGAGTGAATGCCTTCTCCTTCACAGACTTGATCCAAAAGCCTCCAGGCATAGCCCTGGAGGAAGTGTCCCAGCACAGAAGGTCCTTTTAGTCAAGGAAGGAAAGAATTAAAAATGAATGACCATTACTCCGATGACTGATGTGGACAGACATCTACCACGTGTCGGGGACGATTATCAGTGTGACATCGTGGGTAAGCCCCTAGCCTCTGGAGTCAGACTGCCTGGGTTCAAATCCTGATTTTGCTCCTTGCCAGCTGTGTGCCTTGGGCACGTCACTGAACTTCCTAGAGCCTCAGTTTCCTCCTCTGTAAAGTGGGCAGAATAATAGTACCCACTTCACAGGGTTATTGTAGAAAGATATGAGATCATATATTATGTTTATGACATGGCTTGGCATGGAACCAGTGCCTTAAAAATGGCAGGTGTCTTTTTTATGTTATTTTAAAAAATCCTCATGAGAACCCTCTGGGGCCAGTGTTGTTTTATTCATTTTATTGATGAGGAAACTGAGATTAAGAGAGGCTTGGTAATTTGCCCAAAGTCACACAGCCAGTAAGTCATAGAGCTGGAGTTTGAATCTGTATTTGTTCCTTAACACCAGCTACTGAGGCAAGAATCTTGAGAGCTGAGTTCTGTCAAGAGCAGAGTTGCAACCTCTCTGCCCAGGGCTGGATCACCCAGAGGCAGCTTTCTTCGTCTGGCAGGGTTTCCTTTTCTTTTCCTTTTGTTTTAGTTGATTTTTAACATCTTTAGACTAAATGCACAGTAGAGAAACCGAGGCCCAGAGGACCAGTGGACCTGCCCAGGGACACCGGTTGCACTGAGACCCAGGGCTCCTTCTGGGGTCCACACTGTCTCCTCCCCAGGGAAAGGCTCCCCACCCTGTCCTTCTCCTGAGGGAATTTGCTGGAAGGAGAGGGGTGCGCAGGGAGGCGATGATGGATTCTCTCAGGGGTGAGCGCTGGTCAGCACTCTGTTGATTGATGGTCAAGGGAGGTCATCCCGCAGACACAGCATGGCGCCGGGGGTGGGATGGGGCTGGGACATCTGTCAGCTGGCGCCACATCACTCTTTGAACTGGGAAGCATTGGGGGAGGGATGCGATCAGAAAAGGTGATGCTTCCCTCAGAGGAGAGCCTGTTTCTGCAGGCAAAGTCCTCTGGAGACCCTGGAGTGGGAGGGCATGAATGCCCAGGGCCAGCTAGAATTAGGGATATGCTGGTGGGTCTGGCACTGACCTGAGAGTCCTTACCTGGGCTGTGCCCTCTTGAGATCCCCTCAGCAGCCCTGGAGTGGGGGTCTCAGTGCCCTCGCATTTCCAGCAGGGAAACAGAGGCTCAGAGAGGGCAAGCCACTTGCCTGAATCAAACAGCTTGTAAGTGGTGGAGTTGTTCCTGGACCCCAGGTCTCTCTGCCTCCTCTCTGAGTCTCAGTCTGGGATGCTTTCTAATGATTATACACACACACACACACACACACACGTGCCTTTATAACCATATGAAATTGCCTTTTTTCAATAGAACAAAAAGAGTTGAATAACAACAATTTCATAAGGTTCAGCCAGCTATAAATTCTGTGTATAAATGTATATAAATATATTTCTTTTTTTAACATTTTTATTGATTTATAATCATTTTACAATGTTGTGTCAAATTCCAGTGTTCAGCACAATTTTTCAGTTATACATGAATATATATATATTCATTGTCACATTTTTTTCTCTGTGAGCTACCATAAGAGTTTGTGTATATTTCCCTGTGCTATACAGTATAATCTTGTTTATCTGTTCTACAATTCTGAAATCCCAGTCATCTCTTCCCACCCCCCGCCCCCTTGGCAACCACAAGTTTGTATTCTATGTCTGTGAGTCTATTTCTGTTTTGTATTTATGCTTTGTTGTGGTTTTTTTGTTTGTTTGTTTTTGTTTTTGTTTTTGTTTTTAAGATTCCACATATCAGTGACCTCATATGGTATTTTTTCTTTCTCTTTCTGGCTTACTTCACTTAGAATGACATTCTCCAGGAGCATCCATGTTGCTGCAAATGGCGTTATGTTGTCAGTTTTTATGGCTGAGTAGTGTTCCATTGTATAAATACACAACATCTTCTTTATCCAGTCACCTGTTGATGGACATTTAGGCTGTTTCCATGTTTTGGCTATTGTAAATAGTGCTGCTATGAACATTGGGGTGCAGGTGTCATCCTGAAGTAGGGTTCCTTCTGGATACAAGTCCAGGAGTGGGATTCCTGGGTCATACGGTAAGTCTATTCCTAGTCTTTTGAGGAATCTCTACAGTGTTTTCCATAGTAGCTGCACCAAACTACATTCCCACCAGCAGTGTAGGAGGGTTCCCTTTTCTCCACACCCTCTCCAGCATTTGTCATTTGTGGACTTTTGAATGATGGCCATTCTGACTGGCGTGAGGTGATACCGCATTGTAGTTTTGATTTGCATTTCTCTGATAATTAGTGATATTGAGCATTTTTTCATGTGCCTTTTGATCATTTGTATGTCTTCCTTGGAGAATTGCTTGTTTAGGTCTTCTGCCCATTTTTGGATTGGGTTGTTTATTTTTTTCTTATTGAGTCGTATGAGCTGCTTATATATTCTGGAGATCAAGCCTTTGTCGGTTTCATTTGCAAAAATTTTCTCCCATTCCGTAGGTTGTCTTTTTGTTTTACTTCTGGTTTCCTCTGCTGTGCAGAAGCTTGTAAGTTTCATTAGGTCCCATTTGTTTATTCTTGCTTTTATTTCTTCTAGGAGAAAATTTTTGAGATGTATGTCAGATAATGTTTTGCCTATGTTTTCCTCTAGGAGGTTTATTGTATCTTGTCTTATGTTTAAGTCTTTGATCCATTTTGAGTTGATTTTTGTATATGGTGTAAGGGAGTCTTCTAGCTTCATTGTTTTACATGCTGCTGTCCAGTTTTCCCAACACCATTTGCTGAAGAGACGGTCTTTATTCCATTGTATATTCTTGCCTCCTTTGTCGTCGAAGATTAGTTGACCAAAAGTTTGTGGGTTCATTTCTGGGCTCTCTATTCTGTTCCATTGGTCTATATGTCTAAATATATTTCTTTATGTTTGTTTATTTATCTACTAAACAAGCATAATCTATCTACTTTACACACAAAATCTCTCATATATGTGTGTATATGCAGGCATTTATATATGTTTATGTATATATTATAAACATTATATATATGTGTATATATATAAAATCTGAGATCTATCCAACTAGCCAGCTCGTACCATGTGCAATGAGTAGCGGCTGCTAAATCAGCCCTCCGAAAAACAGTAAGACCTGATTTGTAGTGTGTATTTCAATGGTATAAACACTCCCACTAATGCTGATTGCAAATAACCAACATGGTGTCATTGAACAGAGTTAGGGAGAAATGTGTATAATTGGCTCCTTCCGGCTGGTGTGTACTGGCTGTAGCCCACCACTGCATTTACCCACTGGCTGAAACATATAACCTGTGTATCTCAAAACTATGCTGATCTCCATGATCTATAAATAAATATACATATAAGGATGTGTAATCTATTCCCTCTCTCTGATAGAGCTCTGATGGTTATAATATCTATCATAATGGCTAGCTCCCTGTTTGAAATCCACCCGCTCATCCATCCACTTGTCTGTTCTGTCTCTTTGTT
This sequence comes from Camelus ferus, assembly GCF_009834535.1. Classification (NCBI taxonomy): domain Eukaryota; kingdom Metazoa; phylum Chordata; class Mammalia; order Artiodactyla; family Camelidae; genus Camelus; species Camelus ferus. The sequence goes on along the minus strand of NC_045708.1, from coordinate 12,501,258 downwards.
GACTCAAACCAGATCTGTCTTGTCTAGTGCTGGTTCACTGCTGTGTTGCACCCTTTCCTTTCTGTGTGGTGTGGGAGTGGGGGTGCTGGGCTGGTGATGTGTCCAGGCACAGTGCCTGCCTTCTCTCCTCTGGGGCATTTGTATGGTTTATCTCTGGGTGGGGTTGTGGGGGGGGGGCGCCATGTTGACTTTACAACCATAGGTTTGGAGCCCCTGGTTCTGGGTGAGGGTTTCCTGAGCAGATACCATGTGATGCTGGTCAACAGAAGTTGATTTTATCCTCTCTGGCCTGTCCTGGGAGCCAACAGTCGGTGCAGGTGGGCTGATATCTGCTGTCTTCCTTCCTGCCTCCTACAATTTCTCAGGTTACCTGGTCACTGATCAGAGGATCTCAGGATCTCAGGGGCCAGCCTCCTGCCTTGGGACACAGCCCTGGGGATAAGTCTTCTCTGCTCTCTGAGCTGAGCCTCAGTTTTCTCATCTGTATAATGGCATATTGCTCTCAGACAATTAGAAGAGGCAAACGATTTTTTTCTGTCTTGAATTTTCCCTTAAAAAGTCACACATATTTTTCCTTGTACTCCTGTCATCAATCTGTTTGTTTTGGTACAAAAATAATGTGTTGGAGAACTTATCGGTTAAGTTACTTAGCATCCTTCCCCCAAATCATCAAGCAGAATGGGAACTCTGGGAAGTGTCAGTTTTTTGTTTTTTTTTTTTTAATCCCTTGGCTCCGTCCGAGGAGGCAGTGGTCCATAGTTACCCGAGGATTCAGGAAGCAGATGGCGGGGATTTGAATCCCAGCCTGCCACAAAACCGCTGGGTCTCCTGGGACAAACTATTTCTCAGCTCTGAGCCTCAGTTTCCTCATCAGTAAAATGGGAGACTATTTGCTATGATTCTAGGATAAATTCCAGCCTGTGGATGCCCATGTTTGCTCAAAGTCCCCCAGTCACCCAACCCAGGCTCATTGCCTTTTGATGTCTAGGTAGTTCTTCCTGAGTGTTTTATAGCACAGGGACGTGCCTCCAGCCACTTTGGCATCCTTTCTAGTCCTTGGAAACCCTGCGTGTGAACCAGTTCCCGGGATTTTGCTCCTGCTGTGCCCTCTCCCTGGGACGCCTCTCCTCTGGATTCCACTCTTGGTTGGCCCTGCTGTGATTGGGCTCAGCAAGAACATTCTCCCTCCAAAGGGCTTTTCCCTGATCACCCCATCATGTTGCCCCGCGCCCCTCAGCCACTCTGTCATTCTCCTGTTCTAGCGTCTTCACAGAACTTATCACCCGCTGGAACTATTTTATGTATGTAATTATTAGTGTCTTGCCAGGTTCCCCAGGAGACCATCAGCTCCAGGAGGGCTGGGGGTCTCTTGTCTGTTTGCTGCAGAATCCCCCGGGCCCAGAAGCGACTTAACAAGTCACCCTTAAATGAATAAGCGGAAGGATGCATGAGGTGTGTCTCAACCATGTAAAAAAGCGTGGGATAAAGATGGGAAGAAAAGGTCACCCAGACCGAGTTCTTTGTTATCTGTTTTTTAGACTCTGGGAGGAACGTGTCTGAATTTCATGATTAGAAAAAAATGCTAAACCTGATGAGGACACAGCTTGGTGGCCAGGCTGTCCCACCCCACCCTGGGTTTGGCTGAGGCTCATTTTATTTCTGCTCCCGGTGGTTCTCATTGGAATTTTAAAACAAACCATGATCACCCCCTTAGGAGAAACTTCTGTAGAAGTCAGCAGCCAGCCGCTACCTTTCACTTCTGCTTTGTTTGCGTCTTGGCCTTGGTTTCATTAGAGATGTTTTATTTTGGCTGTTCGCTTGGGGAGGCTCTCCCTGCAGCGGAAGTCTCCTGGGGTGCATTCAGGAAGGAGGGCAGGGGATGGTGATGGGCCTCCCCTGTCAGATTGGAGCTCCCCTGTATGGGGTCCTGTCTCCTCCATCAGGCTGCCAGATGCCTCTTGCTTTGGAAGCAGCCCCTTCCTACCTTCCCTCCCTCTTCCATCTTCCTTTTCCATCTCCTGCTTTCCCCAGGCCTCCTTTAGGGAGCTCTTCCTCTCAGTCCTGGGTAAAGCCAGCCCTGGCACGTGGTGGTCCAGGCTGTCTCCTTGGCAGAAGCCTCCACAGCCGTATGCACAGGACGGCGGGTGGCAGCCCTGGTTGTCCTTATGCACGTGTCCCCTCCCTCCACCTCCTCCAGCCCTTCCAGGGTCACATTCACCCTCGATGATCACAGCCCCAGTAGATGTGTCCCCTGGGGCTCCTGGTCCTGCCTTCTGCCCACCGGGTACACGATTACGCCGAGTCCACCCCAGCCGTCATTTAAACTCTCTCTCCCCAGTCACCAGCAGAGCCTTAGCACGAGGCAAAGAGACGTTCGTTTCTCTCTCAAGAGATATGGCAGAGCTCTTGCTTTGAAACATGCTTGTTTGTCCTTCAAAGAAACCCCCTCTGAGGGCCGAGGGCTCCTTCAAGAGAAGCTGGCAGAATGTTTTTGGAAAGTGTCATCGGAACCAGGTAATAGTCATGCCTTAATTTGGTAAACGGTGATGTGAGCAACCACAGCCGACACCTACTGAGAGGTTTCTGGGCGTCAGGCCGGCACCGAGTGCTTCTGGGCCTGCTCTCCATCTGTCTGGCGATCAGATCACACCACTCGGCTGCTCAGATGATTTCTCATCAAAGTCTGAGCAAAAGATTCATCACGTTGGTCCTGCATTTTCTCTCCACCCTCCTTCCCCTACTTATCTTCTCTGCTGCCCCAGCTCTCACAAGGCATGCTCCCACCTCAGGGCCTTTGCACTTGCTTTCCCTGCTGCCGAGACTGCATTTTTGCAAATTACTGCATGGTTCATTCCCCACCTCCATCAAGACTTGACTCAACTGTCTCTTCTCAGGGAAGACTTTTCTGACCAAACTATCTAAACTGTCTTTGCCCCACATCTCCCGTTTAATTTTCATCATTACCATATGACATTCTATACATTGTACTGATTTATTTTATGTCATGTGTCTGCAGGAATGTCAGCTCCATGAGTTTTGCTGGCTTTGTTCTCAGCTGTGAACCTAGGGCTAGATTAGAGCCTAGCACATAGGAGCTCAATAAATATTGCTGAATGAATGAGCATGCTGATATGTGAGGTAGAAGTAATCACGGTTTACAGATGAAGAGACTAAATGACCTGACATCTAGCACCTACTGTGTTTAGATTTAGCACCTAATGTGTGCTGGGTCTGGGGTACAGAGATGGGTCCCTGACTTCTAGAAGTTTCCTAGATGATGGGGGAGACAGATCAGCAGACATATATAATCCAATGGGCTGTGTGCAGGGCTGGAGACAAGCATAGTGCCCTAACTTAGAGCATCAGGGAAGACTTCCTGGAGGAAGTGACACCTGAGCTGGGTCTTAGGGGATGAGTGGGAGTTTGTCAGGTTGGGGGAGGGAGCAGCTGAGGGAGGAGGTGTTGTCCAAGCGACATAAAGTAACAGGACATGCAGTGCCATTTAGATAGGAGAATGTGGGTCATTTGTTTGTCTGGAAGTTGTTCAGTCCACTTGGGGTAGGGAGGAGAGTGCATGGGAGGGGGGGAGTTGGGGAGACTGTGATAAATGAGGCTGAAAGATCAGGAGCGAGAGTGTGGGGAACAGATAGATCACCCAGTGCCTCGAGGGACATGCTAAGGAATTTGGGTGTCATGGGCATGGAAAGCCTGTGGGAAGGGATGGAGCCGGTCAGGTTTGGTCTATGGATCTAGACTGAGTCCCTGGTGACTATGGAGAGGTCAGACCAGACTGGGGACAAGGGAGAGGCAGGTGGGCCAAGAAGGGGGTAATCTGACTGAGTGAGGCCAAAGCCTGAACCAAGGTGAGACAGGGGCCCAGGAGATGGGGACAAACTTTCAAAGCAGTAAGGGGGAACGAGGTGGGAGCCTGGGTGCCCGGGAGGCCAGGGCTCATGACTTCTCAGCTGCAGCTCATTTTAAAAAATTATTTGTTTTTTATTTTATTTATTTTTCTTTAAATTTTTTTGGAGGGGAGGTAATTAGGTTTATTTATTTTTTTTTAACAGAGGGGCTGGGGATGGAACCCAAGACCTCGTGCATGCTAAGCATGTGCTCTAGCACTGAGCTACAGCCTCCCCACTGCAGCCCATTTTTGACCCAAGGCAGCTTTTTCCAACTTGCCAGCCCTTGCGGCTCACATGATCCTTGCTCCAGTGACTCCTGGCTGACTCTGAAAATCAGCCTCACTCCCCTTAGAGGATGAAAATCTGGATGTCCAAAGGCATCAGGTACTGGGTCTTGGGGCACCCCTGAAAACACAGGCCAGGCTGCCTCAGCCACTGCAACATCACCACGACCATGATGCGACATGAAGTTAGAGACCCTGACGCTGGTTCCTGACAGGTCTGAGTCCAAGTTGCTGTGTCTCCGTCTCTGAACCTTTGCTTCCCGGGTATAAAACAGACACCACATTCACAGGGACAGCAGGAGGGTCCAATGCGATGACGTGTAAAGCACTCAGCACAATTCCTGGCACATAGTAAGTGATCAATAAATGATCGCTGCAATCTCTCCTTTGAGCTACTCCCATTACCATGATTAGTATCATCTGGGGAAGAAGATTTAATTTAAAAACATTTTGATTATGGACAATTTTGAACTTCCATGGAAATGGACAGGGTGTCTAAGGAAACCCTGATGTTCCCAACCCCCAGCCCTTCCAACCACCAACCCCTGACCAGTCCTGTCTCCCCACACCCTCATCCGCTCTCCCTGCACCTCATCCCTTATTCATTTAAAGCGAATCTCGATCATCACATCATTCTCCCATAAATATTTCACTACGCTCACTATTAATTATACGCAAGGTGACTGTTCTGAAAGTAACAACTGCATCCAGGAAGCGCTCCTGGATGACCGGCTTCCTCTGGTTCAGGTTTGTGCAGGGCTCCTTCGATACCAGGAAAAAACAGGGTCCCTGACCCCCAGGAGCTCTCCCGGGGAGGCTGTGTGCAGAGGCAGGGAACAGGAACAGAGGCAAACTATTCCGAATACACTGTGAATAAGGGCTGTGATCTCTGTATATATAAAGAGAAGCTAATATTCTGGATCTGGGATGGAGGAAGCTGGTAAATTTCAGAGACATTTTGTACATTTACTAAAAAAAATAAAAGCCAATAAACAACCAGCCACGTGTAGTGTTTGGGGGGTGGGGCAGTGGGGAAGGCGTGGGGTGTGAGGTCAGATGGTAGCCCAGCCCCTGCTGGTGGCGTGGCCTGGAGCTGGTCACTTTCCCTCTGGGCCTCAGTTTCCTCCTCTGTCGAGCACCCGCCCCGGGGGAGGCGCTTACGAATCCATCAACTGGTAGGTATTCACAGGCTGGGTGCTGCCTGAGACTTTAAGCAGAACTGCTGACCTGGCAAATTAAGTTGTGACCAAACGGCAAAGGAAAGTGTGTCTTATGCAGCCAATTACACAAGAGATGGTTTGGGACAGGGTTTGCTTAATTAAATCTACAACCAGTCGCCATGTATGATGCCCCTCTAATTGGAGCTGGTCATCAAAGTCAGCTGGGGGCAGGCACAGGGATGCTCTCTGTCCCAGGCAGCCTGGTGGAGAGCCCAGGGCTTGCTGTGAGGATGTGAGTCAGTCTCGGCCTCCCATACCCTAGCTATGTCTCTGAGGGCAAGTCACTGGTCCTCCCTGAACCTCACTTTCCCCAGATAATTTCTGCCCATCTTCTTCACATGGCCAGATAGGTGGCCCCAAAGTAGCCCTTAGAGAGCTCTGAGGGTTGGCCTAACTCGTTAATTCACCCACAAGGATTGATTGCGTGCCCACCATGTGCTAAGCACTGGGTACCACACTGAAGAGAAGACAGATGGAGCCCCTGATGTCATGGAGCCCTCAGTCCAGGGTGGAAGACAGGCCTTGCTTGGATTAGGTCATGGGGAAGGAAGGCCTTGGAGAAGTTGCAAGACAGGGCCATTTCACTGAGTCTGGACGTGAGACCCCCTCCCCCTAAGGATAAGTGGCAGTGAGCCAGTGACCCTGGAGCTGGGGGCAGGAAGGTGGATTAGCATGTGCAAAGGCCCTGAGGCAAGAGAAAGCCTGACTTAATGAAGGGAGTTTCGGGTGGAGACCAGCAAGTGGGAGAGTGACTTAGGATGAGCACGGGGACATGGATGCTGACCCCATCAGCAAGGCCTCGAAAGCCACGTTATGGGGCCAGGGAGCCACTAGACTTTGTTTCATAACAGCCCTCTGACTGCTCTGTGGAGGAGGCATTGGAGGGAGGGCGAGAGGGGGAGTGGGGAGATCAGCTGGGGGTGGTCTTGGCAGTGTCTGAGCAACTGAGTTGGGGGCTTGGACGAGGCAGTAGCGATGGAGCAGATGACTCCAGCTGGCTTTTGGAGCTAGAGATGGCGGGGCCAGCTGAGGGGCTGGGCGGGGCCAGCTGAGGGGTTGGGCAGGGCATGCAAAGAGTGTGGGGGCATTGAGCACAACTCCCAGGTTTCTGGGTGGTGGGAGAAGTCATCCTTGAGATGAGGAGCCTGAAGGGTCGGGGGAAGATCAAGAGCTCCATAGTGGACAAGCCAGCTTGGGGCACCTCTAAGACGTTTCCAGGTGGGAATGGGAAGCGGGCTGAAGACTCGAGCATGTGGCTCAGAAGAGAGGTATGAGGCAGAGATGAAATTGTGGAGCCATCAGTCAGCAGGTGGCATTTAAAGCCACAAGTATGGATGAAGTCACCTAAAGAAAGGGTAGTGTGGGCAGAGAAGATGTTCCAGACCCAGTCCTGAAGGCTCTTCCTTGGGAGTTGGGGGAAGAAGGAGTGACAAAGGAGACACAGGCAACCAGAAGACTTTAATGTCACAGAAATGCAGGAAAGAATGTCTCTAGGAGAGGAAGAGTCAACTGAGTTGGAGATCCATGGGTACGGAAGGGTGCCTATTGGGTTTGGCAACACGAGGGCTATTCGGGCTTTGGCAAGAGCTGCCGGCATGGTGGGGATGGAAGACGGAAAAGCTGATGAGAGGAGAGGTAGAGATGAGGGGTATGAGGGTCTAGAAAGGTGTTTTGCTGAATCAGAGAGAGTGAGCGTTTCTGAATGCTAATGGGAAGGATCCAGGGAGGAAAGAGACTGGAGATGATGGAAAGAAGTGGGATGCGGCACAGAGCGGGGATTCCTGGGGGATGCGGGGTCCAGGCAGAGAGACTGGCCTGCAGTGGGTGTTTGTGTGTGGCAGGGGGTGCCTCCTCCTCTGAACATGGGGATTGGAGGAGGGGGCAGATGCAGGAGGCAGGAGGAAGATGTGGTGGTGAGAAGATGCGGGAGTTTGAATCTGAATGACTTCTACATTCTCTGAGTTGTAAGAAGCAAGGCCACCAGCTGAAAGCAAGTAGGGAGGGAGGAGTGAAAACACAAAACGGTCTTTAGGGAGATGTACGAACAAAAGCAGAGCTGTTCCGATGGTGGAAGGTGGACGCTTCCTTCTGGGCATCATCTTCCTTCCCTGGGGTGACCCTGCAGCCTCTCTGTGAAGTCTGGGGCTCCTCTGGACCCAGTGTGAAGCCCACTGGTGTAGGAGTCAGGTCCTAGTCCCCTATTTGCCATCTGCTAGGGCAAAGCTCTGAGCCTCAAATCCTTTGTCTGTAAAATGGGGCCAATATTACCAAAGTGGAGACAGAAGACAGGACCAGATGACCTATATGTATGTGTGTGTGTGTGTGTGTGTGTGAACCCCTGTGTGGGCTGTGTGGGGGATGGGCACCAGCATGGACCTCAGACACACAGAGCTGCCTTTGAGCCCCCGTTCTCCCACCTACTCATTTGGTGACCTTGGACAAGTCACCTCACTCCTCCAGTCCTCAGTGTCCTCGTCTTTAAAATGGCAAGAATCACACTGCAATCTCAGCTGGTTCTTGTGAAAACTAGATGCATGTTTGGAAAACAAAAGTTGCGTTTACACCCCTGAAGCCAGCTGTAGCCATGTCTGGGGTGAACCTTGTGTCTGGGGCAGAAGAAATCTCTGCACTGAAGCCTTCCCTCTATGGAGCCTGCAGGTCAAGAACCAAACCCGAGAATTCCATGTCCAAGGAGAAACCACAGATTCAGGGATTCCCCCTGGGCTCTGGGCAGCTAGGGGTAAAGACAAGGCTGTATAGCAGAGCGCTGAGTGAGCTTTGGGATATCTGAAGGCAAGCTGGAGGAATTCTGGGAAGGGCTAGAAACAGACTTGAGCAGGTGGCTCCTGGGGCCTGGAGGACCAGTGAGCCAGAGAGAGGAGGAGGGGGAGAGAGGCTGAGAAGCAGGTGGGCGGCTGAGATGGAGGCCGGGAAGGGGCGGAGGGCGTGGCGACGGGAGGAGTGGTGAGAGCTTGTCAGAGATACACAAGCGTCTTGTCCCAGTGGAACCTGGGCGGAACCAAGGCGAAGGGCTGGCCATGTCCCACATTTGGGCTGACAAAAGGCAGGGAGGAGGGAAGGACCCATGAGAGGAAACGAGTGAAATCAAGACGCACTGGACTCCGAGCGAGAGGAGTCACCTGTCTGTGCCTGGAGCCACCTTATTTAAATCAAGAAGGGCAGGCGAATCCATCAAGCTGGAAGACTTGGCCACATCACTCACTCCTCCCCAGACATTTATTGAACACCTAGTGCATACCCCGCACTCTGCCAGGTGCACTAGGGATGCAACGTGAGCAAAACGGAGGAGGCAGGTGTCCTGGCAGGTGACCCGGGTTACACAGGTGAGGCTTACGCAGTGCTTGGCACGTTGAAAGCACCGCAAGTCTGTCTTTTTGAGAGGGTGGGGTCCATTCTGTGAGGAGTGCTGGCCTTGGGTGTTAATTCCACTGGACAAATGTGATGACAGAACAGGCCCTTGGGGGGTCAGGGGCTCCCTGCTAATTGCATCCGTGTCTCTCCAGCCGGGGGTATTGGCTGTGATGCAATTAATGCTGAGAGCTGGCTTGGAGCTGTCATTTTTCCAGCTGGCCAGCCTCGTCCCACTTATGAAGACAGTGTGACTGGATTTTACACCTTTCTTTTCCAATAAAAACACCTGGAAAGTGTATGGCACTTTTCTTCTCACCATACACATGACTTGACAGATTTTAAGATCAAATTCACTCTCACCAGCTACTCCCCCGAGAGCGGGGGATGGAGCGTTCCAGGAAAATACAGCAGGACGCAGGGAAGGCAGCCTCGTGTTTGGGGTTACTGGTTGGGGCTGTTCCTTGAATTTCCCCTAGGGGTAGTCCAGCCTCTTTGCTGGTCCCCCAAAGGGAGAAACCCTTGGGTTCAAACCCCAGCTCTGTTTCTTACCAGCATATGTTCTTGGGCCAAGACACTTCACCTCGCTGAGCCATAAGGACCTTGACTGTTATCTCAGCTCAATATGGTGCTTTACGTGGACGGTGTGAGGATGGAATGGGTGGTGCTGGGGACACTCAGTATGCTGCCCAGCATGAATCCGTCCTGCTAGGAGTGACCTGAACTGCATGTCCCCAAACATCAGTGCAGTCCCCGAACATTCCCAGCTTCTTCTGTACACATGTAGGACCGCACGTCTGGTCCCCCTGGGGTTAGGGGCGCTGTGGATTGCTTCTAGCCAGTGAGTTGGGAAGTCACCTGGTGTTATGATTGCCCCTTTGAGACCCTCCAGGGGCTTTTCCCCCCTTTCCATGAAGAGTGGCTGCTCGGGCAGGCTGCGTTCTGGAGGAGGAGGAGGACGCAGACCAGACCCCCAGAGCACAGACAAGTTAAATAAGTAGGAGGTAAGTGTTGCGGCTTGCATCCACTGATACTTTGGAATTATTTGGTAATGCTGCAAACGTCACTTTTCCTGACTGAGGCAGAGAATTACATCCTGTCCCTGGACCTCAGTTTCCTCATCTGGAAAACAAGAGGTTGGACTAGATGATCGATCTCCTCCCGGTTCCTTTCACCCCAAAGAGAAATCAAGGGGGTGGTGTTGCCCACATCCACCCAGGGGCCCCTGCCTCATTCCCCTCCCTGCTCCCTGCTCCCTGCAAACCAGTAGGTTCTGTCCTGCCTCCAGTTGGGCAGAGCTCAGAGGAGGGAGCGAGCTGGTGATGGGGGAATTATCCCACAGGCACTTCAACCTCAGCAAACCCAGAACAGAATTCCTCCTACCATTGGCTCCTGTTTCTGGCTTCCTTGGCTCAGTGGGGACTCCAGGACCCATGCTGGATGTCATCCTGGGCTCCCTCCATTTCCCTCACCCCCAAATCCTTTGCTTTCTACCCCTCAATATCAGATCCATCGCCTCCTCTCATTCCTCTCCCATCTCACCTCCTGCAACAGCCGCCTTCTCACTCTTCTCTTTGCCAATCATGCCAAGCCCCTCCCTCCCATCCTCTCATACCACTGCTGCTAGGAAATCTTCCTACAAGGCAGCTGGGACACATCACTCTCTTCTGTGCTCGAAATACACCAAGCAACTGGTATTTCCCTCAAACACTCTCCATCAGGGCCCTTGACCATGCGATTCCCTTTTCGCAGAATCCCCTCTATCCCACAGCTGCCTGAAAACCCTTATTCCTCCTTCAAAACTCATCTCAAGTGCCACCTCCTATGGAAAGCCTTCCCTGCTACCCCCAGGTTCCCCGAGGGCTGGGTTCATGCCTCTGTTGCAACATTTAAAACTCAGGACCCAACTGATGGTTACTTCCAGCCTGTGAGCCATGGGGTGGAGGGACTGTGTCATTCTATTTTTCCTAGGGATTCCTAGCTCAGGGTCTGGCACACAGTCAGTGCTCAGCAAAATGTTCCTCTCGCTCACCCACCCGCTCACTCAACCATTCTTGCACCCGGTGCAAGCAGCCTAGATGCCGGGAGTGCAGCAGCGAGCATGATGCTTCTACAAGAGGGAGGATTCCAAAATAAGCAAGTAATAAAGCAAATACAGATGATTTTAGATAGAAGCAGGGGCTGAGAAGGCCATTAAACCTGGGGATGCAGGAGGGGAGCTGCTTTAATAGATTGTCAGGAAAGATCTCTTGAAAGAAGTAGCATTTGAACTGGGACCTGAACGATGAAAATGGTCCTCCAGGTGGGCACCTGAAGGGAAAAGTGTTCCGGCCAGTGGGAACAGCATGTGCAAGGGCCCAGAGGAGAGACGGCCTCCGTGCTTACTGAACTGATGGATGGATGGGTGAATGATGCCTGCGTTCTCTTCTTCCTTTTGGGGTCTGGGTGCAATTTGCTTAGATGGCCAGAGCCAATCGTCCCCACTTTCCAAGACGATAGCCTTTTTTTACAGAAGGTGCTAGAACTTGCCACCGGGTGTTTATGGTCAGAAGTCAGGAGCTGACACTTGTTCCTGGAAGCCCCTCACGGACAGTGCAAGGGGGTGTTGGTGACATAGGCTACTGGTCCCCCAAGGAGACACACTTTGTCTAGCCCGTCTGCATCTGCCTGAGACAAGGCTCTTTGGATGCTGCAGGACTGGCTTTATAACAAGCATCTTTGTTTCTAATCCCTTGAGAATTTCCTACTCAGACCCACCGCGGTTGGAGGGGATGCACTTGGCCAGACCAGGCGCTGGTGAGGCCCTGGCTTCTTCCCTTCTCCCCCTCTCCCCTATCACTGTCTTCCATTTTTGCAGCTCTCCCGAGGAACTGGCACCATTAATTTGATATTTCAGCTTTCTTGGCTGATCCCCTTCACATCCATACACATATATGTTTCTCATCTCAGTGAAATGGCTCTAACGAGGACGTGCCAATTAGCGAGTCAGAGGGCAGGTGTGGAACTCGCAGCAATCAGCCTGCGGCGCGGCAGCCGCTGCTCGCGCCATCTGCGCCGGGGGAGGCGGCAGCGCTGTGCATGATGGCCGAGGCTGGGACCGGATTTCCACCCCCCAGGCCTCCTCCCCTGCTCTCAAGCCAGCAGTTAACCTGGGACTGGTGCCTTTCCCTAGGGAAAGGAGAGACACACCTGGCACTGCTGCGGTTGGGCTGGTTTCTATAGCAAGAGTTCATAACTGCCCGGGAGGAGGAGTGAATGCTGGAATCTCGCAGCCAAGGTGCTGCGTGCTAGGTGATGGCAAAGGATGCTGGAATCTCACCGCCAAGGTACCACGTGATGTTCTGGGAGTCAAGCGACAGGTCTGGTTTCCAAGCCATCTCCAGCTCTGTGGCGTGGCTTTGCGCATGGAATTTACTTGCTTTGAGCCTCAGTTTCCTTATCTGTAAGAAGAATGGCAGGGCTAAACGCCCTCCTGACAAGTTGCCATCATGAGGGTGAATTGCATTACCACATGTCAAGTTCCTGGTGTGCAGAAGATGCTCGGTGAACGTGAGTTTGGGCTCGGGGCTCTCTGAGACTTTATCACATTTCATTCTCAAAGCCCCAGCCCCCAGTGCCAGAGTGGAGAGGGGAAGACGGAGGCTCAGAAATGTGAGTGACCAGGAAGGAGCAAGACCCACTGGACCCAGACTGTCTGACTTCCCAGGGTGGGAATCCATGCCAGGAGGAGCTGCGGGAAGTGAGCAGAGGCTCCACAGAGCGATGAAGGGAGACTGACCCAGAGCACTGCGCCTCCCAGGTGGAACCATCCCTGCATGCTGGGAGGACCAGCCCTGCCTGAGTCCCCCTGGTGCCTGAAGGGCCCCCACTGACCCTCTGCTGCCAGCAGGGCTGGGGCTGAGGTCCTTCTGGAAAGATGATGAGTTGGGGATGGGACATCCCCTCTGTTCCAAGCCCAGTGGGTATCAGAGCTGCCTAAACTGAGTCCTGGTAAATATTCACAGAATGAATCTTGGGCACAGGCTTCCTGCATGGGGACACTTGTCGGGGCTTCCTTGCAAAGCTCTGGGAGATGTAGCTTGTCTCCAAGGTGGGGCTTTTCTAGTGGTGTGCTGGTAAAATGTTTAACAACCAGATTTTTGGGAGAAAAAAAAGACAAAGATGGAGGGTATAGCTCAGTGGTAGAGTGCCTGCTTAACATGCACGAGGTCCTGGGTTCAATCCCCAGTGCCTCCATTAAATAAATAAATAAACCTAATTATCTCCCCTGCAAAAGATTAAGGACAAAATAAAAGACAAATTCCTATATGTAGCATTTGCTGATTTCCACTGTAAACACCCAGGAAAGCTGTTGTTAAGCTGCTTCAGAACTGGAACTGGGGAGAGATGTACAACCACTGGCTCTCAGGAGCAGGTGCGAATCATCTCCAGCACAGCTCTGGGCTTCTCCCTGGCCTCTGGTGCTCCGGAGCCTCCTCGCTCCCCTTCCTCTTCTCTTGCATCCAGCCCTGCTCTTGTGGCTCACGGAAGCCAGCATTTTGCACCCTGCCTCCCAGTCTTGTCTTGGGGCACAGCCAGGGGTGATCTCTAGGCTGGCCTCTGGGGCTGGCTGCAACTGGAGATGTGGGAGGCAGGTCGTTCCAGGGATTACACATTTAAAAAAATCTTTTTTGGTGGGGAGCGGGAGGTAATTAGGTTTATTTTTTCATTGGAGGTACTGGGGATCGAACCCCGGAACTTGTGCATGCTAAGTGTACACTCTACCACAGAGCTGTACCCTCCCTCTTCCTTTTTTTTTTTTTTTTTAAAGGTTGCAGACCCTCTTTGAGAATCTGAAAATGACTGAACATTTAACCAGGGAAAGTTACAAAGGTACATATGCAGAGCATTTTGTCACAGTTTACAGGGGATTCCTGGACCCCAAAAGCAAACAAAGGACACTCTCAGGGTCTCAGGGGGTTGCGTGTGGAGGGGATAAGTGATGAGTCTTACATGAGGTCAGGATGGCTAATCGACTGGGGTCTCTGGGGAGCATTTTAGTTTTCAAAGCACCCCCCGGCCCTCCATCACCAGATATTCGCTGCATGGTCAGTCCTTGGGAGCTGTGCTATCCTGGTCATCATTCCTCAGGTTAGGAAGTGGAGGCTTAGAGAGGAAAGAGACCACCCCAAGAGCCTTTTGTCACTGACACCATGGCTGCCATCTAGTGAGTACCTTCTATGTACCAGGTGGGGGGTTTTTGTATTATTATTATTCACAAATGTTTACTGAGCACTTACTATGTGCCAAGCACTGTTTTAGGCACCTGAATACATCAACGAACAAAAGAAAGAAGCCCATCCTCGGGGGACCTACATCCTAACCAAAGGAAACCGATAATTTGCTCCATTGATCTGTTGGAGAAGTTTCAGGGGTTTCACACAGAAATTCAAGACCTTTCCTTAAAGTGGGGCTCCGGGGTCTAACATGGCAACTGCTGGTTGTTGGAGATTTGTGACGTCTGAACTCCGAAGTCTGTCATGTGCCAGATGTTCTAATAACTATTTCTCATCTTCCCACCTCTGCAAAGCAGAGGCATTTGTTTTCCTGCTGTTGCTGAAATAAACGATCACAACGTGGTGGTTTAAATGACCGAAGCTTGTTCTATCATCGTTTTGGAGGCTGAAGTCTGAAATCAGCATCACTGGGACAAAACCAAGGTGTCAGCGGGGCCGTGCTCCCTCCAGATGTTGTGGGAGAGACTCTCTTTTCAGTGCTAGTGGCTGCCGGCATCCCTTGGCTTGTGGCCGCATCCCTCCAGTCTTCAAGACTGGCATCTCTGCTCCATCACCTTGTGTCACATCTCGCTCTGCCTTGCTTTTATGAGGACACTTGTGATGGCATGTAGGGCCCACCCGGACCATCCAGGGTAATCTCATCTCAAGATTCTTAATCACATCTGCAAAGACCCTTTTCTTGTTTTGCCCTATAAGGCAGCACTTACTGGTTCAAGGGATTGGGGAGTGGATTGCTTTTAGGGGGTGCGTGTTTCAGCCTACGATAGCCAGGCATCATAAATTTCCCCTTTCTAGTGGAGGCTAAGTCACCTGCCCAGTGTCCCACTGCGAGGAGGTGGCACGCCTGGGATTCAGACCCCAATCTTGACGTTCTTTCTACCACCCAGTGCTCTGCCCCTTTAGCAGGTGCACAATCTGGAGATGAACAAAACTGAAACTGATGTGATTGGTCCAAGGTCATGGGCTCCTGCTGGCTTTCCATGCCCTGAGTCCTTTCCCAGGGGGCTACATTAGGGTCCGTCTGCTCCATTCTCGGCCAAGTCCACACGCTTGTGTGCTGGCACCTGGCCACCATTTGCCATCAAAAAAACAGCATCAACAGAAGGGGCGGCTGAGAACTCCCTTCTGTTTCTGCATTTACCAGCTTTTAGCTTTCAAACCGAGTCAGCCCGGAGGCTAATTTTCTGCAGCTTCCAGTAGTTCAGTTCCATTTATTGTGCCTGACACTGTGAACGCTTTCTCTATTGATTCTGGGATATATTAACTTTTTTTTCCCCCTCTCTCTCCCCCTTGCTCCCCAGCCCCAGCTCTCCAGCAGGTTTTGGTCCAGCAATTAGGTATCAGTGGAGACAATGTGGGGTGGCTGCCACTGCCTTTCAATTACCGTCACAGTAAATACAACTTACTCTCTGTCCCCGGAGTCCCTGTCACACTTGGAACAAGGAGAAGACTGCTTAAGTGACTCCTCTCTCCCGCTCAACACTCCGCCACTCGAGCTGATCAATAAGTCTTATCACCTCGTGGGGCTCCCTCGAGACCACAGTTTCACTAATTGGCTCTGGGAGGTGGCAGGCTGGTGAGGAGTGTGTGTGAGTGTGTCTGGGGGACGGTGGGGGGTACCTGGCCTCTCCACTCCACCCCACTCTCCCAGGTCTCTAGGGATGGGTGCGCCCCCTTCAGCATGGATTGGATTGGGAGGATCTCTGGCTTTGGATGGAGAACTTTGAGTTGCAGGGACAGGAGTTTGTGACTTGTCCAGATTTAAATTGTCCAGAATCAGCAGGACACACAGAGGCATTTTAAGGTAATGGTGAGCAGACAGCCTTGAAATCAGACCGACTTGAGTTCTAATCCTGGCTCTTTCCCTCACTCACTGTGTGGCCTTGGGCAAGTCCCTTAGCCTCTCTATGCCTTGATGCCCTCCTCTGTAAGATAAGGACAGTGTCCCCAGCCCTAGACGGCTGGCACGAGGGCTAAGTGAAATGACAGTTGTAAAATGGCCCACCGGCAAGTGACAGCCACAGTCACAGTCCTCAGAGGAGCCGAGGTGGTGTGTGGATAGGGTGGGGTCTGGAGGTTAGGCAGCCTGGAGCCTGGATCCTGTACCTCCCCTTTTATGGCCCCATGACCTCAAGCAAGTCGCTCACTGTGCCTCTGTTTCCTCTTCTATGAATGGGAGGGAATATTACCTGCTGTATTTGGTTGAATAGTGTCTCCCCCCAAATCCATGTCCACCTGGAACTCCAGCATGTGACTTTATTTGGAAATAATGCCTTTGCGGGTGTAATTGAGTTAAGAGGAATTCCCACTGGGTTCGGGTGGGCCCTCTATCCCACGACTGATGTCTTTATAAGAACATCATGTGACGACACAGACTCAGAGACACACACAGGGAAGGTGCCTGTGTGATGAAGGAGGTAAGGATTGGGGTGAGGCAGCTACCATCCAAGGATCGCCAGCCACCACCAGAAGTTAGGAAGAAGCTGCCTCTGTCCATGGGGAGGCAGTGGAAATCTATTTGCTCACAATTCTGGAGGCCAGAAGTCAAGGTGCCGGCAGGGCTGGCTTCCTCTGAAGCCTCTCTCCTTGGCTTGTCAGGTAAGTGGCCATTTTCTCCTTGGGTCCCCACCTGGCCTTCCCTGTGTGTTTATCTGTGTCCCAGTCTCCTCTTCTTGTAAGGACACCAGTCAGATCGGCTTAGGGCTCAATGGAAGACCTCGTTTTAAATTAATTCCCCCCTGAAAGACCCAATCTCTAAATACACTCATGCTGAAGTACTGGGGGTTAGGATTCACCACATGCATTTCGAGGGGTGGGAACACAATTCAGTCCATAATGGAGGGGATGAGGCCGGAGGCTAGGAGGCTGTTAGGAGTCTGGGGAAAAAATCCAGGTGAGAGATGAAAGACCTGAGTTAGGGCCACAATGGGGAGGATGGAAAAGGGGGCAAAGACAAGATATTCTAGTTCCTTTCCCACCTTAAGTGTTGTCCGAACCCCCGGTTTTGTGGGACTTGGAGAAAGCACCCCAATGGCTGCCATGTATGGGGCGCTCACAGTGGACCAGGCACTGTGCTGTCTCATGTATGGCACACACCTGGGGTCAGCCAGGTAGATGAT
The DNA here is from genome assembly GCF_009834535.1 of Camelus ferus. Lineage (NCBI taxonomy): Eukaryota > Metazoa > Chordata > Mammalia > Artiodactyla > Camelidae > Camelus > Camelus ferus. The sequence continues at coordinate 12,484,085 of NC_045708.1, read as the reverse complement.
GATGATGATGACGATGATGTTGATGATGAAGGTAATGAGGGGCAGGGGGATGTCTGGCCTTGTGTCTGGCACGTTGGGGGTTGGTTATTATTATTGTTTCTACTATTATTCTCTTAGAATAGCCTTGCGGCGTGGGAGCCTGGCACGGTGCCTGGCATGGAGTAGCTGCTCACAAAACAGTCAATGCCTAAGAAATGCAAAGGAAGAAAACTGCACCCTCATTTTAAAGGGGAGCAATGCGAGATGCTAAAAGATGGGGAACCCCGAGCAGGCTGCACAGCCCTACAGCAGGGGTTGGATGGAGTTAACAAGAAGGGCAGGTGGTCATTTAAAGAAGCATTTTTAAAACCAGAGACTCTGGAAACAGGAAGAAGGAAATCAAGTCAGGGAGAGGGCTGGGCCCTCCGTGGGGAGGTCTCGTCGCCCCTCGTCCTGGCTGAGCCAGGTCTCTGCAATGGTCGCTCCTGCAGCAGCAAGCATGAGGACAAGGCTGCTAATGAGCTCCCATCTCCCTGGACAGGTGAGGCTTCTGAGCACCTCCCCCCCCGCCAGCCTAATGCCTTCTCAGCCACTGGGCGCCGGGCTCCGAATCCCCCCCGGCAATCAGCTCAGGCATCGCCCCAGCTCTGCTGGAGTTAGCAGGGTGACCTGATGACAGTAAGCGCCCCATGCTTGGAGCAAAGTAATGAGGCCTCCCAGGGACTGTTCAAGAAAACAAAACACAGAGCAAAGCATAATTCCAGGAATATTAGGCCAATATATCAAAGTGCAGCGGGAGGAGCACGGCTGAAACAGGGAAGCCAGCGTGGGTCACGTCACCCAAGGGAAGCCAAGGGTCTGGGGCTGGTGAAGCGGGCGAGGTGCTGCCCCCGTGAGGGCTGTGGTACCCGGCTGGGGAGGTTCCCAGGGGGTTTCTGAGTCCAGATACTCCGGCTGAGCTTGGGGACCGATACGAGGAAAGGCAGGGATGGGAGGGTGATGCTCTCAGTACCCACTGCGCTCTCAGTTGAAGAAGCATGTTTAATAATGATTAAGCTGCCATTTGCTGCAACTGTAGCTTCTCGTTGGCCCCCAGATGTGGAAGGTGGAAGCTCGGCGGTCCTGCTTTGGGCGGGAATGGGGGATCCCACCCAGATACAGAGCCCAGGAAGTGGAGAGAAGAAATGGCGACCTCATCTTGCCTCTGCCCTCCTCTCTCAAACCCTCTCTCGGGTACCTGCCATCCTCTTCTCCACTACAAGCTTTGAGCTGTGGGACACCCCCTCCAGTGATAGTGACCAACCATCCCGGTGGGCGGGGATTAAAGAGGTTCCCAGGGCAGCTTTAAAGGTGGGACAGTCCCAGGGAAACCGGGCTCGGGGCTCGGGGCTTGCGGGTGGGGTCTCCCCTCACGCCGCTGCACCAGGACACACCTCTCGGCCCCCGTTACGGCCCCCACGGCTCCAGATTAGAATCTTTTGTTTCAGCGTTTGTTTTTGCTTTTAGACTGTGGGTTTCTAGAGTATCTTTCTCATGTCAGCGCCTCTGGTGCCCAGCCCAGGGCCTGACACAAAGCAGGGGACCCCTTGGGTCAGATGAGTAATTACCCACCTGCCTGGATCACCACGAATGAATGCGTGAGGGAGTGAATGCGTGAGGGAGTGAATGCACGAAGAGGTGAGGGCCCCCTCTAGCTCCTTCATTTCTTAGAGCGGAAATTTCCTCGCACTTTGTTTATTAATGTTTTCATCCTCTCACTGCTGCTGCTCTGAGGGCGTTCTGCTCACATCCTCTTGGGGTGGGGGTCCTGGGGGTTGGTGAGCGGGCTAGAGTGGCCCCAGGGGCCTCGGTGTACCATGTGCGGGGCTGGAGCTGCACTCTGGCCGGAGCCTCTGTCCAGCCCCTGAAGGGCCGCCCGTTCCCTGATCTCCGCTGTTAGAGCTGGACAGGCCTTCAGAGGACATCCTGCTCAGTTGCCTATTCTGCAGATGGAGAAACTGAGGCACAGGGATGGCACAGGCCTGCCCAATCTGCACAGCGAGGTCGTGCTGGAGGCTCTGGTCTCCAACCCCCTGCTCTCTCCCTGGTCTGAGCCACCCTGACCCCGGGGACTGTCAGACTCACCACCTGCTGACTGGCGCCTGTCTTGCTGTGGGTGTCAGCCCTCTCTGGCTTAGAACCCCTCCCACCTGAATGCTGGGCCTGGTCTCTGCCCCCTCCCACATCTGTCTGCCTCTGTCCCCTACTGGCATGACCCCTCTCCACACCCCGAGAAATCTTCTGCAGCTTAGTGGGTCCTCCAGCATTACGTCCTGCCTGAGGCAGCTCCGAGTGGCCCAAGTCACTACCAGGTCCATCACCTGTGGCTTCTGTCCATTCCTCCTTCTGTGAACATTGTCACCTGGTATGTGCCAGATCCTAGAGGGACAAAGATAAACTCCCAGTCGAGTGTGACATGTAGAGAAATCATGACACATCAGGTTGAAGACGAGGATCTGAGCAGGGGCTGCAACACCAGAGAGGGAGCAGAGTGCTTTGGGCTCCAGGCAGGGACAGCCCCCACCCCCACCCTTCTATTCACCATCCCCACTGCCGGCCGACTTCACCCCAGAGCCCAGGCAGGACTCCCTCTGCTGAGTGACCATCATGAATTTGGTCCACGTCTCCTTACAGCTTCCAGCACTGAAAGGACCTCCTTGAGGGAAAGCGCAGGGACGCGAGCATTTATTGAGCACTTACTGTGAACGGGCAGCAAATGCCCTGCACTCACTGTCTCAGGCAATGCCCGCGACTGTGTAAGATGGAGCAGTTAATATCATCATTTCATAAACAAGAAAGCTGGGGCTTGTGGAGGAAATATTGTGCCTTCTTGAGGTTATTCGTCTACTCAGTGGCTGAACCGAGACAGAAGCCCGATGTGAGGACCTGCATCTGCCAAGCTGCTTCCCAAGGGCTCTGCCTGTCCGCCAAGGGCGCAGATGAGCCCGCCTCCTCCGGGCCACCCCAAATCAAGGCGACTGGTCGAGTGCTCTAAGCCTGCTCTCTGCTCACTTCTTGGACTCTGTGTTCAGCCATCACACATTTGTTCCACTGAGGAGCACCCGGGCCCCCTCTGTGCTGGGTGTGTCACAGGGGGCCTGACCTGAATGGGAGCACCTTCTCCACCCTCAGGGGGGCTCAGGCTGGGACTGCTCTGCAACAAGACTGAGGTTCCCAGCTGCTCTTCTCCACTTACAGACAATTCTCAGATGTCGCAGGTGATACAACTTGAACACTTTTAATTGACATCATTGCCTGCTTTGTTTAACATCTACTCTGTGGTTGACACCATCATCCATTTACCTGAAGCGGCAGCCATTAAAGGAAAGGGTTTTGAAATCAAGGTGCAATTACTGATTGAATCAGGTAGGATTGCATTCAGATGCAAGAGACAGAAAACTCAACAAACAGAGGTTTATTTTTTGCAATGAAAGTGGAGTCCAGAATTAAGCAGTCCAGGTGCAGCTAAAGGAAGTCATTGAGAGTGCAGCCTCGTTCTGTCTTTCTGCTCTGCCATCCTGGGGGTGTGAATTTCATCTTCTTGGTTGCAAGATGGCTGCTGCACCACCAGACATCATGTCCACTTCCTAGGCAGGAAGACACAGGAGGAAGGGGGTGGGGCCTATATCAGGAAAGAATGAACATTCCCACAAATCCCCAGCAGACTTCCGTTTGCATCTGGAGGGTCATAACTGTGTCTCATGTCCACTCGAGATCGCAAAGGAGGCTGGAGAATTAACTGCCCCGAATAAAATTCAGAAGGAGAAAAAACAGCTTGAAGTGTCCTCCCTCACTTATTTAGCAGAATTGAAGAGTGCAATTGTTAGCTTAACATCTGGCATCAGAGTCCCCTTAGGGGGAAAAAAAACCAATCTTTGTTTTAGAAAATACTCTGACAATCTTCTGAGGGCGGAAGATAAGACTCAGAGAGGATGAAGTGTCTGGAAGTGGCAGATAGCTAAACTAGCAGCCCGTGATAGGCATGGGCACTGAAGGTGTGGGAATCTGGAGAAGAGAGATCAGGGAGCGGGGAAGGGAGGCAAATTGGCAGGAGATAGAAGCTAAGGAGGAACGCTGTCGGTAGGGTGAGCAAATCTTTTCTAAGAACAGAGATTTCTAGCATCCAAATGTAAGTCATTTGAGATCCTGAGATTGCAAACCCCTGCCTCCAGACCTCCTCCAGACCTTCAGTAAAATCTGTCACATTCACAAAAGCCTTGTAAGTTATTTGGAGGATATCAGGAGAAAGAGATGGCTTTTGGGTCTGGAAAGGGAACAGTGATGGAGGCCAGATGGTGGGATTAAAAGAAGCAAAAGTTGGACCCCAAAGTGGATAGGAATTCACAGGAATCTTGGAGACATCGCAGACCTCCCAGGAGTAAGTGTCAATTATCTAGTGCTGTATAACAAACTATCCCCAAACTTAGTGACTTAACACAACAAATGTCATTTATTTTGAAGCTCTGCTAGGCTGCATCGACAATGGAGGTGACATTTTTCATTATCAGTGGAGACAGGGTGACCAGCTGGGGCTGAGTATGGGATGGCTTTCTGATTTTAATCAAGGCAGGTGTCTGGAATTCTTTCTCTCTTTCTCTCTCTCTTTCTTTTGCAGAAGGATTATGAAATCACACTGAATTCCTGGAACATCAGACCATCCCATATCTAAAGACAAGAACAAAAACATGTTCTGGTGCCAAATATAAATGTAATTTTTAATTATCTGCACCACCGCTCCCTCCAATTAGTGTGGGAAATCAAGAGTTGAGTGTACAGTATTTACAATAATAATCCCAGGCATGGCAGTCTGACTTTCAAAACAACTCCTCATCTATTCTTGTGTTTGATGTGCACGAGCGTGCTTTGAGAGGGCTTGGGCTAGTTAGGCGGCCTCTTCATTTTTTGGATGATAAATGGAAACTCAGACAGAGTGGAAGTCTTGGTGGAGTTGGAGTGGGGGAGAGGAGGAGACAGGATGCAAAGGCTGGTCACCCAGGTACCTTCTTTATTAAGGGGAGGGGCAGTCTCTCCTGGACTAGCACTGGAGTCAGGGGTGGGTGGGGACAGTGATAGACTCGCAACCAGCGGACCTTGTGGAATCCCATCTTGGCCACTTGCTAACTGGGTAACCTTGCACCAAGCTCGTTGCCTCTCTGAGCCTCAATTTCCCCGACAGCAAAATGGGAATAGGGCCACATGTCTTGCAGGCATGTTGTGGGGCTTGCTGAGGTGTCCCACGTGACAGTACCCAGCCTGTGTGTGGTATGTGGGGGGGGCTGTTGCACTGTCCTCCCTGACTTCTCTTTTCCTGGCCACACCAGACTCATCCTCTGTGCGGCCCCAGGACTCTCCATCTTCGCAACCCTCCTGTGGGAGTGGCAGGAAGGGAAGGAGGAAGCCAGAGGCAGGGGCCAGGTGCTTGCTGAAGTGAGACATTAGCAAGCAGGCTGCATGGCCCTGGAGCACTGTGGTGATGAAGCCGGAAGCTTTCGGGTCACTCCTGCTCGCCTCTTGCTGAATTTCTCAAGGGGGGCTGTGCTGGGGAGCATGCACCCCTCAGTAGGGTCCCCTCCTGGAAGTGGGTTGAGGGGATGTGCCAGGCTCTTCTGTGGCCCCAGAGAAAGAGGTGTAGGCAGGACAGGAATTTGCTTGGGTCGCCCTAGTGGGGGTTGGTTTCCGCTCGCCCTCTGGGGGCCGCCCAGCCTCATTGCCCCCAATGACCTCAGCCTCCTTGGGCTTTTCATTTGGGGAGTCAACTTTCTCTCCCAAGAGAAGGTTGAGGACCAGGATGCGCTAGCTGCGTGATCTTGGGCAAATTACTTTGCTTCTCTGAGCCTGTTTCATCACCAAAGAGCCTTGTATTAGGTTCCTGCAGCTGCTGTAACAAATCACCACAAACTCTGTGCCTTAGAAAAGCACACATTTAATCTCTCACAGTTTTGGAGTCCAGAAGTCCAAAATCAGTGTCACTGGGCTGACATCAGAGTGTCACTGAGGCTGCACTCCCTCCACAGGCTCTGGGGGAAGTCTGTTCCTTGCATCTTGCAGTTCCTGGTGGCTGTTGGCTTCCTTGGCTTGTGGCCGCATCACTCCAGTCTTCAAGGCCAGCATCCTTAAATCTCTCTCTGCTCCATCCTCATATCATATTCTCCCTGTGTATCCAATCGCCCTCTCCCTTGCTCTTATAAGGGTACATGTGATTGCATTGGAGGCCCACCAGGGTAATCTAGGATAATCGCCCATATCAAAATCCTTGACTTAATCATGCCAGCGAACATTCTTTTCCGAAGAAGGCGACATTTACGGTTTCCAGGGATGAAGATCTGATATCATTGGGAGCCATTATTCAGCTTCCTATAAAAGCCTATAAACCATTCATGTGATACTCAACACATCATGTCAAGGGGTCAAAGAGCAGATTCTGAAGCCAGCCTGCCAGGCTTCCAACCTCCCAACTGGATATAGAACTCCAGAGGAAGGAAGGTTAATTAGGAAAGCTTGGGTAGGATTTGACTCATGAGGCAGGTCAGGGAAGGCTCCCTGGAGGAGGAGATGGCTAGGCCATCAGGATTTGACTGGGCCGAATGGTGTGATGAGTGTCCTGGGCAGAAGGGACAGCCTGGCCAGGTGGAGGAATGGAAAGGTGGTCTGTGAGGGAGAAGACCTAGGTAGGGGTGGGATTTGAGGGGCAGCTGGGGAGGCGGGCAGGGGCAAGCTTTGTTCTCCACCCTGAGAACTGCTGTCTCTGTCTTAAGCGCAAGGGGAAGCTAGTGAGGGATTTTTAAGTGGGATTGACGTGATCTGGTGTGTTTTGTGTCTTGACAAGACTGTTCTGTGCAGAGTGAAGGCAGTGCTAGAGGAACCAGAGCTGATGTGAGGAGTTGAGCTGGAAAGTTCTTGGAGTGGTCCATGCAAGAGGAGGAGGCTGATCAAGGAAGATGGAGGAGAGAGAAGTGAAGGCTTCAAGAGCCAGTTAGGAGGTCAACTGACAGCACTTGGTGGTGGATTCATTATAGGAAAGAGGTTGGAGGAGGGGTAAGGGTGACTTGTCAGGTTCTGGCCTGAGTGAATGGATAATGGTGCTGTTCCCCAAGACAGGAAACACAGGAAGAGGACTGGATGGGGGCTGGAAGAGACTACAGTGAGGGTCATCATGGAAACATCAAGTTTGAGGTATCTTTGAGGTCACAGGTTCCTAATAACTTCTGGAAGAGCTTGGGCTCCAAGGAGATATTGGGGCTGTAGATGCTAACCTACATCAGAGGGAGAATCAGGCAAGACAGATGTCAGTGTTTTGCATAATGCTGGCATCTGGAAGGGCTTCAAAAGAGGATGGCCTCCTCCTTCTTATCTTAAGAGTAAGAACTTCCAGGATCCTAGGGAAAGGGACCTCACTGGTCAGGCAGGTAGCCCGTTTGGGTCTTGGGGACCACTGTCCATCCTTGCTCAGAGACAAGCAGCCCTGCTGTCAGGGGTGGGTAACTGGAGGACCACCAGTTGGTGGTAGAGACTCAACTAAGCTGGGATTTGTTAAGCCCTAATCTGATTCAGGTGCGATTGGATCAGAGCTCAGGGGGAAAGAGATGCTCAAGGGCTGGGTTTGCTGGGCTCAGGAGGATGAGCATCCACCATCCCCTCTGCTGGTCCTGCCCACTCAGGAAGGTGGCCTGGGGCAGGGCCCCTTTTCAGGCAGCATGAAGATCTGATCTTTGGATGGTCTTTACCTGGCTGAATGCATTACATTGGGGATTATGCTCAGACCAGGTCAGGATGAGTTTGGGGCTCCCCTCTGCATGTCCCTAAAGCCTTGACCAAATCCAATGTGTGCTTGATTAACACATCCAGGACCAGACAGCCTGTGCTGCCATTGCTGCTTCTCTTCCTCGTCTTCCTCCTCCTGCTCATTCTACTTCTGCTTCTCTTTCTTTCTCCTCCTCCTTCTTTGAGCAACTGTTTTGTTTTTCCTTTATAAGCCTCGGAAATCTGGCTAATGAATACATTTGTCCTTCTTGCTTTGGCTACTAGGAAGCTCAAACCCAAGAAGTGACTGACCTCAAGCAGACTGTAAAGAATATGACATTTGATAACTTAGTAAAACTCCCTGTTTTATTTCCTGTGTTTGCTTTTCCTCTATCCTGACTCCATATCATTTTTCAGTATCTGGTTACATGTATTTAGAAAATTGCCTTAAGCCTTTTTTCTTTTTCTTCTTCTTCTTTTTTTTTTTTTTTGGCTGAATGAGACAGTATATATAAATAAATCAACGAAATCAATAGAACAAACATTTGTGGGTTAATCTGAAAATAGAATGTTTCTGTATTGTGCTGGCATTGAAAAGGAGTTTCTGTTTGGAGAGTTTTGTGGTTAATTCTCCCGCAAGGAGAACGGTTGTCCCTTAATTTATTTGCTGAGCGAGTCTGGATTTTGGTTCAGTGCTTAGCAAATCAGCCAGATGTGATGTGAGGTCATACACTAAAAGATCTCATAAAGAGCATACATAAATGGTGCAAATGCATTATGGATAACAGACCAGGCAGGGGTCAGAGCCCTGAGTGAGGAATGGGCAGAGAATCCTGCTGAGTGGGTTGGGTAGTCTCCACTCTCCTAATTAGCCAGGGAAAGTTTCACAGAGGCTGGGGCTACATCAAAGGTGGCGTTGGCATCAGGGTCAGGTCTTTGGGGATGGGTTCTACTGGCTCAGCTGTCAATCATCCAGGACATGGAGAGAGCTGACCATGCTTTCACACCGGCTGCACGATTGGACAAATTCCCACTCTGCTGACTCCAGCCTCACCACGATTAATTGGTTGTCCCCGGGTGGTCCCTGCTGTTGGCGCCTGGCCTTTGGATGTACTGCTTGCTGCAGGGACCACTCTTCAGCATATGTAGGGGCAGTGAGCCAAGAGGCTGGAACCAGATCCTGGCTTCACCACTACTATCTCTGATCTCAGGCAAGTTCTTTAGGCTCCTTGTGTCCCAGTTTCCTCTCCGTTAAACGGGGATGACCGGTGTACCTACCTTGTTGGGTTGTTTTTGAGTCCTGGTGAGGTAACTTCGGTAGAGTTTAGAAAAGTACCAGCCACAGCGTTTGCTGCTGTTATTATCTCTCCTGAATGCTTCCCCTGGCTGGTCTCTGTTCATCTGCCAGCATTCAGCATCCCCCTGAAGACTTCCCTGACCATCCCCTGTTCAAGGCTCAGTAAGAGGTCTCCCTCTGGGTTTCTGCAACCAATCTTGCAAATATCTGTCTTTGTTGGCAGTTTCTGCATCCTCCTCTAGACCTCGAGCCCTTTGGGGGCTGGGGTTGAGTCTGGCACATCTGTGTTTGTATCTGATGCTAGCATGGCCTGGGGATGCAGGACTCCAACAGCAATAAAAAGGAAATACTGCCAAGACCTGAAGGTACAATGGGCATCACTTGGGCCCATGGCATTCTGTTCACACTCCCCTGGAGGTGCAGAGTGGAGTATCTTCTGCCTCTGGGGGGCTGTGCAGGGAGGGGTGTGTGTGAGGATGCTTTTCCTGCTGCTTCTCTTGGCGGGAATATATCCAAATCCAATTTCATCTGGATATCCTCCAGGTGAGCAAATGGCATCTGCCATACGGAGACCACGAGGAGGAAAGATGCTTCTAATCTGTCCTAGGGAGGCAGTGTGACAGTGGCGAGAGCTCAGGCTCCGGAGCTTGGGGCTGGGGTTCAAGTCTGTAACCTCCCCGTGCCTCAGTTTGTTCAACTGAAAAATGGAGTTCATGCTAGTACCCATCTCCTAGGATTTCTATGAGGATTAAAGGGTTAATATTGTAAAGCTCTGGCATAGTACCAGCCACACGGTAATCATTCAATAAATGGTAGCCAGGATTATCATTCTTGTTATTATCATTCTGTATTTTTTGATGGTGGCCTTCACGAGGAATCGAAGCTCTGAATGACGATGACTCCTTCAGCCCTTTCCCCCCAGCAGTGAGATCCAACACATTTGTTGCAGTGCCACGTGGGAAATCTGCGGGTGAAAACATACATTCACTACCTCCTCACTGGCGCTTTCTTGGTGCCATCTTCATGTCATTATCATCAGTTCTCATCCATTGAATGACCATGTGTCCTGTGCCTCTTATATGTTTATCTTACTAGGTCTTCATGACTACTCTGTAGTAACAAGAGTGAGGCTCAGAGAGGTGAAGTGACATTCTCAGAGTCACACAGTAGGATTCGAAGACCAGTTGTTCTGGTTCTAAAGCCCACAATCTTTCCACCAGACTGTGCTGGTTCAATGACTGCTGTGGTGTATGATACAAAGCAGGCACTTGGGGAAGATCAGACGTGTTGAATGGAGGAATTTACTGTGTTAGATGCTGAGTATGGAAAGGCGAATAGGATGTTGATTAATGGTCTTAAGTCCAGTGGACTTGAATGTATTGGCCGTTCAACTGCTCCCAGAATCCAGTGGGCATTTACTTCTGAGGGATGCTGGTGTGGCACACTGTTGTGGTTGCTTGCCCCAAAGCAATCACTGCCTTTTTTCTTTGATAGCAGAACTTCCCTGCCTGTCTAGTTCTGGCCAATGAGATGGAAGGGGAAATCTGCTGGGGGAGGGAGCTTCCTCCTTGACAAGCCAGGGAAAAGCTCTGCCTCTCATTTACCCCTCCATGTGCTGCCTTTAACACAGTCATGGGGTGTCATACACCTGGGTGTTGTCTGCCTTCTTGCAATCCTGAGAGCAAGGTCAAAGAATTACAGAGGCTCCCTGCACCCTAATTGTCAGTGAGCCCCATGGCCCAACCCCACAATGCCTCACCTCTGGACTTTAGAGAAAACACATAAGAATGCATGGGGAAAATATACCTCTATGGGTTTCAGCCACTGTTAGTCAAGGATTTTATTGCTTGCAGCCAAAAGCATTCCCAACAGATGCGGAAGCCACCAGGAAATGGGAACAGCAGGGACTCTGACATCAGAAGACCTGACTGGACACTCATCTGTATCATGCAGCCGGCATTTTGGACTAGTCACTTAAGTGACGTGCCTGATATATGAAATAGGGCTTGTTGTGAGGCTACAGGTAGACCAACACGAGTGCCCCCTGGCTGGGCACAGAAGTGCCCTTTGGTTGTGCTTGGCTGTGTGATGAGCACGTAGTGTGGACAGAGGGTCCCTCAAGCATTTGAGGTGAGGCATGTAAATGGGCTTTTAAAAAGCAAAAGGGCCCATGAGAACCAGAGGCAGGGCCATCCTCCTCGGGCAGTACTGGGTCAGAAGAGTCATTAGCTAGGGGGCTGCAGGTGGCATGGCTCCACTGGAGCCTAGAGGAGCCAAGGGCTTGTGTGGGAAGACTAGGTCAACAGACAAGTTGGGAGAAGTGGAAGGATTTGGAAGACAGTCAAGGAAGTCAGAAGCAGAAGAGGATAAGGTTGGAAGACAGGTGAAGGCAGTGGTTCTCAAAGTGAGGACCCAGAACCAGCAGCAGGCGCAGCGTCACCTGGGGACGTGCTAGGAATGCAGGTCCTCAGGCTCCTCCCCAGACCTGCTGAGTCACAGACCCTGAGGGCGGGGCCCACAATCTGTTTCTCCAGGTGGTTCTGATGGACGCTGAAGCTCGAGAACAGCTGGGGTTGTTCAAGACTTGGGCTATGATCAGTAGGTAGGCACCCAAATGCTCCCTTGGCAAAGTGCTTCTACTGGGGAGACAGCGGAGCAGATTGAAGGAAGTCACATTATTTTGTGGGGGGTATTAAGTTAATTTGTAGAACTGGGACACAGGAAGCCTAGATCCCTGTGTTCTTTCTGCTGTGTAGGGAGATGAGCCCAGGGATTTGGAATAGACCTCGAGCCAGTGAATGCTGATCCAGCTTTCCAAGAAAGAATAGGAGAAAGGAGTGTGTGTGTGTGTGTGTGTGTGTGTGTGTGTGTGTGTGTGTGTGTGTGTGTGTGTAGAGGTAGCTGGAGAGACCTGCCGATGTCCTGCCACAGCTTGAGGCAGCCCCTAATTGGGAGCCATTTCCCTCTCTCCCCAGCTGCTGGCTCAGCTCAGTGGAGAAGCGACATGCTGACAGCATCCGGCAGTCCGGATTGTGTCCCTGCTCTGGTTGAGGCGCGGGCTCTACACAGGACATCGATGCCAGTTGGGCAGACTTCCCAGTGATGGATGAAGCTGTAAGGAACATCCTTATTGGGGGTCAGCTCCCTGCCCCTTGCCTGGCTCAGACTTCCAGAATGCCTGTGTCCTTGCTCCGGCATAGGGGACTCTCCCGGGAACTCATTTAGCAGCCACACGCTTAGAATAGAGCCAGTTCCTAAATAGTGTTATGGATGCCTGGTTCCCAAGCAAGGCAGTCCCATTGGAGGGATGAGGAAGCAGCTCCATTCAGGCTGCAAACAGCTTCAATTAGCTTCCTGCTCTCTGTCTTCGTTTATATTGCATGGGATGTGGGAGGCAGAGTGGAGCACGGCGGGGAGGCAGAGGCATTTCTCTGGTTGCCGGGACTCTGCACCTTCCTCCCCTTCCCTCCATCTTTATCCTTCTGTGAGGACTGTCTGTGTTCACTCCAGTCCTGGCTCCCCAACATTTTCCTTACCTGCCCCAGCCTTCCCATCGTCATGGCAACTGCATCAGCACCCTCCCCGGTGACTGTTGTGATGCCTCCTGCATAATCTCTCTGTGCCTCCTTCCCAGGGGTGACTCCTTCGTTAGGCACAGTGCCTAGGGTTCACAATACTTCTAGGGGGCCCATAAAGATACTTCAATTTCTTTCAAACTCAGAAGAAAAAATTAACTTTTAGGCCAAAGAAAATATTTTAATATATAGTATTAATATATTCACCTTTATGCCAACACAGTGGTAAAATAGAATTTTTAATATTCTTTATGGAGGAAGGGGTCCATAAAGGCAAGAGTGAGAGTCATAGTGTGGCCCTGCCCTCTGCCCACAACCCAACTTTTACTTGATGCTAGGATTTAAAAATCCAAGCCTGGCCATGGTCATTTGCTGCCTGTAGTATGATGAACAGAATGAGCCAAAGTGACCATGGCACTGACTCTGGGCTGGCTGGACAATAAACCAGAGAGGACTGAGCTCCTCTCACCCCACTCTTCTCAGTGGGCGTCTGTACCCAAGCTCAGCTTTCTAAGGGACCAGGGAGATTTTCCTTCTTGGTAGAGGGGTTGTAATAGCCGCTGGGCACTGCCGTCTCCAGACACTGGACAGCTGGTGTTCATGGGCAACTTCTGCAAGCTGCTGGCCCCTCATATCTGGTCACTCAGTGCCAAGTAGTCTATTACATCCCCCACTGATATGGCTTCTTAAAGTGGCACTTTAAGAAGGGAGAGTGACAAGAGGGAGGGTCCCTCCAATGGAATGGCAGACTCTGCTTAACCCATTCCAAGTGGTGTGGAATTTGTTCTAAGTCCTGGTGAATGGCAGGCAGAGGCCAAAGGGCCCTGCCTTGTAGAACACTTTAACCCTGAGTCTCCAGTGCCCACGAGGTTGGATCTGAGATCCTTAGCCCGACTCGCCAGTCCCTCCAGGAGCTGGCCCTGGGGACTTCTGCTTCTTTCCTCCACCTCCTTGCCCGTTTTGCTTATCAGTCATAAATATGCCAGTCGTTTTAGGTTCCTGAGCTTTTGCACACACTCTTTCCCCAACCTGAAGTGTCCATCCTCCACCTTTCTTCCTGGTGCACAGAGGGGAACTTCTACTCATCCATCAAAACCCCATTGAAGTATTACATCTTCATTGAAGGCTTTCTGAAGCCTCATTATCCTTATTCCAAAATATATGTAAGAGAGCTGCTCTCCCTTCTGAGACGGACCACAGTTCTGTCTATGGAATGTGTATCTCTCTGAATAAACTTGCTTTCACTTAAAAAAACACAAAATATATCTAAGAGAAGAAGTTTAGAAAAAAACCAAATTGCTTTTAGTTTTTCATCCTCTTCTTTGAGCTTGAGGATGGAGAGGCCAGTATTATTTATTTATTATTAGAAAGAAAAATTGGAAAGGAGGGAGGGAGGGAGAGAGGAATGGAAGGGACTCCCTTCTATCTACCCTCTCTGAATTCAAGAATGTTAATATTTGCTCTAAGTGATTCACATCCTTTTATAACATAAGAAAATTTTAAAATGACTAATAAAGCTGAAGTCCTTTTGTCCCTCTCCTAGTCCCAATTTTCATTCCTCGGGGCAGTTAAGCTCATGAATTTGTTTTAGTCCTTTCTGTTCATGATTTCACATTTTAACTATGTGTGTTTGTGTTAATACACAGTGTGTAGTGGCTTTTGTGTGTTTAAACATGTTGCATAAGTGACACAGTTTTTGACCTTCTGCAGTTTGCATTATCCACCCAACACCACCGTGTGTGCTCTATCTGTGCTGACGTTCACAGATCTAGTTCATTTATGTTAAATGTCCATGACATGTGTATATGATGTATGTTGAGAATGCTCCCCTATAGAAGAACATTGTTGTTCCCTTTTCACAATCAATGCTGTGCATGGATTTCTAGGGCTACGTAAACCTAGCAGTAGACGTGCTGGGTCATAGAATTGGTGCATGTTTAACTTTGCTGGATAGAACAACAGCCCAGGGTGACTGTCTCTGATCACAATCTCAACAGCATGAGAGATCCTGCCTGGACAAGTAGGACTGAACTACATTTTGGGAGGTGGGAACAGTATGATCCATATGAAACAGAATTCAATCTTCTGTTTTAAACCTAATTTCTCAGATTAGTAGTGAAGTTGCATAGTTAACATAGATTTGTCAGCCCTTTGAGTATTCTTTTGTATTTCCTCTTTGTGTTTCTTTAATATTTTCTTTTCAGTTTAAAAAAGTCAGGTTATTTGTCTTTTTCTTTTTCAATTATAGGTGTATTATATATTCTGAATACCGTTTCTATACTATAGCAACTATATTCTCCAAATGTGTTGCTGTGCTTTAATTTTGTGATGGTTTTAGCACACAGAAATTTGAATATTTGATGTAGTCAAATTTAATTTTTCCCCATTAGCATCTCTATCGTTTGCTATCTGTTTAGGAAATCTTTTCCTAAATCCATACCATAAAGAGATTCAACTGTATTTCCTCATCCTAATTTAAAATTTCGTTTTTGATCCATATGGAATTTATTTTTAGGTGTGGGGTGAGGTAGGGATCCAATTAAAAATGTTCCCTGTAGAGATACCAGTTGCCTGACACCATTTGTTGAATAATTACATCCTTTCCTCGCTGATGCATAAAACCACCTCTGACATGTACCAAGTCCTCAAAAATACGTGGAACTGTTTCTGAGCTCTCTGGTCTGTGTCACTAATGTGTCTGTCTATCCTGCATGCCTCTCCTATTATTTTAATTTCACGTGGATTTATAATTAGTCTTCTTACTTAAGTTGGGAAAGTTTCTTCTCCATGTTCTTTCATCTTGTCTCTTCTCTGCCCTGAACCATTTCAGATTAATGTTAGAATTAGTTTGTCAAGCTCTGTGAAGAGCTCCATTGGGATTTAGAATGGAATTGCAATGAATTTATAGATTAATTTTGGGGAGAACTGACATCTGTATAATACTGAAGCTTCCCATGCATGAACACGTTATATTTCTCCATTTTTTTCAGTTCTTTTCTTACATCCTTTAGTAACTTTTTATAATTTTGTCCATAAAGGTCTCTCACGTCTTTTGTTAGATTTATTCTCAAGTAACTTGTAGTTTTTCTTACTTTTATGGCTGGGAACTTTCTTTCAGTTACATTTGCTATATGATTATTGCAGGCATATAGGCACACTGTTGAGTTTTGTATCCAGAAACTTCTGCTGAGTGTCTTGCTAGTTTCAATTGTTTGCAGATTATCTTGAATTTCCTATGCAAACAATCATACCACCCGCCAATGATGACTCCCTCCCTTCCTTCCTTTCTTCCTTCCTTTTTATTCCTTATCAGAGTTTTCTTCTTTTATATTGCTAGCTAGGATCTCTAGTCCCCTACTGCATAAACAGGTATAGCAAGCATGTTTATTTTATATTTGACTTTAGTTATAATATTTTTTATCGTTTTGTCATTACACATAAGGTGTTTACTTTAGATTAAACATTATAGAATGTAGGTAGATACATTTTACCAAGTTAAAGAAGTTTCCTCTCTTTCTTGTTTATAATTTTTAAAACAGCAATAGCTTTATTGAAATAAAATAATATACTCAGACTACACCATTTAAAGAATACAGTTCAATGGTTTTTAGTACATTGACAGAGTTATGCAACCATCAACTTATCTAATCTTAGAACATTTTCATTACTTCTTAAAAAAATCCCATACATCCCCTCTCTTTAAAAAATTTATTTTTCTAATATTTTCCTTTTGATTGGGGTGTTTAATCGATGTTTAATGTAATTACTGATAAGGTAGGATTTACATCTCCCGTTTTGTTATTTGTTTTCTTTATGTCTTATGTCTTTTTTGTTCCTCTATTTCTCTACTAATGCCTCATTTTGTGTTAAATAGATATTATCTAGTGTACCATTTTCATTCCATTCTTGTCTTTTTAACTTACATTTTTTAGTTATTTTCTCAGTAGTTGCTCTGGGTATGACAATCACTTCTTAAATTAAAATATTCTAGTTTAGAATAATATCAACCTAATTTAAATATGATGCAAAACCTTTGCCCCAGCGTAGTTCCATTTTCTCCTTTCTCCTTTGTGCTACTGTCATACAAATGACACCTTTATACATTATAATCTCTTCAACGCAGTTTTGTAACTATTGCTTTATACAGTTGACTTTTCAATCAGATAGGAGAAAAAAAGAGTTGCCAAAAAATCCTTTTATACTGTCTCTTATATTTAGTTATGCAGTTACCTTTATCAGCCTTCTTTGTTTCTTCATATGGATTTTAGTTACTATTTAATATCCTTTTATTTTACCCTGAAGGACTTCCTTCCTTTAGTATTTCTTTGGTTGCTAGTAACAAGTTTTCTCAATTTTAATTTACCTGGAAATGTCTTAATTTCTCTTTCAGTTTTGAAGAATAGTTCTGGGTATAGAATTTTTGGTTGACAGTCTTTTTCTGTCAGCCATTTAAATATGTCATCCCAGTGCCTGCTGGCCTCTGCAGTTTCTTTTTTCTTTCTTTCTTTCTTTTTAAATTGAAATAAAGTCAGTTATAATATGTCAACTTCTGGTGTACAGCGTAATGTTTCAGTCGTATGTGTATGCACATATATTCATTTTCATATTGTTTTTCATTTAAGGTTACTACAAAATATTAAATATAGTTTCTTGTGCTATACAGGAAAAATTTGTTTTTTAATCTATTTTTATATATAGTAGTTAATATTTGCAAATCCCAAACTCCCAATTTATCCCTTCCCACCTCCTTTCCCCCTGGTAACCATGAGTTTGTTTACTATGCTATGAGTCTGTTTCTGTTTTGTACATAAGTTTATTTTTGTCATTTTTTTTTAGATTCCACACATGAGGGTTTTTTTTTCTGGTTTTTTTTTTAAACATTTTTTATTGATTTATAATCACTTTACAATGTTGTGTCAAATTCCAGTGTTCAACACAATTTTTCAGTCATTCATGGACATATACACACTCATTGTCACATTTTTTTCTCTGTGAGTTATCATAACATTTTGTGTATATTTCCCTGTGCTGTACAGTGTAATCTTGTTTATCTATTCTACAATTTTGAAATCCCAGTCTATCCCTTCCCACCCTCCACCCCCCTGACAACCACAAGTCTGTATTCTCTGTCTATGAATCTATTTCTGTCCTGTATTTACGCTTTGTTTTTGTTTGTTTGTTTGTTTGTTTTTGGTTTTGTTTTTTAGATTCCACACATGAGCGATCTCATATGATATTTTTCTTTCTCTTTCTGGCTTACTTCACTTAGAATGACATTCTCCAGGAGCATCCATGTTGCTGCAAATGGCGTTATTTTATTCCTTTTTTCTGGCTTACTTCACTTAGAATGACAATCTCCAGTTCTCTCCATGCTGCTGAAAATGGCGTTATTTTATTGCTTTTTATAGCTGTATTCCATTGTATAAATATTCTACAGCTTCTTTATCCAGTCACCTGTCGATGGACATTTAGGTTGTTTACATGTCTTTGCTATTGTGTAACGTTGCTATGAACATTGGGCTGCATGTATCTTTTTGAATTAGAGTTTCCTTCAGATATATGTCCAGGAGTGGGATTGCTGGATCATATGATAAGTCTGTTTTTAGTTTTATGAGGAATCTCCATACCGTTTTCCATAATGGCTGCACCAAACTGCCTTCCCACCAAAAGTATAGAAGTAGAAGGGTTCCCTTTTCTCCACACCCTCTCCAACATTTATTGGTTGTGGCCTTTAAATGATGGCCATTCTGACTGGTGTGAGGTGATACTTCATTGTAGTTTTGATTTGGATTTCTCTGATAATTAGCAATTTTTTTTATTGGAGTATAGTCAGTTTACAATATTATGTCAATTTCTGGTGTACAGCACAATGTTTCAGTCATAAATGAATATACATATATTTGTTTTCATATTCTTTTTCACCATGAGCTACTACAAGATATCAAATATAGTTCCCTGTGCTATACGGTATAAACTTGTTTATCTATTTTCTATATACCAGTCAGTATCTGCAAATCTTGAACTCCCAATTTATCCTTTCCCACCCTCTTCACCCTGGTAACCATAAGTTTGTTTTCTATGTCTGTGTGTTAATTAGCAATATTGAGAATTTCTTCATGTGCCTATTTGGCCTCTGCTGTTTCTGATGGGGACTCAGCTGTTCATCTTATTGAAGATCACTTGTATGTGGTGAGTTGCTTCTCTCTTACTGCTTTCAAGATTCTCTTTTTATCTTTGTTTTTTGGTATGGTTTGACTATGATGTGTTTAGTTGTGGATCTCTTTGAGTTTATCCTGCTGATCTTCTTAGATGACAGATAACTGTTTTTCAAAAACCAAATTTGGGAAGTTTTCTACTATTATTTCTTCAGATAGACTTTCTGCTCCTTTCTCCTCCCTCTCCTTTCAGATTCCCATGATTCATATATTGATATGCTTAATGGCATCCCTTAGGTCTCTGATTGTCTGCTCATATCGCTTTTTTTTTCTTTCTATTCCACAGACAGGATAAGTTCAACTGACTTATCTACAAGTTTGCTGATTTTTTTCTTCTGTCAATGCAAATCTACCACTAAGCCCTTCTAGTAAATTCTTCTAGGTGGGCTGTGTGTGCCCTTTTCTGGTGATGGGGGTGACTGCTGTAGGCATGCTGGTGGGCAGGACAGGCCCCTGGCACTAACAGGCTAGAGGCAGGATTCCCAGATGATGCCCACCAGTGCCAGTGTCAGCATGGTGAGTCAAGGTCACAAAAATGGCTGCCACCAGTGTCTCAGTCCCCAAAGGGGAGGGGATCCCAGCTGTCTCCTGTCTTTCCAGGAGGCTCTCCAAGATCAGCAAGTAGGTGTGATTCAGGCACTTTTCAAACTGCAGCCTCTGTGCTGGGACTTGAAGTGAGTGAGTTTTTATATGTGCCCTAGAAGAGCAGAGTCTCAGTTTTCTATAGACCTCTGGCTCTCCCAAATATAACCCTCACTGGTTTTCAAAGCCAGATGTTCTGGGGGCTCGTCTTCTCAGTGAAAGACCCCCCAGGCTGGGGAGCTCAGTGCAGGGCTCAGACCCCTTGCTCCTCGGGGAGAACCTCCACAGTTGTGCTATTCCTCCTTCTTATAGGTTGCCATGCTGGGGGTGTAGGGTCCTGTCTAGATCACATCTCTGTTCCCTCAACTCCTACCCCACCACCTGTCTCACTGATGCTCCTTCTTTACATCTTTAGTTGTGGAAAAGTCTATTCTGTTAGTCTTCAGGTTGTTCTCAGAGACAGCTGCTATGTAAGAAGTTGTAATTTTGTTGTGTCCATGGGAGGAGGTGCCCTCGGGATCTTCCTACCCTACTATCTTGATCTCAACCCCTCCTTCAATTATTTAGGCATGATTTTATTTAATTAAAAAAACATACTTTATGCTAACTTATTTAAAGGCTTTTTCCTAGTAAGTCCATTATCAAGATATCTTCGAGGACAGTTTCTAGTGATTGCTATTATTTTTCCTGTATACGGGCCATACTTTCCTGTTTCTTTGTGTGCCTTGAAATTTATTGTTGAATACTGGACCCTTTTTATAATAGAATGTGGCAACTCTAGAAATCAGATTCCCCTTCCTCTCCAGAGTTTATTGTTGTTGCTGTCTCTCCCCTGTCCCTCCTATTTGTTTGTTTAGTGACTTTTCTGGACTATGTAAAATATGTCTCCTGTCATGTGTAGCCATTGAAGTGTCTGCTTGTTTAGCTTAGGGGTCAGTTAATAATTGGACAAAGATTTTCTTAAATGCCTTGAACTAATAAATCTTCTATCCTTTGCCAAGGGACTCTTTGGGTGCCTTCAGTGCTCTGGCATTTTACAACTCTGCTTTAGCCTTGACTTTCTGCTTTTTCAGGGACCTCAAGGTCATCCAGAGGTGAGAAACATTAGGACCTTCTCTGGTCTTATCTGGGCATGTACACAAACACGTGCATGTGTGTGGTCTTCCAGATTCCTAGGAATACATCGGAGATTTTCAAAGCCCCTCATGGACATCTCATTCCTCAGATTTTCCTTTTAAGATTTTTGGCCAGGCTCTTAAATTTGCTTCAATTGGTGTCACCACCTCAGGCAGCTGGGATGTTAAAAAATTGCCACTAAATTGTTTTTGACAAATTCTCTGGTTTAGGGCTTTTTCCATTGAGCAGGCTCTGAGTCAGGTCAAATAATGACAAGCCTTGCAAGTAGGGCTTTTCTAGGGAGCTTCAAGACAAGTCAAATAGTGACACTTTCCTGGGCATGGAGTTTTTGAGATATTCCAAACACATTTTTCCTCCTCCAGTGACTGGTTTTCATAGCTACTATGATTCTGTGGCTCCTGGTTTTCAAAGATATGGAGGTAGGAAGAAAAAAAATGGGAACAGAGAAAGTTAAAATGCCACAAACCTCGCTGATCTTTTCAAGAGTCAGCTCTTTTTCTTGAATAAATGCTCCTCGAATTATCATAACCTTTGGTTAATTTACAGCTCTGAAAAACTTGATTTGGATAATTTTTGCCAGTGTTCTTATTGCTTTTATGGATGAATGGATTCTCAGAGGTCAGAACTATTTTTTTAAAATCAAGAATTAGTTTAATTTTTTTCCACCTGATTTTCTGCATCTATTGGAATGAGAAAATGGTAATTCTTCTTAAGCTGTTATTGTGATAAATCACTTGATAGATTTTCTGTTGTTGAAGTACCTAGCTGAGTTCCTAGGGCAAGTTACTTAGCTTCTCTGTATTTCAATTTCCTCACTTTAAAACGGAGAGCCTGAGAGTATATTCTCATTGATTCTAAGGATTAGAAAGGAATGTAGAACAGTGTTTGGCATGTAGTGAACCCCTGATGAAGATCAGCTATTATTATTGTCTGTACATTTCAAGGATAAAGCCTACTTAATGATGGTGAATGGCTATTTTAAATATACCGTTAGACTCCATTTGCCAATATTTTATTCAGAATTTTTGCATCCATGATCATAAATGTGAGATTGTTTTAAAGTTTCCTGTCTTTTACTGTCCTTGTCCAGTTTTGGTATCAGGGTTATTCTTGCCTCAGGAAAAAAAAAAAAACAGTTGGGTGCATTTTATTTCTGATTTCCCATTGTGGGGATATCATCAAGGGAAATGGGATGAATGGATCTTAGAGAAAGGAGGTGGCAGTGGGCAGGTAGGAGGAGTTTGGAGAACTTTCCTCAGGGCTGGGAATGGCACATGGGTTGTTATGGAATCCCAAATAGTGAGTACAGAGCACCAACTTCTTAAAGTCTTCCCAGCAAGATGGCGGACTGATAGAGAATGATTTCATGTATCTTCATCAAGGCCACCATGTCCAGGTTTGGCTTGGAAACAGTGCAGCCGCCTGACTTTAAAGGATGGTGTGGGCTTGGATAGGAATAGGCAAGTGGTTACTTCCCTACAATGTTCTGGGCTATTAAGACTCTGGGGTCTTGACTGAACCCTTGGGAATAAGCAAGAAGGTCTCAGTACTGGTTGAAATTGCATTTCTTGCCCACCCAGTAGGGTAGAGATTTGAAAAAGGTTTTCTGATTTATGAAGATATAAAAACTGTAGCATGTCTATACTGGAAATTGACACAACATTGTAAACTGACTATAACTCAATAAAACAAAATGTTAAAAAAAAAGACTGTAGCATGTCATACACCCCATCATATGGAATCAACTTCCTTCCCACTGCCTCTGCTGTATGTCTTCTCCAGCTTATTTTTTGTTTATTTGCATCTCTCTTTGGACTGTGAGCTCTGAGAGGGCTGGAACCTCACTGTATTCATCTCCATAGCTAGAACTCTTAGCATGGGACTCTCATGGAGCCCTTTCTAAGTCCTTGGTGGGACTGAGCTGACATGGAGATGAAATTTCCCTCAATGGGTTAAAAATGCACTTCTGAGAGAGACTTTCAGGAGAAAAATGATTCAGATCTGAAGACACTGGCTGTGTTGTGGATGACATGGATCTGTTTGTTCCACATCTACTCCAACATCCTTTTAGTGTGCCTCCTTGTACTATCTGGAGGCTGGAAAAATAAAAATTAATTTCCTAGACTCCCTTGCAGCCAGTGTTTTCCAGTGTGATTTAGGTTCTATTAATCAAAATCTCCTGTGCAAGACTTGGATTTAGAACTGAAGTAAAAGGGAAGGAGGAAGGGCATGAGAGGTCATGATGAGACAGTGACATTAAGCAGCTTCCCAAATGGTTGGTTTCCTTGGCAATGGAGGAGGACGATTTTCTGATCACAGGAGAGACTGAAGGAGTCTGGAGCCTGGAGGTTTTCACTCTGAGCTCAGCTCAGAGCCTGCTTCTCCGGCTCTTCCAGTGATCCCTAAGCCTCTCAGTCTTTGATGACAGATCCCTCTTGCCTAACTTCGTGTGAGCGATTTCTGTTATCTGTAACTGAATCCTAGTGTACAATCCTAGGTTGCACACTGCAGATTGTCAAGGAAATGGAAATCCCTGGTTGGCTGCCTGACACGGATGTATTTGAAGGCAGTGAGGATCCAGCTGGCAGGAAGGAGAGGACCCAGAGTGAATGGTCTATTAAAGGCAAGTCTTGGCAGGCCAACAGTCTACTGTGACAATCTAGTAGAGCAAGAATGAGGAATATGAGCACTGTGGAGTGTTCTAACTATTTATAACTGTACCACAGTACAGTTTAAGAAAAAATAATAAGCTCAGGGTTCTGCATTTATGTCTCAAGGTCTGGTAAGAGGACCAGGGAACGTTTATGGCTGCCTTAAAAATAATTTCTCATCTCTGTTAGCCACAGGTGAAACGTAGCTGAAGATGGCTGCATTGCTCAAACCTACAGGTCATTGAATTATAATACACATGGGTTGAATTCACAACCTCAATAGGTCTTTTAAGCGAGAGCTAGGGCTTGCTTAAAACAGTGCGTCTCTGAGTCCTGGAACTGAGATTTGTTTTGGTGGCTTTTAAGGACTGATAGACTATCAATCCTGAAATTCACTGAGCGTCTCCCGTCATTGAATTCTGCCTTGTTTGGAAATCCTGGAATGACCTCCACCTTTCAAGGGAAGCCGTCTTTCCTCCTGACCCCCTCCATCACACCACTGCCTCTTAGATCCCAGCACCTCGCACGCCCGAAGAACGGTCATGTTTTAGCAGTTCACAGTAGCGGGTGATGTGGAGATGAGTGGGCATGATCTCTACAGGCATTAAACCAGGGAGGCAGAAATGTAATTTTAAATCACATTTCTGATTTAATAGCGGATAAATAGTGGATTAAATGCATCGAGGTGAGCTTGCCACAGAATCTGGATTCAGTGTATTAGCTTGAGCTGCTGGACGTTCTTACTCTATCTTGTATGTGGCTGATAGTCTTTGAAGACAGCCGCCGTGAACCATGACTCCCTGTGTCACAGCCTCGTGCAGTCTCATCCCATGCTGGATTGAGGCCAGCCCAGTGACTGACTTTAGCCAAGAGAAGGACAGGAAGCTTCTGTTTTTGTGCTTTTGTGAGCCCTGAGCAGCTATGTAAGATGTGCAACTACCCTGCTGGGGAGAGAGGTCACACGGGATGTGATGTTCTAGGCACGTGCATGAAGAAGCCGGCTTGGCTGTTACAGCCCACACAGTTGGGCTCTTTGGTTATCCACTGTCCCTGCCCAAACTGAGACTTCTATCCCAAGAGCTATAATTTGAAGGTCTGGGTTTGGTTTGGTGGAGGGAGGAGGTATGTCCTTCAAGATATATACTATTGCTCAGACACTACAGAGAAAAGCTGTGGATGGGACCGATTCTTGTGGCTGTGCAGAGATTCAGAGTTCCCTGCACCCATCAGAGTCTGCCTGACTCTATGCAGTTCAAACCTACACAAAGTTCAGGCCAGCAGGAGAGCAGTTTCTCCTAGGCTCTCGAGAGGCTGTGCTGTGGGAGTTGTGCTCAATTACCCATCGTGGTGGAGGGGACCTTTGGAGACAAAGGCACAGGGAACACGTCCTGCTCAAGGGCCTGATGGGCATTACTGAGTCATCAGCATGGACAGCAAAGGAGAGAAGCTGGAGATTCCTTTCTCATTCCACCTGTTCTGAGATGGTGTAGTGTAATGGAAAGGACATGAGCTCCTGAGTGGAAAGAGATGGGGGTATGGTCCTGGTTTTGCCCTTTTCTAGCCAGAAGAGTCTTTGCGTTTCCCTCCCTAGCATCCATTTTTCCATCACTACCCAAGTGGTCATCTGAGCTGAGAGATCAGCACCTTTGGCCCACAAGATAGCTAGGTGTGGGAGCGGGGTCATTAGAACCCTCAGGATGGTCCCCCAGAGAGGAGCACAAATATCAGTTTTGATGTGGAGAAGCATCTGCTTGTACCTGGAGCTCTCACTGGCAACTTTCTTAAGAATGGACATACAATTCGATCTTGTCCAAGAAGGAGTGAGAAGAAACCTGCTAGGGAGGGAGGGGACTGCCAGGAAGAGTTTTCAGTCTTCTAGAAAGGACCTCCAGGCAGAGATGGCCCTTTTCCTCCCTCTGAGTGTTGTGTCTAGGTGAGAAGCCTTGGACAAATCCCTTACTCTCTATAATCCCTACCTGTGGTGAGAATAGAGAGGACTCATGTAAATCTCCTGTGCATGGCATCACTCAGTAAGTGGTGCTATTAGTGATTTTACTATTTTAATGAGATAATACTACAGAAGTCCAGGATAATTTGTACTTGAAAATGATACAGCTCGGCTTCTAGTCTCAAAGCTGGCCATCATCAATACCTTCCTTCCATGCTGACTCATGCCTCTTCTCACATTCAAAGGTGATGCTTGTTTCCCTTCTCTTTGAGCACGGGTTGGTCCTGTGTTTGCTTTGATCAATAGAAGATGGTAGACGTGATTTTCTGGGGCTTCTGAGTGCAGGTCTTAAGAAAACTAGCAGCTTCTCCTTCTCCTTTGTCATGCTGGCCCTTGAGAGTCTCCCTTTCAGAACCCGCTGCCCCGATGTGAGAAGCCCAGGCCACACAGAGAGGCCACGTGGAGGAAACCCAGCGGAGGCTCTCCAACTGAGATCTCAACCAACAGCCAAGGTCAACGGCCAGCCCTTGAGTGAGCCACCTTGGACGTTTCTGCTGAGTCTGGCCCCTGGATACCTGCAGCCCAGCTGACATTGCATAGGATAGAAGAACGACTTGTCCTCTCCCCTTCCAGAACGGTGAGAGAAAATAAAAAGGCTATTATTCTGAGCCATTAAACTTCTGTTTGTTACCCAGCAAGAGATAACAGAAACAGCTTCTTAATGTACTCTGGAATTCTGACTTTTCATTGAGTTCATATCAACTCCCCATCTCTCCTACAGGCTGAGGCAGTGAGTGTTTGATGTCACCGGCCTCTGAAACCCATCTCTTTTTGTTGCCGATCTTCGGCTCTTGAGCTCCTCTGCTAGTAAATTCCATGTGCTGAAACCACCTCAGTCAGTGTCCTAAGCTTCTCTCCATGCTCCCTGAGATGCTTGGAAGGCAGTATCTGTGCCACCAGAAGAACATCAGATTTGCCGTCTCAAGGCTCAAGTTCAAGACCTGGCTATTTTACTTAGCAATTGTGGGGCCTTAGGCCAGGTTTTTAATCTTTTGAGCCTCATTTTCCCCCCATCTGTAAGCTGAGGGTAATAATAGTAACTTCCTCATGGAGCAGTGGAATGGTGCAAATGAGATAACACATGTGAAAGTTCTTTGAAAATGCATTCTCTACACGTGGTAATTACCATCATTATGCATCAATCACTGTACAATGACCACCGGTGCATGAGTGCATCAACCAATACTCCTCTTTATGTTCTGTTGTTAAGTTCTCGCCACTCTGTGAAACAAGGTCGCTGAGGGGGAAGTAATTACCATCACTATCATCTTCATCATCATCATCATCACCAACATCATCATCTTCATCACAATTGCCATTGTGTTTGTCACCATCACCATGTACCATTGAGCCTCTACCAAGTTACGCCCTTGCCTTGTCATAGATCCTCACGACAGTCCTTCAGGATGTGTGCGTTATTAACCCTCTTTTATAATGAGGAAAACAAAGCTAGCCGCAGTTAATCTCCCTGCTCAAGATCATAGAAGAAGTAAGCTTGGCTCCCCAGCAAGTTAAAAACAAGACAAAAAGGGTGTTTGTTGCTGCATACATGTTTTCCCTTTCCCATCAACCTCAGTGAACTAATGACTCTTTTTAAGTGGCTCTGGGGGTATTTGGAATGTCAACAACATTATTAAGCTGCACTCCAAATGCTGTGATGCAAATGGCACTTTTGGGGGGGGGGGTGGAAAACACCCTCTGGCATTGGAATAGTGGCAACAAAGGCGAATCCGAAGCTGTTGACATCCTGAAAATCCATGAGCTGGAGCTGAGGGGAGGCCAAGCGTCTCTGTTTATTTGCTGTGTGCAGCGATCTCTTGGAAGCGGGCAGGCACTAATTAGATAGCCACTTGGAAAGTTACTATCTCTAACTGGAAGCCATCCAAATTGCTCTCTTTGTTCCAGAAGCTTCGAGAGAGGATGTCCCCCCTCCCCCCCCAAACTGTCCCCCCACCCCATCTTCGCTTGCCAAACCTCAAGGACCACAAATACAGCTACTTATGTCAGCTTGGCTTGGCATTGGTTTTCCAGATAGCACCTTTCATTAGCATTGCCCTTCCGGTGGCCTGGCTGCTGTACCCACGGGGAATGTGGGTGATGTACTGGTTACCCTGGTGACGTAGGAAAGTGATAGAAGGGGAGGAGGAGGGTGTGAAAGCATCTCAAAAAGGCCCCGACACTGTGTGTTCTCTTTCCTTCATGGCTCTTGTGCTTCCATAAAGTGGCACTAAGCCCCCTGGGGATGACAGTGAGGGATCTGGTGTCAATTCGTTGGTTGTCCCAGACTTGAGCATCTTAAAGTCAGCTCGTGGTCTCCAAAGGTGAGTTTTGGAGGGCAGTCACTATATTTAATTTATTATCCCTAAACCTCATCCCCCACCACACACACACACACACACACATACAGGCTGCCCACCCAGCCTTAGCAGTTGGAGGGTCTCAGGCAGTATGTGTGGAACTGAACTTGCATCATTTACGCACTGATGGCGTGGACCACAAGCAGGGGCTTAGGGATTGCTCTCCTTAACAGAACAAACCGTTTGCAGGTTCTGTAACACAGCACTCAGGCTGGGTTCTGAGCCCAGGAGTCATGCCAAGTGGATTGAGCACTAGGATTTTGGGCGGGGTCTTGCTTACTAAATTCTCTACAAAGCAGGGAACCATGTGGCCCTTATGGGATAAAAGCTCTACATGGTGGATACAGAAACAAGAGGGACATCATTTTCTAGACTTTCTGATAATTTTTCTGAGCAGATGAGCTTTGCCTTTTGCCAGGCACGTCCATACCTCGGTCACACGATGGTCCTAACCCCAGCCCCGAAGCGACCAGTTGGGCAGCCGACCAAAGAAAGGGCAGAGAGGCTTATCTGTTCTCTGATCCCTTGACCAACCATGACAATTCCTGGCCAACAGGAGAGTGAATAATAATTTAACTCTTCCATCTCCAGCGTTCAAAAATCTTTTTTATTCTTGGTGTGACCATACCCACAAGGAGAAACCAGTTGCAAATATTCTGCTTTGGGGCCAGGAATGGTGAAACCATCAGTACCCAACATTATTTATCTCCTTGTTTATCAGTCTTTTGGGGGAAGGAGGGTGCATCAGGAACCCCGAGCAGCCAGCAGCGAGGGGCAATTGTCATCTGAAGTGGTCATCTCAGCAGGAGCCATAAAACAAATCTGCATTTACACAGACAGTAATTTTAACAACATTGAGAAAAAGATTTGAAATTATGACCGAAGCTCCCCGAAACCCAGAGACTGAGATCCAGTAGTGACCTGTATGAAATACACAGGCCTAAAGGCAGACTGGTTTCTGTCGAGAAGAGAAAAAATATACCTTTTTCATTTCTAGCCCAGAAAATTTGGCCAGCGTCCTGGCTGGCTGCATTATATAGGAGTCAGTGCAGATACAGATTTTCCCCTCTCCTCGTTTACGAGAATTACTTGCAAAAAAGCAGCCAACAAACCAGTCGGTCAGATGAGTGTCCCTTCCTTTATTCGATCAGAGAAAGCATTCCATGTCACAGAGTACCATGTAGGAATTAATTCCCGTGCCAGATGCCAAAGAGAGACTTGAACGTGTTGGTCTGATTATGTAAACTGTGCTGAGAGAGGCCAAAGATGGAAGGTCTTCCGAGGTCTCGTGATGACAGGTTCTCTGGCACATCAGCAGTAAAGCCTGCAGCCTAGTGACCAGTGTGGACTGCCCATTCCTGTTTCTGCAACAGCTAATGTTCAGTGAGTGTCTTTCACGTGCCAGACACTGGGCTGAGTGCTTTGCCCTCCCTGAAAATGTTAAATTTTGATGAAGTCCGATAGATCTGTTTTTTCTTTGAGTACTTATGTTTTAGGTGTCATGGTTAAGAAACCATTCTTAATCCAAGGTCACAACGATTCACACCTCTTGTTTTCTTATGAGACTTTAATAGTTTTAGCTTTTACATTTAAGACTTGGATCCATTTAGAGTTAATTTTTGTATAAGTTGTGAGGCGGGGGTTCAGTTCATTCTTTTGCATGTGCTTCTGTCATCTTTTGAAGCCACTCAGTTTAGTTTTCTCCATCATCTTATTATTCCAGTGCTGGGTTCAGGCCCTTTAGAGAGCGCTGGCCCTTGAGTGATCAGTTTGCCCCTTAATCCAGGTCCAGATCTCAAACTGGGAGAAAATTTAGAGCTCTTGATCTCTAATCTTTCTCTCTCTCTGACAGTCTTGCTTAGACCTTGGAAAGCAACAGAAGGACCCTGAACAAGTGAATCTTGGTGTTTTGGAGGGAGCCTTCAATAACTGTCACCACAAAGTCCCTGGGTTCATCTGGATTCACAACTTGGCAGGAGAGGGTGCTGGGATCCACCAATTATGACCCAAGGGCCAAACATGGCCCTCTACCTGTTTTGTAAATACAGTTTTATAGGAACACAACCACCCCCATTCATTTACATATTTTCTACCCTGGCTTGAGGGCTAGGAGGATAAAGTTAAGTAACTGTGAAACAGACTATATGGCCTTCAAAGCCTAAAATGTTTATGAACTAGCCCTTTAGAGAAAACTTTGTTGCCCCTTGACGCGCATCTGTAGTGTGTCCAAAGCAGAAAGCTTGGTTCTCTTCAGAGTAAAAGAAAACAAATGTGTAGCGGGGACTGTTGGTGCCCCACCCAGATCCCCTCGTCTCTCTTTCCTGATGAGGTTTCCCATCCCCAGGCCCTGTGCTGCTTCTGTGAATGCATCAGACTGACTTCTCGTCCTGGTGTGGCTCCTTCTCTCTTCTCCTTCTTGCTTCTCTTACCACCTTGCTAATTTCCTTTGAGAGCATTTCCTTGGTCAGTCACATATGTATGCATCCTGCTCTCAGACTTTGCTTTTTTTAGAGGATCCAACCTAAGACAGGCTGCACGGTCAGAAATTAGAATTCCAGTTCACACCTTCCTTCTTTCCTATCTGCCCTCCTGAGTAATGGAGACCAAAAGCCATCAGTCTGGCACAAGCAAGGCAGATGTCTGCAATGAGGGGCAGGGGTTTGTGGCAGCTGGTGGGAGCTGTTGGAGCCTGAGCAGAGAGAAGAGGGTGTTTGCGTGGGGGATGGGGTGTTGAGGGGGCTCGGCATGGGGCAACGGTGTCCTGGCAGGATGAAGAGGGAGAATGCATGCCTGGGCAGTAGTGGCAATGGGAGATTATTATGCAAGATCATATCAAGGTCAAGATCATTAAAGATACTGAGGATAATGGGAACCAAGTTTCTCATTGTCTGAGGGGTTACAAATAGGGAAAGGGGGAAAAACTAGAATAAACTCTGTGGTATTGGATTGGAATTGGAGGTATCAGTATGAACTCATGCTTTCGATAGATAGACCCAGATAAAAAATAGAGATAGAAGTAAATGCAAGCGGTCAGTGAGAGGGCTCGGAACCACCAACATCCCAAAGCAATAATCACCTTTAACATCCAGACCTTGTTTTCAAAATACCTTTCTCCACCAATGGGAATAAGGCATTTTTGGAGGAATGGCTAATTCCAAGTTGGAAAAAGTACAAAATAAGCTGGAATATCTTGTTGTGCTAGAAAGTAAGGAACTGCTCAAAGCATGATGAAAAAACATCAAAAAGGATACAGAAGCTAGCTTGAAGGGGCTCTCATTGGCCAGATCTGGGACAATTTGAGCATCAAAATGATGATATTAGCAACAGATGATAATCCACTGAATAAAACAGGAATCCATGAATCTACATTGATATACATAAATGAATGAATAAAGAAGTGGGGAGAAGAGAAAGGTCTTATAGTAGAAAGCCAATAATAAATGTAGAAGGAATGATGGCATTAGAAAATCACCATTTGGCAACCATCATGGTAACTAATTCTGCCAAGAAATAGCAATGGATGTAAAAACTAGTGGCTGAAAGTCTGATGAAGAACAGGATATTTACATAGTCTCAGAGTGCCTCGCCACAACATACTTATTAATTACAAAGGGGAAAAGAGTGCTTTACATGGGAAAACTTGGCAGCCACCACCATAATCAAGTGATGAAATCACCAGTAGGACAAATCAAAATTGTGGACCCCTGGATAGAATGCAGTGAGAAAAATACAGCAGCACTTCTGTGATATTCCTGCCAAAATGCATAACTTAAATCTGATTATGGGGAAAAATCAGACAAACGCAAATTGAGGGCCATTCTGTGAAATAACTGACTTGAAATCGTCAAAAGGGTCAAGGTCATGAAAATCGGAGGGATGGCCGTTGAAGAGAGCTTCAGTGATGTGGGTTCCTGATTAGATCATGCTGCCATAAAGGACATTACTGAAACAATTGGGGTTCTGGGACTTAGATGGTTGTAACGTATCAATATTAACTTCCTGACTTTGGTCATTGTATTGCCGTTATGTGGGAGAATGTCCCTTGTTTGCAGGGAATAAATAAACACCAAAGAGTTTGGGAGTGATGAAGCATCCTGCCTAGAAGTAAGCTATTCTAAGAAAAAGAATTGGGGAAAGAAGATTTTTTTGTACTGTTCTTGTAATTCTTCTGTAAATTTGAAAATACTTTGAAAGAAAAAGAGAAAATAGTCATACTCTCATAGTTGACTCCCACCTCCCTCCAAGAAAAAATTCCAGTGAAGTTAGTAGTTGAAAACCACTGAATGGGTACCCCCTCCCCTGCTTCTGTAAGGACACCATGACTCCTCTGAATATCGCTCCTTGGTTTTAGCCATTTCACTGTGTGCTGGTCTGACTTCCAACTGCCAGCATCTTCAGTTGCCCGAGGGCTTTCTCTGGGTGCTGGAGTGGCACTGCCCATGTGCAGTGTGGAAGTGTCGGAATTCCTGCCCGCTGTCTTCTCCGCCAAGAGTAGCCCTCAAACAGCGATTGATAGGAGCTGGTGAATAAATATACCAGTTCCCTCTCCCTTCAGGTGAGAGAAGGCTGACGTGTGCTCCAAATGGCTCCCTGAGTTCTCCAACAGGATTGAGCCTTGTGCATCCCCTTGACCAGTTTTCTTCCTTTCCTTGGCTCATTTCACATCCCCCTATCCATATTGCTGGGAATCACCTCTTTAATGAACTAATTTGTGATCGGGTCCTTTCCTCAGAGTCAGCTTCTTGGAAATGCAAATGAAGACCCTCTCTATCACATCACCTATTGTATTGACTTCATAGCTTTTCTCACCATCTGAAATCATCCTGTTCATTTACTTATTTATTTATTATTTTTGTGCAATGCCTAAGACAGTGTCTGGCATGGGAAGGGTGCTTAGTAACTCTTTGTGGAATGAATGAAGGAAGAGAGGACTGTTTTTCCCCCTGGGTTCTCAGAGGATCCCCTGGCTTCAAGGTCCCATGGTCAAGACAGCTCAGCTGGAAGACTCTCTGGGCTAGATCCTCTCAACTTGGTAAAACTCCATGCTGGTCCATTCTTGTTAAGGTTCCATTTGGAACTGAAGGAGATCAGAGCATCCCACCCCAAAATATGCCACGTCGACATGGGATTATTTTGAGCAGAAGGCAACTGAGAATCACCAGATGCAAGCAGAGTTCTCTGCCCTCCCCTTATCCACCAAAAAGCAGGGCATAAACTTCCTTTTGAGGAAGATTTCCCCTTCCCCCAGTATCAGGGAGAGAAGAGCAACTCTTACCATCAAAGATGGGGAATGGACACCAAGATAAATTCACATAAACACACCTTATTAAAATAGTCCTTATTTTATACTAGTTCCGCCCACATATTTCCTAGTCACTTTCCCACAATTTATTGTCTTTTGAAGACCAAACCCTCTTTCCTATGCTAAAAGAGTACATAATCCCAGAGTCTAACTGCTTCTTTGAGTTTCTGTTCTTTTCTGTGAACTCCCATGCACATATATGTTAATAAACATCATATGCCTTTTCTCCTGTTAATGTCTTTTGTTAGTTTAATTTGCAGGTCCTCAGGCACTCCCCTAAGAGGATAGAGGAACAGTTTTTCCTCCCTGACAGTTATAAGCAAGCAAAGAAATTTATTATTATTATTATGTTTTTAAGTTTAAAACCGCAAAGCGAATTCACTTACCTCATTTGACAGAGGAGAAAGGTTTGATCCCAAGTTGCCCAGCTGGTAGGTAGGAGAGCCCAGATCAAAGGCTGATACTGTTCTCATCCCATAAATACAGAGGCTGTTGAATCAAGAGTCAGCAGGATGCCCGGTAGTCCCCATCAGCAGCTGAGCCCAGAATCTGTCTGCTCGTTTGACCAAATTTGGGGGGAGGCCAGAGTGAACTGAGCTGCTATTTATGAGCATAAACACACCCATTAACACCTCACAACAACCCTGTGAAAAGGTACCACCCCTATTTTATAGATGCCGACATTAAGCTCTGGTGGATATTACTGAGAATTACTTAGAAATCTGAATATAGGGGATTGCTTTCAGTGAATTGTGGCATTGTGCCTTTCAGGAGCATGTGGTGATACTAACTAACCATTGGCAAAGTGTTGCCAAGTACAGGTCCTGCCGGATCCCTCTTCAAAGCAGAAATAAAGCTTATCTGCAATTAGCTCATTCATTGTGTGCAAATAGTACTAATTACTTCAAAACAGTGTGTTCTCTTAAGTAGGGTAAACACTCCCTTCTGAAATCTTGTTTGTACTATTAATTTGAGCAACAAACCCTTCCTTTATGGAGCAGGGCGTACTCCAGCCAGGCCAGGCTGGGAGCAGAGTTACAAATTCTCACTCATTTGAATTGGGATATGGATGTTGATGGATGCGTGCTTGCCCAGCTGGTTATTGCAAGCCTATTGAGTGGAGGGTCAGCCAAAATTCACAGTCACCTGAATTATTAAACATTTGCTATGAAATGAAAATGGTTTCTTTTCTACTACCAGAGAACCTCCAACTTTCTGCCAACACAGTCTTGCCAACTGGAGGTCCTGCTGGGCTTACTTTAATGAACAGAAAAGACTCTATTTTAATTAGCCCACTAATTGTTTCCATGCAAATGAATGTGGGAAAAGAACTTGCAAACAGTTTATTTTCTTAAGTGGGTTACCAGGGTCCCCCCCCACCCCCACCCCATAGACCTGCCGATGGTGCCTCATTACACAGCCAACTGTTCCATTCATCGAATAGCACAAATCCAGCTCAACGAGCATTTGCCAAGCATGGCCCATGTGCGGGCTCTGTGTGGGAGGTGCAGGAGGGTGAAATGATGTCTTCTAGGGTTCCATTGTAGAGGTCAAGGGGGAGAGCTACTAGACTCTACTGGCTAGGCTTCCTGGTTGTAAGTAACAGAAATAACAGAAATCAATTCAGGATCGGTGAAGAGAAAGGGAATGTATCAGAGGGGTCAGTGGGGAGAGATAGGCTGGGCTGGGAGCTGAAGAGGATTGGGCAGAGGAACAATCTGATGGGTATATTGCCATCACAGGAACTCACATCTAGCTGATCTTGTGTCCTTGTGGAGTTCAGGACATTGCTTCTATCAAGAAGGAAAAACCTCTTAGGCTCAAGTCCTGAGGGCATGCAAGTTAAACTGACAAAAGATAGATTAACAGGAGGAAAAGACCCAAAATGGATTCATATATATACAGGCTCATAAAAGAAGTAGTTGGCTGAATAGCTGAAGTTTGGGAAAGAAAAGAGAGAAGAGGCTTCTAGGGGAAGAACAAATGGATTTGAGAACAAACAGGAGATAAGAAAATTTGTGACAATGTTTGTTTATGCAGGTGCAAGCGATCTTTTCCATCAGTTACATGGCCTTAAATCTCCCCCGGAGAAGGGAATTTATGATAGTTTCATTCTCAGAATTTTTTGCTTTCAGTGAGATAAAGGAAGCTCCAAGAAGTCTTCAGAAGACTTCTGTGCATCCGATCATCTCAAGTGTCTTTAGTTTAAAATAATCTTCATATTAACTCTGAAGGCTCGAGTGGGTCCCCACACCTCTCTCACCTGAATGACTGTCGTATCCTCCTAGCTGGGATCACAGTTTCCTTTCTGGCCACCCACCAATACGCTCTGTCCACAGCACCCGGAGGTACACATTTAGAATGGCAATCAGGTAATGGCAAGTTTGTGCTTAAAAGCTTCTAAGACTCAGTGCCCAGATCTTGGTTTCTAATATAATTCTCTAATAGAAGGAACTGGGGCTCCTTGAAGAACTGGTGGATTCTGGGACTGGGCAGGGAAAATATAAGATGAGCCCGGAGCATCTCATAGTGCTCCAGAAAATGAGGAGCTGCTCAAGAAACAAAACGATAGGTTTACGTCAAAGGGACGCGGGAGTCAACTGAAAGGGCCCCTAGTAGCCAGAGCTGGAATAGTTCAGGCCAGAAAATAAAACACTGTATTGTCAGAGTATGACCCAAAGAACAAAGTAAATATCTATGAGTCTCTGCTGACATAAATAATTGAGTAAGTAAATAACTGGGGAAGAAGAGACACATCTCCCTTATGGAAGAGTTTCAGACGGTTTATGAAGAGACTCTCCCATCGTGGGGGTGGAGCATGGCTTCCCGTCCTGAGAGTGTGGGCTGCACACTGTGACTCCTTCTGAAAAGAAGAACATGGAAAGTGGGAAAAGAGAGAAACTTTACAGCAGAGGAGCCGGACAATTGCTACCTTAGCCAGGTGACCACAGTCAGCATCCACAGTGGTAAGTCCTGTTCACACATACCCTGCATGTGCTGTGATGAGAACAGGGCTTTACCTCTGTGGTCTTCCTCCCAAGACCCTTAACCCCAGGTGAGTAACTCATAACCCATGAGAAAAACATCAGTCAAACTAAAGGGCAGTCTACAAAGTGCCTGACCAGTATGCCTCGAAACTGTGAAGGTCACCCCAAATAAGGAAAGTCTGGGAAGTTGTCAGCACCCGGAGGAGCCTCAGGAGATGTGACATCTAAAAGCAATGTGACATCTAAGATGGAAGCCTGGAACAGAAAGAAGACATTGGGGAAAAACTTAGGCAATCGGAATAAAGTATGGACTTTAGATAATGACAACGCATCCATGTCGGTCCTTAGCTGTGACAAAAGTACCGTATTGGTATAAGATGTTGACACTAATGGATATATGGGAACTCTCGGTATTATCTTTGTAATTTTTCTGTACATCTAAAAACTCTTCTGAAATTAAAAGTTTAATGACTAACAAAACGAAAAAAGTCCTCTGAAGGCTTCTCATTGGGCTGAAATCAAATCCACACTTCTTACTCCAGCTGACAGGTGACCATGTCCTTCGTGACCTGTCTGCCCCGCCTCCCACCACCTCCCCAGCCACACCGATCTTCTCTCGGGCTGGGAACCTGGGCCCTTGCTCTTGGTGTTCCCTCCTCTTCCCTTTCTTCTTCTCTCTCTGTCTCTCTTCTCCAGGCCAAGTCCTCCTCATCTTTCATAACACAGCTTCATTGCCACCTCCTCCAAGAAGCCACCTTGAGAACTAGGAACCACGTCCCTCCTGTCACTCTCCATCCCACTCCATTTGTTTCCTGCCCTGAGCTTCTGCTAACCTGTCTTTGTTTTACATAGTTGTTCACCTGTATTCCTGGCTTCCCCGGGAGAATGTGCCCAACCTGTTCACAATCAGAGCCCCAGTACCTTATTAATAATTATCCGATAACGAAAGGGTGGAACAGAAGTTTGTCTGTCAACTTATGCTGACTTGCCTCGTCACTCTCCGTCCTGACCTTCCCGCCTCCTGGAAGGGGAACTTAACTTCTTACACCACGAGCTCTGGTCTTCCAACCCTCCATTCTCCTTCTGCTTGTCCTCTGTGTACCTGCAACCTGAGGGCTCCTCCGACACAGTCCCTGTCCTGGGCGTGCACACCTTGGTGGAGGTGCTTACTACATCGCTGCAGCCACTCAGCTCCACATTGCTGTGAGGGCCCACAGTTGCATAATTAGGACCCACAATGTAACACAATCATTAACATGTTTTATACCTCGGCCTTTTCCAAACTGTATTTTTGTTAAAACACCAAAAATAATTAGTTTAGTGTGAGGAGGGAGGAAGTTTATAGGGAACGGAGAGAATGCTTTTCCCTTTCTCTTTCTCCATGGTAATGAGAAAGGAGCGATTCTTTTGCCCCAAAGCATCCCGCTAAACTGCGTTCTAAGTAGTTTGTGGAACTTTCTGAAATGAATGAAAACCAGTGTGTCTTTGTGCTTAAGGCACATTCCCAATGATCTGTGCTGATGGAGCAAGGAACTTGCCTATCCTTGGAAGGGATGCTTTTCAAAAAGTTAAAGACAACTTTTACTTATGGGGCGCAGGGATGGTGGGGGTGACGAGGGGGACGCAGGGTGAGGGGAGCAGGGAATTTCAGTTTGGGATGATGAGAAAGTTCAGGAGATGGATGGTGGTGATGATGGCACAACAATGGGAATGTCCTTACTGCCCCTGAACTGTACACTTAAAAAATGGCTAAAATGGTACATTTCATGTTCTGTATGTTTTATCACAATAAAAAGGAACTCGGCGATACATTCTTTCAACTCGAAAGTAGTCACAATATTCCGATAGGAGAAAAGGTCGGTCACATAGCAAGTATAGAGTAAGATCCCATTTTTAATTTTAAAAATCATGGGTAATAAGACTGGATATAAAGACGTCAAAACCAAAAACTGATTATTTCGGAGTGAGAGTGATTTCTACTGTCTTCTTTGAACTTCTCTGTATTTTTCCAATCATATATTTATTCTACAACAAATGTTTGTATATTTTTTGTAACAGAACATAGGAATAAAACATGTTAATGATTGTGTTACATTGTGGGTCAGATAAAACATAGACATGCAACACTGAGAACACACTGAACGCCACTGAATTTTACACTTTAAAGTGGTTACGATGGTAAATTTGTGCTATGTGTATTTTATCCCAATAAAAATGTTTTCTTTTTTTAAAGACACCTTGGAGTAAAGACATTACCTCCCTGTGTTTTCTTGAGGTTGATATTGACCGAATTTGCCATCATCCCTCACCCTCCACCCTACTGCATTGTCCAGGGGAGAGAGAGACCCGGCTTGGGAATGAAATCAAGTGGCTGAAAGATACCCGGTATGGGTTTAAAAGGTTCTAAGTGCAGTCCAAGATTTTGGCTCCTTCAGATCACATGGTAAGCATTCTGTGAGAGCAGGCTTCTTCTTTTTTTTTTTTTTTTTTTTTTTAGAGAGCGTTCTCAGAATTTATTATGATTCAAATTGAGGGCAGGCTACAGCTAACCCTCGTGTTTTCTACAAAGTAAAGATTACTGAGTGTGATAGTATAAACATGATTGCAGGAGAAACCATCACAGTTCTTTAGAGGATAAACTGTTTTCAAGAATGCAGCGACGCTACATCACTTTGACACTCATTACAAATAAAGACACATTGTATTTGTGTAGTGTTTTTAACCTTCTAAGTGTATTCCTGGTTTTTATTTATTGACCTATCAGGCAAATCACGTGGAAGTGACTTTTCTTTTAAGCTGGGAGCCCATTAGAAATAAAGGAGGTTGTTGGTGCTGGAGTTGGACTGTCCATGATGTGCAGTCCTAAAGAAGGTAAGAGGAGGTGGGCTTGAGTTGAAAGGAGGTTGTGCCTCCTCTAAGTCTCTTGGAGATGGGAAGACCAGGTGGGAGCATTGACAGAGAGGACTGGAGTGACTTTATTAAAGGACATTGTTAAGGGAGCAGAGCCGGAGCACGAGCTCCCCAGCGAGGGCTGAGGGAGCTGGGGTATTTATACACCAACTCCTGCCAGTCGGGCCCACCAGGGGGTGGTACCTCCCCAGGCAGTGCAGCCTGCTCCTTACATGGACCGTGTGCAGGTGCCGACTCTTACAGCAGAACCAGTGTGCCCTGCCTCGTAAGAACTGAGGGGCTCCCTGCACCCTGATATTGTGTGCCAGTGTGGGTGGGGGGATTTGAGGAAAAGACAGAAGGTATGAAACAGTCCCTCTTGGAGGCAGGAAGGCAACCCAGCTGGGCAGTGCTGAACACCCGGCTGCGGTACCTGACGGTGCATTTTGAACATGGACACAACTCAGCTGGGGCCTTCTCGGAGCTGAGCTGTGTGGCTGCTCTGTGCTGGAGCCCAGGACGAAGGCAGACAAAGCATCCTTGCTGCCCATGGGGAACTCCCTGGGGCCAGCGGACCTGCAGGCCGAGGCGGTGGAGTGAAAATTAGGGAAGTTTTGTGTGCAGCGTGGGGCACCCCTGTGGAGGTGGAGGGAGCATACGGGTCAGGGATGTGAGGCCACCCTTTTAAGGCCTTGAAAGATGGGTATTGACATCACAGCTGTGAGATCTCTCTGAGCCTCACTTATTTCATCTGTGAAATGGGACAGAATGGGTTTGAAACCTCTGTGTAAACTTCTGAGTGATTTCAAGGGTCGGGTAATGTGATGAGAAG
Source organism: Camelus ferus (assembly GCF_009834535.1). Classification (NCBI taxonomy): domain Eukaryota; kingdom Metazoa; phylum Chordata; class Mammalia; order Artiodactyla; family Camelidae; genus Camelus; species Camelus ferus. The sequence goes on along the minus strand of NC_045708.1, from coordinate 12,444,495 downwards.
GGTCCTGGCTTTTGGTGAGTGGCCTCAGGATTTTGGATTTTCAACCTTCACTCCAGGGATAACATGCATGCCAGGAAGAGGGGGTCCACACAGCCTGGCAGCCAGCAGTGTGTTGGACTGGAACTTGCCATTTCTACTCCATTTTTCAGTTAAGTGTCACCACGCTCCTACCCTGAGCCAGGACCTTGATCAGACACCAGAGTTGCTCATGTGAACAAGACTCAGTGAGCAAGGAAGACAAGGCCTTGACCCCGACGTGCAGGAGGGCAGGAGGCAAAGCCTCCCCTGTTCTCATAGCCGATTCATCTCCTGATGACAGTGGGCCGGCCCTGGGGTACCACGGGTTCTGTCACATGTTGGCTGCCCACCTGTGGGCAGGTTACTTAAACTCTCTGTGCCTCAGTTTCCTCAGATGTAAAACAGTAAAGGATCTAACACACAGGGTTGTGTTAAGAAATAAATGAATGACTGTAAGTCAAGTGCTCCCAGCAGAGCTCGGCCCTCAGGAGGTGCTAGTGGTTATTTTTCAAGGAGCTGACCTACTCTTTCTGAGAAGACCCTCTTGTGAGCTGGCTCGTAGCTGCCCTCTATGGAACCTGGTGAGGCTCTCGCCCTCCTGGGAACAGCAGAGGGCAGATTACCAAGCCCCATGGCCAGGCCCCCAGGAGGGACCTCCATGCCCTGGTTCTGGCTAAAACAGAACCAGGCCTGTTAGAGCAGGCAGATGTCATATGAGCAGAGAAAAGGGGATGCAGGCCAAATGGTAGGAGTTGGGCAAAAAGGAGGGTTGTGGGCCAAATACAGGAAACCCTACGTCATCTAAACAACAGGGGTCCCTGGGCAGAGAAATAAAAGCAGGAACCTCTGGGCTGACACCCAGTCACACATTTTGAGGTGACAAGTGCCCTGAAGGCCAAGAAAGGTGGGAGAAAGGCAGGAATATCCAGCATCTGAATGTAACCTTTTGCTCATTATGCCCTCATTACAATAAAATTAGCCTTGCAGATTAGAAGTCCCCATCATGCACCGACGCCATGACACTTCCAGTCCAGACTAAATAAGGACAAAAATCCCTACCCACCTCGGGAAGGTGGAGTTGGGTTGAAAATCAGGGACTAGGACCCCAAACCCTTGAATTCCCCAATGAATATTCTGCCTGTTCATTTTTACACTCTCTGTAACCAATTTGCCGAAGAAACTAGGCACAGCTGCTCCCCTGAGCCTGCCCGCTCTCCCCTTGACAGTGTATGATCTATCCTTTAATAAGTCCCTGCTTCACTTTCTTAACGTCCACGTTCCGTCTCAATTCTTTCTGCGACGAGACAAGAACCTAACCGCCCGCAGCAGGACCGTGTGGCCGAATGATGAAGGACTCAGGATTTGGAGTCAGGCAGATCTGGGGTGATGTCCTAGCTTCTCCCCCTGGTATGATCTAGTCCTTACAACATCCTCCTGAGGCTGGCAGTCACTCTCTTGAACTCCACTTTCCTGTGATAAAGTGGTGATAATAGTGGTTGTATCACAGGACTGTTGTATCGCTTACCTACGACTGAGTCGCGAACAGTTAGTACCCAGTAAACCCATAAATGATGATTCATTTCTCCGAAATTTTGAGGCTTAAACCCCCAACCCTCTCTTTTGCTCAGGAGTCAGTGGATTGGCGCTTTGGGGTGGGCTTCACTCAGGTGGTCTGCTGGTCTTGGCTGGGCTCACTCGGGAAGTCTGTGGTCACCTGGTGGTCAGTGGCTCGAGTGCCTGGCTGGCTGGTGACTGAGGGAACTGGTGAGCAGGGCCACTTGCCTCCAGTGTGATCTCAGAGTTTCTAAAACCACAAGCGAGTAAACCCAATGCCCAAGCTATTTAAAGCAAGTCCCACGGCTAGATTCAAGGGTGATGAAATTGATGGAAAGGGGAGAATTTGGCCAGCTCCGTCTACACAGTTGTTCTGAGGCTAAAATGAGATCATATAAGCACAGTGCCTGTTAGCCCTCAATTGGTACTTGTGAACGAAAAATACTGCAAGCCATATCAGTAAGCAAAGAATGCTGAAGCTATCAAGTCATCAGAGGCTGCCACCCCCCCAGGGAAGACAAGCCTGCAGCCCAGCCTCTGCAGCCACTCAGTGGTGCACCCTGAGGGGACTCAGAATAAGAAAGGACAAGATACTGGCTTTAGATAGCTAGGTGCTTGTCAAAGGAATGAATTCAATGAGCCCAAATGTTTGCTTCCTCCCATACATAGAAAAGCACTAAATTCTTTAACTTGAGATGCCTGCTTTTCTTTAGATAGCAAGTAATCTTTTATTGTTCCAACTACCTGGTCTTTGTTGTAAAGCTCCTATATATCCTAGCTCCTCCCCTACCTCTTCGGAGCAGCACCTCAGAGCGATCTGAGAGGCTGTCATCCCGGCTCGAGTCCTCCCACCAAATAAAACATAACTCTTAATTTTTAGGGTGCACGTGTATTTCAGTCGACATACCCAATACGTGCATGGCTGATGATTAATTTCTCTCTTCCAGTTTTTTAAATAATAAAAAGGTAGATGTGAGAATAGATATTAAATAGTAACTTTTAATTTTTATGAAACTTCTTGCTTCTGTTTCCTCCCCTATATCACTCTCAGACAGCGATGTCTCAGTAAGGATTTGATGGGGGAATGATGGCTAAGTGGTGGCCCACAGCCCAGGGCAGGGAACACGGTTGATATTGTTACAGGTATAAGATCTGTGTTTCCATCCTCTCCCCGCACATAAAAAGGCAACAAGATTTGATCGTTTTTTTAAAATTTTTGTTTTATTTTGCCCCACATCCCACTTTTCAAAACACCTGAGTCTTGAAGCTGTTTGTAGACTCTCCTTGAGTCATCTCCGTTTCCTCCATCATTTCCTCCATTGCAGCCTCCTGTCTGCCTAGGGGGCTCCTCCGGCCTGGAGTCACAGCTCCAGGGGGCTCTGAGGCCCTTCCAGGTAAGGATGACAAGGGTGGGAAGTCTGGGCACCTGTCTGTGGCTCTGAAAATCTGCAGCCCAGACACAGCATACCAGACTCCCGGTCACTCAGAGGAGCTCTTAGCCCCCCATCTGTAAGAGAAAGGAGCCAACCTCCACCTGGCACCTTCTTGAGGCTTCCAGGGGCCTCTGAGCAGCTTCTGGAGTTTCTCAGTGCTGTAGGACGCTGTGGGGAGATGCTTCACGCACTGAACCTGGGAAGCTCAAGTCAGCCAGTTACCCACCCTGTTGGAGGAGTACGGTGTTACAGAAACAACAGGCCAGTCAAGAAACAAGCACCACTCGGAGGGTTGGAGTACTCAGATGTATTACGCCGGCGGGCCCAGAGGGGCTTTTGCTCCGAAGCTCTGAGCACCTCCTAGACATGTGCATGAGGTTTTATAGGGTAAAGTACAAGCTTGGGGTATTCGGCCAATAGGCATGGAACAGCTTTAGCAGCATTATCATCACAAAAGTGGAGGCAGGGAGGCAGCAAACCAACATTCCAAAGCCAGATATGTATCTTTGAAAACCCAGCTGGCTAGCAAAAATACATGAACAGCAAACCAACACTAATTAACCTAGATTTACAAGTTAGTCCAGCAGAACTCAGATCAGTATTCCAATACTTAGATTTGTGAGTTATCTTGTTAGCCCAGCCCAGCCTCTCCTTCACATTCCTAGACTTGTGAGTTATCTTGTTAGAACAGCCCGGCTTTTCCTTCACAACAGGGGCTCAGTCTCAAAACCTAGATGGTCTAAAACATAAATAACTTGAGCATCCTCCCCCAACCCTCAGACCCTGTCAAACAAGAGGGGGGACCTCTGGAGCTTAAATGTCAGGCAACCTCCTTCCTCTGGGGCCAGGACCTGGAGGAAGGGGAGCGGGAGACGAGAGCCCCTCCCCTGAGCTGGCTCACAGCACCCTCCCCATCAGAAGACCATGGGTCTTCTGAGACTGACTTCGGAGCAGTCCCTGGGCCAGGTACTTTACATGTGTTCTCTTGTTAGTCCTTACCACATCCTCCTGAGGCTGCCAGGGGCAGACCCATTTTACAGATGCAGATATAGAGGATCAGAGAGCTTAAGATAATTTGTTTTGAGTTCCAAGGTCAAAGATAGAGCATAATTGGTTGATGGGGGCAGGCAGGGATTGGGTGCAGCCCAGGAGACAGCTGATGCCAAGTTCTTGGCTCTGTGTCTCACGTCAGGGGATTGGAAAGAGCATCATGCTGGGAGTGTGCAGGCCGTGTTCAAGGATACTTTTAAGGAAACTGAGAGTCTTTGGACTTTGCCATGGAGGCACGTTTCCTTGAACTTGCCGAGCCTCAGTTTTCTCACCTGTAAATTGGGCTTGTTGTGAGGATCAGCGAGGGTAGGTGTAGAAAATGTGCCATCCAGTCTCTGGTCTGTTCAGAGCAGGGCTTTGTGTCTTGCATCCTGGTTCCAGGAATCCCACAGGGCGGAGCACCTGGACGGCCTCCAGCCTTGGTCTGATGACCTTTCTCACTGGTCATTTCCAAGGGCAGCTCTGTGCCCTGCGGTCAGAGCAGGGCCCAGGCCCCAGCTCCTGGCAACTGCTGTGGTTGCTATGGTTGCTTCAATAACCTGATGATTCCAGACAGAACCAAGGCTGAGCTTCTCTTGTAAATATTGATGGAGGCCTCAGACAGAGAGGGATGCGAAAACAAAGGACGTTTTATTTGTGATAGAAAAAGAAACCAACAAGAGAAAAAAAAAAAACAAACCTACAGACCTAAAGGAGGGGGAACTGTTTAAATAAACCATGATACATTCACTGGATGGAATATTGTGCAACTATTGAAATGATGTTTACTGAAGGTTTGTAGTGACATGGGAAAATGCTTATTCTGTAAAGCGAAGTGAAAGAAGGAAGCAACTGAATTGTATATTCGGCATAATCACACCTTGGCAAGAATCAAGCCAAACAAAAATCATGCACAGGAAAAACAGCCCGCAGGGACCTGCACCGCAGCGGGGTTTTGTCTTTGGGTGGTGAAACTGGGGAGATTTTTTATACCTTTTTCTATTTTCCAATTTTTTTTTTTTTCTGTAATGGCATGGTTGGCCTAATGCGGAAAGCAACTCAAGCCTAAAGGATTTTTTTCCCTAAAGAACAAAGAACTCATTGGGAAAGCAGGACAGATGACCTGTGGAGAAGCCAGCTGACACACAGGCTACTCTGAGGCTGAGGGCTCGAGGTCAACAGACAGGGCTACTCAAAAAGGTCACATGGAAAGGCTAGACTCTGACCCCATGGAGTGAGTTGTGCTTGCAAGGGATCAGAATGGCCTTCCACATGCAGATGTGGTGTCCGTGTGTCATTTTGACCCCCATCCCTAAATGTGCCAACTCTGCTGCTTTCTCGAGGGGGTAGCTTACCCCTGTCTAATAAAGCGTTTGTAAATGTTGGTGTCATGGAGTGCTCTCCCTTCCAAGAAAGGCTAAAGCAGAAGAGCTGGGCTCTTCACACACCAAGATGGGGATCCTGGGAGGCCACCCTGACTCCCCAGCTAGTGTGGCCAAGCCCTTCCCGGGCCCTGAGCCAGCCCTGGCCTCTGCATCTCCCAGACCTCCACTCAGGGCTCTGCCCAGGGTCTTCTTATCAAGGAGCCTGATCACGCAATCCCACTTCCCTGCCTCCTCTTTCTTTGTGCCCCATATGCAGCTTGGGTTCTCCTTGTTTGTTTACGTATTTGTTTTTTTAAATTGCCTGTTTTCTATGGTGAAAATGTGAGCTCTGTTAGGGCAGAGATGTGCTGAAACAGCACCTGGCTAAAACGTTCTGTAAATGAACCCTGACCCTCACGGCCCTAGGTGTCTTCGCAGGCTCCCTGAACTACCTTGCCTTACTGCGATGGCCCTGACCCCCTGATTACTCTCATCCCTAAATCCAGCTCTGGAGATCCAGGCCAAGAATGAGAAACACACTAGCTCTAATCTATTGGTAATGACCACCTGGGACCCTGTGTTGAAACAGTTCTGAGGCCATTAAAATGGCTCAATCAGAAAAGGTACGGCAATCGGTTAGTGATGTCTGCCATGGGACCATAGAAGGCAGATGAGGTGTGCAGCATACTTTTCATCTCAGCCCAGGCCCAAGTCTCAGCTCTCTCCCTCTCATCATAGAGACCACACCCACCATCACTGGGGCTGGAACAAACTGTGCTGCCTTATCCCTTGATCCATTTCCCTAGTCCCTGCTATAGGTATGCAGTGGGCTTCCAGAAGCTTCCCTAGAGTGAGCCCTAGCTCACTGTCAGCTTGGAGCCCTCCCTTACACTCGACCCAGCTTGGCTGAGATCCTGTCCTCTGTCTGGCTCTTTATGGCAGAACTGCCCCTGGGGCTGGATCTGGCTCCCCCTGCCCCAGGTCCCAGATGGGGTTCTCTTCCCAAGCAAACTCTTTTCTCTGCCTGGCATCACATCTCCCCCTCCCCCTGGGTCCCTTGGAATTTCATGCCTGAGTCTTGGCTCTGAGCTTGAGCATGGCCTTGGTGGGGACTAGGGATGGGGCGGGAAGGTCACTCTCCCCAGGCTTCAGCCATAGTCCCAGCTAACTTTCCTTTCCAGGCCTCCAACTTAGAAATAGATTAAGCAACCTGACCTCCCAGATCCCAGAATAGGGAAGGTGTCCTTGTGTGGTCCGAGAAAAGTGCCCTTTTTAATCGTTCCAATCCTGGATCTTCCAAAAAGACCCCCAGCTCCCCCCCAGCAGCTGCAATGAACATATGTGCCTGCCAGGACCCCCGGGAGCTTGGGCAGAGCTTTCTCCAGGTGCTCACCTTTACCCTCCAGGCAGAGAAGGACACAGATTGTCCTTCTGTTTTCAAGATGGGGAGGCTGAAGTCAGCACGCCCACCTCCCCACCTGCCAGGCCTGCCCTGGTGCACCACCCTTCTCTACCTGTTTCCTCATGCTGCTTGTCACTTTAGAAGTAGTCCCAGCTCCCCTGGCTTCTGGCTGGGACCAAGAGCATCACTGCTTTCCTGTCCATATGTGTGTCTCCCTTGGAGATGGAACAGGGCTGTGGTGATAGATTGGACCAGTCTATCTTCCCTCCTTCTGGGATGAAAAGGTAACTTCCCGAGGCTGGAGGGTTTCTTCTCATTAAGAATTTACCAAACCTGATGTGAAAGGAGATCCCAGTCTTCCGATGCACTATTAGAACCTTCTAGCTCCTCAGCTCCATCATGGACCTGCCCCTCCCTGGTCCTCTCTGGTCTGACCAGGTAACCACAAGGCAAGGAAGGGCAAGTAATGTTATCGCATCTCACCACCTGGAAGGGCTGGGTTGTTGTGGCTGTCCCCAGCTCCCAAAGGGAGGGCTGGGTTGCACGAAGAGCTGTATTATGAAAGTTTCTCAGATCTGGGGAGAGAATGAAGCAGTCCGATAACAATGCCCAGCAGGAGGCTGGCCATGGGACCACATCTTTTCCTTGCTCTCCCGAGACCTAATATATAGACTCAGATGTATTCTCAGTAGACCCTACAAGATGTACCTTTACAAATGGATGCTAAAAATGGAAGTTTCTCCTCCTTCTGGCATATTAGAATTCTGGGCAATGAGAAAAAGTGAAGTGGGCTTTAGTCAATTTACTCTGCAGGCAACAGTCTCCATGGGCACCTCCAACTTTAGCTGTTCTGCTTCTCTAGCTGTCTCTCCCTCTGGCTGGCCCCCCTGGGGCTCCCCTGGGCTCCTTCCTGGTCCTGCCAGAACCCCCTCCCTCAATTTTCCCCACTTGTGTGTCCAGGGTGCTTCTGGGAACGTTGGAGGTTGGGGCTCAGCAGACACTGTCTTGGAAGAGGCACCAGCAGCTTATGGAGAGCTGGTCCAGATCCAGCAGGGTCAGCCTGAGGCAGCAACTGACCCCTGGAACTTGACTGTGATAAGGCTGTGCCCCTGAACTTTGCTGGGGTCTTGGTACCTGCCTCGCCCACTCAGATTCAGATCTGAAGCAAGGTGGTGGCCATCCCTGCAGACAAGGGGTGCCCTTGGCCCCAGAACACCAGTCTCAAGTTCCATTTTCACACTGGGCTTCTGTAGCCCAATGAGGGCAAAGACTCTGCTAGGAATCCTAGCCAGTAAGTGGGACTCAAATTCCTGGACTGCTGCATCTCCTAGAAACACCCCATGTAGTGGTGAGCAGAGGGTGATTTTTGCCTCTAGTTTTGCAGAAGGAGCCCAGCAGAGGGGCTGCTAGACCCTGGTCTGGGGCACCTCAGGGCCGGGCAAGGTCAGGACGGTGGGCAGGAGGGTGCCCTGCGGGGAGGGGAAGCTCTGCGGCTCCTCGGGCACAAACCTGGGGGAGACGTAGTCGGCCAGGAAGCGGAGGGTGCGCTGGCGCCCCACACAGTAGATGAGGTCGTCCACCACGGCGCACTGGAAGGCGTCCGGGTATGGGGTCCGGTACGTGGCGCATTCGTACCAGAGGCGGGTGCTGGCGCTGCAGCGGTACACGCTGATGCCCAGGCTGCGGTTGAGGTCAAAGCGATAGAGAAAGCCCTTGACCGCCACCATCTCGGCCGTGCGGTCCTTGCCGCCCCCCGTGGGGCCGACCCGCCAGCGCTGCTCCTGGGCGGAGAAGCGGAGCAGCAGGTAGCGCAGGGAGCCGCCGGTGACGAAGATCTCTCCGCCACACTCCGTGGCTGTGTGCGCCAGCGCGAAGGTGTCGTTGGGGAGCGGCGGGGCAAAGGTCCAGCGGTCCAGGCGGGGGTCATAGCGCTCCACTGTGTTCAGACACTCGCCCCCGATGGCGTACAGGTGCCCGTCCAGGGCCACCAGCCGGCAGTGCGGCCGGGCCTGGTTTAGTGGGCACACCTCGCTCCAGATCCCCGTCAGCGGATTGTAGCAGAAGACGCGATTGGAGGGCTGGCGCCCGGACCCCTGGCACCCGGACACCACGAAGAGATAATTGAAGAGGCTACAGATGGCACAGCCCCGGGACACAGCCTCGGGGGGCAGACGGGCCAGTGGGTGCCAGACATCCTGCTCACTGTCATAGCAGCAGAGGCGGCTGCAGTCTTCCTGGGGGCACAGGTCGGCCACCACCAGGTGCTTGTGGCCCCGGAGCCGTCGCTGGAGAATCAGCTCCCTCTCTGCCCCGCTCAGGCACCCGTAGATGTCTGGGCTGCGCAGGACCTGGAGGTAGTTGTCACTCATCACCTTGTAGGCGGCCTCCTTCAGGGCCTCCAGGCTCTGCCTCTTGGCAAAAGTTAGCACCTCATAGCAATTGCCCAGATCCAGGTGAACACCTGGGGCTGAACCTGGGGTGAGCGGGAGGTGGAAGAAATTGGTCCCAGCCACAAACTGCACGTGGGGCTTCCCACTGCTTCCGGCTGAGCCGGACCCCAGAGAATCCCGGGATATGGGGCCAGTGGGCGGAGCACTCTGGTCTGGGCAGGAGGGAGCAGAGTTCCCAAAGCCATCGAGCTGCAGCTGAAGCTCTGGGTTGTCCACGATCTGAAGGAGGCTCTCCTTCCTGCTGAAGCCTTGCACGGAGGATGACAGCTCAGGCTGCGGGGAGGCGGCTGCCTCTGCCCCACCTACTCTGTCATCCACATGGCCTCCGGAGGCTGCCCCCGTTCCCAGGGGGTGTGGCACTGAAACAGGGGATGGAGCCTCAGCCAGGGCTGCCCTTCTGGGGGCCAACGTACCCCTGGAGGTGGCCTGAGAGGTGGATTCAACATAGTAATCGTACACCTTGCCCTTCAGCGGGGACCTGATGCCCTCCCCCTTCTCCGGTATGAAATTCTCCACCACTCGAACCCGGGCCATGGACGAGAAGGTGTAAGAGGCATCGGTGGCTCCCTCCTGCTGATGCAAGGCCAGGCCCATGTCTGAGGCAGCCTGGAGGGCCCCGGCCTCTTCCCTGTGGACCCCTGTCACGCGGGTAAAGACCCAGCTCTTACTCATGTCGCTCCCGTCTCCTGTGTGGGCTGCCCAGCGTTGGTGGGGGGATTCCTGCTCTCTGGCCCCTGGCTGCTTGGGGGGCCCGCTGTTCAGCCATGGAGTAGGCTCACCGCCCCCACTGTTGCCGTCCGCCGCTGTGAGGCCGATTGGGGAGCTTTTGGGTTCACTGCACAAATGGGGGTGATGGGTCAGTCTGGGCTTACCGCCAGAGGCTGTTCCGGCTTCCTGGCCACCGCGTGGAGGAGCTGTCAGGTGGGAGTCCAGGCGCGGCCCACCCTGCCCTCCGCCAGCACCCTTGTTCCCGGGCTGCCCAGTCTCCCCGGCTTCTGAGTCTTTGGAAGAGGCTCCCGTTGCCAGGACTCCGGAGCGCTCAGGATTCTCCCAGCTGCAGCTGGGCAATTCTCCAGTCCCCTCGCTTCCCCTCCTGCGTCTCAGGCCCCAGCGTGGCGCCCCAGAAACAGCCCCGTGGGTGGCAGGCTGCCCAGAGCCCTCTGCCTCCTGCTCGGCCTTGACCTTGGCGTTCCCGCCCCTCCGTGGGGCCTGGGTGGGCCTCGACTTGTACAGCCGGTAGGCCACGGTCACCAGGAGCAGGGCAGCGGCGGACAGCACCACCTTGCCAGTCAGCTGCATGTCCAGATGCCAGTCCTGGGTCTCCGCTCCTCCTCCTCTGGGGAGCATGTTCCCAAGCTGACCCAAGGCAGAGGAATGTCAAGAATCCGATTAATGATTGCCCAATAGGGACGGTTCCTGGTTCCTGCCGAGCTGAGCGGGAGGGGGGTCTGGGCTGACTCTGGCCGGCTGGCCAGCAGAAGAGTTGGAGCAAAGGTGACTTTGAGCTGGCAGAGGGTGGCCACGGGGGCCCGGGGCTGGCAGGTCTCAGGATCTGGCCTCCTCGGATCCTTTGATACTTCCCCTGGGGAGCACAAGGCACCTGTCCTGGGGATCAAGCTTGTGATCAGCCGCCCGAGCCGGCAGCACCGGGTGGGGGTTAGGAGTGTCTGGCAGGTACATGATGAGGGAGGAAGCTCTTGACCAAACAGTCACCCGATGCCAGGAAACACACGGGGTTGGTTATTATTTGTGTGTGTTCGGTGTTTCTCTTTTGCAAATGCACTGGGCAGGGAGGGTTGGGTGTGGTGAGTTGTGGGGCAGGTGGAGCCGTGGCAGGTGTGGCATGAGATCCTCCTGGGTCTGTTTCCTTCCTGTTGAGGTCATGTGGTCCCCATGGTGGGGTCCAGAGTTAGCAGCAGGGGAGGCTGAGCTGGGGACTACAGCCAAGCCACCTGACCAGGCTCTTGAACACCTCTGTCCTCCTTCCCTGCCCGACCAGTTGACCAGGAGAACCAGCCTTCCTGCGAGGAGTTGGGGGAAACACGTGGCATTAGTACCCAGATCGGGGACAGACACAGGGCACATCTTCACCCTCCAAACCAGATAATCTCACACAGTGAGAGGCCTGGGGAGACTCACCCACCCCCTCAATCTCATCCATGCCGTGGATTCCGGAGCCAGTCCATCTGGCTCTGCCACTTACCAGCTGTGTAACCTTAGGCAAGCAACTTCACCTCTCTGTGCCTCAGTTTCTTCGTTTGAAAAATGGGGTAACAGCATATCCTCCTCCTCCTAAGTTCATGGTGAGAACAAAATGGGCTAATGTGTGGGAAGGCCATGGGGCGCAGCTCCACCTCGTGAAAGCTTAGTAAACGTCAGCCACTCTTCTTCCTCTCCTCTTTCTCTCTCTCATCATCAGTGTCATTGTCACTCACATCAATCATCATCAGCGGGACCTTCTGAACCCCAGGTGTAACTATCCCTCCCCAGACTGAGGTCCTCTCGGAGTCACCAAAAGCCAGGGCAGGGGTCTCAACCTCGTGCTGCCTGTGGGGGCTGGACAGGTAAAGTCAACAAGCGAGGACCCACTGGCCGATGGCGCCAGGCAGGCGGACGCAGCACTGCTGGTCCCACTGTGTCTGAGATGCTGAGCGTCTAGGCAGTGATGCCACCACTCTTAGTTTCTAAATGTTGGCATCTAATTAAAAAGTGAGAATAAAAACCACTCTGGAGGAAACACATGTTTGGAAGAATTTGGCCTTGAAACCTTGACTTGAGAAAATCCTGACTCTTTCTGATGCCGTTCACACTCCTCCACGCTCCATCCTCACTTTACCTGATCTCTGCCTCTCATGCCTGGCTCTGGGCTGGGGCTCAGGCCGCCTTCCCTCGTCTTTGCTGGTCCACATCCCTCCTGTCCTGCAGGGTCAGGTCAAAGGCTGCCTCCTGTGCCTCCTTCTCTGTGCCTCTGTCCGTCCAGGATCATCTTTTCCTCCTTGTTCTCTTTCAGCCTCTGTCACATGGGCTGCAGGTCAAAGTCCTCTCTGCTCTGCTGGATGCCGAGTCTCCAAGGAAGCTCAGCTTTGGGGCCTGAGCCTGTATGGGTCTGGGCACAACTGGGACAAGAGCTGGCAGGATGGTACCTTTCCAGGGGGAGGAGGGGGCGGACACTCCGGGTGAATCTCACCTGATGCTCACCCAAATGATCTCACCTAGGAGAAATACTGTTGTCACCCCCATTTTATGGCAGCTCCAAGGTTATGTCAGTCTGTCTATAAATGGGGACTTCTATCCCTCTTCCCAGACTCCAGACTTTCAACGACCTAAATTCATCCAGCAGCTATGACTTCTCCTGGAGCCAGGCCTGCTCAGCCTGTCCCACTGGCGACCGGCAGCAGGGTTTCCTCTCTTTCCATTATGGCTAAAATAGGGATGGACAATTATTGTTAGAAATGCAGATTTCCAAGCTCCACTCCCAGACTTTCTGATTCAGTAGGCTTGAGGTGGCTTCCAGGAAATCTCCACATTAATAATCATCTCAGGAGATTCCTGTGGGTTGAGGAATGAAAAGTGAGTTGGCTCTTCCACTTGTCTGCTGAGAATTCCTCTTCACCCCCGGGGTGGCGTCTGCTCCCTATACCATCCGGGCGAGAAGTGGGGAAAGGAAAGGAATCCTGGGTACTTTGCAAGAGTAAGACCATCTCATCTTCCCAATAATCCACAGAGGAGGTATTGTCATTGCCCTCATTTCACAGGTGAGGAAACCGAGGCTCAAAGGGGTGTACTGATGTCATGCAGGCTGTCATTGGCAGAGTCTTAATTTATAACCAGGTGTCTCCAACTACAAGGCCCATTTGTCTTCCTCTGGGAAGGAGAGGATGAGTTATAAAGGGAAGTAAAAGTGATTTGTCCAGTGGTGAAATTCGGGGACTGATGTGGGCCACCCCCACCCCACCCCCCGGGTCCAAGCTACCATTCCGACAGTAAGGGCAGCTTATGGGACTCCCTTGGAGAGGGAGACTGTGGCGTGTCCCTCTGGTGGGTGTGACCTGGCATTGTCCTCTTAGACACCACTGAGTGAGTAGATTCTCAGCCCCTTTGGTGGGCTTCTTCCCACCTGATAAAGACTTCATAGCATTTCTCATCATCTGAAATCTCCCGATAGCTCCAGCTTAAACCCTTTGAGTCAGACGATCTCTCTTTCCATTGGCAACGATGCTCTTGGATGTTGGGTGTGGCCAAACCAGGTCCCTGGGGTGGCCAGGGGAAGGTGGGGAGGACCACTAGGAACAGAAGACACAGTCCCAGCCCCGGGGAAGGACTTATGTCCTGATCTGGAAGATGACGCATACTCCTGAGATATTATCAAAGCACAGTGTATCTCAAAGAAAAAATTAACAAGGTGATGTGTCAGCAGGTGCTTGTTGACAGAGCACAACCAGACTGTTGGACAGCCAGGGAGGCTGGAGCAAGGGGCATCAGAGTAGAGGTCAGGGAAGATTCCAGAAAGAAGCGTTTAGGGGGTATAGCTCAGTGGTAGGGCATCTGACTGCAGAAAGAAGTGTTTAATGTTGAGTATCAGTAAGAGAAGGAGGGGACATAGACTGAGTCACTGAGAGGACAAATATTCCTGAGACGTTCACCATGTACCAGGCCCTGTGCTGGGGTGCAGGGACACAGGTTAGGGAGACACATGGCCCCTGCACCCGTGGAGACTGCTGATTCCGGGGGAAGAAGATTCTTAGCAACAAGGTGATGGGGCACGACAGTGCTCACAGGTGAGGGTGTGGGTGGGAGAGGGAACAGGGGTCCCTGCTCCAGGCTAGGACAAGACGGTGGAGAGGGCACCAGATAGGCAGGAACAGGGAAGGCCAAGAAGAGGGAAGCAGCAGTGGGTGAGAAATTCAGGGGGATGGACGCGGGAGCCGTGACAATGCATGAACACCTCCGGATTGGATCCTGGGGCTGGATGCAGGCTGCGTGTGAGGGCGGAGGGTCGGACGGCACTGATGCGAATCCTGGCTTGGCGCTTCCTGCGACCTTCCCTTGTCGGAAGGTGAAAGTAGCACCAGTGGAACAGCGTGCGCAGAGGAGGCTTATTAAAGGAGGCTTCTCGCCGTCTGCCCTCCATTCCAGTCCTCAATGAACACAGCCACCTGGGACTGTTATAAAATGCAGGCTTTATTATTAGTCAGGTATGGTGAGGCCAACATATCAGGAGATGACTGCTATTGCGAAGGTAACTTGTTACTCACAGTTCCTTGGAGAAGTCACCACCCTGTGCCTGCCTCGCAGGGCCACATAGGGAAGGACCAGGGTCACCAGGAGGCAGGAGGGGAGGGGGAAATGGGAACAAGAGCCTTTACTGTGGTTTTCCTAGGAAGGAATGGGCGGGGCAGGGTAAACAGGCTTAAGAATGGCTAGGTTTGAATAATTTCAGGGGACCAAAATTATTCGGCTGTCTTTATTTGTCTCATACTTAGTCCTGGAGTGACTAGGGCAGGGGACCATCGGCCCTGGGGTATAAGAGCTTTGCGAGAGCCTGTAAAGCAGGTGGTTGGGAAAATGCTTGGGGTTGGTTCATTTGCATATGAGAGGCGCACTCTTAGACCAGTTGTTTGCCATCTCTAGGAACTAGCTAGCCCTGGGAGCTCACAGTCCGTGAGCTCAGGGGGCCCACATGCCAGAGCGTCAATAATACAGAAAATAGGAGGATATAGTTACTACAGGGAGTCAGAATACCAGAAGCGGGAGAATGGGGACTTTGGGGCCTCTAAGAGGTGGCCGGCTCCCCGCAGGGCAGTTGGGAGTGAGCTTCGGGCTCTACCCTGAGGTCTGATTCCATCCGGCAGGTGAACATGCTGCTCCTGCCAGCTGACTTCAGACTCCATAAATTACAGCCTCCCCCCCCCCACCCCGAGTCCGTTTGGAAAAAGTGAAATGAACAAATGAAGACAGGAGCGAAATTAAAAGATAATTGGAAGTCTGTATTGGGCTTCGGTGGATGTGCGTGCACGCCGCCAATCTGGTCCCTGTGCGGGCAGGATGAATTGAGAACTCCTCAGCTGGCTCAGGGGGTGGATGAAACAGTCAGAGACAAATGCATGCCATGCAAATAAACAGGCCCATCTTCCAGTGATTAGCTTGGAATTCCATCCTACTGGGGCCTCCTCTGGTCTGCTCAGCCTGAAGAGTCTGCGTGATCCAGGGTGGAGGCTGGCTCCAGGTGGGTAGGCAGGGGAAGCCCTGAGTGGAGGGCCCAAGGCTGGGAGGAGGTGGGTGCGGGCATCTCGCGAAGTGTGTGTGCAAAGAGGTGGTGGAGATGTCAAAGAGGGAGATGGGGAGGTGTGTGACCTTTTACACACACATATATGCACATGCATATGTGTGTACACATGCATGTATATGAAGGCACATGTATGCACACACACACACACACACACACACACACACACACACACACACACATAAGAGAGAGACCATGGACCTTTTGAGTCCACAAGCTTTAGCAATAAATGGATCCTACCCAATGGGGAGATGAAGTCCAAACTGTCTGTTTAGCTGGGACTAGAACACGGGGCATCGGACTGGGTCTAGGCATGGAGAAGAAGGTCAAGGATAAATTGCCACTCATTTGAAGGGTACTCACTATTGGTGGTGGTGATGGCAGTTCTCTACACTCACCCAAGGGTCCTTCCTGGATAAATTCTCCTTGACATATGTAGGGTTTTATCACGCTCAGCCTCCCCGGGCTGCATCCTCACCTGGTGGGCACTGTGCATCCACATGGCTTGCTAAAATGTAGAACTATTTCCATTCTGGCTGGTGAATAGCCACTGCCCCAACCCTGCCGGCCTGGCTGCCATCCCCCTAGCACCTCCTCTGTCCTCCCCACCATTTATGAACTAGAAATCGATGCTTGGTATCCCCAGGTTCCTCCACGGCGGCACCACTCAGCCAGAGCAGCACTATGCTTCACCAGGAGGTAAAATGTCAAATATCCGCGCCCACCTCAGCCCTGCTCCCACCCCTGGGCTCCCATTCTGCTCCATCTAGCTGATGCAGGCATAAGAGTTCCTGGACCAAAAGGATGTCACCTCAATCAGGACTCAAAGGCGAAGCCAAACAGGGACCCTGGTGGAACTGCCTGTGGTGAATGCCACCTGCTGAGCCCAGAGTACTGAGCTCATCCCTTTCCGGGAGTCTCATCCAACTTTCCGTTCACGTGACCTCAATAAATAGCTGTCATGTTTGCTATGGGCACAGCCCTTGACCAGGCACTTCTGATCGTACCACCCAGTACAGTCGGCGTTATCATCCCTATTTAATAGATGAGGGCACTGAGGCTCCTGGGAGGTGAGGTGATCATGCCCAGGGCCCCACAGCTTGTGAGTGGTACACAGGTGGGGCTCACATCAGTCTCCTCTCTGACCCTGAAGCCTGCATCCACCCAGCCCATCCTGCTGCCTGCTGCCAAACTTCACCTCCGCAGGAACCCAAGGTAAGACCCACATGGCTCTCTGGGGGAACAGCAATGCTGTTCCTCTACCTTCTGAAGTGAGCAGAGGCCAAGGGTGAGTGAGGTCAGGATTCTGGAGACAGCAAGGCACGCTGCAGCCACCAGGAAAGGGATCTGGTCTGGAAAGGGGATTTCAAAGAGCTGGGAATGCCAAGGGCATGAAGAAATGTCCTACTTACAATTTCCACCACACAGGCCATTAGGAAATGGAATAATGGCATGTGAGTCATGCCTGTGAATTTGATGGGGAAATTGAATGTGAAACGATTCATGGGTGCTGTTCGAGATGGCAGATTGCATCCTGATTTTTCCCTCCTGGAGTGGAATGAATTGAAGCGAAGGGAGCACCCTGAGGTTTGAGTGTGTGGCATAACCCCCTGCCTGCATACAGGGACGGAGCTTCCACAGAGGGCTCGGAGCCAAGAGGGAAAGTCATAATAGTTGTAATAGCCGAGACTGACTGGGTTCCCACCCCGTGTCAGGCTCCGTGCTCAGCCAGGGCTGCAGGGACCATCTTGTCGAATCTTCACACAGCCCTACAGGCCAGTTAAGACCCATTCCACCGTTGAGGAAACTGAGGCTGTTTCTTACTCAGGGTCAAGTCAGTTTTAACCCAAAGCTCTAGAGACCCTTGTTAGTACGCAGGATCTCAGGCACCACACTAGCTTCTGAAAACCAGAATCCTCCTGCGAACCAGATCCCTAGGTGAAGCGCTAAAAACATGCCCGTAATCCCAAGAACCAATTAACTGCGTGACCTTGAATACCTGCCCTGAGTCAGAGAGAGATGACACCTTGGCCACTGGCCCCTTGACGTCTGAGCTCCCAAAACCACCTTAACATACATCACCATTGATTCTGATTGTGACAATCTCCTCGCCTTTGTTTTCTTCTCTCTCAAATAGGCGTGATGCCGTCCTTCTATGGGGCTATTGTCAAAAAACACAGTGGGAAGCCTGGGAGGGCGCCAGGTGCAGGTGCCCAGCAGGTGCTGAGAAGTGTATGTAGAATGAATTGATGAATCCCACTAGAACCCATCGTTGTTAAGGGCTGGTGGTGTGTCTTTCCCCGGGCTAAGAGCAGTTTCTCACTATAGTGAATTTTCACAACCTCACCAAGCTGGTAAGGTTATCCCTGTTTTACAAGGAAGAAACCCAGAAAGGTTAAGTTATTCACCTAAAGCCACACAGCTAGGAAGGGGCCGCCCTGGAATTCAAGCCAGGCACCTTTAGATCTGAAGCCAGGCCATGTCCTCTCATGTCATTGCTCGAGTCTTCTCCTCCTGCAGTATTTCTCAGTCGCCAGCTCTGCGTGTCCTTCTGGGGGCAGCACGGTCCCTGGAGCTGGCTGTCCCTGTAGCCCCATCCTAGAAGCTCATCTCTACCCCTTGCTCTCCCCTGCCTTGTTCCAAGCTGCCACTTGCTGGCTCCAAGATGTCCTATGGCTCCCCATGGCCTCTCTTATCAAATCTAAATGCCTCATCCTTTTCTCTAAGGTCCCTTTGATGCCCCGACCTCATTTGTCACTCTTCCCAAACATCCGTTCTGCTCCAGCCAAGCTCATCTGTTTACTGTCCCCTCATCCCTACTGTCGCACGGGCCATTTCTCTCACTCCTGGTGCTTTCCCCTACATCTCTGCTGTTCTGTTCACTTTTGCAAAATCCCAGATCAAATCTGGGGCTTCTCTACAGGGACTCAAATCAGGACAGTTGTTCTTGACTCATCCTGGGACCTACTGGAAGTTATAGACCTTCGCTGGAAAAGTGCACATACACATAATATTTCACATGCAAATTCTGGAAGTCCCCAGACTCTCGGAGTCCTGGTTAAGAACCCCTGAGCTTGGGGAAGTGCATGCTGAGCTTTTGGAAGGATGTGTCAAATTGGATTTTGGAGTAAGAAATAGGCCAGCCGAGGGTGACATGTTTTGAATTGTGTGTTTTGCATTTACTCTGTGCAAAAAAAAAAAAAAAAAAAATGGTTTTCTAGCCAGGTCAGTTTAGAGAACACTGCTCTATGACCTCTGAGCTCAATTTCTTCACTTGTAAAATGGAGCCAATAAAACCTGCTTTTATATAAGTTGTCATGGTGATTGGATGAGTTGCTTTGTAGTGCACTGTGGACCACCTTCTCTTTGGGCCCCTGCATCTCCTGCGTGTTCAAGAGACCACCAGGAGAGGGAGAAGCAGAGACCCTCTCCTGCCCATCCCCAGTGGAGAGGGGCCCAAGACGGCTGGGCGCCTGATGAGTGTGGCTGTGGCTCCCAGCTGCTCCCCTAAGACAGCAGGGAGGGGCTGTGGGAGAGAGCAAGGGTAGCCTTTGCTTGGAGAGCAGCTGTTGCAACCCGCAGTCCTGATCTGACTCTTGCATCTCCTAGAGACTAGAGAGCTGGCTGCTGGCCCCAGAGAGGCAGGGCAGGTTTGCGTTCCATGGCCCCGAGTCTCTAAATGGAACTAACTCAGCGCAGCCAGGGGCCTCACTGGCCCATTAGAGCTGCTCCAGCCGATTACAAACCAATACTCTGAAAAGAGACAGCCATCCAGGTGCAGAACGGGGAGAGATTGGCCCCAGCCAAGATGCAGAGAGCCAGAGGAGGGAGGGGAGGCTGCAGGGAGAGCAGTCAGGGATACTGGGACTGGGGCAGTCCGAGGAGGGCAGCATGGGGAGGTAGGGAGGTGGAGGGGTGGGTGAGGGTGAGCTGCACCTAGCATCCACACAGCCTCCTCCCAGGCTGGTTCTGGGGATGGAGAAGCAAATGGAGAATGAGCAGCAGCTTCATTGGGCACCTACTCTGTGTCAGCCAGGGGGCTAGGAACCCCACATTCTTTGTCATTTAATCCTCATTCCTACACAGAGGCAAGGCTGTGTGTTCAACCAAGTTCCCGTTCAGCTTCCTCTTCCTGGGCACCCAGTAAAACTACATCTTCCAGCCCCTCTCTGCAGTTTGATGGAGTTACGGTCTAGGAAGAGCCAGCAGAAGTGACCCGAGTGGCTTCCAGGTTGAGGCAGCGACGACGCAGTGTGCAGCCTCCTCCCCTCGCTCCCCCTGCCGGGGTGAGCTCAGAGGCCTCCCAGATGGACAATGTGAGGTCATGACCATGAACTGGTATCGGGTTAAGCCACTGAGATTTCAGGGTTTGCTGGTTGCAGGAGCCGGTGTCAATTTCCTGGGCTAATACGCAGTTCAATGCGAGAAGAGATTGCTTCCACTTTGCAGATGGGGAAACTGAGGTTCAGAGAGCCTCAAACTCACCCAGCTAGCAGGCTCAGCCTCAGACCCCCTGCCCCATTAGACCCACACCACCCCTCCAGAAACTCACAATCACAGCCGTCACATGTGGTGCTATGGGAACAAAGGGGAAGGAGTCAGGGATTTGGGGGAGAGGGGCTTCCCAGAGCCGAGTGGTGAAGGATTTGACAGGTGGACAAGGTGGGGAAAGGACAGTCGAAGCAGAGGCCCTTCTGGGTGCAAAATCCCTGGGGCTGGGGCTATAAATTAATAGATCTGTGTGCAGGGGTGGTTCTAAGCACTTGAAAACATATGGGATGCCGACGTGGCCAGAATTAGTCTCCAACTGGATGGGAATGACAGGGAGACTAAATGAGTTCTAGGACCTACAGCAAGAAGGTTTGAGATAAGAACCAAGGAAGAAGTTCCCTTGATTGGAAATGTTAAAATACAAAATTTAACTGAATGACCGAGAAGATCAAATTGGCCTTATTGAACGATTCATGAGTCAGGCAGCATCTCATCTGGCAAACAAATACTCTGAGGGGTTACACAACACGGCAGGTTTCTAGAGTAAAGAGGGGGACAAAGTAGGAAGTCATCAGCAGGGGAAAAAAAAAGTCAGAGTTCATTGGAGGAAAGTAAAAGTTAAGCTGAAGATGGCTTCTCATTGGCCAAGCTGTGGCGTTTTCCATTGGCTGGGCTTGTTGCTGGACGAGAAGGAAGTCTTCCTTCCTCCTTCGTGGTTGTGCTTCCTTTCTGGGAGTGCCAGGTACGTCTTTTCCTGTTGGGGCCAGTCACTGACATCTTTCTTTTGGAGTCAGTGACTGATGTTTCTCTGTTGGGATAACTGACGTCTTCCTGTTTGGGGTGATTGACTATGAGGGGTAGAGCGTGAGAGCTCCCTCTACAGGCCTTCCCGACTCCAATTTCAGTTGAGGTTTCCTTTTAATAATGTTAATAGAATATTTCAAAAATAATTCAAGGTGTGGGACTCCCCCCATCAGCAGTCCCCAAGAACTGGGGAAAAATGGGAGAGGTGACAGTTCCAATTTGGAAACCAGAAAGCCTAAATTGTGTTTCCTTGTCCATGTCCTGCAGGTGGGACACCATATTCTGTCCCCTCACTCCCCACCCAGGAGCGTGGATCTTTTCTGAATTCTGAGTTCTAATTTCCCAAGTTTTGTAAAGACTGTGTCCCGACTCTGTACTCTGGGCTCCACCGTGCAAGGTGGCGGGGCTGTATGCCAAACGGTTTTCTTTTACATCCCTCTAGTCGGTCATCGGTGAACCCTGCTTATTTTATTCTCCATCATTGGAGGTGTTGTGCTTCCATTCCCGTCACTGTCTGAGAGCCCCGGGGCTTGGGGCGGGGTGGGGACAGAAGAAGCACAAACCATTCAGGGTAGAACCTCGACTTTCACTGTTTCTAGGCAGCAAGCTTGCTTTTAGCGATAGGAGCTTCTCAGAGCTGAAAAAGACCTTGAAGTGCCCACAGTCCCACCCTCTCGTTTTACAGGTCGGAGAGCAGAGACCGCACAAAAGGGCACGATGCCCCCAAATCCATGTAAAGGGGAACGGTCTGCCAGTGCCATTGTTTTAAGCGCTGAAAGTTCAGCTCTAGGCCCCCACACTCTGCAGCTGCCCTTGTGCCCTTCACGTGCTTGTGGGGTACCCCCCTCCCACAGCAAACCAGTAAGATAGGAGCCCCCAGTGCTGTTTCACAACCTGAGACCCAAAAGAAGGTGACCCTGCCAAGTCCCTGAGCTCAGAGGTGACAGAACTGGGCTCACTGTACACTGAACCCCAAGGCTACCCAGTAGGGGATGCAAGATGGTCCAGAAACCTCCAGAGTTCTCATCCCCAGGTAGCTCTGGCAGTGATGAGAGAGCCTCTTTCCTACCTGGTCAGGTTCCCAACTGGGAAGGCACGTGAGACTAAGGCAGGGCCCCACTTCATCCCCAGTGACACTCAGCGCCTCACAGCTGTAACCAGGTCCTGGCGCCAAGTCCCACGTGATTCCTCCCTCATCAGCCGCCCTCCCCTTACAAGGACGTAAGTGACTGGAGGGCAGGCTATGCCTGGGGGGAGTGTCTGGTTCTTAGTTGGTATTCAGTAAACACTTGTTGAACAAACAAATGAATAAATGAGAGCAGATAAATTACCATATTAACAAAAGCAAACGAACACAGTCCAGATGGAGCCTTTAAGCCGTTTAAATCCTGAGGGGCGATAAGCTGGTATCTATCAGGGAGGTTTGGTAGGTGCTGTATCTGGAAGGAGGGGATGTGGCTTCACAAAGAGATTGCCGAGGATGGGCATTCCAGGGAGGGAGAACTACTCAGGCAAGGGCTCCGAGGTAGGAATGCTCAGCCTCACTGGGATAGAGGTAAGTGATTCTGCCTGGAACATGAGACGGTGTCACAGTGACATGAATGGGTGCAGGGGAGTGGAGCTGGCTGCCGTCTCTGAGCTCAGCAATCCATTCTTTAAGCTGTTCTCAGGGCTAGAGGGACAAACCAACTGTGTTGAGTTAGATGTCAGATAGGGCTTGAAAATGAAACAAAAGAAAAGCAAGAAAGGAAAACCGTTCCAGGATAGCTGAATGATTTGGAGATTTGTAATCTCCAAAATACAGTGGTCAATCCATGCCTTCAAATGTCAGGGCATCCTGGGTGTGGGTCCTGGCATCATCATGAGATAGGTGTGTGTTCTTGGGCATGTGACTCCCATTCCTGGGGCCTCAGTTTTCCCATCTGTAAAATGGGTGGGGAGTTGGACATTTCGCCCTTGTGGTGCAAGATTTTGAATGTATGTTCCACCAGTGAGAACCTGCAGAGGCCAGTGGGTAGAGAATCTGAGATTCTGTCGGGCTGGGGGCCTCATGGTGAGAGTCTCTAGTTGAGGACCTCCCATCCTCTGCTTCCTCCTTCGCCTCAGCTTCTGCCCCATCGTGGTCCCCTAAGAAGCTGTGCCAGACCAACAGTTCCCGTGGGTCTCCAGGAGCCAGCTCGAGCAGAAAGCGAATATTGCAATAAAGTAAGTCACACGAGTGTTTGGTTTCTTAGTGCCTGTAAAGTCATGTGTACATGCTGCTGTGGTTGATTAAATGTACAGTAGCATTATGTCTGAAAACACAATGTACATACACTAATTTAAAAATACCTTATTGCTAAAATTGCTAACCATCATCGGCGTCTTCAGCGAATCGGAATCTTTTTGTTGATGGAAGGTTGGAAATACTGCAAGAGTGATCAAAATGTGACACAGAGACACGAAGT
Organism: Camelus ferus; assembly: GCF_009834535.1. Lineage (NCBI taxonomy): Eukaryota > Metazoa > Chordata > Mammalia > Artiodactyla > Camelidae > Camelus > Camelus ferus. The sequence goes on along the minus strand of NC_045708.1, from coordinate 12,421,217 downwards.
GAGCAAACACTGCTGGAAAAAAGGCGCTGATAGGCTTTTTGACCCAGGGTTGCCACAAACCTGCAATTTGTAAAGCACGCAGTAACTGGGAAGCACAAAAAAATGAGATATGCCTGTAATATTATTTTTTTTTTTATTTTGGGAGGAGGTTAATTAGGTTTGTTTGTTTGTTTATTTCAAGGGAGGTACTGGGGATGGAACCCAGGACCTCACACATGCTAGGCATGCAATCTACCACTGAGCTATACCCCTAACCCCTATAATTCTTAGGTGGGTAAACTGAGGCTCAGAAGAGATAAATAACATGGACTGGAAGCCAGAGGTATCTGGGGAGCAGGCCACTCACCCTGCAGGGCACTAAAGCTTGGCCCAGTGCCCCCGCTCAGACCTGCCTCCCCGCTGCAGAGTTAGTCAGGCCAGGAAGGGGACCAGAGCAGCCCCAGAGTGGCCTCCCAGAACTGGTTTTTCTTGTTCTGAACCTGAACTTGAGGCAGTGACTGTGCCAAGTCTGGACACTGAGGACTCAGAACCAGCTATTTCAGAACCTTCCAGCCACACAGTCTTCTTCTGCCTCCATGGACTGGGGAGGGGGTGGGAGGGGATGGGAGGGGGGTGGGAAGCGGGTGGGAGGGTCCCTCAGGCTGGCACCTGCCTTGTGTAATCGATGCACAGAAGACACACGGGCCAGGTGGCAGCAGAGCACAGAGCACAGGGCTGGGAGTCAGGCCTGGGCTGGACGGGAGTGCCGGCTTTCCTGGCCATCTGCTGCGTGGCTTTGGTCAGGCCCTTCCTGTTCCAGTCTCAGTTTCCCCACCTGTAGAATGAACGCACTGGGTAAATCCTAACCAGCTTAGAGAGAAGAGTCAGCACAGCAGTGGCCGAGGCTTATACTGACGTTGCACACATGGTGACCGAGCTGCGTGAGAGTGGGTGACTATGAGTGTGTGAAGGCAGGGAGGGTAGGGAGGAGACGGGAGCCTTCTCAGGTCAGAGGGTTGGCACGTGACAAAAAGAGGGGGGTGGGGAAGGGTTCTGATGAACCATCAGGGGACCAAACCCTCATGCTGCTTATAGCACTGACCTGCTGTGTGTCCCTGAGATTACTGCACCCCTCTCTGGACACATGAATCCCCATATATAGAAGCTCT